>NC_138049.1:1342115-2542115 GCF_964194185.1 Rhinolophus hipposideros | reverse complement strand
CTCAAGGATAGGCCATATATTGGGACATAAAGTCAGCCTCAGCAAATTTAAGATTGAAATCACACCAAGCATATTCTCTGATCACAAAGCTTTGAAATTGGATATCAACTGCAAAAAGAAAGCAGGAAAAACCACAAATACATGAAGATTAAACAATATACTTCTAAAGAACGACTGGGTCAAAGAAGAAATTAGAGGAGAGATCAAAAGATACATAAAAACAAATGACAAAATACATCCTACCAAAATTTTTGGGTGCAGCGAAAGCAGTTTTAAGAGGGAAATTTATTTCATTACAGGCTTATCTCAAGAAACAAGAAAAATCCCAAATAAATAACCTCATGTTACACCTTAAAAAACTAGAAAAAGAAGAACAAATGAAACCCAAGTTCAGCAGAAGAAAGGAAATAACAAAAATCAGAGCAGAGCTAAATGAAATAGAGAACAAAAAGACAATAGAAAAAATTAATGTCACAAAGAGCTGGTTCTTTGAAAAGATTAACAAAATTGACAAACCCTTGGCTAGGCTCGCTAAGATAAAAAGAGAGAAGACACAAACAAATTAGACATGAAAAAGGGAAGTTATCACGGACACCACAGAAATACAAAGGATCATCCAAGAATACTATGAAGGACTATATGCCACCAAATTCAATAACCTAGAAGAAATGGACAAGTTCTTAGAAACATATAGCCTTCCAAGGCTGAATCACGAAAAATTGGAAAATCTAAACAGGCCAATCACCAGTAAGGAAATTGAATCAGTCATCCAAAACCTTCCCAAAAGCAAAAGTCCAGGACCAGATGGCTTCACTAGTGAATTCTACCAAACCTTCAAACAGGATTTAATACCAATCCTGCTCAAACTCTTCCAAAAATTAAAGAAGAGTCAGTACTCCCTAACTCATTTTATGAGGCCAACATTACCCTGATACCAAAACCTGGGAAGGACAACACAAAAAAAGAAAACTACAGACCAATATCTCTGATGAATACAGATGCTAAAATCCTAAACAAAATTCTAGCAAATCGAATGCAACAATGCATTAAAAACATTATTCATCATGACCAAGTGGGGTTCATCCCCGGGGCACAAGGATAGTTCCACATACGCAAATCCATCAATGTGATACATCACATAAACAAAATAAAAGACAAAAATCATATGATTCTATCAATTGATGCAGAAAAAGCATTTGACAAGATACAATGTACATTTATGATTAAAACACTTAATAAAATAGGTATAGAAGGAAAATACCTCAACATAATAAAGGCCATATATGACAAACCTTCAGCTAATCTCATAATTAATGGTGAAAACTGAAGTCCTTTGCTCTACGTTCAGGAACAAGACAGGGCTGTCCCCTATCACCTCTGCTTTTCAACATAGTGTTGGAAGTTCTTGCCAGAGCAATCAGGCAAGAGAAAGAAATAAAAGGCATCCAAATTGGGAATGAAGAATTTAAATTGTCACTCTTTTCAGATGACATCATGCTATATATAGAAAACCCTAAAGACTCCACCAAAAAGCTATTAGAAATAATCAACGAATACAGTAAAGTTGCTGGCTACAAAATCAATGTATAAAAGTCCATTGCATTCCTGTACACTAACAATCAAATCTCAGAAAAAGAAATACAAAACACAATTCCTTTTGCAATTGCAAGAAAAAGAATAAAATACCTAGGAATAAACTTAACCAAAGATGTGGAAGACTTATATGCTGAAAACTATAAGACATTTTTGAAAGAAATTGAAGAAGACACAAAAAAATGGAAAGACATTCGTGCTCATGGATTGGAAGAATCAACATAGTTAAAATGGCCATATTACCCAAAGCAATATTTAATACAGATTTAATACAATCCCCATGAAAATCCCAATGGCATTTTTTAAAGAAATAGAACAAAAAATCATCAGATTTGTTTGGAACCACAAAAGACCCCGAATAGCCAAAGCAATCTTAAAAAAAAGAACAGAGGTATCATATTCCCTGGCTTTACTTTGGACTACAGGGCAACAATAATCAAAACAGCATGGTATTGACAGAAAAACAGGCATATAGACAAACGGAATAGAATTGAGAACGCAGAAATAAAACCACACAAATATGGACAGATAATTTTTGACAAAGAAGCAAAAAACATACAATAGAGATAAGACAGCTTCTTCAATAAATGGTGCTGGGAAAATTGGATAGCCAGGTGCAAAAGAATGAATGCTATCTGTCACCGTGTACCAAAATTAATACAAAATAGATCAAAGACCTAAGCATAAGACCTGACACAATAAACTGCATAGAACAAAACATAGATACTAAACTTACGGACTTTGGGTTCAAAGAGCATTTTGTGAATTGGACTCCAAAGGCAAGGGAAGTAAAAGCTAAAATAAATGAATGGGATTATATCAAACTGAAAAGCTTCTGCACAGCAAAAGAAACCATCAACAAAATAAGAGGCAACCAACTGAATGAGAGATGATTTTTGCAAACAGTGCCTCCAAGAAAGGGCTAATATCCAAAATATACAATTAACTCATGAAACTCAACAAAAAAAAACAAACAACCCAATTGAAAAATGGGCAGAGGACCTGAAGAGACATTTCTTCAAAGAGAACATACAAATGGCAAACAGACATATGAAAAAATGTTCAACATCACTAATCATCAGAGAAATGCAAATAAAAACCACAGTGAGATATCACCTCACCCCAGTCAGAATGGCTGTCATCAACAAGACAAATAGTAACAAGTGTTGGAGAGACTGTGGAGAAAAAGGAACCCTCATACACTGTTGGTGGGAATGCAGACTGGTACAGCCGCTATGGAAGGCAGTGTGGAGGTTCCTCAAAAAATTACGAATAGAATTACCATATGACCCAGCAATCCCTCTCCTGAGTATCCACCCAAAAAATCTGAAAACATTTATCCATAAAGACACGTGTGTTCCAATGTTCATTGCAGCTTTGCTTACGGTGGCCAAGACATGGAAACAACCAAAATGTCCTTCAGTAGACGAATGGATAAAGAAGTTGTGGTATATATACACAATGGAATACTATTTGGCAGTAAGAAAAGATGATATAGGAACATTTGTGACAACATGGATGGATCTTGAGAGTATAATGCTAAGTTAAATAAGTCACACAGAAAAAGCAGAGAACCCTATGATTTCACTATGTGGTATATAAACCAAAAACAACAAAAGAACAAGACAAACAAATGAGAAACAAAATCTCATAGACACAGACAATAATTTAGTGGTTACCAGAGGGTAAGGGGGTGGGGGGTGGGTGATGAGGATAAGCGGGATCAAATATATGGTGATGGAAGGAGAACTGACTCTGGGCGGTGAACACACAATGGGATTTATAGATGATGTAATACAGAATTGTACACCTGAAATCTATGTAAATTTACTAACAATTGTCACCCCAATAAATTTAATAAAAAAAATAGAGAAAAAAAAAGAAATAGAAAAAAAACACACAATAGTTTAATGGTTACCAGAGGGTAAGGGGGTGGGAGGCGGGAGATGAGGGCAAGGGGTATCAAATATATGATGATGGAAGAACTGATTCTGGGTGGTGAACACACAATGGGATTTATAGATGATGTAATACAGAATTGTACACCTGAAATGTATGTAATTTCACTAACAATTGTCACCCCAATAAACTTTAATTAAAAAAAGAAAAGAAAATACATCTGAAAAATAAAGCATGACTTCATATTAATATTTTCAGGGCAAACATAACAGTGTAAGGTTCAGCATAGTTTCTTATTTTGTACCTTTATTTTCTCTCTCACATTAAACACCCTGCTTTATAAGAGCATTAACAATTACTACTTTTTTTTATCTTATAACATTCATAAGATAGTTTCAAAGTAAAAATTCTAATATGACTAACAACAAAATTATTGTATGAAGTTTAAGATTTCTCTGTAACTCCTTTTCGACTTAGACTATATTCCACTAAACATGCACAACAACAAATAATAAAAATACTATGCTTTAAAAACCCATGAAATGATTTTTTTCTCTATGTGATTGTTATTAATTTGATATACAATTAGCTTCACTCATTACCATTTTCAATTTCAAGGATTGCTTTTTTCTGTTAATTACATGGGATGATACACTTACATGGTTCAAAAATCAAAGAGGATTAGAGAATTTACACTTGACTCTCACTTTCATTCCATGCTGTTCTCTCCTACCTGTCCCCTATAGGTAACAATCGAACCCTGAGTTTCTGGTTTATCCGTTTCTTTTTGTGAATGTGTATATATATATAGATATAGATATAGATATATAATTTATTTTAACTTTTACTTCCCTTGCCTTTGGAGTCAAATTGACAAAATGCTCTTTGAACCCAAGGTCTATATATACATATTTCTCCCTACAGTACACAAGATGTATTCTGTTCTGACCCTTGCTTTTTTCCACCTGATGCTATTTTGAAGATCTGAATGTATCGGCACAGAGATCTTCCTGTTTCCTTTTATAGCTTCATAGTGCAGCCCTCTGTTCACGGATATTTCAGTTGTTTCCAGTTGTTTCCAATAATGCTGCGATTAGTTACAGCACCGCAGGGGTCATCTCGTCCTTGTGCAGCTGTAGCTTTGGGATAGCTTGCTAGACATGGGGTTACCAGGTTGAAGGGCAAATGCAGCTATTTTGTTCCTATTGCTTTTTAAAATAAACTAGTGATTTAGTCTGAAAGCAATCTTTACTGATCTCACCTGTGTTAGATGAAATAATCTCTGAAACCTCTTTGAGACTGCCGATTAGGCCTTTAGTATTTCTTCCTGTATTAAAAAGTAAATTTGTTGTATATGATACTATTTATTCTGAAGCCTCGGAATACCCTCTCTTCTATTCCACTGAATCTTTGCTGTGTCTGCTCATTGGTTTTCACTGTCTTCTTATTATTCATGTGTGTGTGCACGCATGTGCTTGTAAGCATCATATTTTGGGGGGCAGGAGGTGGCGTTTGATATTTTGGGTTTGATCTTTGTTTGACATTTGTGGGTCTCTATTAGCACCTTTTCCTCTATGAACAAAATAAGGGGAAATGTTATTTATTTTGCTCCATTGCGAACCCAGATGACTGGAGATCTAGAAACAACGGATGACTTAGCAGCTTTGCCCAGGTTTCGTTTCAGCTGCCCCAAGTGAAGGCAGAGGTAGAGATCATTACTGAATCCCACTGCTGGGGGATTCTGACTGTGTGTGATTCAGTCAGAGAAGTACGCCAGCTCGCCCCATAACCCTCGCTAGATGGCTCCAACATCACTGTCTTCAGCAACCTTAGTTTTGTCGTGCTCGCTAGTGTGCTGAGGGCAGCACAGCTCCAAGTGTTCTACACAAACTGACTCCTTAAACCCTCACGGCGACCCGAGACGTAGGTATGAGTATTAGCCTAACTTACAGACTGTTAACCTTAGCACAGAGTGAGCGCCCAAGCCACACAGCCAGAATGTGAACTGAGGGCATCAGATAGAGAAAAGTTAAAGACCACAAGCTCAGTTTGTTATCACTAACACAAATAGCTACCGCCTGTTCCACCTGACTCAACCTTGCATTCTAGCTGTGGTCCCAGCCTCACCTGGGCCCTGCCTGGCCCCTTGCTCCCTCACTCCGTGTAACAGGTGCTGCCAGCACTCTCCACTGTTCTTCCACCACCCAGGGCGGCTGCAGACCCTGCCCCTCCTTCATAAAGAGCTCAGAAAGCTGCAGGATGACCTCTAGCGGGCTCCACCACTGCCTTAATGTCCTGCAAGTTCAAGGATAACAAGGGGAGACCTGGGGTCTCCCCCCTTAAGGGTCCTGGAGCAGGACAGGACACAAGCTGTGTCATGCGGGGTCTCAGCTCCCACTCTCCACACTAGAACGCAGGATATGGTGAGAACTAAAAGGAACACCCACGGAGCCATGGACAGGGGGTTCTTACCACTATACTCTCGCTGGCGGCTGAGTTGGAGACACAGGAAGCAGGAGCCACACGATCCACAACCTGCCGTCTGCTTCTCTGCCAACCAACCAACCCCCTACTGTAGTCACGCAGTTATATTAGTGGCTGATGGCCAACTAGTCACAGCTGACAGCCATCTACTACCAGAGCCAGCACCTTTCCACGTGAGGTCGAGAGCCTGGAAATGGCTCTGTACCCACAACCTGTTTTCTCCGGATTCAATTTTCTCAACTTTAAGTTCAAGTTGTGGATTTAGAAGACCCCAGAGCGTTTCTACAGCCTGGAATGGTGCATGCGGACTTTGCTGGGGCCGCGTGGGGGCACATCTGCTTTTCACAGGGGCGCACCTGCTGCACCTGCTCCCCTAACCGGCCGGCTGGCCTGCTCGCCACCTCCGCTTTCGTCCTCCAGAGGGTGCCGCAGAACAAGGAGCCGCAGCTCGCAGTGCTGCTCGGTTCCCAACCCTGGCTCTCGGTCAGGGAAAAAAGTCAAAACACATTATCTGTGGGTTTCCATATAATTAGCTGACTTCGACTTGCCATGTTCTCTTTTGTGACTGTGGGTGACCGAAAGCTGCGTGAACTTTTCACACGCATTCATGGAAAAGTGACCTTTTCCTAAGAGCTTTGTGAGAATTTGCAACTTTATGCTGTCAAAGAAAGTTTCAGCTGTGTCACAACACAGACTTTTGTATATATGCAGTCATATTTTCTGCCCCAACAATGGCCACTTTGCCAGACATGAACTGAGGGCACCCAACAGAAAAACACTGAAGACACAAATTTGATTGGTTAACACACCGACCAATAGTTACGTGTGTTCTCACTGACAGTAGTTGTGTTGCCTTTTCTTTGTCTTCAGCCTTTGCGAAAACATCTGTGCTGAGCTCCTTTCCATTTAGCATTTCCAGACGATCTTTCAAGATTCGTGACATCCTAAGTCACACATTTTTTTTAAGTGTATCAAATTTTGGGTCAAGATAATGTTTCCTCTAAGACGTGTTTTACATCGTGTTTGACCATCCGTTCAGCAGAACGTGGTTCCCTAGGCACGCTGGGAGAGCTCGCCGTCTGAAGGTTGTCTCTGCCAACTCACCCAGCAGCGGGGGCAGTAGGTGGTGACAGCAGGTTCCAGGGCCCAGGGAGTCTCCCATGTCCTTTCCCGGGCGCCCGCTCTCATCCACGACCTGCTACCAGCACAAGGGGGCCCCAGACCCCCCTTTCTCCCAGGCTCACTTGGGGCCCAGAATAGGCCCCAAACGGGAATAATGGCCTTTACTAAGGAGGAAGGCAGGGTGAGAAAGAAATGGACAGCAGGAGACAGGGCCCGGTGCCGCTGGGAAGGGCTTGTCTTTGCGGGCACAGCAGCGCTGGGCGCTGGGCGCCGGGCTCTCAGCCACCAGGGAGGCCCTTGTCCTGTTTCTTGGCTTCCTGTCCTTTCTGGATTTCAGAGCCTGGCAACCGGGAGGACAGCCGCTAGGTGGGGGGAGGGGGTCATGAGAGGTGGCTTATGAAAGGCTCAGGGAAACCAGCCGGGGGTCCTAGAGCCCCAGGAAACGCTTCTTCACGATTTTGTCCCTATTTCTCCTGTCTTTCTCCCACTGTGCCTATAACAATCTCTTTGGGGAAGTAGCAGAATATTCTTTTTTTAACTGAGACATATAATTCACATACCATAGAACTCACCCTTTGAAGTGTTCAATTCAGTGTTTTTTTAATTTGTAAGTTTGTGCAACTGTCACCACGATTAATTTCAGAACATTTTCATCTCCCCAAAAGGAAGCCCATAACCCTTAGCAGTCACTCCCCATTTCCCCTCCCCCAGCCCTGGCCACCACTAATCTGCTTTCTATCTCTATAGATGCAATGGGCTGAACTGTGTCCCCCCAAATTCACATGTTGAAGTCCTAACCCTTAGCACCTCAGATTGACTGTATTTGGAGACAAGGCCTTGAAACAAGTGAATGAGTTACGATGAGACCCTTAGAGTGAATGCCCATTCAATCTGACTGGTGCCTGTACAAGAAGAGGAATTCTGAACACACTGAGACACTGGGCATGCGCACACAGAGGAAACACTGTGAGGACATGGTGAGAAGACACAAGCCAAGGAGGGCGGCCTCAGAAAGAACCAGCCCTGCTCACACCTTGATCTTGGCCTTCCCGCCTCCAGAATTGTGAGAACATAAATTCTGTCTTCCCGGCCCGCCAGTCTGGCACATGCTGTTAGGGCAGCCCTAGCAGGGTGACAACAGACTTTCCTGGCCCCAATATTTCATGTAAATGGAATCATACAACATGCAATCTTTTGTATCTGGTTTCTTTAACTTAACGTAATGTTTTCAAAGTTCGTCCATGGTATAGCATCAATATAAGTACTTTATTCCTTTTATGGCCGAATAGTATTCCATTATATGGATATATACACTTTGATTTTCCATTTACCACTTAGGACGTTTGGGTTGTTTTCACTGCTTGACTTTTATGAATAATGCTGTTATGAAAATCATGTACGAGGTTTTGCATGAACATGTATTTTCAATTACCTTGGGTATACCTCTAGGACTGTAATTTCTGGGTCACATGGTAATTCTATGTTTAACTCTTTAAGGAACTGGCAACTGTTTCCCAAAGCAGCTGCACCATTTTACATTCCCACCAGTCACAGCTAAGGGCTCCGATTTCTCCATGTCATCACCAACATTTGTCATTTTCTTCATTACAGCCATCCTGGCGAGGGTGCAGTGACGCCTGGGTGTGGTGAGGATAGTCTTTAATGTCACAAACGGTTAACACAGCATAGTTTCTTTCTCTGCCACACCTGACATGGGCTCAGTTGGTGACGAGGACATCAGCTGGTGACGAGACCAGCGTGTGCAACCTCAGGGTTGACAGGTCTCACTCCAAACAAGATGCCATTACCCCAGGTAGTATAAAGTGCTCAGGAAGTGATCTTCTCTGGCTCAGAGTTCAACGTTTTTGGCAATCCCTTCCAGGGCGAGTTGGCTCTATTTACTTACCCTCCATCTCTAGTGACAAAGTACTTCACAGGACGTAAGCATTCAACACCTCCCAAGCGAATAAGCCCGAGGGAGGCAGGGGGCGTCCTCTGACTCTAGGCGTCTCTGCAGCGGCCACCGGAGCAAGTGCTCAGGTCTGTGGTGTAAACACTCACACCAGCAGACTTCAAGCTGCAAGTATGAGGTCACCCAGCTCAGGAAATTCCTGAAACTGTCACAGGTCCCACCCTGGAGGAGCCGGCTCGAGCCCCACTGGGCTGTTGTTCTTTTGAACTGAGCCCCAGACCACTATGACCAACCTGGGCACCCCAAGTCTCATGCGGGAGGACAGTGGCCTTCTGGAAATGCAGGTCTGGGTCACACAGTTCCCTGAGTGGAGTGTCACCTCTTGAGGATGTGTGTGTGTACACGTGTCCTGGCCAAGTGTGTCCAATAGGTCCCTGTCATTGCTGGCTGACGGTCCATGACGGAGTTCTGTGCCTTGTTAGAACCCGAGAAAAACAGTTCCCATCTCAATTCCTGGATGCAGCCTTGGCCCTCCCTCTTTAGCTCCCACTCACCACCCTCATCTCCTGACATGCCACCTAACATGGTCAGTTCATGTCTGAGGAGAGAGATCATGGCCTGTCCCTCCTGGTGGTTTGTTTTCACCCGGGGTCTGGCCGTCCCTCCCCTGCTGTCCCCCTGACCCATGAGTGCAGCCACAGCTTAGCAGGTGCACGAAGGCTGCCAACCCCGTGTGAGAAGCACATGAAGAGCGAAAGGGCCATGTCCCCAGTGCTCAGCGACTGTCCAAGTGCCCTCAGAGTCCAGGTCCCTTGGGTCACAGCAGTTTCATTGCACTCCTGAATAAATGAGGTTTCAGCTTCTCGGTGCTTTTGTCTGGTCCCCTGTGAACTGACATTCAGATCTTCAGACCAACCGTATTACGTAGAAGAAAATGTTCTTAAGTGAAGAGATGACCATGAAAAGCTTTGTAAGTATATGCTGTTTTTCTGTGACTGAATACTGAATGGTCCTTTTCTGCAGTAATTAAGTTTTTTGGGGAAAAAAAATGATCTGAGTATGTAATTTTTACATTTTAAGGTTTAGGAGCTAAGTTCCTGAAATAGTATGGTTATCTCTTAAGCTATTAAGCATGTTATGATTATAACACGCACCCATGTATTTGTCACTCTGAAATCTGCAGTCTAGCAGGGTTTCTGCTCGCACCTCACCCCGCTTTCTTCTGTTCAGCATTACATGCTGATTCCCAGTTAGTGGAATGCCACCGAGTTGTGTGGTTTCCGTGGAAGCACAAGCCCAGAGCTCCCCACCCACTCCTGCGTCTGGTGAGATTTGGAGAAACGGAACTAAGGCTTGGAGACAGAGTTCATGCAGCAAGGAAGGCCAGTGTTCCACTTTCCAAAACATTCACAAAGCTCATTTCTCGCCTATGGCTCTCCATATGGGGCACAGTGCTTACAGCAGCAGCAAGCCATGTGTCCTGCAAAGGACAACACTGCAAAGTGCAGGTCAGGTTTCTGACCCAAGCTACTCTCAAAACTCAGGGAGGGAGATGGCAACTGTTGTGTGTGTGGGGAGAGATGGAGGTAGAGACAGAGATAGAGATAGACAGAGGCAGGGAGAGGGAGAGGGAGAGGGAGAGGGAGCTGGGCAAGGAGGAGAGGAAGGGACAAGGACAGGGGGACTATGAGTGACATGTGGAGGTCACTTGTTTCTAAGCAACTGTTTGGGAACAGCCGTTTCTAAAGGATGATTCCATGCTGGCCTTTCAACTACAGTTCCCCAGATTGGAGATTACAAGGTGATGACTACTCGTGGCTTTCTCCTCAGCTCCATTGCTGACGGTGTCACTTTTACTTCCTGAGGTGATCAGAGTGGCCAGGCCACAGGAGAGCATGGCTGGTGAGTGGCTCTGGGAGCCAGTCACCTCTCGGCCCCGCCTCCAGCGCGGGAAAAGTGAGGTCAGTACCAGCTGCAGCTGCACCCTCACAGTCATCAGAGAGCCTTGTTTCCCCCAAAGAAAGATGGCATTGTATTGATCTCATCTGTCACACCATATTCAACATTCTCTTGCTAATCCGCCAAACCTTTATGTTTTCATCTTGGAATCTTTGTAAATGAGGCTGGACATTTGTCTGTATATCGCCTTCCAGGCCCTGAGGCCAGCTCAGGTCTGAGCTCACCGGCGCGCCTGTCATCCCAGGTCCAGCCCAGGCTGCGCTGTGAGGCAGGCTGAGGCCAGGCCTGCTCAGACCTCAGCTGCAGGGCTGCGAGGGCAGTGGGGGTGGAAAAGTGACAGACAGAAAGGTAACCGCTGGCTACTTACCTGCACTGTAACATAAATGACTCAAGAGAAACACTGCTGACATTTCAAACTAGACAGGCAAACTCAGCCTCAGGAATGAATGAGAGGGAAAGACAGATTAAGTAAGGAAAGGAAGGAAGGGAGGGAGAGAGGGAAGGAAGGGAGGGCGCTGTACTCAGTGGATGTGGCCAGCGTTGTTTTAATGTAATGGAACAGAAAAGAATGTAGCAAGTTCCATACGATTTACAATGTAACAGAACAGGTTGCCTTTCACGTGGTGAAACGTTCCATGAAACGTTTTGTTTCCGATGCACACGCTGGGTCACGATGGAAAGTGTATTTCTTCCAAGGACACGGCCATGGTCTGAAAGCCATCGTTCTATGGAAAAGAAAAGGGAAAGCGAAGGCACTGCTTTCGGGTCGAGGGTAGGGGTAGGGTAGAGGCAGCGGTCACCAGGCCCACAGAGGTGGGGGAGCGGGGGTGCTCCCACAGGCAGCGCCTTCTGAGCACCTGTCTCGGGGATGTAAAGCCTTGGCACCTGCGCGCGAGCTGTGGCTCTCAGGACCTCCTCGCCAGGAGAGGACGCGCTCTGCCCAGCACAGCCGGGGCCACCGTGGACAGCACTTTCTTGATGGAGATCGGAGCTCAATGTGCGCTGAGACTGGCGTCGCCACCTGTGTTGCCACGGCAACCTGTTAGTGCTTCCACTGTCTCCATCTCTGTAGGCTCCAGTCATTTGCTGTCATTGTGCCTCTGAGGACCTCTCTGCACAGGGCGCCCCGCCCGCCATAGGCCCTGGGAGGTGGGCATCCGCTGGGAGCCCCCCAGGCCCGGAGCAGGTGCTGAGACCCACCCGGGGGATGGGCTGCGTGTTTTGATCTGATTAGCAGGCAGAACATGGCTCTTGTCTTTTCCCTGCTCCATGAGAGATGCGTCTAGAGGACAAGGAAGGGTGGAGGGGGAAGGGCAGACACACAGAGCCTGGTCCCTTGGTGACCTCCATTTCAGGATTGGGCAGCAGACTCCGGCTGGGGCTCCCACACCTTGCTGATGATGAAACAGGAAGGAACAGGTGAGATGGCACACTGCTTGTCCCATGGCACTGCCACTCCTCCTGTTTCAGGTCAGGAAAAGCCACAACAACAGTCTGAAGACAGTGGCGTCGTGACATGGAAGAAGATTCAGAATTTCTATTCAGATCCTGCTTCATTCTCACATGTCGTTTCTGCATTGTGACCTTTCAGTCACCGAAGAAAGAAAACTGAGACCCTTAAGGACAGAAATTCAAAGGCAAAAGAAATTGTTTAAGAAATCCACCTCCTGTGACCCTGTGTGCGGAAGCCTAGTGTTTCCTTAAGTCCATTATATTTTCCTTTGATCAAATATGGAATCCCTTGGCAGTGACTTGGAGGGCTGCTTTAAGTACTAGAATGAGGACAATAATCAGAAAACAACCATTTTGACAATGGGAAAAAGAGGTGAGCAGACACCCCACAGAGAAGCTACGGGGCGGCAAATAAAGATGGTGATCCAGTGTGAGTCATTAGAGAGATGAAGGTCAAAACCACGACGAGACGCCACCACAGACCTATGACAACAGCTCAAGTTCAAAATGCAACCACATCCCTTGGTGGCCAGAGCCGGGAACAACTGCAACGCCATCCTCTGCTGGTGGGAAAGTCAAATGGTGCAGCCACTTTGGCAGAGTCTCATGGCTTCTTAGAAAGTGAGACACACACCTGCCACACGACCCCCTTTCCACTCCCAGGTTTTCACCCAGGAGAAGCGGCGTCAGCACACAAGGTCCTCCTGCACACTCACAGTGACATTGTAACGGCCCCAAACCGGGAACAACCCAAACATCCATCCAGAGATGAAGGGGTCACCCACCTGTGGGAAAGCCACACCATGTAGTAACACCGCTCAGCAGGGAAAGGAATAAGCTATCGACACACATCACACCCTGCAAGGAAACCAATTCTGTGACAGGAAAAATAACAGACCGAGCAAAGCGCATGTGGGAAGACTGCTTGTACAGAATTCTAGAAAATGCAAACTAGCCTATCATGACAAAAAGCCAATCAGCGGTTGCTTTGGGACAATCCGGGGAGGGGGGGAAGTGAGGAGGGGCGGTACTTCCAAAGGGACATGAGGAAATTTGGGGGTGATGGGTATGTCCACTGCTTGGATTTCATAAGGCGATAGATGGCTTGACACACCTCATACTGTGTCAAAACTTGTCGAAGTTTATAGGTTTATGTATGTGCAGCTTATTGTATGTCAAGGGCGCTTCAAAACAGCTGTAAAACAAACACAAACTGTCCTTTGTCTCTGCAGGCCCCGCTCACCCTGACAACCACCGGTTCCCCCATTCCACACCCCTTCTCCACGGCCTGGCCTCTTACCTGTCCTTACTGTGATCGGATTTCTGCTGAAACCACTGCTGCAAAGGCCTGGCTGTCCTCCTGCTGCCTCCATCACACTCCTGGCACCGGTCACCGCCCCCACCTGCTCATCTCCCTTGGCTACCGTGTCTGCAACCACAGGCCCAGGCCCTCCTGCCTCAAGGGCCACTCGCCGTCATCTCTCCCATCTCTCCCACTTGCCTCTCTAAGGTTGGCTTGTCAGGCTCTATTTTGTCCCCTTTGGTCCTCATGCTATGTGTTCCTTGGGGGTCTCAGCCACCCCTTCTTCTGTTCTTAGCACCAGGACGATGATGGCTCACACCCCCTGTGCACTCTGACCTCGCTCCCGACTCCAGGCTCACATCTAAGGGCATCCTGCCAGCCCCGAAAGTCCCACGTACCCAGACGTGAGCCCTCACTCTCTCCTGAGGTTCACCCCACCCTGCCATTCCCTGCCCTGAGCAGTCACACCACCCTCCAAACGAGAACACTGGGAGCGCTCCGACACGGTCCCTACATCCAGAATCGGTCACTAAGTCACTCCACACACCCTGGCCAGAGCGGCCCTCCCAGCCCCCTGCAGTCCATGCTGGGACGTCGAGTATGAGGACAGAAAAAGGACAAGCGACTTTTACTCTAAAAACATGGCTTCCTGGTGGACAGTCTCCCAGGGGGAGAGGTTAGGGGGGTGGAAAGCCTCCCTGGGAATGTTTATTTGATTGCTGAGTCCTCTTCAGTACCACCAAGCAAACATTTCAGAAAGGCACCGCCCTCGTATGACCAGGAGGGGAGGGCCTGGCCTGTGAGGGAAGTGCTTTGGGCGGGAAGGAAGCTCGGGTCTGCTCAGGTGCTTTTCAGCGTGGAAGGGGGTGGGAGGGGCCACCAGGGCTCTGTGGTTCGTCAGTGACCACAGAGCGAAGTCTGTGGCCGGGCAGTGGACGGCGGGGCCCCTGGAGTGGTGGGAGGCTGGACAGCTGGACGTCGTGTCCACCATGGTCTTCCACTGGCTGTGTGACTCTGGCCACTTCACTCCAAGCTCACGTGACGAAGAAGTGGACGGAGGAGGGTTTTCCCGGGGGCAACAACTCCCCGTTTGCTGGCGCTGTCACGACACTCTGCCTCCCTTTGCACCCAGGCACCTAACCTGCAAATGGGATTGTAGTTCCAGCCACAAACTCCCAGGGGCTCATCCTGTCGGTGCCCAAACCAAGCAGAGGCGGCGTGGCCCTACGTGGCTCAGTAGAAGGTGGGCCTTCTTACCCAGGGCCTTGGAGAAGCGGCAGCATTCCTGAAGGCCAGGAAGCCGCGTCTCAGTTTGCTCCCGGACTTGGATGACCGGACCCTGGAACTGCTCTGGCCTCCGTGTGACCCCAAGGAGGTGGTGCTGTCCCCAGATGGCGCTGCCATGGTCCCTCAGTCACGATGCTCAGGAAAGAAATCAATACGCGTGGCTTGTAGGTTGCTGGTGTGCAGGACAGACTTAGGTGACGGGTCAGTCATGGAAGTCTGTGGGGGGAAGACGTGCAGCTTTAGGCACTTTCGGCCTGATTCACAGGCCACCTGAACCAGGGTGGTGGCCTCTGCTTTGTGCTGCTGTGTTTGCTCTGTTCTGGTAAGTATCCGGGGATGCCAGATTTTAACACTGTTCACTCACATCATGACACAGGACAGCTCACTCAGCCGCAAAGGAAAAAGACGGTTTAATGTCACCTCCATTTAAAAGTCATTCTAATGACTCAACAAATAGCATTGTCACAAAGAGTATTTAAGAATGTAGCACATTTCTCTTTTTGTCCTTGAAACTTTGTCATGAAAATTGGAGGGCTATAACAAAGTGCTAGATTTAGTTTTGCAAAACAGAAGGAAAAAATTCAAAAGCTGCCAAAGAATATCATGTTTGTTTTTCCTCAGGACTATTTTAAAGACAGTGGCCTTACAGGCCCCTTGCAGCATTTTCCTGGTTTTAATCTCCTCTAATTCCCTAGAGAAACAATTGGCCAGCAGTCCTTCCTGGGCCAACGCGGGGAGTGGGGAGGGGAGCATGGGGGGCGGGGCAGGTGGCCTCAGGGGCAGGTGGCCTCACGAGGCCTCTAGCCACCCACCCCCTTAGCCTCCCAGTCTCCTCCTGTCCCTTCACCCTCCTCACCGCTCACCCAACCCTGACCTTGACCCCACAGTCCGGCCACTCTTCCCTGCCCCAAGCCCCCTCCATCCGTGTGACTCAGTGAGGCCCTGGCTGGCAGGGCACCTAGTACTGCTTGGGGCCGGTCCGGGCACGTTCAGGGCAGGACGCACTGGGACCTGTGTCCTCATCGTTGTCACAACACAAGCCAGCCACCCTGGTGACCAAGGTATGCACCGCGTCCCAGCCAGCATCCGTCATTCTCATTTTCCATTCCATCCAGCAGCCACCTGGTTTGTGTTGGAATTCACTGCTGAGCACGCTTGCTGTCTGAGTTTCTTGTTCTTTTTAGATTCCTCCCTCTGAGAAAGCTCCTGTCTCTTCGGCTCCCCTGGAACGCCGCAGGCACTCAGGAACCCTCTGTGTTTGCACTGTAAAAGCTGCGTGCACAACCGGGGACGATGAGAATCATACTAAAAATATAGCCTTGGGCTGACAGCTGTGGACCCAGAAGTCACTTCTGTGTGTATGAGTCAGCCGCATTGTTCCGTGCTGTTAGGCGCTCCCCAGGCTCGGGTCCTGGCACCAGCAGGGTGAGAAGTGTGACTTGGAATAACGGGAAACTCAGGGAGCGCCGGTTCACATGGGGGCACACATCCTGGGGGTCAGAAAACACTGGAACTCCTTCCTTTTGCACTTCATTTGTTTACTCCAACCGGGAAGTCAGCAGTTTCCCTCCGTGAGAGATGGAGGCCCTGGTTACTCCACCACAAACCTCGTCCTCTCAGCTCGAGGGGCCGAGTGCTGATCTAACAGGAAGAAACACAACAGTTTGGAACAGAATTTTTATCGTGATCATGAAACCACGGCCCCTCCCCTCCAACGTACAGCTGGCCAGACCGCTCATGCGGGAGCGTTGGGAGCACAGCAGCTGTGGCTTGAATCGAGCTCCCACACTTGCTGCTGTGTGACAGTGGGCAAGTTGATCAGCCTTTCTGGGCCTCAGTCTTCTCATCGGCAAAATAGTGTCTATCTCACAGGATGTCAAGACAATTACGTGAGCTCGTACATGTGCAGTGCTTGGTGTCAAAGGGAAAATCATTCATGCACTCGTTAACACAGGAAGGAAGACTTCCTTCAGGGCTGTAGGTGCAGGACTCACAACAGGGACAGAGACGGGCTCCAGTCCAGACCGAGCAAAGGCAGGTGGATTTATAGTGAGGAGTGGGGGGGGGCGTTGATGGATGGGAAATTACTAATGGAGACATCGAGGCGGGGGTTCTCGCTGAGGGCAGGCCAGGGTGACCAGGTGTCAAGGCTGGGGACTCTCCCTAACCTGACGCAGCAGGATACTTGCTACAACCGGTCTAAGCAGGCCGAGGACGCGCCCAGGCAGGCAAAGACGACGCCCACAGACGAGGCCCAAGGAGGCCCAGGACGGCACCTGGATGAGGCCCAGTGGAAAAGAAGCTCAGACCTCAGGTTTGGTCAAGGAGAGTCTGTCATTGGAAACAAAGTCCGCTACACACCAGTACTCTACAAACGTCTTAATTATTGTCAGCTTTAATACACTGAATAGAACACTTTAAAAACAGTGAGGTAAACAGCAAAAATTTTTGGTATTTAATTATCTTTTGAAAAATATTTCAAATTTCCATAACTACTGAAAAAGAATAACAGCAACTCAGCTAACAAATGAGCAGGTGTGCTGTCCAGCTACGTTTCTGCCCTCCCTGGAGGGCTCTGCAGAGACAGGGGATGGTCCCCTGAGGTGCAGTGACGCTTCCGGGATGCTGGGTCCATCCTCGGGAGTGGGAAAGGCAAGCTGTGCATGGAAGCACAGGCTTCTCTGCGTTTACCTAACAGCTCTGCCACTTAACAGCTGTGGGGACTTGGGCTGTTAGAACTACCTACCACACACTCACACGGTTCCCGCGACCCTCCATGATCTGCCAAATCCCCCCCCTCCTCGAGGCTCACTGCCCATTCGCCACTCACGCTTCCTTGTGGCTTACTCCTGCCACTTAGCTCACTCCCCTGCCTGACCGCTAGCCCCCCAGGATTTGCATGGCCAGTGTCCACCTTCCTCACGCCTGTGCTCAGACTCACCTGTGTTGCCGTCCAGCAGTCTGCAGCCACCTCCCTACTGCCCTGTGTCTACTCACTTGACCTGCTTCCTTTCTCCCGTTGCACAGACCACCATGTGTCATGCTATCATTTTCTCTTGTTCACTGTCTCCCACCACTAGAATGTAAGTTCCATGGGGACATGCCGCGATGTCTCCCCTGCTCGCAGACTGCTGCTGGCATTTGGTCAGTGAATGACCATGGCTCCATGTGCTACAGTGCACGTGGCCTGTTCCTGAGCTACTGCAGGGGCTGCGAGCAACCACCGCCCTCCTCTGGTCAAATCCTCGTTTTCCCCCCTCCCCCATGTTCTCCACTGTGTGAGGTCAAATCACAGCTGCCCTCTCCCCAAAATCTGCATCGTGCCTGGAGTGACCCTGGGGCAGAAACACGAGAGCCACCCAAGACCCTGATGGACTCCCCATTAGTGCCTGCAGATTTCTCCATCTGCAGAGAGAGCAAAATCCAAGTCCCCACATGTGGGGTTGTATTTCCCATTTCTGATTAGCAAATTAAGTCAGGTGAATGGCTCACGTAATAGAAAAGCACTCACTCACTCACTCACTCACTCACTCACTCATTCATTCAAGAGGTATTTTTATGCACTGACAATGTCCGAGCACGGACTAGGACAGTCACCAAGGGTGAAACTGAATGACAGCTCCTCAATCCCTGCCCTTGGGGACAATGCACCTTGCAAAAGACAAGGGACAAAGGCAAAATTAGCTCCAACTCAGGGCGAGGTGTGCCCCACGGGGAGGCAGCTGGGCGGAGGGGCAGCGCCAGCAAGGAGGTGACACTAAGATTTCAGGTGTGACAGGGACTTCACTCAACAAGCCCAAGTGCAGGGTGGGAGCAAGGCGCTTCTCAGCACAGGCTCAAACGGAGAGCTGTTGGTGGCTGCGAGTCCGGAGTTTGTGCAGGAAGCAGCTGGGCTGGCACTGACCTGAAGGGGCACCGAGGGGTGCGGCCTGATGCGAGCACAGCCCTGGGGTACTGAGCCAGGCACCTGTACGGCCCCAGCCCTCCACACGTGCCCCTGGATTACCGCCTTCCTCCAAAATCTCCACGGACCGTCACATTCGAAAGTATGACTAAATAGGAGTGAAAGTATGAATACGTGAGTACACTGGGGTGAGAAGGGCCAAATAAGGGCTTCATTAATTATGGAGGAGAAAAAGGGTCACTAATAGTTTTTTCAGTCTTCCAAAGCAACAGAAAGATTAGGGACACATTAATCCAAAGTACTTCATCTTTAGAATTAAACATCAACTTAAATGTGAACTACATTTGTGCTCAAATCTGAATTGATATTTAATTCCAGGCACATAATGACGGGAGCACTTGCATTCAAATCTCATTTCATTGCTGGTCTGAAGACACTCAGAAAAGGGAAGACAGGACGACATTAATTTTTTCAACAAAGGTTACGATGGTCACCGGGAGCTTTCTCTGTTCCTTTGCTCCTAAGTGATCCTTTATGTTTAAGTTTCATTGTTACATGGCCATGAGGCCCTTTTAAGTGTCACTAGAACTCTAGTATTTCCATTTATTGTAAGTCATAAAATATGCACTTGATTGTAAGCTTTTATAAGATACTAAGTTTTTTGAGAATGGAAAAACTGAATTAATAATCAATGTCCTGCAGTCAAAGTAGTTGATATACATACAAAACAGACTTCTTGAGAACTCAGTGCAAGTTTGAGAAAGCTGGGGGAGAAGTTATCTGATTTATTTAATGGTTTCTCAGGTGTGCATTGCGATGGCAGCTTTAAGCCAGAGAGCATAAGTATGTTCCCTGGGCTTACTTTTTATTGTGGTTTGTGTTATTTTAAGAAATAATTCTTTCTGAGCCTTACGGGTAGCTGGCCCTGGGCTTTTTGCTGAGCTGCCCAGGCCTGGTGCTGGTGACAACCGGTCTCAGGTCCCACTTGCCTCCAGATCCAGGACAGGCAGCAATCAACCCAGATCACTTGGTAGCTCCTACCAGGTAGTCCCTGACAACACAGGCAGTGGGTGACCTGGGCCTGCACAGGAGCCCCTCCCAAGCGGCCCCAGAACTAATATACTTAGAGGTTGGCTTCAGACCACAGCAGAGCACCGCCCAATTAGCTCTACAAGTGGCACATCCAAAGGGCGGTCTCAACAGGCACCAGAGCCCACTGGGGCGAATCCCATTCAGTGGTGTAAGCCCCTGCACAGCACCCCATAAGCTATGGATGTGGCCTAACCCCATAGCCAGTGAGCCTGAGGGTCTGTACCACCCACTCACATGCCAATAGCAATCAAGGCTCAACTATAACAGGAGGGCACACACAACCCGTAAAAGGGACACTCCTGGAGCACCTGGAGCAGGTGACCAGGGAGACTGTGCCACGGGGACCCACAGGGCTCCTACTACTTAAGGCCACCCGGCCAAGACTGGGAGGCATAGCAGCTCTACCTAACACATAGAAACAAACACAGGGAGGCCGTCATGATGAGGAAACAAAGAAACATGTCCCAAATAAAAGAACAGGAGAAAACGCCAGAAAAAGAACTAAACAAAATGGAGGCAAGCAACCTGCCAGAGCCAGAGTTCAAAACTATGGTTATAAGGATGCTAAAGAAACTTAGGGAGAACTTCAACTTCAAGAGAAGATAGCAAGCATAAAAAACAACATAGAGGGCAGTCGGGTAGCTTAGTTGATTAGAGCGCGAGCTCTAAAGGACAGGGTTGCCAGTTCAATTCCCACATGGGCCAGTGAGCTGCACCCTCCACAACTAGATTGAAGACAACGAGCCGCTGCTGAGCTGCCAGAGGGGCAGCAGGATGGCTCAATTGCTTAGAGCACGAGCTCAACAACAAGGTTGCTGGTGCAATTCCCGCATTGGATGGTGGGCTGCGCCCCCTGCAACTAAAGATTGAAAATGGCAACTGGACTTGGAGCTGAGCTGCGCCCTCCACACTAGATTGAAGGGCAGTGACTTGGAGCTGATGGGCCCTGGAGAAACACACTGTTCCTCAATATTCCCCAATAAAATTTAAGAAATAAAAAGATAGATCATAGAAACCATAAAAAAGAACTAGTCAGAAACAAGGAATACAATAACTGAAATGAAGAATATACTAGAAGGAATCACCAGCAGACTAGATAAAGCAGAGGTTCAAAGCAGTGATTTGGAAGACAAGGTAGCAGAAAACACTCAACCGGAACAGCAAAAAGAGAAAAGAATCCAAAAAAAAAAAAAATGAGGAGAGTTTAAAGGGTCTCTGGGACACATCAAGTGTACCAACATTCGCATCATAGGGGTATCAGATGGAGAAGAGAGAAAGCAAGAGATTGACAACCTATTTGAGGGCCCGCCCGGTGGCTCAGGCGGTTAGAGCTCCATGCTCCTAACTCCGAAGGCTGCCGGTTCGATTCCCACATGGGCCAGTGGGCTCTCAACCACAAAGTTGCCAGTACGATTCCTCGAGTCCCGCAAGGGATGGTGGGCAGTGCCCCCCTGCAACTAAGATTGAACAGGGCACCTTGAGCAGAGCTGCCGCTGAGCTCCCGAATGGCTCAGTTGGTTGGAGCGCATCCTCTCAACCACAAGGTTGCGGGTTCGACTCCCACAAGGATGGTGGGCTGCGCCCCCTACAACTAGCAATGGCAACTGGACCTGGAGCTGAGCTGCGTCCTCCACAACAAAGACTGAAAGGACAACAACTTGACTTGGAAAAAAGTCCTGGAAGTACACACTGTTCCCCAATAAAGTCCTGTTCCCCTTCCCCAATAAAATCTTTAAAAAAAGAAAAAAAAGAGAGAGGACCCAAACAAATAAAATCAGAAATGAAAGATGAAAAGTGACAACTGACACCACAGAAATACAAAGGATTATAAGAAAAGAACTACAGTTATATGCCAAAAAATCGACAATCTGAAAGAAACGGATAAGTTCCTAGAAATACAATATTCCAAGACTGAATCAAGAAGAAACAGAAAATCTAAACAGACCGATTACTATGAATGAAATTGAATCAGTAATCTAAAAACTCCCCACAAACAAAAGTCCTAGACCAAATGCCTTCACAGGGGAATTTTACCAAACACTCAAAGAAGAATTAACATCTTTCTCAATCTATTCCAAAAAATTCAAAAGAATAGAAGCCTCCCAAGCTCATTTTATGAGGCCACCATCATCCTCATTCCAAAGCCAGACAAAAGCATTACAAAAGAAGAAAATTATAGGCTGATATCTCTGATGATCATTGATGCAAAAATCCTCAACAAAATATTAGTAAACTAAAGTCAGCAATACATTAAAAAGATCATACACCATGATCAAGTGGGATTCATCCCTGGTATGCGAGGTTGGCCCAATATCTGCAAATCAATTACTGTGATACACCACATAAATAAACTGAAGGATAAAAATCCTATGATCAGATCAATAGATGCAGAGAAAGCATTTGACAAAATCCAACATCTATTTATGATTTAAAAAAACAGCTCTCAGCAAAGAAAGAATAGAGGGAATATGCCTCAATATAACAAGGGCCATATATGACAAAACCACAGCTAACATCATAATGGGGAAAAGCTAAAAGCATTCCCCTTAAGATCAGGAATAAGACAAAGGATGTCCACTTTCACCACTTTTATTCAACATAGTGTTGGAAGTTCTAGCCACAGCAACCAGACAAGAGAAGAAAAAGGCATCAAATTGGAAAGGAAAAAGTAAAATTGTCATTACTAGCAGATGACATGATACTGTATATAAAGAACCCCAAGGATTCTAACGAGAAAAACTATTAGAGCTGATAAATGAATTTAGGAAAGTAGCAGGATACAAAATTAATATTCAGTAATCAGTTCATTTCTATACATCAATAATGAATTATCAAAAAGACAAATTAAGAAAACAGTTCCATTTTAATTGCTTTAAAAAATACGTAAGAATAAATTTAACCCAAAAGTTAAAAAACTTGTACTCAGAAAACTATAAGACATTGAAGAAAGAAACTGAAGAAGACACAAATAAATGGAAGCATATACTGCACTCATGGATAGGAAGAAATAACATCGTTAAAATGCCCATACTATCTAAGGCGATATATAAATTCAATGCAATCCCTATCAAAATATCAATGGCGGGCCAGGCCGGTGGCTCAGGCGGTTGGAGCTCCGTGCTCCTAACTCCGATGCCAGTTCGATTCCCACATGGGCGAGTGGGCTCTCAACCCCAAGGTTGCCAGTTCAATTCCTCGAGTCCCGCAAGGGATGGTGGGCTCCACCCCCTGAAACTAAAATTGAACACAGTACCTTGAGCTGAGCTGCTGTTGAGCTCCCAGATGGCTCAGTTGGTTGGAGCGCGTCCTCCCAACCACAAGGTTGCTGGTTCGACTCCCGCAAGGGATGGTGGGCTGAGCCCCATGCAACTAGCAACGGCAACTGGACCTGGAGCTGAGCTGCGCCCTCCACGACTAAGACAGAAAGGACAACAACTTGAAGCTGAACAGCACCCTCCACAACTAACATTGAAAGGACAACAACTTGACTTGGAAAAAAAAAAAAAGTCCTGGAAGGACACACTGTTTCCCAATAAAGTCCTGTTCCCCT
Organism: Rhinolophus hipposideros; assembly: GCF_964194185.1. NCBI lineage: Eukaryota > Metazoa > Chordata > Mammalia > Chiroptera > Rhinolophidae > Rhinolophus > Rhinolophus hipposideros. The sequence continues at coordinate 2,518,558 of NC_138049.1, read as the reverse complement.
ACCCCAATAAAATCTTATAAAAAAAATACCAACAGCATTTTTCACAGAACTAGAATAATCCTAAAATTTATATGGAACCATAAAAATCCCCAAATAGCTGCAGCAATCTTGAGAAAGAACAAAGTTCTATCATGCTACGTGATATCAAATCATACCACAAAGCCATAGAAATCCAAACAGCATGGTACTGGCATAAAAACAGACACATAGATCAATGGAACAGAATTGACAGCCCAGAAATAAACCTGCATATATGTGGTCAATTAACCTATATGACAAAGGAGGTAAGAATATACAGTGGGGTAAAGGTGTGAACTGGTCTAAGTACACAGGGGCGTTCACACCAGCACGGCTGGTACAGGGCTCCTGTTCTTACACCTCGGTGAATGGGGCCCACAGGTGTTTCTTACATTCACCTCAGTGTTTGAACAGTCATGTAATGATATTGATTTAGGTTTGCTCCCTTCAAAACAGACTCTGAGGCATTTACCACAGAGAAATAGCAGGACTATTTTAAGCTTTGGAGAGTGGTTGGACCTAGAGGATGAGGACGAGGGGGAGGGTTTGGAGAGGGGGCTGGCCTGTGCATTGCCCAGGGGCGTGGGGCCTGGGAAAGCAGGCAAAGGGGACCCTGGGCAATGCCCAAAGCCCACACACTGTGTGCGTCCTTCCTGCTCCATCCTTGCTCACCAGCTTCCTCCTTCCTCTTCCTCCAGGGCAGGAAGATGGAACAGAGGCAGTGGACATCAGCCAACCCTGTTCCTTCCATTCACACCCTCCACCCCCATTCTGCTATCCCACACCTCCCACCTCTTCAATGCTTCCTGCCCTCCGCTCTCCCCTTGAACAATTCCAACAACATATTCAAAGGTGCCACCTCTGGTCGCCTGGCATGCATACCTTATAAATACTTATCTGTGTTTTGGGGCAAAAATTGGAGCTTGGATGACAAGAGGGCATGCTGAGTTCAGGGACGGGTGGCCCTAGAAAAACTTGGATCAGGGCAACTGCAGCCTTTTCCCGGCTCCAGCGCAGCAGGAAGTGCAGGGCTGTCTCTTAGCAGCCCATCGTCATGCAGCCCAGGCACTCACTTTCCCTCTGCAGCTCAGCGCCTTGTTCCTTTCTCTAATGCTGCTGTTGGCAAGTCTAGAACATAAGGGATTGTAGTAGCGGGACTATACATGGCAAAATATTGCTGACGTGATCCCAGCTGAGTTTTCGCCTGGACACCCGCTCGTCCTTTCCCACACTACTGGTATGGGATCCCTATTCTTTTCGCTGCTCTTACAACATTTTAACGCATTCTCTAAAATGTAGGCAAATATGCCATTGTTTGTGGAAGAGTGAGTGTGATTTCTGCTAGGAGTTACCAGGCTATTGGCCCAGACAGGTGTCCCTAGGAAAGGTACCCATGACCTTCAGATACGTCTTACAGGGAGACGGGAAGCAAAGCATTCATATGATATCATCTCCTTAACGCAGCTTTGCCCACAGGCCCCCGACAGCCTGAGATAGCTGTGCTTTGTAACAAACATGACATTATTTGAGACGACCTAGCCTTCGATTTTTAGCTTGCCCTTCCCTCACTCTGGTATTTCTCTGCAGACACTGGACAACCCAGCAGTGGGTACGCGCTGTGCTTGTCATGAACGGCCCTCTATGCGAGTCTGTCTCCACAAATCGAGGATTGTTCCAGAACTCAGGCGTGACTGTCTCTGCTAGCCCAGCACTGCGTCAGTGGGCTCACAGTCAGGACCCGCCCCCACGAGCAGCTGCGATGACAACAGACCCGGGCCAGCACTGCGTGCCAGGAGCCAGGCTCGTCCCCGCAGCCACCCCGCCCGGCAGCACCGTCACCCGTGTCCAGATGGGGAAACAGGAGCAGAGATGAATGACTGAGGGGTCCTGGAGAGCGTGGTGGGCCTGGATGCGAGCCAGCCATCTGCGTCACCGAGAGCCAGCAGCTGGACACCGCACCCCTTTCAGCGTCGCTGACTCCCCCTCAGCATCTGTGTCTTTCTCATTTTGCCAGTTGGTTTCATCTCGGAGTGTCTTTTCAGCAACTCCCTGGCGTGAGGTTTCCACGCTTCTGTCATGGTAACCATGTAACCCTTCCCAGCCTTCATTTGTGTGACGGGCTAATACACGTAGGTCGCTTTCCATAACCTTGAGCGATCATTTCACTTGGACGGCGCTAGTCCTCCCACTCGTAAAACGACAAAGTGATGCATCCATGTTGGGAGGAGTCCAGAGTTGATTGGCAGAGACGCGTCCCTGGGGACGTGTGACACAAACAGCATGGACGTGGGGGTCACACTTCCCCTCTTGGACCCCAGTGCCCTCAGGACCTGTAACTACAGGGCACTGTTGCCACATGTCAGTGTAGGTGGTTGGGGACACGTGACACAGAATTTCCCAAGGAGTTCCATCCACACCGGTGGTGAACCTAAGACCTCCGAAATGGTGCAGTGAAAGGCAAACCAGGGCTGTGGGGGAACTGTGTCCAGCACCGCGTCCCAGGACTACCTAGAACTGTGGCAGTCTGCTCCAGCCGCTGTGACAGCACAGACTGGAGGCTTATGAACAACACGCGTTACTTCTCCCAGTTCTGAGGCTGCTAGTCTGACCAAGGCACCGGCAGGTTGGTGTCGGGGGAGGACCGGCCTCCTGGTTCCCAGGCGCTGTCTTTTGTGTCCTGGCAGAAGGGGCAGTGCACTCTCCAGGGTCCCTTTTAAAGGACACTGATCCCATTCGTTGGGCTCCACCCTCATGACCCAATCACCTCCCAAATGCCCCACCTGCTGCATCACACTGGGCTTAGAATCTTAACACACGGATTTTAAAGGGGCACAAATTCAGGCCATAGTCCTATTTCTCTATCATCTATCATCTATCTATCTGCAGAGTTCAACTATAAATGTGTCATCATGTCTGTTCAAGTTACTGTTGCTTGTAGATGTAATGAGCATCTTCTTAAATTTCGTTAGTCACAGACAAATAAATTCACAATGTTAGTTTTTTCGTTCATTGTACAAATTCTTATATGCTCAACTGTAGTCGCACAACAGCCTAGCCAACTATCCCTCCGTGTCTTTCCTTAAAGAAAGAAGAGTTTGTGAGATTGTGCCTTTTTGGGACTCTGTTCCATCCTTGTGTTTACACCTTATGTCTCTCTGTCTGGTCCCCAAAAGATGGTTTGCAGCCAAAGACGGGTAAGATATCTCACGGGAGATACAACCTAAGCCAGGCGAAACTGAGTGGGGACACCCAATGAGCTGCCTTAGACAAATATGGGAAAGGGCTTTGCCTCCCCTTCCCCCTGCCTGGGAAAGTCTGTTGCCGGCCCTGGCTTTTCCCTTGCAGCTGTTTGTGAGAGAAGTCATGAGGACAACAAAGATCAGTGCTCTCACTTATCTCAACGGAGCTGTTACAATATGAGAGACTTGACCCTGAGAAGGTACAGACCTAAGGTAAGACATCATGGGAACTTGTGCTTCGGCTGTTTGAAGGTTAAAATAATTGGCTTGGGATGTTTCTATAACGTGATAAGTGAGTCTCACAAACCGTGCCAAAAACACTGCTACTCCCTTGTATACTTATCAATAAAAGCCTCCAGTCGGCTTTGTTCAGGGCTCCAGTCCTCTGAGACTGAGAGACCCCTGGCCTTCGGAGAGATTTAACTGCATTAAGTCTCTGTTTGTTTCTTGCTTAAAAACTTAACCCAAACCGCCCCTTCTCGCCTCCTCACTGCCCGTGTTGCTCGGGACGCGACACTCAACTCCCATCCCACATGCATTACAATTCTTTTATGTCTGAGCCTTTTGAATCTTGACCTTTGTCACCTAATGACGTAAACACTAAAAATGTTCCTACGGTAACAATATGAAACACCATTTCGTTCACAGATCTGGGGAGAGGGTATGAGGAATGGTGAGGAATGGGCAGGGTTTACTCTTAAACACTGAACATTTAGCACTATCGAATGGAACTCATGCAGAATTTCTCAAGACGACTCATTTTTAGAGACCCTATCAGACGTAACCTGAAGTGTGTCTTAAAAACTGTCTCATTGCCATAAGTGGAACAGCTGACCTAAGTGTTCACATGTGGCGTGCTCGTTCTGGAAAACGCTGCTGAGCCTGGCCAGCATTCTGCAGCCTGACCAGGAGGAAGCCCTCATCCGTCAGGGTCTCAGAGCCCCCATAGGTACAACTCAAAAAATGCACCATGAGGGCAGGGCTGGCAGGGCCTCAAAATGCCCACAAGCATTCAGGAGTTCAGTTCAAAATGGAATTGTCACAGTGCTGACGTGACATGGTTCATTCTTCATGGGGAATTCTGCCCATTCTCCCACATCCTCAGAGGAGGGGAGTACGTGCAGAGATGGCCCGAGCCCGTCATTCACCTGCCCGGCCCATTTGGTGCACACCAGCGTAACTGTTCCCAGGTGTCACGCAGGGTGTCATGAGGGGTCTCTGGTCCCGCTCCCCACATAAGAACGCAGGACATGGTGAGGTCAAAAAGGAACACCCACGGAGCCAGAGATACGGGAGTCATGCCACTATATTCTCGCTGGCCGCTGGGTTGGAGACACAGGGAGCAAACTTCCGCCAGCACCCCAACAAAGGGTCTTCCTGCACCCAGTCTCTCTGGCGGCCGGGCAAGACGCACACAGGGAATAGGATCCACACGATCCACAATCCCCCGTCCACTTCTCTGCCTGACAACCAACCCACCACCAGCACAGTCACGGAGTTATAGCAGGGGCTAATGGCTAACTAGTCACAGCTGATGGCCAACCAGTCACAGCTGATGGCCATGTACTACCCGAGCCAGCACCTTTCCACGTGAGGTCGAGAGCCTGGAAAATGCTCTTTGGGGCACTGTCCCCAATCCAGGACAGCCACTAGCTGTTGCAGACACTCGCTGGAGGCCCAGGCCTGCCCACTTCACGCGACCTTCCCCATGACCTTCCCCGTGTCTCTCCGCAAGGTGGCCCAGGAGCCTTTTCTGCTCTTTCCCCCAGACAAGGCTGTACTGCCTGTGGCCCTTTTGTCACACGGCTCCAGAAGCCTCGTCCTGCACCTGCACGTGGACGGGCAGGTGTGTAGGAACGCTGGTGCTCTCCACCCTTGTCATGCAGGGTGTCATGCAGGGTCTCAGCTCCCGCTCCCCACATAAGAACGCAGGACATGGTGAGGCCAAAAAGGAACACCCACGGAGCCATAGGTAGGGGAGTCATACCATTATAGTCTCTCTGGCGGCTGGGCTGGAGACAGGAAGCAGGATCTACACAATCTGCAACCCTCCGTCCTAACAGCAATCCGCGCTTGCCAGCACCATCTTCTTGCTAGCCCCCATTTTCTGCTAGCGTAGCCATGGCAGTTATATCAGTGGCCAGTGGCTCACTGGTTACAGCTGACGGCCAACTAGCCACAGCTGATGGCCATGCAATCACAGTTGATGGCCATTTACTACCTGAGCCAGCACCTTTCCATGTGAGGCCGAGAGCCTGGAAACTGCTCTATGGGGCTCTGTCCCCACAACCCTCTTATGCTATGTTCCTGGTCTGAGGACTTCCTATAACGCGCTTCCTCCACCCTCCGCCCCGCCCATGAGGGAGGTCTGTGCTGCCCTGACTTGTTTATTGAGGAACCTGGGCCTCAGAGAGCCTGTAAGCCTGCAACACCAGCCCAATGTCACCGGCGTGGTAAGTGTGAGCCAGGAGTCAAATGCTACTTCCTCGCTCCAGAGTGCACCCTCGCCCCATGCTGCTGTGCTGGGGCCCCAGAGCAGGACAGACACTCATCCTTGTGTCCAGAACAGAGTGACCTGTCCACTGCTGTCATGCAGCCGCTTCAGCACGTCTGCACATGTCTGCAGCAGAAATCATGGATATGCCATGGAACTGTCCTCAGAGTCACCTGGTCCCAGTGAGACTGTGCTTGGGGCCCCTAAGGAGGTGATTAAGGTTAAATTAGGTCCTGAGGGTGGGGCCTGTCCCAGTAGGAAGAGGCACCTGGGACCCCTCTGTGCTGCAGCACAGACTCAGGTCGTGTGAGGACAGAGCGGGCAGCCGTCTGCCAGCCAGGAACAGAGCCCGTACCAGACACGGAATTTGCTGGTTCAGTGACCTTGGACTTCCAGTCTCCAGAAGTGTGAGGAAATAAACGTCTGTTGCTTAAGCCCTCAGTCTGTGGTGCTTTGTTACAGAGCCTGAGCTAATAGAGACCAACCAGCGTCCTAAGGAACAACTCAGGAGTAACTGTCCTCCAATCAAAACCATCGCCTGGACAGACAATATCCCTAATTATACCTTGTAACAGGTGAATTCATTTAGTTGTGTAGGGGACAGTTTTATAATTAGTTTTGTATCTCAGGTTTGCCTCATCCGATAAACAGTAAATATTTGCTGAATGAATAAATGAATGATTCTGGGCCTACTGGGATACTATCCTGCTCAAAGTAAAGTATTCTACAAATATTTTAGAGTTTGCTCATAAGATCGTAAAACACAGAACACAGGTGATAAAATCCGCCTTGAGTATTTCCTGAGTCCTATCCTGCAGTTCTTGCTTTAAAGCAGTGGTTCCCAAACGAGGCTGTGCAGCTGCCCCCCTGGGCTCCCTCTCAGGTCTACAAAACCAGGCTTTTGGTTTGGGGTCTGGATCATATGTGTCTTGAAATGTTTCCCCAGAATTTCAGATGTAGCCCCTCAGCCCCCCAGCACAGATTACATGCACGAGAAGCTGACACATATGGTAGAAACCAGGGGCTTCTCAAAGTGTGGCCCAAGGACTTTTGAGGGTCCTCAGGCACTTTTAGGGTCTTGGTTTTAATTTCCAATACAGGAAGTGTTGCTAGATATAATCCACATACACATAAGCTCCTGGCTTCTCTCAATAACTTTTAGAGTATAAAGGAGTCTTGAGACCAAAGGTTTGGGAATTCTATATCATTTTCTGCATGTTTTGGACAGTACTTGCTAAATACTTGAGATCTAAAATTGCTGCCTAGAGGCTCTCTCCCATTTTCCGATGTGACCCACCTTCACACGGGGAGGTGGGGGGTGGTCTGATGTGGGAGAGGACGCAGCTCTCACCAAGAATGAACAATGACGTGAAGAACATGGACGCCTCTTCCACAAGCCGCAATTAGGATACCGTCCATTACAAACACCACATGATCTCACTGATATGGGAATCTAAAAAACCCAAATAAACAAACAAAACAGAAATAGACTCATAGATACAGAGAACAAACTGATGATTGCCAGATGGGAGGGGGTTTGGGGGTGTGGGTGAAAAAAGGGAAGAGATTAAGAAGCACAAATTGCCAGTTATGAAAACAGTCACGGAGATATAAAGTACAGCATGGGGAATACAGTCAATAATATTTTAATAAGTATGTATGGTGCCAGGTGGGCACTAGACTTATCAGGGATCACTCCGTAAGGTATATAAATGACTAACCACTATGTTGTACACCTGAAACTAATATAATATTGAATGTCAACTGGAATTGAAAAATAAAAATATTTGAAAAAATAAAAATACATAAAGAATAAAAACAAAAAGAATTCCATTCATTATATTGCATGTATTATAAATATATACTTAACACAAAATAATTTTCTCTAAGAAAAACTATGTCTCTCGTAATGGGTGTTTCTTGTTAGATATTGAGATTATATAACTATGTTTAATTTTGCTTTTGCTACCAGGAAGCCCAGAGACAAATATTTAAGTTCAGGACATAAAGAATAAATAAGTTTGGAATAAGAAGGTAAAACACAGTAGACATTTTAATTTTTAAACCCCTCAGGGAAATAAAAGTACAGCCCCCAACATAGGTGTGCATGAAATGGTAAGAGAAAAACCTCAGATGAGTGAGGATTTTGATTTTGCACAGGTAAATACCAGAAAATCATGTTTTTTGGGTAGAGAAGTTTTTTGAGGTATTAATCACAGCTGAACTTGAGCTGGTAACATGCAGGCATCATCCCAAATGCTTTACCCACATCTCATCAGAATCTTTACCAGGATCTGCTATGTCGCCTTAACCCCATTATATGGAAGAAGAGACTAAGGTACAGACGTTCAATGAGAGATGGCTGACAAGGGACAGCGTCACTATGGGAACTCCAGCCTCGTCAGCTCCACAGGCCACCCCGAGCCTGGGTGAGGTACGTCTTCCCAGACCTGACTGGGGAGGCATTCGGTTGCTCAGCTGGGCATGGGGCACCACCAGCCGTGGGAGCAGCCCTGTTGTCAGTGTCTGGACAAAGGCTACGCTGGGCACCCCACAGGTACAGAGGTTCTCATGTGCGGCCCTGGGAATGCAGTGTTCTTATTGCTTATGACACACCAGAGGTGGCTTCAGTTTCCACACTAAAAAATAAAGGCACAAAATTACGATTTCAGAGCCAGGTTAATATGAGCAGATCCCACAGATAGCCCATCCTCAACGGAACTGTGCAATTTCTGGGGAAACCACACATCTCAAGGTTCTGACTTTTTGGCGTCTACTTTTTCCAGAAAGAAAGCAGATCAAGATAAAATCTATCTTAAAGTGCCAGGGTATTTCCTAAAGGTATGGAATTAAGTCACACAGGCTCAGTCTTGGAATGCACACGCAGGCCCACTTAGCCAGTGACGTTCCACCATCTCATGACAACACAAACACCCAGCCCTCCTGGTAGGAACGCACCACCTACCATGGGGGAAAATGACAGTAAGAACTCTACTCATGGAGAGAGCATGGATCCCGCCTTCTTACTCCCATGGACATCTTTTCTTACTTTTTCTCTGTGAACCCAAATATTCAAGACAAACCACATTTACAAAGGACATCTCCCCTTTCTAGTGTTGAATGGTCCTCACCGTTAATCATATTGACCCTTTAACTTCTGATTGGTGGACCCTACCAGTTTGAAACTACTTTTGGCGGGGAGGCTCTAGTAGGCATATATAGAAGTTCTTAATTGGAGATCCTGAAATACTGCAAATTTTCATTGTTCCATGGTCCATATTCCTAGGACTATATTGGGAATATAGCTCTCATGGGACTTTGTGGCCTGACAAAAGGTTGAATATCATTGCCAAACAGTCATATTATGATAATATTTGATTAGCGTTAGAATTTTGTAAATCCTGGTAGTGATTAAAACCAATGAACCTTTGTGGACCCTGGGTAATCCCAGACCCTCAAGTGGGACGGCACCCCGGTGAGACCACCTCACATGAATTTTAAATACCTCTGTGATTTCAGTGGCCAGTTTTTAATGGCTTCATCAAAAAGAAACACAAAGCATTGAATTTCTCTTTTATTTAAACATTAAGAAATTGCAATACAATGACTTAGAAAGCTTTTTTGGAATGTCAGCAGCATGAATAGACATCATGTGTCCTTTTTTGTTTTTTTTATTGAGTGTCATCAACTGAGCAACATAAAAGTCCCTCTCATCTGCTGTTAAAGTGAAGAACAAGGCACACAAAACTCTGTGGAACAAATGCAAATGGGAAAAAAGTGCTCAGGTCATACTGTGGCCAGTTAGGAGATGGGGATGGGGAACCCAGAGAAAGGGGTGTGAGGAAAGGAAAACAAAGAAATAGGGACACAGAGACAGAACCACAGATGGAGAGAGAACCACACACTGTCACAGCAATACGGCCAGGAAGACAGCAATACGGTCAGAGACAGAAAGACGCTTGGCATTATTTTAGGAAAGTCTTTAAAATGTTATTATTGCAACAATGGACAGAAACCTGGGTCCCTTCATTACTGATATTTGCACTATGTGTAAATGAGACCAAGTTATGACACTGCCCACTATGAACTCACGGTCAGTTCGCTCTTCATCTGCTAGTGACCGACCGGAAAGAGTGCTCCTGGTCCAGGACTGGGCTTTGAAGATTGCACTGGGGGTGGCCAGAGTGCTCAGGGGACAGATGTCACAATGTCACCTCCGCAAGACTGCTACTTTGCCTCTCTGGTATTAATACACTCAGTTCAAATAAAAGACAGTGGGGCTCTCTACCCTCAAACAGGGTCTTCTGACCCGCTGTTCACTGGGGAGGGGGTTATTCTTGCAACTCATCTGGTGGCCTATCCAGCTCCCACTGAGTTAAATGCTTTACGTCCAACTAGATTTGTGTCACGAAAGAGAGAGAGAGGGAGAAAGAGAGAGAGAGAGGTTAGCACAAACATCTCCACAGGAAAAACACAAAATTGGTTTTTTAGAATGTAAGGCTTCAATGTAAAATTTAATTACGACTTCACACGTTAACATCTAACAAGATAAACATTAAACTGTTGCTGACTTTTACAAAAGAAGCCCCCAACTGAGGTAATATATTATTTTTCTATAACCAGCCTTGTCTGATTATAACATTTTTCCTCTTTCAACCTTATATGAGTTAAATATACTCAGATGCATGGAGAAAATATCTAGGAATTGGCCTGGGGTTAGCAGGGAAGGGTATGGTCCCTAAAAGGCAGAGGAGTTTTACCCTTTATCCAATAATAAATAGAATTTTCTTTTATAAAATTACTATATACAAAGCCACCATGTCACTGATTTTCAGCGATTAAAAATACTGAAAACATACACACCTACCCCACACCCTACCCAGCAACTTCCAGCTTTCTCCCCCAAATAACACTGTGTTCTGGGTACAGCTGTCAGCGTTTTCCCCTCCACCTCGTTACCGTTCTTTCCTTTGTAGCACAGAAGATATTTTGTGAGCAGCACTTCAAATAGAGGATGGATTTGGGCAGACACTGCTTGGCTCCTGCCACCCCTTTACCCGGCCATGGGGAAACCTGGCACCTCTGTGCTTCAGAAGAGACTCGCGTGCGCGCGCGCGGGCATGAGCGTGTGAGGGTGCGTGAGGCGTGTGAGCATGTGTCTGTGTGTGCATGTGACTGTGAGTGTGCATGTAAGAGTGTGACTATGTCTGAGTGTGAGGGCATGTGTGGGCATGTTTCTAAGTGTGAGGGTTGTGTGAGAGTACACGTGTGAGCGTCCGTGGGCTTACACGAGGCTCACAGGGGGGAGCGCTGCCCACAGCGCACCAAGCCAGGTGCGTCAGCGTTGTGACAAATGTTCCCGTGCCAGCGCCCATCCGCCACGTTCCTGAATCCCTGGTGACTGCCCTCCCGGTTAGCAGGAGGAAGATTCCGCTCCCTTGCGTTCCCAGGCTTTCCAACCCCGCCCCCACACGTTTCTATTTAGGGGAAACAAACTCATAAATGCAGCACCAAGGCCACCGTCCTGGTGGCTGGGCCTCGCCCTCCCCCTGGCTGTTACTCGCTGCTCAGACCAGGGCACCCGCAGAGTGACACCCCGAGGGTGTCAGGAACCCAAAGGAACCTTAGGGCTGGGGGCTGAGGCACTTTCAGTGCTGCAAACGCTGCCACGCGCAGCAAGGACACCTGTGGGCACGATGAGAAGGCCGGGATGGTGCAGGAGGCAGACGTGGCGGGTAGAGAACACGGGTGTGGGAGAGGGAAAGGTCGTGGGGCTGCGCGGACTGTGGAGTGGGCAGGGCCTGGGCCTGTGTGGTGGGCACCAATGACGCTGTGTCTCCCACGAGGGCGCCCCGGGGGAGCAGCACGTCCTGGGTGAGCCGGTCGGGTCCCCCCAGGCCGTGCTGGCAGGTGCCCAGGTGTGGCAGGGCTCCGGGACACCCACCTGGCTCACAGGGGGGGGGGGTCCAGCCCCTCACAGCGTGCTCAGGTGCGGCAGCGTGTCCAGGGGCCCGGCGCGGTCACGCGTGGCGGCCGCCGACTCCACGCCGCGCAGCCACTCGGTGCACTTGCGGACCAGGCCCTCGTCCACGGTCGCGGCCTCCTCCTCGTACTCCACGTCGTCGTACTTGTGCCGCTCGTTGAGCAGCGACACCTTGAGCAGGCGGCGCAGGTCGGTGGGCCGCAGGCCGGGGTCGGGGGCGAGCGGGCCGCCGGGCGGGCGAGCGCGCGGGCCTCCGGGGGCGCCGCCACTCCGCGGGCCCGCGGGTCCGGGCCGGGCGCCGGGGGCGAGCGGGCGCCGGGCGTCCGCCGAGGGCGAGGGCAGCGGCCGGCGGGGCCGCGCCAGCAGCCGCTCCTCCAGGCGGCGCTTCTGGATACCCAGCACGGCCTCGGGGGGCAGGCGCGGCGGGAAGCGCGCCGCGGCGTCTGGGCCCGGCCCCGACACGGCGGGTCCCGCGCGGCTGTCGCCCGCGCCAGGCGTCCCCGGGGCGTGCGGGCGGCCGGACGCGGCCGGCGCCGGGGGACGCGGGGGCAGCGGGCCGGGGGCGCGGCGGGCCGGGGGCCTCCGCAGGGTGGCCGAGGGCCAGGAGCGGGACAGCAGCGCCTCGGGCCGCTCCGGGGGCCTCTTCTTGTCCCCGGCCGCGGCGGGCGGCGAGGGCCCCGACAGGGCGCAGGCGGGCGCCGCCGCCTCCCGGGGGGCGCAGGCGCTGCGGGGCGGCGCTGGGAGGGGCATGCTGCGCGCGAGCCGGCGGAGCGTCAGCGCCCTACGGGAGAGGGGCCGTCCTGAGTCCCCGGGAGGCGCAGCGCGGCGCCCTCCCATCGGCGGCCGGGGCCCGTCCTCCCTCCGCACCCACCTCCGTCCAGCCAGGGCATCTCCAGCTCCTCACGTCCCGGCGCCAGCACCCAGGGACCGTCGGCCAAGTCACCCTCCTTGCCTCCTTCAGGGGCAACTCCGGGGCTCCTGGGCCAGGCCCCGCACGCGGCGCCCAGCGCCCTGCAGCGTCCAGCCCGACGCGCCCTCCGGCGGCAGGAGGAGCCGCGTGCGCCCGCGGCGGACACCGCACAGCGAGCTGCCGGCCGTGCCCGGCTGCTGTGGCGACCGACTGATGCACACGGCGACAAGCGGGGCCGGGCCGCCGCGGAGGGCGGGGGCTCGGGGGACGTCCCAGCGCAGAGCCGGCGACGATCCTTCGCAGGCGGGAGAGGCTCAGGGAGCGCAGGGCGGGTCCCGAGTCCCGGGCGGGTCCCGACCTCGGAGAGAAAACCCTTCACCACCCCGAGGCCTTTAAGACGGTGCGAAGAACCGGCGCGGGCAACCCTGCTGGGCTAGCCTCGCATTCTGCTGTCCCCGGGGAAGGCTGGCTGAACCCACAGGGGGGCAGACATTCCGGTGAATCACTGCGCTTCAACTTTGCATAATGGAATGCCACTGCTGACAGGCATTTCAGAAAGAAAAACCTGGGCAAAATGTCCAGTTTCAGGTACATCATGATGCAGGAAATGTTAGACATTACGTTCTTCGGCGTGGTCGCTGTGAGCAAGGCAGTATATTCAGTGCAATAGCAGTGGTCCTAAATGACAATGAGACATCTTCCCTGTCTACTTCTACTTGTAGAGACATGACAACATCCCCGCAATATTCGGACGCGTGTGGATTCACAGCAATTACAAAGCAATGCATCAGTTTCACCTAAGCAGTCCCTGCATTTCTTCAGAATTATCAATTGTTTACATCTCCAAAAATGTTTTTTCACAGGTGTGGCTTTTCTGGGCTAAGCAGGTTGTGTTGTGTTGCATTCAACGTGGGTGACTCTCCTGTGCCTGGTGCCAGCAGCCCCCAGGCGCCTCTGCTGACCCTGCTGCCAGCGGACACAGTCCCCTTCTAGTCCCATGTGTTCCAGCTGAGATAGCTACTGGGTCAGCGCAGGGGTGAAACGTGACAGGTGGCCAGAAACATTTCTCACCACAGCTGGGGGTGAAGGGGAAGGTTTGGGTTCCATGATCTCCATCAGCATCCAGGAAACCACCTTGTATGTTTACATATTCTCGAAAAACTATGAAAATGCAGCTTCAAGGCAAGTCTCCAGCTGTCCTCACTCCCACCAGGACCCCAAGTGTGGCCTGTCTCTCAGCAGCTGCTCAGGGGGACGTGCGTCTGAGACAGTTTAGGTCCTAAGAGATCTGTCATGGGGACTGAAAGCAGCACACATTTTATTCCAGGTTTAGCATTTGGAGGTGGGTGTGGGACTAGGGCCGTCAGGAAGCGGTGGCCAGGAGAGTGGACTGGAGACGACATGAAGCTGCCACAGACAGAATGAGGCTGGAAGGGAAGGTGTCAGCCAGCATCCTTGTGGGCACAGCATGGCAAGTCAGCTGCGGAGAGAAACCAACAGGACACCCAGGTCTTCCAGCAGTTCCACAGCTGTGATGGTGTCAGCGATGGGTCCCCTTCCCAAACTCCTAGCATGCTTCCAAGTGATGACAGTGGGTGACAGTCAGGTCAGGGTGGGTTGGTGGCTCATAATTATAATCGCTAATCTATATTGATTGAAACGCTCCTGACTCCTATTACTATCTCCATTCTACTAGGACATGGGTGGGGGGAAGAACCCTAACGTCCCAGTGGGTGATGAGCCCCCCAGCATTGGGGTTCCAGAGCCCCCAAACCAGAGAAGTCAGTGGGTGGAGGATGGATTAAACAGCCATCACTACCCACACTAGCGAAAATCAGGCATTTCCTCCAAGAAGAGAAAGCAAGATGCAGACTGACATCTCTCCAGACTGTTCACGGGGCTTCTCCAGGTCCCCCCTCCCTACACACCTTGTCCCGTTCCAGAAGCTTGGAGACTCGGGAAGTGGTAAGTCTGCCCAACCTCTGGGGCAGAAAAGTAGATACTGAGTGCATGTTGGCCGGTCACCCAGGTCGGAGGGCATCCCTGAGGGCCCTGGAAGGGCGTTGTGGAGGGACGAGGAGTTCCTGTACGTGGTGAGCCGCTGTCCCAGGAGCCACAGGGAGCGTGGCATTTCTGACGTTCTGAGGTCTCCAGACTCTGCTAAGGCACCCACATGACAGCATCACTGCTTCCTGCCAGGCCTCTTCTACTTGCATCCTTCAGCTCTTTGAAAATTAGAGGCTAGAAAGCCAGGTGTGGGGCTGGGAGGGGACATAGGAAAGCTACATGTCGCCAGCCATGTCACAGGCGCGCGGGCTGTTAAAGAATCCGTTACACACACATTCTATTTGGTCGACTTGAGTAGCCGGTGACAGTGAAGAGTAAGGAACGTTACACTAGAAGGCAGCCAAGTTTACATGCAGAATAAAAGACTTGATGGAAAAGTGATTAGAGTCAAGAAATATAATCCAATTCCACTCGACACTTACATGGGGTTTTGCATAACAAGCCCAGGACGCAGCTGTGGGGACAACTGTTTACATATTGGGTTGTGAGACTAGAATACTAGAATACTGTGGTCTGCTTCTGGGAGCACTGGAGTACAGGGGTCCGTCTTTCCTGATTGCATTTCATCTTGAGGGTACGAAATTTACTATTTCAAATGAGCTGGCTGATTTGAAAAGCCATAAGCCAGCTCAAATATATGTATTCAGAACGATCCATATTTTTATGACGTTTAATTTGTGCATTACATTTCGTTTTCAAATTTGAAACTGTCCACCCTTTGGGAGTTAATGGTAATTGTTTCTCCTACTAATGTGTCCCAGTTAAGTGTATGAATAAAGACTTCATTATAAAAACCCTTTATGACAGTTCCAGAAGGAGTAAAATGTATGTAGAAAACATTTCAATCACTAAAATAAAATGCCAAGAAGATTATACCTATGCCCAACTGAAACTACAGAGAGTACCAGCTCCCAGGTTTGAACTGGAGTTACTGAAACTGTGGTATGGCGGCCCTGCTCTGCAAAGGGCCACTGACCTGGTCACAAGGCACTGCCTGGATCCCACAGGTATCGAGCCAGACGCATGCTACTGCCACATACACCCACATGCTCAATTTGTCATTACATGGATTCCCAGTTAATAAAAGGTGAGCCAGTAACGACACCATAATACCAGGAAATCCTCCTAAGAAAGTTTCCTCCTTAACTTACTAACTTCTTGGTTTTACTAAGGCATATAATACTTCAATGTACTACATTCAGAAAAACTCCAAACAGGAAAACAAATCGGTAATCTCTCCCCATGTGCTGTACTTCATTTCTATGTTTTGATTCAAATAATTTACTTGATACATAGCAACAAGGAGTCAAACACCTACAACTAAAACTACATCTGAATTTTAAAACATGGAAAGCTGATTCCAGTTTTAAAAATCCTGTTTGATTACTGAGAAGTAGCAAACTTGGTCAGCAACCAAAAAGTACCGAAATTTCTTCTTCTAACACTGGTTTGTTACTAGAAAGGTTTTGGGAGTAGAAGACCCTTTAGAAAACCGTTCAGATGTGATTCACTTTTTCTTTTTTCCCCACGTGAGGTAGGAACCACGTTACCTGGATACCTCGTGGCGCCTCCTGGTCTCACACGAGGAAAGCCAGGCTTGCCCACGCCGCACAGCGCACGCGGAGACCCGCCGCCCGGCTCCCCCTCCGGGCCAGGGCGCCTCCAGAACCCGCTACACGTTTAGGACTCAAAGAGCGTGTTTTGTGGCCTCTGTTGGTGTGAGCCTTACCAGAAATGTAAACTGAGACTTAAAAAAAAGTTTAGTACATTTTAAAATGATAAACACCTTATGCTAACAATAAGCCCGTTGCACTGACATTTTTAACGACAAATCAACACTATTTTCTAAAACAAAGCAGCTCTGAGCTGGTCCTTGTGCGGCCAGGTGTCCAGAACCTGGCGACGCCCCCGTGTCACGCAGCAGCAGGATGGAAAGCACAGGAAGTGTCTGGGGTTATTACCAAAGTGGGTCCTGAAAGGGTCTCGGGGACCCGCAGGCAGGTCCCGGGGCCACGGGAAGGGCGGCGACGGGGCGGCGGCGAACAGGGACGCAGCGCTGCCCGGACACAGGCCACATGTGCACTGGGAGGCCGGCTCTGCACGTGCAAAGCCACGCACGCAGGGGGCCGCTGCGGCCGCGGAGCGCGTGCGCGACACAACCGACTGTGGACGGAAAGCACTTGCCCGGCACGCCACTGTGACGTCACTGCTGACGTCGCCACGCCGTTCGGCCCACGATGGCTGCGCCTGCACCGGCCATGTACAGGCTCCCCCCCCTTGTCATTATTCCCTAAGCAGGACAGTGGGACAAGTATTCGCGCAGCATTTACCCCGCAGTCGGCACCACAAGTAACCTAGGGATGGTTGAAAGGACGCGGGGACGTGCGCCAGTTACGTGCAAACGTAGCCATTCTGATCCGGGGACGTGAGTGTCCACGGGTTTCTGTATCCGAGAGGGTCCCGGCACCATCAAGGCCACCAGGGGCCCCTGTCGTTGGTTCTTTAACAGCCTGGACAGAAGTGAGGCAACAAGGACGCGAGTGGCACGGGAAGCAAAGCCACCGCCTCCCTGACCCACGGCGCGCCTCACGTTTGCACCCGCGTGTCCAGGGCAAAGCGCGCGTGTGCGGGGACAGCACGAACTGCATTCACAGCCTCGCACGTGGCGTCCGGCGACGGGCGCGCTCCTGCCTCCTACTCAGACACGCGCTCGATGGCGCCGACAGCAGACGACCCTGGAGAAGCATGAGCCAAAGCTGGAACACAGCTCCGATCACCGCAGCAGGAAAAGACCCACACCGGGGACAGACGCGACGTGCGGGCACTTCCCTGCCCGGGCAGCGCGTGTGCCAACGAGTTTAGCTTGCTCCCCCAGCCCAGCCTCACAAGAGCATCTGATTGTACACTGTCCGATGTCACTTGAAAGCACAAGGGAAGCCCCAGTAAGCGGCCCTGGGATGGGGCAGCGCCAGGGGACACGAGGGGCCCGTTTTAAATGATCGCGCAACCGCTTCCACAGCTGGTTTCCAATTCAAAAGATGGTTTAATATTTAAAGAGAACAACAGAAGTTCACGTCTGCTGAGGTCACAGCGTCTGGGGATAAAGAACATAAAGAAGTTTGCCAGCGTGAACACGAACAGTTTCTTTGCCTCTCCCCATCCGGTGCCGGTCCCCACGAGGCCCTCTGAGACGCACGCCCAGGCAGATGTGACCTGTGTCAACCGGCTGCAGGACCGGCCTGGAGCCTGAGGGAAACGACAGGAAAGAGGCTGGGCTTATCCTGCGAAGGCTGTGGACCTCCGACCGTGACAGGACCTCTTCCAAAGGGCCCCGTCCTGACGAGTGGGCAGGACATCGCCGAGGTGAATCATCTCAGGTGACCACCAGGGGACCGATGTGCAACTCCGACTCCCCGGGGGGCGCAGCACAGGCTCGGCTGACCTCTCACAGCCGGCCGGTCCTGCTGGGGACACGCGCGCATCATGTCGGCCGTCACAGCCACGGGCTCTGAAGCCCATCACTAGGTCCCTCCCCCCTTCGTAGGGGCCGCAGCAGCTCTGAGACCCTCCGGCTCACCTCTCAGTGGGCGCGGCAGGCCGCCTCCCCGCGAGGGGAAGCCCACCGAGGCCCATGACCGCCGTGCCTGGCGCAGGGCACCGGCTCACCGACCACCACCTTTCCAGCACCGCACACCCCGGGGCTGCCACTGTTGCCGCAGGTGGCGCCCGGGCAGAGGGCCCCAGGAAGCCTGGCCAGGCAGCACCCGTGTCCCTGTCGTCTCCCCAGCACCACCTCAGTGGCCTTAACAGTGTTCTTCCCGATCCCCGAGGCCGGGGCCCCACCTCCGCGGTGGACACCTGTCCGGGACCCTCTGCACAACATAGCAACAGCTTCCAGCTGGTTCCGGGCACATGCTCCAATCCCACTCCACAGGGGCCTCTTTGACAAGGTCCGTCTGCTCTCTGCTCATCATCGCGGCCTGTTCCTGACCGGAGTCTTGTCGGGACTCTCCTCTGGTGCTGCCCATACCTGGCTCCCTGGATTTATGGGGTTCAGTGTGAACCCCACTCCTCCCACACTGACTCCTACCTGACCCCTACTTTGGTCTGGCTGAACAATGCAGGGCAAAAGGCCAGCAGGTATAACAATTCCATTTCCATTAAGAAAACAGGACTACCTGAAAGCAGTGGCAGTGAGGACCCCAAGTCCTCCTCCTGGGAAAGGTCTGGGGCGTGCTGACAAACCAGGCCGCAGAACTCCACAACGCTGGGGAGCCGGTCTCTGGACGCAGACAGGCCTGGCAAACCTGCCTCGGCTGCGCAGCGGCCACGTCACTCCACTCCAGACAAGTCCATCCACCTCCACTGGTTCCAGCGGCCGGACCCTGACCCTGACAGGGTGGTGAAAGGAGGGCAGTCTGCCTGGGGGGTGCTCGCACACGCCTGCTGGCCCCTGACCTGAGAACTACAGTCTTTTGTTCTTTTACTGCTGTCATCTTGCTAATTGTCTAAAACAAGCTCCTTCGGGGTCAAACTGCAGCCCCTTACGTGTCCCCCTGTGCACACACAGCCCCGTCTCCTTAGACGTTCTGCACACGCCAGGCTCCGTGCTACCCAGCGAGCCCACTCTCTGCTCTTCCCTCTGAACTCCCAAGATGTCCTGTGACTGTCTTCCAATAACTGGGCCGTGCCTGACTCTCCCACACAGGCGTCTGGGGCGGAGGATGTGGTGTTTTCACGTATCGCCACCACCTGGCTGGCTGGCTGCTGCCACTTCTTCCGTCCCCTCCACTGCTTCCCTCTCCAGCCTCAGCTCCCACGCCCGTGCTGACACCAAGTACCTGATCTACCCCCTCCCAGCATCACATCCTCTCCTGCCCTCTAGAACATTCTCCCCTGGGCACGTTCACAAGGATAACTACCCAGGTACTCCTGCCATCACCGTCTCGGGAGCCCTGGTTACTCCAAGGCCAGTGGGGCTCTCCTCCCTGCCCTCCCCCCTGCCAACTGCAGTTCAGAAGCTCTGTGGGCAACCGACTTGACTAGGGTCAGCCTGTGGGGCTGGGGGCAAGGGTGGGAGAGCTGGGGGAGGAGGGGAACCTGCTCCCCACAGCTCCACCCCCAAGCTCCATCAAGCAGGTTCTCCCTGGCGCCCAGCAACAGCCAGGGCCTTCCTCCCCGGGGCTAAGAGCAGCGTCTTCCTTCTTCCTGTGTGGCTGCCTCACCTGGCCACCTGGCTGTCAGCTCTCTTTGCACCTCCGCAACCAGTGCCCACATCACACCCTCCACCTGGACTTCCTGCATGCTGTTTGCAGAGCTCCACCCTGGGCGACACTTCTAAATGTCTCATCATTACAGTCCTATTACCTTTTACAAATTTGTACCCACAAACATTATCAGGGCAGGATTGTAGCTTACTCTTCTCCAGGAACACTGCACAGTGCCGAAATTCTACTGGCCGAACCAAGGTACCGCCCACTTAACATACTGTAAATGTGATCCAGAAAAAGTTATTTTTCCAAGTGTGGGTTTATTTCAAAATTGTAAAGATTTATATATTATTTTCATTACATATAATAGGCAATTTTTAAAGTAAAAAATTTCACATTTAAATTTTTTTTAAAAAGACACTTAAAATATCTAGACATTTAAAAAGAGCCCAAAAAGTTGACTATATCTCGCAGCATCCTTATATATTCACATCTCAAATGCTGTTCAGAAAAGATTTAAAAACTGGCTAAACATCACTAACTAGCAATGATTAAAATCTTCTCTTTGGAAGAGCGTATTAATGACATAATGAATTTAGCACGACAAGCACTTAGCATTTTAATCAAGCATGTAGTTCTACCAGTACACAAAACGGTCTTCAGCTGTCACTGCAGTGCTTTGAGGAGTGATTACTGTACCGGGAAAAACGTACTTCACCAAAAAAACAGTACACCAATTTTCAAGTGCTCTTTTTGAAGAGTTTCTGATTTTCAACTTATGAGAGAAGAACAGCATTTAATCACTGCGTCCCTGGAGGAAAAAAAGGAAAACAAAGTGGTATGATAATATACCTCTAGGGCCTACTCAGGGGACATTTCTGCCAGAGACAAGCGCACCGTCACCTGTGCAACAGAACTTGGCGGGACCCCAGCACATAAGACTTGAGATTGAACTTGAGGTCAAGAACTGAGACTCGGAAAAAATTTGTTAATTTCCAAAATGGCATTTATTTTAGGAAATCTTTACGAGCACATACACTAATCTTAATATGAAGAAATAAATTTAAATGCCGAAAACAACTTAACAAAAGAACTAATTTTTAACAAGAAATAACAAACTGGATGTTAAAAAGCTAAATGCTTATAACTGCATGCTAAGAATTCCCCCCCAAAATCCATGTGATAAACTTCATTCAACTTTAATAATTTTTCCCAAACGAGTTTGTTTGCAGTATTACTTAATACTTTTGTTCATTTCAGGTTATTATTTTTATGCGGACTGTTGAACTGGAGACCTCCATAGGGGCAGACACGACTCGTTGCTCCGAGCCTGTCTGGGGAGGGGACACCTTTCTAGGTGAGCTTGTCCTTGATGAGCAGCAGTAAGGGAGCTGCAGCACATGTCCTAGGATGGTCAGTGACCTCTAGCGCTCTGCTTCAGCCTCGCACCTGTACTGGACCCTGGCGGGCTTTTCCTCCTTATAAGGGTTCATCAAAAAAGAACTATCCACAGGAAAACAGACTTTCTGCCAATTTCCTTCATTGTTCACATCAGGCATACAACCTTCCTCTTTTTCACAGACTACCTGTTTCCAAATTTTACAAAGAAGCTAAGCTGTGCCTCAACAGAGTATTTTTCTGAATCTGTCAGATTTAAGATTACTATTAGTTTTGTCTTGCCCTCCACAACTAAATCAGTGCATTTCTCTGAAAAAATATTAATGGCAGTTACCTCTTGACATATAGAATAAATATGTTTCTACTGGCTTAACACAAACATTCATGTATCAGACCTCATTTCATCACTAACTTCCTTTTTTTAAGTAGACTTTTGCTGGAGTCTCCACATCCTATTTAATGAATAGCTGCAGTCATGGAAGGATCCAGAACTCTTGTCAGAGTTCCCTACCTACACAGGTACAGGTGTTAGAAGCAGGAGTAAAATCTGCTACTGTGTTCAAACTGGCTTCACTTTATACAGAAGCTTCTTTCTATCCATCTCATTTAAAATATTTCCTTTTGGGAAGAAAGTCAAAGTCAACAACAAAAAAAACAACAGCCTTCTAAATGACATTTTACTGTGAAAATTATTAAACTTCATGCATTTCGGTGCAGACAATTAGAGCAGCAAAAACAAAATGGAATTGAAACATGCTTACCTTGCAAATGGGATGTATGACAGACTATACCTGCAAGAAAAAGCCATTTGGTGAAACTTAATTTAAATGATGCTTCTCTTTATGCCAAATGGCCACATTCTACCACCATAAAAAGTAAGGTGGCACATCACTGCAGTGATGCTCCAAGTACCACCCCAGCAATAGCCCCAGCGTCAGCCGGAACTTGTACAAAATGCAGATGACTGGGCCCGACCCCACACTCCTGAATGAGAAACTGGGTTAACAAACTCTAAGTGCCTCTGCTGCCTGCTGAAGTTTGAGCTTCTTATTAACCAAAAGGTTACCCGTTTTAAGTTTTTTTTTAAATAATAACAAATAATTTGAGCAGAAACTGCATTCTCCTTTAGAGATAAATCAATCATTAAATACAGATGATGCAATAAAAAGCAACATACTATAGAAAATGACCAAGGGAGTCAATTAAAACGTTCCCCATTTCACTGAAAACGAGCAAAACTCCACAGTGCTCCCCTGTAACATACAGAGAACCGCACTGAACTGTCATTGAAAACACATCTGTCGGTGGAAAAGGAGAAACAGTTGCAAGCAAGACTGATCCCAGACTGAGTTCCATCCAAAAGGAGACTTAAAACAGCAAAATCAGGAGGGATGTTACTGACTGCTGGAAGGAGCAAACAAAACTTAGCTATGCAGAAATGGAAAGACACATTTAAAAGTATTTTATGTGTGAGAACACCTTCCCGGTCTGACCCGGAAGCGTGCCAAGGACAGTACATCCAATACCAGCACACTCGCTGGGCCTTTTACTGCAGCCCGCGCCGTAACAAGGCCCAGGAAGGGGCCAAGTCTGCTGGGGAACCGGCACGGCTGAGGACTAGAGGAGGAGGAAGGACCAGCAGGGGGACAGACAAGAAGCACCCGTCCCCCACTGACGCTCCCACGGCAGCTGCAGGAACAGCAAGGCCAGGGTCAGCTTCAGAAGAACCTGCTCAGTGCGGATGCAGTGACCGCACCAAGTGAATGGCAGGCCCACGTGCCCTCAGGCCTCGCCGCTGTGCGTTCAGACGGCACCACCTTCATGTCTTAGCACTTCTCTTTCACGTATTAAGAAGTGAACCAGCGCGCTGGACCTGAGTAAGCAGCGCACCCCACCCCATCCCAGGTCTCCCTGCTGCAGTCACCGTGCGACACGTGCAGACTTCATGCGTCTGACTTCCCAGGTCCGTCCTGTCCCCTCCCCTCCCCTCCGAGGCACCCACTTCAACCGCCAGATGAAATGCCAACGACTTTCCCAGGCTTCTCGTATCAGAACAAGACGCCTGGCACTGCTTTCTAATCAGGTGAGACTTACCAGGTCATCGACAAGAACTGCAATATGCAGAATAGTACGGCCAGCCCCTTCTTATGCCACTAACAACAGCAAAAGATAGAAAAATAATGAGTTAAGAATTAAAAAAAATATTTACAAATATTTTTTACAACCCAGTTCAATTCTTCCCCTTCAAAAACGTAAGGTGACAGCTCCATTTATTTTATTAAGCTTTAGTATGAGAAATGTAAGATTCAGTAGAACTGAAATTTAAATATTTCATAAGCTAACATTCCTTTCTAAAATTCTCTGTATCCATTCATTTAAATACTGCTAAATCTAAGGCGTTACGTAAACGTTACCACACCTAAAATCCCACATAGTTATGAGATCTAGAGCCTCTGTCGAATTCACCCATTTTACTCATTCTCACTTGCTCCTTGTCTTGAGTTATTTTTTGAAGGAAAACTGCATTTTATTGTTTCCTAGAATAACGTACAGTAGTTTCCATGACTTTGAATGGTCTATTTTTAGAATTCCTTGTCCATTTTTATTGTTTATTTACTTACTTCTTTTACTTCTAATCTACTTCTAAATAAACAGGCTGCTAGACCATTCCAAAACCAGAAATCAATTTTCCACAGGGATAGGCAAAAATTGTTCAGAATATTCTTTGAAGTCCACATTGGGAAACGAGGTGTAGATCAATTCTCACGTGACTGACGTTTAGTCCTTACATCATCAAAACTGAAAAGCAAACTAAGACCTTTTCTGGCAGAGCATTTCTAGAACGTCACACACGACCCTTGCTTCCTGGAAATGTATAGTTTTCTGGTTAGCTCCAGGACCACCTCAAAGCCTCCCGGGAAGCAGACAGGGAACCATAAATAAAGAGTCAGTCGGGTGCGTGATCAGAAAGCTGAGCTGTACCAGTGGGACGTCTCTAGGCGAATGAGGAACGGCCCACCCTACCCGCAGTGGTCTAAGGTTCCTGGACGCGCTTTCATCTCCGTTCCACTCATTCGTTTGGGTTTGTTTTCTGGCCCCTCATCAGTGGCTCCCTCCCACGCTGGCCAGGAACCGACAGAGGAGCCAGCCCGGCCTAGACGTAAGGACAAACTCACCCCTGTCTGTTTCAGATGTACAGTCTACGTAACCACTAACGGGATGTCACCAGGCACAATTTTAGGGGCACCCAATCTCTGGTGGGTTTGAAAGAAGCCAGACTTTGAGCTCCTTTCCAGTAATGGTGTGATGACCGTCCCCGATGAGGGACCAGGCTAGTAACAAGCAGGCATGGAGGATTTAACTTACCCAGAGAGCAGCACACAAGGTAAATATGAAACACAACTGGAGGAAAGGAAAGAAATTATGGTAAGTCTGAGTCCCTTCAAAAGCTTAATAAAAATGCATAAACTAATCTGCACTCATTTGCATGATAACAACATACTGTAGAGAAAATTAATGAGACCACTGCCTCCAGATGTACTTACATATTCCATGAGGATCATTTTACTTTAAAATCTATGACTGTAGTATTCCCTGGCAAAATGGAAACAACTTGAAAATGATCCATTGATGCCTTATGTCAACAGAAAGAATGTCTGCAGAACGGTTCAAGGGACAACAGCCGCTCTTATGAACGACTGTGCTGTTTAGTGACAGTACCGCCAACAGTTTACGGTGCGCTGCTAACACAGCAGCTTCTCCTTTACTTAGCTTTACGTAGGAATCTACTGGACTGATTTTCATACATCATCATTCCACATCTCTGTGCCCCCCGAGGAGGCAGGTGGCAGCAATGGTGACAGGCGGGAGGTTTGGAGACAGACCTAGGCAGCTCCCAGCTCTGCTGCCTCCAGCCTGTGTCCCTGGTTAGGCCAGTTATCTGGTCCAGACCACAGTTACCTTCCCTTTAGAAGGAGGAGGATACCCTCTGCCTGCTCTACAGGGCTTGGCAGGAACAAATCGCGATCCATCGGTAACGCCTCGCGTCTGGGACTGGCACTCGGAAGGCGCTGAATGGCAGTATTTCTTTACCATCACTATTAGGCCGAAGCTCACATCAGCAGCAATGAGACCCAGCAAAGCATTCAGCTAGAAACAATGACTCAATCCATAACCAAAGTTCATCGTATGAATAAATAACCATCTCTTTGGGGAAATGTTTATGTTTCTAACTGTTTGAAAAGCCCTTTGAGTTCATGCTTATTTATGTAAGGCAGAATGCACTACTAAGGTGGGTGCCAGGATGTCCTAAATAAAACGAATCCACATAAAATCTTGGTGGAATATAACCTTGTTATAGTCTAACGGTGTAAGATCACTTCTCAGCAACCCAGACAAAGTTCAATGTTAATATATATGCTGCTCTATGAGCTAATACAGGAAGTTCAAAATAACTGGAAAAATCAGTAAAATGGCACTAACTCTGATGAAGCTGAATAAGGACACAGATAAAACATTAGGCTAAAAAGTGTTTATTCTGGGAAGGAGGGAGAAGATTCACACACGTTACAGCTGAAAACATGTCCTTACTTACAAATCTACAAAGATTAGTTATGTTTGAAAAGCAAATTAATAGTTAAAAGGACAAACTAGGTAATACTGACATTTAAATTCAAAAACAGGCTTTAAGGACAAAGAAATCTACAAGAGACGGAATAAGCGCACGCACTAGGATCAGAGGCCTGGGTGGAGGGGGACCTGGGCTCCCCCTGCCCGTAATACCCACCAACCATCAGTTAAGAAACCAAAACTGTTTCCAAGAGCACACTTGTTCAAAGACAAAGACAACACCGAATTCAAGCCGCCCGGCAGCCCGGACAGACCCCGACGTGACTGCTTGCTGCAGAAGCCAGGCTGCTGAAGTGCTTGTCAACTGGTCAAACAGGGAAGGGACCACACCACAGGGCAGGCTACTTAAATCAATGCCAACTCTCCCCCCGAGATGACTCAAATGGAGCCAGAGGGATCTGTCTTCCAGCCTACCCCCACAAAGTGCACACAGCAATCCATTAGGAAACGTTCTGTGGGGCTTGAAGATGAAATGCATCCAGTTCTAATGTGCATTTTAAATACGGAGATGCAACGTTAGATACATGCAAAGAAAGTAGTAGCATTTGCCCAGCCAATCATTTTAGGTAATACTGTATAATTCACACTCTTTAATCACACAGCCTGCATGATGTAATCATTATATGCAACGCGAGAAATAGGACAAAGGACTTACATAAAAATGCGCATTTTTTGTAAAAAAACAATGCAAAAATACTTCAATAAAGGCTTTTTTCTGATTTTAACTATTTACTTACAATCATGATAATTGTGGCAAGCAACCTTGTTGTTTCAAACATCTTCTTCAGCTGTTTCACAGGTCCCATTAAAAAGCACGTGCTGTTAGAGATAAACAGGAGAACTGAGTGAGGGACACCTGACCTGCATGGTCACATAAAAACAAACTCTTTCAAGAAAAGAAACCCTGGTTTCGTTTATTTAATAAGAATCTCTCACTAAATCTGGTTAATCTTCCCTTACTAATAAAAGGAAACTTTAGTCTTTTAGTTTTCTATGAAACATAAACGCCTTCTGACAAATTATTCATAGTGGGATTTTATAGCCACCAGAGAGCCAAAGCGGTCCCAAGCTGACAGGCTGCCTGTCAATATGTTGTCTGCCAATATCTGTCATGATTTCCTGTCTGTGCACATGTTACACGTCAGAACAATGCAAGGCCACCTCCACAAGTAATTAACTGTCCTGGAAAGCCTCTCATAGCAGGTCACATGCACTGCTACCCCAGGCTTCTTTCACACCCCGTCTGAACCACAACCACCACAGGTACAAGCCCTCACTGAGCTCGGCCTTGACTCACGCCTGTTCACTTGACAATACCTCTGACCCAGAAAATTCCAGAAGAAACAGACGGCCACCTCTGAAAGCTAAGTGCACACAAACGCAGAGCTCATACACGTGACAACCACCCCAAAGATGGGACATCAGCACCCCAAAGATGCACCTCAGAGGGGACTGCCCAAGGCCCAGCCCACCGCGCCTCTGCCTCACCACCCTCCCTCCCAGCACCACTGCCACCCCGTCGTCCGGCGAGGCTGCTGGTCATCTGACCGACCGCCTGCCTCACGGGGACGCAAGCTTCCCAAACTAGGGACTGGGCTCAGAGGACGGGCTGGGGGGAGCGGCTCCTCACCTGGCCAGGCACAGCCCTAGCTGTAAGAGGGGTGCTAACCGTGCCCCCCTCATAACTGGGGTCACAGACACAAAACCCTGCAGACAGTCCCTGGCACACAGGGACTGGCTACTCCTACCATGACCACTCCGTTATGGCAGCTGGTAGACAGCAGGCGCCAGTAAGTATTTATTAAAGGAATACATATTCTGTGCTGAATTCACATGTCAGAGCTCTAGAACTAGATCCTATTAGGAAAGTACTCAGGAGAGTGATAGCAAACGAAGTATTTTAAGAAGCTAAACTTCTGTACATACCTTGCTAATGCAGCAATATTTCCAAAGGTGTAAAACACTGCGAAAAGCTTTAGGCCACCAGGAAGCCATAGTAATCCAGTTCCCTGAGTTAAAATATTATAGTTATTTCAAAATAATTTTACCATTGTAATGGTTTAAAATTAAATGTGCTACAGTAGTAATATAAATATGTAATACACATTTTAAGTATAAATGTGCTTGCATATATTGATTATATCATTTTAAAAAGCAGTTAATTCTCAATGCTGTTTCCTAATTTGAATCTTCTGTGTGTTTGCATGTAAGTCTATGTAAATGAGCCATAACACAACTTTCTTTATACATGTGAGTAAATTCATACTACTTAAATATTGTTTTTAAATGGCAAGTTAAAAAACGTAATTAACATCTAAATTACTAACTGCAGTTACTTTGATTTTTCTTAGAATTATTTTAACAATCCATAACCCCCCAAAATGTTAATTTCTGCATCTTTGTATTGATCTCTACCCCTTTCATCAGATATCTGAAGGTGTCCCATCAAAAGTCTCGGAGCAATCCAGAGAGAGCGGACTGCTTGTTGGAACTAAACGGGACTAGTGGTCTGACACAAATAGAAATCAGGAAGCCACATGGGCCTGGACTCACGAGGATGGAGAAGAAGATACCGGTCACGAAGCAGATGGCAAACCACTTCAACCTGGTGCTGAAACTCAGGGACGAGGCGTCCAGGGCCTTAAGGAAGAAGGGGGTTAGGACCGGCCCAGCCCCCACCACCCAACCGGTCCTCTGCACTTGAGGAAGACCCGGCTTCCTTCCGAGCAGACTGCGGATCTTAGTGTTACTTTGCATGTGGTTTAAGCACATGGAGATCCCGCGGGTGGAAAGGGAACTACAAACACGCTCTGGGGACCACGAGGGCCTGAGGGACCACTGTTAGCTTTGGCAGGTGTGACAACAGAATCGTGCTCTCGTTTAAAGAGCCCCTACCTGGGAGGGACAGGATATGCACACTGACTGGATGAAATCACATGAGGTACGTTATAAAACACTGTGATTTCAAAACCTAGAGGAAAGATACAACCAGACGGGCAAAATGCCGCCCAAGGCTGAGGCACCCCACACCTCTCTCAGCGCCTGTCCGAGGTCGCTTAGCCGACGTGCCCTGCGTGCAGAGCCTGAGATGGGGCTTCCCGTGCAGCAACTGCTGGAAGCGAGGGGAGCTGGACGGAGCACGAGGAACCGAGCAAGGAGGAGTGTCCGCTGGAGCTCAGCTGCAGTGTCAGCGCTCAGGCAGTCCTGCCTGGAGCAGGGCTGGTTCAGGTCCCCACCTCCTGCCAGCTGCTCCGGCGGAGTGGGGGTGACTGCGGGAGCTCCAGGGAGCTCCAGGGCGAGCAGAGGCAGAGCTGGGAGCCACTGGGGGCGGGGACACCTGCCTAGTGACGGGGCCCTGGGCAGCCACCAGCAGTGTGTATCATCAGACACACGGTCAACTTTGCTTATTAAGAAGAGTTCATTCCAAACACCTCGGAAAGCCCTGGGTACCTCCTGACTGTTACTAAAACGCAGTTTTGAGATGATAATTTACTCCAGGGCAACGACGTTCCTGTGTGTCCTGCGAATTCTGACCAAATTAGAACAACGCAGAAATTGCTCTGCATACTTTATGGCACGACAATCCGGCACGCAGAATGATTCAGCACACACATTCAGATTACTAACTACATTATTAAAACTTATTTTCCCAATAAGGCTGAAAAAGTCTCAACAGCTGTTTCAAGAAACTACATGTATACAGTAAGACTATATACCAAAATTTAAATTTCTAGCTTATATGACCATATATACTTAAAAATAAGACTACATGCTTATCGTGTATTTTCAAGAATGAAGTAAACACAAAGTTTTACATGCAAAAGCTCAAAATTACCTGAGTAGATTAATCTTTGAATCCTTATGCAGCATGAAAAGTAGATAAAAATAACTTAATAAAGACTGTCACAGTAACACAGCACTTTTTAACACACTTCAAATGTTCTTAAATTTTTGCTTTAATTCAGACATTCTTGTCGCCAGCGATGTCATCTGTTTACAACAAAACTGACAACTGGATTTTAAACAAAGAAGAAACTTGCCTGTAAAAACATCTAAACTTTATTCTTTCTGATCAGGAAGAATACCCATCAATACATTTTAACTACTAGAACAAAATAAGCCCTGAAGACGGCACATTACATAGGAAACGACCTATGGTTTGTAAGGAAATGGAAAAGTCATTAGGAAGACCAATTTCTAACCGGGCAGTGTGAGCACACAGTGACGTGAGGGCTTAAGGAGAGGAAAAAGCATCCAGTTTTCCTTTTTGTCACAGTACAAGTCACCCCGTTGTCCACAAGTTCCACTACTAGTTTGCAGTAGCCAGTCCATTCTCCTCTCAGTGTGCTTACTTGTATAATCGGAGGTATTTCCCTTATTCCATCTTCCATGCGATGAAACCTACGAGAACTTACTCCCTTTGTAAATATGGCATATTCAATCCACAAGCACATGACTTGTCTCAAGCCTTGCAAATTGCCCTGGATCCGGAAACAAAGCACAGATTTCCTAACTCCTAACTGGGCAAATTACACAATGCTTCAACATGGGACAAGCTGGCACTGCATTCTCCCTGCGGTCCCTTCCCCTTACTCGGAGGCTCATCCATGCACAGCCACCCTACTGTCCTGGTCTGTCACCTGCAGCTCTCTCTCCGAGTCACTCTCTCTTGCTCAGGACCCTGATCCCAGGCCCCACTCGGACCCCGTGGGCTTTGATCATATCAGCACCCACAGGGACAGCCTGGCCCTCCCGTCCCTCCCCCCTCATCTCAGTGGCCTTTTCCTGCCACTGCACTCCGTGACTCAGGGCAGTCGTACTACCTGAAACTGCTCTACCCCCAAGCTTCAAGCGGCTGCTCCCTGACCCCGCTGCCATCCCGGGCACGCTGACCCACAGCTCCTGCCTCGACTGGCCTGCGCCTGTGCCCTTGCTCCCGCCCACCATCCTTCTCCCCCTTTCAGTGGACGGCATGCGGCCCATCGCCTCAACGAGACATTTCAACCTCCTTTCTGCTGCATCCATCTGGCAAACCCCATGACTCTTCCTTTCTCTTCCCCTGGACGGAGTCACGCGGCACGACACAGGCACCATAACCCTGTCCTCATCCACTTCTGGCCTGTGTTGTCGTCTTCTGTCTACCAGCTGCCTTCTCTCTACCATCCCACTTCAAAGCCCCCCCATTTCAGACGCCCAGTTCTTGCCCTGACACTTTACTCACAGCAGACAACTTCCCTTTCTCACAGAGAAAACGGAGGCCGTCGCTTGCTGCTACCAGACCACCAAGGCACCTCAGGGACAGACTCTCTTCCTGTCCTCAGGCCACTGCAGAGCAGCTAAGGTCAGCCTGGCCACCCCCTCAGATCCCGCCCCCTCGGCCTCCCCAGGGACTCACAGGGAACTTGGGGGCTTCTCTGCCCTCTCCAACAGTGAACGCGGCTTTACCCAGGTTCTGTCCCTGTCACCGTTTCCATTAACCTTTACATGTACTTAAGCAGCTTCCATTTTAAACCAGCAAAACGCTCATGGATTGCCCCCTCCACCCTATGCTCGCGGATCCATCCACCCAACAGCCACAGAGCGCTCCTAGCCTAAGTGCTGGGTGGAGTCTGGCCCTGGGGAGAAGGTGGCCCAGGCAACTGCCCTGCCCACGGCACGCGTGGTGCCAGCCCCACACTGCAGTGTCTGAAGGAGCTGCGGTCAAGGACTGGGCCCGGTCTACCACGCCCTCTCCCGCGGCTCACTCCTGGCCCAGCACCCCATTTCCAGGTCCCTTTATCTGAGGCCCTGGGCAGGGCAGGACTCCTCTTCCACCAAGGCCTCCTCCCAGGGCACGTGGGGACCCTAAGGACACCGTGCTCCTCTCTGCCTCTGCCCCCTAAGGGAGCCTTCCCACTGGCCTCGTCCTGACCTCAGGGTCCACTGCCCGTGGGGCTCCCTCAGCAGTGAGCAGACCCCCTACCGTCCGCACCCAGTCCACGGGCGAAATGGGCACTCCTCCTGGGTGAGCCTCTTGCTAATCCCATCGCAGAAAGTGATTTCAGGCTGAGTTAGCCCTTCCCTTTGGGGTTTGGTGCTTTAATCAGCCCTCCGACACCTGAAAGCCCAGGTCTCTGTCCCCCAACTCGGCTGGCTCCTGACACTGGGAACTACAACAGTGAACACGAAAGGGTAGCTGTCTTCCGATAAGCAAACGCCCATATAATGAGCATCACCCCATGAAGAGAACCTCGCAGGTCAAAGGGCGGAGCTGGCCAGGGAGGCAAGACGTCAGCAGACCCACTGGTGAAGGCCCTTCTGGGAGGCACAGGAGACCTGAATGAAGTAAGGGGTGCCCACCGGAGCGAGAGCCCCTCCTTCTCGAAGGAGCTAACCTGGGAGCTGATGGGACCCCCAGCCCGGCACATGCCAGGCACTCTCCTTGACCACCCAGCGCCAGCCCTCACGCAACTGAAACCTTGCAGACAGGAAGGCAGCTTCCCGGGCTGCACTCCAGGGGCTTCCTTAGGACTCCGTATGCCTCCTTCTCACCGCGCTGGACGAATCCCTCCCCCAGCCACTCGGGATGGCGCTCTCCTCTGAGTCTCCGTCCAGCCCACCGGCTGCTCCTTCTGCGTGTCCCGTCCGTCTCCGTCTTCCTGGAGATGAAGGGTCTTCCTAGGCCTTCCCCTGCCCTGTCCACACGTCTCTAAGACCTGGCTCAGGTCTTACGATGAAGGCAGGCACCATCGCTGAGCTCACAGCTCCCTGGCATCTTCCGGTCATCTCGCCTGAGGGCCCCAGGACTGCGGCTCCTCCGCCTCTCCCGCGGCCTGCAGACCACCTGCGCGGGAGGACGCAGCAGCCCAGAGCTTCCCTGCGCCCCCTCACCCACGGCCTCGCCCAGGTCCCCCAGCCAGTGCCACCCAGTCCTCCACGCCTGCGTCCTGCCACCCCTGCAGCCACCCCTGCAGCCACCCCTGCAGCGCACCCCCAGCCCTCCTGAACACCACCAGCAAAGCCCTCTGCATCCCGTCACCCTCCTCTCGGATCATTCGCGCCTCCCATGGGCCTGTCTCCTCCTGAGCACCCCACACCTCTGCCCGGCGGTGGGCGCGGTGCTCGCCCCTGCTCCCTGGCTGCCGCAGTTTACATTGACTAGTTTGTAACTGTTCCCCATTAGAATGTACATTCCGAGCGGACGCGGGCTGTGCCGGTCGCTGCGGTAACCCCAGCATCACCACCAGGCCACACACACGGAGGTACTAGAGTCGCCGAGCAGGAGTGGATCGCCTCTGAACTCCCCGCTGCCGCCCACTGGAGTGGCCCCCGTCTTTAACCAACGCCGTGTCTACACGACGTGCCTTCCTCCCCTCCGGACACTGAGCTCAAGAACCCGGGCGCCGCGGCCTTCACGCCCCGAGGCTTAACGCAGCTCAGTTCCGCAGAGCCGTCCGCGAAGGCAGGCCCCACGCACGCGCGGTCCCACGCACAGCCCCTCACACAGGCGCCTGATGTGGCCAGCGGGGCTGGGGAAGGATGTAAGTTGTGTTCAACGGTGAGTGACTGACGTGCCAGCAGTGAAACGCGGCCCGGCTCCTGCGCCGCGTGACAGGCCGAGCGAGCCGGTCCGGGTCCGGGAAACGCGCTGCGCGCCGCCCCGCCCGCCCGTGTTTCTCCGGCGCCATCGGTGGGAGCAGAGCACCTGCGCTTTACAGGTTGGAAAGTGCACACGCCGCAATCACATGCGCACCGACCTAACGCGCGTGGTCATCACAGACCCCCCGCACGTGTCCGGCCGGCGCAGGGCTCAGTCCGCAGGCGCGTGTCTGAGTCCCCGACCCCCACCGCCAGCCCGGGATGCCGCCCACGGTGCGCCGCACGCACAGGACGACGAGGGAAGCCGGGACACGGACACACGAGGCCTCCACGCCACACGGCCCGTCGCAGACGCTCCCACGTCCGCGGCCGGCACACGGGACCCCGCCCGCGCGCAAACAGCAAGCACACGAGGCAGCGGTGGCTGCCGCGCTGCCCTGTGCGCTGTCAACGGGGGAGGCGACCCTCCCCGGGCCCGTGGGGACGGCCCGGAGCCGGCTTCCCGGCACAGCGAGGCTTCCGCGGCCGCTCCCCGCCTTAGCAGACACCCCTGCGCCGGCGCCACGTCCCCTCCACGCCCCGGCTGCCACCCGTCGCCCTGCTCCCCGACCACGCAGCCGCCGCACAGGCCCTCACTCGTGTCCGGCCCACGGGCGGACGCCGGCTCCCCCGCCCCCCGGCGCGCACAGCCCCGCGCGGAGCCCGCGCCAGGCGCCGCGCCACCCCCGGGAAAGCCCGGTGCCCCCCGGGCGGGCCTGACCAGCACCCGTCCAGCCCCCTCCGCTGTCGCAGCCGCGGCCCGGGGGCGGTGGGCGCGGGGACGGCCGCGGGCTCCCTACCTGCGAAGTCAGGCCCTGCTCCTCGTCGTCCTGGCCGCTCAGGACCCGCCGCAGCTTCTCCATGGCTCGGCTCCCGGGGCGAAGCGACGGCCCCTCGGTCGCCCGCCGCGCGCGCACTCGGAGGAAACCGGAACCCGAGCCGCCCCCAGGTAACCGGAAGTGCGGCTCACCCGTTTCCGGCAAGGCCCCTGCGGCCGCCGTAGCCGCGCGCGCATGCGCGCCGCGCCCGCCGGCCTTCCGGGTCTGAGCCGAGCCGAGCCGAGCCTGGGAGCCCGGCCCGCGCGGCGCGGTGTCTGGCCGGCCGCTGAGTGGGGCTGGTCGCGCAGGGATGCAGAGCGGCAGCGACTCCCGTCACCTGGAGCAGGACAGCGGGCGCACAGCCGCTGCCTGTTGGGCGGACGCAGATCGCTCAGGCCCTCGCCCGCATCGTGCAGACCCGAGGTCCCGGCTGCGGGCGCCACGCCGGCCGGGCCCCGAGCAGAATGCGGGGGCCGGTCACTGACGGGCAGCTCTCCGGAGTGGGAACGCGCAGAGGGGAACCCGGTCCGTCCCGGCCCGCCACTCGCCCCCTGTCCCGACTCCTTCCTCGGCCCGTTCACTCGGCACGGCCGAGGGGCGGTGTCCGGGGCCGGTTCTGACCTGCGGCTTCCGCGCGTCTCCGCCCGAAGGAGCCGCAGCGCCGGGCGGCCACGCGGGCGGTCTCAGCCCTGCCCCGGCCTGTGCGGCCAGCCTGACCCCCCAGGACGGACGACACCGACTCCGCGAGGGAAGATGCCGACAGATGCAGGTCGCAGCATCTCGGGAAACAACGAGCTGCCTTCCTCCTG
Organism: Rhinolophus hipposideros; assembly: GCF_964194185.1. Classification (NCBI taxonomy): domain Eukaryota; kingdom Metazoa; phylum Chordata; class Mammalia; order Chiroptera; family Rhinolophidae; genus Rhinolophus; species Rhinolophus hipposideros. Next base: position 2,483,366 of record NC_138049.1, on the reverse strand, counting down.
TTGACCTTGTGACCGGTGTTGACTCAGTCCATCCAACAACTAAGCATTTGAGTGAACCCCTACTTACGGGAGCAATAGCTAATCCAACACGTCGTCCGCTTTTAACGTAAACACTGCAGCCCTTCGAACGAGGGTTTACGGTTCCCTAGCGAATGGCTCTTAAGCAAAGATTAGAAATGAGGGCTGCCTGTACGATATCAATTCCAGCGTATCTTGCCGCTTCCCAGAAGTGTATTACTCCAGGGTCATCCGATGATAAGTTCTGCTTTTTGGCTGGTTAAGATCATAGCGAAAATGTCTTGTTTTGTTTTATTACACCACCCACACTTTCTTCTCTAAAATCTGACAAAAGGCGGACCCCCCCAAAAAACTTTTATTCTCTGTCCTGCTGCCTTCAGCAGAGATTTTATCTAATCTCAATTAGGGAAGAACATATAAGACTTCCAGAAAAGCAGGTCATACACTTCCTATGATAAGAACAGTCCAATGCCCAGCATTTTCCAGGCAGAAAATATATTTGGCCTATTTATACTAAAGTGTGAGATTTTATCCTTTTGTCCTTAACTTAAAAAGATCAGAAAATAGATCAATGTCTGTTGTAAAAATCATAAACCTCTATGCTTCTATTTAATAAAGAGTACCCCTCTCTAAGTACTAACGATTCCCTTTTGAAATGTAGTAACTTCAGTTTTCCATATGCGGGAAGATGAGATAAAGGGATACCTCTAGTCGTGGGGAGACAGCTTTCCATTGGTTGCACCATGTGAAATTATCCATGTCCAACTATCTTTAAGCTACAAAGGGCTATTCCATATGTTTCAACCTGTACTTGGGTATAAGAAGTCTTGCTTAGAAAATAGTATTAAATGTTTAAGAATGTTTTTTGGGCTTTTCCACTTCTCATGCTCTATGAGCCAAGGTCAAGTTTCCTGAAAACTACTGCACAGAGTTTATTGAAGGCATAACCCTTATTTAGATAATGAGATGATGAGTAACAGTCTACGCTCCCAAGTCAGACTGCCTGGATTAGAATCCTGGCTCCCTTGTTTTGTGTTATAGCTGTGAAGTTTTGGGCAAGTCAACTTAAATTTCTGTTTCACTTTCTCATATGTGAAAATCAAGGTGATAATAGATCCTGCCTTTCAGGGTTGTTATGAGGGTTAAATAAAATACTACAATTGACCCACTTCATTCACAGGTTCTGTATTTGCCAACTTGCCAAAATGTGTTACCCCCAAATCCATGCTTGCAAGTACTTTCACAGCCATTCAAGGGAAATGCACACAAAAGGGAAAATTTTGAGTTAGCCAAGGCACACGGTTCCTCGGAGATAAACAAGGTGACACTCTGCCTTCTTGGTTCAGCTTCTTCTAGAACAATTATCCTTCTTGTGGTCCATTTAGTGCCATGTTTTTGCATTTCGTGCTTTCTGTTGGTGATTTCGCTGTTAAAATTGGCTCCCAAGGGTAGTGCTGAGGTGCCATCTGGTGTTCCTACGCACAGAAGGCCGCAATGTGCTTTATGGAGAAAACAGGTGTCAGAGAAGCTTCGTGCAGGCCTGACTTAGGTGTTGTTGGCCATGAGTTCGATGTTAAGGAATCGCCAGCATGTGCTAAATAAGGTGTCTCTAAACTGAAACACATGAAACGTTACCAATTGACTGGATGAGGAAAATGTAGCCAGAGACCCACAGGAAGCTCACCCGTGTTTCCTAGGAGCGGTGCTTCAGACTTCACTGATGCCGTGTTTGTGGGGACTTTGTGGAACAGAACTACCGCGAGTGACGAGGACTGCCAGGCCGACACAGCAGGGCCTGCCACTCTGAGTGCTGAGTACCTGGTGGCTTCTGTGATGACAACAGTTGCTGTTGTTTCATCACGTGGATCCCTGTCTCCCCAACCTCCTGAAATACTGAGCAGTCTGGACAGAAACCTAAAGTGAGCCTCTATCTCTTGCCTGTAAACCTAGACAAAAATCCAGTAGCTTCCTTCTTCCTTTCTGCTTCTCAGCTACAGAGCTTTCCAGAGCCACCAGCCTTCGCAAACACAAGGCAGCCCAGGCACAAAACAGGAGGAGGTGCTAAGTGGGGAGAGGCAAGGCCGTTGAGACTGTCTGGCCCACATGGAGCTGAGCACGGCTCCCATGCTGCTTTCCTCCAGGCCCCAGAGGGAGTTTAACAGACTCCTCTCCACAAGTGAAATCCACCCCTCCTCTCCACCTTCCCTTCACCTGACCACAGGAAAGCGGCGAGGGAGTGACATGAAGACAAGTTCAGAGGAGAGCTAGTCAGCGAGGCCAAGGTCATCTTCCTGGGGGAGTCGGCCATGGGGAGTGTGTTCCTTTCTACAGGCCCAGCCCACCCACAAATGCAACACTACGTCCCACTCAGGAATTCCACCCCCACGGGACCTCAGGCACAAAGCACCACCCCTCACACCAGCTGACTTTGGTAAGTGGCTTGGTTCCCAGAGTTTCTTCGGAGAGGAATACCATAAAAGTATGTGGGAACCTTTCCTCAATGGCAACACTTGAAGCATTCTGAAAGAACATAGAACCTTTTTTTTTTTTTTTTATTTTTTTTTTTTTGAACCTTTTTAATTTCCTCTTTCCATCTCTAAGATTTCATACACTACTTGGTGGAAATGGTGAATGTGTCAAACACTCTCCAGTGAAAATGACACCTGAAATTGAGACCCTATGCAGTTACAGTGTGGGACAGATCTAACAATATTTAATCATCGGTCATTTACTGTCTCATAAGCTTATCTTAGTCACTTCTATGGACATAATAGCAAATCCTGGTACAAAAAGTAACAGAACAGTTTTCTTTCTTAAGGACTGAGACCCCAGAATGCTTTGTGAATGAGCAAAGTCAGCTGCCTATGGGAGGGCCTGCTGCCATAGTTACCTGAGTGCCACATGGCAAAAGAGTGGAGGAAGCCAGGCCCTGGGCAGAGGGAAGGACTGGTTGTCAAAGTGTAGGCGAGAAAGAAGAAATTAGGGATAATTGCTTAGGAGGAATATGACTGAAACGAAAAGGCAGGAGACAAACCTTTAGAAAAACACAGCCTTAGTTCTAATAATGCCTCTCATTTTTCCAAAGAGACATTAATTCTTTTCTATCGCATTTCAGTGTTTCTGTTCCTGATGTCAGCCCTGAAACAAAGTGAACTGTTCCCACAGCCAGAAAGGCGATGGGAGGGGCGTGTCCGATGAGAAAGGAAAGGTAGCCCGCCACGACCGTCACCATCACTGGCATCACCACCACCATCACCATCATCACCATCACCACCACCATCACTATCACCACCGTCACCACCACCACCGTCACCACCATCACCACCACCATCATCACCACCATCACCACCACCGTCACCACCACCACCATCGTCAGCATCACCACCGTCACCACCACCACCATCACCATCACTATCACCACCCTCACCACCATCATCACCACCATCACTATCACCACCCTCACCACCACCATCACCACCATCATCACCACCACCACCACCACCACCACCACCATCACCACCACCATCACCACCACCATCACCACCATCATCACCACCACCACCACCATCACCACCGTCACCACCCTCACCACCACCATCACCACCATCATCATCACCACCACCACCATCATCACCACCACCCTCACCACCCTCACCACCACCATCACCACCACCATCATCATCACCACCACCATCACCACCGTCACCACCGTCACCACCCTCACCACCACCATCACCACCACCATCACCACCACCACCATCACCACCACCATCACCACCATCATCACCATCACCACCACCACACCACCATCACCATCACCGCCATCACCACCACCATCACCACCGTCACCGCCATCACCACCATCATCACCACCGCCATCACCACCATCATCACCACCATCACCACCACCATCACCGTCACCGCCACCACCACCACCACAGTCACCACCATCACTATCACCACCCTCACCACCGTCATCACCATCACGACCACCATCACCACCAGCATCACCACCACCAGCACCGAAGCCAGCGGCAAACTGAGATGATTATGAGATTCCCCCACCCTAAGGGAAGGCATACAGATAGCAGGGGCCCATCTTAACTCCTGCTAGTCCTTCCAGTCTGGCCCTTCCAGTGTGGCAGCCATTCTCCACAGCTGGCTGTGCAGGTCACTTTAAACCTGTTCATCTCACTCCACTTAGAAAACCTTCAACAACTGCCATTTCCTCAGAATGAAGGCCGCATCTTAGCACAATACACAGAGCTGGTTGTGATCCAGCCCCCGCTCTTCTCTCCAGCCTCATGCATGACCATATCTCTTTCCACATCACATGCATGTGCACAGTGTCAACACACAGACATGTTCAGCTTGTGAAATCCATACCTACATACCTTTCTACACTCTGCTCTCATGGCTTCAAATCTTACTCCCCCACACCGCCTTGTCCCCCACCCCCAACTCCGCCAAGCTTCCTTTCTTGGCCAGTTCCCACTTGACCTAAGAGTGTCCTCCTCAGGGGAGCCTTCCCAGGCCTCTTAAAACATGGCCAATGCCCCTGCCCCACGTAGCCACCCTGTCCGTCCCAAAGCAGACTCAGCAGTCGCTCTGCTGACCTGCTTGGCCGCAGCCAGTTGTCCCACTCAAATGCCTCATTAGTGTCCAGGCCCCATCCCTAGGCACAGAGCCTAGCACATGATAGAAACTTGGCAGATGTTTCTAGAATGAAAAAATGAGTAACAATAATAGAGCATATTAAAGGATCTGAAGCATCAATTGCCTTCATATGCCATCTAGGGTTGATTGTAGGGGAGAAAATAAATCTTGGTGTCAGTTAACAATTGTGTGTTGAGTGTGTCCTGTGTGGCAGGCACTGCCCAGGCTGGCAGCATATGTACACAGATGAGTCCTGTGACGGGACTGGCTGGGAGAGATGAGCTATTACGTAATCAAAGAAAAGAGGGAAGAGCTGTGGTGCTGCAAAATCCACAGCCAAGGAGCATGGACCCCGCTCTCCCTTTGCCTACAGCATGCTTTCTCGGCACTGTGACATCTGCTGAGAGAACTGCCTGCTCTCTTTACTCCAGGACAGTTTGCATTTGACTGTCAGAGAACATAATGAACATCTGTCACAACGGTCAAGTCTGTCTTCGTTTTCTCTTCACCAGAACAGTGAATGTATTTTACAGAATTTTTGACAGGGACTTGTCACATGCTGTATAAAAATCCCCGTCAAGTGCAGTGAAATATAATTGATGCTGATCAAATTCCCTAAAAAGTTAAAGGGAAAACTGCTCTTTCTAGGTGCAGACATGAGTTTCATATTTCTCTTAACATAAGTGGGACGGTTTGTGACAACTATTATAAAAGCCATGGTCATCCGACAGTTGTGGATAACCGTGTTCTAACCCGCCTACCCGTGACCTCTAGAACCTTTGCAGTTGGAGACACCTGCTGGATTAGCTTGCTAGGTGTCCAGGTGGGCTCTCCAGCTGTACCTGACGTTGGCGCACAGCAGTTGGTAGGCGTCATTTCTTCCAAATGCTGTAAGGAATTTAGCTGGCGCAGTGATCTCTTCAGCCCTTTACATAGTTTTCCAGGCATCAAAGCTTGGGCTTGTCATTGTCGCTTGGTGGTAAGGCAATGTTGTGACCTTCCTGCCCTTGATGCAGCACACTTTTCCCAGTGAAAAGGATGACATCTCCCCACAGGACGAGGTCCTTGATTTCAGGGAAAACACTGTGATAACATGGTAAAAAGTACTTCCGGATGCACGTGGCCTCTCTTGATTTCTCACCAGGAACTGTGGACGTGAAGACTAAGCAGTCATGTTCCTTGTCAGAGGGTACACTCTAACGCCCCTTTTGGAGACAGCCTGCCTTGCCTGAAAAAGGTATATTTTTAAATAACTAGTCACTAAAAGCTTTGGGATGGGTGAGCTACTTGAAGGGTATTTAATTGGGCTGGAAAATATATAAAGGCAGAGTTGGCACTCTGACTTCAGAGTGAAGAGAAGATTTCAGACCAAACGCTAAAGACTTGCATTTACATATGTTGCCTTTGCTTCTCTGTGGAATGGTGAGATACCACCTATCTGTTTAGAATCTCCCTAGAGGAAAATAAACACGGGTACACAAGGTTAACAGAACGGTAACTGAGACATTTGCATTTATACAATGGAAGCCTTAGTATAAAAATACATAGCATGGTATGTAGAAATTTTAGATATCATTATTTTTATTTAAAGAGAAAAGTTGTAACTCGGCACAAGGTAACACCTTCACCTCAGGACGAGATTAAAAAGTTAAACTATATAGGTTGTAACGGCTAGAAATTAAATAGTAAAAGGGAGAATTGATTTGTTTACCAGAACTCGTCAGCGTAGACAAATGAGGTGACAGAGCACTGAGGACTGGAGCCCGATTGCTTACCCTGTTTCCCCGAAAATACGATCTAGCCCAACCATTAGTTCTAATGCTTCTTTTGGAGCAAAAATTAATGTGAGACCCAGTCTTATATAAGACCCAGTATTATATGATATGATATGATATGATATATGATATGATATATTATGTTATACCCAATCTTATAGTAAAATATATATAAGACCAGGTCCTATATTATATTATATTGATTATATATTATATTAATTATATATTATAATCTATATATTATATAATATTATATCATACCCAGTCTTATAGTAAAATAAGGCCAGGTCTTATATTACTTTTTGCTCCAAAAGACGCATTAGAGCTGATGGTCCAGCTAGGTCTTATTTTCAGGGAAACAGTAGGTGGTCCTGTCCCCTCGAGTATAGTAGGGCCCGACCTACTACTTGTTCTAAGAAACCACCAGAAGCTACCACCTCAGAACTCTCAGCTACCAGAGCACAAAAGCCTTCACATTGAAAATAAAACCACTGCAGTCTCCTCTACACTGGACAAGCTTATGTAACAGAGGAAAAGATTAAGTGGATTTACAACTGAGAACACCGACGTGGCCAAGGAGTGACACAGCTCTAGCAGCAGGAGTGCTAAGGCCGTGGCTTGGTACAAAGACCTTCCTCACTCGTGCTGGGGGCAGTGCAGGCGGGGGGCAGGAGGCGTCTGGTGGAAGGGCGCATGGCAGCTCTCAGAGCTTCCAGGGATTGCGTCAAAGGGGCTCCCAGCAGCCAAAGGCATGACCTTCGAACCAAAAAGAATAATCATCATAGCTGATAAAATCACATTAAACCTATAAAAATTCAAGTCTGTTATCAAGCTCAAAAAAGAAAATCCAGAAAAAATTTCAAAATAATTTAACAACTGAAACAGCCGTTGACCCAATTCCTTACTTTGAAAACCAGGTAGAGAAAGAATTGCGCATTTATTCTGCCTTTTCCGTGGGGCCCAGCCTGTCCCTGGGGAACCGTGTGCGTTACAGAAGGGGGCCTGGGGATAAGAAATGAAGTCAGCCTCTAGCCACCTCGCGGAAGTCCTAATTTAAGCAGGACTGTCAGTCAGGTTGACACGTCACCTGCCTCCCATGGACCTCTCGGGCGGGCACCTGAAGGCAGCGAGAGCTGGGGTCACCAGAACAGCGGTGGACAGGGTGTGTTGTCCTGCTAACTGATGAGCCAGGTCGTTGTACTGAGACAAAAAGTAGTCAGGGAGCAGCTAATCCTCACTCAGCTCTCCCTTGGTTTCTGTTACACCCTCCAGTAAACAGCAGCCCCGCCCAGCCCCCGCCCCCAGTCCTGTGGGCCACCCTGGCTCAGGCCCGCCCCCAGCAGCTGCCCATCTGTTCTGTCCCGATGACAGAGGACTGGGACTTCCTGTGGGCACCTCTGCACAGACGCCTGCGGTCTGCTCTCCTCACTCCCCAAGGACACTCACCTGCTCAGAGCTGCTGTCCCAGGTCACTGGGGCTCTGCTTTGGATGATGTGGTTTTGTTGTTCGCTTCTTGCTGAACATTAAAAAGGAAATGATTTTGAGACTATCAAATGACTTGTCAGTAATTGACGTCATGTCAGGACTCAGATGTCCTAACGACTGCTCCTTACTTTCTGCAACTGCTCCTCACAGGAGTCTGAGAAAACAGCTCAGAAATCCCAGATGAAAACGTAAACGAGAGAGCAGCTGAACCCAGCTTGAGGGGTGGACGCAGCGCTGCCCGGTTCCCGCTGTGTGGCGCGTGGGAAGAGGTCAGGACGAGGTACCAACCCTGAGCCAGCTGTGCCAGGGGAGTTCCTCACAAAACAAAAGGCCATTGACTCTTTCCTGCCATTGGCAGTTCTCACACATGTGCAGCCCGGGAGTCCATTCACCGGGCCAGGACTCATGCTGTCGTGTTGGCTACTTTTACTTGGTACAGGAAGGACCTCGCAATTGTCACCTCTGCCCATGAAGTCATTGTAACAGAAACCAGTATGGCCCTTTAGTCTTGACAGTTGGTGTCAACTTCATCTTGGAAGTTAAGTCACAGATCATTTGTGTCTTCAAACTCTGTACTTTATTTGAAATGAAAAATATTTTGAGCCTTTCAGTATTATTATTAGAGAGAATGTTATATGTGGTGATTTAAAACTCTGAATATGTATGACTGGGCTTTTAAGGTAAGGTTTGCATCAATTCCCTCCTTGTGTTTTCAGTGTTATGCAGCTATTGTTCCTTTAAATGCCGGCTCCCTCTTCCTGGTTACATGTTTACATTGCCAGCAGCGTTCTCGACTAACAGGGTTCTGGGAACACACTGCAGGACCAGGTCCCATTAGACCCTAATGCCCACTCTCTCAGTGCGGACCACTCACCATGTTCCGTGCCCATACACCTCAAATGTCTTCCCGAAGAGGAAGCTCTGCAAATCCCCAGAGGACAGAGCCGCGGAGCTGGTCCGGGCCTCGAGCCAGGCATCCCATGAGCGTGGGGTGGAGCATGCCGTGTGCCTGAGGCCATCACTTACACCCAAACCGGTGTTCTCAGCGCCCTTTCTGCCAGTGATAGACAACGGATATGGTCATTTTAAAGCAAGCAAGAACCTTTAAAAAACAAAATCAAAAAGGAATCCTGCTCTGGAAGAGTGTTTCACACGTCAGTGTTGCAATGAGGAAGGAGCCTCCCGCAGTGGGCATTTCACACCCGCCTGTGTCATCCTTTTGTATCCTTGCCAGTCCCCGGAGCTCCGCGAAGTCCCCAGGCCCTATGACGGAGCTTTTTGTCTTGGCTCCTTCCTCTTCTGGGGAAGGTCAAATCAAGGCTCTCTTCCTGCCTAGCCCTGCGCAGGACGCCTCCCTCGTGCGCAGGGCTCCTTCCTTGTACGACTCCTGCGTGTGCACAAAGCCTCGTGTGTTCATTCGCAGGCTTCTCCTTAGCAGGTGCCTGAGGGGAGTTCACTGGACCAGCCTGCTGACATTATTTTATCAGGGACCTTTCCTGCTCTACTCTCCACAGTATCTGCTCCTGGGTCCCTGGGGTGCTTAGGTCTCCAGCGGGGTGACACCTAGGGGCTGCCCCGTTAGGTAGCTAACATCTTTCTGACAGAGGCGGGGAAAATCCCCTTGCTCCTTACACACACTGAAAACAGGTAGGATGAGATTTTCCCAAGGTGGCCAAAGGAACACATGCCACATCACACAAGTGGCTGGAGAGACGGACCAAGAGGAAAGGCACAGGTTTCAGTTGTTACTTTGGACGCCCCTGGGCAGGCTGATTTTTTTACAAGTACTACTACATCATAAATGAAGCAGACCTCATTTCAACTTAATCAGACCAACCTAGGCTCTTATCTCTAGTTCCTTTCACCACAGCCTCACCTCTTGTGGCTGTGGAGGAATGAGCCTGAGGGAGCCCCACTGTCCTGCTGAAAGGCCGCAGGGACCACAGGCAGCAGGCAGCTGGGGGCAGGGGAGGCGCCTGGCCCTGCCACCCGTTAGGTGTCTCCCTCCTTCTCGCCCCCGGTCCCTCCCCCTGGAAATGGAAGCAGACCAGGCCTGCTTGCCTCCCAGGGCTGTGTGGGGCCCAAAGGAGAGCACATCTGAGAATGCCTTGTAAACTGTCCGGTACCTTTAAAGGAAGGAGAAAGTGACAGGAGAACGTGCTTCGAGGGAAGGCAGCCCGGGGAGGGGTTCTCCTAGCGGTAGGCCGACCTCAGCTTCATGTCTGCTGCTCTCATCCGTCAGTGCCACAGAGAAGGCCGTGCGAATTTTCACGGCAACGTTTTAAAGCCCTAACCTGACTGCAGACCGTGTGTGAAGCCAGCAGGGCTGCGTTCTTGGGCACTGAGTCCCGTGCCCGGCTCCCGGAGTGGCTCGGGTATGGAGGCTCCAACCCTTCCCCAGCAGCCACATCCCACACCGGCGCCCAGCACAGTGGGGTGACGGCACTGCAATCCCAACGGCTGTGTGGGCATGGAAGGCCAATTATTTGAGTGTGTTTTTAATGTCTGTCCTTGAGAAAGAATGCCCTCTGGACAGCTGAGACTGTGGACACTTCCAGAACCAATCTGCCATTCGAGTCTGGCATTTCCCTGCCATCCTGATCATCTTCAAGGAGTTCCATTTTATACCTATGTCTGTCTTTTCAAGGATACAGTTCTGTAGTTTCTTAAAAACATGGCAAAATATTTACTCATTTCATTTGATAATAGTGAAATCATTTATTGCCATTAAGTTACAGCATTTCAATGTACACGCTGCATGGAAACACAGATGCTTTTTCAAACACCGGCGATCAGAGTTTATGTGTGTGGCCAGCTGTTGGGTGTCTCATGGTCATTAAAGGAAAAAATCAAGAATTCTGAGGACTTAAGTGCCAAGTGTTACAAATTTTGTTCTCTTCAGTTTTTCATTAACTCAATTCTAAGAGACGATATACATATTACTGCAGATAAAACCATCATTGGGAATTATTAAAATGATTGTGTATTTGGATCTAGTCTTTATAAGGAGAATTAAAATACTCAGGACTTGTAAGGCAGCCAAGAGTTGGTTTACAACTCTCGGCTATTTCTATAAAAATTGTCTGGTTAGTAAAAACAGCAGTCGGCATATTTTGCTCAGCAACAAACATTATTCATGATGGAATTTGTGACTCAGCAGCAGCTGGCAATGCCTTCCTTCCTTTCTAGGAGCCAGTCCGTCATTTCCCATTGTTATGCTGATGGCTTTTGACTCATCCTGGAAAGGCCAAGAAAAATTCAGTAAGAATCAAAGTTTCACTGCCAGCCTCAAAGGCTTGGAAAGCTTTAAGAAGTCACCTTTACGCGTATCATTTGGCCAATTCTACAGAAACAGTAACATCTAGTTCATGCACTGTAATAACCTCCCAGTCAGTTTCCAATTCAACAGCATGTTTCTGCTGTGAATCACGTTTCCCCAACTGCTCGCACACATCTGTACACTCACATACACACTCACACCCCAGCCCCAAATGCCTCTAAGACAGGATTTAGCTTCATTCCCCCAATCCCTAAAAACAAGAAGAATGCACTGGGGGCTTACTCGTGCTTGATAAGCCGTCCTCCCTGAATGAGCTGGGCTACTTCATTTGTGGCATGGCACGCAAACAGGAGCCAGTTTCGAGGCTGCACCTTGTAGGCAAATCTCATGAATGTCAAGGAGTAACAGCAGAGGGCTGCCAAAATGTCAACAGGAAGGAAAGCAATGACTTACAATTCAGAGGACTCAGAGTAGGCAGGCCACCAGATCAACAGCTCAACTGCCTTAACCCAAACAAGAACCCCTTCTGCTAAAAACTTTCAAAGAATATCAAAGTTATTGCTTAATGCATGTGTGCACAGAAACCCAAACATGTGACTGTTCCTTTGTTACTTATTACTGAACATTTTAGGAACAAGGGTGTTACAGGGAGTGGGCAGAGATGAGTTCTAGCCACTTCACTGTCCCCTAGCGTTGTTCACAATCCATTACCTGACAGAACTGCTGTGCAATCCCTTCAATAGTTTAATGCTCAAATATGAGGGTTTCAAGTAAACTTCATGAAACTTTATTCAAATACAATTCAAGAGGACACATTTTCAACTGGGTGCAGTAAATCTCAAAGGCAGACAGGACCTTAATTCTTTCCAGATAAATATTTCAAAGTCGCCCTGTTTTATCCTCACCATGGAGAAGTGACATCTTCAACGTGTCCTGTTCTTGGCTTCTTTCTAATAGTGGCTGACTCTCTTATCTGGTGCTACCAAACTGAGATGTACACAGGAACTCTTGTAATTATCCAGCTAAACGTCCTCCCAGGTATTCAAAACTGCATACTTACCAAATGTCATCCGTCCACTGATAATCTCTGGAGACTTTTTCATGTCATTGATGGCAGCAATGGGAAGACCCCAGTTAGCTACTGGGCCCCAGAAGTGCTATAAAAAATGAGAAGGGAAAGAAGGAAGAGAGTTTAAGGCAGAGCTGTGAACAGCTGCAATTTCTCGTACTTTAAACAATAATGTGAATTATGGGAAACAAATCATTCAAATTTACATATCCTATGGTTCGCTGTTTAACTGATGGGATGGTTAACAGATGTGATTGTCCAAGTGTTTGCCTATGAATCAGCAGTTCTTACAAGGTGAGCCCAAAGCTATAAAGGGTTTGGCAGTTCACCAAGGTCCTACCAACTTGCAGATAACAAGTGACCTCTGACTGTCCTACTTAGAGAATATTAAAATGAGGTTAACTTCTTACACAATTTACTCTTGCCATAACTTTAAACCTGTTATGGTTTACTATTCTTCATAAAGTTTTAAATCAAAACTTCTTTTTTCAAACTTTCATTATTTGTCAATAGCTCTTAAAATGCAGACCCTAAATTGGATACTTTTTCTGAAAAACCTAATAAGGGAAAAAGTGTTTTCAGCTGTTATGAGCTACATTAAAATCAGAGAACCTGCAAATCTACACTCAGAACCCCAGAAATTAAGATTGCAAAATACTTTTGAAGCAATAGCAACAACTTAGCTTTAAAATGGACCAAGTTTTTCACTTGACAATACAGCCATGCCAGGATACCACAATTAAGTTGTCCATGCTTACCAGCAGTGGACCCTACCTAATTTAATTTCTGAGGCTGAAGTAAGTCCACTAGTTTTTTCCATTAAATCAGAAATTGTTTCATTAATGTACAATGTGCAAATACTTTAAAATAGGAAAGAAACCACACATTGTTGGCTAACCACCCATTTTAAGGCATCAGGACATTAAATAGAACTTGCCTTCTGCCTGTTAAAGTGTTTAAGATAAATTCAGACTGCAGAATACATTTTCAGATATTGCATTTTTAATACTGACCAGTAATTAAATTCCAAACATTCCATAAGAAGTGGGAAACCCAGGGAAATCCATGAAAAATATATGAGAAGTACATTTGGCTGATACAGGAATGCTGTGAAATGTGAGGACGAGGCCCAGGCCTTACATCGCTGTAAAGCGCCAGGGCTCCTAGTGGTCAGCACGGCAAGGGTGTCTGTCAGCACCTGAGGACAGGCCAGGGGTCAGGCACAGCAGGCACACAGAGGCTCTGATGTTCTGGGGAGGCCACCTAATCCTCCTGTGTCCAAGCCGGATGCGATCAGAGTGAGATGCTCCCGGCGGGACTTAAATGTTTCTTACAACTAGAGGAGGCGTGGCCACTTCTTTCCTCCCCGGTCACCAGACCTCTGGGGAGTGTCCACCATCCCTACCTACTTCCTTCTTTCCACCCTGTCCCTTTGGGGGTGTCACTTCATTTTCAGCGCTTACTATTCCAGAGTGGTGTTCTTTTCCTCCTTTCTTGACCAGGCCTTTCTTCACTTGCATCTATTTTCACTTTTTTCCTTATGATCTCTTTCCACTGCTCAGTCCTGCCTGGTGGTCTTGGGGTCTACTTAACGTGCATAGATTCAGGGCTGTCACAGAGGCTGAAGAGTTACTCTAGGAGGGGCACAGAGGTGTCCTCTCCCAGCAGGGCCAAGCAGAGGCCACGCATCATCTGCAAACTTAAGGAGCCCTGGGAGATTTCCGTCACATGACAGTATTGCAAGTTTCAGTGAGTTAGGGCGGTATGAAACAGGGCTCTGCATGGTAAGGATGGGTGTGCACTGAGTGTGCGCAGTGAGCTGTACAAGGATGGGTGTGCACTGAGTGTGTGTAGTGAGCTGTGCAAGGTAAGGATGGGTGTGCACTGTGAGTGTATAAGGTACAAGGTAAGGACTAGAAGTACAATGACTGTGAACAAGAAGCTATACTTAAAATGTTTCTTACAAAGTACATAAAAGGTAAAAATAATTTCACACTAGTTTACTACGATATCTAACCTTAAAAAATTGAACACCTCTTTTCTTTCTATACCAGGTTCTACCTCTCTTCCCTCTTCTGAAGTTCATGTTTGACCTACGCTATGTCAGATAGTCACCAATCAATGTCTAGGAAAATAAGGAATTTCATGATTACTATTTGAAAGAAATTAATATATTTTGGATTAAATGGGAAAATACTTTTATTTCATTATAATTAATTCTTAATTGAGAATAAAAGAACATTGAAACAAATGAGTACCACTATGATCTATTCACTGGTTTGGAATCTCTTCATTTCATCAGCTGTCAGGCTCTGTACTGACTGTGCTCAATGAGGTCATTATTACATAAGCCCAAGATACGTTGTAGAGATGTCACCTCCAGAGGACACCGGGGGCGCACTCTGCCAGTAACGCACCAGCTATGGTGACTAGATACGCTCCCTCTAGCAAAGGGAGGCAGGTCTGTTGTCCGTAACTTTAATGCAGAAAGTCTGAAAAAGCCTGAAATGAAGTAGAAACAATTTTCTTACCGTACTATTTGGTGAGAAACCACCGAGGTTCAGACAGGGGAAACATGGAAAAAAAAAAGAAAGAATGAAAGAAAAGATCAGATGTTTTTAAAGATTCCTGTTCTAGGTATTAGGTACTTCAACTTGACACGTATTCACGTTTCAGTAACAGAACTAGTGTTAAAAGCACACATTCTTTTCTGTTTTACTTGAGAAAGTCTAGAAATATTTCTAATAACAACTTGGACCTAATGAAATGAAACCTTAATTTTATGAAAAAATAAATTTAATCCTTAGGGCAGAGCTTTCCAATGGATATATAATACAAGTCACAAATAAGAGCTACATGTCATTTAAAATTCTCTAAAAGGGAAAACAGAAGCCGATTTTCATACATCCGACATATCAAAGTACTTTAATTTGAACACATAAACAATGAAACCTTATGAATGAGCTATTTTACATTCTATTTGGTACCAAGTCTCTGAGCCCTGGTGGTGCTGACACGCATGGCCCATCTCAGTCTGCTCGGGCCACAGTTCAAGTGCTCGGCTGCCATCTGTTGCTTGTGGCTCCCAAATGAGACAGCACAGTCTTAAAGGGAGCACGTCTTTGAAAATGGACATGGTTGCTGAGGAACACATGCTGCAGAATCCTACTAATAATAAGCTTGCCATCTTCACTTGCCCAAAGGCATGTACTTTTATATGAAACTCTGGAACCTAATGTGGTACCTACCTTTGCAAGGCATTCAAAAACATATGTGTTGAATGAATTAATAGTAAAAACTTTCAGTGTTAAGTGAACTGGTTTCCCGAACATTAAATTTCACACCATTTAAAAACATTGAAAATTTTACAGATTTATTTTAAAGTTTTAAGTAAAAATTACTTTTATTTCTGAAATGGCAATTCTCCTTGATAGGATGTAGCTCAACTGTTCTGTTAAGGCAAAAATTTAAAGTTTAGCTACTGCAAGAATTACTCAAACAAAATGATAAGATCTTTTAGAAAGTCATGTCCAAACAACTCTTCTAGATGTTCTGATTTAGAGGTTGTAGAAGTTATCATTTACATCATGAAAATATTTGTTGATGGTACTGATACTATATTTCAAACAGGTTCTCTGATGAAATATCAAAAGCCCAGAAAGAACCTGTCTAATGAATCATATTCCCAAGGCTGTTTCACGGCAAGTCCAGCCTGCGCCCGGGGCTTCTGGCAGAGGGTCGATGCCCTTTGCAGACCAGACAGTGCAGTCTGCCAACAGTCACCTATTGTGTCATTCTCCTGATCTTGGTACAGGGTATGAACACAGGCCTTTTAGTGAACTATAAATTAGCAACAGCACATTTTTTCCCCCTACAAAAGATGTAGTACTTAAAATTTAAAATGCCAACTTGGAGATGATTTCGTTTTCAATTCAGGACTCTAGATTTGTACAACAGTTCAAATTCTACCTTATTTTACAACAGGTGACCTCAGTACGAACATAAAGGGATCTGGCTTCACACGCTGCTCCATGCAAATGTCCTACGTGAAAATGATCACAAAAATGATATTGATCACTTCACATTCCAGTGATTTAATGATTGTAGAACAATCCAAGACTCAAGTCATTTTCTAAACATCCTGGTAAACATAAAAATCCACAACACAGCAGCCCTTAATTCTGTCAGCATTGTCTAAAACCTGAATCAACAACTCAGTCAAGAAATCTGAAAATCCTATCTGTGCAGAACAAACTGGAAAAAGAAAAAAGAAGTTTCTTAATATGTATGAGTGTCTGTTCCAAAGAAAGATAAATTTATAAACAACACACACTGTAACTTGGGGACAGTAAAGTAAAAGTGTAAAAAATATCCTTGACTTTCTATTTGGTATGCTGCCTTTATTTCAGCGAAGGTTAAGGAAAAAACCCCAAACTCCCAAACATAAAGGTAAAGGTTTTCTTGGGTCCACTTATGACCTGAATTCTCATGGAGACACCTATCTTCCTGGTTGAGAATGATGATGGAGGTGAAGACGAACGATCTACCCTGTTTCCCTGAAAATAAGACCTAGCTGGACAATTAGCTCTCATGCATCTTTTGGAGCAAAAATTAATATAACACCTGGTATTGTACATATTGTATTATTATATTATATTATGTTATATTATATATCATGTTATATTAAAGACCTGGTCTTATACTAAAATAAGACCGAGTCTTATATTAATATTTGCTCCAAAAGATGGTTAGAGCTGATTGTCCGTCCAGCTAGGTCTCATTTTCGGGGAAACAGGGTACCATGGAATAAACCTGATCTTGTTTTTCTCCTTAATTTGGAACCATGACTGGTTGGGTCAAAGTTTCTCCTAAGCTCATTTTTATTTTCATTATGTCTCCTGGGCATTGCCAATCTTGGCTGTGTCTGATTTTCCTAGAATTACTGCCAGTAATTGCTAGCTTTCTTTGAAGTACTGTAATTTGGGTAATTCGTAACTTGTTTGCACAATACGAACAGGCTCCGAATGGAAACCTAGCACAGTCTACTTACACCACCACTTAAAGTGGGGTAGGGTTTTGAAATATTCTAGAGGCGGGTCTCCTATGGGCTGAAGGTGCTCATCTGCCTTTCATCTACTCGCAGAAGTTGTATCTAATTTTCTAGTTCAAGTTAAAATGAGGGAGCGTTTTAACAATCAGGATGGGTGTTCAAGTGCATTTAGTTGGTCAAAACTAAACTGGCTGACAGGAAAGAGACTCTGGACGGCAAGCTCTGCTGCAACGCTTGCAGCTTCACGGTGTATGAAGGCCAACTATGCGGCAGGGAAGTAACACCAAGGGCGGGCATGGGAGAGCACGGCAGAGAAGAGACACGAGCAGGAAAGGTGTGCAAAAGTACCTACAACCTTACTTCTTTTCAAAACCGTTCTTGTGCTCCACTATTTTCCTTTAAATTCTAAGTCAACATTCCTGTTTGGGTTTCACAAGTGTGGTGTTCAGAGGCTGTCGCGTTTTCTGCATGGCCTAGATAGATACCACTTTTCTCCCGAGGCAGGTGAAGTGTTGAACCATCTGCTGCCTAAGGTACGCTCCACCGCTAGCATTCTGTAATTTGGGAAAGATTCCGTTACTCCACTGCAACGTCTCACCTGATTAACAGGTGGAAGTGCTTCAAGGTCTCCTACAAACTTCGAGGTTACAACCCACTGAGAGCAGGCTATTCTTAACTCAGGCTTTTCAGATTGATAAGCAGGTTAAGTAATGATGTGACTTGAATATACTCACCGACCTGGGTCTACTTAAGAAAACATTCATTGCACATATGTCCAAATACTTATGTGCAAATATACATCTGTTCATCTCTCTAAGAAGGGCAGTCAATCTCTAGACTCAAACCCTGATGGACTCAATCATTAAAATATGTCCTACCTCAAAACTGACTTGCTCATTCTCACTTCTTAACCAAAATTCAGGAGGGAGAAAGAGAGGAAGAGCATCAATAAGCTATCTGAGGAAATAGTTTCTTCAAAATATACATATACACATGTGTGTGTATGTAAAATATTAGAGATCAGGAAGTCCTTGATTTAAGAGCCTCTCAATAAGGTGAGTAAAAACAAAACAACAACAAAAAAAACTGGTGAGAGGTGGAAAGCATCAAAAAGAGTACCGGAAACCCAGGGGGTTGAACATAGAATAACAACAAAAAATAAATGGACCACGTCCTTTTGTCAAGCACAGTGCTGTGCATTAAACAGCTACCAGAGCTCCAAAGCTCAACGTGTAGCCCAGGACTCCACAGCCGGACAGCACCAGGGCGACGATTCAACCCGTCACTCCAACTCATCACCTAGGTTCAATAATACCATCATCACATCTAACAAAACTGCCAATAATCCTTAGTTTGACTTAACACTGACACCCTATTTAAATGTCCCCAGCTGTCCCGATACCACCTTTCACAGCTGGTTTCCCAGACCAGACCCAAAGTTCACACCCTGCCTTCGGTTAGGACCTAGTCCATTAGATTGGTGCAAAAGTAATTGCGGTTTTAAAGGTTACAAATAATTGCAAAAACCACAATTACTTTGCAGCTACCTAATATTAAATCCAGTTTCTCCAGGATGTGGTGTGCAGGGGGGGGTCAGCATTTTAAAATATACTTGGGGGGTGTGGGGACGGAGTCCCAGAGACCAGTTTCCAGGCTCTCAACCTCGCGTGGGGAGGTGCTGGCTCAGGTAGTAGAGGCCATCAGCTGTAACCATTTAGCCATTAGCCACTGATATAAGTGCCATGGCTACGCTGGCAAGGGGATCGGTTGGTTGGTTGGTTGGTTGGCAGAGAAGCGGACAGCGGATCACGGCTAGCAAGTGCGGTTAGCAAGCAGATGGTGGATTGTGGATCATGTGGATCCTACTTCCTCGCCCGGCTGCCAGCGAGACTCGGATGCAGGAAGACCCCTGGTTGGGGGGCACGCAGATGTTTGCTTTTGTGTCTCGACCAGCTGCCAGCGAGAATATAGCGGTATGCCTCCCCTACCTAAGGCTCCGTGGGTGTTCCCTTTTGGCCTCACCATACTCTGCGTTCTTGTGCGGGGAGCGGGAGCTGAGACCCTGCATTACAGGGGGCGACCAGATGGCTCAGTTGGTTAGAGCGCGAGCTCTTAACAACAAGGTTGTTGGTTCCATTCCTGCATGGGATGGTGGGCTGCGCCCCCTGCAACTAAAGAGTGAAAACGGCGACTGGACTTGGAGCTGAGCTGCGCCCTCCACAGCTAGATTGAAGGACAACGACTTGGAGCTGATGGGCCCCGGAGAAACATACTGTTCCCCAATAATCCTCAATAAATCTTTAAAAATTAATAATAAAATAAAATACACTTGGGAATCCACTTTAGTAAGACATTTCAATCTTATGCATAAACGTGACTGACAGGAGTTTCATAATCTGTGTAAAACATGATATTAAATTTTTGCTGAAAAATTCAACTATGTGAGTATTAAAACAACTGTTTAAATTCTGGAAGAGCTTTAGGTTAGCACATGCCTCCAGCCCTCAGTGGGCTGTGAAGGAATGCAGATCTTACTTGGCCGGGGCGTGCGCCCTCAGAACAAGGCACTGATGAGAAGGTACAGAACCTCACTTCTGATCAGACGGGAGCCACAATGGCATTTCCTTCTGTATTCTCCTTTGCAAAAGCGAGCAGGGGCTGTGGGCAAGCTTGGAGGAACAGGGAAAACTTCCCTCTGACAAATTCTAGAAAGTTTTCTCTTGCTGGGGGAAAAAAAGCTAAAATAAAGGCTTCTGGTGAGTTTTGATAGCAGACCTCCAGCGGCCTTCAATCAACGATTGGCAGGAATAGTGTGAAATCCCAGTGTTGCCAAGAATGGGCGGGAAAATAACGTCCCTTAAAAAGATTAAGTTAGTCGAAGCTTGATTCAATTAAAGTCATCCTGGAGGGAGAAAGTGCATCAACATTAGAGGTACAGGAAGTTCATCTTGGGAAAAGGTCAGATCGTATATCCGAAAGCCTGGCTTTCGGAACCCTGCCTGGCAGAAACAGACATGTAAGCTTAGGAAGGCAGGGTCGGCTCTCGTCCTTGAATATGTTTAACAAGTTCTCTTTATGTAACAGGACGTCCGTGTGGTTGTTCCACGGACAAGACGTAAAACGTCTGTGTTGATCCCACGGAACAGGGCCGTCCTTAGCCGGACTCGGGGCACCAGGAGAGCGCGAACAAAGGACGGGGCAGCCGGAGCCGCAGGGCAGCTCGCGCGGGGACGAGGACCGTCCCCTCCTGTGACCGCCGCGCGGACTCTCCGACACGGTCACGGGCACGGAGCGCGGCCGCGCAGCGCGGGACGGGCGGGACCACGTGCCGTGGACGCACCGAGCCCTCCTGTGCGGTCAGGAGGGAGCCCCCGCCATGTCCCGCGCCCCGCGGCCGTGGACTCTTGGCTGCGCTCCGCACGGCGAGACCGCGCCCCACTGGCGGCCAGGTCCCCGCCGACAAGGGCGGCCGCCTGCGCAGAACCACGGAGGCCACGCAGGGAACGAGACGCGCCGGGCGCCGTCTGCGCCGTCCACACAGGGAAGCCCACGCGGCCCGTGCCCCCGCGTGAACCACACGGAGAAGCTGGGGACTCTCTCCCACGTGAGCTACTTAGAGCCGCCGCAAAGCGCCGCGAGCACCGAACCAGGGCCGGCCTCGCACCGCGGAGACGAGAACCGGGCCTCGCGCCCTCCGTCCCCGCGGGAAACCGGAGCCAACGGGAAACAGCGCTCGGAGACGCCCAGCTTCCCTCCCGCGGGCGCGCGTTCGCGCGTGGAAACACGGCACACGCGACTCCGGGCCGCGTGCAGCTCCTGGCCGAGACGCCGACAGGCGCGGGGCGCAGCGCCGCAGTCCCGCCGCGACAGGGGACCGGCCCGGCGTCCCGCCCAGGGCGCGCGGCGTGCGCATCCCGGGGACGCGCTCCTCGGCCTCCCGCGCCCGCGCCGCCCGGCCCTCCGCCCGCCCGCGCCGCCAGCCCCGCGCCCTCGCCACGCCGGCCGGGCGCCCGGGCCCGCCGCCCCGGAGCCCATTCCGCGCCGCCGCCCGGAGCCCCCGGCCCTCCTCCCCGCCGGCGTCGGACCCGGACTCCGGGCGCCCCCGGTGGTCCCCGCCCGGGGGATCGTCACCTCATGAGGTAGTCCCGGAAGTCCTTGCTCCGGACATAGTCCGCCGCCTTCCGCACCAGCGCGCCCGCCATGGCCGTGCCGGACCCCGGGGGACGAACAGGGCTCCCGCCGCAGCTCCTCGGAGCCCAATGACACCGGCCGAGCGGACAGAGCGGACACCGCACCCGCCCGCCGGCCCGCCTTACGACAGCGCGGCGCTGCCTTACGGCCGCGGCGCGCCGTCCTGCTCGCGGCCTATGGGAGAGCTGAGGGTGGGAGGCAGCCGAGCGGATTGGCTCGCACGCCCCGCACACCTTCTCCCCGCCCCTCCGTGGGCTCGGGGGCGGGGCCGGCTGCCGTAAACGGGTCTTGGCCCGCAGGCGATTGGTGGGCGGTTGCTAGGCGCTCGCGGCTCGCACCCTCCGGGTGTGGAGGTGACATTCCCGGGCGCGCGGTCCTCAGACGGGCCCTGCAGAATGCGTGTTGGGTCGGTCTTTGCAGCGCGGGAGAACCCCTGCGCCACTGCCCGGGTTCAGCAGGTTCTAGACGGACAAGTGGCTCAGGGAGAAGCGAAGTAGGGTGGCGCGCAGCCTCTGTCCCCAGACCAAGGTCACAGAGGCCACAGGCGCGCCCGTCGAGGGGAACTGGGCGCCTCGCCCGGGATCTGCGCGGACGCCCGCGCCCCGCGCTCGGCCGCCGCCCTGAGTCCGAGAAGATAAACGAGGGGGGTTTCTGTGTTTCAGGGGTTTTCTTATTAATTTTGTTTTAGATTGGCCCCAAATGTAGATGAGTTGAGTCATTTAAAATTCCTTTGTAAACGTATGGGGGACAGGGACTCCCGGACATCGCTGGCAGGGCGATAAATTGGGATGTAACATCTCTCTAGAGGGTGGACTCTGCAGAATGTGTTGTCCTTGATGGACGCCCGTTGTCCCCGCAAGTCCGTTCCTGGAGACGCGTCCTAGGACAGTCAGGCAAGTTCGTGCAGTTTCACCTGCGCACCACTGTGTTTTGTTTGTTTGTGTTCTGATTGGGGAGTAGTGGGGAACAGCGTGTTTTTCCAGGACCCGTCAGCTCCGAGTCAAGCCGCTGTTTCCTTTTCAATCCAGCCGTGCAGGGCGCAGCTCACCGCCCCGCGTGGGGTCCAACCGGGACTTAGGTGTTAGGAGCCCGCGCTCCCACCAGTGAGCAACCAGCCGCTCCACAGCATTGTTTCTAATACAGACGATTGGAAACGATTCACACACCCATCCACAGGGAGAGACTTACGTAGATCACGGTGCATCCATGCAGTGAGATACTATAGAGCAGTTCAAGAGAAGAAAGCAGCTAACTCTTTAGCTCCTTAGTGTGAAATAATGTAGCTGGGCTACATTGAACTCTTTACTTAAATGTTAACTAAAGTTAGCTCTTCCGTGTGTGCTGATGCGGAAAAATCTTTAAGATCTGTAAGGAAAAGGCAAGGTGCAGAATCCTGTGTAAAGTATGCTACTCATTTGTGCATAGGGATAGAAAAGTAAAGGAGCCTTGGTTGTCAGTAATATTAATAGCTACCTTCTTTGACCACGAGGCATTATTTGTATGTTATTTCTCCTGCTCCAGAAGGTGGGTGTCAGTAAACTGAATGGATTCTTGAATAAAAACCAAACTGCTTCTGCAAGATTGGTGAAGAGAGCTGCGTCCCCCGTCCCCACCCCCTCACCCCCAGTGTGAGAGGGGGCTCCTGAATCTCACTGTGTTCCGTCTTATCCCCTAATATTTTTCTCTCATGAGCAGTGGTTCTGAAATTTGAGCTGCCAGAAGATATATCTGCAGATTCTTAGACCCCCAGCCTCAGCCTCAGGAGGGCTGGAGTGTGGCCCTGGAAACTGTGGAGCATGCCAGGTTCTCGGGTAGCTGGTCAGCGACAACACTTGGAGAAACACGACTGAGGGCAGCTGCCCCAATGACTGTTGTCACCACCAGGACGGTGCAGAAGACTCTGCTTTCCACATGTGGGCCTCAGTTGGACCTGTCAGCCTTGCAATTTAGTTTCCCATTGCATGGAGAAGTGTAAGCTGAAGCATTTAAGTAAAGGAACATATAAAGAGAATAATGTCCTCTAGGCAGCTAACCTGGGATCTGAATCCAGTTCTCTTTTACTCTGAGTTCCATTCTTTTCCCACTATTCCACGTTGCCACAAAGGGAAGGACTTCTTTCATATGAATATGCATCTTTGCTACTTTAAATATGGAGCAGGCAACACAGTCTAATTTACAGAGAACATGAGAGTAGATAAGGAGCCCAGCTACATTATTTCACAAAACCTCAGGAAGGCCCAACCCTATATGGTCCCTACTTGGACAGTGTATGGAAGGTAAAAATGCAAACGTCACTGGCTACTTTGAATCCCAGAATTGTGGAATTGATTACAAAGGGTTAGCAGGGAGCCCTTGGTCAAATGTACTAAGGAAACTTATTTGACTCAGACAAGGTTATTTTTTTCCTGCAGCTCTTCTGAGAGCCTTTACTAAACTCGTGAATTGTAATATTATAAAAGAAGATTATTCCATGTAGCATTTCCCAAACTTCCTTAACCATGGAACCCTATACGAAGGAGCATCTTGTGGGACTGACGGCCCAGGGGTTACGATGGCCATGTGTCCTGCCAGGGCGTCCACACCCTGTGAGTTAGGGCACGGCAGAGGGACTCAGACCTTCCAATCAGGTGAATGGACCCCTCATTATTTGATGACATTTGGCACATTACTCAAATTCCCTAGACCTCGATTTTAAATCTACAAAATAGATTTATAAATATAATACAAAATAATATATAAAAGGGACATCATGTTCCACGTGAGAGGAAAAGCGGTTTTCTTGGAGCGTTAGGCCACGTTTGAGCAACAAGAGCCCCAGAGCAGAGGAGGCTTTACCGTCATCTCTCTGTGAGGACGCACAGCTTCTGCAGTTTCTGGAGGTTTCTTGTATGAAGTCTCAGAGGCCCGAGTGATCACCATGTAGACTGAGAAGTGGGGAGCTATAGAAACTCAACGAAATTTTGTAACAGCAAAAATTCTATAAAAACAAAAAGACCTGCGAAGTACGTTTAAATGTGATGTCCATGTTGAGTTATAGTTCCAGGCAGAAATTAAGTGAAAGAGGCCAGACACAAAGGATCACATGTCGTGTGATTCCACGTCCATGAAATGTCCTGAGTAGGCAAGTCCACAGCGATGTAAATAGCTGGGTGGCTGCCCTGGGAGACGTGCAGAAGCAGAATAACTGGTAATGGGCACGGGCGTCCTTTCTGGGTGGTGAAAATGGTCTAGCACTGATTGTAGTGCTGGTTGCACCACTCTGTGACTATGCTAAAAACCATTAAATTATACATCTTAAACGTGTGAATTGTGTAATATGTGCATTTTATCCCAATAAAGTTGTTTTAAAAAATTTAACAGTAGAACACAAACAAACACCTCAAAAAAGATGCATTCAAAAGCAAACAAAACAAAACCCCTGAAACTCTTTTGTCACAATCAGTGCACTGACCATTGGTAATTAAAGGGAAAGAACGCTTCCCTGCATAAACCATTTCAGTCAGTCGTAGTGATGAAGGAAAGCCTTCTTTTCAGAGAGGGAATATGAAGGAATGGTAGCCGAAGGACACCAGTCTGCAATCCCTCGTAAAGTGACCAATGCAGACAGAACTCACCAAGGGGTGCCGACCTCGCTTGGCACGTGAGTGGGGGCTGGGTGCTCACAGGCAGCAGAGGCCGCCCAGGGATTCTGTGCACAGTGACAAGGAGGGGTCAGCTGGTCACCTAACATCACTGCTGAACTCTTGGCCCCCTGGGGCCGTGCAGCACCAGGTACACAGCCCCATGGCGGGGCAGGGGGACCCGCCACCCCATAGCTTGAACCTGAATGTAATTGAGCCTGTAGCTGCATCCACCTCCAGGTCACAGGAAATGAAAGGGTTGCGGGAACTAGTCCAAGGAAACTCTGAGGAAGTAATCAAACACATTTCCAGTGAGTGGGACATTTACTAGGACAACAGGACAACCGAACCCCTCTCTTCTACACACCCCCGCATGAAGAAAGGGGACTGTCCAGCTGGGCCCTGCCCAGCAGAAATGTGACAAGAGCCACACGCAGGACACACAGCCACACTGTTTTCAGCAGCCACACTGAAATGTAAAAAGAAACCAGTAAAATTAAGTATAAGAGCCGATTTAGTCCGATATAGCCGTTATTTCAGTATGTAATCAACATAAAAATTATTACTGAAATATGTTCTTTTTGCACTAAGTCTTCAAAATCTTACAATTCATCACAGTTCAGATGCCAAGTTTTCATTGGCAATGCTTGATCTATATTTAAATTTCACAGAATTTACAGTTTAAAAAAAAGTTATTTTTTGGAATACCCAAGGTATTCCAAACATACTGAAAAGTTCCCTGGACTGAATTGAGGGGCCCCCAAGCTCATCTTCATTTCACATTTGCATTCATATTGACAAAACTGGTTCACCTTTTTTAGAAGGATTTACTTTGAAGCAGAAGCAATGTCCGTTTCAAAATGACATCAGCTCAGGTTAAGTAAACACCCACTCTTGTTGCAACCGGTTGTGTTAACATTGAATCCAAAGCTTAGTTTATTGCACAATTGGAACGGCATCGCTTCAAATTGGGGGGGGGGCAGTTTTTGCAGCTAATTTACACAATGCTGTTTATTACTACTAAATGTTCTGCCTGCTCATGTTAGAAAATTTTGTCAAATCATGATTTGTATTCTAGAAATTCCAATTGCAAATAAATTCTCCTACCCATCTGGCTAGGTCACAAGTAAGCTTTGAAAGAAAGCTTTCAAGCTTCAGGTTTAGCTCATCCACATACAGTGTGATATTGGTGAGAAAACATACATCACACCGCCCCTCATCTTTGCTTAGCCAACACGTGGCAAACATCCCCTTTGTTTTAAGAAAGTCATGAATTGGAGGTAAAGTAGGACTCAATCGACAGGCTTGTGGCTTTTTCAGTAGGTCCATGAACTGGTATGATTCAGACCCTTTGCACATATTTGCTGAACAATTGAAAGAACTCTATCCATTACCCTCTCCAAAGTGTCTGCCTCAGAAAGCAGAACGTAAGTATTTTCAATATGTATCACAAAATGGAACAAAGCAGTAACAGAAACTTGGGTGTCTTGTTTCAAAATTCCAACAAATCCCGATTTGCAGCAAACAGAGCTGGAGCACCGTCCATTGGGATAGAAATTCCTTTTTTTCACCTCTAGCTGACACTCTAAAAGACTCAAACGCCCACTCCATGGTTCTATTTTTCAGGCCTCGGGTTGGCAACGTTACTTTGCACATTTGAAAGTCTGATGCTGGCCTGGGAAGCAGTCCGGCTGCTCTTCAGTTGTTCCTATGCTCTTCCATGTTGGGGTTGATGAGGTGTGTTTCAGACCAGTTTATTGTTATAACTTCTTTTAACCTAAACTATGTTTCAAGCAGTCAAAAAAATGTCTGTATATTCTGAATACATAACGTTGTCTTAACATGTTTTTCATGAAGGTGATTTTCTTTAACCATCACAAATCGCAGGCCCGTCCTGCTATTTGTGCCTGGTCACACACTTTACACCACGTTTCCTCTGAGAAGGTGTCTTGCCGGTCATGACAGTGGTGCCACTTTCCTCTTGTCTCACTTGTGTTACGCTAGCCTTCCACAGTGGCACCTCTTCTTAATGGGTTGGAAACTTGAATTCTAAGGATGTTGTCTAAGCCTCATTTTCTACAACGCAATGTAAACCATGGTGATTAAAACAGCCAGCTGAATTGTGGCGAATTTTGTGACTACACTGTGAGTGTAATAGTCTTACGTAGGTTAAAACACAGTAACAGTAAAACACAGAAAGAGATCAGTCCATTTCTGCAGAAGTCTCTCACCCTCAAAGTGGGTTAAATTTGACTGAGGTAATTTTGTTTACTTGGCCTCAGAGGAACTTCCACGCAGGCCAGGCCGCTGGGATCTGCAGAGCAGTTCTGAGCAGTGTATCAGAAAGCCAACGTTGCTTTTTCCTCATCCACTATCTTTAGCCTACTTCCTTGCTTTAAAAGAGAGATGCAGCTTGGCAGACTTCTATGCTGATTAAGCAAACCTGGTGTCCTTGGGTCCATTTGCCTGAATGGGACATTGGCTCCATGGGCGATAAAAGTTCCATGAGTGAGAAAGGAGGGGGTGTGGCTGAGCACCTCTGTGTCCCGTGCACATTCACACTGTCCCCTGCAGGAGGGAGGAGTGACACTCCCACTGGTACTTCCTCCCACATTCACATCACAGGAGCCCGAGGTGGTGGGCTTCACGCAGCTTTGCGTGGCCATGGCTGGCATTCCAACTGCCAAAGTGAAGGCATTTCCTACTTTCACTCAGCGCTTGTACTGTGTGTTGAAAATAAGATTTCCAGTGACTTTTGGGGTGGGACGGGGAGCAGGAGGAGGGAAAGTGTTTCCTCATAAGTGAAACCAGTTCGGGTCTTAGGTGCGGGCTCCCACGCTTGTCTGCGCTACGGTCACTCTCGTTCCATGGTTCAGTCTCTCGTTTGTCCCCCGGTTGGTATTGGCTGCCTCCCAAAGGTCAGTATTGTGTCTGGGGTTCAGGTAAACACAACAGATAAGGATTCTGCTGTGATCACAGTCCACCTGGAGAAACATGCGGTGGGTGAGTGGATAGAGAGGGAGAAAGAAGAGGGAGGAGGGAGGGAGGGGGAGAGGAAGGGAGGAAGGAGAGACAGAGAGAGAGAAGAGGGAGAGAGGAGGGAATAGAGAGGGAGAAGAGAGGGAGGGAGAGAGAAAATGAATGCCAGGTTATGCTAAGTGCCGGGAGGGAGGTGAGCAGGTGATGGGTAAGGCAGAACTTTGGCAGGGCAGGCGGGTGGTGTGCTGGTTTGGGCAGGACGGTCAGAGAAAGCCTCTGAGGTGGCGAGTCCTAAATCACCAGCAGAAGCAGCCCTCACCACCTGGGGAAGAGAGTTCCAGGCAGCGGGAATGGAGCAGACCCGGGGTCGGTCTGTTCCAGTGAGTCCCAGGCCGTGTGAGGGGTCCGCAGATCCCACAGCACAGGTGTGAGTGTGAGCAGGTGGCTCGGCCCCTTGGTACCATCCCTGTGGCCTCAGGGCTGCCTCCCGACCTGCTGAGTGAGCAAGTTCTGCACACAGCTCTGCACGGATGCCCACCGGACCGGCAGTTCTGCCGCCAGCAGCCGCGACGGGGGCGACCCAAGGCCTCAGCCACACGCTACCCACACAGCCAGAAGCTCACCGCTGAGGAGGGGCAACGGGCTCATGTTCGTGGCCCTCACACTCATCTGCTGAAGTCCGCCCCTTAGCGAGATGGTCACTGGAGGGGGACCAGTGGGAGGTGGTTAGGGTTAGATGAGGCCATGGGGGTGGGGCCCAGAGCCCTCTCTGAACCAGGAAGCCGGTCATCAGCAGACACTGAATCGGCTGACACTCAGGTCTCGGACTGAGCAGCCTCGGAGCTGTGAGAAACGGGACAGGGGGGCACCTGTTCAACTTCCTCGGGTTCCAAGGGCGTATTTAGGGGAAGTCGATTTCTGCCCTCTAGTGACGAATTGTGGCCAGTGCAAACACAGAAAGCACTTTCCAGAGGAAGCAGTGACCTTCCCGGAAGAAAAAGGAATTCCGTGGTCAGCCTGCCTCGGTCAGCAAAGTCATCTCATCCCTCCCACCCCCCACCCCTGAGGACACCAAAGCCCTGTTTAGAATTGCACATGGCCACATTTGTAGGGTTGGCCCAATGTGGGTGTCATGTGGGGTCTCTAGTCCCGCTCCCCGCCCAAGAACGCAGGACATAGTGAGGCCAAAAAGGAGCACCCACGGAGCCATAGATAGGGGAGTCATACCACTACATTCTCGCTGGCGGCTGGGCTGGAGACACAGGAAGCAGGAGCCACATGATCCACAATCCGCCGTCCCCTTCTCTGCCAACCAACCTACTTGCTACCTGTAATCCACGCCTGCTAGAGTAGCCACAGCAGTTATATCAGTGGCTAATGGCTAACCGGTAACAGCTGACGGCCAACCGGTTACAGCCATCCACTGATGGCCATCTACTACCCGAGCCAGCACCTTTCCACGTGAGGCCGAGAGCCTGGAAACTGCTCTCTGGGGCTCTGTCCCCACAGTGGGTCCCGTGGGTCCCAGTTCAGTACGTCATCCATTCATTCCCAGATGTTGTTTGCCAGGCATTGTGCTGGAGCTGGGAATAGAAATAGGAGGACGCCTGCCGTCAGGGCTGTTCCAGGCTGGGGGAGCCAGGCACACCAGGAGCAATTCCATTTCCATGTCTGTCTCGCTCGGGTACCAGGGTCTGGGTCTGTGGGGAGCAGTCAGGGCTGGAGAAGGTTTTATGGAGACAACGCCTGAGCTGAATGTAAAGGACCGGTGGACTTAGTCTGCTGGACAGTACCCCCGCAATTTTAGGAAGCCGTTGTGACCAAAACTGCATTCAAACCTGCCTGTAATACTTGGCCTGAAGTAGCTGAGCAGGAGGTACTGGGTGTATAGGGAGTTATAGTTATAGCGGGTCTGAGGTCCTTTGCAAATAAGAGTTGTCTGGGGCCCTACTGTGAGCTTGATATGCATCTGATGGCACACGGGGCTGACTTGGTGTGACTGTATCAGGCCCAGGTGACGACCAAATCTCCTCTTCATTTTCTGCAAGGTAAACAGTCTTAATGTATTAGAGTTCTCCAGAGAAACAGAACCAACAGGAGATCAATCATCGACCTATCATCTATCATCTATCCTATCATTTATCTATCTATGTCTAGCTATGTGTTCTAATCTCTCTCCTACCTATCGTCTTTTATCTATCTATCTATCATCTATCTATCTATCTATCTATCTATCTATCTATCTATCTATCTATCTATGGATCTATCATCTATCCTATCATCTACCCTACCATCTATCCGCCTACCTACCTACCCCCCATTTCACTGGCATGCTGGAGACTCAGGTGAGAGTTGATATGCAGTCTTGAATCTGACGGCTGGAAACTCAGGCAAGTTTCTATGCTGCAGTCTTGAGAATTCCTTCTTCAGAAACCTAAGTCTTTGCTCTCAAGGCCTTCCACTGATTGGATGAGGCCCACCACATCATGGAGAGCCGTCTGCTTTACTTAAAGTAAATGATGCTTCTCAAGTTGATTTTTAAATACTGTTCTCACAACTGTGAGAGTTTGGGCTCTGCTGTTTTCCAACTGCCAGTTCCTACTGTTGGAGAAATTAGACAAAGAGGTGAAGGGAAATAGCAAAGAGGTTAAACACACGTTAGAGGAAGCAGATCCAGTCTACAGTTTCTTATCCGAGATACTTGGGGCTCTAGGTACTTCAGAATGCAGAATATTCTGGATTTCAGGAAGGTACTGTGGTGCGACCCTGTATATTACATTAGCGTCTCAGTGTGGTCTGGGGCTGTGCCTTAGAATCCTGCAATCAAATATCTCTGCAGGAAAACGTGAATATTCTGCACAAAACATGCATGTTTGTGCAAAGTACGGTAATGAGGATAGCCACTAAGGACCACCACTGCTCCACAACAATTCAGGTTAGGTTTTGCTGCTGTAGAAGAGGAAAAATAATTTTACCCTACCCTTCTGGGTTCTTGGCCAAGACGCCCTGTAATGAAAGAAAGATTAGCAAGACAAAAAGAATCAGGAGTTTTATAAGATGTATACTTCTGTTTACAAGGTAGAGACCCAGGAAAAGAGAGTCTGAGATGACCCCCATGACCCCCTAAATACCATCTTCAGCTAAAGACAAAAGAATGATGTTGGGGAGGGGACCCCAGCTCCGGGAGGCCACCAGGAAAAGCACAGCAAACCGGGAAGGTTGTCATGCAGATTAAGTCACCGCTTTCTCCACTGAGGATACTCTGGTGGTTAGTTACCCTTCTCTTCCAGGTACGTAGACTTAACCGACAAATGAGGGAGACACCCTGACAAATGCTGATTTCCTTTACAAATCTAAATGTCCCCTACAAAAGGGTAGCTTCTACTCTGTTTTCAGAGCTTCTGTATCTGCTGTTTCTTGAAAATAACCAGCTCAAATAAGCCTTAGGCCGAAGAGGCATAATTTGAGGTGGCATATTCTGTTCCCCTTCATTCCTGTCTTTGAAACTTCCCCCAAAAGTTTCACAGTCACTTACTTGTAAAATACATCTTATCTCATTAAACTTGGCCTGGTTATTGGCATAAGCACAGCAAAAGTAGTAATTGACTATATGGGCTCTTTGTAAGTCTGCTTTCCTGGAACTTTCCATAACAAATCTTCGATAGGACTTTTAAAAAAAGGCTCTCCCTGTGCTGCTCCTGCAGACCTCTTTCTGCCCCTGTAGACCTCTCCCTGTCCTGGAGACCTGTCTCGGGCCCACCAGCTCCTTCAACACCCCTCCTCATGGAGCCTCCTCATGGAGCCTCCTCTGACCCCATTTCCCATGACTCTTTGCCATCTGACAGGTTATATCGTTTGTGTCATTTATTTTGTGAATAAAAGGGGGCTATGCAATAAACCTGATGAGCCCCGGTGTGGGGAGGGGGTGTCACAAGGCAGGCCTGAGAAGCTCAGTGAATGAAAGTCACTACACAGGATGGCCTGATCACAAATTCCCAACAGAGCAGCTCATGGCGGGTAGTCACAGGTAACAAAGGTCAGCCCTTACCTTAACTGAGCCCTGTCCACGTTCTCATGCATCTAGGGTAACATACCAGAGAACTTTTCTTTTCCTCTCCATCGAAGGCACAACCACTGCACCAGAGCACGAGACCACAGCACCCCTCCCTGTTATCTCATACCCGAATACCATCTCTCTGTGCTGTGCCTGCTAATTATTAACTGTCCTGCGCTCACCAAGGTGAAAGACGCATGTGTCTCTTTGTTTACTTCTCATCCAATCCCAGGGATTTCCCACTTTGCTTTCTCCCGCCCTCTTAACCTACCATCAATGGATTTCGTGTATGTTCCTTATGTTTTCTACTTTGATTCTAAGTGCATGAAAGCAACTGCAAAACTGTTCTCTGGAGCATTATTTCAGTCCCTCAAGGTTTTGCTTCCAGGAAGGTCCTCAAATTTTGGCTCACATAAAATCTTATCGGACTTTTCTATAGGGCGGATGTTCTTTGGCTGACAGTGTGTTTGCTTTTCTCTCCTCTCATTAGGACGGAAGCCAGTTGAGGGTGGAGTAGCAGGGAGCCTTGCCTGATCTCTCACTGTGACTTCCGCCTTCCGGAGTGCCTGGTGAAGAGGTGGTGTTAATACCTATTTGTCTGAGTAAATGAATGAATGGCTGGGCCAGCTGTCCCCGCAGTAGAATCTTCTACAGTTCAGGGCACTGTCTTTGTGGTTTGTCCTTGCAATGTTTCCAGCAGCCATCCTGAATCCACAAACCCCACGCCACACTGAGGGGTGCCAACTGTGCTGCTCTGGGGACACAGGAGACACACAGGTGGCCCAGAGCTGCCCTGCCGTCTGCGATTTACATAGGGGCCTAGGAAGGTGTTGGAGGAAAGGAAGTGTGGAGACCTCTGGACCTTTGGAGGTGCTGGATGCGAGTCCCAGCCCTATGCCATGCGGGCTTGACCTACCTCCTGTCTTCCGTTTATTTAACACATCGGGTTGCTATGAAGCCAAACTTCATGATTTCATCATTAATCTTCTCAACGGTTTAGAAATCCAATTTTCACCTCTGTTCGTATCAGAATCTTTAGTTTGGGTTTTATGTGATTTGGGATTTCTTTGGCTGTTTGGAGATATTTTGTCAATAGGCTTGACTTTATGTTGTTAGCAAAACTTTAGGCTCTAAAAATATTTTTCAAATTTGTGTGAAGAGCCTAAATCTGATCTTAATTTCTCTCTCTTTTTAAAACCTTTTTCTTCAGTCTGAACACTTACCTTTCCAAATGCTCTTTAGACCTAGAAGCAAAAAAACCTGACTGATCCACTCTAAGTCCACAGTTTTAAATGCTAAACAAGCCGAGTGTGAAAGCCTGAGGTTTTGACATTTCTCCCTGTGAGCCGAGCTTCCGGGGACACGGCGTCCCTCAGTCCAGCGTGGAACCCAGAAGAGCCGAGAGGCCAGTGAATCGTGTCCTCTTCCCTCAGGAGAGGAACACGTGTGAATGAAATTCCTGGGCCAACACTGAAACAAGTGGGGCTCCTGGTGCACCATGTTGTCTGGGCTGGAATCACAGTGGCCATTCAGGAATGTGGCTTTCTTGCCTGAGCTCAGGTGTGACAGAAACAGCATACTGAGGCTTGTTTCTCTGCCAAATGTTGATTTGATGTTTTTCCTCAATGGAGTAAAGTGAAAAACATGAATCTGAATGCACACATGTCATAAATGAGTGCTTTTGATCTTAGATCCTGAAGCCGTTACTGGGAATAATTAAATAAAACCACGAAGATCACGGGCTCTGCACTGATAGGTTGGTGTGTATCACTGAGAAGGGCGGGCAGCTGTGAAGGTCTGGGGAGCGGTCCCGCCCTGTGTTCCTGCAGGCGCTCAGGACCTGGGGACCTGCTGTGACACTGGCCCTGACCTGGTGCACTCTTCTCCCCACTGGAGAACCAGCCCTGCTGCAGAGGGCCTGGCCCTGAGGATAGCGGTGGCCCGTGGTCCATGCTCAGGAAGCGTGTTCTGATTTAGTGACTCTGCCACGAAGTCTCGTCTGTTTAGCGTGTTTCCACATGGTGAGGTTATCGTCACTATGTAAAAATACCGACAAATGGAAGAAGCTGAAGCGGTGCCTGCCTGAGGATGGCACTTTGTCCTGTGTGTGGCCGAGTGAGCCAGGCTCTGGGGACAGGGACGGGAACAAGCCCACTGCTGCTGGTGGCACAGCCAGTCCAACGCTCGCTGACAACTCTGGGTCCTGAGTCATGAGTGGCATTAGGAACCCCCCGCCCCCGAACTCGAAGGTCACAGGCCAGATAAGTTGCTAGCAGTTTGTGGGGCCTGAGAATTGGTGACAGACTAGCCTTGAGCCCAGCAGCTCAGGCTGTGGCCCCTTTACCCGCCTCCTTCCTCAGCATCTTGGGAAGCTGATGCGGCTGAGGCCTGGAGTGGTGTTGCTTACAAGTGACAGCTGGATGTGAGATTATGTATTCAATATTCTGAATGAAAGGTGTCTGGGGACTATCCTAAGTCCCAAAACAGATGGATGTTTCTATCCTCAGGTGCATTTGTGACTTGCTGACACTTGAGAGCTAGCTGACGGCTCCATGAGATAAGGACAGCAGCAGCAGCGCACGGGCAGGCCAGCCTCCTCCCCCCGCCTGCCGGAGGTCTCTCAGATGACACTTCAGCGTTTGGGGACAGTAGATACAAAATGGAGTGGCTAATCATTGGGAGACAAATCCTGATGGGTCTTGCATTTCTGCACACCTTCTCAACGTTTGCACGATGCACAGCCCAGGAAGAGAGAGACCATGTCCCGCCTGGGGGTTTGGGCTTTCCTAAATCGGGGTGATCAGCTGTGAGATAAATGCATCATGCATTCCTCCTCCTCCTGGACCTGTCCATCACCCTGAGACTTGGGGGTCAGGGAACGGACATGTGCATGGGCTCATGCTGCCTGCTCTGTGCACTCTGACCCCAACTCTCGTGTTTCCATCCGACATCCAGGGGCTCGGTGGCAGGACAACTCATCAGCCTGAGTCGGGCAAAGCCTCAGAAATGGCGCAGTTCTCGACCTCAGGTTTCCTGAACCAAACACACACACACAGGCTGAAAACCGTAAGCAGGTCTATACTCAGCTCGATGTAGCGTGGTTGACAGGATAATGGGCCCTCAAAAGTTGTCATGTCCTCATCCCCAGAACCTGTGACTATGTCAGGTTACATGGAGAAGGGGAACCGAGATGGCTAATGAGTTGACCTTCAATAGCGGGGGTGTCCCAGTGTCCCCGTGTCATCACAGTGTCCTCAGGAGTGCAGGAGGAGGCAGAGGAGGGGTGAGAGAGCGACAAAAGGGGAAGTGGACCTGCTGTGCCTGGCTCTGAGGAGGGAGGCAGGCAGGGACCTCCCGGAACTGGGAAAGGGGGTTCTGCCTCTCCCTGGAGCCTCCAGAAGGAGCGCAGTCTGCTGACACCTTGATTTTAGCCCCAGAATACCTGTTTTGGACTTCTGACTTCCAGAACTGTAACCTGATGAATTGTGTCATGCCACCAAGTTTGTGGGACTTGGTCATGGCAGCAACAGAAAACAACACACGTTGAATGGAAGGGATGTTTTTCCAAGTCTGCAGCATTTTCAGTCGGCACTCTCCAAGCGGTCTGGTGAAGCAGGAGCCAGAACTTCTTGGGCAGCAGTTCTTGGCCCTGAAAGTCCCCGGCGGTTTCAATGCGCCTGCAGGCGCAGGCAGTCTTGGGTTTCAGGGAGAGTCCCTTACTCTGCTGGGGCAGCATCCAGAAAGTGAGGGCAGAATGTGTGTGTGTGTGTGTCACCTGGTGACACAGCAGGTTAGGAACTGACCAAATGGGAAAAGATGGTACATTGGAGAGCTGACGACCAAGCTCAGCTTCTTGGTTTGTTTCTGTATAAAGAAAGGATGGGTGGGCATGTGGGGGCAGGTGACACAGCAGGGATGGCCCCCAGCAGCCAACGCTGGGCCACCTGCCGCACCACCACCCACTGCCTCCTGCCAGCGCCCCGCCCTGTCCCATCACACAGCTAGGCTCTGCACACATGCACACGTGTACACACATGTTCTCACTCATGCAAAGGCACACAACACACGTATACTACACACATGTTCAGCACACAGGCATGTGCACACACACCATGTGTGCACCACAGATGCACTCACACACAGGCTGAAATCACACACGTGCACAGTCTACACACAAACATGTACACACATGCACTCACCAAACCTGCTCCCACGTCACATGAAAGTACATGCTCACATGCCACACATGCACACATGCACACACATACGAGCATGTACACACACACATACGGTGCTCCCAGTGGAGTGCGTGGCAATATTGTCCGCCTCCCCAGGGAGATGCCATCTGGTCGTAACAGCAGAGGTTGGCAGCTGCCCCAAGAAGGGGGAGTAAGGAGCTATCTGCAGACTATTATTGGTGACTGTGTAGAAAGTCTAAAGATTACTGTTATGTTAGAAAAATATTACACTTCATAAAACCCATGTTTATTTAAAAAATCTATTCAGAAAGTCTGGAAAGCGTAATAAATATCTGTACAGTGGCCGCCCATCTCCACATAAAACAGAAAGCATGAACAAAAGAATGGCCTGTAAACATCAACGCGGCGTGTAAACAAAGTGCTGAGTCAGGGGTCTGGGTAGAAAGCGTGCTCCATGCCAGCGACCACAGCGTCTGGACAGTCCTCGTCCTTTCCCAAGTGGTTTCCTGAGCTCTGCAAGGCCACCCTGGAGTCGCCACCGCCTTTTCCTCACCACTCAGGGGCATTTTCTATTCTAGAGAATTCACGCCTCTCCGACAGGTGAAGGGCAACCAGACCCCATGGGAAACGAACAGAGTGCAAATCAAGTTGTCACCTGCTTGGGGACCCCGTAAGCACGAGGCCGCCGAGAGGCCGCGTCAGGAGTAACACGTGTAGCGAGCGATACTGGCTGACACTGAGCACTACTGTCACCGAGAAAGCCAGTGCAGTTCCAAGCATCAACACGCACAACGCCAGCTTAAAGCCAGACAAGACTCCGACCTGAGGACAGAAGCGATGGACGGCTCCCTCTTGCCCAGTCTGGGGGTGGCATCTACGCACGTGGTGGGGCCACTCAGGTGTTTCTCCTACACTGGGGGCCGCCAGGGTGGGGTGACACCACACCTGTGGGTGCCGTGAAGGGCCCCTGGCGGCGGCTCGGAGGCCTGAGACGTGGGCCTCGGTTTCCTGGCGACAAACGCTGTGGTCCCCGGATCCAAGGACGGTGGTGAGGTGAGTGAGCAGGGCAGCTACGTGACTGTCACGAGCGCGACCCTAGCCAGCCTTTCCCTAAGGGAGGGCCTTTCCCTAAGGGAGGTGCGTGACACCTTCGTCCACACGCCGACGGCACGGCCATTGGCATTTGGACGTTCCCTTTGCGATCTGGTATCATCACTGCTCCAGGCCGACCTTCTGCTGAAGGCGCTGTTGTGGGAACAGGACAGAGGGCGGTGGCACTGGACACATTCAAGTAGCGCTGCTTCAGCAGAGCAGCTGGCGCAGGAGCTCTGGGGACCTACGCCCCTCCCCGCTAAGGGCAGGGTGGGCCACAGGCGCCTGGGGATCCCGCGGGGGCCCGCAACTACAGCGCACGCCAGTGTGGCCTCCACACCCGCGGCTCCTCGACCACGCCCTCAGTCCTGAGCCACGCCCCTCGGTCCTGAGCCACGCCCTCGGTCCTGAGCCACGCCCCTCGGTCCTGAGCCACGCCCCTCGGTCCTGAGAGCCACGCCCTCGGTCCTGAGCCACGCCCCTCGGTCCTGAGCCACACCCCTCGGTGCTGAGCCACGCCCTTGGTCCTGAGCCACACCCCTCGGTCCTGAGAGCCACACCCCTCGGTCCTGAGCCACGCCCTCGGTCCTGAGCCACGCCCCTCGGTCCTGAGAGCCACGCCCCCGGTCCTGAGCCACGCCCTCGGTCCTGAGCCACACCCCTCGGTCCTGAGCCACGCCCTCGGTCCTGAGCCACGCCCCTCGGTCCTGAGAGCCACGCCCTCGGTCCTGAGCCATACCCCTCGCTCCTGAGCCACGCCCTCGGTTCTGAGCCACGCCCCTCGGTCCTGAGAGCCACGCCCTCGGTCCTGAGCCATACCCCTCGGTCCTGAGCCACACCCCTCGGTCCTGAGCCACGCCCTCGGTTCTGAGCCACGCCCCTTGGTCCTGAGAGCCTCGCCCTCGGTCCTGAGCCACACCCCTCGGTCCTGAGAGCCACACCCCTCTGTCCTGAGCCACGCCCTCGGACCTGAGAGCCACGCCCCTGGGTCCTCAGCTTCCCTTCCCTCCATCAGAACTGCGACCTTAAGCAAACAAACTGCCCAGCAGACAGGCCAGGCCCAGGGGCTGAGCAGTTGCCCCTGCAGCCAACACAAGATGCAATGACTTGGGTCGATTCCTAAAGGCTCTCCAGTTTCTCCTAAGTTTCTAACACTAAGTGACATAACTCAGATCTAAGATGAAGCTATTGTGGGTGGAGGTCACGTTAGCCTGGAGAAAACATTTTCTGTTGAGAAAACATGAGACATGCCTAACGGGGCTTGGCGGGAAAACACGTGCATGAACTTGCCCCCCACCTTTTATTTCTTGTGGTTCTCTCAGAGAAAATAAAACACCTCATGGAATAATTAAAGCTTCTGAAATAGTTTATATTTTAAGGTCTGAAAATAGTAGACCAAGCTAAGGAGTAATTTTTCAGAACGCAGTGTGTGTGTGTGTGTGTGTGTGTGTGTGCGTGTGTGTGTGTGTGTGTGTTGGGTACCAGAGTGAGTTGAGATGCGGGGACAAAAGAAACAATGAAATAGCCTCTCCTTAGTGACAACGTGGCTGTGACCAACAGGCGCTCCCGCAGTCCAGCCTCAGCTCAGAGGGACAATTGGACAGACGGAGGGCGGGCTTGAGTGTCCTGTCAGCAAGGCAGGTGGCTTCCTGGCTTGGGACCAGCAGGGAGGAGACAGGACACACGCACCTCTCCTCCAGGCCTGGGCAGTGGCGCTGAGCCTGTCCCGGTTTTCTTTATCAAAGGAACGCACGCCAGCTCGCTCTGCACCACACCACACCACACCTGTGTGCACTTACAGCCCAGGGGGACACTGACCATCACTTGGAGGCCAGGTGAGGACAGACTGTGCAACAGAAACACAAAGGACACAGCACAGCTCCCACAAAGTGCATCACTACTCTGCTCATGCAGCTTCCGGCTCCCCAGCCCCCAAGGCGGGGCAGAGGCCTCATGTGCCCATCCTGTCACCAGTGGGGCTGACAGAAGATTGATGGGAGGCAGCAGAGCTCAGGGTTCTG
The DNA here is from genome assembly GCF_964194185.1 of Rhinolophus hipposideros. Taxonomy (NCBI): domain Eukaryota; kingdom Metazoa; phylum Chordata; class Mammalia; order Chiroptera; family Rhinolophidae; genus Rhinolophus; species Rhinolophus hipposideros. Next base: position 2,443,876 of record NC_138049.1, on the reverse strand, counting down.
ATGGTCATAGCTTTTCTGGGACCAGGAAAGCACAGCAAACCCACAGCAGTGGGGAAACAGGCGGACCGGGCCCTCGGCCAGCGGAGCCAGGGTCCTGCGATCCAGTGGCCTCTGCAATCTAGAGCGGGGGGCAGGGGCAGGGGCCCTGGGATGAGGGGGACGGGCGACTCTTGTGAAACGTGGTACCAAGGCAGACACCGCTGGCCGGTTCTGGGGGGCTCCTCCCGCTCAGATCCGCGACAGGACACAACACCCAACACCTCAGTCAGCAACGCAGGGGCAACAAGACAGGGCTCTTTGGGTCTCCTGGAGGGGGCCAGGCATCTTGCTCCTAGTGCCATGTGTCCCCCGTCCTTCAGCCTGCCAGGAACTCCAGGACCACCAGCCAGCTCCTCCCAGGGAGGCAGGCCATACACTGCTCGAGACATTCCCTTACATAATGACTAGGGTGCACGTGTCAGAAATCTCACCAGGAGACTGGCGTTACGATTGGAAAAAATGTCTCCGCAAAGCAGGAGCCATGGGTCAGAGGCCCACAGTCAGAAGGGACCCCACAGGCGTTCAGCGTGGGTGCCGGCGGTGACAGGAGTCCGTCTGGTTTTGCTGGGGAAGGAGGTGGCAGGTCAGCAGAGTGAGGCGCTGGGAGGTCACCGTCGATCCTCTCTGGGCTGAACAAGGGAACGTGGAGCAAGCGAAGGCGCTGTGCTCACTCCAGCAGCGCCCGTGACCGGATCCCAGGCCAGCGCCCGCGAGCCGACAATGCTGCAGGCCCTGCCGCTGCTACAACCTTGTGGATGTGAGTCTTTTCATGCCTCTGCGCTGGGCCAGGCTGGACGACAGCACCGGCTCCAGCCGTGGGGCCTGAGGGGTTCTATTTAGAGCAAAGTAGGTGGCAGCCATTGCGCCCTGCAAAACAAAAGAAAGGGCCAGGTGACCGCAGGGTCACCAGCTTCTGAGTGGGAGCCTGCAGCCATGGGCCTCTCTGGGCCACTGCAGGACACTGGGGTGCTGAGCAGTGAGCCCAGGGCCAGGCCTGGCACACACTGGGCCCCTCGTAAATAACAGCGATTTGTTCTTCTCACCGCATCCATCCACCATCCCACACCAGCCTTGAGCTTTGCTTGTGACGTGGGTAAATATTTCTGACTCACACGGGGCCCCAGGCTGAGGTCAATGAGCCTCACTTCTGGCAAGGGGGTTGGGTCTGCTCTGGCCTGCTGGGTCCATAGGTGCACACTCACGCCCCACGGGGGCCTGGCCACCTCCACTTTGCCCATTTGGAGGAATCTGGACTAACGTGGGTAACTGGGTTTCTCCCGGAGCAGCTTGGAATCCTCGGCATGGTCTACACAGGACTGCTCTTAACTGAGTAACTCCATCCATCATCGGATGGCACGTCCTGCAGGCTGGGCCAGTCCCCAAAGGCAGGGCCACCCGCGAGAGGAATGCTGCTCTGGGGTAGGTCACTTGCAAAATGACAGCCTTGGTGGGCTTTATGTCATTTCTGGGTGTTGTACTGAGGGCTCTGGGTCTCACACATCCTACTGAGATGAAGAGGCCACGGGAAAGTGTTAGAATCATGAGCCGAGAGGCGAATGTCACGTCTCTGGCAAGGCAGTCCAAGACGGACAAAATACATAGATAAGTAGCCTAGTGAGCCGGTATGCTGTGTGACCTCCACAGCTGCCCTCACAGGATTGGCTTCAGCCCCCACGGGCTGACCCTGAGATCTGGCAGTGTGTGGCCTCAGCCCTTTCCCACGCAGAGCAGCAAGAGGCCGCCCCCGGCATGTGAGGCAGAACTAGCTTGTGCAGTGTAGACCCCCATCCTCGGGGTGGCCATCTGTCTGTCTGGACTGTACAAGAGGGAGCTGGTATGTCACGACGGAGGTGACCAGAAGCCACTCACCGCTTCACTAGGTAGGTTCGGGGACACCTGAGTGCAGTGACTCAGAAATAACAGCTGTACTAGAATGTTGTCGGGTGGCAAGCGTCTGCCATAACACATGAATGAAACGAGTGACTCCACTGTCGGTGGAAACCTCCTGGTCCCTGGGAGTGACACATGTCTGCTGAGGTCTGGCCTGAGCTCAGAGAGGCCGGCCACGCCCTGAGCTCTGCTCGGCCTATAGCCTTGTGCTTCTTTGATGGCCCGAGGTCTCAGGACACGCTCATTTAAGAGGTGAAGCTGGATTCCTTGATGCATGTGCCAGGGGAAATCTATTAGGAAATTAAGGGAGAGAGCAGTGGCCCAGGCCACCTGCTTTGCAAATAAAGTTTTACTGAAAAGCAGTCACACCGTCTGCAGACATGCTGCGTAGGGATGTTTCTGTGCTGTACCAGTAGAGCTGAGCTGTTGAGAGTCATCGGGCTCAAAAAGCCTAAAATATTTGCTGTCTAGGCTGTTATGGAAAAGTCTGCAGACCTTTGGTCTAGAATTGAGGATTTGGGGACCTGGAATTGTCACAGTCCCGAGACTCAGTCGCTCTCCCTCTCTCTCTCTCTCTCTCTCTCTCTCTCTCTCTCTCTCTCTCTCTCTCTCTTTCTCTCTCTCTCTCTCACACACACACACACACACACACACACACACACCCCATGAAGCTGTTAGCAATGTTAACAGAAGCTGTAACTCATGTATGTGCGGAAAGGTGTAAAATACAGAGTCAGGATCCCTGTCTGGGTCTGTCGGCTCCCTTTCTGCACACTGTGATTCCTCAGGTTTGATCGTAAGGTATCAGAGCAGCTTTTCTGGGTCCCCACCCCACACTTTGCTGTCATGCGCCTGTGGGTACCTTCACGAGGTGGACGTCCTGTCGGCTGAGCTGCTGCTGGGACAGGTACTCTCTGTTCACAATCCACGGGTGTTTGAGGACCTGCACCGCCGTCAGGCGTTGATGGGGGTCCACATGGAGCATCTTGGACACCACGTCCTGTCGGGGGAGGTGGGGGGGAGACGAGGGGCACCATGAGCTCTGTCCTCAGAGCCTTCCCGGCAAAAGTCCCTTCTCCCTCTGTTGGCAAGACCCGACCACTGTTCTCAGTGACTCTTTGCATTTTAGGGTCAAATTTTTATATTCAGGTTCACAAGTAGGTGGATGATTTCTAAGTTTTAACCAGCACCAACTTTAGTGGTTCAGCCCTGGTTTATACTGTGTTAAAGATTTTTTGTCTACAGAGAAATCCAACATGGAGACATTACACGCTGCAGCACAGGTAAGGCACTGAAATCCCATTTCAGTACAGATGACATCTTCCAAAGGGAGAAGCTGAAATAATTAATATCCCACAGATATAAATCAATTCATAACAATGTAGATAGTTCCATTTTTGTCAGATTACCCACAAATATTTGCTACAAATAACCATCAAGATCAATAGACAGTCTGCAGCCATCACATATGTCCAGCGGGCTCCCAGCCAGTTGGCATGATTTTCTTATTTGATTGTAAAGTGACAATAAAAACTCCTAAATCTGGTTAAACACAGAGCTCCACGTCACACTTACACGATGCAATACAAGCACACATGTGTACATACGTGTACACACATGTACAGCCACAACTGTGGTTTGTATTTGCACAGTGTTTCTGCAAATGTCTTCACAGGCTGTTGCATCTGCTGTCGTGAGCCATCAGATTGTCCTGGGGGGCGGGCAGTGGTCTTCCCTGCTGTGGAGGTGAAGGTGTTGATGTCTGTGGTGATTAACTTAGTGCCCAAGAAAGACCTATGAGGAGAATCCACACTTTCCCACTAGTTGCTCTCTTTCCCTTAGAGTTTCCACCAGACTTCAAAATGAAATGAATACATCCTGTGAAGCTGAATTACGCAGCAGAATTTCTGGTCATAAACGACCACAAAGAAATACCATGTACAATAACAAGACCCTTTCTCCATAGAGAAATACGCTGCTTTTAGTATGTGCTACCGTGAATCTTGGTAACTTCTTGAAACAAATATCTCCTGGAAGCATTGCTGTGCCTGTGGCCACATGTAAAAGTGGAAACAGAAAGACCGCTACTGACTTGCTCAAGATGTCATAGGAAAGCAATATGTTTTTATACACACAGGATGCAGACAAAGTAAAAACAGATGCCCCCGAGGGCTTTGCCTGTTTCTGCAGGACTGGAGGTTTTGTTGTGTGGTGAGCACAGAGATGGGGAAAGGCACCAGGAACTGAGGGAGGAGAAGGTATGGTGAAAACTGGGCAGGAAGAACTGTGCAAGGCCCCAGAGGCAGCAAAGTCCTCGGCCCATGGCTGTGATCTTGGTAATGCATCTCATACATGACTTCACGCTTTTCCTGACACCTTCTCCCTGCCCCCACTCCTGCTTTGGAGATCCCGTCCCAGAAAAACCACCAGCACCTGGTCTGTGGCTCTGCTGTGGGAACCAGAACTAAGAAAATTCCTAGTTCTGAGACAGAGTGGATGGAAGGAAGCACTGGAAACGTCAGAGTCCGACACATGGAAAGTGCTCACTGAAGGCCAGCTACCATCATCCCCTCTGCCATCACCTCCTCCATGACCTCACCGTCAGCTCCACCATCACCTCCATCATTCCCTCTGCCATCACCTCCACCATCATCTCTACCTTCTCCATCACCTTCTCCATCACCTCCTCCACCATCACCTCCTCCACGACCTCACCGTCAGCTCCACTATCACCTCCATCATCCCCTCCGCCATCACCTCCTCTATCCCCTCTGCCATCACCTCCTCCATGACCTCACCATCAGCTCCACCATCACCTCCATCATCCCCTCCGCCATCACCTCCTCTATCACCTCTGCCATCTTCTCCACCACCATTGTATGAAGTCACACAGTGCTGGTGATGGTAGAATTGGAATCATCTCCTCTTCTTCCAGTCACTTTATAGTAACACAGGAAATAAACTTGATGCTTCTTCTTACTAGTGGTTAGATTCTAATTTACTATTTGATTAGAGAGAAGTTTGATGACATCAACTAAAAAAGACCAAGTCTGAGGGAAAGAAACAGTTCTGCTCACAAAACAGTGCAGCTGTGGAGAAGCCCAGATACAAAGTATTTTAAAATAAGGATACAGGAGTGGCCGGTTAGCTCAGTTGGTTAGAGCGCAGTGCTCTTAACAACAAGGTGGCCAGTTTGATCCCCACATGGGCCACTGTGAGCTGTGCGCTCCACAACTAGATTTAGACAACTACTCGATTTGGAGCTGCTGGGTCCTGGAAACACACACTTAAAATAAAATTAAAAAGTTAAAAAAGAAAAAATAAGGGAAATACAGCTCTGCTGCAGAGCTCTCTGCTTGATCAGTCTGTGATCACCTTGGGCAGCCATTCTGCAACATCGCTACGAGTCTGACGGTTAATTTTAGGTCAACTGGGTTAGGCCGCAGTACCCAGCATTTGGTCAAACACCAGTCTAGATGTTTCTGTGAGGTATTTCTTAGATGAGATGAACTTATATCTTTTGGCTCTGAGTAAAGCAGACTACCCTGCATAACGTGGGGGGGCCTTGTCCAATCCGTTGAAGGTCTTAAGAGAAAAAAGACCGAGTTCCCCGAGGAAAATGGAGTTCTGTCAGCAGATGGCCTTTGGACTCCAGCTACAACACATGCTCTCCCCTGAGTCTCTAGCCTGCCGCTCTGCCTTGTGGATGTTGGGCTCACCAGCCTCCATAGTCACGTAAGCAACTTCTCTAAAAGAAATGCGTCTCTGTGTCTCTCTCTACACATCCTGCTGGTTCTGACTCTCTGCAGAACCCCAATACACCAACACTGTACAAAATGTAAAAAATGCCATAAAATACTTTTGCCCGCAATTTTTAGTTTTTAGCTGAGCAGCTCTTAAAACATCTGTGAGGATAAAATAGCTATATTGTTTACATGAAAGGTGTCCTCGTGCTCCGTCCCAGACAGACGTTCAGAACGGAATCTCCACACCTCAGAGAGACTACTGGGCTGTGAGCTCACCTTTGCCGCGTCAGATACGGAGTCCCAGTTTCCCCCCGAAAGGGCGTACTTCCCGCTGCCAATCCGCGCCAGAATCTCCTCGGGAGTGTCATCCGGTCCATTTGCAAAAGGGGTGAATCTGTGTAACGAGAGGGTTACGGGAATGAGAGCTTCCATTTTACCATCTAAGCCACAGCTCACACTGAATACTGCCTCTTTGTTGTTAAAAAGAATAGCTTTGTCTTCCCCCTTGTGCTCCAAATCCAGGATTCATGTAAATCACAGTTCATTTCTTCATGCTTAATCCACTTGTCTTACCTGGTCATGCTAAGGGTTGATAGGACAAAAAGCTTTGTGGGGCCCGGATGACCCTTCGGGACCGTTTCTGGCTTCCCTGGTGACTGTCACAGTGGTCTGCTGTGACTCAGTTTACATGGTGGTCGCATGATATAATGGATGAGGACCCGACATTTGAAGTCTGAGAAACTCCCAGTCGATCTATGACCAACTCTGGGTTCTTTGACAAATTATTCTTTTGTGCTTCAATTGCAAGAGGGCCCTTGAATGGGTAAATGAATGATGTACTCACGGGATCTCAGCAGTGACATGCACACATGCATATCAAGTGCTTATGTACTTGCCCCACCGTAAATGTGGGCACTGTCACCCCTTGGCATAAACCAGGGCATGTCGGTATATGCTTTCCTAGAAAGGGAATTATATGTGACTCTAGCGGTACTCCCTTTAGTGGCAAAGTTGGTGGCCATAGTTTAATGTACAGGCAAAGCGAGTATCAGAAGAATCACAAAGTAACAGCAGTGTGGCCTCAGGAAGCGTCGCAGCTTGTTCTCCTTCCACAGTGGACACTAATGACATTTACCATGAAATAGCGCATCAGGCCACAGACAAAGCAGGCCATTCTCACCCGTTCTGTGATGGCACTATGCCAACCAGGACTGGATGGTCTAGGGACCCCATCCCTTTTTTCCCCCTCCACTCAAGTATTTAATAGACCTAACAATGTCGGGAGCCAGTGGAGTTCTTGGAATTCTAGACCTTTGAGGCTGGAAGGAGCCTTGACTCTCATGCAGTGTTCTCTCCTCACTGAAAGTGTGGGAAGTGCGGTCAGTGGAGGTCAGGAGTTCAGCCCGAGAGCAGAGCTGGCGAAGGCAGGGCTCAGGTGGCAGGCACGACCCTTCTGCAACACCTGGTGTCCTGTCCGGGTACAGTCCAGTACACCTGTCCGGTATACCTGTCCGATACACTGTTCATGCCCGCCTGACAGGCACAGAAGTTGGTGGTCAGCGCCACTGCTGGCTGCCTTTCTCAGGGTACTGTGTCACCATGAACCAACGGCTGCTTCTTGGCTCAGGAGGATGGTTTAAGGGGCGGATGTTTGGACCCTTTAAGGGAGGGCATGGAGCAGTGGCAAGAACGTGGACAGGTGGCCGAGGCCTGGGTTTTTGTGGAGGACCTGAGTTCTGTAGCCCCCTGCACAAGGCGAAAGAAAAAAACTCTTCTTTTTAACAATTCTGGAGATAGCTTTTAACGAAAATGCAGGCAAAAACCCCTGTCTTTGTTCTTCAGTTCTCCTGAACGGGGCTGGGGAAGGCTTGCCCGCACCCGTGCCTGGGAGGGCCCAGCGCTGGCCCCTGCAGGAAGAATTGTGGACACCTACAGCCTAGCCTCAGGGGGGACAATGCCCTCGGGGGCTGGCACCAGTCAGAGGTGCACCTTACCCGGCCAGCATGGTATACAACAGGATCCCCAGACTCCAGATGTCACACGCTGCGTCATAGCCTTGCCGTTTCAGGACCTGGAAAGGGACACGCAGACGACAGATGAACATGTAGCGAAGAAAAAGCGAGTTCACAGCATGCTGTTCCGATGGCACCACGATCCTGGTAGGTGGACACAGGGATGTCATTTATGAAGGTTGAGCCGGCTCTAATGCACTGAATAGGGCTCCCCAAAGACCAGCGAACACAGGCAACCATCGCTCTTGCCGGATACCGGACAGATAGACTAAAAAGGAAGCTTTTAATTTTAAGGCAGAAGAAATAGTCTTATTATGGTAAAATATACACATCATAAAATTTATCATCTTAACCGTTTTTAAGTGTACATTCAGTGTCAAGGACACTCACACTGTTGTGCTGTCGTCTCCACCATCATCTCCAGAACGCTTCATCTTCCCAAACTGAACCTCTTTCCCCATGAAATGCTAACTCCCCTCCCCCACCCCCAGGCACCACTATCTACTTTCTGTCTCTGTGAATGTGACGACTCCAGGGACCTCATATTAGAGGAATCACACAGCACTCATCCTTTTGTGTCTCGCTTAGCTCACTTCACATGATGTCCCAAGGTTCACCCGTGCCATAGTGTGAAGCAGGACTCCCTTCCTTTGGAAGGGCTGGCTAATGTTCCACGGGGTGGAGGGACCTCGTTTGTTCCCCTATTCAGCCACTTCCACCTCTGGCTGCTGTGACTAACGCTGCTGTGGGCCTGGTGGATGGTTATTGGTTCGTGTCTCTGCTGCCATCTCTTTGGCTGGGTCACACAGTCATTCCATGCTTAACTTTCTGAGGACTCGTTAAGGCGGGGTTTGCGCGTGTCCCTGGGTTACATGCTCCCACAGAGGGCTATCCCCTGATACGCTGTAGCTGGGTCACAATAAGGAAGAAGCTAGCTCAGGGATTACTGTCGGGGTGCAGTGTTAAGTGTGGGTTCAGGGGAGCTTGTTCAAGGTCCCTGTCCCGTCTGTGTGTCTTTGTGCCTGCAGCCGGGGAGGAGTCAGCCAATACACGTGAACGAAGCGAGCACTCACCGCTTCACCCTTGCCTCAGCGCTCACTGGCTGAGAGGTCTTCAAAAGTCACGTCAATATTTGCAGCTTGTTTGGGTTTGTTTGCGTCTGTGAAATGTGGCTGATAGTATCTATCCTGTCCACTTGATACGATGTAAGAGGATAAATATTAGAAAAGAATGGTCAAAGTGTTTTGTACATGGCAAAGCCATATACCAATTTAAGGTATTCCATAATCGCTAAAATCAATACTATCAATATTAATACTGATCAAATAAAGCAATAATAGAGGCTTATTACCAGATTATGTTTGAAGCAGCCACAGGTAAGAGGCGGGAATAACATATGGGTAACCTAACAATGGCCCCCAGCCAACCCACGGCTGCAGCGCGCCTCCTTCTGTTTCTCCACCAGGCCACTGACCAACACCTTCCTTACAGGCAGATGGCCGGGCTAACCTCTCACGGCTCACAGACCAACCACTAGGTGTCAGCATGCCTTCCTCTTGGGACTGTACAACTCACTGCACGCAGGCTAGGGCCTCTCTGGTACAGTTCCATCAACAACCAGGAGGGTCCACACAGAGTCTAATGTCTGTTTCCACCACCGACCTCCTCCCCATCCATCAGCAGGACCAGCCTCTACCTTCCACACCTTCTTTCACAGCATCTCAGGCTTGGGTGCTTTTCTAAAAAGCAAGAAACTGGATTTATCTTCATAAACATATCCATGACTTCAGAACCTAATGGGCATGATCCCCGGGGATGGACATGCTGCCTCTGCTGGGCTCTCGGATCCTCTGAGATGAGGGCGAGAGCCTGTGGGACTGACGTGAGCTCTCATCTGCAAATCTCCATGGAGCCCTGACACGAAATTTGGTAGAGGCTGACTTGCTTCTGTCGTGGACGATAGTCTGGAGTGAGAATTATGGCGCACAGTAGGTGCATGAACTTGCTGTCTCTAACGGTGAGGTTGCAGGTAGGTTTCTGACCACGGGTGACCCACAGCTCCCTTTCTGGATGCACAAGAGCCTGACGGCATCACTTCTCACTGTAACTCCTACCAGATATGCAGCTGTTATCCAAAAGGCTGCAGCACAGTGACATTTTACACGAAAGCATTATGTGTAATATATATATATATATATATATATATATATACACACACATATATATACACATATATATATACACACATACATACATACATATATATGTATATATACATACATACATACATATACATATATTTATGGAGCCACTTTGAAATGGAGCGGGAGCTGCCCTCTCAGAGGAACCTCCCTTAACGTCTGAAGCCTCAGACCTCTGGGTGTTCAAACAGGGCCAATGACCTGTGGCCTGGGCCTAAGCAACACTGTGCCCCAAAGAACTGTTTGCGAGGGTGACAAGAAAGCAGATAGTATGACAATCGGACTGATGACGACAGCACTGAAAACTAAAACACTGTTTACAATCAGCGTCACTATGTCATGTTATCTGCACGGAGAGCAGCGCCTTCTTTCTGTGGATGTCACTGTCCCCTCCCCTTCTCACACACACCATCGCCTTTGTCTCCTCATCGGAACATTATTTGGGCTTCTGCAAAGGCAGGAGGACGATACTGACCTTGGAGGCCTAGGACGCAGAATCGGGAAGCACTGAGTCAGGCAGAAGCCCAAATCAGTTATTCCAGTTAATCTCAAATCAGTGCTTGTTGCCTCTTACTTTGGAAGCCTTTTATTTTTAGGTTAGTGGTCACTATCAAACACTTTATAAAGAGGAAAATAAAACATTATATCTGTCTGAGCAGGACCAGGGGCCGATTCTCCTCTTCTGCATTTCTACTCTCCGACATGAATCACTGCTGTGCTAAAATAAATCAGATGCCCCCACACACCAGGAGACGCAGGCCTGTCTCCCACTGGCTCCGAGCCCTCTTACCTCTGGGGCAACAAAGTTGGCCGTGTAGCAGGGCGTCATCAGCAGCCCGTTCTCGGCTCGCAGCTGTTTGGCAAACCCAAAGTCACAGATCCGGATGGACTCAGGGTTCCCAGACTCATCCACATACAGGATGTTACTCGGCTTCAGGTCCCGGTGAACGACCTGGATGGAAAGGCAGGAGAAGGATGCCTGCCTGGGAGGCCTAGGACGCAGCAGGACAGAGAACGGGGCACACGTGCAGAAGGTAGGGCTTGTTTTGGGGTCCTTTATTCTGAGCAGATCCTGCGGCAGGAAGCAATGCAGCCTGGATGCTATATTTGGAGGGCCCTCCCTCCTCTCTCTCTCTCTGACCCCTGTGATGGTGGATGACTATTTGAATGAATAAATAAGCAGTTATCTAAGGTGAGGGACTCGCGTACTGGGGTCATTACATAAAAGGGGATGTTGTGGTGAGTTCAGGTAATGTGAATGCAAAGATTTCTGAAGATAATCATTTGCCTCATGTCTGCCAAGGTCCAGCACGTTTAGGTGTGTGACACAGGGAGTGACGCAGGCAGGGACCTCTGCCGTGGGGCATCTGACACAAAAACCCTGAAGCTGCACCTGAGCCGAGGGAGGGTCTGCAAAAGCCGTAGTGACGGCCAGGCCAGTGACACCTCAAAGCAAAGTGGTTACGTGGGGCACTCAGCGATTCCTCCTGAAGGGTGAAGAGGCTGACACGAGGGCCAGACGTGCCACTGCACACAGCTTGGATCCTGAGCGTGTCCACTGTCCTGGTAAAGCCCAGTGAGAGGCCACAGGAGGGACGTTAAAGGGACACACACAGGGAGCTGGCTTACTGTACAAAGGCCCGGGGGGCAGAAAGACGAGCGTGCTCCGGGTTCCATGACCTCCTCTCATTAAAACAGAAGCTACCCTGCAAAAGCCAGCATGCAGGGGCTGCCTCTAGAATGGGAGTGCTAGGAAAACCAGGGAATGCTTACTATTCCCAAATCAGAAAAAGGGCCCACAAAAGGACCCCACAAAAAGGGCCCATTGTGTGGTCCTGCAAGGAGATCCTCCAGGATAAATGCAGCGATAACTGCGTTTTCAAAGCTTCTGACCACACGCATGCTGGCCGAGGAAGTTCGCCTGCTTCAGGGAAGCACTGAGATGGGGCAGGAGAGAGGATGTGGCACCAGCCTCCCCAGGAGGCCACGTCTGGGGGCTGAGAGCGTGGGGTGGGGAAGCAGTGTCCAGGGAACGGCTCTGTCACTCACATGTGTGTGACCTGGGGCAAGATGTTTGACCTATCCGTGCTCTAGTGTCATCACCTGTGACCTGGGTGTCATCCAGAGTCTAGCCGTGCATAAACGAGGAGCTGAGAACAGTGGCTGGGCCCCGGGGAGGGCATGGGAAGCTCAGCTATATTGTCCCTTTCTCCTACAGTATTCCCCCGCGTTGGTTAAGGAATTCAAGTGTAAATAGGGCAAGCGATGGAAATTCCAACATTTCTCTGTACTAAGCTCAGAGCCCAGCCTCTTTTGGCTGTAATGGATGCGGGTAAATATAACTTCCTGCCTCAGCTCCTGGATGCACTACGGGCACGAATGATTTTCGCCACGAGCGGGACGCCCGCGGAGCAGAAGGAAGCCGGGAGGACAGGAGGACAGCAGGGCGTGCGGCTCCTGCAGCCCCGATGCCCGCCCCGCCCCGCCCCGCCCCGCCCCCTGCCCCGTCCCCGCCCCACGCTGCCCCGCCCCGCCCCCCCCCGCCCCGCCCCGCCCCCGCACCCCCCCCACGCTGCCCCCCCCCGCCCCCGCCCCGCCCCCGCCCCGCCCCCGCCCTGCCCCGCCCCGCCCCGCCCCGCCCCGGCGCCTTACCCCCTGGGAGTGCAGGTAGTCCATGGTCTTGGCGATGGTGCACAGCACGTCGCTGGCCTCCCGCTCCGAGAAGCACCTCTGCCGCAGGATGCGGTCCAGCAGCTCCCCGCCGCGCATCAGCTCCATCACCAGGTACACGGACTGGCCGTCGTCGTAGACCTGGGAGGCGGGACCGGAGGGAGCGCGCGGGCGTCAGCGGCCACGCGGCCACCGTGCGCTGCTCCCGGCCTGGGACAGCGCCACGGGGGGGGGGGGCAGCAGCCCGCGCACGGAGGCTGGGGTGTGGGGGCTCCCGAGTGAAAGCAGGAAGGCCCGTCCCGTCACCCACACGCCCCGTCACCCACACGCCCCGTCACCCACACGCGGCTCTTAGGACAAAACCGGCTACAGTAACTCGCACTGAGTGGGCGAGGCCAGGAGCTCACAGCTGCACGAGGACATTAGCTGAAAGGAGGGAATCTCCGCAGTGCCCCCCCCCCCAGATGCGGACGCCGCGCAGCCGCAGTCCGAGCACAGAGCCAGGGCGCAGAGCCCCTTGCGGGGTCTTGTGGACCCGCAGGTCTGACCCCTTAGGTCCGCGGAGCAGCGTGACCCTGCGTGTCTGACGGCCCCTCCCCCACGCCTCTGCTGTGCTGCTGACGACAACACGTGGAGCAGCCGGACCCCAGGTTCAGTCGGGGCGGGGAGTCCCCGCCCGTGAGCGGGCTGGAGCAGTTAGTTCAGGAGCGCAACACGAAGGGGGAGCTTTCACGCTGCTCCTGTCATTTCTGGAACTTAAAGCAAAACCGCAAACAGCGCTCAGGCCCTTGTGGGGTCACGTGGTGTGCGCGCCTGCAGGCAGGGAAACACCTAAACACGGAGTCTTCCTAGCTGGTAAATCAATGGATTTTCATAACAAATGACTAAAATAATTTGCCTGACTCTGGAGTCCGTAAGAGATGTGAAGCTCATTTGCTGCATTTGTTCCTGAGTTTCTGAGCTCAGACACTGTCCTTCTGAGACTGTACACAGGATACCGTTTGTAACTCACACGGTTGGAAATGCTCAGACAGTTCTCCAATTAGTTGATTTCTGTTTGTGGGTCTTAATACCGAAATAAAAAATGACAGGGCCAGGGGACCGGAGGTGGGTAGGACCACTAGGAATGCTTTGCTGACCCAAACTTTGCTGACATGAGGTACTTGTTTTGTGTTTTCTTCAGATGTGAACTGGCATCTGGAAGTCCTCTTACTCCAGGAATTTACGGGGCCCAAAGGGAAATCGAGGGGGCCCCAATAATTTGTGGTTTCAGATCCCTGATGGGAAGGTGGAGAGGAAGGAAACTCTCCCCTCTGGCCTCAAACACCACAGCCCCTAGGCCTTCAGGATTGTGGGGGGCACCTCCCCACAGGGGCGGGGGGCTCAATGGGGCCGGTTCCTGGCCCCTTCTCTCCCAGGACCACTAATCGCCCACCAGGGAAGCTGTGAGGAGTTCCCCACCGGAGCTGCAGCCTCCAACCTGACGCTCTCCATCTTATCCACTCCATACTCCCCATTTCTGCATCTTCAGGAATCTTTAGGAATGATGATGGAAAGGAACGCTTCTGGATTAGAATTCACACCACTTATCTTTTCCTCTTTTACATGATGCGGTTTGGGAGAACTGGGGGGGGGGGGGACATGCGGCAGAAGCTGGCTCCGGCCCGCGCCCAGGACCATGAGCGTCAGCCGTGCAGAGAGCTGGCTTTCTGGTGCCAGTTGAACGCAGAGTGGAAGCAGCACCGCTGCCTGGAGACCACTTACGTCTTTGAGGGTGATGATGTTCGGGTGCTGGCCGTACCTCAGGAGAATCTCAATCTCTTCCGAGGGGTCTCGTTTACTCTTATCGATAACCTGGGATAAACAGAGGACATGGGCTATGAGGTTTTCCGACTGGCATCTGCCAGCTTGGACCCTTTCTGCCTCCTCCTCCCCCCAGCTCACACTTGACCAAGACAACTGATGCCTAGAAATCCATGATGGTAATTCTTTCCCAGCTAGCGTCAGAGGGGCATTTACCGAAGAAGGGCATGATCCTTTGGACATCAATTTTAAGATATTACAAGGCTGGATGGAGAAGGTTGGGTTTGGGGAGCTCATGCAGGCCCCATCACGTCATGGAAGGTGCTTTTCAAGCCTGACAGGCTCTGGGTAGGTGGCCTTTGCCCTCTACTCTGTCCAAAATGAGTGTCCCACTGCTGTGTGTCTCTGGCTCCACACCAGCAGCAAAATGTGATCAGGTCACTGAGATGCGGGGCTGGTGTTCATGCTGCCACTGGTGCTGAGACACAGACTCTTCTTTCTTTCTGTCCCCACCCCCCATGTCAGGTGACACACACGAGCCTTGTACCCATGAAAGCGGATGGCTTCCAAGGGAAGGCCCACCGTGAAACAGGGAGCCAACAGTTGGCAGCTGGCTCACAGCTCTGTAGGGAGCTTACCTCCGCCCTCACTCCCACTTTTATGGGGCTGGAATGGCGGGGGCAGGGGACCCCACTCATGTAAAACCTACCACTGTGTGTTAGAAACAACACTCAGAACAGAAGAGCAGTTTGTACTGTTCTTAGCATTAGTCCCACCTAATTTAAAAAGATTTGCTATTTGAAGAATGTGCAATCGTTTTACTAGGAGAGTGTGAGGGAGCTTTGCTCTCACCTCTGTCTCGTCAAAGACTCTAAGCAGAGCTTCGCATCAAACGCTTTTGTGTAGATGAACAAAGTGCTTGGGCAGCTCTGGCCCCAGCACCCATCCTCCCCTCTCTTCCCCGCACTGCTGTGAGACATCACCTTGGTGCCAGGTTCTTCTCCCCATCTCGGTTTGAAGCCCACCACCAAGCTCTGATGCCAGCAGTGCCCCAGGACGATGAGCCCAAGGACATGTTGAGGAAGCAGAACGTCAGGCTCCCTTTCCTGACACAGCGTTTTTCTCCTCTTGCTACATTTAACTCTACAGCCATTCTAGTTGGGACACCAGGACTACTCTGCTATTGAAATGAGGCACCAGCTGGAGCCTTGCTCTCGAGGACACACATGTGTAAGTCTCCTTCAGTGTGCGAGGCTGCTTAAAATCTGATGCTTGCCGGCCGCTGGCAGGCCAGCCAGTCCTCACACAGCTGGGGCTGCACGTTGGCCAGCAGGGCTGTGGGAATGTCTCTGCCCCACGACCTGCCGAGCACTCTCATCTTCCTGGGCTGGGACCTTCTCTTTGCAGTTCAAAAGGGTTAAAATACATTAGTGGGTTTAAAAAAATTTGTAGTAGCTTCATTTTTCCCCAAATAAATTTCACAATAAAAGAAACGTATTTGTTGCATAAATCTGTTTTACCACCCTTTCAATGCAACAGGGTGTAGGATAAACAAGAGAAAGCTTTTACTGCTAGTGGCCAGGGGGAAGGGGTGCAGCCACATGGAGAGGGCTTCCCACAGGAGCTGGGGGCCTGACCGTCCTCCCACCCTCCTCCCTCCCTGTGGTGGCACTGATGGGAAGCAAAGCCCCATGATGCAATCCCTAAAGGTCAGGGAGGTGACGTGGGTCTGCAGAGAGATGAGACACTCAGCCTGGGAGGGAAGCCCCCCGCTCAGGTTCTCACTGCCCTCCCTGCCCGCCTGCCACCTTCCCCCGACCTGCTCAGGGCCACTTCACACCTAACCTGAGCTGGCATGGGCCCAGCTGCACGTTTTTGTTCAGACCCCATGTTTTGATCCTCTTGTCAGCAAGTGCTAGCTGCTTTTATCCACAAACGCTTTTCTGGTTTTTGTTTTGCAGGGATGAAGAGCTCTTTCCAGAAGGTAAGGAAGAAGAGTCCTAAGAGGCTCTGTGTGGTGAGTCGCTGTCACTGGCCCCTGAGCGCAAAGCCTCAGCCTGTGCTGCAGACAGCAGAGGCCGCACGCGCGTTGAGCATATTGTCCAGACACGTCAAGGAAGGAATTTCTTCTCTGTGGGGTCAGTTTCGTGGACTTGATAGTGTTATATCTGCTTCTAGTTCAAGAAGCCTTGGCAAGGCGAGTCCCTTATTTTGAGAATCATAGTGTTTTATAATTTTCCCTACGTAACAAAGCCGAGGGAAGACTTCTCAGTCAGCACATTCACGGGCGAGGTGTCCACTCAGCATTTCCATGCTCAGGTGACAAGGATGGGCCACCAAGAAGTCAGGGGAACAGTCTCTCTCCTTATCTGGTAATGGCCAGAGAACGGGCGCGGCCCAGAGGCCAGGCAGCCAGCACGGCTGGTGAGGGAGCCTTTCCCGGGGTTGCTCCGATAAGCAGCGTGTTTCCTGAGCCTTGTCAGGTCGGAATGCCCAAGCCGTGCAGGGTCTGGCCTTGGCGGCAATGGCCCATGGTGATGGCTGTCCTGAGCAGGGACACAGGGGCCACGTCACATCCATTCCTGTTTAGGGCGCTGAGATGGGGACAGGCCTGGGTGGGGCTTCACCACCAGCAGGGGCCTTTCCTCGTCCTTCTGTCCTTGTATTTCCACATCTGCCTCTTCTTCCTCATGTCTCTCCAGCGGGGCCCCCTCCGGCAGCATTGAGTGGTGCGGAAATGGGCACTGGGGTGGGGACTGAACACGACATGGGGTGGACGCCCTGGAGTGCAAAGCACTTTCACGACGCAGGTTACTTCCGCTCACCGGTCAAAAGCTCAATGTCACATTTGAAATGAGGGTAGCAGAGCATGTAATCGGTCCCTTGTAGGATTTAACAGACACCTTCTCCCATGTGATTAATTTAAACAAATGAAACAGAGGAAGAACTCCATATTTTCCTGCTGGAAAAAAATTAAATTTCCACGCCAATCAGTTTTCCTTCTAAAAATGAGTTCTATTCGTGTCAAACATCTGTTTTAATTCCACTGCTTTTTCAGTTGACAAATGACATACACAGTATGAAAACGAGCACAGAAACGCTGCCATTATTGTGCACGAGCTGTTGTGAATATAAATTGGGGCCCTTCTCGGGAGCGGCTGACCCAGCCTCAGGCGCATGTGTGGCAGCTACACTCCATCACTGCATCAAGAACTGGGTGACACCGACGCTGGCCCAGCTGTAAAGCTCTCACTATTTTCTTTTAAGCCTGATTCTATTGCTAAAACAAACTAAGGCAATTTTAATAACACGACAACAGGCTACTGAAAAGAAGCGTGGCTGTCTCTTAAGGCACGTGCTTCCCGCCAGAAATGCTTGGCCTGTGCTGGCGCTGGGCTCCAGCCCCGCACGGACCTTTCAGAAGGACAAAGGCAAAACTTGAAAGTGGAACTTTGATGAAGAGGTGCCTGTGTCTGTAGGTGTGGAGGTAAATGGCCGATGGGAAAAGATGCCAGGGCAATAAAGCTCACTGAGTTGCGGACCCTTCAGTGATGTCACACTTTTTGCTTCGGCCTATGGTTCTGTGGTCAGTGATTTCCTAAGGGGCTGGATGGTGGTGAGTTTCCTGAGGGCAGGTGCGCATTCCTGCCTAGACGCTAGCACCGTGTCTGCCGTAGAAAAGGCGTTTGTAAGAAACTGCGAAAATGACTGAGAACCGGCTTGCTGAACACAGACACGTCTGCAGAACGAAATGGAATCTTAGACAAGAAACGCTCTATGGAATAACTGTCTTGTCAACCGGACAACATGAAAGCCAGAGAAAGGGGCAAAGTGACGTGGGATGTGAAGAAAGGCTCCTGACTCATCTTCTCCTCTTATTCTTGATGCCACCGAGCAATGGGCTGTGGGGACAGGAGCCAAGTTATGGGGACTGTTGGGGTAACAGTGGCCACACAGGAAGCTACTGCAGGCTGAGGAGCATGGCGTAGCAGGACAGCAGTCACAGGGTGCCCAGGAGCAGAGACCCACAGAGACGAGGTGGCACCCAGTCTCAGAGAAAGTTCCAGCCCAGGGTGAAGCCCAGGGGAAGCCGGGTGGTCCAGGTGGGAGTTTCCTGTGTTGTGGGACCAGCTGGTGAGAGCTCCTGCCCCCACACGTGCCATGAGGCTGTCGGTGGCCTGATCTTCATGGAGGTGACAGCAGGCCTGCCCTCCTCTCAGAAAGACCTGCACTTGCACCTCCCCCACGTCACAGTGTCACAGCGAGGGCTGCCATGCCCCTGCACACAGCTGGGGGGTGCTGAGCTCTTGGTCAAGTGTCATCCTGCTACCAGAATATTAAGCAGAAGCTTAACAGACGAAAACCCCTCCCCCGCCCCAACGCCAGCCTGCTGGGACTAGCCCCACCCTCAGCGTTAGTGACAAAAGGGCAGGGTAATTCGTCCTGGGGCAGTGGGACGGGCTGTCCTGGGAGGGAGGGGGAGGAGCTTCCGGCCTCTGTACACCAGCCGCCAAGAGCAACTCACATCACCGTGACCAGATGTCTGCAGACACTGCCAGTTTCCCCAGGGGGCAAAATCAACGCCCCCCTCCTGACTGCCCTAGGGGTCAACCCTGTATTCTGGCCACAGCCCAGCTGTTCAGCCAACATTACAGGTTCTCTTTCCTGCTTGTTACTCAGTGGGGAGGGTTCTGAGTCACCCACATAGCTGGGTGAGGGGCCCTAACTGGCTGGGACTGGATTGCTTCTCAAAATGAAAGAGACACCCTTTCCACCCAAGGGTGTGGACCGCTGAGCTTGCACACTGCTCAGGCGGTAGCTGAGAGAGGTGGTGCTGAATTCTAGTGATGGAATCAGAGACCCAGCCCCCAGGCCACACTCCGGCTTCTGCGTTAAGTAGAAAACACACTTAATTCTTCTGTGTCTTAGTCTCTTTGTCAATAAGTGGGGGTACTGCTGCTTGTCAACAACTCAGCTGATGCAGAAAGAGACAGAAAATCTGAATTCCATTCTCCCTGGAAAATGCTGAAGACAAGAGTGACGTGGGGGACGTCAAGGCAGGTTCTGTAGCGAACGCTGAACTCTCTGCCACGAAACTCCTGCCGGCTCTTTCACCTCGGAGGGAAATCCAGACAAGGTGTTGCCTAAGCTCAGTGAGCTGGCTGCGGCCATCCCCCCAGCAGTGTACAGGTGCCCTCAGATAGCTCTGGCTCATGGAGAAAGTCGCCCTCTGTGCTTGGCTTTCAAGCATCTTCCAGACAAAAAATGGCGGCCCACGTGGTCTCCGAGGGGATCAGGGACCTCCCTGTAAGGTCAGCAGCTCAGCTGCCCAGGGAACTTGGAGGCTCGTCATGGAGAAGCAGGAGGCCTGTTCTTCTTCTTACCGTCACCCGCGGCCGTGGCGCCAATGCTTCTCAGAAATCCCTATCACAGAGTCTGGCCTCATCAAGGTCTTTGGGACCGAGTTACGAGCCGCTTAACAAAGCTGCATTCAGATGGTGTCCTTTCATGAGCGCTGGACGTGGGAACACGAGGGGAAACGTCCCGTGGCCTTTGTCAGTGGGGTTTGTTTTCAGAGGCACAAACGATGGCTGGTCAGGCTCACAGTAGCCGTGTGTCCTCTAGAAGGGCGCCGTGGCTGCCCAGCTGGCTGAACAATACACCCGTTTCTTTGTGCTCACTGGCAGAGGCCATTGTTTTCAGGATTGCTGCAGGTCACCCGATAAACTAAAGAAATGCTGTGAGAAATGTCCCACGCCAAAAACAACCCTAAGAAGCCCATGTATGAAGTATATGTGAAGTACATTTCAAAGTGGAAATGAAATTCTCTTGAATGAGGCAGAAGTCAGGTCTGCTCCCCACCACCCACCCTCATCTTTGCATCTGTACCCAGATGGGCGAATGCTGGGCGTCCACCCAAGCTCTCCTGTAAAGTCTCCCAGGGATGAGGGAAAATAAAAGTCTTCACAAGTCAGACCCTAGAAACACAGCACATCACGTGCCCAGGCTGTGGCCGTAGCCACAGCGTGACACAGCTGGTTCTCTCTCGCTCAGAAGTCCACTGTTGGGCAGTGGGACACAACAGCAATCCTCACCGCAGTGTCAACCTGTTCTCCCAGGAAGTTGAAGTAAAACTCAGGCCGAATTTTCTTCCTTCAAACTCTCCTTAATGTGTCAAGGCACGGGACAGGCTGGACATGGAGAACCTATCAGCGGAACTTACAAGTTAATTGTTCCTTCACAGTCTTAGTTGTTCAAGGAATTCAAGACAAATTTGTCAAAAGCCATCAATTCCCAGTCCGGGGGCCTGAATTTTTTGCCCGGTGTCTTTGGACAGGGCTAAGCATTTTCCTAGCACAAGACACACTGGGTACACATTCTGATGAGCGCGCACGCCGTTCTTGGGAATCTACCTTTGGAAAGACGTGTGTCCACACAATGGCAGTGGAGCCTGGGTGAGCTGCGATGGACCAGGACAGGGTCATCTCACCTAGTCATCATTTTGAACAATGTTTCTGGAGCTTAGGAGAATCACAGTGGATGGAATCCCTCCTTTTTACACTGCTGTCTGCTGAACAGGTTCCATCTTTACCCAAATGTCCCTTGAAGAGCAGGTACAGTGCCATGTGCCATAGACATGTTTGGGATGAGCCAGAATAGGTCCCGTCACAATGACACCCAGGCTGGACCTGCCTTCTACAGCCCCCAGTTCAGCTTCGTGGGAAAGTGATGGACTTAGAGCACCTCATAGAGAGAATGTGCAGCTTCTGCTTTTTCCATAAATTAGATTATGGTTTTAGCAGGAAACCTTAGTTGCAAGCCACACTTTACCAACCAGAAAACTCAAGAAACTTATATTTGGAATTTCCAGATCAAATATTTAATCTAGCAACAATTACAGAAGCTGAAGTTACTGTGTAGAGAATAACAAACTGGATCATACTGAAGTGTGACTGTTTACTGCTGTTGACGATTAAGAGTAACACGAGCTGTCGGCTTAAGGTTTTGTAAATACTGCCAGGTGGTGCTTCTACGTATCTCCTAGACTTCATTTTGGTGACCCTCTCTTCCTTCCTCCCCCTTCCCTCCCTACCTCCCTTTGCCAATCGCTGTGCCTGTCCCCAGCTCTCTTATTCAAAACACAGAGCGCCCAAAGCTACTGCTCCATTGTATACTACACATTAAGCTATGACAGGTAATCAGCACCCAAATGTTGGATAGGACTGAAAATATTCATGATTTGAAAAATACATTTTTAATGGATGACCTACTGTCAAAGCAAACTAAATTCGACTGTGTTTGAGCCTGGACAGTGGTGAAGGGAGAGAAGACTGCTGGTCAGAGGTGCCTGCTGGGGCCGGGGGGCCAGCACACAGCAGCCCAGGGCGGGGGCCTCACCTTGACGGCGTACTCTGCGTCGGTGGCTTTGTGCACACACCGCTTGCACACGGAGTAGGAGCCCACGCCGATATCCTCCTTGATCTCATAGCCGTCGGTGAAGTGGATGTTGTTCCCGTGTAGCTGCTGGGAGACAGAGGCAGAGCATGGGGTCCGAGCACGTATGCACGGGCACACGACATAGGAGCAAAGGGGGGTGTCCAGACTGTGCACTTGGGGACACTGGGGTCCCAGGCAATGGAGTCCCCTGGCCAAGGTCACAGAGATAGTAGCGACAGCTCCCTGATCGCTCAGGTTCTGAGTTTTCAGACACCACCGTGCACTGTGTCAGCTGACAGGCCAAGTTTCCCCCAAAGCTCTGAAAGCAGGCGAAGCTGGAAGTGAAGGGACGGAGCCCTATAGCTTCAGGGCTGTGACTCTAATGCTTGTGTCCCAAGTGGGTATTTGGATGTCACCATCTAACTGGAAATCTGACCCCATCATGTCCCAGTCACAGCTGGCTTCTGCCTGTGCACCCAACCAATCCTCCACCCACCTGCTCAGAGCGCAGACAGAAAGCCACCAAGAGTGACACACACTGTCACAGCAAGTGCCCACTTTAGAAGGCTGTGTTTTTCCAAAAGGCCTTGGGGAGAGAAACATGGAAATCCAATGCCTTCCAATTTACCCCGTCTCAGTTTTTAGATAAAATTTAATCATAATTTCTTCTTGGAATTCTATCTGGTTATATTTATAAGGTAGGAAACTCCTTACAAAAATGTCACCACATTTGTTGACTTCCTAAAGAGTACATTTCACAACAGGAAAATGGTACCCACAAACTCTCAGGGTACTGGCTCAACTGTGCACCGTGGAGATGCCACGTGTGACAACTGTGGGCTCCGGCCACAGCCCACCTTGGTGAACTTCACCTCATGACTCTGTCCCTTCTTTAGGGTGCGTGTGAAGCAGGGCAAAGGGCCATAGTCCAGACACCAGGGCCAAACTCAGGAACCCCGGGAGGCCAGCGGAGAGGCAGGACAAGAGGGCTCAGTCTGCATGTGACCCTGGTCCTGAACCGCTGGGGACGCACAGAGCTGGGCACTCCCATTACCTGCACGATGGGGTGAACTGTGGCTCTGTGCACATCTTGCTGTGGGGGCTCCTGGACCAGGCTGGAGGCCACAAAACTGAATCCTCTGAACAGGTGATGAGCGTTGGCGCTGGGGGGGACGCCAGGTGAGTCTGCAGGTCACAAGGACAGAAGTCAGCCTTCCGTGAGGAGCCGAATCACAGTGACCGTGGAGTGTGATAACACCGTGGTGGGTGTGTGTGTGTGTACGTGGTGTGTGTGTATGTGGTATGTGTGGTGTGTGTGTGTATGTGGTATGTGTGTGCACACGTGCAATGTGTGGTGTGTGTGCACGTGCAATATGTGGTATGTGTATGTGTGTGGTGTGTGTATGTGGTGTGTGTGTATGTGGTGTGTGTGTGCACACGTGCAATGTGTGGTGTATGTATGTGTGTATGTGTATGTGGTATGCGTGGTGTGTGTGTATGTGTATGTGTTGGAAAAGGAGATAAAACAGAGGTTTAGAAATGTGGAACCATATGAAACTGCACTTTATTTGGGGCAGTGCCTTTGGTCTGATTTTTAAATAGCAAAAATACCTAGAACGAGAACTTTAGGAAAATCACAACTGACTAACTATTCTCAGCCACAGCCCTCTGCCCCTTTCCACTGCAGACTGAGACACAAAGCTGCAGTGCAGCTGTCAGCCCAGGACCCGTGCACTGGGGGCCTCCTCAAGTACTGCGGTTCAGCAGGCACCTCGCTCAGGGAGGGAAGGGGGAGTGAAGAGCTTTCCTGCCCCTCCTGCTCTGCCTGCGCTGCCAGCCCTGCCTGCCCCAGTCTGCTGAGCTGTGTGCAGCCAGGACACTCTGCTCTTCAACAAACAGTGGGGGAGGGGGCTTTCTGCTCATGGAGGGCGGGGGTGACAGGGGTTACGGAGTAACTGCCCCCAACTATGGCTCCTCAGCACCGCACCATTTGTTCAGAAGCGTGGCTGCTGTGTGAGACCGTCCCGTTTCAGGTTTATCATTAGGTAAAACAAAAGGATACATCACTGGTAGGGTGAAAATATTTGCATCATAAATAATAGACAAGGGGCTGAACTTTGTCACCCAAAGAGCATGCAGAAATTGATGAGAAAAAAACAAAATGCCCAGAAGAAAAACGGGTAAAAGATGGACGGGCAATTGCTGTCCTGCGTAAGCAATTGCTCGTCTGTCTGATGAGCAGCATACGCACATCTGGGATAACAAATTAGCAACAATGAAAGTGATCCTTCATGACTGCTTGGGGGGGTGGACGTGATAATGGTGGGCGGGAGCATGGCAGGCAGAGCCTTTGGAAGGTCATTTGGTAGTGCCTACCCAAATTTAAAATTTGCATGTCCTCTGAAGGCCACTCCCCCTCGAGGAATGGATCCTACAGAATCACTTTCAAAAGTGCTTAGAAGTAAGTGTACAAAATGTTTGTTTCAGCAATATTTGTAACAGCAAAAACAATGGCAACAGCCTAAATGTGCAGCATTAAGGAAATCACAGGTGTGAGCAACCACAGGTGCACAGAGGGGGCCCTGCCCTGGGGGCAGTGACGCTAAGAGACACCACGACCAGCATGGGACAGCCACGGGGGCTGACCCCAGGGATGGACCGAAGAGCTCGTCAAGTCAGAAAGAGAGAACAAGCTGTGGGACAAGATGGAGAACACAAGCATTCAAGAAAAATGTAAAAATATGTAATGCATTGTAATATACATTATATTACAATGAAATGATAAGCAGAATATAACACTGTAATAACAAATCCTATGTGTACATTATAAATATGTAAATCTATAAGAAAATGTGTTTAAATTTTTTCTCGCAATGTACATATCCACAAAATTTAAAACATATCCTTTATATAAATCCCTGGAGAGTGGACTGGAAAACCCACAGGAGTGGCTTTGCTTTTCTGCTTTTTACCCCTTTGTGTTCATACTTTATTTTGACATGGAAACCACACACTATAGTTTTAGTTTTATCCCTTCATGGTGGAGCAGGTGGATGGGCTGATGCAAAGAACAGGGTTCTTTCATCCTC
Organism: Rhinolophus hipposideros; assembly: GCF_964194185.1. NCBI lineage: Eukaryota > Metazoa > Chordata > Mammalia > Chiroptera > Rhinolophidae > Rhinolophus > Rhinolophus hipposideros. The sequence continues at coordinate 2,418,989 of NC_138049.1, read as the reverse complement.
AGCATTTTATCTGGGGGACAGTGGCGAGGTGGGCGGCTTCTTCCAGCCCAGGCGCTGAACCTGAGCTCAGGTGCTGGGCTCCTGGTCAGCATTGTGGACAGCGAGGGGCCAGACTCTGGCCTCAGCCCTGACCAGTTACCTTGCAAGAACCTCCTCAGTCACCCACCGAGCAAAATGGTGAGAGCAGAAGGTGCTTGGAGACGAGCAGCCAACATGCTAGAGATGCCTAATTAAAACCAAGGAGCAGATTTTAGGATGTAGAAATTACTGGCTGCGAGGCGCAAAGCCGAGGCAGCACGCACCTTCGGAAGACCCAGGTGCAGCACGTGGCTGGCCACTCCAGATGGGGGCTCGCTCCTGGGCTAGCTCTGCACCCTGGTTCTCCTTTTCCTGTACAGAATTCTTGCTCTGAGGTTATGCTGCTCATAAAAATCCTCCAAGCTACCATGTGCTGCACAGTCTCCAGCCAGCACATAGGTCCACCATGTTTTGAGCAATTGCCCACCCAGGGGCGCTCCAGGTCCTCCCACAGGGCTCTGCATTGCAGAACTCAGCTCCCTGGGGACTGAGGGTGACCCTGCCACTGCTAAGGGTGAGTAGACAAGCACAGGGGAATATGCGCAGGCAGACGGCACAGCCTTGTTAATTAATTTGAACTGCTAGAGTTTCATTAGGGATGGAAACTTGGTAGTCTTTTAACTCACAGAGGGGCGGGAAGGACACGGCCACGCCTGCCATGGCCAGGGGCTGCCTCTCCCTATACAGTCAGATACTACCTGACCCTCCGAAGGATCTTTAGGTTAGAGGCTAACAGTGGATTGGTGTGGCTAGATGGGAACAATGACAGATGGCACAAATAGCATTTAAAATGCTTTATAATCATCTTGGGGATGCTGATTTGCTTTAGCTCAGTACTTAAAAAAGATAATACATGATTTGGAAAGAATAATTAAAACCAAGTACAATTAACCTTTGTTAATCCCATGGTATTTTCTGACTTGTGCAAAATGTTTGATGGGTTTTTAAATCTTAGACTGGTGTCGCTCTGCAGACAGCATGCTACAATGGGCAGCTGATGTGTGACCAGGAACTATAAACTAGCTTTAGCACTGACTGAAATATTTAAAAAAAAAAACAAAGACTAAGCTACTGCTGGAAATCCCGACACTGCATCCAGGAGCCTAACAGATGGATGTGGACAATCTTCAGCTTCAGTTCCATTGTTGCTGTCTCCCTGTCATCCAGCTACATGCTCAGCTCACGTGCCTAGAAAACTCTACCCTGTTGTAAGTGTACGGAGAAGGATTTTTCTGTGTCCTTAGCACTTCAGTTGCTACCTACCTCAAAGGTGTAATAAACTAACTTTAAGTAAAATTGATTGGAGAACTCACAACAGTAAGGCATGAAAAACCCCTTTCTAAACCGCATTAGAATTCACTGTGTCTAATTTTGTTTTCCTTAGGTCAATACGAAAATGAACTTGAATTCTCTATGTGCACAAAAGCCTGAGAAGGTGCTTAAAAAAGCCTGCTGGCGCCTGGGTTGGACTTCAAGTCCATTATGGACCATTTAAAAGGCATGTGTGTATGAATAGTTGAGAGTTGGCTGTATTGCCATGTTCTTATTAGGTAGCACGAGTATGATCCTTATTGCAGCATTTTAAACACACAGCTCCAAGTCATGCACACTCACGATGAAACACCACCGTGCCCTGAAGGACTCAGAGGTTTGCGTCCATGCTTACAGGCAGAGCTCTTTGCGGGGACGGAGTGCGCTGGTGCTCCTTTCCCCTTCAGGAAAACCACAACAGGAGAAATAAAGCCACCTGCTCAGGCAAGCTGCGGGCAGAGGCAGGATGGAATCCCTGGCTTTCCAACCTCTGATTCTGTGAAGCGGGTCAATTTTGTCAACAATAAGGAGCCACCCTGACATACAAATACTTCCTAAGGCAGTTGGGAGCCCGATGAAAGTGCCCCACCTCTATTAGGCAGGACAGACCCATGGCTCCCCTCCTTGGCAGCCTCATTAAACCTGGCACCAGCGGCCACTCAGCACTCTGACGGCTGTCATCACTTAGGCAACAATCTTGGTTTCATCTGGGGACAACAGGAGGACCCGAAAGAATTCAGTGACAGTTTGTGTCAGGACTCCCTAGGGCGCCCTGAATCAGCTTTCTCCCAATTCTAGGAGTCAATGCCACTGGTCAGGAGCTGCCGGCCCCTTAGGGTCCCCAGAGAGCCCCGAGGTTCCACCCCTCCCAGCTCTCATCTGGCGAGCTCACCCTGGTGGGCAGCGGCTTCTCCAATAGCCTAAACCAAAGAAGCGAGTGGATTCTTGGTCCCAATGTGATCCACTTGATGTTTGTATTTCAACATCTATGTATTTCTTCCAAACGTCACAGAAAATTTCAGATTCCAAAATATTAATAGTAAGGACCCCAGTAACCACCAACAGGCTGAAGCCGTCCCACCTAGATTTCCAGAAGGGGCTTGTTGATTTGTCTGTTTGTGAGTTTTTAAGTAACTACTAATGTTACGGACTGAATTGTGTCCCCAAAATTCCTGTTGGAGACCTAACCCCCAATGTGACTACATTTGGAAAAAGGGCCTTTGGGAAGGTAATTAAGATTAAATGAGGTCATGAGGGTGGGCCCTGCTCCAAAAGGACGGTGTCCCTTATTAGAGGATGAAGAGACACCAGGGACCCCTCTCTCCGCAAGCACAGACTCAGGCTGTGTGAGGACACAGAGCAGGCAGCCGTCTGCCAGCCAGGAACAGAGCCCGTACCAGACACCAAAATAAATGTCTGCTGTTTAAGCCGCCAGTCTGTGCTATTTTGTTATGGCAGGCTGAGCAGACTAAGACCATTACTATATCTAAACATGTTACTATTAATTCAAAATATCACAAAAGGATAACTTTTAAAGGGAGCTGACCAGGTCTACTTGAATCCGATAGGCCTTAAGAGTAATTTTAGACGTACCATGCAAGCTAAGTTTACACATCCATCTGCTATGCTGAGATCCAGCGATGACACGTTTCAAACAGGTGTTTGTTTTTGCACAAAGATCTGTAGTTCACAGAGCTATGCACTTAACTGACTGCCTCCTTCTTCCTGTAAAAACTCTCTAAAGGAGGGATCTTCATTGTCCTGAGGTGCTTGCCTCTGTGTGTCCCTCTGGAAGAGGTGGTCACTGGGCTAGCAACTCAGACAAGAAGTGGAGGGTGGGGGGTCTGCAGGACACCTGGATGATTTCTAAACTGGATGTCACAGGGCGGGGCGGGGGGTGCGGTTGGAGGCAGCTGAGAATTGGTTCTCACCTGAACCTTTACAATTGAGCAGAGAAAATTAAAAAATCAAACAGAACTGACTTATTTTCCATGAAAGCATTCTTGATCCTGGGACTCTCTGGTTCCTAGGTATCCGTCCCTACCTGGCCAGACTGGCAAGAACCACAGGTCTGATCCCACTCGTGCGGGCACACACCTGTGGGTGTCCGGGCTGTGAACTCAGGGTCAAAGTGGAAGGTGTCCTCGGGTCGGCCCACTGCCGGCTTGAAGGGCGGCTTGATCTCCTTCCTGTACAGCTTCTGCAGGAAAATCAAGTCAGGAACTGAGTGGGTGCGTGCAGGGGCCACAGAGGGGGCGAGAGCACGCCGAGCGGCAGCAGAGGCGTCTGACAGCTCTGTGGGGACACTGGAAACTGCCTCCTGTGAACACTCCAGGGTCCCCTGCTGTTCTCACACCCCAGGACCTGTGCTCTGGGGGCCTGGGCACCCTCCCTGCACACCTACTCTGCCTGTCCCCATATTTGGGCGGCCAGACCTCTCTGCTTGCGTGGGTTGGGACTGGCTTTTGCGTTCCTTCACATGGTGTTGTGCACTCTAATGGCCCGTCGGAACACCTGTGTCTGATGAGCAGCAGCCCTTCCCGGGGCCACATCTGGGGCCCTGAGCTTATTTCACTGCTATGACCTGGGTGCACAGAAAACCCACACCGCATCACCCCAGTCTCTAGCGGCATTCGTGGAAATGCCTTCCAACCCGACGGACGTTGTTTTCAGGCCTCTCAGCCATGGCCATAACTCATTTGGGGGGGGGGGCGATTCAACTTAGTGCAATACAAAGGCCTTTGGGACCAGGCTCAGTGGTGCGTGGATGACACTGCAGGTGTGGGTGGAAGGGAGCTGGAGGCTTGGGGTGCCAGCCGGAGGAAGGGTTCTGGGCGGAGCATGGTGGGGCATTGGGGAGGGGCCAGGTCTGCAGCAACCCCGCTCCCAAAGGAGGCCCAACAGGGGTTTCCTCCCAGGTGTGGAGGGATTCCAGATGGAGATGATTTAGAGGTCACAGTGATGGCCAATGTGCTAAGTGGCCGTGCTCCTGGCAGGCTGGCACGCCAGCAGCTGGGCTTGGAAACTGGGAGGGTCTTGCCGTAACCACTTAGCAGGTATTTCCTGAATCCTGCCAATAAGAGTCCCCCAGGTGCTGGCTGAAAACACCAGTTCCCAGACCTTCTGTGGCTCTCTGCACCTTAGCTGAGTCAGGGACCCTGATGGCTGGGCAAGTTTGGGAAACAGACAGTGACTCTTGTGGAAACTGGCCTAAATCTCTCAATAACGCTGAAAAGCAGATTTTTATCACTCCCATCTTACAGATGTGGAAACTGAGGCTCGCACAAGTTAGGTAACTTGTCTAAGGTCAAGAACAACTAAGGGGCAGACAGGAGGGCGAGGAGACATGAGTCTTCTGGGTCTCCTGACTCTTCCCGTTACAGAAGAGCTTGGACGAAGGTGAAGCTGGGAGGCAGGAGGTGCAGATGTCCAGATCCCTGCCCAGAGCACAGCCTTCCGGAAGCCCCTGCGGCCCGAGGAAACTGCTGACTCAGCTCTCAGAGCCACAGCCATGTCCAGGGATAAGGTACCAGGAGGCCGTTCAGACTGGTGACTGCTGGGCTCCCACTCGCCTGTGCACTTGGGAGCCATCAGAGAAGGGACCATGAGTGAATGCAGCCCCAAATGATCTGGTCGTTTCCTGCCCCGCAGCAATAGATTGCATTAGGAATTGAGCTACTCCTTCAGCCCTTTCCAGAATGAAAGATGCTGCTTGCTGTGTGAGGTGCTTGTCGGGCTGGACAGACTCCTGGCTGCTGCACTTGTCAGAGGAAACCTAACAAGTCGGGCAGGCCCTGCACGCTGGTTAAAATGCAGTCGTGACCAGGACCCACGGCCACCCAGTGGGGCCCATGGGCTTGGCCCTGCCCTTTGTACTAGTGAGTCTGCTTTTGCCACATCTGAGCCAGGTTATTAAATAAATGTGCGTCCTTCTCACATCAAAGTCACATGCTCTCCCTCTGCATGCTTCCCAGAGGGGAGGGAGGGAAGGAGTGGGGGAGGGAGGGGGGGAAGAGAAGCCTCTACCACAGGGCCAGGACCCTACTTTCACTCTCAAGGGGAATTTATTTACACAAGAGATTGACACACACACACGCGCACGCCTGGTCTCCACTTAATCCAAATGAAAGATGTTTTGCATCTGAAAGCTGAAAACTTGTACATTTCAGTTCTTTTCACCCCTACTCCACGCCACTGGGACCCATAAGGACCCACAGGAGCAGGAGGGAGGGCAGGGCAGTCTCCCACGTCTGCCCCCAGCTTCACAGTGGCAGATAGAATCATCCCCTTGACCCAGTGCTTATTTACCAGGCGGTTCTGCCCCCCACGGGACAGCTGAGTTGCCATGCTGAGTACGACTGGCACCCGCTGGGCAGAGGCCAGTGTTGCTGCTCACTGTCCACTGTGCTCAGATGGCCTGGCAGGCTTGCTTCCTGTCGACCCTCAGCAGTGTGGCCGTCCATCAGCCTTGTTCTGGGAGGTGGAGGTGACTCCGCTTTCCTGGGACCCCTCCCCAGCTCTCATGGCTTGTCTGCCATGGCCCCTACCCTCCCACGGAGGACCACAGTGCCTCCAGGACCCAAGCTGACCGAAAGCACAGATTTCATCTGTGACCAGGCTGCCTCCCACGGCCTCACTGTTTCCCCCCAGTTTTCCCCCTGCTTTCTACCCCAGGAGGGTTCGGCCATCGGGCCGGGAGGCTGAGCCCTTGGAGGGGACGCCGCTTCCCACCTCCAAGTCTTCACCCACGAGGAAAACGTTCACCAGCATCAGATCTGTCAGCCAGCAGCGGCACTGCTGTGAACGTCCTTTGGCTGGAGAGCCCCGTGTCCCCCTCACTGAAGTATTTAGTGGTAACTCAGGGAGGGAGGGAAGCCACGGTGCCCCGGCACCCCCATCCCAGGACGCCGTGTCATGGGGCTCAGATCCCACTTGAACCCGGCTCTGCCCCATGCTGAGTCCCAATTCCAGCATGTCCCTATGCCATGGGACCCAGCAACCACGCAGCGTGTCAAGTCCACTGGCTTTACGCCGCAGCTTGTCTGCTGTCCCTCGCCCTTTCCAAACCGTAGGTGTCAGCCTGTGCTTCAGGGAAGGAGATCCTAAGTGACCAGAAGGGAGAGCATGTGCCAGTCCCCAGGCTGGGCCAGTGGGCGGGGCTTCCCCGTGCGGTGGGCGGGGCTTCGGCATGCCGGTGGGCGGGGCTTCGCCTTGCTGCAGGAAGGTCCGGCTGACCCTTCCGGCCCGACCGTGGTCCTTGTGCCGGCTTCGTCCATGAGCGTAATCGGCCCCCAGGACGGCACGTGCTCCGACCCCAGAGGTCGCTGTGGCTTCTTCGGGTTTCCTGCAGGCAAAACGGGCTGCGCAGGCCCCCGGGCCTTCTGGAGCCCGCACCGGTCGGTCGTTGGAGGCCCCTCGGGCTGGATGCAATCCCAAGGCCGGCCACTCCTTCCCGATACTGGATAACATCGTGGAAGCGCTAATACGTGTTCCTTTTCTACATGCTGTGCTTTCCGCGCCCAAACCTGGGAGTGGGTTTGAGGTTGCCATTTTAGGGGAAAAGTCACCTGCTTCTCTTTCCTAATGTTCACACAGGGTTAAATCCAGAATGCACCAGCAGCAGCGTTTTGCGGAGGAGCTTGAGCTGAACGAGATGCATCATAGTTCTGACCTAGATTTCCTCTCCGAGTCTCTGGAACAGTGCGCCCCACACGGATGACGTCTCCTGATCAAAGTCACCGGCCTCACGCCAACCTCTCGCCTGCCCGGATCGTAGGGGACACAAGTCGTAGGACGTCAGAATGATTTCCCATACCTAGGAGGCTCTGAGCAGGTGCGTTAGGTTCCATTTATGTCTGAAAGACCATCAGAGGGAGTCAAATAAAAATGGCAACTGGATAAAGCAATCGGAAAGTGTCGTGTTTGGGGGTCACAGACCCCACATCTGCTTTCTGCAGGCACTTCTGGCCCAGGCATTTTAAAGGTAAATGTTCCAGTTAGGCAAAAGGCACAGCTACCGATGATTCCTGAAATTACACTGCCCAAGTCGGGCTGTGTGCAGAGCACTGCCAGCGGGCAGGGTCACTGGAAGAGCTTGGGTGACGCCAGTGCCGTGGTGGCTCTCTGAGCCTGGGGTTGGAGGACCAGCACTCTGCCTGCACAGCTGTCCCCCACCATAAGCGATTCCAGCAAAAGAACCTGGATTCACAAATCTGCTGAAACCCAGGGTGATCAGTCACTGAGCAGAGTCCTGTTGGATCCCTGCAAAGGATGAGTTTTCCTGGTGTATCTGACATGGGAATCGATGGATGCAAATCTTTTTCCTGAGCAGTGGAAGGAACAGCTGCACGCTGCGGACTCCAGTTCTGCGAGGTACTGAGCTGTCGGGACAGGTCCCAGGAAGCAGCTCCCTGCCATCCACCTTCCATGTCCTGTGTGAACCCCTCTGGTGGGAAAGGAGCCCTGGGGCCTGCAGCCTTCTCTGCTCCTGCTGGTACATGCTGTCAGACCACCCAGTGACCTTGGGCACTCTTCTTACTGCCCCATGCCTTTCTCCCAGGACTTCCTCCCATCTCTCAGAATAACAACTGGTGATGCGCTTGGAAGAGTTTTGGAATGTCAGTAGAACAATGCAAGCACAAGCTCCCAGCATTAATAAGAGCAACTGCAATAAGGAATACTCACCAGTCACAATGAGGGTCTCGCCTACGGCCGTCCCATGACGGGTGCTGTGGCAGCCCCTCACTCCCACTGAGGCTGACTGGAGTCCCTCCACCTGCTCACGGGCCTGCGCTGAGTCACATTTATGGAGCTCACCTGGGGTTTGTGCTGTGTTCTGGGCACTGCTCCAGCCCCAGGGCAAGGAAACATAGCTCACTGTCTGGTTGTTCCCCTAACCATCCACTGAGGCATTCCGTCTGCAATTAACTCTAATTTTTCATTCACCTAATCAAATGGAGCAAGCTTTCGGGAAAAAGCCTCCTGCACAAAGCCATCTGCTGGGCTCTGAAGGCAAGTGAAGGGCAGATCCGGGCAAACGGGCTGCGACCCCCACTTCTATTGTCAGTTTATTTATTCTGCTGCCGCAGGTCACCTGGAGACCCTGGAAGACGTGTTAGATGGCAGGTGTTTACTTGAAAAACAGACAGACTTCTGCTGGCAGTTATGGGCCACAGAAGGAAACAGGAAGCAAAATAAGTATCTTTGTCGTCCAGACTGGATCAGAAGCAGGCACAGGGCTGAGCTGAGAGTGGGCGGCCAGGGAAGCGGCTTCTCACCATCCTGAGCGTCTTCTTGGCAGAGGGAAGGCCTCTGGGTCACAACACGTTTCACAAATGTGACTCCACTGCGGTTTTCAGTGATCCAAGCTGCTGAAAACGGGCTAGGGAGTCAGGGTGCTGGGCGAGGAGCTGTTTTGTCAGGGGCAGGTTTCTGTTTAAGAGAAGACTTGAGGAGGAGATGAAGTGAGCTGTTGGGGCACTTGGGGAGGAGGATTCCAGAGGACAGACCAACTCGAAAGCAAGGAGAGCTGTGGGGGCAGTGAGGTCCTGGATCTCCTTCCCTTTTCTTCATGTCTCCAGCCCTCCCTGCTCATTCCTCTTCATCTCGTGGCTTCTTTGTGACCAAGTGCAGGTCCCTTTGTTTTTTGCCTCTCTCCCAATAAACAATCTTACCATTGCCCAGATGGTAAGCCCCGGTGGGCGTAGGGCTTTGCCCACCCCACCCACTATTCTGTCCCCAGGCCTGGAAAGTGCCTGAAACATGGTCAACAAGCATGGCTGAATAAATGGAGAAACGAGTGATAACTGAAGGGCTGCGTGGTTCTACCCTGAGTACTCATGGAAGGGGAAGGGTGCAGAGTAGCGTGCGGGAGAGGGCGGAGCACGGCGGAGCCCCCTCATGTCACCAGAGTCACCAGTGCTCTTCCACCCAGGCGTGTGCCGCCCTGTGCTGTGTAACACACAGCCCCGTTGTCACCTGAATGGTTCGACCGAGGCCTAATTATCACGTGTAGCGTAGTTTCCACCGAAAATCATTCCGGCTCACAATTGACTGTGAATGGTCATCAGGTGCCCATCAGTGAGCTGAGGACGGCCTGAGACCCTTACAGACCTACCTGTCAGGGAAGCTGAGAAAAAGGTTTCAGACGGAGGCTGTGGCCTCCACTTCTTTGAGGGCCTCGACTCTCAGTTTTGTGGGAGACAGTTTAACAATCTGATTTCTACTTTGTCTTTAACAGGCTTTTGTTTTTTTAACCTGGCCTCAGAGGTCACAGATATGCTGATACTGTACCTGCTTCTCTAATCTTCTCTTAGAAAGAAGGCTAATCTCATCAAAGCTCTCTAAGCAGAACTATAAAGCTCATCAGAGTTGAGCCCCATTTCTCTCCCTGACTGAAGACCATGCTGCCAGGGTCCCCACACCCATCTCGATGGCCCCCTTGAATAATCTTCCTTAGGTCTTTAATAAGTGTCATGAGTAACTTTAACAGCCTGGGCCATATTTTTTCTTTAACAACAAGAGAGCTGTGTGGGCCTGGGCCCCATTGGAGATCAGAAATGCAATGCAGAACCTGGGGTGTCCAGAGGCCCTAGCACTAAAAGGCCCGCACAGCCCCTCCGAGCAGCCCTCCAAGCACCCCGGGATCTTTGTTAGCTGAGGAGGATCTGTGCTCTGTCCTCAGTGTGGGGGAAGGGCCGCAGGGTCACCTAAGCCCCCTCTAACAGGCCAAGAATAATAACAGATTTCAGGCCCAGAGCTGGTGGGGAGGGGTGGTGGTGGCTCCTGGGCTGCAGCTGTGAAATGCCAGCCCCTGCGGAAGGCTCGTGAGAGCCCGCCCCCTTCCAGGGCACAAGCTGACGTTTACCTCTGGTTTGTACTGAGCGGCGGGTATGCCTGCTCCCCACCTCCCTGCCATTTGTGTGCAGTGGGGACTGCAGCAACTTACGTTCCAATCTATGGTGACAAAGAAAGGGTGACGCTTGATCTCCTCCACGCCGTCAATACCAGCACCTGTCACAATGACAACAGAGTGGCATGAGGACAAAGATTTCAGTAGATGAGTTATCTACGGAAATTCTAAATACCCAGTCACACTGTGGGAGAATTCCCACTGAAAGGCAACTGTGGGAAATCTTTCTGTAAGGAATTATTTAAAAAATGAATTGGTACTTAGTTACCATTCATGTAAGTTTCGACTACAATACATATTGAAACTTCTTAAGGGGCATTAAACTGGAAGCAGCCTTTCAATTGTTCTGTCCTGAGTTTGTAGCGTTCCAAATGTAAGGGAAGTAAAATAGTTTTAAAAAAAGCAAACACAGTGACTTCTAGAAAATCGCTTCCACTAATGCTTAGGCGGTGACTGTGTGTTTTGGGCGTCCTCGGAGCTCGCACAATATGTGGCAGTGTTCCCGCCCACCTCAGGACCTTTTGCTTTCAGGGACTTCAGGGGCAGGCAGCTGGCCCGCATGTCCCCATGGCACCCCACAGCGGCGGGCACAGGGCCCTGGGGCTCTTACCCAGCCGGTTGCAGGGGTTCCGCTTGAAGAGGGCTCTCAGCAAACTCTGGGCCTCCATGCTGAGGAACTGGGGCATGCCCAGCTTGGCTCTGCAAAGCAAGTCAGACTTAGGGGGAGGACCGCCCCTGGGGGACCGGCTTCTTCAGGCTTTGCCTTCCTGCTCAGTTAGCATGAACAGGCCAACAGGCTCAGCTCAGAGTGACCGCAGCAGTGCGCCTGCCGTTTTGGCTGTAGGGCCTTTTGCATGGAGAGTCAGTGGGGACACCAAAGGAAGTTTTTGTTTATGTGGGTTGTACACATTAGAGATGGAAACAGAACCTTTTACACTAGCTAGTTAATAATTGATCTTAAAAATAACCAAGCCTCCACAAATAGACAATCCCAATCCCAGGACTGTCAGTAGCATTTTTAATGGGAATTAACTAGGATTTCCAAAGGAGCAACATGATGGCTTTGAGCCAAGCGGTGATATCCACACTTTGTGAATCTCTTCCGGGGCTGCCGGAAACCAGTGGGGTTCTCTTTCCTGCCTCTGCGCTTCCTCTATTGTACTACTATAAGGAAATCAGGGAAAGGGGTCTTGCAAGCCCCCAGAGGGTCTCAGGCCCCTGGGACCAAACTTTGAGAACCACGGGACCACAGCTGGGTGCTGCGTCTCAGAAATGTGGCCCCTCCTAAGTGACCGGTCCTGAGCCCACGCCTGGTATTTGCTGGAGGGAATTATTCTAGCTTTAGAAAAGGTACACATCTTATTACCCCTTAAAATAAACAGGAACTGAGGTAATCAATACAAACACAAGGGACTGCAGCTACAGATGTCATTCACAATGTACAGTCACCTGACACAGGAAGACACTGATGAAATCTTCCTGTGGTGGGCCTCGTCCACTGACCTCTCTCCTTCCATTTATACAATGGCGTCATCTACAAAAACTTAGGCTTTTTAGGTACCTCTGGATTGCATAAAGGTTACAGACCATTTGTAGGGTTTGAGAGAGCTGGTCGTGAGGACCAGCGGCTTTATGATGTCCCCTTCAGGCGCACAGAAGTCCCCTGCATCGCTCAGCAGGGAGACACTGATTTGGGGTCCCCTTGTAACAGTTTCCTGGCCACCTCCCCACTCCCGTGCACCCTCCCATCTACTTTCTTCCTCCTAGAGCTCTCCCTCTGACATGCTGCTCAGACAGAGCCTGGCCACATTGAAGACAGACTTCTTTCTGGGGCTAAACTTCTTTCTGGGGTTCTGGGAGGCAAATCCACTTGCGCAGTAAATGATTCCTCATCAGCATTAAGGAGAGAACTATGTTTATATTCAGTCACCCGGGCAACTTGGCTCCTGCCAATGTCAGGCAGGAGAGCTCAGGTATCTGTACAAACGGGGTCAACAGGCAGAGAAGGAAAAGAAGCCCCAGCCCTGCATCCTCTAAGTCCTCTGCCCTCTGATCTGTGCTTCACGTCTGATGGCCACCACTCATCACATCTAAACCCTTGCTGTTGGACAGCTTCGAGGACCCTTACTGATGGAAACTTTCTCTACGGTAGAAGCTGTCGTTAGAATCACTCCGTGCCCCCGTTCATGGCTGGCCATTCACTCCATCCACTGTAGCCATCATTACTGCCTGTAGCTGCCTATCACCCAGGTTTCGAAGACTGAAGCTCTGAATATCAGAGGTGCTAACAGCTACGGGTGGGTCCCCAAGGGTGGGCTTTTCCTACTCACTTGAGGATGAGGGCCATGGTTTCCTTCCTGTCCTTCCCCTGGAACGGCAGTGATCCTGTGAGCATCTCGAACTGCAAAGGAACACAGGACAGGGAGAGTGTGTTCAGGCGGGCGGGATGCAGCCACAGAGAGTTCCAGGCAGGCCAATGCAACCCACTCACTTCCCAATCAATGGGGTGCAGGCATCGCCGCCCTGCTTGGCAAACGTCAGTGAGCAGAACTGCTTGTGGAGGTCATGTGGGGGGGGACGTGGACAATAGATAAAAGCAATCAATAAATCCACTCTGTGGTAGGTGAGGAGGTGCTAAGTGCAATGGACAAGAGTGAGTGGGTCGTGGGGGATGGGGAGGAGCCGGCATCTCGGGCCACACGTCTTCTGTGGGGTTGGCCGAGGACCCCGTCCTCTGGCGGGTGCTGGGGAGGAGGCGGCAGCTAAGTCGTACTGAACATCATTACGTATCAGGATGGGACAGGAGCACACTGAAATGCACACAAGCGCTTTCCTAAGAGTAGGAGTCATCCTTCTGACAGTCTACTAGGAGGGGAATTACAACGCTAAAGACATGAACGCATTTAAGGCTTTACTAATGTCACTGGTCTACTCTATGAGAGCAAATTTGACAAGAAATTAAAAAACTCTGTGCATTCGGGTGTTTGAAGCTCTCTCACATTAACTAACATTTGCTGTCCCTGCCGTGTGTACCCATTGATGAAGGCACATAGAGCAGACAGGCTGCAGGAAACCATCAATATACAATAAAACGAGAGTGAGAGAGTCCAAGGAGGATTCAAAATAGACAAGCACAATCAAACTGAAAGGCTAGAAAGCTCTGCTTGGCAGATGAGCTATTCTTCTGATAAAATAGGATACATTTTATAAATTGATTATGCAAATTAAAATATTTCTTAAAAAAGAACCGTATTAGCAGAGAAAATTCTCTTCCTATTTTAGTTCTTCCTTTCTTTCCCTCGTCTTTCTTTCTTGAGTCTAGTACTAATGAAATTCCATGTCAGAGAACAGCCTGTCTGGCCACGTGAAATGAAAAAGCTATTACTTGACTTGCTGTTTAATCTTTGCTACGCAGACAGCGCCCATTCTGATGCCTGTATATCTACCTGATGATTATGATATCGTGCATACATTTGCTGAGTGGTTTCTTTTCAGCTTTGACTACGACTCCTTAATGATCAGGGTCTAAATCCTTTGCGTTTCTCTCCTTCCGTCCTCTTCTTCCCTGCACTTTGTTCTTTCCCCTACACCTGGGAGGTCCTTAACCATTTACTAACCCGCAGAACATCCAACACAGGGGTATGCATGGGTGTTCGGTAAATGTTTCTTGGTGATGTGGTGGTGAAGCTATTATTTTTTCAGCCCAGTGTCATGGTACTCTGGCTTCACTTCCAGCCACCTTCAGCGTGCCCTTTTCGGTCCGCCGTGGAGGAAGGCGATCGTGTCAGTATACCATTCTGAATAAAGCCGCTGAGGCATTTCTCAGCATTTAAGTGTCTCATGAAATTGGGCTATTACAGATGAGCACCCATGAGACACCTGTCAGTTGTGCTCTAGTGTTGGACAGTCTCGAGACTGATCCAAGGCGCCAGGGCCAACTGATAAAAACTCCAGCTGGCGGTGGGCGCCCACTCTGGGTCACGTGTTTGGTGGCATACCTCCAAGTGAGTCATTCACAAGTCAGCACCCAGGCAGGCTGCAGAAACGTAGAGGGGACCTGATAAGACGTGGGCGCATTTCACTGTGAGTAGTTACGATGCTTCCAGGAGGGTAAATAATTCGATGTACTAATGCAGTGGTTTTTAACTGGAGACAATTTTGAGGCATGTCCCAATGTCCAGACACAGTTTTGCTGGTCAGCACTGGGGGTGCTAGAGGTGCTGGTGCCTGTGCCCCAGGGGTGCTGCTCAGCAGCCCACAAGGCCCAGGACAGTCTCCAGCACAAAGAACTGCCTGGCCCCAAACCCCAACAGTGCCGGGGTGGAAAGCCCTGTGTAGACGGACATCTAATAAACCTAAAGAGGTGGCCAGCCCTGGGGCACAGGCATGTCCCCACTCCAGGAGCCTAGATGGTGCTGGGCGCAGATAATGAGAAGGTCTCGGTGAGGGAGACACAAGTCAGAGGGAGCCGAGAATTCCAGTTCATTTGGCTGATCGACATTCTCAAAACAAAATGAACAGCAAGTTGCTGTCTTCATCTGAAAGTGGACAAGGACCAACCCGACTGCGAGACGTTCTGAGGGGGCAGCAGCCCCACTGTGCGGGGTATGGGGGGGCTGGATCTCGCTCGCCAGATGCGCGTGTGAGGATGTGTCAGAGCCTGTGGGACAGCTAGTCACACCTCTGCACACTCATGTGGAACGTCTTGTGTGAGAGCTTCAGATCTCGGCACTGACCCCTTCCTCGAAACAGCCTTAGGAGGAAGGGGCAGCTCTTCCTGCCTGTTGCGGGGGCCGCGCCCCAAACCAGAACCAGCCCCATTTGCTGCAGCAGCGTGAGGCCTTCACACGGAACCCGCCTGTGATGGTTCTCGCACTTTCAGGGCCGTGGTGAAGAAACGGGCGGAGAGTGGCAGGTGGGCTCCTGCACAAACCCAGAGCATTCAGGAACATGCATGAAATGCAACCCTGACGTTGTCCTCGACACCGACGTCCAGGCTGGGGTGGGAGGTACTGGCGATACACGGTCGCCGTGGAGCCATCAGCATTTGTTTGCACTCCTTTCTGGTCACAAGTGCCTCGCCTCAGACGTTCCATTTTGTGCAGCACAGGGAGCGCCACCATCAACACGAGCGTCTTCCCTCCAGCTGTGCGGAGGGATTGTGGATTATCAGAGGACATGGGTGGACGGTCCCGACTCAGGAAATTCAAGGAGGGGATGGGCAGCGGCCCCTGAAGTGTGAAGACCCTTTCCGCAGAGGTAAGTGTGGATTCTACAACAAGGAAGGGGTCTTATCCAACCTCTCCTCTTCTTTGAGCCTTAGTGTCCACTTCTGTACACAGAAACAATGCTACCTTTCCTGCTTAACTTAAGGATTTCTTGGTTCAGCGCAAACAAATGTGAGGATGCTTTGTAAACTCTGAGTGCCGTGCAGACTTGACTTGTCATCAGTGTGACTGCCCCGCCCCCGCTTCACGCTAATGAGCAAAACCTCGGTTCTGGGACCAGCGTGATCCACCTCTCCAGCTGCAACGGCGCACTGAGTTTAGCCCCTTTGACTAAAATGACTGGACAACTCCAGCAAACAGGTGAGCCAGTCGGTTAGAAATGTGCTGTGTCGGGTAAGAAGTGTCCGGGCCATTTCTGCTGTGTCAGAGATGCCAGGCTGCAGCCAGGGTGGGCGTCCTTTAGAAGAAGAAAGGAGCCAACCCCTGCATCAGCTCCTCACTTCCCGGAGCACTGGGGACATGGGGAAGGTCCCCTGGTGCTTAGGAAGCGTCCTGTGCCGGAGACGCTCCGAGAAACGGATTCTCACAATGTCAGATGACAGATATTACACCAGCAAGACGTCCCAGCACCAAGAGGACACAAAAGACGGTGCCACCAGCTCTGCAGGGAGGACCGGGAAGGCTCCGGGAGTGCTGTGCCTGTGGGGGACTCAGAAGGGAGGCCGTCTGGGCAAAGCCTGGGGAAGGGAGATTAGCTCAAAACAAGTCACATTTCCTCTTGTCTTCCTTGGTCCTCATTTCTGTTGTCCTTTCTCTCAGGTGTGCGTGCATAGGTGTTTTTTCTTTCAATCTTTCTTGTTATATATCTTTGCTTTTCTTATTTTTTTTCTTTCAGCTTCTCCATTTATTTCTTTAATTTGCAGTGATTCTGACCAGGACACACTTTTGAGGTCTACTTTGTATTATGGGATAGATTTTATGGTCCATTATGTTAATATATAGAAACAGATTAGGGGAATATCACACCCCCTCTCTACCCCCCAGGAGGCTCCCCATAAATCAAGTGGGCTTTGACGTAAGTGTGGCTTTGGCTGCTGGCTCCTCACTGCGATCACCTGCTCGGTTGTCCCTTCTCTCCAGTCTCAGGCTGGCCTCCTGTTGAGACATCAGTTACACTGAGACACATGTAGTCACAAGTCGTGACTTCAGCTCATTAGGAAAGGGTTATCTGGAGGACCGCTGTGTGGTCACTTGCAAGCCCAGTTTAGTCACTACCTGTCATCTTCAAGGGCTTTGGGTTTGATTTCAGGGGAAGCGATAACAACTGGGGGTCCCCAGCGAGGAAGGACAGAACTGAGCCAGGGAGAGGATGAAGCATGGGGTCCCCTAAGGAAACCTGCCTTTCTGCGGAGGGATGCGCTTTTCGGGAGGGCGGGGCTTAGAAACCGGAATTGCTCCTGAAGCTGCAGACCTGTAACCTCCGACTTACAACCCAGTGTTGGGAAGGCAACCTCGAACTTCCCAGTGAACTCTGCAGCAGGCGGCGAGGCCGGTCCCCACCCCACCACCAAACCTCTCCAGGCAGGGGACACAGGAAGCCCCGGCCGGCGAGAAGGAAGCAGGGCAGGGAAGTCTAGAAACAGCACTGGGGTCTCCAGTGTGGGGACTGACTGCATCCTGGCTTATGCCACCAAATTTCTGAAAAATCATAAACACAGTACCCCAACACCTCCCTCTTAGTTAATATCTATGGAGCCTAATTATGTTGCAGACGTGTCTCGGTTCCTTTGCCTGTAATAAACTGTTCAATGCGTTGTGATCCGTTTTAGGGAGCGGCCTTCTCATTATAATTCGGGTTTCCTGGCAGGTGGCTGACAGGCCAGAGAAGGTGCTGGCCCTGGGGACAGGAAACCACCAAGATGGTGTCATGTAGCTCTGCCCCACAGAGGGAGGTCAGTAGTCTGTCTGTGTGCTGACAACCAGACGCAGCTGGCCTTTCTGAGCCCATGGGGCTGAGGACTGGACCTACAGACCAGTGACCATACCCCTCAAGGAGTCCTGGGTACCGGCCTAGGGCTCCCCAGTAACACCTGGGAACCATGGGAAATGCAGCCCAGTGGTTCCATAGCAAAGGGACCAGGTGTGTGCGGTGGGGTGGGGGGGCTGGTTGCTGAGGGAAACTGGGGTGCAGGTGCACACAGCTGTGCCTCGTGCTAGCTGGGCGAACGTCGGCAAAGCTACTCAAGCTCCTGCAGCCTCAGTTTCCTCATGTGTTGCCTGTACAGGATGCGGTGGGGAGGGACTTGGACAGCCCTGACATGCCACCACACTCCTGTCATCCAATGTCAGATTCCACAGTGTCACAAGTCTGGTCTCCTCTGAGGGCTGGAGACCATGGAGGCCACAACACGGCATCCGGCTGGGAGGATGGACAGAGTGAGTGTGTAGAAGGAAGGGAGTGCGGGAAGGGCCGCCTGGGCATTGGGGACAGGGAGCCAACACCATTCCTATTATGACGCCAGGGCGCCTTGTGGAGACGGTGCCTGTTTTATGCTCTATCTGTGAACATGATCGAAAGAAAATTCAGGTTTCTGGGTGTAGATGTAAAAATGTTTAACTCCATGTGTATTTTGGCTCGTGTTAGTTTTTATGACTAAGTGGAAGGATTTTGTGTTTGAAGAAAAATATGTTTAATATGGAAATTGCGGCACCTCTTAAAACCTTCACGGTAAACCTGTAAGAGCATTAAGAGTAAAGAAGGTTTGGCTCTTGCTACATCTGTGTCCTTATTTGAGCCCAGCTCTGTTTCCTAACGGTGGGAATCTGGGGTGGGCACAGGAGGAGGCGGCCAGGGGCCAGGACTGGGTGGCCGCGTCCTTGTTGAGTCACATAACGGGCACTGGTTGTCAAATTTCAAGCACTGTTTTCCCCGGGTCATTCCCGGGTCTCTGAACCAGCCTGGGGCTGGAGGCGGGGGAAGCAGGTACCACGGGCAGTGACGTGGACCGAGCAGGACAGGCCGTTACCATGAGCACGCCGAAGGACCACCAGTCGGCGCTCTGCGTGTGTCCTCTCCGGTTCACCACCTCGGGCGCCATGTACTCGATTGTCCCACAGAAGGAGTAAGCTCTCTTGTCGTGGTCAATGGCCTCCTTACTCAGCCCGAAATCTAAAGGCAAATAGCACACAGCACTGCTCAGTCTCCGAGGGGCATCCATTCCCATGCCGAGTCCCATTGGGTGGGCTTCAGTGTCACCTCTGTGAATTCTGCCTGACTGGTGTCTCTTCCCCAGCTGCTCTATCTGGCCCCACAGAACCCCTCCCACCCCCCCAGGATGCAGGCATCATGGCCACACATGCTGTGGAAAGCCTGGGAATTCCCCAAGTCAACGGTCTTTAGGAATCTACAAACTCAGGAGGCCTTGTGAGGAGGTGAAGAAATTGCATTTCTTAGTGACCAACATGCACTCCCCAGGAGACCACTTCCTCGCAGGCCCAGGCAGGTGGACCTCAGAGCGCTAAGCCACAGGTCAGGCCGAGACAGGAAGGAAAGGACTGAACGGAGGGCTACTTCGGAAGGAGGTCCCTGGTTGGCGAGGCTCGAAGCAGAAGATGGACAAGTGTGAGGGGACTTCAGGGCACCTGCCTGGGGTGTGCAGTGAGCACGCTCCCTTCCACTTTCTCCATGAAATCTTTGTTAACTTCTCCCTTCCTCTGATGCCCATGTGCTCACGCACTTAGCGGAGGGAGCACACAGAGCACGTGGGTTCTAAGATTATAGCACCGCTCAGTTGATCTATGAAAATAAGGATGACATCAGCTCCTCCCAGGGCCACGTGAAGGTGGAGTGAGGCCATGTGCTGAATGAGTGTCAAACACCCACAGGTGGGCTGCTCGTTCACTGCTGAAGTGACGTGCTCGGCACATTAGACTTTCAGGGGTTTGTTTGTAATTTGTGCCAGGCCAAAATGACAGATTACCACATATTATTAACTTGGGTCCCAAATAAATGATCCAGACCCTGATTATTAAATCACAAAAAGCCAAAACTCTAATATTACGGATAAACTTGACGTGGTAGCTCTACTTACTCCAGCTACCGCTGCACATGTGATTTATGTATCACACAGGCAGCTGCTCACTCAGCAGAGAAAATGTATACAATATGAGCAGAATCTTAGATCCACACGAAAAGCCCCCGTGAGCCACCTTCACCAGCTTTGGAAGTTGATTTGACTTTCTCATCTTGTTAGGGGTGGATTCCTTCTGCTGTCACACTGGCCGGGAAGGCACAAAAGGCAGCAAGAACAGATCAAACTACAGGGAGTCACGTGACATTCTAGGTACCCTAGAAACTGTGATTCTCCTGCCAGCTGCGTGTAGTCTGAAGGTTCTGTTAAAGGGATTGTCACGATCTTGTGTACAATTAGTGAGAAATTGTAAAGGTCTAACTGTTCAACTTTAACAAGCATTTAAAAGTATTTACTGAGTACGTATGGTCAGCTATTCTGTTAGGTACTGGGGATCTGGAAAGAGCAGGGAACACCTGCCCTGGAGAATGACTGTGTGGCCAGAGGCAGACCAGTAACTGAGTGGCAGGGAGACCGTGTGGGAGCTTAGGGAAGAAGGAGCAGCCAGGTAAGCTCTGAAGGAAGAACAGGGGTTGACCAGCTGCTCGAGCAGGGAGGTGCTTCCGAAAGAGGTGAGGAGAGAGCGTTAGTTCAGGGGCATGTGGGAGGGGGTGTGTGTGGAGGTGAGGCCAGGCCCAGGTCAACCCTGGAACCTGTGACTAAGTCCCCGTGCAAGGGAAAGGGACCCTACAGGTGTGGTTACGTCAAGGATCGTGACACAGGATGTTACCCTGGGTCACCAGGTGGGCCCATAAAGCAAAGGATCCTTACGAGAAAGAGGGGGCAGAGGGCAGAGTCCCAGAGATGAGAGAGGCTATGCTGCTGGTTCTGAAGATGGAGCACAGGCCTCGAGCCAAGGGACACGGTGGCTCCCAGAGGCTGGGAAGACAAGGACGCGGAGGCCCCTCAGGAGCGTGGCCGGCCCACGCCTGATTTCAGTCCCAGGAGCCCCATTTTGGACATCTGGCCTCTAGAATTGTAAGATGACATATTTGTGCTATTTTATCCCCTAAGTTTGTAGTAATTGGTGACAGAAGTAAGAGGAAAATAACACGGATGGGTGTCATGGAACTAGAGAGCATGTCTTCAGTGTGAAGGGCTTGAGGTTTCAGCAGGGAATGGGTCCCTCAGAAATGACGAGGGTGGGAAGGGGATGTGGGGCTGGTCACGCTACAGTGAGACCATGGACATGTGTCCTAAGATCAGAGTGGTGCACCGAGACTCCTGGGCCAAACGTCCAGTGGTGTTCAGTGTCCGCAAGGAAGGTGCTAGAAGGGTCTTAGGCCTGAAGGAGAGAAGGAAAGAGGGACACCCTGGGATGTTTGAGCATTTCTCGATGCTGCAAGGACACATAGCCCCCAACTCATCCAGAACGATGGAAAGTCAGCCCAAATAGGCATGTGTCTGCACACGCTAGCCCCAGATTTTATCAGGACTCAGATGTCGGCAGCGAGGGAGAACAGCACCTTTTACAAACCTGTGATTTTGATGTGACCCTCTTCATCCAGGAGGATGCTGAAAGACAGGGGGAGAAAACAGATGCTTTATGAGGCCTGACATGCTGGGCACATGGGAACCAGGGCCGCTTGGGGCGCAGTGTCCACGCAGGAGTTGCCTGCTGTCCCAGATGGGGGCTTTCAGATTGCTTCTCCCTAGTCAGCGGCTTCTGCTGGGTAAAGGGGAGTTCAGATCCATGGTGCCTGGTTAACCAGGCACATGCTAGGACTACAGGTTTGAGAGCATAAGCCCATGGGGAAGGTTTGGGACCCTCCAGACTGTCCAGTGTGAGGAATTGGACTGAGAGGGCCAGGACTGCCCTGGCCTGTGGACACTCAGAGCCTCTGAGGGGATGTTTCTGTCCCTGCAGCCCCTCAGTGGCCAGAGGCCTGCTCCTTCTCCCCTGATCACTCCCGGAGCCCCATCTGGCTCTCGGGACCAACCTGACCTCCGGGAAAAGCCTGTGACACCTTGGGGGTCCTTGGCACTGAGGAGCCCTGGGGTTCGGCAATCTTCACCTTGTTATAGGAACTATTCCCATTGGGTCCCTGCCTTGTTCCCTGATCCATGCCCTTGTTCCCTGATCCATGCCTTGTCATGACATCTAAATGCCCCACAATGGAGAGCTGGCCTTGCTCTGCCTAGGTCCCCAGTGGGTGGGCGGAGAGACAGTTTACAGGGTGGACGCAGGCCAGCTCTCCTGAAGCCATTCTTCTAGGCGGTCAGCCCTTGGGGTCCCTAGGCTCCTAGCCTCCCCTGTTTCTCTTTTTGCTGTAATTAAATCCTGTTCCACCAGCTCCCAAGAGACCAGAAAGTGGACTGGACAGAAACCAAAGCAGGCTGTGAGGATTAATATGTGATAACTTAAAAAAGAAATCTGGGAAACGAAGGAAGTTCTGACACTTGCTCCCACATAGATGGACCTTGAGGTTTGTGAGTGTTTGTCACAAAAAGACAAACACTTTACAATTCCACTGACATGATGTCCTGAGGGAGACAGTCACAGAGACAGAAGGTAGAAGGGCGGTTCCCGGGGGCTGGGGAGGGGGGTGGGGGGTTAGTGATTCCTGGGGACAGTTTCAGTTTTGCAAGATGAAGTGGGTTTGGGAGATGGACAGTGGGGATGGTTGTAGCACACTGAGAACACTGAACACTACGATATTGGACCCTTACAAATGGTCACGATGCTACAGTTTGTTAGGTTTATCCCACCACAACTGAAAACATCTGCCATGGGATTAAAAAATACTTACTATTTTATGGAAACTGGAAGGGAAACGTCACAGGATGTAATTAAGATGACAATTTATAATGAAAGAGGCAATGTTTTTATCTTTGTTTTTCTGTTAGACTCAATCTTTGCCCAGAAATGAGCAGCGCTCAAGACAAATTCTAATTGACAACAAAATCTTTTTTCTTCAACCCTGCAATTACACATCACTATTTTTAACTGTAAAGATCCCTTTGACCTTTAAACAGAGAGAGAACCGGAGCTCACAACCGGAGAGCAAGGGAGACCCGCCCACTCGCTGCAGGAAACCACCTCATTAACAGGATGCTGATTTCCCTGGGGGGACCCTCGAGGGAGGGCCTGTTACAAGTATGCAAAGGATTATTTACATGTCAGCTGTACCGTGATGCTGTACCGTGCTAGTTAGTCATAGTGTGGGCATGCATGCATGTCGCCAGGCCCAGGCAGACTCACTTTGCATCGCCCATAGACGACCCTGCGTGGCATAGTTGGCTTTGGAGAGGAGTTTGTGTCTGTCTCAGTCCATGCAGGAGAAGGGGGAAGGGAGCTGGAGCACGGGCCAGCATCCCCTTTCCTGATAAGGTCTTAGCTCACGGCTGGGGCTGCCTGTGCCCAAAGCTGGTGGGTCCTACCAGGCGCCACCTTGTCCAGGGGCAGGAGTGGGCTGCACAGGACAGTGACTAGTGAGTGACAAAACCAGTGACTTCACCTTGGGGACAACTACTAGGTCAGCACTTGAACCTGAAATGGCCTCCACTAGGTCTCTCTCTTTTCAAGGGGCTCACTCCTAATCTGTGTGTCAGCTCTCCATGGAAAATATAAGGAACAAACCTGAAATGGAAACTGTTATTACAGAGGCACTTTCCTCTTCTAAGTTAGATCAGAAAATATCCCAGAACATTACAGATGATCTCTGCCAAACGAGCACGAATCTTACTGGAATTCGGGCCTGGGCAATCCAGGGCCATTGTCTTTGAGAAAAACTCTAGGAAGAACTCATCTGACTTGTCACCTAGAAAGGGGCTTGTTGAAGTAGTCGAAAGGGCTTCCTAAAGCTGGGCACCGGAACAGAAGAGAGACCAGCAGGGAGGGGGCCAGGTCTGACGTTCCCCAGGGCAGGATGGGTGCACCTCTGGGAAGGAGGAGCCTCATGGCAGGAAGCGGACATGGGATCAGGAGGTGAGGGCGGGCTTCCCACCTGTCCAGACTGACCTGAAGAAGAGGGACACAAGCCCTGCCACGTCCCCCCCAGGATCAGGGCCGAGGGGGCTGGGAACGTACTCTACAGCTCACGTAAGCACACCTGTGTCTGGGCACCTCATCAGGCGGCCAGGTGGAATCTGCTCATCATACCTGGAATCCCAGCCCGGGAGGTGCCAGCATGAGGATGTGCCCAGCCTGCTTCCTGATGTGCAGTCACGTGGGAGCTGCATACTGAGCAGGCGTGGGCCGGCAAGAAACGGGGTGTGGGGGACTGCGCCCTGCTGGCTCACTTACTTCTCAGGCTTCAGGTCTCTGTAGATGATGCCCAGGCTGTGCAGGTGGTCCAAAGCCAAGGCTAACTCAGCCAAGTAGAACTTCACGTCCTCCTCCGTGAACATCACCTAGTGACAGGGACACAGACTGTTCAGCACCTTTCGGGGGCTGGCTTGCTTTCGGGAAGCCCGCCCCAGAGACCATGCCTTAGCCCCACAAGTACACACTGGGGCTCTGTACAACGTCACGGCCCCCCGTGACACACTCTGGCTCCTACCATGGAAACACGAGTTCTGTTTATAGCTTTAAGATCAGGGAAGGCAGAAGAGCGCTTCTTACAAAGACAGCTCCGTTGGTCTTGTGAGGGGAGCACGTGGCTCTTAGTCACCTGCTGGTCCTCCAAGCCCCCACGGACCACGCAGCTCTGGACTGCAGTTCTGGGTTTATGTTTTGGTACGAGCGCTTCTGATGTGAATTAGTAAGATTTGAATACAAAATGAAACCACATTATAAAAGCCTGATGAGCTATTGAAAACATGTCTAACTCACTCTTCTCCCTTTGATTTTACATCTTTACTTTGGGTGTATGCAAACTAGTAACCTGCTGTCTAGCCAAAGTGGGCCGAGTTCTACCAAAGACAACAAGATCGTGTAGTCAGTGGGGTGCCCCAGGCCTGGGGTGGCTGGCTGGACAGGGGACACGTGGGTGTCAGGGTCCATGAGTGGGGGCCCCTGATTCGGGCAAGCTAAGTCACACATGACTTCAAGGTCATGGTCTCATAGTGACATTTCTCTGTCCCTGGTGGTTCTGAGAAGCAGCACGTGCTCTCTGTAGTCACCTTACTAGGAAGGCACATCATTATCAGAAACCATTTTTCACATTCACCATGAGGTCAATGTCACAGAGACTAGGAGTCCATGGTGCTCTCTCTGAAGGCAGACATACGAAAAATCAGTACAAGGTTGTCTGGTAAGCATGGACTTAGGAATCAGGGCAGCAGGTGACTGGATGGTGGATACGTCAGGCTAATACAGACGGAGCACATCCATGTGATGCTTCCTGATGGGACCGGGATGTGCCCCCTCGTCCAGGTGGGAACGCTTAGGAGCTGCCCCTTCCGGCCCCTGGAACCTCCTGTCCATCTCCCATGTGCAGCCAGCGCCTTTCCTGGCTAGACGTTTATTTTTACACTGTTCACAAATTCATGGGCTTACTTACAGTCAAGTTCTGCTGGTCACCGACGTCTCCTTCCTCTGACCTTATATATAAACACCACGGGGTCATGTCTGCAGTTTAGTGCTCAGAGGGCAACTGGATTTCTCTACCTGCCCATGTGAGGGCACATCTCAGGGTCGCCCCCAAGTACAAATGACAGACCACATCTCCACAGAAATTAAACACCTCAGGAATGTGAGTCCCTGAAGGCGGCCAGTGTAGTGACCTGACTGACACACTGTGGGGTGCCGTCCAGTGGACGTGCTGAATGAGAACACAAGGGAAACACTTTGTGCGGCGCCTGACAGCCTCACGTCTACTCTGCGGTGAAGGTCTAGGGGACGCTCCCTGTGAGGCACTACACGGCTTTCTGCTCCTCACTGTTGGTGTTTTGGTCAAGGAAACCAACAACATGGTATCACACTAGACGCTGAACAAAACCAAAACCAAGATGGCCTGATTTTCTGTAAACGAGCGAGGGGGAGGGAAGAAATCAATAGAAATCAGATGAGAAACTGGAAGACGTCAACAACCTTCCATCTTTAGAAATGTGAGCACACACGGGGGGTATAGGAAGGGACCAGACTCCTGCCCCAGAAACAATAAGACATCTGCTCGAGAAGGGACCAGAAGACAGCAGCTCCAGAAGGGACCAGATACCTGCTCTAGAAGGGCTTTTTCTAGAACTTAGATCTGATTCTTTAGCCTTAGGCTTTGAACCTATACTGCAAGGAGCCCAATATGTCAATTTTGCCATCGCCAAAGGGCCATAGGAAATAGAGCCCTCCATGGGCCCTCCATGTCTGCCCCACCCTGATGTAGCATTCATTTTGGGGTCTCATGCAAGATGGAGGGAACCTCCTGATAAGAGGTAGAAGGGGTGAAAAAAGGGGAGAGGGCGGTCTGAATCCCATTATAATCCAATAAAAGCCTTGTGCTGGTGTAGATTCCATCAGAAGGGCTGGAAACCTCTTCTAAGCATCTCTGTAACGTGTTGTTGCCTTTACCCGTCTGTCTAAAGGATGTCCACATAGACTCAGGATTGAAAGCCCAGCGTTATCTCCACCTACTCCATGGTTTCTCCCACCCCATGAAGCAGAGGACTCTTCAAGTCAATTAGGGCCAGGGAGCCTTCATGTTGCATTAAGTAACATTCCAGAAAGTTCCTACGTCAGGTACTGACAGATCAAGGATAAATCTCGAGGCTGTGGAGTGGCAGCTGGTCATGGAGACCTCATGTGCGAAGACCTGAAGCTCCTCCCTGGATGTGTGGTGAGCGTGTTAACAGCATATTCATATGGTAGGAAGTGAGATACTGTGGGATATAGTCTTTCCCAACTGTTACCACAAACCAATCTCCTGTTTCACCTGGTCTACACAGGGCAGGAAACAGAGTGCAAGGAAGGTTCGAGAGCGTCATAGGGGTCTTTGGAAGAGTCAGTTTTCTTAACATCTTTCAAGAACAGACTTCTTCCCTGTGCAACATGTGTAACTTCTTACACACACACACACACACACACACACACACACACACACACCACACACCCTCTATATACCACCTCATAATCACCCACACCCCACCATTCCACTCTGTTTTCTGTCCCTCTTTGTCCCTTGAATCCCAGACAGAAGCCAACAGCCTGTGGCCTCCTAGGAGGGACATTACCTCTTTGGAGAGCCTGGTGAAGAGGTCCCCACCCCGCAGGAAGTCCAAGATCAGGTAGAGTTTCCCTTCCGTCTGAAACGCTGTGGGAAGACAGAGAGTGAGCATGTCAGTGTCATGGTCCTCATGGTCCCCTGGAGTGGACAGGGTGCTTTAACTCAAGCAATACTGTGTAGTCATTTCAGAAACGGGGCTGGAACCAGTTGCAGACCGCTTGCCAGGGGCAGAACTTAGAGACAGGAAGCCAATATTAATGAGTTCTGTCTGCCTCTGTCACTTTTATTACGAGTCTTGAGACTTTTTCCTCATTTCTCTCCCTTCCCTTCCTGTCTTCCTTCCCCCACTCCTTCCTTTTTTAATCATAAAGGGGATTGAAAGGCACAGGGAGAAAAGGATTTGTAGGTTCCGACTCACTGTCATTATCACCATGATCAGCGTTGGGCTTTGGGGACAAACAGGTGTCAGCAGAGACACTTTTGCTAGAAGCTGTTTGGAGGAGCAGGATGACAGCCTCTGATCATGTTTGGTCGAGTCCCCTTTCCTTCCTATCCAATTTCATTCTTACAACTTGGTGTTCAAGGGCACCCATCGTTTGAGTCCTTCTTTAATGGCAGCACTGGTGACGGGTCGGCCTGGCTACTGGACATGGCAGTGGGGCTTGTGTTTAATCAAATGCCACAATTATGGGCTTACTGCTCAGGCTTCAGGCCTCTGGCAGCACACAGCGCTCCCACCCACCACGGAGCCAGGGCGTGCCTCAGTCAAAGGGGGCTGAATGCCATGTGAGGGTCAAGAGAGACCAGGACCATCACTACTGGGTGGCCAGCCAGTTCAGTGGGACTGATGCTGTGTCACTGGTCATCTATTTTACATGCATAGGAAGCATGGCAGGAAGGGTCCTGATGGCTGCACACCTCAACACTTTCTGATTTCTAAAAGTAAATGCTAAGTTCACTGTAGATGGTGACTTTCAGAAACATATGGCCCCTAACTAGAAAACCCTTGGTCAGAATTGTGTGACCTGGAGTGTGGATTAAATGCTCTATCCTAGGGCCTGACGGGCAGACGGAGAACACGTATCATTTGATCAACCAGAGGTAACGCAGAGGATGCAATTAAAACTCTTTGTAAGACGTCCAGTTCTCAACTTCTGCAGAAAACACCCTGGATGCCAACTGTAATGACGTGGTGTTGCATCTGCCAACAGGCCTGAAGGGTGGCAGCCACCACATGGCTTCTAGAAAGTCCACACCTGTATCCGCGCATACTACTTCTTAAAGGAAAAGCCACAGAATTTCCAAACAGGAATGAACCGTTTTCTTAGTAAAATCAGAAACTCACCAGCACACA
Source organism: Rhinolophus hipposideros (assembly GCF_964194185.1). Classification (NCBI taxonomy): domain Eukaryota; kingdom Metazoa; phylum Chordata; class Mammalia; order Chiroptera; family Rhinolophidae; genus Rhinolophus; species Rhinolophus hipposideros. The sequence continues at coordinate 2,390,877 of NC_138049.1, read as the reverse complement.
GCAGCAGGCCCCGCCCTCCCACCTCTGGGCCGGTGTTAACGCTTAGCTCCCGACTTGTGCAAATGTCACAACAGTGTCTCCCAACTCTGCCCGCCCCAGCGCCTTTCAAACCAACAAGGTGCCACTTTTGTTCTTTTCTGTACGTTACTCATGTTAGTTACTCAAGCCAGGTGGTAAACTTTAACATGGCACACATGGCTCCACAGTTCTCATTTTATCTGATTTCACACTTATTGCTTCTCTGAGGAGGTAAAAAGGCAGAAGAAAAAGTGAGCGGAGTTGTGTGGTCTCCCAGATATGTGGTTCTGGGAAGACTGTTTGATCCCAGTCTCAGTTTGGTCTTCTGAGAAATGGAAGCAATACTCGTAACCTACCTTGAAAGGAAGCTTTGAAGGTGCAATAAACTACCATCTTTAAAATGCTTGAAACACAGTATTGACTTAAAATGCAGGAGGGGTCACCATTTCTGCTTTAAAGAAATTACTGGGTCACAAAGCATTCACCCCAATCTAGGTCAACAGACTTGTTTTCATCATTTAATTAATAACAATAATTTAATGAATAGTAATGTGTAGTCGCCTCACATTAGGTCTTGAGTGAAAAATAAGGCATCTTGCTCTTTTGGAGAAGAAAAACACAGAGAGATTAAGGAATCGGGGAGAGAGGGAAACTCCGTCCAGACAGGGCTGGACACTGACCCAGGAGAGTCTCCCTCTGACCTATCGTGATTTTTCGATGTCCTGTGATTTGGGGAAAGTTGCCCTAGGTCCTCTCAAAAGGAGGTTATTTTATTTTATTTATTTTTACTGTATTTACCATAATGAAGCTTTACAATGAAAGGGTGATTCACTTCTGCCAATATGTCTCTCTCCATCTTCGATCGGACTCGATCCCGAACTGCAAAACAGAAGAATAAAGACTCTTAAGAGGCAGGAATTAGGGTTCCGATGAACATGGAATGTAAAACACTGAGGCAAATAATTTCCACCAACTGTTAACAAAAGTTTTCAGATACATACAAAAGTTGAAATAGGAGAGTAATGATTGCCCTGAAACCCTCCACTAGATTCAACAGTTGCTTACATTCTGATACATCTATGTTCTCTCTCTCTCTCTCCACACACACACACACACACACACACACACACACACACACACTTTAGCTAAAAATCTGACTGTAAATGGTCAACACCATGACACCCGACTCTCAGGTGTACTGTCGTGCAGCACCTCCTGCGAATAAGGACAATCTCTTACATAACGTCGACTGTCACGCCTAAGAAAATTAGCTGTCATTCCATAATAACATTTAATATCCAAGCCAATTCAAACCCCACTCCCATGTCATTTACAGCTGATTTTCATTTTCCAACCGAGGATCCTGTCAAGATTCACACATTATATTTGGTTGTTATAGTTATGTGTTCTTTTTACTTTTAGAAATAGTCCCACACCTTTTTCCCCCCGTCCTTTTTCGTGGACTTCTTGGTAAGTCCAGGCCAGTTTCCTGTAGTTTCTTCCTCATTCTGGGTTTGATAGATTAACTGGTTGTTCTGACGCTTATATTTCTTGCAAACGGAGGACAGGTCTGAAGGTTTTATGAGACTGAGGCTAAACATTTTTTCACAGACACCTCTGGGTGACGCTGTCACCTTAGATGGAGCAGATGATGGGTGATGCTGTGTTACTCTTGCTGTATAAATTCAGTGACATGGTTAAGGTGGCAGGTCATGAGTCTCTCACTGTAAAGAGCTACTTGTCCCTTTGTAAATAATGAGTCACCTGTGGGGTGATGTTTTGGTATCGAATGACTTGGGGGTTCCCTACCAATTCTTCATCCAATGGTGATGTCATATATATATATATATATATATATATATATATATATATATATATATATATATATATATATATATATCTCCTTGCTCGAATCATTTAGGGTTACAAAATGGCAATTTCCTCATTTCGGTGGAACTGGCAATCATGAGCAAGCTTCTTCTCCCTCTCTCCCTGAGACTAACTATGGAGTATGGATTTTGTTATAATGAATTACAATATTATTCTTTTTGGTGCTGACATTGTCCAAACTTTAGCCATCTGCGAAAACTGATGGAATTAGTTTTGAGGCAAAAACAAACCAAACAACAAACAAAGACCACTACTTGAGAATAAGAACAACTCCAAGATTCCCACAGACAAACTAGTACACCCAGGGCAGTATCCATGTGACCTCATGTGGTCCCATGTGGGTAATGGCAGAGAATTTCCCCAAATACCCGTAAGTGTGACACGTAGGTAAGTATTGCATCGCTGGGCCAGGCACTTACATTCATCCATACGTGGCCCTGTGCGACGCACTTTTACAGTTTCAGTTAAGAAGTCTCCCTACAGGTGGCCGTAATGAACAGTGGTCACAAGCACTGGCAAGGACATGGAGAACTTGGGAGCCTGTGCACCGCTGGTGGCTGGAACAGGCGCCATGGGAGGCAGCTTGGCAGGCCCTCAGAGAGGAGGTACGCAGGGACTGTGAGGTTTTTAAGAACTGGTTTCTCTAAGTTTCCCCAGGCTACCAAGGAACAGTTTTTCCAAATAAGTGGATATGTTCATTTAAAATAACAAAGATAACACAGTTTCATTAAAAATACCTTGACTTTTTAGTTGCAATTAGACTTTTTCAAGGTGATTTTTCATTAGTTTTGCTGTTTTAAATACACAGTGAAACAGTATGTTAATTAATAACTTGAATTTTAGAATCTGTAGAAGTATACATTTATTTCAAGCAGCGGACAACAGACGTCCCCAAGAATTATTTTGTTACTAACTGTTCTCCAATTAAAAGCAATCCCGGTCATCAAAATGGCGGCGTGAGGTGAGCCTCTGTAACGCTCCCCTGCAATTTACAACTAATCGGACAACAATAACTCCACAAAGGACTCCCTGCACAGCAGACAGGCAAGATGAAGAGGCCCACTACTGAATTCATCTAAAGGTGGGTGAATCGCGCGAGCGGGGGAGGAGGGAAAGGAGAAGTGAGGAGACAGAGCCACGCAGGCGCAGGACACAGACCTAGCTCAGTGCTCCGAGCTCGCTGCATCCCGGAACTACCGCAGCTGCGGGAGAGGGAAGGACTCGGACTGCTAGGGCTCCGCTTACGGCTCACAGGGCTGAGGGGACAGCATATAACACGGCTGAACCCAACGCTCATGGCAGAGACCTCGGAGCAAAGACTGAGGGAAGAAGGCTGAAAACAGTGGTTTAACCCCTCACTGCCGAGCGGAGAACGGAAGCCTTAGGCACGGAGACTAGCCGCCCCTCCCTACCCTCCCAGAGCTCGCCCCGCCCCCACCTGCTGGGTGCTAGAAGCGGAACAGTAGCAGTGTCAGATCAAAAGAACAGAATATTTGCTGTCCTGAGAACTGTGGATTGCAGACACAGATTCCCAGCCCAACTAGTTCCGGCAAAGGGGAGGGAGCTGTGGAAGCAGGACTGGCTGTGCTGGTGGTCGCAGCCATTGCTCTGGGCCACCTCTCACAACTCACCCCGCTCCTGACCCCACCTATCTGGGCGGATCCCTGCAAGAGTAAACAGAACTGCTGAAACATACAGGCTCTGAAATCTGGTGCAGGAAGAGCTTTGGAACTTCAGAAGTTCTCCGCATCCCCCCACGGAGGTGGAGCTGTCAGACCCAGGTGAACTATTCACAGAGGAGAAGCCTTCCTTCCAGGTAATCCCCCCTTTGTGTGAGAAGCTGGAATAGTGCAGAGAAAACATAACACTACAGTGTGAGAGAGAATAAAAGGCTGCAGTCAGAGAGAAAATAAAATATTCTATAGCACCTACTGGAAAACAAAAGAAAGACCTCTTTCTATCAACCTGTTGCAGAACCTATTCCTGCAGATGTCTAGGAAGAGAAATAATAAATCATTAATTGCCATGAATAACCAAGGTAACAAGACAGTTCAGAAAGAAAATGAAAAGTCTACAGAAAATGAACTTAAAGACATGAAAATATGTGACTTAAATGACAGAGAATTCAAGATTGCAGTTTTGAAAAACTCAACGAAAATGCAAGAAAACACAGATAGGCAGTTTAATGAACTCAGACACACAATCAAAGAAAAAAGTGAACATTTTACCAAAGAGATTGAAATTTAAAATAAGAACCAAATATAATTTCTGGAGATTAAGAACTCAATAAAAGAAATGAAGAATGAAATAGCCAGCTGAGGTAGTAGAGTTGAGAAGATGGAGGAAAGAATCAGTGACATCGAAGACAAAAATCTGGAAATGACATGGTTAGAAGAAGAAAGATACTTGAGATTTAAAAGAAATGAAAGAGTTCTATAAGAACTTTCTGATTCCTTCAGAAAGAGCAATGTAAGAATAATGGGCATACCAGAAGGAGAAGAAAGAGAGAAGGGAACAGAGAGTATATTAAAACAAATAGTCGATGAGAACTTCCCAAACTTGTGGAAAGAACTGGATCCTCGAATCCAAGAAGCAAATAGAATGCCTAATTACCTCATCCCCAACAGGCCTTCTCCAAGGCACATTGTATTGAAGCTGTCTACGATTAACGACAAAAAAAGAATCCTCAAGGCAGCCAGGGAAAAGATGGTAACCTACAAAGGAAGCCCATTAGATTATCACCAGCTTTTTCAGTGGAAACTCTACAATCCAGGAGGGAATGGAATCAAATATTCAAACTACAGAAAGAGAGAAATTATGAGCCAAGTATAATATACCCAGCAAAGATATCCTTTAGATATGAAGGAGGAATAAAGACCTTTCCAGACATACAGAAGCTGAGGGAATTTTCTAGCACATGACCTGCACTACAAGAAATACTGAAGAAGGCTATTTGACCAGCATAAACAGGGATAATTTGTGACAACCAAAACATAAAAGGGGGGAGAGTAAAGTCCTGAACTGGAATATGGGAATGGAGAAAGTAAGCATGCTGAAGAAAGTGGAATACTCTAAATATAAAACTTTCTTTTAAACTTAATGGTAACCATAACTTAATGGTTTAAACTTAATGGTAACCATAACTTACCATAAACTTAATAGTAACCACTCAAAAAAAAAATCCAGAACTGAAATACAGAATGTAATAAAAGAAGAAACAGAGGGACAAATCATAGAATACCACCACACAGAAATAACAGACAACAACAAAAAGGCAAAGACCAATGGAGACACAGTCTTACCAGAAAATTAAAGATAGAATGATAGGAAATCCTCACATATCAATAATCACTCTAAATGTGAGTGGACTGAACTCATCAATAAAGGCACAGAGTAGCAGATTGGATCATAAAACTAAACCCAACCATATGCTGCCTCCAAGAGGCACATCTCAGGTACAAGGACAAGCATAGACTCAAAGTGAAAGGGTGGTAATTGACACTCCAAGCAAATGGTACCCAGAGAAAATCAGGTGTAGTCATACTGATATCAGATGAAACAGACTTCAGGATATAAAAGGAAACAAGACAAAGATGGACATTTCATAGTGATAAAGAAAACATAACAGTCATTAATATGTATGCCCCCAATCAGGGAGCACCAAAATATACCAAGCAACTACTAACAGAACTAAAGGGAGAAACTGACCAAAACACAATTATAGAAGGGGATCTAAATACATCATTGACAGTTATGGATAGATCATCCAAATAGAAAATAAAGAAATAGCAGCTGTAAATGATACATTAGATGAAATGGACATCATTGACATATATAGAGCACTTCATCCTAAAACATCAGACTATACATTCTTTTCTAGGGTACATGGAACATTCTCAAGGATAGACCATATATTGGGACGTAAAACTAGCCTCAGCAAATTTAAGAAGATTAAAACCATACCAAGCATATTCTCTGATCACAAGGCTTTGAAATTGGATATCAACTGCAAAAAGAAAGAAGGAAAAACCACAAATATGTGGAGATTAAACAACATCATTTTAAAGAAAGACCAGTTCAAAGAAGAAATAAGAGAAGAGATCAAAAGATACATAGAAACAAATGACAATGAAAATACAGCCTATCAAAATTTTTGGGATGCAGCGAAAGCAGTTTTAAGAGGGAAATTTATATCAGTACAGGCCTAGCTCAAGAAACAAGAAAAATCCCAGATAAACAACCTCATATTACACCTTAAAGAACTAGAAAGAGAAGAACAAATAAAACCCAAGGTCAGCAGAAGAAAGGAAATAATAAAAATCAGAGCAGAACTAAATAAAACAGAGAACAAAAAGACAATAGAAAAAATTAATGTGACAAAGAGCTGGTTCTTTGAATAATTAACAAAATTGACAAACCCTTGGCTAGACTCACTAACATAAAAAGAAAAAATACACTAATAAAATCAGAAATGAAAAAGGGGAAGTTATCACGGACACCACAGAAATACAAAGGATCACCCAAGAATACTATGAAGGACTATATGCCACCAAATTCAATAACCTAGAAGAAATGGACAAGTTCTTAGAAACATATAGCCTTCCTAGGCTGAACCATGAAGAACTGGAAAATCTAAACAGACCGATCACCAGTAAGGAAATTGAATCAGTCATCCAAAACCTTCCCAAAAGCAAAAGTCCCGGACCAGATGGCTTTACTAGAGAATTCTACCAAACCTTCAAAGAGGATCTAATACCAATCCTGCTCAAATTCTTCCAAAAAAACTGAAGAATAGACAATACTCCCTAACTCATTTTATGAGGCCAACATTACCCTGATACCAAAACCTGGTAAGGATAGCACAAAAAAAGAAAACTACAGACCTATATCTCTGATGAATACTGATGCAAAAATCCTACACAAAATTCTAGCAAATCGAATACAACAATGCATTAAAAAGATTATTCATCACGACCAAGTGGGGTTCATCCCAGGGGCACAAGGATGGTTCAACATATGCAAATCCATCAATGTGATACATCACATAAACAAAATAAAGGACAAAAGTCATATGATTATATCAATTGATGCAGAAAAATGTTTGACAAGATATAACATCCATTTATGATTAAAACACTTAATAAAATATGTATAGAAGGAAAATATCTTAACATAATAAAGGCCATATATGACAAACCCTCAGCTAATCTCATAATTAATGGTAAAAAATTGAAGCCCTTTGCTCTATGTTCAGGAACATGACAGTGTTGTCCCCTATCACCTCTGCTTTTCAACATAGTGATGGAAGTCCATGCCAGAGCAATCAGGCAAGAGAAAGAAATAAAAGGCATCCAAATTGGGAATGAAGAAGTTAAATTATCACTCTTTGCAGATGACATGATGCTATATATAGAAAACCCTAAATACTCCACCAAAAAGCTATTAGAAACAATCAATGAATACAGTAAAGTTGCTGGCTACAAAATCAACGTACAAAAGCCCATTGCATTCCTGTATACTAACAATGAAATCTCAGAAAAAGAAACAACAACGACAAAAAACTATTTCCTTTTGCAATTGCAACAAAAAGAACAAAATACCTAGCAATAAACTTAACCAAGGATGTGAAGGACCTATATGCTGAAAAGTATAAGACATTTTTAAAAGAAATTGAAGAAGCACAAAGAAATGGAAAGACATTCTGTGCTCATGGATTGGAACAATCAATATAGTTAAAATGGCCATATTACCCAAAACAATATACAGATTTAATGCAATCCCCATCAAAATCTCTATGGCATTTTTAAAAGAAATAGAACAAAAAATCATCAGATTTGTATGGAACCACAAAAGACCCCGAAGAGTCAAAACAATCTTAAGAAAAAAGAACAATGCTGGAGGTATCACACACCCTGATTTTTGCTTGTACTTCAGGGCTACAATAATCAAAACAGCATGGTATTGGCAGAAAAACAGACACATAGACCAATGGAATAGAATTGAGAATCCAGAAATAAACCTACAGAAATATGGACAGATAATTTTTAACAAAGAAGTAAAAAACATATAATGGAGAAAAGACAGTCTCTTCAATAAATGGTTCTGGGAGAATTGGATAGCCACGTGCAAAAGAATGAAACTGGCCTGCTATCTGTCACCGTGTACCAAAATTAATTCAAAATGGACCAAAGATCTAAGCATAAGACCTGACACAATAAACTGCATAGAAGAAAACATAGGTACTAAACTTATGGAACTGATTCTTGGGTTCAAAGAGCATTTTATGAATTTGACTCCAAAGGCAAGGGAAATAAAAGCTAAAATAAACAAATGGGACTATATGAAACTTAAAAGCTTCTGCACAGCCAAAGAAACCATCGACAAAATAAAGAGGCAACCAACTGAATGGGAGAAGATTTTTGCAAACTGTGCCTCCGATAAGGGGCTAATATCCAAAATATACAAGGAACTCATGCAACTCAACAACAAAAAAACAAACAACCCAATTGAAAAATGGGCAGAGGACCTGAAGAGACATTTCTCCAAAGAGGACATACAAATGGCAAATAGACATATGAAAAAATGCTCAACATCACTTATCATTAGAGAAATGCAAATAAAAACTACAGTGAGATATCACCTCACCCCAGTCAGAATGGCTATCATCAACAAGACAAAAAGCAACAAGTGTTGGAGAGGCTGTGGAGAAAAAGGAACCCTCATACACTGTTGGTGGGAATGCAGACTGGTGCAGCCGCTATGGAAGGCAGTGTGGAGGTTCCTCAAAAAATTACAAAGAGAATTACCAAATGACTCAGCAATCCCTCTCTTGGGTATCCACCCAAAAATCTGAAAACATTTATCCATAAAGACACGTGTGCCCCACTGTTCATTGCAGCTTTGTTTACGGTGGCCAAGACATGGAAACAACCAAAATGTCCTTTGATAGATGAATGGATAAAGAAGCTGTGGTATATATACACAATGGAATACTATTCGGCGGTAAGAAAAGATGATATAGGAACATTTGTGACAACATGGATGGATCTTGAGAGTATAATGCTAAGCGAAATAAGTCAGACAGAAAAAGCAGAGAACCATATGATTTCACTGATATGTGGGATATAACACTGAAAACAACAAAAGGTCAAGACAAACAAATGAAGAAAAAAAACTCATAGACACAGACAATAGTTTAGGGGTAACGAGAGGGTAAGAAGGAGAGTGGCTCTGGAAGAGGGTAAACGGAATCTGATATATGGTGATGGAAAGAGAACTGATTCTGGGTGGTGAACACATAATGTGAGATATAGATAATGTATTACAGAATTGTACACCTGAAATCTATATAACTTTACTAACAATTGTCACTCCAATAAACTTTAATTTTAAAAAAAGCAATCTCACCTGCTATTTAAAAAACAGAAAAAAGGTGTGCGTAAACACAGCACTGCTATACAGCCCAGCAATCCCATTCGTAGGTGTACAGCCAAGCTAATTAAAACAGGGCTCTAACAGATACCTGTGGTCCTGTCTTCACTGCAGCATTATTCACAACAGTCAAAAGGTGGAAGCACCCCAGGTGTCCCTGGACAGATGACTGAGAAGCGACATGTGGTTCATCCATAAAATGGAGTATAATTCAGCCTTGAAAGGACATAAAATCCTGATACCTGCTCAATATGGATGAAGCCTGAAAACATTATGTTCAGTGAAACAAGCCAGACACAAAACATAAATACTGTGTGATTCCACTTCCATGAGGGATTTGGAGCTGTCACATTTATAGAGACAGAAAGTGGAACGGTGGTGCCGGGAGCTGGGGGAGGGAGTGAGGAGTAGTGTGCAATGGGGGCAAGGGTTGTTTGGGGTGATGAAAAGTTTGGGGGATAGACAGCAGTGATGGTTACACAACACTATGAATGTGTTTAGTGCCACTTACAAGTGGTTAAAACGACCAATATTATATTATGGATGAGGGTTAGGGAAACCAAAGGCCACAACCGCCTGGTGAAACAATTAGAAAAAGAGCTTACATTCAAATTCCCAAGGGGCTGTCTAGTTATAGCGAAAAAATAAATATCTATTTCCTCCCTACATTTTACATAAAAAATGCATCTAGATCTATGAAAGAGTCAAGTGTTAGGGAGAATCGAGCCACAAAAATGGTAATAGATGAATACCTATCTGACATCTGGGCGGGAATCTCTTTTTCATAAAGGCAACTGAAGAGATGACAGGAAAGAGAGAGAGGCTGAGTTACAAAACACCTACAAACTGGCCATCCAGAAAGATCATCACGTTCAAAGGCAAACAAAAAATTCAGAGATTGTCTGAAACACACAGAAAAAGGGCCAGGAGCCTAAGTTACCACAATATATAAATAGTCTCATCAAGTCTAAATAATAGAGAAAGGAACCAAGACTACAGCCCTGACAGACAACGTAATGTAACACAGATTAAACACAGCAGTTCGGGAAAACGTGTCCACAAATGCGTTTTGTAAGATTGGCTCCATGGGCATACACTGACAAAACACAAGCAGACATCGGCTCTAGGGTGGCAGGAAACAGGAAATGGCTGTGTTCACTCCAGGACAGGATTTATCACTGCGGACAAGTAACTGTGTAACTGACCATGCCTGGTTTCCATGGACCCATGCAGGGACACCTGAAAGACGTCAAAGGACAGTCATCACACCAGGCAATGCCCTTCAGATATGAAACAAGCCCCATGAGACCAGCTCCCAAAGGTGACTGGGGGCTCTGTAGGTCTGTGCAAATTCTACTTTGTTGGGCAAGGTCCCCATTCTGACCCCACCGGTGCCCTCTCTTTGTGGTGTTGGTCACTCTTGGGCCAGATCCACAGATGGAGTGAAAGAAAGGGCTGAGATCATGGCTCTGCCATTTGACAGACAGCCACAGACAGTCCTTCCACTAAGAAAGAAACAGACATGAGGGAAGGTGCCATTTCTGTGGCCGAGCAGGTTCACGCTGCCTGGTGGACAACTAAGGCTTCTGAGACGCTTTCACTCCTAAGACCTAGATGCACGAAAAAGAAAGCCCAGAGAGGACTCCTTCATCCTTGCACTGTCACTGTGCCAGTGAGTCACAGAAATCAGACAGTGACATGTGGGCAGCACTCTCCCGCCGGGCAGTTGTAGACCAGCGTGTGGAGTCTGCAGCCAGGCCATGGGCTCCCGTGGTGGTTTTCCTCAGATACTTACGGGTGAGCCCGGAACCGAGTGGGCTTGCTACTATGGATGTAAAAAGAAAAATGTTCCAGGCTATTTTGAGATTCACTAACAAACCGTAGGTATTGGGGATAAATGAACTGTTTTTGGTATTTTAATTCAATCCTGTACTTGTGGCCCACCTGAAACGGGGAGCGCTAGGGTGACATGATTTTGTGGTTTGCTTTGCTCTGTACAGCAATCTGTACCTGCCAGTTCCAGCTCTGACCTTCATGTGTCCTTCAGCCGGCGTGGCCCTTGGCCACCCCTAGGATTGAGATGAAGGTGGGGACACCTATAAATTCATCCTTCTGTGCAGGACACAGGCTCCTCCCCGGGAACCCAGGGAGGAAGCACATTCTGATGTCACTCTGGTGGACACGAAATACTAGCAAAACCAGAGCGACCTTCTGGCCCCCGTCCCCTCAGGCCATGTCTTCACGACTTCCAAGTCCCACAGCCCTTTACACAACTTTGGGTGGACCTACTCCTTCGTGCTCATGAGGAATTGAAGGTTCAGGATATTCCAAACTGCTGATTTTGTTTCCGCAACCACGTGGCCTGTTCTGAATGTTTATGAGTTACAAAGTTGGCCAATGCCCCTGTCAGTCTAAGAAGATGTCCCCATAACCACAGTCCTTGGAGGGCTCAGGGCAAGTGAAAATCAAAACGCAAGCAGGACTTTTTGCCAGCCAGCCTGATAAGGTGGGCACTGGAGCCAGTGGTTCTGAACCTGAGGCCACCTCTGGGCACCGGCATGCCTACCCTCCTGCGAGTCACCAAGACTCCCTGGAGATGGCCGATGCAATCTTACGGCGCTAGTTGGGGACATGCTCGTGAAATTGATCTCAAAGTATGTGGCAACGGAAAGCTTCATAAGCCTCCCTGGTAAGAATAAGTAACTTATTTTGGAGGATGGATTTACTTAGGAAAGCTCCATCTGCAACGAGGGGCCCCGAAACCCTCTCTTCAGAGTTGGATACCATTGCCTGAATTTGTCTGTCTGATTTCTAAATGATCTCTACCACTATAATTACTTTATGTTATGTTACATACCAAATTGTGTCACATTACATTATGTTACATTATGTAACATTTCATTATATTATGTATAGATGGTATTTTAAAAGAAAATTGAGGGTAAGATAAAAATGAACGTTAATAAGTGACCTATCAGTCACTGTGAAGATGAGAAAGGGGCAGCTAGTAAGCACACCTCAGGAAGCACGGGGCATGGTGGGTGGGATGCTGGGAGTGCAGTGACCGCCCAGAGGACCGAAGAGGGCACCGTCCGCCCACACCACTGCCGACTGCTCCAGTCACAAAGAGGCATGACGGTGATAGATGGTGGCTCGGGGGTCCAGGCAGCACAACTTCAAGGATTCTGCAGACAGAACTGGTGGACAAGGTTTCAGCCATATCAGGTTCCACCCAGCTGAGCGACCGCTGCTCACCACTTGTTCCTTTGCCCATGACACCCTACTGGGTTTGAGATCATGCCCCGAGCAGCCTCCTGGCTGCAGAATAACAATCCATCTTCACACAGTCTTTTGTTTACAAAGGTCTAACTCAGCAAAAAGTGGCCCCCCATGAGAAGTGGCCGAAAGTTTGCACTGCTTACTCCAGAGAAAAAAGAGAGGAAGAAAATTGTGAATAAGAAACACTGTGAACCCCGTGGATTACCAGAACAGGCACACCTCCCCAGGATGTCAGCCTCTTTCTCTACACTAAGTTATTTAAAAGAAGACCAACCTGCTTATTTAAGTAACTTCTTTACCAGAGAACCTTTCTGTGGATCAGTCTTTCGTATTTACACTGCACCGGTATTAAAGATGACACGTAGTAGAAAAAACCAATTTCCTACTTTTTCATAGCTACAAGATATGCAAATTTGGTAGAAACAAACATATAGAGAACCCCGACGTACACAGGTGGTGGACAATAACGAATGGGAGTGCCTAGTACATTGGGACAAGGGACAAGACACCCCCCCAAGAGCTGGAGAAAGACAGGAGTCCAAGGTGCCTAAAGGGGAGTGTCATTTCATTGTACCTTTCATCTCAGACCATCTACTGGGAAAGGAAATGCCCGAGAGAGCGAAGACCTCAGGTGCAACCAGCTGGCACATGGTCTCCTGATGAAGACACACGGCCAGGTGTGGCGGGGAGGAGGCTGGCCTCTGACTCTATGCCCTCCAAACCACGGGACTGTGTTGTGAGGGCTTCACTGCTTTGTGCCTCAGTTTCCTCCGTTGTAAAACGAAGATGATAAGACCAGGAGGGACACTTACCACGTAGGGTTGAAATTGGCCTTAGCCCTCCACCCTCGAAATTTACAGTCATCCAAAGGCAAATCCAACAACATACATGAATTCGTGTAGAAATAACATCTATTCAAACGAAGGGGCTGATGGAAGCTTAGTTTCTGAGTAGGTCCGTTTCTAAGGGAAGCATCTCAGTGCAAGAGAGAAGGACATGAATAAAATGGTGCTGAAAGTGACATTCTGAGGTTGGAAAGCACTGAGCCAGCTCTGAGCAGGGATTAGAGCATGATGTTGTTACCCACAGGAATACAATACACACGTCCCTGTCCTGGTCCCCACGTGCACTCCACATGGCCCAGTGTACCTGGCGACATTCCAGGAGATGGAAGTGGAACTTCTTAAAGAACGTGGGGTGAGCAGCAGTCAGCCTCAGGTCCACGTCCCTCCCCCCTCACCGGCCAGGCCACTGCCGGAACCACCCACACACGCCAAGAAACACACGTGAGATCACCAGAACTGTCTGTTCGTTACTTAACTGTATAAACAAAAAGATTTTGCCAGAATAATATTTTTCTTCTCCTTGAGAACCAACAGGACACAAACCCCATCAATTTCCTTCTGATTTCCTTCAAAGCAGGGGAAGCATACAACCGTTGGGCTTTGAAAGTTTATCTTACAAGGAAAATGGTGGAAAAACTAGCTAAGCATGAATACACAGGTCAAGTCCTACCAGAAAATTATCACTGCAAAGAGCTACTTCACATAAGACACTCTGTCCATGTGGACGCTGACACAGAGTGCAGGACGAGCTGCCCAGCGGGTGTGCGGCCACGGTCACGACACAGGGACCAGCTGTCCTTCGGAGCTGGCGTGATCCGAGGCTCTTCACGCCATAGCTGGAGGGACGAGGCTGCACCAAGAGGTCACTTTCTCTAACCTGATGGCCATGGACTGTCCACCTCCCTCCCCACTGCCCCACTCAATCAGACCCAAACCAAAGCAAACCAGAAAGGCCCAAAGACAACTTTTATGGAGCAAAGGATCAGAGGTGAACACAGCTGCCCCTTGCTGAAGCTCAGCTGTCCAGCAGCACTGTACCTTGTCCTCACGACACTGGGAGATGGGCACCATGCCCCCCTAAGGAGCAGGACACAGAGGCCAGGAGAGCTTTCCCAAGGGGATGCAGCCAGTCGAGTTCGGGCTGGGTGAGGCCCCTGAGTTGGGCTCCCAACCACTGCACCAGGGGTGGCACACTACAGACACAGGGTGGGGGGTGTCCTCCGGGAGGAGGGGAATACCACTTCTCACGCCCAGAACACACCCCGACCCACTAATTTAGAATCCTGGGGAGTGGCCCCCAGGCCTCAGCATTGTATGAATGTCCCATGGGCACTTCCAACCAGCAGCCAAGGCTGGGAACCACTATTATCACCGTGGTGACAGCCGCCACGTGGCAGCTCACTAAATCGGGACTGAGATCAGGCGCGCTCCAGTTCTGGTGTCACGCTTGGGATGTTTACAGTCTTTTATGCCGAATTCCCACAGCACCGAGTGGGCACATCACCCTGTGGCATTTATTCCATGGAACTGTGACCTAGAACAATGGAATGTGGCATCGTGGACACAGAAACTCTGTCAGCTGAAGAAGTTGAACGTTTTCGAAGGGTCCTTAAGTGACAAGGAGACACACAGAGCCATCCACGTGAGGTGGGAAGATGAGGAGAAAGGAGCTGAGGAGGGGCCAGCACCCCTGCCAGCCTGTGACACCTCCCGCTGCTGGAGCAGCTGGCTTTCCCGCAGAAAGGAACACACCACCTCTCTAAAGAGGGGCAGGCGCCTGACAACTGCAAACTGCTGAAAGACCAAACAGAGCTGTCAGACTTGCTTCCTTCACGTCTAGTTATTTGTTACCCCACTGACGACAATTCTCACTTCACACACGACACTCGTGTCATTGAGAACAATCTGGAGTTTTACAATTATTTCCACAAGTCCTCTGCCCCGTTTCCATCTTTTCCTTTCGGAAACAACTTCCCTGTGGCGTCTTCCCTTGGATGGCTGTCTGTACTTTCAGGTTTCATCGCTACAGTGGGGAGTGTCAGCGCCATTTCCACAACACTCCTTTTCTCTTTCACATTCTTCAGAAAACGAATTGGCTTGCAAACTGGTGAGGTTGTAAAGATGGAGCATGAGTTATGGACTATTTTCTGAGCTTATGGAATCTTTTAGTAACCCAGGCTAACGGAATGCAGAGGTGTTGGAGCAAGAACAAATTTGAATAATCCTTTGAACCAATCCTCCTCTTTCACAAAGCAGGGAGAAGCGAAAGTGTAGAGAGGCCCAGCGGTGCCTGAGGGCGGCGTCCCCTCTGTACGTCCCCGACCTCCTATGACCGGCTGCAAGCACCACCTCGCGCAAAGGACTGTTTCATCAAACTTTTTTCTTTTCTCTTAGGAAAACAAATTCCAGTTGCATTTCTGGAAATAAAAAACACCTACTTTTTTAGTGATGGACCAATACGGGAAGCTGAAAAACACCACGGTATGATATAAAGTAAAGTCTGGGTTTAAAGCTGGGTGTTAAGGAGCACAGGGAGTGGGAGAGTTTCTACTCCTTTATGCTCATGTGGCCCATTGTGACAACGTAAAAGAGACTTCACACAGTCAAGCACGTTGTTCTGGAGCAGTTTACAATCTCTTTACATTACAAGAAGTCAAGTGTGTTTCATTTGTGTTGAAAACGTGAAATACGGAGAAGAGAGAAGAACATAAATGCTACCAATAATCATACAGCTGTTTTCATTGTGACATCTTTCCTGCTGGCGTTTATTTAATACTTAGCGTTTAATATCAGTACATCTCCTGTACTGGTGCAGATGCTTGTGCCTTTAACAATATTAGGACCGGTCTGCATACATGCTTATCTCCTGCCTCATCTGTGTAACACGGTACCAGAGACTGTCTCAGGGACCCCGGGCTTGATGATAAATGAATGTGGAAAGTCATGCATCCACGGAGGTGAAATCACTGAGACAGAGTGCTTTGCACCTGAGCGGAGAGGTCAAGGTTAACGCAGATGGAGTGCAGACTTAGCAACGAACAAGCAGAGAGGAATCCCAGCTCCTTGCCTCCACCTCACCCCTTCCGAGCAGCGTGGACAGCCAGTCCCTCAGGTTCTAACCCACTCCTACTTTTTCTCCTCGTCCTTTCAGGGGCAGGAGGAGGGGGTTGTATTTGAGGAGAAAGAAGGAACAGGTGTGATTTAAAGAGAGAAGGAACAATTGAAGGTCACGGTGCCCTGACTGGCAAGATGAATATGGAATCTGCTGATGGAAAGCAATCGGCTGATGGGTGTGTGAGCGCGATCAGAGGACAATCTGACTGAAAGGATGAACCGTCACAGCCTCCCGTTTCTACTGCCTTTGTCTTCATCTGCAGAAACCTGCCTGCTCTGTCGGGGAGAGTCGATCTCAATGCTTTGAGGATGAAAAAGTGGGTTTTAGCAAATGGCCGTGTTATTTAGCAGCTATTGGCTTTTAAAATGACAGCTTCACTGACACGTAATTTGTATACCATTCAATTTTCTCGTTTAAAGTGCACAATTCAATGGTTTTTAGAATATTCACAGCTATGCAGCCATCACCACAATCAATTTTAAAACAGTTCCATCACTCAAAAAGAAACCCCATACCTATTATTAATCATTCCTTTTGCTCCCCTAAGTGCTCTTTCCCCAAGTGCTCCCCAGCTCCTGGCAACCACTAATCTACTTTCTGTCTATGGATTTGCCTCTGCTGTTCTTTCACATAAAGGGAATCATACAATCTGGGGAGCTTGGTGCCTGGCTTCTTTCACTTAGTTTGCAAGATTCATGTTCATTGTAGCATGCATCAATATTTCTTTTTTTTATTGCCGAATAAGATGCCATTGTACTGCTATAACACATTTCATTTTCCCACTGATTGCGGGACATTTGGGGTTTTTGTCCACTTTTCGGCTACTGTGAACTGGCTAGCGGGACTATGAACACTTGTGAAAAGTTTTTGTGTGGACACGTTTTCATTTCTCTTAGTTACATACCTGGGAGTAGAACAAATGGGTCATAAGCTAACTTTGTGTGTGACCTTTGGAGCGAGGGTCAGAACAGCCATTCGTTTCTCAGACATTCAGGTGATTTGGAACTAAAAACTGCCTAATTTTCTATTTCTCTGAAATTGTTCTTAAGTGAGGAGATTATTTTACTATTAATAAAAGGTGGGGACAGAAAGTCAAAACCCTGTTTCCAATCATCTTTGTTTCCCGCACATGCTTTAATGCAGGATAAGGAATTTTACAAAACCATTCTTTTTTTTAAAAATTAAAGTTAATTGGGTTAACAATTGTCAGTAAAGTTGCATAGATTTCAGGTGTGCAGTTCTGTAATATATTATCTATATCTTGCATGGAACCACAAAAGACCCCGAATAGCCAAAGCAATCCTAACAAAAAAGAACAATGCTGGAGGTATCACACTCCCTGACTTTAGCTTGTACTACAGGGCATCAATAATCAAAACAGCATGGTATTGGCAGAAAAACAGACACACAGACCAATGGAATAGAATTGAGAACAAAGAAATAAACCCACATAAACATGGACAGATGATTTTTGACAAAGAAGCAAAAAACATACAATGGAGAAAAGACAGCCTCTTCAATAAATGGTGCTGGGAAAACTGGAAAGCCACGTGCAAAAGAACGAAACTGGACTGCTATCTGTCACCATGCAACAAAATTGATTCAAAATGGATCAAAGACCTAAGAATAAGACAAAACAATCCTTTAAAATTGTATTATTATGAGAATCTTGGAATATGTGGCCAAGTTCAATTGACAGTTTTAGAAATATAATTATATGTTTCTATATAAATAATCATACATACATGTACATATTATAAAAAGCACTCACTATAAAAAGCAAGGCTTAAATTATGTTCTATTCATAGTGTGGCATTAAAAACTCAAGCATCTGCAACAAAGCAGAACACCTAGGTCAGAGGACCCAAAGCTTTGTAGAGAATCACTGGGACGAGTTGTTAGAACGGTCAGCTCGAGGCTCTGAGGATTCTGATTCAGCAGGTCAGGAGGGGGCCTGGACATCTATTTGGAACAACTTTCGCCTCCCAAACACACATAGGTGGTTCTGATACAGCCTCCAGTCTGGCCAAAGTGGGTACCACTGGCCGCGGTGACAGTGCTGTCCTGATCCCTGCCTTTTCTTCACCCACCTTTGCAGACTGGAGTCTCACTTACCTTCTTACTCCCTCGTGAATGACCTCATTTGGAGCAGCTCTTTTCCTCCTTAGCATACTAAAATGTTTAGGTCTATCTATTTGGTCTATATTGTCCTATATTGTTGGTTATTTGTAGTTCAGGATGTGTATCTGATTTACCAGCTCGACAGTAAGCAACTTGAGCACAGAGAATGACAGATTCTTTGCACTGCCCCACATGTACTTGCTGAGGACACTGTGACATAGAACCTAAACATTCAGAGTCGCCTTGACATCTTTGAGTTTCATGGCCCCAAAGCTTCACCATGAGTCCCTGCTCTTGAAAGATGTCTGTCCTCCCCCATCCTGCTGGTTCCTCTATAGGCTGGACCAGCTGACCTCATCTGGTCCTCAGACTAACAGGCTGCCGTTTCCTGCTCACCCACAGAATTATCCAAACAAGCCCATCACATCTGCCGAGGAACCAGAGGCCACCTCACCCTCTTGTTACTACACAGCAGTCTCCCACAGCCCCAGCTGGTTCATGCTGCTGAGCACCACCTGTGTGGCCCAGCATGGCGCGTGCCCTCCTCCCCGGGGGGGTGATGAGCTTAGGGGACTAATACAGTCCATCATCTCACCTGCCCAGTGACGGTGTCAGGTGTTCAGCCCTCTTGCACTGTTTAGGGCACAGGATCCCTTCGTCACCAGCTGTGACTAGGAGGTGATCAGAGCAGATGCAGTAGGTGTATTGTTGGCTAGATAACCATGATTGGAGTAGAGATTTTAGACAACATCTTTATTTTGACCTGGGTTTAGTGCTGTTACTTTACTGGAGGGTAGGAGTACCAAGGGCTGGGAACCAGGTGTGGGACTGTATTTCTAAATCCCAGTCACCAGGACAACAAAGGGAAATATTACAGCCATAGATCACGTTTTGTTTAAAACTGAGCAATCCTGTCTGACAAAGAATTTAGGCTGGACTGTTGTCTACACGCAGCCGTGACAGCCTGCTTTGGCTACCCTGCCATGCTTTCCGCCAAATGGTTTGCTACAAAAAAAAACACATGTGGAAAGATGGGATTTATGCATTACGGCTTTTCTCTCTAAACGTGGTGGCAAGTTTGCAGGGATATGTGGACTATTCTGGGAAATGTTGATACTGTTTATCGTCAACTAGAGAGTAATGTATCTGATATACTCCCTTAGAGATAGCTTCTGAAACCATGCGGCGTTGAACAGAATGAGCAATTTACTCAAATAACGAGTGGAGCATAACACACAGTTACATGCCTCAAACATGACCTTTTTGAAATCCTCACCTTTTAAGGTAGCTTTCTTAAGAACCTTCATTGCGTAGAGCTGTCCTGCATCCGACCCCTTGATCTTCCTCACCAGGAACACCTGATACAGAGAACACAGAGCACGTGAAATCGACAAGACTTTACATGTAGTTTCCTTATTTGATCTGCCAAGGGGTTTTAGAAGAATTCCAATACAATAAATAGGCTGTAGGAAAAATTTCAATGTAAAATTTTCTCTGACATCCAGGCTGCCAGGAAAAGTGTCATCTAATTCACACAACTCTGTGGTGACATCATTATGTGTTTGTATGAAGAATCATCATGCTTTTGGCCATTGACTTTCCATTAAATGTTTTATAGGTGAAGTAATACCACTTTTCTTCTTTTTCTTTTTCTTTCTTTTTCTCCTTCCCTTCCCTTCCCTTCCCTTCCCTTCCCTTCCCTTCCCTTCCCTTCCCTTCCCTTCCCTTCCCTTCCTTTCCCTTCCCTTTCTTTTCCTTTCCCCTTTCTCCCTCCCTTCTTTCAAAGACTAGTTGTTTAGAAAACCAACCACGATTCACAAGTTTTAAGGGAGAGCATTTGGTTTACTGTAAATACCCCTTTGTAGCCCCCCGCACTGTGAAGACCACCCGAGAGCTAGTGCCAATCACACAAGAAGATAGTGAGTCTCAAGAGAAACTAGTTTCTCTTATTCTAAACTTTCTTTACTTGAACGTTAGCTTTGAGTGGCTTAAGCTTACAGACAGACTGCTTTCTAAGAGGCTCTTACATAGACTCATGCGGACATTTAGGAATGCTTTTCGAAACACTTTCTGAGGGGTACATTGAGAACCACCGAATGATCTTTGCCGTATTTTCCAGTGTTTCATTGCTTTCCCGTTTCAACGCATATGCGTAAATCGCTTTTCTGTTTGAAGATAAGGCTGTGTTTCTCTTGGCCCAAGCCCTATCGCTACCCGTGCTCCCTGGACAGCACAGAAATCACGATGGTCTGAGCAGATTGCAAAGCACCATCGGCTGTCTCCTTTATTCTAGCAAGCTGGCCCAGCACCGGTTTGTTGGCTCCCAGCGCTTTGCAGGACTGACCTCCAAGATGACAGCACCTGTGAGTGCGTGGTCCTGTACGGAGGACACCTCACAGTTCAGCTGCCAGCTCGCTGTCCGTACCAGGGGCTCATTCCTCCAGGGTTTAGTGTTGCCTCTGTTACAGGGACAATCTTATTACGGCTGCCCAGCAGACAGTAGATGTTGAGGATGAGATTAGTTAGTGAAGGCCTCGTGCAGTCAGGATGCGGTGACAAGTCACTCAGATGGTTCCTTGGAGTTTGGGGTCAGGAGCAGGCATCCGCGCAAAGGTCTAAGTGGCAGAGACTGCACTTTGTTCACTTCTGCAGTCACTGAACGAATGAAAGAAGCACTGGGGGGACTGATGATAGGCGACTGCGAGCCGGGGACACTGTGGTCCAAAGTCACACCAGCTCTCAGCTCTTTGGAGCAGAGGCAAGAGGTGGAAGTGTGTTTAACAGGAGTTTTCGGCAGGAGGAAAACATTTAGTGTCGCCTTTCTTTCTCGTAGAGATAGCAAAAGGAAGATTACTCCCACATAAAGACACTTATTTGGATTTACAGATGAGGAATAAAATAATACGGGCCATTAGAGCATACAGCTTTCCCTCCTCCTCTTGTCATCAGTTCTGCTTTTATAAAAAATTCATAACCAACAACCCTGAGTGGACAAATACAAGTTGTACTGGGGTTCTCAGTTGCCTGATATTGGCTCAGTGCTGTTCCCGGGGAACCTCCGAGCGAAGATTTCCAGAATAATAACTCTCTTTTCCAGAGTCCTGGCACGTTACTTCAGCACCCTCATCGCCCTGCGTCCTCAACTTTTCCTCCAATGCCAACAATGGCACTGACCGGCCGGCTGACCCGGCCCCACACACACGTCGTGGTTGAGCTGGTGAATCAGGTTGTTCGTGGAGGTTAAATGTTCGTAGGAGCTGCCTCTGCCTTTCACTTCTCTTGCTTATTATCTTCTGAACTTTACTTTTTTATCCCTCATGTGATAATGGCTGGGAAGGAGAGATATGGACTCTTACGAAGATGATCATTCTAAGAAGATCCTGCCAAACACCAGCATGTCATGTGTGGTTTTCCACAGAATGGTTTCTTTTTTTAAAGCAAAATTGAAATTCAAAATTTGAAATTTGGAGGGAACTTTGAGAAAAGCCTTTTCCCTTTCACTGTTAACACGCCAGCCTCCGAGGAGGATGTGGTCAAGTTGCTTTCATTCAGTCGAGCTTCTGAACGGACACACAGAGCCTCATGTGTGTTGCCATTGAGCCCAGAAAGCACTGCCCCATCTCTGCTGTCACCAAGCACCGGGACACGTGGGCAGCATCAGAGGGAAATATGAATCGCTTGGTAACGACTAGTCAGCCATGGTCTGGCCGGCGCTCCCTGGACCGCATCTTCCTTCACTGCGGACACAGGGACCGCGGCTGATCCTTGCTGGCCTGGGTTGAATTCGTTCTCAGGACACAACACGAAGGACGTCTTCAAAGGTAGAAAAGGGAGACACCGTTGTTTGTCTCTATTTCCAAACCCTGCTTCTTAGAGAAAGAATCTTGCCCCTTTCCTTTTCGCCGACATTTCTAATCGATGGCGGGACATTCATCATCCCATCACATAGGTCCTATTTCTGTGTTTTCAGTTCCAGCTCTTTTCACTGTGAGAGACTGAAATCTTTCCTACCACAAATACCTGATAAACTACATCAAATAGCCATTTTTGTAAGGGACAAAATTTTGAATACTGGTAATCTCGTATGACCCAAACTAACATGCTTGCATGTACATTAGTAGAAACACGTTCCTTACCCCATTACAGCGCGGAAAAGAGGAAAAGACATTCCGCCTGATAAGAATGCTGAAAGATAAATTTTGCACAATCGAATCTTTGTGGTCTGTAGGAGACTATCCAGAACATCATTAATATACTATTAATCCTACACGAAGTCAACAGGGCCCGAGTTCACTTTGGCACAAAGTCCCATGAAGAATGGAGAGATTTGGGGAATGTCCACAAACCATAAATAATAGTTATTTTAAAGAACCAGGATTCTGTTCTGCTTACACTCCAGGAGAGGTTGGCATCAGGCTTTATTTCATATTATGGAAATCATGCTGTTAGGGTCGGTATATTTCTAACGACGACACCAAGGACGTAGGGAAATGAGCATGGCGCGGGCATAACTCACCTCTTCCTGTAACTGACAGGATTTACTGATAACTTGTTGTAGATGGACGTGGCCCTAAACAACCAGCTATTTCTCATTTCCTGAGGGGAGTTAGCTTTATTGTAATTGGAACATGAACAAGAAAGAAAACAAACAATTTATGCAAGATACATCTTAGGCAACTACTAGAAAGGATTCATGTCAAAGTAATTCATACAGTATTAACCCCCTTTTATAGATGGGGAAACTGAGGCTTAACCAGGCAAAATAACCATGCAATTGACTTGGAGGGTAAGGAGAGGAGCCGGTCCCAGTCTTCCTGAATCCCGAGTGACCAAAGGGGACGTCGTTTTCCCCTTTTCTTTCTTTCTTGTTCTTTTTTTCCTTTCTTTAAAACAAATACCTGTAGAGCATGCACTGTCAAAGATGCACTGGCTCGAGTTCAATAACCTGCTCACTGTGGTGATAAACTAAAAGCCCAGGGAAGCTACTAGAACAGGGAAATGTGTGTGATATTCTCGAGGGTTACAGGCAGCCCCTACTTTGCACAGCTCTGTGGCAATGGAATTCCAGCCATGCAGTGAGATCACAGTTCTGACACGCTGCTGGGTTCCAGGTACTATATTTCCCTGAAAATAAGACCTAGCCAGATAATCAGCTCTAATGTGTCTTACGGAGCAAAAATTAATATAATACCCGGTCTTATTTTACTATAAGACCAGGTCTTATATAATGTAATGTAATATAATGTGATCTAATACTGGGTCTGATATTAATTTTTGCTCCAAAAGACGCATTAGAGCTGCTTATCCGGCTAGGTCTTATTTTTGGGGAAACGCGGTCGCATGGGACCCTGAAGCAGGAGGACCGCCTGTAAATTTCATTCCGTCAGGCACAAGGCCATGCTTCCTTTGTGCTCAAGAGGCATCAGCACCATCTTTCCTGTCACCAGACATTCGAGGACTTCCGCCTTGAGATGGGGACCAGCCACAGTGGAACAAGACTCCCTCAGGTGAATCAAAGATCAGCTTACCTTTCCGTAGGACCCTTGTCCCAAAACCTTCAACAGCTCAAACTGGGAAGGGTCGGCCTTTTCAAATCCTTCCTTCACATGATGACTGATGTCAATCTCCTTCACAATGCCTTCTTCCTACAAAACAGCAGTGACACACGATAAGCAGACAAATCGGAGGGTCCTTGGAATTCACCAGTTTTATCCAACATGGAAGTTAGGATGAGTTGGGTATGCTATGGAATTTTAGGATTGGAGTCTAAAAGTCATGATGTCATGTAGCCTTACATAATTATCCTAGCTATTTGTGCTGATTACTCCATTTGCAGGCCACTTGAGCTTGTTCTTCTTTTCTCCAAGGATTTTTGTCATTTGGTCTTACCAACATAGCAAGGAAATGGAAAGGGACTCTAATGAAATCCATTCTGCTTCTGAACTGTTTGGGCAAAAGTCTGGATAGGGGTGGATATGGAAACTAGGGAACAAAACGGTCCTCCGAAATTGTGTATTAATGTCCACACTGCCATGCTCAAAAGTGCCATCAGTGGGTCCCACCTGTGGAAGCACCTTGTGAAATGCTGATTTATTTGTCCTTCTCCTTTTCTTTCTCCTTCAGACCATCCCTGACATTTTTGCCACAGCTCATACAAGGAACGTTTCACTGCCACCCTAGAGATTATATTTCAGAAGAAGCAGAAGAGATGTGCTGCCAGTCCAGAAGCAAGATTCCCCAATAGGAAGGAAAAGTCCGATCTTTTTTTTTTTTTTTTTTTTTTATAAATTTTATTGGGGAATATTGGGGCACAGTGTGTTTCTCCAGGACTCATCAGCTCCAAGTCATTGTCCTTCAGTCTAGTTGTGGAGGGCGCAGCTCAGCTCCAAGTCCAGTCGTCGTTTTCAATCTTTAGTTGCAGGGGGCACAGCCCACCATCCCATGCGGGAATTGAACCAACAACCTTGTTGAGAGCTCGCGCTCTAACCAACTGAGCCATCCAGCCGCCCCTCCAGAAGCTCAGCGGCAGCTGGTTGTCTTCGATCTAGTTGTGGGGGCACAGCTCACTGGCCCATGTGGGAATCGAACCTGCAACCCTGTTGTTCAGAGCACGTGTTCTAACCAGCTGAGCCATCCGGCCGCCCCAAAAGTCCCTAATTTTTAAATTAAAACATGAACAGGAAGCACTAGAAACATTCATCAGAGAACTTCCTGTCCCCAAAGATGTATTACTTCACTTGTAAAAGGTGACGCCATCTGCCCAAACACCAGCCACTGGAAACTGGAGAGTTGGAAAGTAGGGTGTTTCCTGACATGAGAGCCCACCTGGTCCTTCAGGTGATCTCTGGCTTCTCTGGGATCCCCCTGCAATCCCTCTGTCCATCTGACTATTCATCCCTGCTTGTATTTTTGCCACTGGTTGGATATAGGAAACCGTCAACCTGGACTGGCAGAAAAGCTCTAAAAATAGCTGTCAGCGATTGCAAACTGTGTTCTGGGCACCCAGGGCTTTTCATAGATTATTTCTTTTCTTCCTTAAGAAATCCTATGAAGTAGAGATTTTGTCTCGATTAACGTCACACGGCTATAAGTGTTAGAGTTGGGCTTCTAACCAAAGAGTACTTTAAAGCCACACCTGTCCTCCCTATATTTCAATCTAAGGGCCAATGTTTTCAAAAGAAATCATAATAGCAATAATTTACAGTGGTATCTAAAATGTTTGAAAAATTCAGCTTCTCAAAAGTTACAAATTTTATCTCCATATAACCAATATCGGACACCTTTAAGGGTAGGAAAGGTCATACGTGCTGTCAACCCTCACTCAGCAGGTCAGTGGCCTACGCAGTTACCATTTGCTTTTTTTATTGCAATGGTTAAAGGAAACACTTCAATGTCTGCATCTTCAAAGATTATTTACCATTTTTGAAAAAAAACTGGTTCTTGTATTTGTAAAAATAGCGAATATAGCCAGCCATGATGGAGTCACTTCAGTCAGTTCATAAGGCTTGTATAAGCTCAGTCAGGAGACAATTGCTTTGTAATTACTTCCTGAATAAGTCGGTAAGAATGCTGGGCCCAAGCCAGCCAACGGGCATTCTGCTTAGATCAGAGTTTTGGGGTCACATTGGAAGCCCCTCCAGCTTTTACTGTGGCTTTATGGGGCTGCAGGACCCCTTTAGCCACAGGACAAATCTTTCCATCTGTAACAGGGAAAGAAGGAAATGGGAACCTTGAGGCTCCTGGTGTCACCTGGCTTTCTGAAGGGGAACAGTCTGCAGCGTGGCTGTGGCAGACTGATTTCCCACTTAGAACACAAGGCAGAAAGCTGAAGTTCAAGAAAATTCTCTGAGTCCCCACAGAAACATATATGTATATGTTGCCTTTTCCTCCTGGTGACTTTCCAGAAATGGAAGATGATTTGCCTCTCAAATAAGAATAAAATGCCCCCTGCCTGTTAGAAAGCTCTTCCCTGGCAGTGGGCCCGTGGCCATCGTCTTACCTACAGACCTGCACGGCGTGACTCATCCAGAACCCCAGTTTCTTTCTAAAATACCTTCAATCACGCAGCTGTGTTCATGCAACACCTACGTTATGAAAAGGTAACGTTCACCCAATCACAGCTTTCTGTGACTTCATTTTGGTCATGTGAACACATTAACCTCATGCTACTGAATAAAAAGTCAAATTCAACACCATCCCAAGATGGGGCGTGGGGTGGAGGGAGAATGTGACTCCAAGGAAACGGCCAAGGAGGCAGGTGACAATGGGCGCAGGGACTCTGCCTCTGCTGATCTCTTCCCTGAGCACATTCCACAGCACATGTGTGCATTTACTGAAGGTTTCCAGATCATCCCTATTCTTCACTTGCTCTTCTTGGAGGTGCAGAGGCTCAGAACTGGGGTAAGTAAGGTCACTCAACCTGCTGGGACGGCAGCGGCCACCTCTGCCGCTGTGAACCGGTCATCACAGGTTTGCCCAGCTCTGGGTGGCAATCTCGGGGCTCCCTGCACCCCTGTGCACGGCGCCCCAATCCTGGACGCTGCGTTCAGGCCTTTCTAAGAACACTGGGATGAGCATCCCGGCTGCCTCTCTTCTCCAGTCCCTGCCCCCAACCCCATCTCAGTAGTTCACCTTCTTCTTGAGTCATCGCCTTAACATTTCAAATCAAAGGTTTCGGCACAAATCTCAGCATTGCAAGTTTTGTGTGGATTCTTGCTGTCAAAGTATTTAGAGCAAACGTACCCAAAGCACACACCATCTCCGAGAATGACACTGAAGCCTCTGGGTTATTCCCCTATATGATTGCAGTGCAGTTCACTTCCCACTTAAAGTAATAAGGTCTTAAGAGCGAAAAATCGCAACTGCTGGCAGATAAAGAACCAAGAGTGTCACACTGGAGATTTTAGAGTTCTGCATTCATACTGACGTTTTGGCTTGAACTTGCCTGAGGATACTTTGTTCTTCTCTTTCCCAAGAAGTTAAAAAAAAAAAAGAAGAAGAAGAAGAAGAAAAGAAAAAAGGTCTGGGATCCAGTGCCGACTGCAGGGGTCTGTGTGCACAGAGAACATCTAGAAGGAGGCGGGAGGGGAACACGCCCAGGCACGTCTGCTTCTGTTTCTGGGACGGTCCCATTTTCTGGATCATTTCATAATTATTGTCCAAAAGGGCAACCAGAATTAAATTATCATCCATGCCTTATTTTGAAATAAATGCCTTTTTTATGGGGCAGGTCGTTTTATTTAGAACTGTGGGTTTTAATGCCATTCCCCTAAGAAAATAAGGTCTGTTCCCAAATCCTCTACCCAAAGTACTAAACATTTGGTTTCTAGCATGACTCCTGTGAAAGAGTATTTTCTTTTTAATAATTTGGGGGAAGAGGCTGCTACCATGATCAGAGGCTTGTTCCACAAGCAAGTATTTGAAAAAATGTTCTAGTGTGAGAGATAGAAACTGGAGAAATAAATTGCTTGGGTGACATTTAGATATGAAAAAATAATTTGTGACAATGAATTTTTAAATCCCTGTTGAACTGTATTTGAAGTTCTGACTGATTAGAGACATTCCTGGGCAGGTTAACTAGCAGCTGTCGTGAGAGGCTGGTGAGTCGGAGAGACGGGGATGAAAAGGGGCCAGAGGGAGAAACTCACAGCTGTTCACCCTTCTCTGCACCAAAGTCACCTTCTTAGGTAATTTCCTCTGTTCTGAATCGTCTGCTTTCATGTTATTAAAAGGAGAATATTTATGATGCATAAATGCAAATTCAAAGTTGTGAATATTGATGATAAAGACATAAAAAATAAAAGTTGGGCAAATGCTAGCTTTATCTCCATAAAAAGGGGAGAGGTCATTCTAGAAACCCCCGATTCCCATGTAGGATATCAATTTATAGGAAGATTATGGAGATTTAAAGGGGGACAGGGACAGGTGTACCTCTGGAGGTCTCAGCTTTATGTAGATAAGTAAGAGGTCTACTGGGAGCCAGCTGGGGATTGGCCACCTGTGTCCTGCCCTGGGGGGTTATGAGTTCAAGAACCCCAAGTTCACCAGCTTTGCCAACTGCCTTCAAGGGGAAAGTTGGCTTCAACTGTCTTCTCACCCTGGGTTCTTTCTCTAACACAGATTTTGGCCTCTGGGTATTTCCTACTAACTTCCCAACTCACCCATACATTAAATATTTAAAAAAGGATATTTTATCCAGTACTTCTAATTGTTTTTAGCAAGAGGGCATGCCACATGTAGTCTACAGTATTGCTAGAAACGGAAGTTCAGGAATGCTTTCCATGTGGAAAGAAGAGCCACCATGCAGCTTTTGTGGCTCCTGCGGGGGGAAAGACAGGAGCAGACCCCCGAAGAGGTCCTCATGGGAGGGACGTCTCCCAGGGGCCCATCGCTGTCTAACGCTTCACTGCTTATAGTTTTGGGATCTTCGTTACCAGCCAAGAAAATGGCACCAATGAACATATGCTGTACACTACGACATCCTAGAATGGGTGTTTTTGTAGATTACCAACATAAAGTAAGAATAACCAGACACTTGAACCCTGGACTCTAGGAACCGGGAGGAAGCTCCTGCTTTCAGACAGGCTGGTGGCTTCTCCGAGAGAACCCCGGTAGCCGAGCCAAGAGCAGATTCTGACCTCCCAGTGCCTAGACTCGCGCTCCAGACAGCACCACTTCCCTCTGGCCAGGCCTCAGGAGGTTTGGAGAAGCAGCAGTCAATGAATTGCAGTGTTGTCTCTGCTCTTTAAATTGCCTTTATACATCTCAGCAAATGCGTCTGCTTTCACGGCTGTGAGCAATTGTGAAATGAAATGATAGGACCAGCTGCACTTGTCCAGTCATTTCCTAGGAAACGATTCCTACAAAAGCTTTCCTCTCCATCTCTGATGGGCCAAGTAGAGGCTGAGCCTCTTAGGACGGTGGCACCACTCCCTACAAGTGTCCAACTGGTTCCATGAGCACTTGCTGGAATTCAGACAAAAGGTGGCTTATTTAAGAAGAATGAACTCTCCACAAAATCAGGAGTCAGAGAAGCAGGAAGGATTGGGGGCGGGGAAGAAACAGGAAAATACTGGGTGAGATTATTCAGATGGAGGCAGCAGCTCTGAAATTTCAGGCGTGTGACACACCACCCCTGAGTAGGAGGGAAAGACCTGCTCAGCTGGCCACGCGAGGTCTGTCCTCCACTCCTGGGAATTTTCAGTGCTTGAACGACAGATATATTTGCCACGATGCCGACTGGATGCAGCAGATTTCCCAGAGGAAATTTCTCATTTTCCAGGAATACTGCTTTTCCTTTTTCTTACCAAAGAAAGTAATTCCACACCAGGGAGCCGTCATTGAAGTGGCTCACATGCAGTGAGAAGCAGAAAGGCACGCGTTGGTAGTTGAGGGCCGGATTCCACCTTCAGAAAGAAACCGTACGCTGCTCACCGCAGCCCTCAGAGGTGCAACTGGGCTAAACTCGGGGTTCTTAGGTCCCAGTGCCATAAGAAGGGGCCGTGGAGGACGAAGGGAGGGGGCTGATGAAGAAAAGCTCCAACAGTTGTTTTCTTTCTTTGCCTTTCTATCCAAACTCTTGCCTTTCAACCTCCTCCACTCCTAATAATTTTGGTTATTAAGGCAAGACGAATTTTCCCCTCCATTTTTAAATGAAAGCTCCACCTCTCACTGTTCCTGTCTTTCTTCACTGCCATTGCCTACTGTTCCCCCAAATAATTTTCCCTTATATCCTTCTGAAAACCTGTCGATCTGCTGGTGTTTTTATAAATCACACTCTAGGTAGATCAGGCTCCCGAGAGCTGGCATTATAAGCGGTGACTGGCATGGTGTGCTTGGGCCTCCCTCACACAGACGGACTTGCAAAGGGTGGGGGACGGTGTCCCACAAACACAGCCTCCCAGGTTCTGACAGCCACCGTCCTTGGTGCGGGTGAATTCTAGGAGGTTCCCTCAACCCCTGAGCTCCCCGAGAAAGCAACAGATAGCAGGTCTTCGAATCACGTGGTTTTGTTCACTGTCGAGTGCAGGAATCTAACTCTCGTTTCCATCAATTAGCTGAGAGTAACACTGGGTTTTTTTATACATCATTTCATCGCAGTTCCAAGAACCCATTGATGATGTCAAGTGAAGACTGATTGTACTGTGAAAAGCCAACTGTGAAGTGACAGTGACAGCGTGAGGCTCTGGCATCTGACGCTGTGTTTTACACGTTGACCATCTCATCTGGAAAGCTGCCTTCAGTGCTGGGCTTTATAGAGTCATTTCTAACAGGACGGGATCAGGAAGCTGTTATCTATTGATGCACATTTGTGAACATGTACTGAAGAGCCTCCCAAGAGCCTCAAAACTGGGAGGGTGGGAAATGCACGCGTTGGTCCAGCCGCAGACGGATGTCCTGACGGAACAGACAGCTTGTCCGTGACAATGTCTGTTCTGGGCAGTGGGCTGTGTGCCCAACGGGGGCTCAATAAATCCTTATTCTTCAGCACAACTGTAAAAGCACTGTCCAGGGAGAACCGGCAGAGGGTAATGCAGTGATAGCTCGCTGCTCGCCTGGTGGGACCGACAGGCAATGCTCACACTTCTCTTTCCCTCCCGCACACTTAGAACACTTCCTCTGTCTTTGGCATGCGCAGTATGGAAAAAGCACGTTCCCAGGTGAGAGAAACCTGATCTCATAGGCTGTAAAATCCCAAATGAAGACCTACATGATGAAGACCCACGGGATCAGTACAATCAGGGAAATCACAGTCACACCCCAGGGACAACTGCGGGGACGAGCTTCCTAATTTTTCCAGAAAAGGGAAGATGTCAATGATCTGAATGTCATCTTCTCCAAGACTTCATCACTTACATGTTTCTGACCTGATATCCTAGTTTGTTTGTTGTTTTTCCAAGCCAACATTTTGGTAAACGTTTTGTAACTGCCTCTATCAGAACAAGTTGTGGCTACCTGTGGTGCTGCTGATAAAGCAGAGTAAGGCAATGCTGAATGATCGGGCGGTCAGGACGCCGTGCTCACAGGACTCGTCACTCACACTGGAGAGCGCTGTTTCAAGCCTCTGTAACTACCGTCCACGTGACGCTGGCTTCCCTGCTCCCACGGCTGCCAGTCATGTGAAAATGTGCAGGCCACCGTGTGGACAGCCAGAGGTCCGTTCTAATGACTGCTCTTGGTCAGCTCTGGTCCCTCTCACATAAAAGGTGGCAGACTCATCGCAAAACTACATACTCAGAGGCAGAAGACTAACTACGAGTATCATCGCAGAGGCTTCAGTTATTTTTCTCATCAAAAGAGAATTCAAGGTGTGGTTCTCCAGAACCACCACCAAGAATTTCTTTACATTCGAGGCAGGTGGTCGGATGGTGGGTTTGAATCTTCCAAAGGGCACAGAGTATTCTGAAAGATAATGTGAACGTTCAAAGCCTACATGGATTGTTTTCCGTTTTCCTTGCCATACTGAAAGATCATCACTGTAAATTTGTCGTGGAACATTTAAGACAAACTGTAATGACAGTTACAGATTCTCTAGCACTCAACTGGCAAACTAGACCTAAAAAGTGATTCAAGGGTGAATATCAAACTATTGGGCAGAACCATGGGCTGCATGAATTTCACCATTCAGACGTTCATTGGGAGACACCAGTGTGACCCATTCTGCTATTTAGTGAGCAGAGAAAGGTGCACGCACGGGACACACACAGCATCTCTGAGCAACACCTATGTAGAGAAAGGGAATTTGGGTTCTGCAAAGAAAAACGTGCTTAATATAGTTTTTTTCATGGTCCAACAAATACACAGCAATAGTTACTAAAACCGGTTGCTATGACTGGGAAAGTCTTACTCAAGAAGGTCTACATTCACAGCTCTTCCCCTGAAAGCAGCAATGCAAAGTCCCCCCAACCCCCCGCAGAAGAGATGCAGGCTTATGTCTGTGACATGCAAGGGGGCAGGAATATCAGAATCTTTAGGGTGCAGAGAAGGATGACTTCTTCAAATTGATAACATCTTAGCAAATGTGAACAATTTGCAAGGGGATCCGAAGGGACCACTTGGGTGGGAGAATGATGGCAGCACCATTTAGCACATAGGCAAGTACGCAGGATGAGGTCATGATTTGGGGAAAACAGTACCTGTGCCCTATCAGGAATTTTATATTACGATAGAGAATAATCAACCCCAGTGCCCAAAAGGATCTAAAGAAGCACTGAGTGCATGTTCTAGAAAGAGAAATGGCACCGTGGCTGGTCGTGCTGGGCAGACTGGCAGGCGCTGTGTTCTTTTGTTCCACACACAAAACCCCTGGTCAAACAAGAGGCTCAGGCCTCCAAACCTTGTGACCCAGGGATCTCCCTCCTCAGACTTCATGAAGAAAATCTGAACACGGAAAGCTGTTTGTTACAATGTCTTTTACGAGAGTGAAGCAAGGGGAAACGATTTAAATGTGCAGCAAACACGGGAAAACGACATAGTGATGACACCTTCACCAAATGAAGTTTTACGTAGGTGTTAAAAGTGATTGTGCCATTTACACTTGTCCCCAGAATAATGACACACTTAGGGAAAAATGAACATGTACAGGATCTGTGCGCTGAAAATGACAGACTGCTATGACAGGAGAGAAAGGAAGAGCTAAATAAATGGAGACGTGCGGTGTTCATAGATCAGAGGACTCAACATAAAGACTAATTCTCCAAAAACTGATCTGTATGTAGAATGCAATTCTTATCAAAATCCGAACAAGGCTTTTTGTAGATACAGAAAAGTTTATTCTACAATTTATATGGAAACGCAAAAGACCTGGAGAGCTAAAAAGAGTTTTGAAAAAGAATACCAAAGTGGGCGGGATTATTGCTGCACTGATGTTACAATGCAGCTGCAGCGATCGGGACAGGTGGTATTTGTGGACAGACAGACGCATAGACCAAAGGAACAGACCAGGAGCCTGGAATAGATCCATTTAAATATACCCAACTGATTTGTGACAGGGATGACAAAGCAATTCAATGGAGGAAGGAGAGTCTGCAAGAAGTGGTGCTGGAGCACTGGACTGCCGAAGGCCAAAAGAGAATAAAGACATTTGATATAAATCCTGGACCGGGTGCTTGGAGAAAAATTCTTAAACATGACAGCAAGAGCATGATCCATAGAGGAAAAAATATGTTAAACTCTAAATGTTAAATCAAAATTTAAAACATTTGCTCTGCAAAGACTCTGCTACGATGAAAAGAGAAGCTACAGACTTGGAGAAGTATTTGTAAACCCCTTATCCAATAAAGGTCTTGTATCTGTAACATATAAAGAGTTCTCAAAACTCAAAAGTAGAATAAAACAACCGATCTAATTTAAAAATGGGCAAAAGAGATAAATGGTCATTTCACAAAAGCAGATTAACAGATGGCATGAAAATATACTTCACAGTGTTAGTCATTAGAGAAATGCAAAACTACAGTTAGATATCACTACATACCTATCAATGACTAAAATGTTTAAAATAATGATAACATCAAATGCTGGCAAGGATACAGAGAAACTGGGTCTCTCAAACATTGGTGGTGGGAAGGTCAAGTGGTACAGCCACTGGAAAACAGTCGGGTACTTTCCCATCAAACGAAACCTGTACCTACGTTACAGCCAGCAGTTGTGCCCTTGGGCATTTGTCCCCGGGAAGTGGAGACCATCTTTCACACAAAAAGCTATATGCGATGGGTCCCAGGAGCTCATCACTTAACACTCCAACTGGAAATAACCCAGACGTCCTCCAGGGGGTGAATGGTTAAACGAACTGGAGAGCATCCCACAGCGAAACACGGGAACAAGCCACTGACACACGCAACTGGGATGAATTTCAAGAGAATACGCTGAGTAGTGAAAGCCAAACCCAAAAGATTGGATTTATAGAATTCCATTTGTATAACGTTCTTGAAATAACAATATGATAAAGAAAAAGAACAGTGGTTGCGGAGGTAAGGGACGGCGTGTGTGTGTGTGTGTGTGTGTGTGTGTGTGTGTGTCCCTAAGGGCAGCAGGAGAGGTCTCTGTGGAGATGGAACAATTTCGTGTCTCGACTGTGGTGGTGGTTACATAAATCTGCACACGTTCTGAAAGTGTGTAGAACTAGGAGAGTGTGTACATACACGTACACACACGCACACGTAAAACGGGAAGTCCAAGTAACTAAGGATTGCAGCAAACACCAAATGCCTAGTTTTAATATTTATTGTACTATAGTTTTGCAAAATATTACCAGGGAAACTGGATGAAGGGCAGACAGTAGCTCTGCACTAGTTCTTGTAACTTCCCGTGACTCTGTAATTGTTTCAGAATAAAAAACAATTCATAAGTGATTTTGAAGTCTATTCGGCAACGTTGAAAGAGCCTTGTTAGAAGGTTATAAAGAACTCACTAAATAAAATTTATATATGATGGTTACCATGACATTTAAAAGATCTGTGGGGGAAAATATTATGGGAAATAATTTGAGATATTAATGGTGACAATATTAGAGGACTATAAAGGGTTAATTTTCTTTCCTTTGTTTTCCAAATTTTTTTATATAGAAATATAAAGATGATCAAGGTGACCCAGGCTTCTATATGAGAAAATTTAAAACAATAAAGTCACCTCACTAGCCACCTATGAGGGGCTCGTACGTTCAGCCACTGCTAGCATATCCAGCTACACTGAAATACAATGCAAAGTTTAAGCAAAATACACTGAGTTAATTAACCAAATACGATTAAATACCTGGCTGCAATAAATGGAAAGATGGAAGCCAACATTAAATAATTTGGAGACCATTTCTGGATGCGATGAATCAACCTGCCATTTGGTGAAAAACAAAGGCTCAATATTTTTAAAGCTATCACAATTTTTATACTCAACATGCAAGATTCATCTTGTAGATTAACACAGAATTTCTAATCAGGTACAGATGGTAAACATAAATACATGCATACGGAGACCCACACAAGCTCGCCAGCCTGGCAGGCAGCCAGGGCGCTAATAGGTTTTCTTCCTGGGAGGTGGGGGTGTTTGGGGGTGGGTGGTATGAATTTACTGGAAACTGACAAAAGAAAAAAACTGGTTTAAAGTGAAAGTAGAGATGACTGCTAGCGCTATTTAGAAGAATGAGTTAAGTAATAAATTTATTTCTCTTAAATAATTTTGCAGCTATAAATACAAAGTGTTTAAATTCTTTGTCCTGAATAGTCATGAGTAATAATGAGTAAAATCAACTGCAGTCACTTTTGTAGTGTGTGTGTGTGTGTGTGTGTGTGTGTGTGTTGGATTAATAACCCCTTAATCATTGAGGGGAGGTCCCATGTGAGTGATGTCCCCTATGAGGCCAGTGAATAAATGTGACACCGGGGGGGATGGGAGAGAACTGTTTCTGTCAATACTTTGATCTCAACTACTTTTCCAGTTTCTAGCGGCTAAAGGTAGGTCATCCCCGATATCCTTAGGGAAGATTGCCAACTTGGCGATCAGTCTCAGGACACGTGTGACATATAGTGGCCCTGCTGCATACACGATTTTTCCTATCGCAATGGTTCTCAACAATAACACTCAAAGACAGAAAGCTACCATGAACTTCGGAATTAAGTTCAAACAATTTCAGTGGTAATGTGCAGGTAATCTCTTACTAGTTTCCAAAATTGTTAGAAAGATGAAACTTTTGGACAAAAACCTCATTCAAAGAAGTCAGCTGAATAACCGACGGTCCCCTGTTCATTTTTTAAACCAACTTAGTTGACATTTTAAAAGAAAAAGAAAAATCAGATACGGCTTCAAGACTTCAAATCCCCCCACCAGCCCTCCCATCACATTGTCCTCGACCCCTGAAGAGCTGTCAGGCTGGGAGAACGTGGCCCAAAAGACCAACTCAAATGGAATTAAGCTAACTGTTGAAATCCACACAAATGTTCGTTTTTGCCAATCAGCTACAAATTACAGATTTCCACAGTTATGGTGCAGGTGCAGTATTTCAAGCGAGGTGACAAACTGAACTGGTTTGCACAGTACAGCAACATTTTCGGCTCTCTTACAGCTCACTGCCACCACTGTGCCACTGTTGTTCCCATCATGGGACACCAAGACTCCTTGGAAGCATCTAGACAACTAGAATTTTACTCCACAGTAGGTGGATTTCCTCTGCCTAAAGAGCCTGGTGACCGAATGGCCTGGGGTGCGGGGTGGAAGAAGCTCGCCAAACTGGCGAACGTTTCTTGGACAAATCAGAGGTCGTGCACAGGGTGGCTCGGGGTCAATTTCATCATCAGTTGACTCCCCCCCGTCACCTGGCCCCTTCGTGTGAACCGCTGTTCTGTTCTCGGTGGACCCTCCTACCTGGCCAGTGCCCTGCACGTGGTATTTACTAGGTGAGTGTTTGTACAGGAATAAAGGCAAGCTTGTGGGTGGTTTAAAAAGCATGTCACACCCTCGCGTTTGGCATCCACAGGACATCCGGCTCAAAGCGTCATCTGCGAAGTCACACGTGTGCGTGGCCACGCCCTCGTGATGACAGGTCATTCCATGGACGGCCCAAGACGTGGACTTGGGAACTGTCCACACTCTTGGAGTCATTATTTGTATTACACATAATTATTAAACTCAGAGAAACCATAAGAGTTTTTAAAAGTCTACCCTGGCTTGGGGTTTGGCCAACATGCTTGGGGTTTGGCCAACATGCTTCAGTCACATTCAACAATTCCAGTATCTGGCTGCAGGTCGAGACCACACACTTTGTCCATAAGTGGGGGAGAAAATCCCACAACTTTTCTGAAGTTCTGGCATAGCATGCCAGAAAATTATCTATACTAGAACAAATGATCTGAAAACTTGCTTAGAAAACCCTGTCAGGTGAGGATGTTCTTTGAACAGCTGAGAACTTCTATCACTTCCTACAAAAGGCACAGCCGTAGCAGACCCACAGTACGCCCGGCCCCAGAGCTTCGGGTGCTGGCTGGCGTCCTGGTGGCAGCCACAGGCGCTCCGAGGCTCTCTCTGGCCATTCTGTGGTCCAGCTGTGACACGCGATCCAGCAGGATATGTTAACGGTGTGAAATCCGAATGGTTCTGTAAATCATTAGCAGACGAGCTCACTATCGTAACTTTGCAGAATGAAAATTCTCACGGTGGGCTGAGCTCATACGCTGTTGGCATCAAGGACTTTGGCCACGGACTCATGTTTATTCTCTTTTCTTTCATTTTCTTTTCTTCTCCTTCTCCTTCTTTTTTTTTTTTTTTTTGCTTCAACTCATTAATATGAGACAATGCCTACAAGGAACATGGCTCATTTAAACAGAATGGAGGCCAGAGGTGGTGGGTAAGAGCAGCAGGCATCCTGGGCAGAGCAGGACGGACCCTGTAGGAGAGCCCAGCCCTCCCCCCAAGGCACTGCACCCCCCCCTCTGTGCTGCCCCCCTCTGATTCAACTGTCACATGTCACACGTCTGACTCGTCCCACCGTGGAAGACACTCTGACTGACCAAACATGGTGCTGCTTTACTTGGGCTTGGCTAATTTCTGTGGCAATTACAGCTGAGCTATTTAATAAAGAGAACGAGCTTCCTATCATCTGTTTCTGAATATTTCCACGCTGCTCTTCTTTCCCAGAATGACAGCTTTGAAACATTAGTGCAAATCCCACGAGATGTGCATTGTGCTCTTGGACCTTACCCAGAACTGACCCCGCAGAAGACGCACATGGTTGTGTCAAAGTCTGTCGGTGAGAAATGGGCACTAGTGGCTCAGAAGGAGCTCCTGCCAGCAGGCTGCCCTATGCGATGGCTGGTGTGTGTGTGTGTGTGTGTGTGTGTGTGTGTGTGTGTGTTGGGAGGGGCTGGATGGAAGGAGCCAGTGCAGCTCCCACAGCTGCCATCATTGAAGCAGCTGATGCAGTTTATAAGTTCAGCTTCCAGCTCCTTCTTCCCACAGAATGACATATTTTTCTTATTATCCTTGGAACTTTTCAAATAATGGTTACTGGGAAATGACTATTTCCATAAGAACTCTGCAAATTTTCACTAGCTCGTGCAAATTTTCACTTCTGTTTCAAGCCTCAGGTCTCCCAAATTCCCAGGCTAGCTTTGTACAGTTGAATGTGATACGGAACTTAACCTGCCTTCTTTTGCTGTGAAAATTGGATGCAAAGAATTCACAACTGGACTAGGAGCTGCTGACAGAGTAAAATTCCCATGGGAATTACTCCTCCACCGCATTCCTCTTCCCGACTCCAGATGTGCATGCCATGTGGGGGAGGGGGAGAAGCTCAGGAAGAACTGAGCCCCAGGCTTCATGTGATGAGAAAGCAGAGGCAGGCGTGCTGCTGAGGGCAGGATGTGGTCTCCCTCCGCGGTGTTTCCCAAAGGACACACACTGGCCCAGGGGTGTCACATCTGCAACAGGTGTTTTTGTTTTTGTTTTTTTAAAGAAAAGAAGTGTGACCTTTCACCCTGCGGAAAGCCGACCTAGGATGGGATTCTGACATACAGGTGAGGTGACACTCCCACACTGTGATCCACTAGCAACTTTATTGCAAGTGTTAAAAATACACCAATTGCATGTGCACTCAGGGCCCATCAACGAATAACAGTCACGAGTGTCACAAAAATAAATTGGGAATTTAGAAAACCTGCTTTGAAATGGTTTTGGGATTTTTTTGCTCCTACACCCATTCTCTGTATAGCTAGAATACTGTTCAAATGACGGCACAAAACACCCATTCAATACACATCATGTACAAATTTACAATGTCTTTAGCAATTTGGACTCAAATACACTGAAATAGCTTGAACCAGGAACAGCCTAAGGGAATCTGTTCCTCGCAGGTCTGTGCGTGGAGGGTTTTACAACAGGAAAAGGGGGTCTTTTTTCAAGTCAGAGGTATTTTTGCATCTCTTTATGAGACAGTTACCCCCATCACCTGTAGTATCGGAGGTTTCTTTATTCTGATAAAGGACATAGAGTCATCATCAGCAAGACAACATCCTTTGCACAGAAAGGAAAGTGCCTGAGGCGTGTTGGCCTCTAGATTAGGGACAAGAAGGGTGAAGGTGACAGGAGAAGTCCAAGGACACTGCCAGGACCTAGATGTCGGGGTTCCCCCAAATCCATACCATGAAGATTTAACCTGAACTGTGATGGTATAGGAGGGAGTTCTGGAGCGACGAGGTCATGAAGGTGGAGCCCCGTGATGGGATTAGTGCCCTTATACAAGGGACCCAGAGAGCAAGTGGTGAAGCTCTGGGGACCTCTGCTGATGGGCTAAGACCTGTTTGCGGAATGCTGGGCACCCGTTTGCGGCATGCTGGGGACCCATTTGCGGAATGCTGAGAATGAAGCCTGTCCTGGCCATGCCTCGTGCTTTGTTTCCTAAGGAAACTGATCTAGTCAGATGAGCAGCCAGGCAATGTGGCCCAGGAAAAGTAAAAACTCATTCACAAAGCAATTAGGCCTATTTTTATCTCCTTTTCCCCTCCAGGTCCTCACAGTGTCATGCGAACCTCTCTCCCGGTGATCAGATCAGAGACGGGCTATCACGTGTCACATTTAGACCACGTGTTGGCCTCATTGGCACTTACGGCCCTGGACTCCCCCATTTCCTGTCCTGTGTCCTGGGTTGATTTTAGAGTGACGGGTGCCGTCTGGAGGCAGAGCCGCCACTCAGTTTCCAAACCCGGCCTGAGCCTGGCATGTACATCAGCAAAGTGCTTGGCAGCTTTTGTTCGTTTTGTGCATTTTATCTCTTAAGATATTTGCTGTCTGTCCCACTCATTCCCTTTCTTTTTTTCTGTCTCATCTCCAATCTTGAAGAGTTTCTGAAGGAAAGAAAAATAAGAGTTGACAAATTTCTAGGTGACGTTTTCTTCCTTTTAGCTGTCTGCCTCGCACCTACACTTTAATCTGACATGTTTTGAATATTTCCTTCTGGTGTAGGAATGCTCATGGTGACAGTATAAAATGGGCATTTTGCTGGTACACAGTGGGCAATCTAGGTAAATGGAAGCAAAACGTAGGAACTTTCCACTGAGGATTTGCATGTTCTCCTGGAGGTCGTCTACCGGGCATCGGTTCACTGCGACCGAGGGTCGCCAGTCCTTCCTACATGGCCCAAGTGACCAGCTCTCATTTCAACAGACCCAAGTGCCAACGAGAGGGTGGTGGCTTCAGGATCCATGACCCCTTCTCATATCTGAGCCGTCCATGTGTGGCTGTCAACGTTTTCAAAGGCGATCATTTTCATGACCTGTGGCGGGGCTTTTCCCGAGTTTCACTAAGAGACCACCACAGGGAGCAAAGTAGACAACTGAGACCACTGGATAAGGTGGCGAGGGCTCTTCTTAGAATAAGTCACCCTTTCCAGGTGACTCCTGCTTGAAGTTCCTGAGGCTGGCAGACCCTCCCCCCTTATCCACCAGGACCTCCAGTTTATGGGGTTTTAAGAGAAAAAAACTGCCTCCTGCATAACCACCAAATTGGTTCTATTCCTCTCAAAGGTTCCCAAAGTAAATGCCTAACATTAAAAAGAGAGAAGAAATGGAATGTTCTAGAAAACCTCACCAAAGATCACACTTCATGTTGTACAGCATAGCACTGTCTTACATTCCAGATGGAGATATGTGTAAGAGAAGCAAGTCTATTCTCCCACTAACATGAATCTAAGCAGTGAATCTACATGAACAGTGCGCGTGGGGCTCTTTTAAAGCTTAACACCCCCTCCCCACTGGCTCCCATAGTGCCTGGAGCAGCTTTAGAACGACAGTTGCTTGGCCACCTACTGAGGGATTACTGGCTCCACCTGGACCTCCTTCTCCAAATAATTTAATTTACAATGAATTCCAAATCATTAAACTCAGGCTGGGGGAGAGAGTTTCACTGTCTGAGCTGTAAGGCACTCATGACAATGAGAAGGACTGGCTTTAAATTTTAAAGTCCTGAATTCCCTCTTTGGCGTTGTACTTTGTTCTTTTTTCCAGCTTCCCTCAGGAGGCCTGTGATGTGTGTCTTCTTCCCGCTCTTCGGTCCCTGGGATGCACACGCCTGTGTCCCAGTCACCCTTGGTGACGTCAGTGATGTCCAGTGTCGCGGTAGCCCTCCCCCGCTGGCTGTCCCAAGAGCTTGCCGAGTGTGTACAATAACTTTGACCCACAAGAACCGGCCTGCCCATCCCCGAGCGCTGGCCACCGCTCCTCAGCTGTGCTGGTATCTCACAGGAGAGGATGGCCAGTCAGATGGGTTAGACTTCTATCAGCAGTTGATGCCATGAGCCAGCCCACCATCGGCCGGAAGAGTCCAGTGCCAGACCGACGGTGTGTGACAGCCTTGGAGGACCAGCAGGGCCCCAGACAATGTCCTTAAAGATGGGGCGCTCTGTGCGAGGGCTTGGGGTTACATAGGGAGCTGGAGCCCCTTCACCAGGAGGGGCCATCGCTGGGGGGATGCCACCAGGAGGGACGTTTTCCTTTTCGGTGAAATTTCCATGCAGTTCTGGTGACTACTGCTCAAGAGAGACGCATGGAACTTGAGGTAGTAGGGATAAAGAATGGTAAAGTTTTCACATAAATCCTGGCTAGAATTTTGGAATTAACCTACAAGTCAGGTCTGAGATATGAGACAACTTATGACCTCATCAGGGTGTGCACAAGAAGACAACAGACTTCTCCCTCTGCTCCTAGAATCAAGTGTCCTCGGCCTGTCACCACCCATTACTGCAGGGTAAGGCCACCTTCCAGCTTCCGACTGCACTGGGAGGAGCCTACATCAGCAGCACTCCTGGAACACCCTCCCTGAAAGTGTTCATGGCTGTTTCCGGCATCTCCGAGGACCCTCGCATGCATGGCCGTTTCGCAACATGACGAGCTCAGACCTGCTGTCCCTTCCTACCGCCCCGCCTGCCCACGCCGCTGATGGAGGTGCTGCCCCTCCTTTGTCCCCGGGACCACTTGCCGGTGCCACAGGCTCTGCCTCCAGGTACCCCGGATGCTGTGTCTCTGGATGGTTCGGAAGGGCTGGCCCGAGGGGATCTCTGGGGGAGCAGAACCCACCAGGTGTGGACGACTGCTTTCTCTCTAACTGTGCGCCGTGCTTTGCCATCAGCCCCAAGCCCTCATGTGCACCCAGGCTCATCAGGCTCTGAACATTGCCCGCCCCTGCTTGGGAGGTCACCAAGCCCTTCAAGGGAGGGAGTAGTGGACGGGCTCCACCGTGGACAGCTAGAGGGGACAGATGGACCTAGCTAGCCTCCCCTCCTGCACCCAGCTGGGCCCAGACAAGCCCTCGCACTCAAGGTCACACAGCAGCCGACCAGAGCAGTGCAGTGAGGAGAGAACACAGGCTCGGCATAGCCAGGGGAGCAGACTGACCAAAAGGGATTTCCCTCAGATTCAGGCCACAGAGTAAAAGTCTTCTTTACACAGCAGATAGCGAGTGTGAACTGAAGGCATGTGTTAGCCCACAGTGTGGGGAGGGCCCCGAAAGCTTCCAGAATGGGCCAGATGAATTAAGGCATCAAAACCCATGGTGAGCTATTGAGGTGAATGAGGACGTCATTAAAACACCAGGGGTCCTCTTCCTACCTTCCACCAAATACCTTTTTTGCTTCCTGTAAAAACAGGCTCTTCCACGGGATTGACTGTGGGTCATATCCATTGTGGCCGGCAAGTCTAATGTTGCTTGTAATTTGAGAAGGCCGGCTCCAGAAGTCCCCTCCCGGGCTATCCTGCTCCTCACTGAAGCCACAGCCACACATCCAGGCCAGTCTCGGCATTCCCTTTCCACATGGCCCTGGGCATGACGACAGGGGGACCGCCAGAAGATTCACACTAGTGACTCCAAAGCCAGAAGGAAACAAGGGGCAACCAAGTTAGACTGACAGATGAGCAAAGCTCCAAAGGGTAAAAAAGGAAGATGACTAATTTCGGTCCATTTCCCAGGGCTCCAATTTAACACAAGAATGCAGACTTGGATGGATTAGCTATGGAGAAACGCTGACATGTTAACAGTATTAGGTTTCTAAGAAAATACTTTTTGACCAGGAAACTAGCTTAAGACAGAGCGCTCCATCAGCAGGTGACTGCCTTGTTTATAATAAGGAGTATCCTCAATTCACTGCATCACGGAGCCGAGCCCGGGTGAGACGAGCTGGACTGGGACATCCCAGCAATCACTGCTTGGTCTGAACGGGAAATCTGCTCAGAGGAAACCCATGGTTTTGCAAGGAAATATGCAGAATTTCTCAGGCCCATAGTATACGGGAGGTTACACTCTCAGGCAATCTATGATCAACTTAAATTTCCCAAGGGTCTGTTAGAAATAATGGCTCAGAGAAACCCGTTTCTTTCTTCTTAATCGAAAAGCTAACCATTTGGGGAAAGAGCACAGCACCAAAGTGAAATGACCCCACACTGCAGGTCGCCTCCTGGGAACCCACAGGCAGGCTCAAGTCTCACGTCCGGGTGGAGGACAGACACCCTCCTGCTGGCCCTGGGGTGGTGCCCTCAATGCCACTCCCTGCTCTCTGTAACCATCAAGGGGAACCTGGTGGCATATAACAGATCTCGCTTTCCTGCTGACAGAAATCCTTGAGAACATGACGAAATCTTGGCACCTTCTTCCCAGAAAACTACACAAGTGACACACACACGAAATATATCCCAGAATGTCAGCAATTCCCGAGGCCCATCCACAGAACCCCGAGTTAGGAACGCCTGTTCACATTAAGAGAACAGAATCCGGAGTCTGTTATTGACTATTATCTTTTGGGGCTGAATTTACTTCAGTGTTTCTGAAACAT
This sequence comes from Rhinolophus hipposideros, assembly GCF_964194185.1. Classification (NCBI taxonomy): domain Eukaryota; kingdom Metazoa; phylum Chordata; class Mammalia; order Chiroptera; family Rhinolophidae; genus Rhinolophus; species Rhinolophus hipposideros. The sequence goes on along the minus strand of NC_138049.1, from coordinate 2,346,380 downwards.
AACAGACATCAGAAAATCCACTCAGCCTAGAGTCTGTACATAGAGTCTAACTGTCACACATCTCTGGGTAGCTGGTAACCACAGCACGGACCCCAAGCCTTCTCTGACTGGGACCACTGACGGTTTGGGGCAAAATTCCAGATACTGGAAAACAAACAAATAAATGTCCGGGCCGCCAGTTCCCTGGCCTAACGGCGATGACCTTCCGCGAAGGTGTGAGGACCGGAGCTGCCAGAGGCCGCGGCCTTACATACGGGGTAGCCTCCAGGGGTGCTTACTTTTTGCGTGTTCCTCTCCCTTTCTGTATCCCATATACTGATGTGTGCTGTCTTTTTCTATGGAAGGACCTGGGCGGCTTGGAGAAGGCAGGACCACCCTTTCGGGTGGTCTGTGCTTTGTCGCGGGTTCTCCCTTCTGACCTGCCTCTCTGAGGCCACGCTTCCTTGCTGGGCTCCGGCGGTGGGTCCAGCAGCTCTCGTGCTGGCATTCTGGTCCTCAGTGGGGATGCTCTTGTGGGGGCCCTCTGGCCACTCCTACGATGCCCCCAACCCCACCCTCATCAACTGTGAGGACCGTACCTCGCGGGCTGTTTTCTGGTCTTCAGAAAACAGCCCTCAGGTCTTCACAATCCCGCTGGCAAAGGACATTTTTCCTGCCACTGTGACTCGGGAAAATGTTTCTGAAAAGGCTTCCCTCGCTAACCACACATCTTCCCAGCATGGAGTTGGTGCTATTTCCTAGAAAAGCATCTTCGCCTCGGCCCACACAGTTGCTGGGGGAAAGCTGCAGCTTAACATTTGAATTCTGCCTTCCCAGGAGAAAAGAAAACTTTTAACCCCTTCCTATGCCCTTCCAGAGAGAATCCCCAGAAGTGATTAAAATTCTTTTTTTACTTTGGGGTTCCAAAAGCTCACAATACAAGTACCACTTGGAAAGACATTCAGGAAATTATATACACAGATTTGAGGAAGAAGCCCCAGCATTTAGGATGAACTAAAAACATGTTGACACGCTCCGCAGCCTGAGCTCCCGTGCTGTGTTCATTTAATACTGACTGACACTTGTGTTCTGTGCTATGCCAACTTCCAGAGACATAACTGGGTTGACCTGGTCTCTGCCCCCGAGGAAGGCTCACCGACAAATCTCCAAAACCCACGGGACAGCGACCCTGCACACGCAGACTGGGACGTCTCAGCACAGGCCATTATGATTCAGTCCATAAGAGGACATGTGACAATCACTCAGAAGAGGCACGTGTGATGGCCTTCTGCCATCTACCTGTAGGAAGCTAATTCTGACAGCTATCACCGTTCCACAGTCAGAAATTAATGTCGCCAATGACAATACTTTAATTTTCGTTTCTTGTATTTCATGCAAAACACAACAACCAAAAAACCCGAAACTACAGGACTTACAAAGATACACATAATTACCATCATTACTTGACTCTCCCCTAGAAATTCTAGAAAATGCGATAAGCACAGAAATAGAAATAAGAATGGTAAATGTAGCTTGAAGGCAGTGTGTGCATATATATGGCACCAAAGAGCATAAACCAAAATAAATACAATAGATCTAATAATAGAGGGTTTCAACACAAAACAAAACACACAACTCAATTCCATTCTCATCAACCAAAATTAGCAAGATAGTAAAAGCAACAGGGAACCAGGTAACAGTCAAAGCAGTAATAAAATATCAAACATAACACCTAATAGGTATGTAAAAAAGCAGAGTAAAACATTACAGAGACACAAAAGTAGATTTGAATAAACAGAAAGAAATGGCGGGAAGACAGTGCTGTTAATTCTTTCTGGTGTATGGGTATCTAACCCAGTTTATTGACTGACTTAATTTTTTTAAAAAAAATTCAGCTTTAAAAAAATTCACTAAACTCAGCTTTAGTGAGGTATATGGACAAATAAAATGGTGAGCTATTTCAGGTCATTCATGCAGATTTGCTGTACAATATGTGCACACACTGGGGACAGGGTGCCCCATCCAGCGAGGCAAAACATTCATCACCTCATATATTTATAACCAACTTGGTTCAAGTCCAAATTTTAAAAGGTTTCTTTTGGGATTTAAAAACAACATTTTCCTGAACTTTACATGAAATAATAAAGAGTAGCACCAAAATTTTGCAAAAATAAAAAGCCTCTCAGGGGATTTGCCCTCTCAGGGACTGAACACTGTGGTAAGTATGTAACCGTGCAACGGTGTGTAATGTGTGCGATTGCTGCTAGAGAAATGGGCACACTCACTGAGACCTTGGGCCAACGTTGCAGACACAGAGCCTCACACACGGTGACAGTGCCTGCATGCGGTGACAGGGAGTAGGAGGCAACCGGCAACGGAACTGGGAGAACTGCCTGAGCATTGGGGGAAATTCAGTCCTTCTCCCACTGACATCAGACACCCAAATACCTTCCAGTTGGTTTAATGGAAATGTGCACACACACTGACACACACACACACACACACACACACACAGACACACACACACAGAAAACTAGGAAAAATCCAGGCGAAGACATCACTGCTGTCAGAACAGAAGGAAGTCTAGAAGGAAAGGCAGAGCAGAAGGATAAAGATTTAACCACGTGAATCGTTCTGGACTTGAAAAGCTCACCAAAAGCACTAAAAAGCCAATGACAAACGGAAACTATTTGGAACCTAAACAGCTGTCCATGTATGGGCTCCAGCACTCCGAAAGGAAAAGCGGCAGTGCAGTGAGTGGGCAAGTCTCGTGCAAGGAAATCAAACATCTGAAAAATGTATGTTTAAAGTCCTCTCACCAGTGAGTATAGAGAAAAAAATTAAATAGATGAGACACTTTTATTTTGTTGGTTTATCTAGTTAATCAAGATCCTGAAAATAAAACCGACCAATGTTTGCTGAATTGAAACCAGGTGACCTCCTGCTGACACAAACACGGTTAAGTTCCTGCCAGGAAGCTACTTGGGACCTTCGTGCCCTCAACCTTCATCTTGAAACAAACGATTTCACTTTCAGGATTTCTGGAAATAATCAGGGTGAGGTACAAATAGTTAAGTGCACAGTGCCTGCCATCTCAGCATTATTTATAGTGAAAACATTAGGGGGGAAAATCCAAAATATTCTGTGTTGCTTAAATAAATTAAAGATACACAACTGACCATTATATAAAACATATTATTAATTTTGATGGTATTTAATAAGATGGGAACACACTTATGCTATAATATTCATTTTTTTAAGAACACAAATTTCTATGTTCAGAATTATAACAAAATTCCTATGTAGGCATACACTTCAGAAAGAATACACATGTCCCCAAAACTAATATACACAGGGTGCCAAAAAAATGTATACACATTTTAAAAAAGGAAAAAAAACTATTAAAATAGAAATAGTCAATATATACTGATAACAAAAGACGAATACAAGTCATGTTAGACTTCTGCAATGACAAGAGGTGCTCAAAGTGGTTCCCATCAGCATCCAGACACTTCTGGTTATGGTGAACTACTGCTTGAGCAACGCTGACCCAAGTGTCCACTTGTACACATTGTTTTTGGCACCCCCAGTATTTCTTTCCGCGCAGTGGGATTCAGGAGGGAGTCTAACTTCCTGGGTAATTTTCTGCATTCTGGTGCAGTGTATCCCACAAATGAACTAATAAGTACTGGTGAAGAGAAGGAAAGCATTTCAAATTACCAGCATGAACATATACAACTACTAATTTTATATTAAGGACAAAAACAACACATTGTAAAACAAAAATTAATTTAAAAATTATCAGTGTTTGAGGGCAGTCCTATGCCTCCAGCAAGTGGCCTGTCACCTAGCTGTCCTCATCAGGTCAGGGGGTGTCAGATTTCACCGAAAGGACGCAAGGGCCAATGGGAGCAACACATACTCAGCTGCTCCCTCGGCAGCTCTAGAGGATTTTGAGATGCTTCTTACATACACACGAGACAACTCCCTTCACAGCACACACTGCCCACTGCTGCCCTGAACAGCTGTCAGCCCTGCCCCTGTTGCCACCGGCAGTGACAGATACCAGGGGACGCAGGTTATGGAGTCTGTCCCTCCCAACACCGAGTTTCCCGGGGAGCAGCAGCACGGGGCCCCCTACCCGCATATCAGAGCTCCCACCTCCCAGGGCCCCTAGAATCACATCTTGGGGTCTTACCACCGCCCACCTGCAGGAGGGCAAGGGGAGTCCATTCAAGGTCAGGGAACAGAGGCCGTGGCGGGAAGGGAGGAAAGGCTGCCTCTGCCAAGCCCCTCGGCCTCACCAGGGGACAGTAGTGCCCATGAGTACCCATGAGTGCTCAGGGACTGTCAGGACGCATGCAGGGAACATCCTTTCCTCTGTGCTGGGGCTTCGAGCATGGGGAGAGAAGGAGGCGACGGCTTCCTTGGCCTCCGTGCGTGAAGCTGCCCCAGATGTGGAAAGTCCATTTCAGAGACAGCACTGGTGGCAGAGTGCAGCTGCTCATGGCCTCATGGGGTCACACTCCCTGGGAAAAGCATGGGCTTGCTTCTGGCTTAGCTCCTTGTGACCTGCGAGCTCCATCGCACACACAGATGTGGGATGTCACTGTCATCCCAGAGGAGGTGGACGACCGCTGAGGATGACTAGGCAGGCTTGCAGGGAATTTATCGTCTTCTGTGTCAAAGACAACAAACCACATGCAGATATACCAGCACTGGGGTATATCTTCATTTAAAGTCTGGACCAAGGCAAAACCTGGTGGGGAGGGGGCCAGGTGCCTCTGTGCAGAACATGCCCCAGGTCATCCCGTGTGGTTGACAGCTTACAGAGGGAGCTGGTCCTGCAAAGGCGCACGTGGTTCTACCACAGCGGTCGTCAGGCGCTGCCAACTATGCTGGTGTGATCCCTGCCTAAGGGCTCATTCTCCGAAACACTCAAGTTCTCTCTGAGAGGCTGAGAGGGTGACAGTCCAACCTAGAGGCAATGAGCTGGGTAGTGAAGTTGTGCTGGATTTGGCCAATTTTGAAATAAAATTAAAGATAATATAATAAAGGGTTCAAAGGCAGATGTTCGGTTCTCACCTAATTGAAATTAAATCATTACTATTTAGTGCAATGAAGACATCCTTAGGCAACACCACGGGTTATCACGTTATCTCTTTACCCCATAGAAGGTTAAAACATAGACTCCTCACTCTTTTCCTAAGTCCTAATATACTGACCACAGCTGACCACACGAGTATTTTAAATATAACCTTATATAGATATCACGGTAAAATAGAAACAGAAACCATACAGATGATTATAGGAAATCATCTGTAATCATGTTAGGAAATCATGTTAGCTCACCAGCTGGCTTGCTTGAAAGGCAGTACTTTCTGAAGTAGTAAAATATCTGACTAATAGTCCTTATAAAAACAACACTTTTATTACCTTAAATATAACAGTCTTATTAAGATGCTGAGAACAACCCAGAAGAGCTCCGTGGGGATCCTACTTTTGCCAACAGATAAGAATGACTTTAAATTGACAAAGATGGAGCAAATCCTCTCAGAACTCCCCTCTCTACATTGTGCACTGTTTCTATCCGTGCCAACCACCACCGGCATCGCCAGTCTGAGCTGCACACGTAAACCTCCAGGCTCTGAAACACGGCTTTGCCTTCGCCAGCTGAAGGCTGATAAAAGCAATTCTGCTTCTCACAGCACATTGGATAAATATAAAAACGATGGAGTTAAACTATAAAAAACTATAATGCTTTATGTCATTTTTTTTTTTTTGTCTTTACGGTAAAATACAGAAGCATGACACTAGGCTGCATTTGGCCAGGACTTGGCAGGGGGCACTCAGGACCTGAGAACCGTTTTCTGTGCTGGTTTTGGCGTGGAGGCCTGAGTCTCCAGACCTGGCAAGGACGGGTACCTTAGTGCCAGCATGGAAAGCACTTCATTGGGTTTGTCCACCACGTGCAAATGAGGAATGTGACTGTGCAATCTCAGAGGAGGTGCTCAGGTGGTTCATTCTGTTTGTTTTGTTTGTCATGAGATAAACAAACTGGATTTTCAGAAAAAAAGCCAATTTCTGTTTTACATGATAAAGCACTGATTAGCCAATGAGTTTAGTGGTGTTTTTGTTTATTCTCCACATCTGGAAGTATCTCAACATTTTGACGTCACAGAAGTTGAGTGACTGTCTTTCACATGCGCTTTTGTTATTAAACAGTTTATCTGAAGAGAGTTAAGAACTCAAGACAATGCCCGTCCCCCTAGATGAATGGAAGGTGGTGGTGGTGGTGGTGGTGGTGGTAAACATGATGGATCTGTTGTCTCTTTATCAGCAAGGGTCATCATCTCTCTTTACAAAAAGGGTTCCCTTCTCACTTGACTCCGAAGAATACAATTTTCAGGTGGAAGAGAGCTTGTTGGGAAATCAATCAATTCATTTCAGATGAAGAAATGGGCTCCAAAGGCGAGCGTGAATGACTTGAACTCATAAACAGGACAAGGTAGGGCTGGAGCAAGGCTCTTACCTCAGAACACTCAACCTGGGCCTCTTCTACCTGAAAGCATGTGCCATGCACCCCTCATCCCTGCCCTGGATGGGTGGCTGCCACACACAGGTGTGCCATTTCCTGATGAAAGAGTTTATAACTGAGCAATCATGTGAAGTTGCAGGCTCCTGAAACAGCATGTCTGGAAGATACCGCTTATGAGAGTGAAGCAGCCTGTTAGCCCTCAGACCCGAGGACACTGGGATGGGCAGCCTGGGTCCAAACCCTAACCCTAACCCTAACCCTAACCCTAACCCTAACCCTAACCCTAACCCTAACCCCTAACTCTAACCCTATCTCCTAACACTAATACTAACCCTAATCCTAACTCTCACCCTAACCCTAACCTCTAACCCTAATCCTAATCCCTAACTCTAACCCTATCCCTAACCCCTAACCTAGCCCTATTCCCTAACAGTAATACTAACCCTAACCCTAACTCTAACCCTAACCCCAACCTCTAACCCTAACTGTAACCCCTAACCCTAACCCTAGTGTTCATGAGCTGTGTGACCTCAACAGGTATCTTCATAATTCGGTACCTTACTTGTCCCCTCTGTGAAGCGCAGGTGAGTACCTCAACAGTGACAGTCAACACTGTTAGATTCTGTAGAGAAAGCATTTGAAGAACCTTAGCTCCTACTCTAATACAGTTCTCTCTTCTTTCTTAAAAAACAATGGCCTAAAAACTCTCTGGACCACCAGGCTCCAATGCAGGGGAGGTTCTGCCAAGCTGGTCCTTAGGTACCCAGCAGGGCGCTTCCTTCCAGGTAGGGTGCTGGGCATGGCCTGTGAATCAGGGCCTCTGGACTCAGCCAGTGAACTGTCACCATTTGTCCCAGGCCATTGTGTGTGCACTGACCGAGGTATTGCAAGGATTCACAGAGACATGGACAGCTGTGGAACAGCTTAGAAATGAGACTTACGAGATTCCAAACCTAACGTAAGTGCATTCAGACACACACACACACACACACACACACACACACACACACACGCGCGCGCGCGTGCGCGCGCGCGCACAGCCTCTGCATTTCACCTTCAGTATTTAGTGAGGAAACCCAGGTGGAAAGGAACAATCAGTCGGAAGGAGAGCAGCATGGAACAGAGAAGATCAAAACGCAGGGAGGAGCTGGTGAGTCAGACCCGCCCAGAGTCGTGGGCTCGGCCGTGGCTGCGGAAGGCTTTTGCGAGCGTGCACGTGTGTTTGTTTATGCCGTCCAGTAAACTGTATATAGTTGTGTTCTGTTTTCCGGGCTCAGCTCTTTTTGCAGTAACGTGTATGTTGTTATCTTAAAGTTACTAGAAAACGCAGGTTGCCATGGGCCCGGGAGGCGTCACTGCTTTGTGTACAGAACGGGAAGCAGCGCCCACCAAAGAAGGATGCCCTAACCAGACGCCCTGATGTGCCATCCTCGTGCTGCTCGCCGCCCTGCAGTGTGCTCCCCTCCCGGGGGTGGGGGTGGGGCAGGTGGGAGACAGCAGTATGCTTCCGAGACTCGGTGGCAGCAACTCCACCGCGATTCTTAAACATACATTATCCTGGCATCGCGCGTTATAAGAAGATCGTATTTAAAGAAAATTTAGAGAAAAACATGTTTTAAATGTTGCTACGTACAAAACCGTTTTTGGAGAAGAGGGACGCTGTGTCACCGTGCCGTCGGCACAGCTGAGGTCAGGCCAGTAGGGAGCAGACTTGCCACGGGAAGGGCGCAGGGCCGTAAACTCTGGTACAGCTCTCTGGGCAGAAAAGGGCAGTTCTGTTGTAGGTCACGTTACTACATTTCACGATTTCACATCCTCCACATGTTCTCTTTTTCCACGATGTAAAGAGCACATAATAATCTCATTTCTAGATTAAAAACAAACCTTTTAAAAAGTCCCCTTCTGTGATTACACAGAAACTCAAATGCTGTTTTCAGAAGGCAAAAACAGACAATTAAATACGTTGACAATGATTTTTCGGACCCCCAGGCCAGAAAACAATGCGGAATGCAAAATCAGAAGGCACCCCTAATTGTGACCATTAGAATCCCGGCACTTCATCAATTCATGGCATTCAAAGTGCTTAAAAGAGCTATTTTTCCACAACTCACACCCAGAGGTTCTGGGTCGTCCTGGCATCTTCACAGCGGCCTACTTCCTCGCTCTGGTGACCCAGGATGTCCCCACTTACCTGGCCACCAAACCCCCGAGCCAGAGGCCACGAGGAGGAGCTGGAGGTGAAAGGGCCCATGGCCCTCAGGAATGTGGGGACAGGCCATGTCAACTCAGGTGCCCACTATGCCCGGCCCGAGATGGCGGCCTCAGACCCTGGCTCCAACACACCTCGGTTAGCCTGTCCTGTGAATGACCACAGGTCTGAAAGAGACCTGAGGCTCCACCAAGTCCATGCGTGGCCTTGGATGGGACTAAACTAAGTAGAAAGGTCTGATGTGGTCACTGAGTGTCAGTCAGTGGTGGTTTTCAGTTTCTCCTGCCCCCTCCTCGTCCTCCATCCGTACCACACAGGCAGTCAGAGGCATGAGGGGGTATCACTGACCATCCAGGCCTTTGCCCTGAGTCCTGGGCTGTGGGGCACAGGTGGACAGGGGCACAGCAGGGCCGGGAGAGCACACAGGAGCACAGCAGGGCTTTCCCGTGAGACATGCAGACACTGTAGGAGGCCGTGGGTATTAGGGAGGAGCAGTACATGGAGTCAGGGGCACTCCGGGGCATTATAACCTGTAAAGCGTCTTACAAATCACAGTTGTGATGGGCTGACACCCTCCAGGGATGGCTGTCCCCACAGTGTCCCCCTTGTCCCCTGGTGACACTCCCACCAAGTGTGGCAACACAGGTGGCAGCACACGTGGTGGCGGGCAAGGCCCACCCAGGGTGACGTAACACGTGCCGGTCACCGTCCCTGCAGCTGGGCGATGACTAGATGTCATGTCTGGTTGGGGGAGGAGAACTGGGGACATCAAACCTCTACGTGGCTAAAGACACAAAACTCTCAGCAATTAAAAACCTCCTCACTGCATAGACATACTGCCTATAATTCTCCATTTGAAAATCCACTCAAATATCCATTCAGCTTTTGACATTATCTACTTTTCTCAACCCCAAAACTTTCCCATGGGGACATGTCCCACGACCCCGGCACAATGTGTCTTCTGGGCCGCTCTGACCTGGGGCCCTCTCCACCCAGACCTGGCCCCACCCCGTACCCAACTGGACGCGAGGTCCACCTTGCTCCCCAGGAGGGAGCTGATGTCCCTTTACCCCCCCAGGGGGATTCAGTATTTCCTACAAACCCAGGAAGTGACATGAGCAGAAGATCACACAGACGAGAGGTCAGTGGGGACGGCCAGGTAATGCGTTGCGAACGTTTATTGTACATCACCTTTCCATTTGTGTGGAGACGCCCACTAGTTTAGATCTGAAAAGCCCTTGGGTTTTGTCACTTGCACCTCCGCCAAACAGGTGCGGCCCAGAGCAGGAGGGCCCAGGTCACAGGGCCTGGGGAAGGCAGACACTGCCCATCTACCCACTGTGCCATCGAAGGCTGCTGGATTTGGTAGCCTGGCTGCTGGGGACGCAAACTTTTTGAAATATAGCCTTCTGCATGTCCAATAAAACCAAACTTCTAGGGACAGGGAAAGATTTTTAAATTCCCATCTCCTGACCCATCGCATGGACCTTTCAAAGCAGCTTAGCCCAGTGACTTCAGGAATGGGTGTCCATGGATAAGCAATAATCTTACAAGTACAAAGTATACTCACAAGTTAAACGTGCCATGGATCTGTGGGAGTCATTTTTATCACGTGTTACAGTATGACATTAATTTTTACCAAATTCCTAGCATAACATAAACACATACAAAATTTTACAGGCATTTATTTTCTCTATGACAATAAAGTGCCAGCAGATAAGCAGATAGTGATAAAATTTCTATTATTAAAAATGTTAGATGTGATTTCCATCTTAACTGAAAAAGCAGAAAATGGAAAGCACATTTTAGAGGTCTTATGTCAGGACGCCCTTATGCATCCAATTTACAGAGTGGGAAGAAACCTCTTGAATACGAAACACATCAAACACAGCAGTGTAATGATGAGCTGGTTTTAGAACTTAAGTATTTTTGTAACTTGCTGTGGATAAAAACTTGAAGGCTTAGGAAAAATACCTCACGATATTTTTTATCCTCCATGCTTTCTGCTACTTTGAAATTCATTCAACTTATCTCAATTTGATTCCTGACTTCTTTTATTCATAAAAAATTCACTTTGGGGAAAAGAGAATGAAAGCATATACACATATTAAACTTGGAAAAACAAAATAATTATTTCAAAGTCAATTCTAATTAAGATAAAGCAATCTAAGTGTTACTCTAAATTTGCATGTTTTTCAAAGCATTATATTACACATAAATTAGTTCCTGGAAATTACCAAATTGCTGTGTGTGAGCCAAAAGCACTGAAATTATGCTTACTTAGTAAGCACATGGCCTGCATGTGTGGGTCAGATCCCTCATCAGTCACCAGGCTCCGGGCAGGACCGTCTCATCGTCCATCACCTTTGACCTGTGAAAGTGACACTCTCCACTTTGCCTCCCAGGTATTTTAGTGGCTGAACAGCTCACGAGATTCTCGCACAACTTCGAGAGTGCATGGGGCGGAACCCAACTGCTAGAAGGAATTGGTTAGGATACCTAAGCAGGCTCCCTCCACTGCCCAGATGTGATGAAAAGAGACGCCCTTGAGAAATATTTGCATGTGACAGCAAGTCGTAAAAAATGAGCTAAAGCCATCACATTCCTTTTGCCAAGAGCGATGACAGCATCACGAGCTCCTCGGCTTGCCCTCTGTGAGACTGTGGACGCTCCTCTCTAGTCTCATTTCCAACCAGGGGGCACCGCGCCAAATGAAGACTGAGTCTGTTCAAGAAGAAATGTGCAAGCTTGCTGGTTCTCCTGTTTTTCTACAGCACTTTACTTCCATAAATGTACCACAGGTTCTATTTAACGGTGACACAGCTTACAGCAAGACACAGTCAATATATTTGTTTTATTGATAGTAATCTCATAAGCTCACCCCATACAGGGGTAAACAGAGGCACTCCAATTAAGTGCCCATAAAAATGTATATCTTAAAATCTAATTTGTGGCCAGGAAATGCCATATAGTTATGCCATAAAATACTGTCACTAAGTGAAAAATGCCCAGGCTTCCTATGGCTACCACACAGCCCTCAGTGTGTAAATAACGCCAATACTGTACCCCAGTTTGCTCATTTTCACACTGTGACTGTGGCCGTGTGGCACTCTTGTCCCCCTTATTTTATAGTATGTCCAACTAAAAGTTTAAACGAGACAAAGAGGTGACGCTGCCATGCCCACTTTTCAGTGAATAAATTCTTTCAAGAGCTCTGAACACAGACATCATTGCAGGAGATTTTGTTTCCCGTGGAGCAGATCATAAGTGACCTATTTGAAATGTGGTACTGGTCCAGAAACTCAGACACTTTTGAAGAAGCGGGTTTGCACAAACAACAGCAACTAAAGATTCACTCTGGGGATGTTTAAGATCTTCGGAGGGGGTGGCACATCAGAGCGTCTTAGAAACATACAGCAGGTTTCTACTACGGCCATTCATGGGCGAAACCTACAGCTTCGGGGCCGTCTGTGCCCCTCCCAGCACCGGCCGCACCCACGCAGACAAATGTCCACAAGGATGCAGGGCTCTGGGAGCGTGGTCTCCAGAAGAAGCTCAGGGCCAACACATTTTCTTTCCACCCAGAATGTCCTGAATAGACAAAGGAGCCCCAGCACTGCTACATGCAGAAAGTGGCGGGCTACAAGAGGTGGGAAATCACGGCATCCCCACTGGGATATCATTTTGCACACGTTCAGAAACTGCAACTTCTTCGTTATGATATTTTTCCTTTGGAAAATGAGGAATTGAGGGTTGCTCACATATAGTATTGATTACAGTTCTCCATTATGTCCAGCTGTCAATCTAAGTACAGAACCTAATTCTGAAATTCATTTACAACTGTTTGCAATTGTCCAGGTTGATTGTTTTTAACATTAAAGTGAAAAACTCAAACATGATACCAAAAGATTTTTTTAAAAAAATAAGGCCTATGAACTTCTCCATAGAATTAGCAAAGTTTATTCTGAAGTAATGACAAATTTAATGTAAATCAGTTATACATGAAGCCAAATTTCCTATTACCACTGTGAACAGAAATCTATCTTCTGCTGTACTGCAAGGGCCTCCTAGCAGGACTACATTTCCCAGCCTTCCTTGCAGCCAGATGGGGTCTTATGACTAGTTCTCGCCAATGGAAGGGGAGAGGATAGTATACCTTTAAGAAGCTGCAGCCTCCTTCAGTTTCCCCCCATTAAAGGGAATGCAGAGTCCTTCTGGTGGGGGTAGGGGGTAGGGATGGGGGATTGAGGGGATGGGGGAGTGAAAGAATGGGGGTGGTGGGGGTGGGGAGTGGTGGTTGGGGGACAGAGGGGTGGAGCTATAAGAAGTAGGAGCCTGTACCCCCAACTCACCACCACAAGGAAGAAAACTGGCCCCTGACCAGGAACACCGACCTTAGACTGATACTTGATCAAGAAATGAACTTTTATTAACTCACTGCAATATCGTATATGGCATTGCTTTAAAATACCAAGAAAGTCCAGAGCCCCTGGGTAACTCTACAGGCCCAAGAATCGCTGGGTAAGCCTGACGTCTGAGCTCACGCACCACGTGGGACAGCACGACACAGGTGAGCGAAGAGGAAATGAGCACAACCAGAGCTAAGCGTCTGCTTTCACAAGGGAGCAATGTCACCAGAACCGATCCAATTCCTATCATTCCAATTGTGTGACGCTGGGCAAGCACCTTACTCTTTCTTGGCTTTGTTCTCTCCTCCACAGAAAGGGCAATCCTACCTTGATTGGTTGTTGTGAGAAATAAATGAGCTGTCACAGGTGAAACACTCATAACAGTCCCAGGAACAGGGTAGGCACTCAAAATATTCCTTGTCATAATAAATATCATTATTATTATTATTTCTGAATCTCTGACACAGTGATATAATGTCTCTTCAAAAAAGTTTTTACTTCCACAGTAAAAGATCCAGAATTTAAGTCATCATGAAATAAACACAATACACAAATTCAGAAGTATAGGATGGAGGGCCTGAATCTTTAAAAAAATAAAGCTTTCGATCGTAATACTAGAGATTTGGTTTTGCTGGAATATTCAATAGAGTCTGACTTTCTCCTGGCAGGTAACAGTGTCATACATGGCAGGATTTTATAAATACTTGTTTTCCTGCAGTGTTGGGGAGACCCGCTCCCTGCCCACTGTGAGTCTCCTGAGGCGAAAACCCTCACCTGCCGTGCTCCCCTCGCCCTCCAGACAGGTCTTCAGTCAGTGGGTTTATTTTGTTTTTATTTGTCTTCTGATTACATCCTAATGGAAAAGTCTTGGCATAAAACGAATGAAAATGGAGACACACGTGTTGGTCAGAGAATATCAGTACTATGAACTAAATTTGGACTTCTTCGAAATAGGAGGTATCTTCCTTTTGCTCCTCAATTTAAAACCTCAAGTGGAGCTGTGATGTAACCCCAGTGCTTCCGTGGAAAATGCAGGAACTGAGTCCCATCACACTGCCTGCACCCTGGGCTGCTTTGGGATAAGGTGTGAGAAAAGGGGTGGAGACGTCCACAAAGTGGGCTCCACAATGAGAGGAAGACTAGCAGTAGCAAATCTTCTCATGGAAATCACACACACCTGTACACATGTGTGAGTTTGTGTGCAGATGTGTGTGCCTGTGTGTGCACCACCCTCCCTGACACCCTCGGGGCACTGAGGCTGGGAGGCGTTACACTTTGTGGAGAAAACCTGCGCTAAATTCCACCCTCCCCACCACCGTAAACAGCCGCGGGACCCTGAGGAAATGAGTTAACCTTCCCAAACGTACTTTCTTTCTCTTCAGGACAATGTGGAAAATAATATCTACAGTAAGATTGTTTTGAGAATCAGATAAAAAATTAAAGTTTTAAAGAAACACTGAAAGCACCATTTAGAGGACTTGTCACATGTAGCTGCTCAAAAAATATGTTACTATGTTCAGGTGAGGAGAGAGCAAGTCACCGCACTTCCGGTGGGTGAGCTGGACCGCCAGGTGATAGTACATCTAGGGCATGTCGCTCCTGGAACTCGGGTGGCAGAGGACTCCTCTGTCCCCTGCTGGCCTCTCTCCACAGAGGACCCTGAGCTGAGGGCCCTGAGCAGGTGGCTGAGAGGCCGCAGTTCCAGTAAAGCTCTGCATGTCCCCACCCTCTGCCCCGGGCCAGGCTGAGGGTGCCAGCACGAGAGCAGACTTCACCTGGTGACCTGTAGCTGTGCATGTACATAATTCCTAGTCCTACAGAAAAGCAATCAAAGGCTTACTGGTTCCTGCCATCTCACTGCCACCACTGCCGACTTTGTTGCTGGGCGACTGGGAGCACCCCTAGCCTGGGGTTTCTGCGTGGCCCTGTCATGCTTACAGGGGTCCCTGGACGCCTGGGGTCCTGCTGAACATGGTGCTGCATATTCGGGCCAGAAACAGTCACTATGCCTGCTGGATGCCATCTACCAAACCCCGGGTATGGCTTCGTGCCTGTGAGCAAGTCACGGGAAAGGTAGCTTTGTCAGAGTTTATTCCAAGTGGGGGAGGAGGAGTGGGTGGTTAGGGGACTCTAGGGGCCGGGGGGGGCTGGGGTTGGGCCCTGCACAGAACAGGCGGAGAAAGCTCTCAGCCTTTGATGGATCACAGCCGGAAGCAATCACGTACCTCCCAAAGACATCCAGTTGTCACCCCTCTCTCATAAGTTAAGTGCTGTGTAAAAGAGCCCTGGCACAGATGGTCACATTGAAATGAAAATACTGGCCATGGGGCCGATCGCCTCCTACCACCATCAAAAGCCAAAGTCCATAGTGTTTCACACCCAGTGGATAAATACTGAGCTCAACGTGTCACCACGGAACTGAGTGTCCCCAGGACCCCTGCACAGCACACCTTTTTCATTTCCACATGAAGAAACAAAGGAAATGGGTGGGATTAGTCTGCAGCACTGCTCAGCTAAGTATGTGGTTTTGTGAACACAGGATCTAAATGACGGCCGTCACACAGTCACACTGGAGGTGGAAAATAAGCCGTTTCTCTCACTGGCCCAGTGAACCCAGCCTCCGTGGTCACAGTCCACCCTACTCCTGACAGCAGACATGGCGCCTCCAGAATAGAAATCAGCTGCACTTTGTCATGTTTTATGGAAAACTGCATTAACAAGGCATTCTGTGCGTAGGTCTTTTATCCATTTTTTTTAAACTCAAGGACGATAAGTGCCTAACTTGTGGAGACTGGAAACTGGCCTTGCTTTTAACACTGGCTCCAATGTCGACTGTTAGTAAGAATGCAGTGAAAAGTGGTGCTGATGATGAAGAAAATGGAACATTCTAAGTATGAAACTTTCTTTTACATAGACTTAATGGTAACCACTCAAGAAAAATTCAGAACTGAAATATAGAACATAATAAAAGAAGAAACAGGGAAAAATCATAGAATATCTCTACACTAAAATAATAGCAACAAAAAGGCAAAGAAACAATGGAGACACAGTCCTACCAGAAAACCAAAGATAGAATGATAGGAAATCCTCACATATCAATAATCACCCTAAATGTAAACAGACTGTACTCACCAATAAAAAGGCACAGGGTATCAGACTGGATCAAAAAACTAAACCCAACCATATACTGCCTCCAAGAGACACATCTCAGCTACAAGGACAAGCATAGACTCAAAGTGAAAGGGAGGAAATTGACACTCCAAGCAAATAGCATTCAGAGAAAATCAAGTGTAGCTATACTGATATCAGATGAAACAGACTTCAGGGTGAAAAAGATAACAAGAGACAAAGATGGACATTTCATAATGGTAAAGGGAACTATACCACAAGAAGACATAACAGTCATCAATATTTATGCCCCCAATCAGGGAGCACCGAAATATACCAAGCAACTACTAACAGAACTAAAGGGAGAAATTGACCAAAACACAATTATACTAGGGGACTTAAATACATCATTGACAGCTATGGATAGATCATCCAAACAGAAAATAAATAACGAAATAGCAGCCCTAAATGACACATTAGATGAAACGGACATAATTGACATATATAGAGCACTTCATTCTAAAACATCAGACCAGCAAAAAAAAAACCATTGGTAAAATGAAGAGGCAACCAACTGAATGAGAAAAGATTTTTGCAAATAACACCTCCAATAAGGGACTAATATCCAAAATATACAAGGAATTCATACAACTCAGCAAAAAAAAAACCCAAACAATCCAATTAAAAAATGGGTAGAGGACCTGAAGAGACATTTCTCCAAAGAGGACATACAAATGGAAAATAGACATTTGAAAATATGCTCAACATCACTAATCATCAGAGAAATGCAAATAAAAACCACAAGGAGATATCACCTCACCCCAGTCAGAATGGCTGTCATCAACAAGACAAATAGTAACAAGTGTTGGAGAGGCTGTGGAGAAAAAGGAACCCTCATACACCGTTGGTGGGAATGCAGATTGGTGCAGCCACTATGGAAGGCAGTGTGGAGGTTCCTCAAAAAATTACGAATATAATTACCATATGACCCAGCAATCCCTCTCCTGGGTATCTACCCAAAAAATTTGAAATCATTTATACATAAAGATGCGTGTGCTCCAATGTTCATTGCAGCTTTGTTTACGGTGGCCAAGACATGGAAACAACCAAAATGTCCTTCGATAGATGAATGGATAAAGAAGTTGTGGTATATATACACAATGGAATACTATTTGGTGGTTATAAAAGATGAAATAGGACCATTTGTGACAACATGGATTGATCTTGAGATTATAATACTAAGCGAAATAAGTCAGACAGAAAAAGTCGAGAACCATATGATTTCACTGGTATGTGGTATATAAACCAAAAACAACAAAAGAACAAGACAAATGAAGAAACAAAAACTCATAGACACAGACAATAGTTTAGTGGTTACCAGAGGGTGAGGGGGGAGGGAGATGAGGGTAAGGGGATCAAATATATGGTGATGGAAGGAGAACTGACTCTGGGTGGTGAATGCACAATGGGATTTATAGATGATGTAATACAGAATTGTACACCTGAAATCTATGTAACTTTACTAATAATTGTCATCCAATAAACTTTAATTTAAAAAAAAGAAAGAAAAGTAATGCTGGGCTTTAAAGATACATCACTTGTGCCCCCAACATGTCTTCATTAAAAACAGAGCATGTGACATCAATCTCATAAAAGACATTCAAGAAATGTTTAGGCCCACACCAGTTGTATTTGTGAGAAACATTTCCAAAATTTCTAAGTCTCTTACTTTCTAAACCAGATAAACTAAACTGTCACAATGAGAACAGAATGGAGATAAACTTGTAATCTCACTGGGGAGACAAGATCATATATCTTCAGACGGAAACATGGAGGTCATGGACATGCAATTTGAGACGTGTGGACAATGAGAGCAGGAGAGGTCAGATGGGGGAGGTTAGAGGATGGGAATGGGTCTGGCTTGATGAGGGTTTGCTTCCAGGAGGAAACAGGGCAATTTGAGGGATCAAGGATTGTGGCAGGGAGAGGACCTTCAAGGTAAGACAAAAGGCAATTTGAGGGATCAAGGATTGTGGCAGGGAGAGGACCTTCAAGGTGAGACAAACAGCTCAAGTGAAAGACGCAGGGACTGGAGGAGGCAAGCATCTTTTGGACAACAAGGACTAAGTCTGTCTGATTAGAACAGGCTTCTTTGTGGTTGTTTTATTTTTATTTTTTGCTTAAAACATGGCAATGGTGGGAAATAAGATCAGATTAGTCAGTCACTAGTTTCCACGTCAGTGGGCTTGGAGAAACAAAGACTTCCCAAGAATTAGGGTCTGGCAGATAAAACATCAATTTAAGATTGGTTTACAGATTCCCAGATGTGACCTGAAATGTCCCTCGGAGCTGGGAGAGAGAAGATCCTATTTCGGGGCCCAGCGTACCCAGATGGATTGCTTTAATCTTTAATAGATGGAGGAATGGAATGACAGCTAATACCAAGGGCTCACTCAGCAAAGATACCAAGCATGCCTTCTGGTTCCAGCAGTGCTGAGGGCGAATCGGAATGACATCAGATAGGGAGCAAAGCTAAGAGCTCAACAACACACAAGTTCTATGCATATGTGGTATTAGCAGCATGTGTTTGGACTGGCAGTGGTGGGGCTGCTCCCACCAAATGGTAATTAACATGTGCTAGGGATTGAATAGTGTCCCCCAAGAAATGTATGTTGAAGTCCTAGCCCCTAGTCCTTGAAACTGTTACCTTGCTTGGAAATAGGGTCACTGCATATGTCATTAGTTAAGATGAGCTCATACTGTAGCAGGGTGGGTCCTGATCCAATAGGAGACCACGAGAACGCACACACAGAGACGAGTGTGACGCGATGATGGGCAGAGGCTGGGGTGAGGCTTCCACAAGCCCTGGAACGCTTGGGGCCAGCAGAGGCTGGAGGAGGCGAGGCAGGGAGCGTTCTCCCTGAGAAACTGTGGAAGAGCATGGCCCTGCTGACACCTTGATTAAGCCCCCAGTTTGTGGTAGTTACGCCCACCACAGGAAACTAATCTAGCACGTACCAAACATTGACCCTTACTAAAACATCATCAGTGTACCAATGTCCCCCAGTGGTGATCATGACCACCTTTGGGATTGTCTATGTTATACAATTCATGCCACAAAATATAATAACAATAAAACCCAAACCAACACAAAAATCATTCATACCTTTAAGGGAAAGAAAGCATGTCTGATATAGAAACAGTTTACCGTTTATGAAATGAGAAAAGGACGGGAGGTTTACTTAATAGAAATATAACGACCCCACAGCCTTGCTGCACTCAACATGCAGGATAGTCAGGACAGCGGGACAACCTCGAGGCCGTGGGAACGGCAGTGAGGACCAGAGTGAAGGAAGGAAAAGGCAGATTTGCGTTTCGTGGCGCATACTGGACCCGCACATGGACGATGAGAGGCGTGGAGGATTCCAGCATGGAGACTGTCACTCTGATCCGAGAACGGTGGTGCCACTGCAGAGAGATGCGAGGGAGGAGGGGAGATTCTGAGGGAACGTGGTAACATCCTCTGACATGTGGCGTGAAAAGCTCGAGAGACAGGCCTCACATGGAGATGGTGAGAGCACCCTGCCAGCGGGTGAGCTCGCGAAGGGAGAGAAGGGAAAGCTGCTGAAACCAGAATCTGACACCTTAGCTGTGCAGCTTGCCCACATTACCAAGGAAAAGGAAAAATCAGTGACAAGTTAGACAGGGTGATATGTCAGAGAGAAAGGGGGCGAATGAGATCGGAATTCGGCAGCCAGGGGGTGGGAGCCAAGTGGTTCCAAGTGGAGATGGCAAGTGAGTCAGGAAACTGGTGACCTGAGCTGGGGGCGGGGCTGTTGGTGAGATAAAGACATTCAGTCTGTCAGGGAAACTTAAGATGGCAGTGATTTCAGGAAGAAAATGCAATGATCGTGTAGTTGATAATGCACAAGATTATAGCACTAAACATAATATGGGCAAAACCACCATTTTCATGGGGTTTTCTTTGATTTAACCGGTAGCATGGACACACATCTGCAGAGCTGGGCAGACGGTGACAGGGTCCCGCGTACCCACTCGGCTCTCCAGTCGTCCAGCCTGCAGCGCATGGGTCTGCTCTTGGCTTTCATCACCAGCTCCCGCTGCTTCATTTAGAGCACTTGTCCCCTAATAGAACCAGCGCAACCGTGCAGCAGACAGAGCTTTTGTGCAAGCAGCACTGTCTTCTGCTGTTACCATGTTCCACTCTATTCCCACCTAAATGGGCTCAGGAGCAGTCCAGGGACATATGCAGTCACACGGGGCATGGTCTGCTGTGACATGGGCGCCAGACAACCATAATTGTTGCTATTATTCCCCCTACTGTTCACCTCTTGGGCAGAAGCTGCACTTCTCAGGAGGGAGGGGAGAGGGAAGAAAGGGTAAAGCAGGCATTATGGGGCCAGTGGGAGCACAGGTTCGGCCTCTGTTGGAGGCTGACTTCCTCTGGCATCACCACCCTGCTGTGGGACACAAAGCCTATTCCCCTCCTCAGCCTGGCCTGAGGAGGGGTCCCTGCAAAAGGCAGTGGGGACAGACCCACCACGTTCTTTCCTCATAGGCCTTTATGCTCCTACAGAAATAAGGTAGAGAGGCAAACGGATGGATTACGTAGTTTTCAAAATTAAGACGGGGTTCTCAACAACGGAGACAGGCAGGAAACACAGAGGAATGAAAAGTCAGGCAACATCCGGAGCTGTTTCAAAGCCAGCTCTGGATGGAGACTGTGGAATCAGATAACCCTTTGAACTCCAAGGCATTTGGTTAAACAATCTGGAATCTGCTCACCACGAACTAAATCCTGAGTGGTTTCTGTAGGTAAAGCTCTAAACATTTTGGTTCTACGTGTCTTTGTTTATACAACATTCTTTCCTGTTGCGTCAGGAAAAGGAAGCCTGTTTTCTTTGAGAGAACGGAGGCAGGGAAGAGAAAGCATGTCCGGCCTCTGCTGGCTTCTGTAGCCGTCCAGGAAACAAAGGGGCTCCCGCGAGTGAGCGCCAGTTTTCTCCTTCCTGCTGTCCAGCTTTCTGTCCTCCGTCCTCATACTCCTTCCCAGCTGACCGGGACTCAGCCGCCAGGCACCACCTCCACGTTCTCAGATGACAGGCTCATCGGGTGCCTCAGAGCCCACGTGGGGAGGGCTGGTGGGGGCAGGAGGACAGGCATGGCCCAGGTCACCCGCCAGGCCCCATTCAGTGGTGTCAGTGTCACAGCTCAGTACCTGAAGACCCTCTCCTGCTGATATTTGAATAAGCTGAACTGACACTAAGGACAGGCAAGGGCTTTAGGATGGCAGATTCTGTAACCTGTAGGCCAGGAGGCTTGAGGGTGGTTAGAACGCATTAGCTAGGAGGCCAGGATCAACGGTCGTCAGAGTGACACTAAAAGTAGGCTGAGCTCCTTTCCTTCCGTCATGAGGTTACCAAGACGGGTAGATGAGGGTGATGAGGTAAACATACTATCTCTGGCCCTCGGGAAGACATTATACAAGTTGTTCTTAGAGCTGCACTGGATAAAACGGACCAGTAATGGCTGGTGGGCTAATTGCTGCTGCCTACATGGAGCATGGACCAACCAGGAAGCAGGTTTCTGAAGGGGATCCTTGGCCCTCTGTCAGGCAGCGTTCTCACGTGTGCCTGGGTGACGCAGGGAGCTGCTCAAAGCTGAAGGGACAGATCTCTTGCAGGGTGACAGAATACATATGTATCTCTAAAAATAGTGACAAATGGCAAGGAAGGATTTAACAACAAAAATACAAAAATAAATCTACGGTCTCACTCTTGTTAAACACACACCAAACAAGCTGCAGAATAGCAATGGGTTTGAGCCCCATGTGAGGTTCCACAACACGACGATAATGACAATGGAGAGAAGTACACGAAACAGGGCACAGGGCAGTTCAAGTGTCTTCTGAGAAAGTCAGCTCACATCTAAAGTTACTGCTACTCTTCCTCCCAGGAGCACTCCCTCGATTTTGGCTTGTGCAGTCTCCCTTCGGTTTGCATGTTCCCCTCCAACTATAGTTTCCACGCACTGACCTGTCACTGCTTTGTTAAGCCTTGGAGCAAACGCCACGTCTTCGAGGAGGTCTTTCCTGATCACCAGTTAGGTTAGATCCCTCCGTTATGCGCTATGGCTTGCTCTGGTTACGGGTGCCCCCACATTGCTGGTTCCCCAGATCACGGCTCCAAGGGCAGACACCGCGTCTGTCTCCCTCTTGGAGTTTTCCCCCAGGAAGGGCCTGGCCTGCCGTACAAACTCAATGAAGACGTATTCAGTGAAGAAATGAATGAGTCACTCCAGTCAGATGTGACATCTCTCTGCAGTTATCTAGCTTTTCCTCTTTGACACACTGCCCCAGGAATTGCGGGACATCTCTCACTTTTGATGGTTTTAAGATCCCTTAGAGCTGGAAGCATGCCTCACTAGTCTTCGAATGAGCACCTACGAGCGTGTCATGCCCAAAGGTTGGCTGGATAAGTGAGTGGGAGCACAAAATAATGATTTTTTAACATACAAGTTGCAGTTCTTGCCCCATTTTCAGGACTAAATAATAAAAGCTGCATGTCGAATATTTTAAGTGAAAGGAAAATTCAAACATGTAGAAATCAGTGAAAGAAGCTCCTTTTTTCACAAAGTGAATAGAAATGGCAAATGGAATACTTGTACATTTTGAAAATGGTCTTATCACCATCAGTAGGAAATTAAATTTAAAATTGAAGTCACTTTTATTGCATTATCCTATTGAAATATATTGCTTTTGCCTAGTCAACATAGGGAGCAACTTATTAAAATATCCTGCATATCCAGTACTTCTTAAAAGGAAAAGGAAAATCAAAAAACCTCTTGCTCGCACCTCGAAAAGATGGTAATAAATGAAGAAAGAGAAATATAAAAAAACCAAAAGTGGCTAACTGGTCCACCTGAGCCTGACTAACTTATGATTCCGTTCTGATATTTGCTGAGCACTACAGTCTACGTGACATTGTAAAGAGAAAGTAATAAAAATCAAGCCATATTTCTTTACTTGTAAATAAGTTATATACTAGCAGATACATGGAATATAGAAAGTGATCTTAAATCCATATAAATCACGATACTTTCATGATAGGAATATCCACAACTCAAATGTAGACAGCACTGCACTGCTTATAAAATACTTCCACATCAAACTTCCTATTTAATTTGAGAGTAAGCTAAGCTAGTTAGGCTCAAGGGCTGTGTCAATGACCAGCTCTCTCTAAAGGCTGCTGGGAGTGTAAAGCTAAGACAATATGGAAGAACAATGTGAACGTAGGAAAGACTTGTTGCTTTTGATGTCAAGACTGACTCCAAAGCGATGATGAATAAGACAAGGTGGTTCTGGCCCAGGAGAAGTGGAACCGACATAGGCCCAGGCCTTGTGGGAATCTCGCAATGTGACATAGTAGCTGCGAAGGCCAGTGGTGAAGGATGGACAATTCAATAAGCAGTGGTGAGAAAACTGGTTATCTTATTTTAAGAAAACAGAAAGCAAACTTAGTTCCATGTCTGGGTAAAGAGCTGCAGCCTGAGGCAGCTGGATTCCTGCGAGGTCCTCATCAGTGTTCTGCAGCTGCAACTGAAGGGGAACCGTGAAGACAGCAGCACGTTGGAGGATCCTCAGTGTGGCTGAGCCTTGGGGCGCGCTGGGGACGGGCTGTCAGGGGTGGTGGAGGGTTCAAAGGGCCCTTAAGCCAACACTCCCCAACATGGCAGTCAGGGCTGGTCCAGGCCGAAGCGGACAACTCCGTGTGTGTGTGTTGGAGACGGTGCGGCTGCAGCTAAGAACCTGTCCAGCTGTCTCCAAGGTATCCCCCCTTCTAAGGTCACTAAGGAAAAGGGGAGGGGCCACAGAACAAGAGGAATGAAATGTCCAAACATTTAACAGCGAAAAGGAGTGATAAGAATAAAATCAAGAGAAGCTCCATTCTTACTAACCCTCCGTGAAAAAATTCCCAAGAAGACAGTCCCCATTTAAAGTGTTTAACTGTGAGTGACACGATTTTAAAAGACACGGACACTAACTTCCCCCTTGCAAACAGCTCTGGCTTTGAGATGTGAGGACAAATGGTCTAGGAAAAAATTAAAATCAGTGTTTGGAAGTTTCACAGTTTAAATAGGAACATCACAGTTCACGAATAAAAGTAAGAAAAATGCCTTCCTTTCTTTTTAAAGCTTCCCCATAACACAGGTTTCCTTGAGGACCTATTTGGGGGTTTGGAGTAAGCTTGTGGAAAACACAAGAAAAAAAGGGAGAAAAGCCAGAAGCAAACAAAGGAATGGACTCCACATTTCCTACTGTCCAGAGTGGCCACATTCCCTGGTCGGTAATGAAATCGCTGTGAGCTAATTTAGCAGGGGGGGCGTTCAATAGCAGACGGGGTGAGAGGGCTGGGCCAGCTGAGCTGGAGGAGAGGCTGGGTTGTTTGCTGGCCCTGGCCCTCTGGCGATGGGTGACTGGGCCTCTCGGAGCCCTCACTGCCTCACCAGCGAGGCGGTTAATCCAAGCGCTACCTGAAGGGACTGCTGTGTGGATCCAACAGAAATGTGGAGCAAGCTTAGAGCACGGTGCCTCTGAGGTCTGCGGAAGCACACCACTGTCACACATGGACATTTCCACAGCAAAGCAACGGTCCACAGGATGTGAGGCGACGACGAGACGGCAGAGCGGCCCCTCGTGGGGCACAGCTCTCCTCACCGGGGTACCCCCCCTTCTCAGGGCCAGCACCCACTCCCTTGGCCTCTCCGCAACCACCTCCAGTCAGACGTCGTCTGAAGATTCCAGCCGGGGAGACGCTGCCACTGGCAACCAGGTCTGCGTTTGGGTCCTGGTTCCTAAGGCCTGTCCGCGGACATTTGTTCATTACATCTGTGAGGAGGAGCTCGGCCCTCCAAGACTTTCCTTTCTTCTAAAGCCCCATGGTTTTACAGTCGATTTATTTACAGTAGATCCCTGCTGGTCTGTGCCATGCACGTAACATAAAATCCCACCGCATTCACAATTATTTCAAGAATACTACTCTTGTCTTAATTAGGTTATAGGCTCCTTAAAAGGTCATCACATAGCCCGAAAGATGAGACTTAACATGGGTTCCTAATATGCCATTCTTGGTTGGACCTTCAAATTGCTTGTTGCGGCTTAATCCAATTACAATAGCATAATTTATATTTGTGAGTCTCCAGGAGATATCCCTATTTAAAATATCACGCTTTCTATCTTGGGCATTTAAATTTGATGTGACATTACAGCAAAAAATTAACAGATAGCCTATGATTCTAACAGCAAAACGGCTGTGTGAGGGTGGCATTTTAGAAAGAAACGCACGCAGGAATATGCACACACTCCCCGTTATGCATTCAATGGAGATGTGTTAAAGGGTACATAAAAATAAAAATGGCACACAAATTTTACTGAAAAGAGCAAACTGCTTTTTGGGGTGGTAAGACCTGAAAGAAAAACATGATGAATGGATGAGCTATAAAGGCATTATCCTGCCCAAGACATAGCAACTCAAATAGACAGCTTTTTACTTGGCAGGCTAATGGGAACTTAGCGAAGGCCACAAAACACCACTGGCCTCTGGGTCCTGATTTCCTCCTGCAGGTTCAGAACCCGGTTAGTGTCTACAGGAAGGCAAGACCCGAGCGAGGTCGCCCCATGGATGGGAGGAGGGGGCTCCATATATTAGATTCTCAGTACTTCTCTGTTACAGCTGCAGCCCAGGCGCCAGCATTCCCTGCCTGTATGAAAATAAAATGGTGAACACAGTACGAGACTGTTTAAATAGATCAGACGTTAGCCAACTGTACTGTTTCTTTTGTGACCCATAGAGATGCTTGTAGAAGGTTAAAATTGGTTTCTTTGAAATACGCTGTGGGGGAACTAAGCTAAAGAGACACCTCAGCTTCCTTGCTTTATGACATGACACAAGCAAGTGGCACTGTGAGTTTAATTCCGCACAAATCTATCCTGAACACAACACCCCACTAGAAATCTGGATGTCTGAGCAGGGCTGCAAAGGCCCTTCAAAGTGACTGCAAATCCTGGTGGATGACATAGTTCACACAAAACTCACGGCATTTGTGCTGTAAACTATACCACCAGGAAAGTGAAGACAGCCTGCAAAATAGAGAGAAATATTTGCAAATAACATATCTGATAAGGGACTTGTATCCAGAATATATAGGTAACTCTGGCAACTCAATAATAATTTTTAAATCACCTGATTTTTAAAATGGGCACATGATCTGAATAGACATCTCTCCAAAGAAGACATCACTCATATGAAAAGATGCTCAATACCAGAGGTCATTCGGGAAATACAGCTCAAAACGAGACGCATACAGCTCTTCACACGCACTAGGATGGCTGGGACCAGAAAGCAAATGACAACAAGAGTCGGTGAGACACCACAGGGGACACGCACCCCTCTGCCGCTGTCGGTGGGGATGGAAACTGCGGCAGCCACTTTGGGAAACGGCCTGGAAGTTCCTCCAAAGCTTAAACAGAGCTACCATCTACCCAGCAATTCTAGTCCCACGTGTAATCCCAAGAGACATGAAATCATGTCCAGCCAGGAGCTTGTACACAGCGTCCATAGTGGCACTAGTCACAAGAGCGAAAGAGTGGGAGCAACTTACATGTCGATCAACTGATTATTGGATCATGTGTGTTATGTCCATAAAACAGAACATTTGGTGATAACGAGAAATACCTGCTACGACCTGGATGAACCTTGCCAACTACACTACATGAATGAAGCCCGTCACAAAACACCACGTTTTGTCATTCCACTTATACGAGATGTCCAGAATAAGCCAATCTGTAGAGACAGAAAGCGACTGGTGGTTACCTAGGGCTGTTGGAGGGGCTGTGGAGGGAGGAGAGGAGCGTCACAGCTACTGGGTACAAGGGATTTTTCTGGGAGGGATGACGAAAAGTTCTAGAGTGTGATGACGATTGCATAGCTCTGCGAATATACTAAAAAGCTTGGAACTGTACTCTTTAGATGGGGAGTTGTGTGCATGTAATTACAAAAACAAGAAAAAGTGATGGCAGTCAAGGGAATTCAGGACAAAACGACTGAGGTGACTGAAAGGAAACTTTCTTGCTGCCTTTTATGATAATGCAACTTCTAACATGGCGCAGAGTTCATTTTTCTCACCAACCTCATTTTAATCCTGAATCAGTTCTCGGGAAAAATGTTGGAGTTGGCCCAATGTATGACGGGCAATCTCCACACGGTATCTGCTTACTGACAACACGAGCGACTTCAGGATGGGGACATCGCACACTTTAGAAATGGACAACCACTGCTCCCGTAAAACTGTATAAACAGCCATGCACATTTAGAAGTTGGGTACCTTTACTTGTGTGGTGGCTACCAGTATCTCTATATCCACAGAAACTTAACCCAATTTGGCACTACAAAAATAAAACGCTTGTCTCAAAATTAAAATCGGATTTAACCACCTATGGGTACGTGGAAAAAAAAATTCCATCGAAGAATTTCCAGTTATAGATTCGAGATTATTTTGTTGGTGAGGGAGAAAAAATCAGGAGTGACTTTTGAGTCTCAGGGAGAACCTAACATTTTGAGTACTGTCTGGATCTAGACGGTATTAGAACAAAGCCCCTGGACGCCAAGCAGATAAGGCAACATTGTAGATGTGGGTAAAGGGCTGTCACGGCTCTATTCCATCTCTCCCAGTTAATAGACATTCACGCACAAAGTCAAATCCAAACAATCGGGAAGCTCAGGGTATCTTTTTAAAATAGAACTTTCATGAAATAGAACAATGAACGAAACACAAATAACTAAACAATTTAAGATCAGATTTACGCCGATGCACCACTTCCGGGGTGCATAATGGGATCAGCCCAAATTCAACCAGATGGCTGGGGACATGTGGAAAACTGTCAGGCAGGACACAGTGCAGGGGCTTTGTTTCCTCACGGTGGGACAGTGGCAGGAGATGATAAAGATGAGGAGGCTGTGACTTAGTTCTTCCCCCATGGAAAAATGCTCGTCTAGGCTGGTGGCTTTCAAACTGGGGTTCTCTGGGACCCTGGAGTTCTGTGGCCTGGTCTCAGACCCTCAGAGGGACCAGAGGGAAGCCACAGGGACATCAGGACCCCCCACATCCCATGCAACCAGAGTGGCTCTTTGTCAAAATCTGTTTCATATACTGCAGTTCTGCACAAGACGTTTGAAAATGGGGTCCCAGTATATGAGACGAATGGAAAGATTCTGATTTAAATTTACTTGCAGTGTTATTACAGGTAGGACCGCTGGGCTGCTCGGCAGCTGGATTAGGTATCCCATCATTTTTATGATTTGCTATTGTTAAAGCTATGGTTGTGGATGGCAGTGTCTGAATTTATATCAATGACCTAAGAACATTGAAACATCATAGAGCATATTCTGAATTATCAAAAGCTTAATTTTATTTAGCAAATATATTCCATAAAATGAATACATGCATATCCATTTATTATACAAAGTTGTAACTCTGGATAATTTTAAGAAGTATAATAAATAAAAAACCTTTTCTAGATTCCGTCCCCATTTCTGTCTTGTTTTGAATCCCTCTTGAAATTACTTACGTAGTCTAGATTTTAGACTGAAGGTTATTATGAGAAAGCAATGCAGAGCGGAATGGGACAAAGCATTCTTGCCCCACTTAATCCAATTGGAGGGATGTTTCAGCTCTGCTGCAGGAGGGGACTTCACGCACTGCTGGTCCCCTACGGACACATACACGGACACTGAATTCACTTCCGGCTGGCGTCCTAGAGCTCCCCTCTCTGCCTCAGCTACACACAGGCGAGGAGGAAACCATGCTGGATGCCCGCTGCCCCTTTCCTGTCCACTGGGCTAATCCCGTGACTCTAACAAGAGTCAGAAAGACAGTGCTCGGTGCCCACAGCCCACCCCACCCACTGTGGTGCTGGTCGCCTGCTCAGGTGCTGACTTCTCCCCCGTCCGATGCTCTTCCTAAGTGGTCAGACCACATCTTCTCTCACCTATTTTGTGCATCTTTCTCTCTCCCTATGCTACTTCCTTTGGCTCCTGCTGACTGCACCCTTCCTTTCCCTTTGCTTCCCTCTCTTCTCTCTCCTTCACTCCCACCCATTAAGTATTTCTTCTTAAAAATAAGTTGTTGGGTGTGCCCAGGACTCACAAAGAAGGCTTAGCCAGAGGAATGGAGTAGTCCATTTGTATTCCATTTTCAGGACCTTTCCTTGAATTTCAAGCCTTTGGGGAAAAGCGTTGTGTCTGAATTGTCTTTAAGTCACAGGGAAAGTTCGATCTCACAGTCAGGAGAAATTCCAGCCCTGGAACTTGGCTGCTCGGCCTGGAGCGCCTCACTTTCCGTTGCATTTGCAACTTTTTACTAATGCTTCCGACGCGCGACTGAACCACCTCACTGAGTGCGGCGAGTCCCACGGCTGGCACGCAGGACCCGCAGCACCCGCAGCAGTGCTTCCAGAAGCTGGACTCGGCCTTGTAAACAGAAGGCAGCGTAAGGGGAAGGATGGAGCTTTTCAAAAACAATTTTGTCTGCTGCCTTAATTTGCAAAGCAAATCGCTGCCTGAAGGCATCTGGAAGCAGCACCTACAAAGGGAGAACCGAAGTGCTTCCCACACCCGCAGGTCTTCCCACTCAGGGCCACCATCTCCGGGCAGCTCCTCCAAGGCCTGGAGGCACGTGATTCCTCCCTGGAACGCCAGGTGGTGTGGGTTCAGAACAGCTGCAAGACCTACCAAGCCTGTCCAGTGGCAGCTTCTCTTGCTCGTCTGCCGCCCGATGGTCCAGCTCCCACACTCCGTCCAGAAGGGGCGTTCCAAGCCAGACTGGCTGCCACTCCCTGGCGTGACACCGTCAGGGCCTCCATTAACTGCACTGCAGCCTGTCCCTCCCACGCTCGGGGCCTCCTGGTTCTGGGTCCTGTGCCCTCATACCCCTCCTCTCATCCCCTCCTCCTCACCCCTCCTTCCTGCTCTGGGGACACAGACCTTCCACGAGTCCCACCTCAGGACCCACACGCGTGCTTCTCCTTCGGAAACACTCAGAAACACATGTGCTGCGCCCCCATTTCACTCAGCTCTGCTAAATGACCCCAAGACATTTTCCTGGACCTCCTTATCAAAACTTGTTCTCCTCTGTGCCCCCCTCGCGGAGTCCCCCACTCCCTCTGTAGGGATTTTCTCACCAACATGTGTCATTACTTGAAGTTGGTGCATTTTTCTGTGTAAACCTGGCTTTTGCTTCTCCCCCACTAGAATAAACCTCGCGGGAACAGGTGCTTCACCCTTCCGGTGAGAGGCCCACCAATACTGAAGGGACGGACGTGGACAACACAGGAGCGTCCTGTGAGGACGGGAGTGGCAGGCCAGGCACCACTCCTGGGATGCAGAGAAGGCTGGCGGTCGGGTCCGGCACTGACGCGCTCCTGGAGCCCCTGCGGGGCCCCTGCACAGCCCGGCACCCTGCGATGCCCCCACGTACACGCTCAGCATCGGAGCCTGCGGCCCTGCCTGTTTCCTGGGCTGCCCATCCCCCGAGACTGGAGAGGGGAGGTGAGCCCCTCGCTGCCTCTCTCTTCCTCTCCCACAAACTGGAACCTTCCCTCGAACTAGATTGATCTGTTACGTCAGTTCTTTCTGCTGCTGTGACAAATCACCACAGACCTAGTAGCTTGAAACAGCGCACGTTTTTCCCTTGTGCTTCCAGAGGCCAGACGTCTGAAATCCATGTCACTGGTGTGGACAGAGCAGTGCCTTCTGGAGGCTCCAGGGAGAATCGGGTCCTGGCCTTTCCTGGTTCGCGTCCCTTTCCTCCGTCACACGTCACACCCCCCTGCTCCTCTTCTGATGTCATGTCTCCCTCAGCCTCCCTCCTGGAAGGACGCCTGTGATTACATTTAGGGCGGACACTCCAGGACTGTCTCAGATCCTTAATTTAACCCAATCTGCTGCGTGCCTTTCGCCAGGTGTGCTGACATTCGCAGTGTCCAGCCCACCAACGTGCCGTGGGCCCGCACTAGAGCCCAGCAGAGTCATCATGTGGACACTGGGCTGCGTCCTCGGGCGCTCCAGGGCCTGGATGTGGGGGCTCAGCGGGCAGTCCTGAGCCCTCTGGCCCAGACCCCAAGTCTTTTTACTTTATTCCCTGCCACGGGAATCCCAGCAGGACACGCCAGCCTTGTTCATTAGCACCTAAATGGACGTTTCAGCTCAGTGGCCTCACCTGACTAGGAAACAAGCATGTGGACTCCACGGGTGTGGACCATTACGCCCGTCTCCCAAAGCTGCATAGAACATGGCCCCCCACTCACAGGCTGCTCTCGCGGCACTGTTTGCGTCCCGGGCGCATGGGCCAGCGCTCGCAGAAGGAACGAGGCAGAGGAGCAGGGAGCAGACTGGGATGAGGGCTGGCTTGGGAAGATGCCAGATATGGGGGCTTTTTCCTTTTCACCGAGGGGAGTCCTGGATGCAGGTGAGGATAGGATTTCAGGTCATGTCAGGATGGACTGCTGACCTGGAACCTGAGAGTAGCCGTGACTTTCCTGCCTAAACCATGAAGAATAGAAAGTTCTTGCCTATAGTGTGTGACCTGGGCTTGAAGGGGAGCAGTGACAGTAAAATGCCCGGGGCTGGGAAGGGTGGAGGGAGGCTGCAGATTAGATACTGAGGGAGGGTGCCCACATTTAAGAGGGGGAACAAAATGAGGACCCAAGAAAGAGCTGAGCCCGGAAGGCCTGTGCCACACGCCTGGAGGGAATCCTGGACAGAGCCTGCCCTCCTGTTGGGAGGTATGCACCTCACGGAAAGCACCCCTGGGCTTATAAACTTGAAAGTGACATTGTTTATCGCCAAAAAATCCGCCTTAGGAGTTCAAAAGCTTTTAAATTTGATTAGAAACTGCCTTCAGGGATGTCACCAGAGCCGTCCCACTTCCTGGAATCAAACCTATTCTTCCGTAAGCACCAGCTTTTCAAACAAAAACACTTATTGACTCGTAGTGTTTACCAGTTATTAAAAATTGCTAGCGGGAATACGCTTTGAAATTTCTGAATTTACTTTGAAAATGTTGAGAGTTTCTCCACCTTTGAAGATATTTTACAGCTTTAGAATTTTTAAGTGATAAAAGTGATTTGCTTTGTTTCTGCCCACAATCCTTACTGTGAGATGGCACTCGCCTGCCTGCTGTGTTGTGAGTGTAGGTTAGATGCCATCTCCATGGGACGTTTTGGATCACCGAACAGTAGACGTAGGATTTGTAAACTGCCTAGTGCCAGGACTAGCTAAAGTTGACATGCGGTGCTAATGGCTTCTTAGTGATTTCACACAGGCAGTGGTTTCTATACCCCCCACTGGTCTCAGGTCACAACTGTGTTTCCTACATTTCAACCCCTAGACCTACGTCCGACAGATCATTTCCAGGCACCTGGTGAGTATTCAGTTAAGACCTGAGACAAGTGTCTAAGGGGCCTCCAAGGACCCAGAGACATGCACTTCACAGAGAACAGCCATATAGGACAGAGTGTGGGGATGGTCTTGACGGTCAGTCCTGGCTGTACCTGGACACGGAACCACCGGAGTCCAGCCTGATGTGGCCCAGACCTCTCACACGATGGTTCAGAAGGTTTTGTACAAACGCACGTGTGACGACCAAGTCCTGAGCTAGCACGGAGGAGTGGTCGGGTCCGCACAGATGACACTGGTGGGAGGACGGGGGGAGGCCTGGCATATTCTGCCCCAACAGCAGAGGGAGCACGGAGCTGCCGAGACCTGGCCTGGCCTGCAGAGGACACCTGATGCAGAGAACTCTCCAAAACTCCAGAACATCACAGGAATGGGTGCCGAGCGCACAACACAGGGGAGAACTCTTCCGGTCGTCTCTCCGTCCAACACGCTACCCTCCCCTTAGATGCGATTTTGGACACGAACCACCTATAGGCTGGACTCAGGGCCAGCGCACTGCACTCCAGCCTCGGTCATTCAGCAATGGACACTTCCCCTCCCCGCGTCCCACAGACCCTCCCGTCCGAATCCGAGAGCTCTAGGGCTGGAGTCCTCCAAAGAAAGATGACTCTGAACCCAATTGGCAGATGAGCTCAGAGCAAGGCGGGCTGGGTGTGGACGGAGAGCAGGGCGCAGGGCCATGGGCCGAAAGCGGCCCCGGAGGACAGACGGTCAGAGGAGGGAGGACTTGTGGGGTAGAAAGTGACACGAGGGAGGGTCCACAGATGGACCAAGTTGGGGTGCAGGCTAAGGAGTGATGACAGAAGAGCCATCTCATAGGTGGTGAGAGGTGCTGTTTAGCTTGAGCAGCTGGGTGGGAGGTGGAGATGTTAACACAGAAACACAGAAACCCTGACCTCCCATGACATTTTGGACAAAGGTCCATCACCCTATTAAGCGTAGGTTCTGTCAGGGTCGGGATGGTGTCTCAAACACATACCTCTTCTCCGTCCCTCACCCACATACAGAATGACTGTTTATTGTAACAAGTCACTGTCTCTTCCTTATACCCATCACTGGAGTTCTACCCCCTACCGGGGGTGGTGGGTCACCAAGCTCAGCGACACACAGGGTGTCACAGGAAACAGGAAGACATGCTGGTGGGGATTTAAGCCAAAGGCCTGAATACTTACACCCACCGCAGTGCCCCCTGAGCGTGTCGGAGAGCTCGGCCTCTCAGCGCCCACATAGCCGGCCGGCCGGACACCTGTGCTCACTTCTCAGTTGGGGTGCACCCTACAAAGTCTTGACGGAGTCACACATCAACTTTCACGCCTTCCCTTTTTGCTGAGGTCTATAAATACAGAAGTGCTGCCCACCCCATGCGGTTCCCCGGGTTCTCGGGAAGAAGGCTGCTCGCTAGAATCGCTCCTTTATTCCAGCGCCCATAGGCCCTGCTCCCCCACGAGACTACAAACCAAGTGGAATGCAAGGAGCCCACCAGGCTCTAAAAATAATGCTCTGTTCTGCTTTGTCTGCCTGGTTTCCTGTCCTTACTGTGTCTTCAAAGTCAACCAGAGTCACTATACCAAGTCACAGAGCGAGTGTCTCGAGTGGCAGCTCGCACGTCCGCCCCGTGGGCCATGGGACGTGATACACCAGCACCTCCAGCGTTTCCCTGACAGCCATTCCAACGGGGTGCCTGGTGGGCGCTGCAGGGTGGGTGCACTTTCAAGGGCCCCTACGACCTCTGCCGGCCTGGCCTCTGCTTTTCCAGCCCCGTGCCATCTCCTGTCACACAAACGCTCCAAAGCATCTCTCCTCTCCTCTGGCAATACTCACATTTTTGGGTTTTTGCAGCCTTAGAAAGAGACTGTCCACACTATACTTGGGATGTAAAAATACATGTGGATATTAATATTGTGTCTAACCTTAGTTCTAGAGAGTTTGCAATTATCCTGAGTCAGGAAATGATCAAATTGGGACCGTCAACGCATAAGCTACCAAACCATTCCAAAATAAGTCTTTCGAAGGTAAGTTCTCCATCCTTTTCCCTGAAAAATTCGGCCACGCATTTTAATGAGTAAACACTGTAAGCCCCTGGGTCTTGGGCAGGATGGTGTGGCCGGGATGTCACACCACAAAGCGTGTCACAGCTCATGCCGACCGCACAGACACGCCAAAGCAGGTCCCAGCCTCGAGTCCTGGTTAGTGTCCAGCTGACAATACCCAGGCTGGGAAACGGGGCAGAAGAATCGATCCAGGGAAGCCTGTTTTTCTTAGTTTGTCAATTTTATTTAGAACCTTTTCTTTGGCCGCTGGAGGAAACGTGCAGCCAACAACCTAAACGTCCATTCTCCGATTCAGGTTTCAAACTTACTCATTTCACATAGGACAGCAGGATAGCCAAAAGAAAAAACCAATTCTTTTCTGTAAGAAGCCAGATACTTTCTGCCAGCTTCTCACCCCTCCCAACAGTGAGCGAGGGGGCTGAGCCCAGGAACAGCAGGAACCCCATTCTCTGTTTCACAAGAGCCACTATTTCCATGAATTATGTTTAAAATGGCAGCAGTGTAGGTCAAATCTTCACTCTCGGGAAACTTCACAGAGTTACTACCTAGGAAAAGCTGCCTTCGTGGTGATAATACTAATTAGAAACAGATGTGTCCTCAGAAGGTGGGGGACAGGAGGCTGTCAAGAAGAAAACCTCGCCCCGCCCCGGCCCCCCCACAATATAGTGCAAAACCCGCCAGACGGGGTCCAAGCAAAGCCAGCCTGGTGGAACGCCACAGAAGGTGAAGAGCAAACCCTTCCCCGACAAGGCCCAGGCCCCTTTTGAGGCATCTGGTGACTTGAGGTTAGCATTATGTGGTTACCCGGATTTGTAGCTGCGGAGACAGAAGGAGGCAGTGGCCACTGAGGGACCAGGAGGGGCGGCCAGCAAGCTCGGGCGTGTCCAATGCAGGGAGCTCTGTGGGGGTGGGCGACAGGAACACAGCCTGTGGGTCGTGGGGACCTTTGCAAATGAACCCCGTGGACAAGGCGTGGCTGCCGTGTACCTGTGGTTGCGATCAAGCAGGGCTCTGCTCAGTGCTGGTCTTGGATGCCCTTTAATGGTCTTGACCAACACATGCAAATGACCCACAAAAGAGGTGCTGTTCTGACGCTTGCTGGGGACGCAAGAAGCCTTTTTCCAAGGGACCACTGAGGTGGGGAGGGCGTGGGCCCACATAAGGAGGAAGCGTGGGGAGTTATGGGCCAGGGAGTGGGGGTGGGGTGGTCAGTGATGGAAATGTACTAAGAGGGCCCGCTGATTCCTCCCAAAGTGACCGACCAGGGTTCTTGTGGAAGGAAGGTCAGGGTCACCAGACGTCACCCAGGGGATGGTGGGGATGAGGAGTTTGATCAGACATTGAGGGTGGGAGTCCTCTCTGAACCGACTCAGCAGGATTCTTGCTAAAACTGGGTGCTGCAGGTCCTGCAAGGACCACAGAGAAGCTCAAGGTCAGGGCCTGGTGGAGAAGGGGTCAGGTGACGCTGACTAAAGCCTGCTGGAGGACAGTCTTTCTCAGGGCACATCCCGGGGGTGCCACGCCTTGCTCTTGCTTCGTGACAAATCACAGCAGCATGGCTCCCGCACGGTCACCCTCTGTGCCCTGGTGTGCAGGTCCTCACACTTAATTATAGCTGCACAGCATGACGTTGCCTCGGCCAACACGTCAGCAGGAGAGGCTTCTGACACAGCTGCACATTCTATATGATGAACCAGACTGTGCACTGAACAGATTTGTGTCTGAGCTGTTTGCTTCATTAAGTCACACTGTAGGTTAAGACTAGTTGTTGGTAATTCCACTAGAATTTAATGTAATAGCTTTTACCAGTGTAAATATATCAGCAAACACATAATGCTGGGGGAAATGCAGCACAACATAACCCAGTGTCCTCAGAAATAAAAGTAGAGCATTCTAGAGAACGCTTTTTGTGCTGGACTAGCTTTGCTTATAAACAAGCACAGAACATTGGAGAAGTATTTCTGGCTAAGCAGCGGGCAGCCCTCCTCTCCAGACAGAACGAACTCATCTTCGGTCTCTCCACATTTCAAAGGGGCACATCCACTGCAGCCCAGCCCCAAATGCACTGAGTGACCCCCACCACATTGCTGCCGTGCCCTGTTCTTCATCTTTCTGCTCAAGCCCCAGGGTCCCTGTCCCCACCCCTCTCTGTCTCAGGGAGTGCAAGATGTCCATCTCCCACTTATTAATTTACCACATCTAAGACACTGCCCCCAGCTACCCCCAGCATGCAAGACAGAGTGAAATCCTAGGTAATCAGTAAGTCAGAGGAAGTGCAGAAACACTCTGTTTTTTCACTAAGTGAGCTTTCATGTCATTCTCTGCTTCTGAATGCATGAAAAATATAACCACATAGTCATTGTTGCATCGAGGCGTGTGCTAGAAGAGACGGCACACAGGTTATTAAAAGAATGGGTAAACGGGATGAAGAAAGAAGAAGGGCTGAAATCTCAGTATTTTTGGCAGTCTTCTCACATATTTTTGAAGAAGCAGCAATACTTTGGGACGTTTACTTGCATGTAAGGAGAGAAAGTATGTAACGAACTTGCAAAGACAAGGCGTACCACAGAAACAGTGACCACAAACAAGGAATGTGATTTAGGGTCTTTAAAATAGAATAAAGCATAAAAGAGTAAAATGATACACCAATTAAATAGTCACTAATATGCACCATTTATTGTGGTCCTCTCTGATTTTTTTTGGTCTTGTTGTCCTAAAGCCCAATAAAAATCAAGAGTAACATAGAATTCCTTTGGGTGCATTTATTGAAAGTACCTGAAAATTATTTTCATTAGAAATGGTTTTCCTGGAAAGCACCCAATATCCAGAAGAAGAGCTTACCTATCAAACACCAAGAAAAAGCCTTAATATTTAACTTTCCAGGAAGCCTTTTTTTCCATGACTGGAGCCAGCACTGCTCACAATATTTGCTAAGAGTCCCTTTATTTTAGTAGGACACCATGTTTCTCTAAAGAAGGGGGAAGCAGTTAAAATACATTCATATGTATGTACACATAGCACTTGGTTATCTGCAACCACGAGAGATAAAAAAGACTTGACAAGTGTTACCATGAGGCCACTCCCGTGATGGCACAGACGTCTCAGGATTTCACCCTACAAAGCAGTCTTGCCTTTCCGTTTTGGCCTCTCTTGCTAGATGTTAAGTTCATTGAGGGCAAGGCTCCCGCCCTTCCACTCCAATTGCTCAGCACAATGCACGTGGGATATGCTCATTTTTCTGAGCACATATAGAAATAAATGAAATTCTTCTTCCACTAACAGTTTGCCACAATCAATATCCCAGGTAAAAACTCCCATTTTGTTCT
This sequence comes from Rhinolophus hipposideros, assembly GCF_964194185.1. NCBI lineage: Eukaryota > Metazoa > Chordata > Mammalia > Chiroptera > Rhinolophidae > Rhinolophus > Rhinolophus hipposideros. The sequence continues at coordinate 2,308,228 of NC_138049.1, read as the reverse complement.
TCTTACTTGCCCCAACCATCTTTCAGTAAAAATGTCAACAGGTGAAATAATAGGTAATGGAAGAGAACCAAGCCCGACCTTGCTATCCCTAAACTAAATAACCATTCCCGAAATGAAATAACATTGGGTAGGAAAACTGTAGGAAATTGGTAGATAAATTGTACCCTGAGTAAATCATATCACTTTTCATTCATTGAAAACCTATAAACCCTTCCTAGCCACCACTCTCAACTGTCCCCAGCCCCCCAGCCAGGCTTGGAATCTTGCAGGTCCTGTCTTTGGTGGCTTTCCCGGAGTCATGAAGGTCAGGTGGGGGAGGATTCCTTCTGGAAGATCTGCTAAGTTGGGATACTGAAGCTGGCATTTCCTGGCTCTAGAAGCCGCCTTAGCTCATGATGGCATGGCGAGAGCACCTGCATGGTAATGCGTTCACAGATCAGGACAGCTGACTCACGGGTGACGTGCAAGCTAAGGAAGAGGAACACTGACATCCCGGGATGTATTTTACCAATATCCATAGCTAACAATGATTGACTGGCGTTTTTATCATCCAGACTCCATGCTAAGTCTTTACATATGGTAGTTCATAATTGTCCTGTCGATCCTATGAAATAGGGACTATTATAATCCCGTTCCACAGGGGAGGAAAACGAGGCTTACAGAGTTTAAGAAACCGCCCTGCTCATGAAAGGGAGAACTGAGAATTCAATTTAAGTGCACCTGATGCAAAGCCCAAATCTGCCAGAACTTTCTAACTTCCAGAAAAGGCTAGAGAAATTATGCTAGAGCATAATTTTAGGTTGTGGAGCATATTCCAAAATACCTCAGAGAGTGATATCTTTTTTAAAATGACAGTAGCCCTCCTTCCTGTCTCATCTAATACATGGTTAACTCCAATACCCACACGACTGAAATGGCTAAAATTAAAAATAGATAGCATTTGCTCTTACATTAAAAACTTCCTTTAAAATATTTTAGGAGTAGGAGCATAATAAGCAAGTCATTTTGCTTCCCCGACCCTGTTTTCTCACGTGTAAAATGGACTGACACGTGAGGCAATGGTTACACCTTCCAGCTAGGGGCTGATTCTTAGGCAGTGTTGGCAATGACCTGAAGCCAGAGCTTTCCTGTGGGTGAGAGCCTAGCAGCCCCTGAACCCGGACACTTTTCCGGGGTGTGTACATAGAAGTGTATGCAAGGCATCCAAGTCCCTTTAGAAAGCCTGAGACCATTCTTGCCAGGGTCAATCATGTACCCATCTCACCTGCGGCAATGCTGATACACCACAAAAATATTTAAGCTGTAATTCATAAACAGTTCCCAAATCTGATTAAGTAACCTGCCTTCTCTGTTGCTTAGAGTTTACCAAATGTTGGGTTCCTGATGTACAGTTACATTTAAACTCAAGTATGAAAACATAAATCTCTCCGTGAAAGTCTTTTTAATAAAATGATACTATTTTAAACTTACAGTAACTACTGTTACTTTCCTGTTTGTGTCACCAGATTTTGAATTTCAAACAACATTTTTCAAAGTTTCCGTGTATATTTTAAAATATAAATTTCACAGAAACAATAAACATTTTTTTTACAGAATGTGTTTTCTTTTTTATTAGTCCAAACAGAGGAATTATACATCTTTGTTAAGTGCTCTGTATGTCCTATTTCTCAACCTCAAACTATTGACAGACCTTTCCTCCTAAATTTGACATTTTTTGGACAAGTGATTCTTAACCTATAATCTGCTGTGAATATACAAACAAATAGGCAGGCTTCTGTGGAAAAAGATGGGGAGGCAGCTGGCCAGGGATATGGAATTTACTGGACTGAGGCACAGGGTCAACCACTTATTAGACCCCCACAGGTTGGGGTACAACGACACCAGGCATTCTGAGTCTTGTATTTTTTTGGAGCTACAATGCCCAGAAAAGGGCTGAACCCACAGCAGGTTCTCCCTAAACACGTGCAGAATAAATTGGTTGGTAAACTTCCAGCAAGACCCTCCATTTCTCAGGGCTTTTCCGCCTAGAATAAAATGAGGGTAGTAAAACATGCCTGCCCAGATTTTCACAAGTACCAACCAACAGAAGCTGGTAAGGGCACGTGCAGCGATCAGAGCATGGACCAGTGATGCTCATCTTAATTAGGGCTTCACCCAGCACCCAGCACCCAGCACCCAGCACCCAGCATGGCCTCTGGATCAGATGGAGTGCTCACTGATTACGTACCCACAGACCGCATTTCTTTCTAGACAATTTGACCTTCTGCATATTTGATTGTTTACTAATGGTTTTTAGATACCTAGTTTTCACAATGAAAAAAATCTCATTTCTCCTCCCTCCCACTCTTGGCTCCCATTATATTCTTTTCTGAGGCACTTCCACAACCCAGTTCTCCTTTCTGAACCGTAACACGGGGGATGGGGGGGGGAGAATAGGGAGGAGGGGATGGGGGATGGGGGAGGAGTGTACCCACCCCCACTCCCCCATGGGTTCGCCTGGTGCCTTCCTGAACATGCCAGGAGCTGGGTCACACGTGTGCCTCCCCTTGGAAAGAACAATAAATGGAAAATGATGAGGAGCTGTATAATAATAAACCTGCTGTTTTGATGACTAAAAACTTATCAGGTATAAAGGTAAATACTGTTCTGAGTTTCTGTTTTTGTCAACTTTAGCTTTTGAAAGTGCATAAGACTCAGAAAAATGACTTACTTCAATGAACTTAGGTTTAATTTCTGTCAGCCTGAGGTTTAAAGCAAGCCCTCCTCCATTATTTGATTAATAGTTGCATTTGTTTGAAAAGCCATTTTACCATCAGAAACCAGCCACAAAGATCCTTTCCAGTACTTTAAATTCTGATTTACTGATAACATAACAGAAATTTTTAAATCAGTAATTCCGTGTTGCTTTCATGTCCATTGCTGAGCTTTGCTTTAAGATCTCTTAATTACAGAATCCATGCCTGTAGCTCATATCATGGCAGCTGCAACAAAGAAAACCAAGATGAAAAATGTGGCATTGTTCCAACTGATTTGACTTCATTAAAACAGACACGCCAGAAACCTCCGTAGGTGCCCGTCTTGTGGCAAAGCCAAGGGCACCGCTGAAGGAAATCCCTACGTCGTGTCATAAGCCCCCCCCCCCCCACAATGTATCTTTTTCACTTGAATGTATTTCACCATTTTGTCATCTGTAGATTCAACAATACAATTCGGACACTGGGAAGAAGATAAGATTTGATTGTTGAAGAAAGAAGGAAAACACATTAGAGTACCAATCGTCCACAGATGACTTTGGAAATCTGAAGATGACAAGATGAGGGACAGAGAAAAGGACATGATTCTCAGGGTTCTCTGGGTTTCAGGATGAATGAATCCCTATGAAACACAGAGCGGCGGGGGCATTGCATGACCACCTTTCAGACTGGCCGGAGTCGATTGTGTTGCTGCAAATTTTTTTCATCATTTTTTGTTAATTCTACATCGATTGAAATACTCGAAGGATCTGCTCCGTGGAGTAGTACTTGTGTGGCTCCAGCTACTGTAAAACAAACCCCATCAACGTGAGCAGAGGGTAGGGCTGGGGGGGGCCAGCAGAGGGGGCTTCTGAGGTGCCACCCCGAGCGGCCGTCTAGCCTTCCGCATCCAGCTGACCACCCCAAACCCTGCCGCGACCGTAGAACAAAATTAGTTAGAAATTCAGGGGGGGCAGAGTTTAGTCCCCGCTGAGAACCGAGGACCAGTCCAGTTACTACTAGCAAGTCCCAACGATAACGTTCGATTTTGGGAAACCCGACCAGCTCTCAGATAACTTTCACTCCTGACCTGCGTCTGAGGGCACAGTGCATGTGACAATGGGAAGGGCTCGGATGGCCCCGAGACCCGCCGCGTCCTCCAGGGCGCGCCGGGCGCCGGGGAAGCTGCGCGCAGGAAGGCGAAAGCATTTACCTCGAGCCGACTGAGGCTGGAGCTCTTGGAGCGCGATTTCCTGCGCAGGTACACGGAGAAGAACCTGCGCACGGTGAACTTCTTCATGCTCAGCTCCATCACCCCGCGCCCAGCCGGGAGCAGCCGCAGGGCCGGAGGACGCGCATCCCCGGCGCATCCCCGGCGCGGAGGTTAGGTCCGTGGGCTGGCGCGCGTGGCCAGGGAGCGCGGCGGCCAGCCGCGCGGGGCGTAGGCTGCGGGCACAAAGGGCAGGCCAAGCGGGCCACCGCGGTCGGGGCCGCGATCCCTCCTCCTCCACCTCCTAGCGCTGCCGCCGCCCGGCGAGGACCAGGCAGCCCCGCCCCGGCCCGCCCCACCGCCGCCACTACCACCAATCAGCGCCCGCAGCTCCAGGCGCTCCAAGCAACCAGCTCCAAGCAACCCCGCCCCGCCCCGCCCCCGGCTACTACTGCCAATCGGCGTCCGCCGCCACGCCCGGCCACGCCCACCTTCTCCCTCTCCTCCACTACCACCAATCAGCGCCCAGCGCTCCACTGCTCCAGGCTCTCACTCCGCCTCCTGCTCCTCCTCTTCCCCCCCTCCGACTGGTCCGCACTCCGAGCGCCCGCTCAGCCCCCGCTCCGCCCACCGCCCCCAGCCAATCAGCGCCCGCCGTGGAGCATGCCTAATGAGCCGGCGCTGCGCAGCCCCGCACGGGGTCGCCGGTGCCGGGACTCCGCTACGCCGGTCGCCTGTTCTCTGTCCTGCTCCACTGGCCTACTAGGCTGTTTTTCTACTTTAGGAGATGTCGTTATGTGTTTCTTCCTTAAAACATCCTTTTACACACTTTGGCACAATGCTATTCTGTGCCGAACAAAACTTTGCTGATGAGCAAACACTGCTGGAAAATGGAACAAAATCGGGGATACCGCGCTCTGCACCTCTCCCCGTGCAGCCCCACGACCCTTTCCTCAGTCCAGGTCCTGCAGCCCCGGCGCCCCGATAGGGGAGTCCCCTCGTCACTACCCCACGTGGTCGGGAACGCGGACCGCCGGCTGGGAGAGCCGCCCTTGGCAGCGGTTGGAGAACAAAGACACAGCCGTTCCCCGTGACCTCCGACTCCATACATAGAAAATTATCCAAGGGGTGACCTAACAGCCTGCCCAGACTGCGTCCTGTCCTGAGGCGGGCTCTCAGGGGCCAGCCGCTGGCTGTGGGTCTGCAACAGATTTGCCTTAAAGGGAAATACTGTTGTTTCTACAAATGCAGTCGCGGATCGGGAGCAGGGCTCTGTGCAGCCTGTCTTATTTTACTCACGTGCAATGTCCACTTGCGGAGTTTATGTTTAAGATGGGGTCAGCCGATCTCATTAGCATGCTGCCACCAGCCGCTGAAACGTCCAGAAGCAGTTATGTGGTGCTGCTCAGACTGAAAACCTATGCCCTTGGCTGGATCAAAAGTTGCATTAATACCTGTGATGGGGGAGCAGCCAGATGACTCAGTTGGTTAGAGCACAAGCTCTGAACAACAGGGTTGCAGGTTCGATTCCCACATGGGCCAGTGAGCAGCGCCCTCCACAACTAGATTGAAGGACAGCGACTTGGAGCTGATGGGCCCCGGAGAAACACACTGTCCCCCAATATTCCCCAATAAAAAAAATAAAAACCTGTGATAGGCTATCTTTGCTGGAGTAAAGAGGGATCCCAATAAGAGTTCATGCTGCATCCAGGTCACAGGTGAGGCAGATGGCTCTCGGGGTTTCATGGATGCCACAGGCTCCATGGTGACAAGCACTGAGTTCGGTGCCAGAGGCTGGTGCTGCCACCTCTTTGCTTAGTGAACTTGGGTTCACTGGCATGTTTTGTGTTCCCACTGCAAACATCTAAGGTGAAACTATGCCAGTGAAAACCGGTTCCTGTTTCCCTGGAAGGTTCTGCTGGAGGGCGATTATTCCTACTTTGGGACCCAGCTTCTTACCACCCCGTGTCCACCCCCCCACCCAACCATCCCCCCATACCACTCAGGCGTCCCTGCTCTAAGCACACAGGGCTGTGCCCCGTTGCTGTTCTGACAACACAGGACATCTGGCAGGTCACCAGCAAGGGATGAGGGAGGGGACATCTCCTTCAAGCTTCATGTGGGAAGTGGGTCCAACTACCTGGTCAAAAGTACCAGATGCCAGTTATGCCAGCTCAAGGCAAAAGGCTTGGAGCAGGCATAAATCCAGGCTGCATTTTACAACAAGAGCATCTGCCCTGGTGGGACAGGGCCGGAAAGGAGACGTCTTATGGGACACGCGTGACTCTCCAAACTTTGCACAACAAACCTGTTCTATTGTACTTGGACATCTCAGAAGAAAAAAGAAAAAAGCTTTCATATTTCCACTGTGGAATTCACTTCTTTGCGGGAACAAATCTGTTCGCCTTTGTCTGCGCTGGTAAAACAGAGGTATGTCACCATCCCTAGCAGCCACCTACCACCATTCCATGTTCTTCTACAATGAAACCCTCCAGGCCACCAAATCTGGTGTAGCTCTCAGGACCCACTTGAACCTGGGCCCAGATGATCCTCACCAAACACTGGAGAAGAAAATGTGAACTTCACAAAGGCTGGTGCCCAGAGTGGGGGGGGGGGCTTGGAGAGAAGACACAGGGTTCTATAGCCCCCGGTTATCTCCAGTTTCTCTGTGACTCAGGAACCTAAGTGTGTGGCTGAATCCCATGGCTGTTGCATGTAGAGTCCCGGCATGGCCCGCGCACATTCAGTCCAGTCCAGCCAACGACTCTGGGCCGCCTCCTGGCTCCTGGCACTGTGCTTGGCATCAGGGACGCAAAACGAGTGTGGCACGGCTCCTGCCCTCCACGTGTCCACAGTTGTGTGGCTGACAGGGGGAGTGGATCGACAAACACAATGCCGTTTATGAAACGTGAAGAAACATAAGAAAATGCTATGTGACCCGAGATAAGAGAGAAGTCAATGCTAACTGGAGAAGTGCGGGAGGAGCTGGCATTTGAGGTGACCCCTGGGGTTAAGGAGACGTGTTCTGAGCAGGCAGGTTCCCAGGCTGCCGAGAAATCAGAACAGGATTTCATGACTGATTAACAAAAAACAAAAAGTTAAAGTTCCTACCAAGTGCTCCAGATACATGAGGTATAAAATTTCAAAATTTCAAGGACAAATGATTATGTCAGTCAAAGGAGATGCTGAGAGCCTCTTCCCCAGGCCGGGGCCTCCCACCAGCTCTGAGAACACACAACGTCCTGGACAGTGAAGGAGAGGATGCTTTTGTCAGGCAGGTGACTGAAGCAGAGCGTGCGGTCGAAGCCTTCCCTCTCCTCCCCTCAAACACCTAGGAAGGGGTGTCGCCTCCTTATTTTAAGCCCCACTGCGAGACCTGTGACCTGCTGGGAAAATGGCAGCTTAGATCTGGCATCTGGAGGAGAGCGCAAGGATGGACGTCGTTCAGGGAGGCCCAGAGGAGCTGTTCATTGAGCGGACCTGTATTCACAGGGCCTGTGTCAGGCAGGACACAGGACAGTTTCCTACAGACCAGAGGTGACCAGGTAGGACAGGGGCCAGTCTGGAAGTGTCTGAAACCCTGTCCAGAGCAGAAGCGTCCATGCAGCACCAGGCCCAGAGAAGAATTCTACGTGACCCCCAAACCGAGGGCCCTCTGTCTTGTAAGTGGGCTGCAGCCTGGGGCGGGAGTTTTCAAAAAACCTTGGAAGAGGACACGACAGTTCTCCCTGAGAGAAAGGGTCCGGCCAGGCTCAGGGATTGGGGCCAGCGCACTTGGGAGCAATGCAAGTAAATTTCTCTATGCCTTATCTCTCCTCTCCTCCCTGAAAGGGACCCTGCAGGCTTCCAGTGTGACGACAGGAACTCAAGCCAGGCAAAGAGGGCACGTCTGAGTTGGATCCGTCCCTTGGATGGGAAATCCTAATTTCTTAATCAAGTTTTAAAACTTAAAACAAATGTGACAGTGGGAAGAAAAGCTAGAAATTGACAAGAGTCCTCCCGTTGTTTGCTCCACAAATACTGAAGGGTGTGTTTTGATCTGATCACAACTGGGTGTAGTGAGTGAGGAGAAGGAGGAGTCAACATTGGTGTCCAGGTTTACAACACGGAGATTCCATTTTGACAGCCGTCAGGGCCCAGAGGACAGGAGCCCACCCACCCAGTGTGTGGGCGTCTCGCAGGGCTGAGTCTTCAGTGCGAGGGTGGGCTACCATAACCCCCTGCAGACATGACCCAACACTGGCACGAAGGGGGTGTGACAAGTGTGCCCTGGGATTCGTGAGCCCAGGCAGCCCTTAGATAAGCTGTGGCTTCGTTCACTCTCACTCTCTCTGCAATCCAAAAACAACAACAAAAGTTGGAGCTGAGAATTTAAAGTAGCCTCAAGTAGTTCTTAAACCAGTTCCTAGTAAAGATGCACATTAAACCCAGGCTTCAGAGAATTCCTGGGATACAGTTCTGGGGTGCCCAGTTACTGGAAATGCAGTTCACAAGGACACTGGGTATCACTGAGCCAGCAAGACAACTGGCCACAGATTCAGACACGTGAAATTCGGCTCCTGGACTTGTCAGATGGAGAACACAAAACTTGTCACATCCACTGTGTTTAAGGGAATGAAAGAAGTAAAAACACAAGGTGTGATCAAAAAATACAGTGAATGTTTCAATTTTTAAAAATTTATTACAGTAAAAGACACATTGCCATTCATCCCCCTCAAAATACTCCCCCTCGCTTCAAACACACTTATCCGACCATTCTTGCCACTTTCTGAAGAAGTTCTAGAAGTCGTCTTTCCTGAGTGTCTTTAGTTGCACTGTCCTGTTGCCTCGATTTCCTGAGTCATTTTGACTTCGGGGAAGAGCCAGAAATTGCACGGTGCTGGATCCGGTGAATAAAGTGGGTGAGGACACACCGTCATGTTTTTATTTGACAGTAACTGCCGTGCCAGAAAGGATGTGTGACACGGAGCGTTGTCATGATGGAGGATGAAGTAAAGACACTCAGGAAAGAGGACGTCCAGAACTGCTACAGAAAGTGGCAAGAACGATGGGATACTTGTGTTTGAAGCGAGGGGGAGTGTTTTGAGGGGGATTAATGGCAATGTGTCTTTTACTGTAATACATTTTTTAAACTTTCACTATATTTTGTGATCACACCACATGATTGAAGAACAAGAGACTCTAGAAGTGACCGAACAAATAGAAAAATGGACAATATACTCTGGAAATGAAATGATGTCATACTAGACACAAAACAGATACAGCTGAACATAAAGTGCTTGTCATTCAGGGTGTCATGCAGGGTCTCTGGTCCCACTCCCCACATAAGAACGCAGGACATGGTGAGGCCAAAAAGGAACACCCACGGAGCCATAGGTAGGGGAGTCACACCACTATAGTCTCGCTGGCGGCTGGGTTGGAGACACAGGAAGCAGGAGCCACATGATCCGTAACCTGCCGTCCACTTCGCTGCCAACCAACCAGCCCCACTTGCTGACTGCAATCCACTCTTGCAGGCTCAGCCACCATCTTCTTGTTAACCCCCATTTGCTGCTAGCGTAGCCACGGCAGTTATATTAGTGCCCAATGGTTCCCTGGTTCAGCTGACGGCCAACTAGCCACAGCGGACGTCCATCCAATCACAGTTGATGGCCGTTTACGACCTGAGCCAGCACCTTTCCACGTGAGGCCGAGAGCCTGGAAGCTGCACTCCTGGCCCTGTCCCCACAATGCTCCTTGTTACAGAGCAGATCTGTCAGTGGCAGACAGTGACAGATCTAAGCTGACGAAGTAGCACGTGAAGTAGTGTGTGAAGAACATGCATAGAAAAGTGACATATCTTGAATTAAATTTCTACCCGCTGTTCTGAGGGTGACTTGACGTTTGCTGAGATTCTCTGAGTCTCGAGAACAGGGGTTCTCAACTGGAGGTGACTTTGTCCCCTAAGGGACATTTGGCAATATCTGGGGACATTTTTGGCTGTCACTGCTGGGGGTTAACAGGAGGGGTGCTATTAGCATCTAGTGGGCGGAGGATACTAAAGAACATCCCACAGTGCGCAGGACGGCCCTCAACAAAGAACGCCCCCTGTCCCACCATGCAATGAAGAGGGAGCAAGGGGAAGGGAAAGGGAGAGTAGAAACCTGCGGCACTTGTCTCACAAGACGGCCATCTGCAACATGTCAGTTCCATGCAGTTAAACTACTAATGTGGGAGCGCCCTATAAACTGTAAAACGCTCAACAAAGTTATTTGTTAAAACCCTAGAGATCCACACAGAAAACTAATGACATAACTGGGCAAGGAGCAGGTCCCCAGTTCTAGAATTCTTATCTGAAAGCTCTCTCTATGAGGCTGTGCTTCTTATGCAGGACACGGCCATTCACCCCATTGTCCAACCCAGAAGACGAGACGAGAAATACCGCTCCCTTCCGTCACTTCCTTATTCCCTGGGTCTAACGACTCCCTTAGATGTGTCAGCGATACTTTCTAAACACTGTGCACATCTCCCCTTCTTCCCAACGCTGCTCTCAGTAACACAGAATGGACCCCCGTCAGTTCTTACCAGAATATAGTAATTACTGGCCAAATGTCGCTCCCCACAGCCCACCTGCAATCCTGCTACCGAACCGACCTTTCTAGAAGCAAGTGTGTCGAGTAACCCTAATGCACCACAGCTGCCATGTCAGCCCGGATGGATTGCGACCCCAGGCTCGGCAATCGTGTTTTGATCACGGCTCCTTGCTTGCCCTTGGCCTCTCCTCTCTCTCCCCCAGAGCGTGGCTGTGCCCGACGCTGACATTGTGAAGTTGAACTTCCAGTCCCCTCCCGATGCTTTGTGCACTGTGGCCACTGCCCAGGACGTCTTTCCTGCCCTCCCGCCACACCTACCAGCCACACCTCTTTCCCACATTCTCCACGATTCGCTATTGCTCCTGGAGAAGCCCACTGACATCCCTCCCCACCACGGCTGTGTTAGGGAGTCTGTGCCTGGGGTCCTCAGTTTCCTTGTTACAACTCCTGGCTTCTCTGTCTGTCTCTCCCACCAACTTGGAAACACTCAGGAGCCACTGTCTATAGCAACCAGGACATGTTTGTTTCATGGGATTTTAGATGGTTATTTTCAGAGATTTACTGGCAGTGAAGAGCTGGTCCTATACCATAATTTCATCTCTGTTACAGGCTTATGAAATCGACAAAACAGATACCAGGTAGCCAGTCTCACGAGGTGAAGAGACAGAGCCGACCAGCTACACTTCCACGGGATGAAAAGGATTCCGACAAGGTCCGGGTGTCAGCGAGTTCTCAGATTCTCCACGTGCCTAGCACTACACCAGCTGCCATCCAGAGAAATCACAGGAGGGAGTGGCACCGAGAGGGTGACAGACCAGGGTCCTCGCTTCCCTAGACACTTCCACTTGGCCCAGACATGCCACGAGGCCTCCCTCCCACGGTCAGACCATCTCTCAGATGGAAGTCTGGGAGGCGCCCGACAGCTGGCATGCTGTGCTCCAGAGGCAGACTGGCTAGGTTTTCTTGTTTTCGTTACTCATGAGACGGCAGAGGGACCCCAAAGTGAGACTCATTCCATGCAGTCACGGCCTTGAGAGGAAAAGGCGCCCTGCTAGGCATGCCGAGGGTAAGAAACGGGAAGACATTTGAGGTAGATGTTATGACTTGCCTGGTCTTCCTTAACCATGGTATTTTTTAAAGGGGCAAAGGAGCCGTTCTTTCATTTGGAGGTGACAGCATCTGTAACTTTACTATTGCTTACATGTTGTTGTGGGTTGAGCGGTGTCCACACCCACCCACCACCCCACTGCCAAAAAAAAAAAAAAGTTGGGGCCGGCCCAGTGGCTCAGGCGGTTAGAACTCCGTGCTCCTAATTCTGAAGGCTGCCGGTTCGATTCCCACATGGGCCAGTGGGCTCTCAACCACAAGGTTGCCGGTTCAACTCCTCGAGTCCCGCAAGGGATGGTGGGCTCTGCCCCCTGCAACTAAGATTGAACACGGTACCTTGAGCTGAGCTGCCGCTGAGCTCCCGGATGGCTCAGTTGGTTGGAGCGCATGCTATCAACCACAAGGTTGCCGGTTCGATTCCTTGACTCCCACAAGGGATGGTGGGCTGTGCCCCCTGCAACTAGCAACGGCAACTGGACCTGGAGCTGAGCTGCGCCCTCCACAACTAAGACAGAAAGGACAACAACTTGACTTGAAAAAAAAAAAAGGCCTGGAAGTACACACACTGTTCCCCAATAAAGTCCTGCTCCCCTTCCCCTATAAAATCTTAAAAAAAAAAAAAAGTTATGTTGAGGTCCTGACCCCGAGGGCCTCAGAATGTGACTTGATTTGGAGATGGGGCAGTTGCAGATGTAATTAGTTAAGATGAGGTCACACTGGGGTAGGGTGGGTCCTAGTCCAATATGACTGGTCCTCCTGTGAAGGCCAAGACAGCATGAAGAAGGCCATGTGACAATGATGGCAGAGGTTGGAGCTGTGCAGCCACAAGCCAAAGACTGTCATGGCCACCAGAGAAGCTAGAGGAGACAAGGAAGAATTCCTCGACACGTGTCAGAGCAGCGCGGCCCTGCAGACCCTTGATTGCAGACTCCTGGCCTCCGGGACTCTGAGACAACCCATTTCTGTTGTTTTAGGCCCCAGTTTGTGGTGCTCATGGCAGACAGGAGATGAACACACTTCTCATTCCATAAATGTTACAGGGAACCTTTGTGACAAAGATGGTCCATAGAAAGGCTCCCTGTTGAAGAGAGTCTTTGGTCTAACAGTATGTAAGGAAACTTAGCTGTAAACAGAGAAATAAGCTTTTGGGGGGTCAATCCAAGCCTATCCATAAATTACAGAGGAACTTTCAAAGCAAGCTAGCAGGAAAGAGGAAATAGGTTAGAACTATAGCAGGAAGGATTTCTGTTACTTAAAGAGGAAAAATAAACTCCTCATAATAGAAAAGTCTCCCAAGACCTGGAACGGGGACAAAGGAGAATATAAAAGCCTTGCCAGAATTTTTTTTTTTTTTTTTTTTTTTTTTTTAGGCAAGAAATGTTCATCTTTTAAAAATATTTCGTAGACGTCTACAGCATTTCAGGTAGTAAATACTTACATTAGAGATGGGAACTAGATGGACTCACAAAAGAACTCCTCAGGGACACTAAACACAATGGCGTTTAGGGTCCCTGGCACGTCATGCCTGCTGTTCCATCCTCCCCTCTTACTCGTCAGAGGGGTCAGAGGGCCACGGGAGAGGGTGGGGGCACCATTCTTGGCAACACAATGGATTACATATGTAGACACATAAAAATGCTGGACATTCATCTATCGAAGGACATTTTGGTTGTTTCCATGTCGTGGCCACCGTAAACAAAGCTGCAATGAACATTGGAGCACACGTCTCTTTATATATAAATGTTTTCAGATTTTTTGGGTAGATACCCAGGAAAGGGATTGCTGGGTCATATGGTAATTCTATTCGTAATTTTTTGAGGAACCTCCACACTGCCTTCCATAGCGGCTGCACCAGTCTGCATTCCCCCCAACAGTGTATGAGGGTTCCTTTTTCTCCACAGCCTCTCCAACACTACACAATGGAATACTATTGGGCAGTAAGAAAAGATGATATAGGAACATTTGTGACAACATGGATGGATCTTGAGAGTATAATGCTAAGCGAAATAAGTCAGACAGAAAAAGCAGAGAACCATATGATTTCACTGATATGTGGTATATAAACCAAAAACAACAAAAGAACAAGACAAACAAATGAGAAACAAAAAATAGACACAGGCAATAGTTTAGTGGTTACCGGGGGTGGGGGGAAAGAGATGAGAATAAGGGGGGTCAAATATATGGTGATGGAAGGAGAACTGACTCTGGGTGGTGAACACACAATGGGATTTATAGATGATGTAATACAGAATTGTACACCTGAAATCTATGTAACTTTACTAACAATTGTCACCCCAATAAATTTAAAAAAATGCTGGACAAAAGAAGGGGACAATCCTTTTAAAAGCATAGCTGATCTAATAGTAAGTGGGGGGAAACGAATTTAGGCAAACAGTAGGGAAAGAAGATATTCCCAAAAGGTAAGCAATGCTACAAGTATCACTGGTCTTATGTGAACCCCAGTAATGTGGAGCCGAGGTTTTAATAGGGTCTGGAGAATGGGGGGGAAATGGAGAAGGCCAGGGCCCCACACAGCGTGGGAGTTCCATCAGACCCTCAGAGAGCAAACTATAACGTGAGCTGGGAGAATCTCTGTGCTGGAGGAGAGGGGCTTCTTCGGGTGTGAGCGCTGGACAGGGCGTGGGAAGGGACTGTCCCCTCTCAGACTGCACCAGCTCATGTCTGCTAGTGAGGCCAACCGAAATCCCACACCTAGCGCTGCCTGGAAAATATCCACCCAAAAATTTACTCTGTAAAGGTCCAGACTGTGGCACTTCACGGGCCAGGCAGACGCAACCAAGTCCTCTGATACAGCTTTACATGTGTCTCAAGCTCACACACAGAGAACATTCTAAGGGACACGGTTCGTAATCCTGAATTGCTGCGTACACAGGAAAATCAGCAACCGTGAACAAGAGTCGGGAGAGATGACAAACTGCAGAATGAGACTTGTAAAGACTGCAGAGGGTGACATTTTTGTAAAAATAATACAAAATGTTTGCTTAATATGTTTAAAAAACAAAAAGGGAGATTGAACGCATTATATGGAAATCAGAGATGATAAAACACTCAAGCAGATTGGTAAACATAAGTAAAACTTTAAAAATTAAACTATTATACTTTAAATTAAAATCTCAATAGAGAGATTAAACAGCAGTTTAGAGGAAGTCCAAGAAAGAGTTAATAAGAGACAAGTTAGGTCAGCTGAAAATTGAGGGTGCAAACCAGCAAGTCAGAAAGACAGGAAATACAGGCCGACTGGAGAAAAATCCAGCATGCCTCTGAGTCTTAGAGTAAGAGAGCAGAAAGAGAGAAAGGAGATAGGCACTATTCAAAGAGGTGAGACAAAACAACAACAACAACAAAAAAACCAAACAAATAAAAAAAAGAGGCGAGACAATAGTTGAGAACCATTCAGAGTTGATAAAAATACCAATCCTCATATTTGTAAAGGCCCAAAAATCTTAAGGAGAATTAAGTAAGAATAAACCCATTCCTAAATACATGATATTAAATCTTCAGAATGCAAAAAAATAAAATAAAAAATAAAATCTCTCTCCAAAGCACCCAGAAGAAAAGACAGATTTTCTACAAATGAATGCTAAAGTGTCAACTAACATATAACTGGAAGCCAAAAGAGAGTTTCATATATGTGAAGTGCTAAAATAATTTCAACCTCAAATTCTCTACCTTGCTAAAGATCTTTCAAGAACAAGGATGAAATAAAGACACTTCTAGGTGAACAACCGGAGGAAGTTTACTTCAGGTAAAGGTAAGCACTCATAGACTGCATAAAAGAAATAAAAGTATCGCATACTTTGTGGACTTAATCCAAGTCAGGAATGAAACATTGATTTTAAAAATAGCATTTACAGAAGGAGGCTGATCAGAGTTACAATCGTCTAATGTCCTTGTATTTCTCAGGAAGTCAATGAAGATGTGGGTTAATATTACACTAAGTAAACATATGTGCTAAAATTGCTAGGGTGAGCAATAAAAAACAGAAATTCACTGCGTAATTGCTAAACTAATAGAGCATAGAACAAGAAAAACATTCCAAGAGTAGGCAAGAAAGAAGGGGAAAAAGGAATTCAGGAAAAGGAGAATGCACAGGAAACACACACTGTCAGAGTGGCAGCACCACGGCCTGAGTGTCTCTGTCATTCAATCTTGAGTGATTTCTTGGCCATGTCAGACAGAGCAGGCTTGCTCACCCCTCATTATAAAACAGCAGGGACCCCAAGTTCAGGGTCCCTGGATTGGGTTGCAGTTTCACTGCGAGCATAGCATCCATCTGGGCCCCCCTCCGTTAGCCACTTGAGATTTGTGGGGCAAAGGAAACCAACGCAAACATGGTACTCATGCCACGTGAGTGATAAAGTCCCTTCTTTCTGATCCTGGAAGCTGTGTCTTCTTTTAGCACCCACAGAATAGTAACAGGCGAATTATTAGTTTGTAAGTAAGGTGAAATGAAATCCTAGACCTTACACAAACTAAAAGGGTGAAAACAAATCAAAATATTACAATCAATGTTCATGGGCTAAATCTTCCAGTTAAAAGACAGAGAGTGCCAAACTGCTCTATAGTAAATGTATAGAGACACGTCTAAAACAAGAGACATGGAAAGTTTCAAATAAAATAATTTAAAAAGATGCATCGTGCAAGTACTCACGAAAAGAGCTGACGAAGCAATATTAGCATCACACAACTTACACAACAAGCATTCAAACATACAAAAAATTCACTACATATTGATGAATGTTTCAACTCACTGGGGAGGTACAATAATTATAAACTTGCACATACCATATAGTTTCAAAATATACAGTATTAATCAAAAAAGGCAGATCCAAGAGGGGAAATTGACAAACCCGTCATCATTTCAGGAAATACTTAACACATCTCTGAATAAACGATACATCAGCAGAAAACCAAAAATCAGTAAGTATATGAATCATTAAACAATACATTTAAGAAAGTTGACTTAAGGAACATGCATTGCACACAACAACCAGCCACTTCAGATTGTGTCTTCTTTCCAAATACACATGAAATAGTTACAAAAATTGATCACGTTGTAATCTAGGCAACAAAGCTCAGGTCAGGAAATTAACTAGAGAAGAATCTCACAAGTAATTGTTATCACATAGATTAATAGTTTCTGACCATACCATAAAGACCACTTCCATTTTGTGTGCATAACTCCATGTGATTCGATTCTACACACTCCAGTGTTCAGAAGCCAGGAGGCTTCCCGAACCACCCAGGACCTTCTAACACATGCCTGGGACCCATTTCCAGATCAATGACTTGGGCTACATTTCTTTTCCTACAAACCCAGGCAAGGCTGCTGGTCTCCCCCAGTTCTACAGAGCCAACCTGATGGCAACACGCCCCCTGAGCTCGGCTCTCTGCGCCCATCTCACCACACGCTTTCTCTTGCTGCCTGACTCAGGGTTTCAGATCCGCCATGCTTCTTGCTGTCTCGGAGCCACGGACATCCGGTTACCGTCCTCTGGCCACGCTGTTACCCCACTCTAACTCACTGAGATTAGCAGCCTCCTTCAGCTCTCACCTCCAACCCCAGTCTGTCAGGGACGCTTTCCATGAACCCCAGAATCAGCCCCGCCCCCGGGGACATGCACTGAAGGGAACGGGAATACTTAGGTGTACGAGGACGATCGTTGGGCTCTTGCTGTCATTCCCACGGGACTGTAGACTCTGAGGACAGGAATTGTGTGTTTTTCCAGGCACTATTCACAGCACCCGTTGTGCTGCCCAGTACATGTGGAACCAATATGTGCTGACTGCAGATAAGCGACTTGGGCAGTGGACGCGTAGCCCCTCAGCCACGATCACTTTTGGACATGACGTGACCCAGCACAGAGTGCAGAACGAGCACCGACTGGGAAGGTTCGCCCGCCCCCACTGTGATTATCAGCACGTCACCTCCAATACCTGAGGGTACAGCGACCCTCAATGCTATTTCTAGGACTGCTAAGGACCTATGACACATACTATTTACAGCACACGGAATTCTTTAGTAGAGAACAGATGGTAGGTGCACAATGGCACATCCTGAAGTTCAGCACTATGTACGTACAGCCCACATTTCTGAACCGATATGCGTCCCCTGCACCATTCCTGCTCCCCAGCCTGTGACGTCACTACTTCCAGTCATTCTTGCGATGGCACTTCCTTCCCGGGACAACTGGCTGGGAGTCTGGTGACTTTTCAGGACATCTGAGACTCCAGTCCTGTCACCACTCGCCAGGGACAACTGCTAGAGCTCAATTTCCCAGTCTCTTCAGGGAGGGATCAGATGCAAGTTGCAAACAGGAATGAACGTATGTTGCAAAGGCATTTTAGCTTGGAAGTATTTTAAGTAACAGACCAAAACTATGAAAACCCAAAAGGAAGTTAAGGTCTGAGAATTTTTCTTTTCTATGTAGTATGAACATGACTGCGGTTGTGATGTGCTCCCTCCCACAAAAGATGGAAGTCCCAATCCTACACCTGCAAATGGGACCTTATTTGAAAATAGGGTCTTATTTGCAAATGGAATCAAGTTACAATGCTGTCATCACTGGATCAGGCAGGACAGTAAACGCAATGTGTGTCATGTCCTGAGAAGAGACACACGGAGAACGCCATCTGAGGGTGGAGACAGAGGTTGGGGTGACATGTCTACACGCCAAGGGCCACAAAGGGTCACGGCAACACCACCAGCTGCACAGAGGCCCAGGACAGAGTCCAGAACCTTCGGAGAGAATACGGCCCTGCCCACACCTTGATCATGAAGTCCTGGCTGGAGGAGACCATCTGAGAGTCAGGGTGGGGCTGGGGGCTTACAAGGGTAACTTCCACGGGGTAAGCACTGGTACGAGAAGCCCCGGTCAAAAAAGCAAGAGTCCCTGCAAGCGGCGAGGTGTCCTCGTTCTTTCATCGTCCTCTTTTTACTGCCAGCACTGGAGAGTCAAGAAATGATTCTTTCTTTTCAGGCCTGTGTCCTACACTCACCATTCACTACAACTTGCCTCAGACACAAAGTCCATTGGCATCCTTCTCCTGCAAGGTCGTGTGTAAAGGTAAATTGAGTCAGACACATTCTACAGGCTCGGGAAAGCTCAATGTGTTGGCTTCAAACTCATCCAATTCCTCCCCCTCCTGTGTGTCCCTGTGAAATTGTAAATGATTTCAGCTCTCGGAGCAATCTGTAGAAAGATACCCCCACCCAGGACCCTGGACAAGACTGCAGGCTGTGTGAGCAGGATTTAAATGGGTGTGCAAGCTGGGGAGGCTCGGGCCGGTTTGGGTCTATACCTGGTCAGGCTGTATTTCTGTTTTCAGCACCTACATGATGGCCCATGCACATCTCCATGCAAAAGTACCCTGCCTGCTGGGACAGGGACCAGCTACAACCACATTCTGTGCCCTTGCCCAGCTTCTCATTTTATAGCTGCGGACACGTGTAGCACAAGATGTCGGTTCTTTGCTCAGGCTCATGATTTAGGTCAGTACCCAGGCCTCTGGGTTTTGCATTGCTACGTTTCTACTTTATCTCATAGTTACATCTTAATTTTTTTTCTCTTTCTTTTTTGGTGAAAAGCAGAATATATCTTCTACTTCTAATTGACCATCTGCAGCCACTTGCACAACTCAGCAAGTACAGAAAAGTGTTGTAGTATGTGGGCAGTATTTCAAAGGTTTTTTTTTCCCTCCCAGATTATGCAATTATCTCAATGCACTGAATTATGTAAGCGTACCTGAAAAACAGGTTACCGTAAAAGGTAAAACTAGAGATTTGAAGTGATCCACTTCTTACATATTTCTAATCTTTGCAGAGGATTTGTAATGTCCATTGGCTATTTTCTTGCTTAGTTTAACATTTTTGTCAATAGTAGAAAATTCCTCACTGAAAGATACAGGAAAGCCCAGGAAAGCCATGAAGGCTGTTATCTTAAGAGGAGGAAAACTTCTTTTAGCACTTCCCACTGTCACTTTGAAATACTGGTGACAATGATCAAATATGCCACCAATTCCTAAGCTTGCTTAGAATCCACACAGATGACCACAACCCTTACACATGGTCTTAACTATTATGTGTGACAGGCCAGTTAATGATGACATTTACGTGGTGACGCGTGGCTTATGAGGCGTTACACAATACTCTGCTGGCCGGCTATTCAGTGAAGACATCACAGGAGGTTTTCCCTGCATCCACAGGGAAAGTGACATAGCTCCTGGGAATCACGTGCCAGCTGCTGCTCTGTATTATTTCAGGTGTCCACGCAACCGTGGCCAGGCCGGTCAGTCCTTTGCTTTCTGCCCCACCCTGAACGCTGACGTGAGCCGTCCACATCTGGGGCAGGACGCTCGGCCTTTCAAATGTGTTCATATTCCCGCCACATTTCCACTCACCTGCACTTATTTCTGCTCTTAGGTTCTTACAAGCATGGATGCGAAAAGAATTTAAGAATGTTGAAGAATGTTAAAAGAGAGAGTCCATGAGAATATTGTCCTTAAAACATGGTCAATATATGAAGAGTAGTGGAAGTTGGAAGGCTGGGCTGAAGATTTTCCTAAAGAAAATACCTTGAAACTACAGGTGGCAAAGGCCATTTGGGGTATTCCATTTTCTCATCTCTATTTGGTATTTTGGAACAAAAAAATCTCCCCAAGAACTTATTTACATGTGCATTTTCATTCCAATTTTCTCCTCACTTTGAAAAGAGCCTTCAGTATCTAAGCTTTCTTGGGAAATTTACACCAACTGGTTCTACCCAAAGGGCAGTTGACGAAGCTTAGCCGGTTTTCAAAGCAACAGCAGTTCATCTGCTTTCCTTTAAATGTATCCCACGTGAGTGGACTGGACCATCTTCACTTTGTTCCCTTGAGGAACTTAGCAAAAGGCTTTCAGATGACGTAGCCGCAAACCCAACACCATTCTTAACCAATTTATTTCCTATTTTTGCTCAGAACGAGCTTCTTTATGTTACTGAAAGACAGCTTGCACACTTGGCAGAGGGCGAAACTGTCACAGGTGACACTGGCACCTTGTTGTAACGCCCTCCAGCCGCCCTCTTGGATGCCTGGTGTTAGCGGACGTCCAGGGTAGGAATCTCAGGCTGGACAGCCTGCGGACCTATTGGTCACTGTGAGGGGGCTGGTTTTCAAGACTGGTCTTGAACAGTGTAGCGGGATACAACCTTTGTTTCATTAAAGGGCGAGCAGTGTGATTAAACTCCCGTGTCACCAGCTCCGGCAGAGCACACGCAGCGTGCCGGGTACCCCCACGGCCCAGGCTCCCCGGCTGGCCCCGCACAGGCTCCACTGGGCCTGGTCACTGGGCTGCAGAGGTCCTGTCTTCCCAGAGTCGTCCTGGGCGTCAGAACCCGCCACAGTGCTGCTCATTATTCCACATTTTCTCCTACATCCTCTCTGAGTCAGGCTCATTCTTGGTACGAGCGCCAAGCAAGCTGGGCCCCTCAGGTCCTGAATCAGACACAAGAAGGCAGAATGCCCACTGTCATCAGCATTTAGAAAGCTGGTATGAGCTTCACAAATCAAGCTTCCTTCCATAGAAAAGCATGCATGTCTCCTTGGATTTCTTTAGTAACAGGCATGCCGAGGGCAGACCAACCTAAAGCCCGCACAGGTTTTGTATTACTTGATTAAAGTAGCCAACAGAATGGAGAAGAGAAAGGATGACAATGCCTTCAGATCTAAAAGGCCCATGCAACTCCAGTTAGGGGCTTCCCAGTTTAAAACAAGAACAGAAATAAATGGGGTGCGGCGGGGGAAAGGGGGAATACACCCAGAAATCCCAGAAAGGAGGAAGTAACGCAGAGCGTGTTCACTTGTTTCATAAAATGCAAATAAATGTGCTCAGTAACCCTATGTTTTATTTAAAACATATATTTGCAAAGGCTTACTAACGTGGATTATAAGGCTTTGTAAAAACCCCGAGTATTCTTCATCTGTCCCACTGAGACATCATCCCACCACGCACTGTGAGGCTGAGCAGATCCCATGCAGGAAAAATACCTATCGTGACAATGCGGGGACACAAACAAGACTGAAGAGCAGATTGTATCTTTATCGAAGTTGAATGATTCTCCAACCATACTGGTCAAGGTTTCAAAGACACTTACTTGCCCATGCTTCAGGGTAAAAGGTTCTTACTATCCTCTCATTTAATGAGTGTTTGCCTCTCAACTATAGAAACAAGAAAGATCCACAGTTAATTACAGAGAATAATGTGCCCCGTGCTGCCTGTCACCCTTGTGGAAATTAGATGTTTTTCTACGGATGTTCTGTGGAACGGCAAGAAAGGTCGTTACAACGCTTCCCATTGGCATTGAACACGGAACAAGCAGCTCTTCCCGGCTCCACTCAGCAGGACAGGGCCTGGGTGTCATTCTGTGGGCGCCACTGTCACAGCAACCTTGGCGGGAGGGTGGAGTCAGGGGCTGGTCCTCAGGGCAGCTGACTTAGTCCCTCTCAGCCTTTCTTCCTCAGTCAAGTCAGGGTGTTTTCCTGCATAGCTCACAGATGGTTTCCAACACATTATGATCAAAGAGTTTAATTTTCTCAAATAAGAGGAAATAACCTGGAATGTGTGAAGCAGGCCCCACTAGGAGGTCCCCCTTCCTCCACGTGGCATTTCCTCTCCATGTCCCCTAGAGTGACTCGGCAGAGGTGGGGGTAGGTAAGCCACCTCTGAGTCAGCTGAGAGCTATTGAGGGTCTCAGTACCTGGGGGGGCTTCAGAGCGCTGTGGGATGGCCTGCACCTCCTTCTGCTTTCCACCCCGTATGACTCTGATAAGCTGTCACAGATCCACCAGACCAAGGAACGCCATGGGACACAGTCCCCCCATGTCCATAGGCCTGCAGGTGAGCGAGCTTAGGACTGAAAAGGCAATTCCCAGAACCTGTGAACCCTGTGAAGTGCCTCATTCCCCCGCAGTCCACACAAGCTGCCATACACTCAGCTGGAAGTGAGAACTCACCCTCATCATGGAACCCTACACTCTACCTCATCTGAGAGGCTCCCCATCTCAGATGCACTCCATTGCGAGTGTTAACACAGACACAAATGTGCATCTCAGCATCAGTAGGAGATGGGGACATTTGAACCTTAATTTAATTGGCCAGTTTAGTTCACAGAAGTCAGGGGGTCTGTGACCTGTGGGAGGGCTAATGTGCTCTTTTCTTGGCCCGAGGGGTTCCACACACATCTGCCTGTAATCCCATTAGCTGTCCGTGCACCTGCACCCTCGTGGATGTGACTAACCAGAAGTGCTCTGAACCCCAGCCCCACTTTGAGGATGAGCCCTCTGTGGCCATGAGCTCAGGACATTTTTGTTTGTCACAAAGCCGTGACCCACCGTGCCATACCAGGAATCACTCAGACACGGTGCGTCTCCCGACCGAGTGCTTCCTGAAGGGGAGACTGCAAGTCCCTAAAATAGAGCCGTCTGCAAGCAATTTGTACTCAGCAAATGTGCACTGATGGGCACAGAGGGAGTGGTTCATGTAACGCTCCCCACTGCCCTCACACAGGCTGTGTGCTCCAGGAAAGACGAGAGCAAGGCACACAGAGTACTTCCTGATTTCTAGGAACTCTCGATTTAGGTTGGGGAGCGGGGGGGTGTGGGGGAGCAGCCATTCGCACAGAAGCCTGAAGCCCACAGGCTGCAAGCACGACGGACCTGCAGACGGAGCAGTAAGCTCTGCGGGCCAGCACTCAAGCCACGCGGCAGGAGATGCAGGGGGACAGCCCTGACCCAGAACACAGGCTCAGGAGCAGACCGGAACGTTCTGGCACCTCTCAACCCCTTTATCCAAGAAGATGCCAACCCTTCCGGGGCTGGTGATCGGACACACACTAGTGGAGGTAAATAGGTGGTGCTCAGTTAACAGAGCGAGTCCTGCCAGCATTCGGGTTTGGGGAGATGTCAGCTGACTAAGAACATGAGGACAGGACAGCTCTATTTTCAGTCCCTAGGGCCAAGGTCTGAGCCACATACTCACTCCACACCTTCAGCAAGACCCTCAAACCCCCGAGTGTCGGCTCCGTCACCTCCCAAGGGGCATAACCAGGCTGAGGTGACGAGCCAATGAGAGTGCTTGAAGCTGTAAGCACCACCTCGGCGTCTGGCATTGTCACCAGGCCTTGGGCCCAGGAGCCACGCGGTGAAATTAGAACGTCATCATTAGATCTGAAGCCCACCCCTCTTCTGGTTTGGAAACACACAGAACAACAAGCAAGCTGGACAACGGGCCCCTGTCCTCACGCTGGGTAAAAGTTAGATGATAATTACCTGTTCTGTTCTTGCTGATTTTCTTAAAAGAAGAAAAGAAAAGAAAAACTTTAGGGAAGCTTTCAATAGCTAGTAAGAGAGAAAAACGAAGTTCCAACAACTGAAGTTCACCAAAAGATGACACATGTGGCACAAATCTATAGAACACACATATTCCTCGTGTTCTGTAACGGACGCCACAAAACGTGGGGGGTGGTGGGAGGTTCTGCAGAGCAGTGTGCAAACGGTCACAGCAGCACGTGTGCAAATACACACGAGACCTTAGGGACAGAAATCCAGAACTGTGGCTGCAGGTCCGCAAACAGGCAGCCGGCATCAGCCTCCCGTCTGAAGAAGGGTTGGTTTCTGAGTCCAGCGTCGCTGGGACACAGGGCCAGCAGTAAAGCAGGTGGCCCAGATGGGTCGCAAGTGTTCACACGTACTGAGTGTGCGCTCTGGGTCCCTAACTCTAAGAGTTCATGTGGATTCTCACCGTATCCTGCTCGCAGCCCGTCCGACAGGTGACCGGGGCCTCGAGAGTGGACCCTGAGGACCCCAGGGCTGCCTCGGGAGCACATGAGGTGCACAGTCTCTCTGCTGCACTTCGCAGCCCTCACTTTCGGTGACGCTGTGAGTGACATGCAGCAGGTCAGCACCCGAGGACACAGGTCAGTTTAAAATTGTGTGAAGGTCCTTCACATACCGAGGCCTAACTGCTAACAAAAGCCGTCTTCAATCTGAGGATGTACCTGGAAACCCTGACAGACTCTCCAACGGCCCGGGGGACGGCAAGGAAGCGCCTCTAAGTGGGGCTCCCGGGGCTCCCCACACAGCGCAGGAGCAGTTGTGGCTCCGTGTTGGCAGTTCTGACCCCCTGTCCCCTGCATCTCAAGGGGACTTGCTGAACTGACATCCTGAGGAACTCAGGCCCCGCCCCTCCATGTCCCTCAGCACCCTTAGAAAGATCCTAGGGACTAAAGTTGTGGCTGGGACTTGTCCTTGGGGGGCGGGAGTGGACAAACTCTGCCCTCCTGCCCCTTGGGAATGGGCTCGTGGTGTGGGTTATTGGGGTACAGGCTGCACCCCGAGGTGAATGACCAGGAAAGGCACCGAACAGGTGAGCAAACTGGGTCCCGCAGAGGATCAGCCCGAGTCCCCTCGGTTCCTTGTGTGCTGGGTGTGACATGTGTGTCAGCTGTGGCGCAGGAGCACATGGGTCAGAGAGGAGAACGTGTGGGGACACACCGTGAGCCTCAGTAGCACAGCCCTGACACGTGGCTAAAAAACTAGATTCCACGGAACAACAACTTGTAAGTTGTGCCCATTGACAAGTGTGTGAAGGGTCCACGTCCCTTCCAGAATCCTATACGCTTCTCCAGTAAATGAAGCCCTGTCTTCCTCCTCACCCCCAACGGACGTGACGGTTAAGCAACTTCACTTCTCAAAGGCCTTCAGTGGCACTTACATGGGGACCCCAGAGTCATCAGCTGAATAGGGACAAATGTTGCAAAAGAAGTGGTAATGAGGCAGGAAGAAAAACAAGTCAAATGTGTAAATATATTAAGACGGCAAGTCCCATCTCCCAACTTCAGCCTAATAATTAAAAACCAAAATTAAAATTATGTAGGATAAATCATTAAGTCTTTCATTTAAACACAGGCTGGCAAAATTAATTGCACTAAAACTGTCCCCCAGCTGTTCCTTGCCGCCTCAGTTCTTGAAGGACTCGGTGATGGTGAAGACACAGAGGGTGCTTGCTGGCCACAGAAGGCCCCCACGCCACCCGTGGCCCGTCTGCAGGAGGACAGAGCTAAAGCAATTCAGTGGTGGTGGGACTGTTTCCTTTCCTACCCTGGAAAGAAAGTATTTCCTTCCAAATTTTGCTTTGTTTCTTTCCTAAACAGGCTGGAGCTATAAACATGCTCTGAGCAAGTAAGTATAATGGGTTATTACACCCAGGGATTCGGACAGAGGAGAAGGAGGGGGTTCGGGGCTGCTGGTCCTGGAAGGCGGTGATGGGAGCCCACGGGGTGAGGTCCACACTTGGGTCCCGGAGCGCCAGTCTCGGTCCTACTGCCCTCTGGCGCCAGCGCCAGTCACATGACCGGGGACAGTGTCCCGGATCACATTCCCTTCGTGGGAAGCTGTGGGAGAGGTATCTTACTGGGCAAATCCAAGGAATCAAAGAAAATTAAGAATATTCAAAAATCACTCTTGTAAACTGGAAAACACTAGACAAGCACAAGGCATTAATACCATGAGGAGAACGGAGGAATTTTAAAGTCGTTTTAATTTCTTTGCAGTACTTATGATAGATAGTTGTTTCATAAATCAGATGGGAACATATGCCATTTTTTTAAAAGTAGAGAATCTTACTTTTGTAATCAGTACTAATATTTTGGCATATTCTCTTACAATGCACATGAGTCAGCCTGTAGCTCACTCCCTTTCTGTGTGTGTGTGTGTGTGTGTGTGTGTGTGTGTGTGTGTGCATGAGAGAGAGAGAGAGAGAGAGAGAGAGAGAGAGAGAGATTACTGAACAAATATTTGAGAAATATTTATATTTGACTGTCTGCCAAACACACGGCATGCTGGGAATATCCCTGGGGATTCCGTGGCCAAGAAGATACACACAGTACCCACCTCCTGAGCACCAGTTCTGTTCAGAAGAACATAAACAACCACACAATTAAAGTTTAATAACAGAAAGGGCAAGCATTACGACGAATACTTTGGGTGACAGGAGAATGTGTAACGGGAGAGCACCTACCAAACGGACACTTTACAGCTCATACAGTTTTAAGCCTGATCTCCCCACTTAACATTGTTTAAAAGGCATTTCTACAAGCTTTCTTACGGTTGTATAATAGCCTCACGTTGTGGGGTAACATAATTTGACCATTGTCCCGTTTATTTTTAAGTGAAAATATAATACTGCAAGGAGCATTCTTGAACATATATCATCGATTAATGTCTTATTATTTCCTTAGAAGACATTTCAACAAATTGCAATACTGAGTTAAAAGTCCCCAAAACTTCGAGGTTAATAATACATATGCCAAATTGTTTTCAAAAAGCTTGAAGTGATTCACACCCCCACCCCCAAGCAGAGTTAAAGCACATCGTTCAAAGAACACCTACCAGTGGTAAAGTTTTGCCCTTAAAAAATGCCAAAATGCATGGCCAAAATCATTTACTATTTTAATTTGCATCTATTTGATTATTAGTGTTTAAAAAAAATTTGGTGGTTGTTAGGATTACTTTTCAATTCTGTAAATATATCCATGTCTTTGCTCCCCTTTGTTTTGAGTTAATATTTTGCTTATTGTTTTCTAAGAGTTCTTTGTACATTAAGGAACTAGCCTTTTGTCAAAGTTTATGTATAGATATTTTCCCAGTCTATTGCCTTATCATTTTATTTACAAAGTTTGACATAGAAACATTTAAAAACATATTTTAGAAAGTCAAATCAAATGGTGTCCTTTGTGAAACTTTTTTCCTTTGCCTGTATGCATAGAAAATCCTTTTCCATCCTGAGATTGGTTAAATATTCAACTATATTTTCTTTCTAATAATTTAGTGATTTTTATTTAACTTTGATCCATCTGTAGGTTTTTGGAGTATACCCTTCTTTACCCATACTTGATTTTCCAATGTGCTTTCCTGAATCATGTATATGCCCCCATTTCTGATGCATCTGTTATAATATACTAAGTAGGAAAGAACTATTTTAGGCTGTTTTACTCCTGTTCCGTCCCTCATAACACAAACTCCCAATGGTCTGTTGGGAATCCTTCCTTTATTCCTGACTTAATGGGGCTGCAAATTAAGCGAGTGAAGATAGGTTTTCTTTATCATCTAATGAATATTTCTTTATTTCTAACTATTTAATATCTTAAAATCAGAAATTATCTTAGATTTTATAAAATTACTTTTTTCTCTTTTAAGATTGTCGTGGGTGTAGAATTCACTGCCTCACATGAACATAAATCCTATTTCTGGGATATTGTCATTCTACGAGCTATTGCAGTTGTGAGTGACAGCCTTTTGGTAAAGTAATTTAGCTGCCGATTGGCTGGCGATGGACACGCTTGACACAGGGTGGCAAGTGGTGGCAGCACAGGAGGCACGGAGGCTTTCCAGACTCCACATTACAGGACTCCGTCGGGCGTGTGCGCTGGGGGAGTAAGCACGGGTCTGCCTGCAAGCCCCCTTGTCACACTTTCCATGTTTGGGAGGAGTCGCTTAGCATTACGAGGGATTGTTTATGGATCAACACCAGTTAGTCAGTACGAGCTCCAGGACGCGGGAATATGGAAAGGGATCAGCAATGAAATACAAAAGAGAAGACTGCTTTCTTCATTTAAGCACAACAGGTGAACAGTATGTCCTCTGAACCAGCCCAGCCTCACGCAGAACCATCTGTGCCTCCCTGGCTCCCTATACTCGGTGCAAGTGTGGAACCAAACTGAAAAATAAGCTTAACATGGCGACCCAGTTTAACACATGTGAATGGAATCAAACATGGTGTTGGGGCTCTCAGTGTGGCTTGGATCAGCCTGGGTGCTGATTTAGCTTATAAATCCAGTATTTATACTGGATATAACCCTTTAAGCATAACCCTTTAAGGCAAGTAACTGTGGGGGGCTTCACCCAGCCCCCTGCAAGCCATGTGCTGAGGCCCTAACCCCCAGGACCACAGAATGTGGTTGCATTTGAAGCTGGGGCCTTTCAAGAGGTGGTTAAGGTAAAAGCAGACTGTTATGGGCCCTGATCCAGCATGATGGGCGTCCTTGAAAGGAGCGGAGATTTGGGCATGGACAGAAACCAGGGACGCGCACACAGAGGAAAGACATGAGAAGAGGGAACAAGAAGACGGCTGTCTGCACGCCGAGGACGAGGCCGCAGAAGGAACCAGCCCTGCGGACACTGTGTCGGCTTCCTCACCAGAGATCTGCACGGCGAGACTGTCCAGAAACAGCCAGTAGACGACCAGCGGCCACCTGCAGCCAGTGTGCACGACCGACCTTTACAGAGCAGCCCTGCTTCAGCCTGGGCTGTGCTGTCAGGTGCAGTCTGCCAGGACGGCTCCGGGACGGGAGGAAACCCAGGGGTGCAGCTTCATCGGCCGCAGCACTCTGTCACTCATCCCACGCAGGGACCTGGGTGTCACATTTGTGAGACGTGGAAGCACGGTGAGCTCCCCACAGAGGGGCCTCCGCACCAGGGCCGAGGGATCTTCAGGAATGCGCCAAAGGATGGGGGCATGAAAAGGGCCTGCCCGTCCTCGGTGGCTTGGATTTGCCCCTGCTCCGAAAGGAGGACGGATTGTAGTTTCTGCAGCACGACGGTTAGAATAATTATTCCCACCCTCCCTGGAAGAATCTAAAACACCCAGAACGGCACTTTGTGGAGAAGCAGCTGTTGGAGGTGCTCTCCCTCCTTCTGGGCGGGCTCTAGGGGAGGGAATCGGGGGAGGAGGGACCCTGCAGATGGGGAGGTAGCATGGCCACTGCGACTGGCTCCAGTGCCCAGGACACAGGCGGCAGGCACCACACGCGTCCACTGCTGAAAGGGAGGAGCGGGTGTCAGGAAACAGCACGAGACGCCATGTCAGGGCCCGAGTCTGAGTTCTACACTGACGAGCCAGTAGTTGTGGGACTTTAAACAAACTACTTAGACTCTTGACATCTCGGTTTTGTTTCCTATAAATCAGCACCACCCCTCTTGCAGGTTTCCTGGAAGTTCAGTGACGGTTGACAATGTTCTATAAACTTTGCATTTTAGAGGAAGACCGTTAGGACCGTTAGAAACACATTTGTCACGTGCACGTTGCGAGCAGCATGGGCCGTCCAGCACTGCGCTGGCACTGATTTCATGTCCCTCGTTCTGCCCAGCCCTCTGGACCTGCGCTGACTCTGTGCCATCTGTACTGGCCTTTGCTCTGCGCAAACCACGGCAAGGTCCAGGCTGTGTGCCTCTTCCTGCGGAGCCCAGCCCCCAACTCCCCCCACCCCCCACCCCCACACACACACTGGACCAGGGCTCCAGACAAGTGGGAAATGAACACACTGTAGGAGACAAGTCATCGCTGGTCATGGTCAAACTCTCCCATGTTCATGGAGAAGAAACTTTCTCAGAACTCCTCACCGACCGAAACACACACTCAGCACCAGCTGTGAGCTTGAGAAGACATTCTAAGACCTGTGTCAAGAAGAGGAGTTTGTGCTGAGCCTGAGCTACTGGGGAACACACACACACATTTACACACACACACGTTCACACACACATGTACACACACATTTACACACATTCACACACATTTACACACATTCACACACACATTTACACACACATCTACACACGAACATTTATACACACATTCATACACACATTTAAACACATTTACATACACAAACATTTACACATTCACAAACAAACATTTACATACACATTCACACACATTTGCACACAACACCCACATTTACATGCATACACAAACATTTACACATATTCACACACATGAACATTTACATACATTCATACATTTACACTCATTCATATACACATTCATACACACATATTTACACACACACATTCACACAAACATTTACACACACATACACACGTAAACATTTAGACACACACCAACACATTCATACACACATTTACACAGACAGTTGTCTTATTTCGTTTCATTGTGTTTTGCTTGCTTAAGAATAGAATTTGCAAAGCTGTATGTAAAGAATCTTGAATGGTATAATAAACAAATTATTAGGGTGAGCCACATGAAATTGCCAAAATTTTAGCATTTTTCAATAAAAATTATGATTCTTATATGTCATATGTTAGAACCTAAAGAACACACCACGTACCAAAATTAATTCAAAATGGATCAAAGACAAGCATAAGACTTACACAATAAACTGCATTGAAGAAAACATAGGTACTAAACTTATGGACCTTGGGTTCAAAGAGCATTTTATGAATTTGACTCCAAAGGCAATGGAAATAAAAGCTAAAATAAACAAATGGGATTATATCAAACTTAAAAGCTTCTGCACAGCAAAAGAAACCATCGACAAAATAAAGAAGCAACCAACTGAATGGGAAAAGATTTTTGCAAACAGCGCCTCTGATAAGGGGCTAATATCCAAAATATATAAGGAACTCACAAAACTCAACAACAACAAAACAAACAACCCAATTGAAAAATGGGCAGAGGACCTTAAGAGACATTTCTCCAAAGAGGACATACAAATGGCAAGTAGACATATGAAAAAATGCTCAACATCACTAATCATCAGAGAAATGCAAATAAAAACCACAATGAGATATCACCTCACCCCAGTCAGAATGGCTATCATCAACAAAACAAATAGTAACAAGGGTTGGAGAGGCTGTGGAGAAAAAGGAACCCTCATACACTGTTGGTGGGAATGCAGACTGGTGCAGCCGCTATGGAAGGCAGTGTGGAGGTTTCTCTAGAAATTACGAATAGAGTTACCATATGACCCAGCAATCGCTCTCCTGGGTATCTACCCAAAAAATCTGAAAGCATTTCTCTATAGAGACACATGTACTCCAATGTTCATTGCAGCTTTGTTTACGGTGGCCAAGACATGGAAACAACCAAAATGTCCTTCGATAGATGAATGGATAAAGAAGTTGTGGTATATATACATAATGGAATACTACTCGGCGTTAAGGAAAGATGATATAGGAGCATTTGTGACAACATGGATGGATCTTGAGAGTATAATGCTAAGTGAAATAAGTCAGACAGACAAAGCAGAGAACCCTATGATTTC
Source organism: Rhinolophus hipposideros (assembly GCF_964194185.1). Lineage (NCBI taxonomy): Eukaryota > Metazoa > Chordata > Mammalia > Chiroptera > Rhinolophidae > Rhinolophus > Rhinolophus hipposideros. Next base: position 2,276,490 of record NC_138049.1, on the reverse strand, counting down.
ACTGATATGTGGTATATAAACCAAAAACAACAAAAGAACAAGACAAACAAATGAGAAACAAAAACTCATAGACACAGACAATAGTTTAGTGGTTACCAGAGGGTAAGGGGGGTGGTGGGTGATGAGGGTAAAGGGGATCAAATATATGGTGATGGAAGGAGAACTGACTCTGGGTGGTGAACACACAATGGGATTTATAGATGATGTAATACAGAATTGTACACCTGAAATCTACGTAAATTTACTAACAATTGTCACCCCAATAAACTTTAATTAATAAAACAAACAAAAAACCCCACAAAAACGAACAAAAAAAAGATCACACCTCCCAAAAAAAAGTGGAAAAAAAAAAGAACCTAAAGAACAAGAAAAGTCTATGAAGTGGTATTTCGGAGATTATTCTCATGGGCGGTGGACGAGGAAAGAGGAGACAATACGAATGACGACACACCGCCAAACTGGAGATGCACACGGCTGTCACCCTCCTTCACTCATAGAGTCCTCATGACCTTCTCGGGTGGGGTGCGGGTGCCCGGTCATCCTGGCATTTCCACTCCCTCTGGGCTGCACACACCGGGCTGGCTGTGCTTGGCTAAGGAAGGTTAGGGCAAAAGGGCCACCGTCACGACCACCCCCCATGGAGCGCCAGCCGTCTAAGCAATCTAAGCAATCTGCCCCATGCACATCTTTAAGGCACGATCTTTGCCCTGTGGTCAGACCTAGAAGGAACCAGAGGGCACAATACCCACATTTGATCAACAAAGAAAAAAGGATAACGAGCCAGTGGATGTGACGAAATCTCTTAATAATCACAGGTGATGAGGCGGTTCGAGCCAGCAATGCCAGATTCTGCAAATTGGCATTTTCCTTAAGACCACAGCCTGGTTCCTTCTGGCTGACATGCTCACACCCACAGTTAGCTGCCAGTTTCCAACAGCCCTTCCCATGGCTTGCTGACATCTGAAGCATGAAGCCTTCTTCCCACTATCCTACCATCCACGTCAAACATTCCATAAGGCCAGCTCTTTGGTTCCTTCTATGCCAACTAGCAGGCAGACATCGTAAACGCAAATGATCGCCAGTTACCAGGAGCCAGTCTGGTGAGGTAGCCAGGTGGCTTCCACCTTCCAGCAGAACAAAGTCTACAGGGCACGAGTAGAGAGAAATGGCCCCGGATGACGCTATCAGGGCAGCATGTCATCCAGCCCACGCGCTGTGGATTAACTGAAGGACCACTTGAGGCATGCACTAGTCAGAGTGTCCTCAGGTGGGTGCGAAGGATACAAAGAACTGAATCAAAGTATCCCTTCATAATCGCCACCTGGCTTTTCCCTGTGTGTCTACACCCGCTATTCCTAAATGTCAACAAGGCTCAAAACTCGCAGAACCCAGTCCCAGTGTCTTCTCTGAGAAGTCCCCATGTGGCTGTCCCCATGTGTGCAGGGAGTCACACAAAGCACGCAAGAAGGAACACAGGTGCAGAAATCAGAGCAAAAACACGTCACTTTAGGAGTCGTGTGTCTCTTGGAAAGACTTCAGAGCTGGCTCAGTCCTCATTTCCAAGGACCAGAGATGTGAAGTGAGTGGCTAAGATGGCTCAGCACCCTGGAGGCAGAATCGTGACCAAAATCCAGGGTGAAATGATAAGTCCTTCCCTCAGAACTTGCTCCGAACCTCATTTAGGAGAGAATTTTGGTTGTGCTGTCCTCATGTCCCCAAGAAGGAAACTGAGGAAGGACCAGGTGGGAATAAAGCCCACGGTCGGCATAGCTTGCAAAACTGGCCTGCCCCTCTGCGAGACATTCAGAGAAATTCACGGTCCTGAGAGTCTGCCTTACATCACGATGCTGAACCCAATTACGCATTTAGAACTTCAATCAAAGTGAAAAACATCAGCAGGACTCATCGCCCACTTCATCGTCCCGTGGGCCTGTGATCTGAAACGGGCAGTGATTAGTGACCCAAAGCAGAACAGTTATGGAAGGCAATGTTCTTCCAGCTGATTGTCCTGGAAATGATGGAAGAAAAGGCTGAACTCTCATCAGAAGTCCACGTAGACAACCAGAGACTCGCTCCATAAGGCGTGGCTGGGTCACCATGTCCACCAGCTCCAGAGGGTCTGTACGTCAGAGAGAGGGCACGTCCTGTGGCACCTTCCCAGGGGAACATGGGCCAGGAAAGTGCTCTTTAAAAGTCGCTGATGGTTTCTAAACCAATCCATCTTCCTGCTAATGTCAATAATAATATGCTACTTAGTGAAGTGGCTGGCAGGCGTCTGATGGCTGACACTTGTCTGTTCTGTAGAAATGCAAGAACATTTCTGGCTCCTACTGCCATTTTTAGGAGCCAGTAAGTTTTGTTTTTTTTCATGAAACATGAAGATACTTTCTCCAAAGAAGAGACACGAATGGCTAACAAGCACATGAAAAGATGCTCAATGTCACTAATTACCAGGGAAATGCAAACTGAAGCCACAATGAGATGTCACCTCATACCCATTAGAACTGCTACAATTAGGATGAGAGTGTAGAAAACAGTACAGCAATTACTCAAAAAATTAAACACAGAACTCCACAGGAGCCAGCAATCCCACTTCTGGGTACACCACCCCCAAAATTGAAAGCATGGCCTCAAAGAGAGACACGCACACCCATATTCATAGATGTGTTATTCACGTCTGACTCTGCGCGTGTGCAGTGGGCTGAGGAGCTGACTGGGTGGGGGGACTGGGGTAAAACCCTCCACGTTTCCTTCTGATAAAGAAAGTCGGGGAGCAGCACAGATGCCCCTGCAGAGCCGGAAACAGGAAAGGCCGAGTTCCTCCCCAACACAATCCATGACAGCCATCCATGTCAAGAAATAGATTACATTTAAAAAGAAAGTAACGTAATGCATTCAGTAAGTTATTTATGGGAAACAGGAAAGCTCGCGGTTGAAAAAGCTTTTGACTTCAATTAGGGACAATGGTGCTTTGAACACAGTGGCAGGTGGCTCTTGGGGAAACCACTACCTGGCCAGGCTAGTGAGGGAAACACGTGAATTCCGTCTGGTCCTGGAGGAGGACACGTGGTAGGGCGCTGACCCAGGGGAAAGAGGGAGGTCACCCAGTTGCTAACATCTTGAGTCTGAGGGGACTGCTGCACACATTTCCAACAGGCACCGAGAACAATGGCTGATGTCTTTGGAGGGAGGTCGGGGTGAGACGAGGACGACGAATCAGAAGTACACAATAGGAAGTCAAGGAATGCACTCAAGAGTTATTTATAGAAATAACACATCTACTTGAAAGAGGTAGGAAGTGACAGAAATAAGCATTATGATTGCAAAGGATTTCTTGTTTAAACTGTGTTTCTACAAAATCTTTCTGACACTAATGCAGATAGATACATGGAAAGTGACCTTCGGCCAACAGACAAACCAGGTCCTGAGGTTCTAGAGATCCTTTCTCCTACCAAGGCCACGGCTGTGCTGTCTGCACATGCCCCCAACCAGCTCACTGAGGGCCCAAGGTCAGTATCAGACCCAACTCTTCATTTCAAAAGGATGCAGAAAGACAGACACAGCAAAGAGAGTCTGGCAGGCATGTTTCACCTTGACCCTCACTTGTTTCCAACGGGTAAGGACCCTGGTGGGCCCACCCCCACCCGCACCTTCAATCCGACTTTCCCTGTCATCATCTCCCAGCCCTGATGCCTGCCCCAATTGTCACCCCCATTTCTCCTCTTTGTTCATAAGTTACCTTTGCAAATATTCATGACAGGTCCTACATGCAAAAGGTCATCAACTAAACAAAACGGAAAGGCTGGGGACACACGGCAAGTCCCCGGCATCTCCCCACAGTCCCGACATCAGCCTTTTTGGATGGTTCCCTCCGAGGGTCTGGATAGTGCGAGATACCTTCTGTCTTGGTGCTTGAAGACTATGATGGAGTCACCGACGGGACAGCTGAAGATCGAATGAGCTGAAGATCGAATGAGGTTTCTCCTCTTTTTGATCATGTGTGCTCTGTCTGTTTTCTAGATCTACATACTAGAAGAATTCCTCAACATTTTCCTAATTTTTCTGGTGTTTTTTTTTTTTCAGCAATCATATCTTAAATCTGGAAGAACGCTTTCTTCTTCCATGATGATTCCTTCTTCATTTCATCCTGTTTGATTTATGCCAATAGCGTCCTAGTTTCTGAAATATCTCAGGGTTTTCAAGGTCTTGTCTGTTTCCTGAGTTAATCTGCTTCTTCTGAGGTCAGTTTGTTTGCGTTTGTCTCTGTGGGTAAGGGAGCTGGCAGGGAAGTGACAGAAGACCCAGTGCAACCTGGCTCAGCCGTGATAAGCGACTTTGCCGGCTCACACGAGGGCTCTCCACGGAGTCCAGCTTCAGACACTGCCTTCTCATTTCTTTGCCCTGAACTTCCGAAGCATCCTTCTCTGGCCTCCCCTGCAACACAGCAGCTTAATCTCCTAAATGCCATCCCTTTCTTGTCACTTTGCTCCTTAGGTCACAGTGGTTCCTCATTGCCTAGTACACTCTTTAATTCCTCACGCTGCCATGGAGAGTCATCGCAGTAAGGGCTCACTTAACCCCCATGGAACTTAAATCCAGACGGTCCCCACTCTGCCTGCCCTGCTTTCCCTCTGGGAGTGTCCCCGAGCCACTCCCAGGAAACCAGCTTTCTGGACCCCAGCTGCTAAGACTGCCCCCCTCTGAACTCTGCTCTCACTTGTGGCATTCGTCATGTTGTGGGGTGAACGTGACTGAAAGTCTACACGTTTGGACCCATCAAACTCCCATCAGCATATAGCTCTTTATGTCACCGCAACCAAGCAGAGGGCACTGCACATGCAAGAGGCTGAGAATGGCACCTGAACTATTTCCCTTGTTCGCCTCGCATTCTGACGAATCAGTTGTAGACACCAGAACCCTTCGTAACCCGGCACAAAAGACAGCTGTGTGAGGGGGGACTGCAGTTCTCTTCGATGTAGTTTTAGTTAAATGGATAAAACTCGCCTGTTACAATTGTACTCGATTCTAGCAAAGGTAGGAGAAGTCCCATAGAGTTGCTTGCATATTTTGAGAATTTATAACCCAACACAGAAAAAACTTCCAATACGTCAACAACTCCCCCAGGGAGCTGGGCTGGTGTGGAGGTGGGGAGGGCCAGCATGCTGTCCTCCCAGAGACAGGATGAAGGACCAGTTTTCCACACACGAGGCAGGGCTTCCTGGTGTCAGAACTGGGCAACACCCCATGGGACACAGAGGGAGGTACACGATGTCACTACAGGGAGTTTAAAAATAACAACCTTGCTCACATCAGCTTTATTTGTCAACTTGAGTAGGTGTTGGGGCTGCTCACTTTCTACCCTTTAAAGGAGGAGGGGATATTTTCAGATTAAATTATAGGATTATTAGGATGTGTCTCCAAATAATCTGGAGCTGGTGGGGGTTGGTACAGAAAGGGTAGATGTATCAATAAATCAAGACTGGCCTTTACTTGATAATTTTTGAAATCACGTATCTGGGATAGATCCATGGAGGTTTCTTATACTGTTCTATGCATGCTTGCAATTTTCATAATAAAATTCATTTTTTAAAGAAAGGATTTAACCTCTGAAGCAAATGAGTGTGGTTGTAGATTATTTGTAGGGAATATGACTTTTTAAACGCTTCTCATATTAACATCACTCCCAGAACAGCATGGAGTAAGTCATTTTTAAAGGGTGTGCTCGGATATGTCCGCGATCCTGGCAAACAGAGAACTAACGTCAGACGTCTCCACACCTGGGCGGTCTCACCCCGCCAGCCCCGCTCCGGATGTGCTGCCCTGTCTCACCACTGCCTCCTGCACCACCCAGACTCCCCTCGGGGTCAAGCCCCAGCCCCTTATCTTTCCACCTCTCTCCCTCCACTTTCCAGCCTCACTCTCCTCTCGGGCGCCTCAAAGCCCCTCTGCCCCATACAATGGCTGTTCCTTTCTTTGGAACATCTCACCCTACCTTCCACCACGGAAGCAAATCTTCTCGCAGCTGCATTCTTCAGGATGCAGGGTACGTCGATGATCACAGGAAGTTGTATTCCTCAATCATTTAGATCGAAGTGTTCTCTTCTCAATTTTCATTTCACTTAAATACAATATACAGTTTACTCTTGAACAATGAGGGGGTTCGGGGCGCTGATACCTTGTGCAGTCAAAAACTTGCATATAACTTTGGACTCTCACAAAACTTGGTTGCCCCTTGGTGTCCACGGGGGATAGGTTCCAGGACCCCTGCAGATACCAAAATTCAAGGACGCTCAAGTCCCCTCTATAAAATGGTGTGGACCAATGCCCAGTCAGCCCTTTGCAACCGCTGAGTCCCAGACATAGATGGAAAACAGCTTAGGAGTTTATTGAAAAATAATCTGCATATACGTGGACCTGCACAGTTCAAATCCATGTTGCTCAAGGGTCGTCTGTAAAAAAACTCAGTGCTCTGCCTCCAATTCTTCTATTTTTAATTTCTTATAAGTAATTCCGGTTCTCTTGAGACTTGCGCTCTGCACGGCGAGGAGAGTGTTTTCATGTCTTTCCCAGCAGATGAGTGCCTCTGTGTAGACTTTACAGTGTGTGTTCTCATACATCCCAACAGGGACATTAGCGTGATTCCTGATTCCTACTCAGGAGGGCTGCGGAGAGGGAACAAAGGACGACAGACACTGAGGTCCCAAGAGGCAGGACAGACGCATCCGACTACAGCGAGAAAGTGGCCAACAGGGGCTCAAAGTCTGGTCTTCTCACTCTGAGTGCCTCTGCCTTCCACTGTGCTGGGCAACATTCAACCCTGAAGGCACAGCTGATATCGGGTGACCAAAATGAATTTCTAAAGTTTAGCCAAAGGGTTAAGAACTCCAGGAACTGTGCATATTTAGATGTCTACTCCCCAAGTGACTTTATTACCTATTAGAATACATTTTTTGGATCATGGACATTTGTAGATGAAACCAGATTTGTTCACCACAGATACGAATTCTATAGGATTTAGTTCATGTTACAAAACCTGGCTGCCCTCCTATCAGCACCAGTAACAGAATGGTAAGTCTGGAGAGTCCAACGGAGAAGAGAAAGACAATTACACGAGAGTTGTTGCTTTGTCAATCACCGCACCACAAAAATAATAACTATTTTCTCTTCTATTTGCCATTTAAATAAGATAATGAAGATTTAAAAAATAAGTAGGATACAACCAAAAAGACAACATAAAGGTAAAATAGACATTCTGCCACCAGCCACATCGCTGAAGTTTCGTCCAGATGTAAAAGCAGACAGTGCCCCTGCCCCTCTGCCATTCTTCTCTGACCTTGACCCTGAGCAGGCCAGCCGTGGCCGTGAACTCGCCCCTCAAACTGAGTGCCCTCCTTCCCTATCAGCCACTGTCTCCCTGCCTCTTCTTATCTGCTTTTGCTCTAAGAGAACCTTTGCTCTGCAGTTAGGAGCAAAGGCAGGAGGAGATTTGTGTGTGTGTGTGTGTGTGTGTGTGTGTGTGTGGTTTTTTTTTTTTTTTTAAAAAGCCAGAGATAAAAAGGAGTGAAAATTAGAGCACGAGCAAAGCCTTCCATGATGTATCCCCACATAAACCTCAGGAAGAGCACAGAGAAATACACACGAAACCCGCAGCTTAGAACGCTCCATCCGAAGACTCATCTGAGTGCAAGAAGTAGCCACGACACTCCAGGGCAAAAGAACCAGAGGGCTGCAGGGCGACTGTCACCTTTCCTAGTACAAAGGACCCTCACTCCCGAGCAAACGAGGCACGTTCGATGGCCTGGGAGGCAATGCTATAAACCAGTTACTGCCCCTGGAAGCCGAGCCCCTGCCATGCTCTGTCTTGACACAGGGCCAGGTCCCTCTCTCACACCTGCCGTCCAGTACTGACCAGCACCCCAGGAAGGTTAGGGTCACACCTCGGGTTCTGGGTGGCCTCAGCCTCAGCCCCTCCATCCTCATGTGACTCCAGTTCTGAGGACGGCCCGTCTTGGTTTCTGCCAAAGACTTGTTCCTGGTGGCGTCTCTCCCAGAGACGGAAGTCCCGTGCTGATCCCCTGAGCTGGGGCTGGGGCCCTGACACCCCAATGGCCTCCTAGGATGCTAGGACAATGCTCCCCCATGTCCGCAGCTGAGCACCCTCAGCCCTCAGCCCTCCTGTGAGGGGACCCCAGACTCAGTTCCTTCTGTGTGTCTCAATTCACCATGCCGTTCTCCCCCAAGGTGGTGGGCTTAGGTTTAAATTTTATAATGAGCAGTAAGAATATAAAAGGGAAATGGCCTACACAATATGCTGTTTAACTGTAAAATTTGACCCACCTTGAAGTAGCCACGGGTTTCGTCACCAGTTCGCATGCCCCACTTTGGGGCCAGAGCTGGCGGAGCAGAGTTGCGCTCCCGGTGCCTGGTGAGGACGAGATTCCCGCCACTACAGCAGCACCTGTGAGGAGGGACAGAGCTCCCCAAGGAGCTCGTGAGGGGGTCCACTTGTTCAGTCAACCTTAAGTCATTTTTACCAGGGCCACTTACAGCCACTGGGAAAGAGCAGAGCCATGAAGCAATACAGCCCGGTGGATTGTGAGGACACAGAAGGAGCCCAGGGGCCACGCAGTGTCTCCCCTGCGAGAGAAGTGGTGCCTGGGCAGAAGGAAGTGGGAGGCGAGGCTGAGGACAGGAGCGGGTGATGGGGAAACCAAACCCGGCTGGAATCATGACTCTGCTTAGGGTCCAGGAAATGCCCCAGGGGAGCTACAGGACACAAACCCTGTGTGAGAGGCAGTCTTGGGAACATGCCAACACACTCACAGGACCCTGCATACTTGACCTCGTACCTCAATTTCCTCTTCTGTAAAATGGGGTAATAAGTGTGTGGTCCTCCCGAGGATTTTGAGCATTAGATGAATTATTATGTGGAATGCACTTCGTGCCTTGGGTCTCTAAAGAACCTGGGATCTCACCCAACTGCTTCATTTCCCAGGTTTAAACTTGAGGTTCGAAGGGCTTAACGGGCTTCGCTAACATCACACTTGGTTAATTAGGGAGAGCCCTGGTGTGAGTACATACATACCTGTCACGGCTGCTGGGACAGAGAGGGTCAGAATCCAAAGGTCAAGAGGAAATGAACCAGCACAGGGACAGGAATCCTGGGAGCTGGAGACAGGAGTCAGCACCGTGCACACATGCACACCATGCACGCACACACATACACACTTGCACACACATGCACGCTCAGGTGCACACATGCATGCTTGCACACACGCATGCACACACACCTCTCACACCTGAGCCCCCAGGAAATCACAGCCAGGAAGAGAACCTGGGCTTAACCCGAGTGAGGTGGAAAGTGAACGCAGAGAAAGACAGCAAAGCCGTGGGAATTAACAGAGGGCGAGTGTGACCTGAGGGAACTGGGAAGGTATGAACCACAGGAATTGTGCATCTAGGCCTCCCAGCGTGGGGACCGGCCACAGGAGAGCCAGGCCTTCAGTGAGCCTCCGTCCTGAGACACGCTGGCCCCCCAGACCACTGCCCACAAGGCCACCCAACCTTTCTGGGCTCCAGAGCCCTCCCTCCTCATCCCACGTCTCCCCAGCTTCTCCCAGCAGAGGTCGGGCCTGTTGTGCATTTGGGTGTAAGAGGGGTTTCACAGCGCTGGGTGCCCAAACATACATCTGTGACACACAACACGCTTGTCGCTTCTCATCAGTCTCACAGTGGCGTGGTTTCCCCACATTCATCAGGCTCCCCTCTTTTGGAGGAAAAAGGGTCCTCATGTCCACAGGCCACGGACACGTATGTTTCTAAAAGGCGCAGCTGCCCACAGGGGCCTGGCCTGCCCAGCCGGCTGACTGCTTTAAAGCTCAGCAGGTTCTCTCAAATGACCCACATTTCCTGAGAAAGGGGGTCTGTCCCCCCCTTCCTCTACAGGCATCATCAGCACCGAGCGAAATGCTTCAGCTGAGTGAAAATACATGTCACTTCCTCCCTCGGTGACGACTTGGAACAACAGCAGTGAAAACAGCTTAAACAACAGGACTCATCCACCCACACCCGAGGCAAACCAGAGCCCCCCAGCCGACTATGCATGTAGGCTGCTGCGCTAAATCCCTGCCACAAAGACCCTCGTCCCCACCCCGTGTGACTCACACTTTTGGGTGAATTGATGCTGTTGCTTGACTTCCGTGAAGGGCTGTTGTCCCTTTGCACAAACAGAATTCGTGTCTGATTTCATGGAAGATAAACTCAACCCAGGTGCCTGGGAGTCAGAGCACAGGCTGTGAAATGTCCCTGTAACGTGTTCGGGGAAATCCTGATGAGAGACCTCTGAGTGTGCCTGCCATGGGTATGTGTGTCCCCTCAATCTCTCAAGGAAAAGGATTAAAAAAAGAGTATGTACCACATGGAAATGTTACATACCTACTTGAATGGGCAAACAAAGGACACCGAGAAGAGTGGAGGTGAAACGGAGCAGGTCAGTTCCACTCGTTAAACTTCCCAGTGTGTCTCTGGGACCAGATCCGCCAGCTGTTGCCCTCAGATCTGTGTGACACCCCCGGGCAGGCCGAGGGTCCCTGTAGGACGGGCATGGTAACCGAGTACGTCTCTTAAGACAGCTGCCAGAAGCTGCACATTTCCACAAACTCCCCATAGTTTATAGGCAAATATTTGACACCTCTGGACAAAACTGTCGCCTGTCCCTCAGGAAGCTGGCACAGCGGAGCCAGCACCTTCTCCACGAATGGCTGAGCCCAGTGTCCCCGAGCGGTTTGCTGGGGCAGCACGCATCTGCCTGCTCTGCAGGGGGAGCTGTGACCGCCGAAGCCGTACGTCAGGCTGTGTCCAGCTCCTCATGCTGCACAGTGGGGCACACGCCAGCATGTCAGCCTCCAGGTGATGACAGGGGCTGAGGTGGGTCCGCCAGCATTGCCAACGCCCCCGTTCTTGCCACTGGAGCCTGGGAGTCCTGACTACGACCCTCCCCACAGAGGGACAGAATGGGAGGTGGCCGGTGAGGACTGGAGGGAGAAGGGGAAGGACAGACGCTGCACGTCTCTGTAATGCAACGTGACGGTCCTGGGTCAGGACCCGCTCCTGCACTGGGTCACGTTACAGCTCTCAAGCCCGTCCTCAGCACCCACTGCTGGAGTGGCAGAGGCCCTGCTCCTGGGGCTCCTGTGGGATGATGTGCCAGGGCCCTTACACCCAGTGGGAGCCCCGGAGAGCTACTCAGCAAATCCTTCCACTGCACCGGCTCTGATCCTGCACACGGCACCCTGGCCCCGGAGCTGAGACAGACACACAGACCCGTCAGCTCAGAAAGCCACACAGGGCTCCCGTCAGGTGCCTGTCACCAAACCAGACACTGATGTGCCTTTGCTGCTGGAATTATGTCTCATGGCCCCACACACGATAACCCCAGCTCTGCCATATGTGAGACCCGTGGACCGGACACGTCTGCATGGTTCCTTGAGCTCTGTTTTCCTCCTTGACAGTTGAGGCCTAATTCACTCCGGGCAGGACTGCATGGGGACCCCTGCTCTGCAGCCAGCATGACGGGATCGCACTCCACATTTCACCACAAACTGTCTGAGGAACTGAACAGGTCATTCACTGAGATAAGCCTCAGTTTCCTCAGCTATAAAATGGGCTTACATATCCTATTTAGCAAGCACTGCTCCTCTACGGCAAGTCCTAGCAGCGGCTACTGTGTACACACAAGTACCGTGTGTTTGTGTGGATGGAGACCTCTGAACGTCCCCGTCGTGGACTGATGTGGCATGCGCATTGCGACTGTCGTGTTTCACAAGGAACACTCACTAAATGAAAACATTCAATAAGCGACTGGTTATCTTGGTCATGAGCAGCGTACAGGATCTGTGATAGCAGCAGCATGCAGTTATGCTATATATTCTTGAGCGCTTTAAAATAAAATGAAAGTAAAAAATACAGAATCTCTAGGTTTTAGAAGGTTCAGGTACTGCCAATGCATTTCGGGAAATCTGAGCTCACTGTGACACTGTATTTCTTGCTTTGTATGTGGCTGTGCCATGTGATATGGAAATTATGAAAAGGAAACCCATGCAGGAGCAGAGGCAGCCTTGGATTCTCGTCCTCAGATGGAGGTTGTCAGGACTTGACCTCAGCAGCTCTTTCCACTCCTTCCCTCCTGTGTGTCCTCACCACTCCCGGGCCTGCTCGGGCCTCCCCGCGTTAGGACCCGCTGTCTGTGACAACCTGCACAAGATCTCCTGGTTTCGGTCGCCCCGACGTCCTGTCAGCCAGCCTAAGGCCTGCCAGGCGGACGTTCCAAAATAGCTCTGCTCCTCTGTCCCTGCCCACTCAGGGCCTCCCCGCTGCCTGCGGGGCCCCCACCCCCGTACTTCCCACCTCTGGCACCTGAGAGCTTGGAGCGCTCAGCCCACTGCCCCCAGTGGGAGTCTTTGCCCCTGCAGGGCCCAGGGAGGTCGGACCCTCCCCACGGAGCTTTCTTAACATTGCACCCACTTTCCTCTGAACCTCACCGTGGTGGCATGATGGGTGTGACATGCAAGACGGGTTAATTTTCCAAGGACCCCCCATCTCAATAGTTTATCTTCAAAAGGATTGGAGGCTCCTCGGGTTTGAGCAAAGGCATATTACAAGAGGACAGTGCTATGCCTTTTCCAGCATTTATTTCTGTAGTTACCTATTTATGCAAAGATTAGACTAGAAGATCAAGAAGCTTCTAGGGAAGGCTGGACGGCAGCCAATCGGGCCCAAGGCCCCCACCCAGCCATTCAGGAGGCTCAGTGAACAGCCACTGACCAACTGAAATCATTGCCTTTATCGGCATGAGTAAAAGAGCAGGGCATGCTGCGTTTGGGGAAAACAACTACAAATTAGCAACAATGCAACGGAACTAAATGATATTCACGACGAAGAACCAGAGAGATGGGCTTGAGGGGCCTCGCGACAAAGTCCCACGGACTAAGGACCCCACCGCCAGCTGCCTGTCTCAGGGGAGGAGGAATGGGGAGGAACGGGACAAGACAGGTGGGATAAGATGAGAGAAAGACGAAAGAAAAGTGAGGAGAGGAACTATAAGAAAAAGATAGAAGAAGTAAGCACGCCCATCCTACCACCTGTGCTCCAAGCCCTTGATAAATGAGTCACCCCTTCCCGAAGACAAACCACGGGAAGCTCACGGTCAGCATTCACCCCATGATCTGCACTTGCACAGAGAAATCCGAGAGGAACTGACCTCCAGCAAACTCAAGGACAAGATCAAACCACACTGGACAGGGAACGGATGTGATGCAGAACGGGAAAGTCGCAAGCCAAAATTTAAAGGAAAACAAAAATAAAGGACAACACTTTTATACCTGAACAAAGAAAACAATGAGGAAAGTGCTAAAAATCATACTCCAAGTTTCATACTAAGTAAAATATCAAGACGTGAGGGGGAAAAGTTCACAAATGTCATACATAACTTTGAAAAAATAATTACTTAGCTGACTGGCCAGTTTGGCTTCCACATAGGATTGGGGGGCCATCTTAAAAAAAGAAAAGAAACAGCACCGCATACTCCAAACTGCTTTTTAAAAATGCAAACGCAGGTACTTACTAACAGTGCCCCATAGAATTTAGAGAAGGCTTGGCGGAAGCGAGAAAGCATGTCGCCAAAGCAGCGATGATGATGGTGACGGCCAGGGAGCCACAGTCCTCCCCTTCAAGCATCGAGACTGTCACCCTCCACGTGTCCCAGAGCACACCTCTGGTGAAGTCCGTAAACATTCGCGCTGACTCTCAGCGGGCACCCTCCAAAGGCAGCAGAGGGCAAGACGCAGCTTCCTTGCAGTGAGGAGAAGTCACAGGCACTTTTAGTAACTGACTTAACCCAACACCTCGGGTCACTTACTTAATATAGGGACTGCTCCTCCCATTGGGTGGCACGTTAGCAAGGTTGGCCACCTGTTGTGCTGCCCGTCTGCCTGTCTTGAGCGAAGCCCAAATTGGAGGGAGCCACGAATGTGATGCCAACGGAGGAGCTGGCAGTGGGCTGACACCTCCGACCCGCAGCCCTGTCCAGAGGTCCTGATCCTTCCACCTGCCGGGAAGATGGCAAATCAAGTTGCCAAGGAGCGGTGACTCTGCTTCTTGTTGTTAATATTGCCTTTAGGCCTTTCTTTTCCAGAGACTATTTTTGTCATTTTAAGACTCTGATCAGCTTGTAGCACTGGTAGAGACACTGCTAAAGAAACTTAAAACGGGGAGAATGTAAGCTACGTCCCAGGGGCCACACAGCTTAATCTCAACAGCCACAAAGAGTCACTCTTCCTCACGTGCAGCTGCCCCTTTCGCCTCCTGAATCAGAACCGCACTCCAAACCTGTGGCCACAAATATCTCACAGAGACGGAGTGGCGATCAGTTTTGTAATGTCGTACCTACAGAAACCTCCCACTGACACTCCACCCCGCAGTCCTGACGGGAGGGGCGGCCGATCAGTCCAGCGTGCCCAGCAGCTTGACACTCTGCCATACCCACTAGCTTTCCCAAATAGCTTCACTGCTGCTAACATTTCGGGAGAACGCCAACAAAAGTAAAAGCAATCTGTACAAAACACATTCCACTCGCCACACTCTGGCTCAGCCTGGTTGCTGAGTGAAGGGGCCAGACACTCCGTTCACATCGCCTCTGGGTTCTAAGAGTCTCCTGTCCTCCTGACTTCATTACGACTGTCACCGTTCCGGTGAATGACAACAGTGCTAATGGTGTCTGTTGTGCGTCATCTGATGCTGCTGTTGGTCGGGATTTCATGCAGCATTTTTCATAAGAGGATCGAGAATATCTCTATGCCCATAAATCCCCACAGAGGGGTGGCCCTATCCAACTACCCCACACACTTGACCTGCCTCACAGGCTCCTGACTGGCAAACAATCTCATGTGGCAGCTCGTTTGACCCACACAGAAGCCACCTGCTTTGTTTCATGTCGCAGTGGTCACCTGCACCACAGACGAACAGGAGAATGTCCGCCGGGGATTTGCTGAGACGTTCCCGTGTGACTTGGACTCTCCCCCCATGTGTCCACTCAAGGTCTCCCAAGGCGGGGAAGGCACCATCACAGTAGCTGCTGACTCAACAGCTGGTGAAATTGTGGAGCCATCTCTAGGCAGGCTGAGGAGCTGAGAGGAGCTCGCGATCCGATGGAAAACTGCCTGAAGCAGCCAGGTGCAGTCTGGCCCGGAGGGCTCTGCCTTCCACTTTCTGAGTGTGCCCGCTGGGGTAGCTGGCAGGTGTTGTCCTGGGTGTTTCACTGAAGTCGCAGTTCCATGATCTGGAAGGTGGGGTTTGCTTCCACCCACGCAGGGGGACCCCTTACCTTCCCACGGCTGAACATCACTCACTGCTGGGTCCACCGTGTCTCTAGCTGACATCTGTCCTGAGCCAAAACCCACCCAGCCACCTGCTGAGAAGGTCCTCTGGATGTCAGGGTGTCCGGTGGGCAAGAGCCTCCCAGACGGCCCTCCTGCTCGCCCATGGCTGCTTGTGCCCCGTAACTGTCAGTCACAGCACATGCTCCGCCCAGCTGCTCAGGCCAGAAATATGGGAAGCTGTTTTCATTGTCCTTCCTCTTCATCTCCCACAGTGACTCAGTCTCTCTATCGTGTCCTTGAATCGCCCTTCCCCTCCCCCCGTGGGTGGTTTCTCGGGTCAGAGAGCCCCATGTCTCCCTAGGATTTGTGCAGCAGCACCCACCCTCCCATTTCCAGTTTCCCCACCTCCCTCTGTCCTCCACAGTGCAACCAGACTGACTCCAAAATGAAACTCATAAAACTCCTCAGGACCCCCTCCTCACCTGCACACGCACCCCACAGCCCGGGAGGGCCCACAAGCAGATTCTTCTCCTAGGAGTGCTGCTCCTTCACTCCCACATCGTCAGTCTGTTCGACCTTCTCTCACCCTTCAGCTCTCAATGTCACTTCCTCCACCAGCCCTCACTGACCCCCAGGATGGGGTGAGGCCCCGATCCTACCTGCTTCCAGAACACCCTGGATTCCCCTGCGTGGAAATCACTGTGTTGGTCTGTGTCGTCCACTCGTCTGTAGGCCACCAAAGCCAAGGAAGGAACTTACTCATCCTTGTATACCATAGAACCCCCTTACCCAGGAAGGACTGGGCCCCATGCTTTAGAGAGCCTCATGCTTCACAAACACAACAAATTATTAAAGAATGTTTGTACACAGCACAACCCATAGCCATGAAGGTTCACTGTCATGATGAAGTCTACTCAGGATCCAAGAAATGCTATTCCAAACTCTCACCCTGCATCTTCAAAACCCAAGTAGGTGAAAGCTATGAAGGTGAGTTCTATGGTGACCTTGGGGACAGACGCCATCCCAGACTCTGAGATGCAGAGCCCTTAGGTAAGAGAAAGGTAATGTAATTCTCAAATCCATTCCCTCGGTGTGGATGCAACAGATTCTTGCATATCAATGTCCCTTCCCAGTGGTGCCACTTGTACACTTTCTTGCGTTTCTTTATGGTCCGAGTCATGATTTAAGAAGTACTCAGGAACTACTGTGGGATTTGCACAAGTTGTACGTGGGGCTGGCTCATGTTTTACAATATTAAACCATTCACATTGCTCTTAAATTTGTACCTGTAGCCCTAAACATATGTACACATGCACGAGCAAGCCACTGATTCTTTAGTCTTTACTGAAGAAAACCAGCTGCTTTAAGAAATAGTGGAAGTAGCAATATGGGCAATATCTATTTATATGATGCAATAAAATGCTTTGTAATATTGTTAACAATATAACAATCATGGGCCCTCATTACAAAGTTTGAGCATGACATGCAAAATTCACAGTTTGTATCTGAATCTAAGTATCCCTAAAGGATTTTACTGACAATTTCAATTGTTTGGGGCAGAGTTAATTTCTCTAAAATTAAATGAGTGAAAAGTTAACTACACTGATTCAAGAAAGATTAACTAATTTGTCATTACTGTTCATAAAACACAGTGTATGTGAGAGAAACCTTCCCGAGGAGCTGGGAAGACACTGACCCAACCACCTGGCACTCAGGTGTGAGGGGTGATGGGAGAGCAAATAGCTGGAGAGGGTCCCAAAGGAAGTGTGTTCTCGGGCCACCCGGGTCAGAAGTAAAGAAAGCAGGAGGAATACTGAGAGAAGAGTTTAAGGAGGCGGGGAACAGAGATCAGGGAGAGGGCTGTCCAGAGACGCCAGTGTTTGGGAGGACGTATGGGGCGACAGCAGGAATGTGTGACAGTAACAAACGACTGGTGAGGCGGCCCTCTGAGTGGTGACCTACAGCAAGGGAGGCAGCACGTGCTCATTTCTGGGCATCTTACAGAAGAGCGCCCTGCCTCTGGGAAGTCTCCTTTGGGTTCAGAAATTAATTAGAGCTGTGACTCCATCTTTTATCCTTGTGTAATTATTTGACAAAGACTCTGCACTGTATTTGCCTGCTGACATAAATAAGGTCAGTCTGATTTGGCTGGTTCTTTATAAATTGCTTTTCCTTTTGTAGATACACGTGAACTGCCATTTTAACTGTCCTGCGTCCTTGCTGATAATGACCATCAAGTTCCCTGCTTTGAGATGTGGAGGTACCGCATTCTAGCCCTTCAGAACGGGGGACCTCATCTAGTCGTGTACGCTCTTCTGCTAGTTGGAGTTTTGTTAAGTCACAGATTGAAATATACATCTAATCAATAAGGATTCTTGTCCAGGTCAGGAGATTGGAACCCACAGTTAGTAGCAAAATAGACATTTAATGTTAACGGTCCTACTTTCTACTATGATGACTACACAGTGTACCCCCAAACAAGAAAGCTTGGGGTTAGAGAGTAGGTCTGCTGAGTCCTGGCTCTGCTCCTTACTAGTTCTGCGACCTTGAGAGGCTTACAGGGACGCCAAGCACTGCAATTTCTTCCTCTTATTATGGAAATACATGCACTACGCTATTCGCCTTGTAGGTTGTTGTGGCCGTTGAGGGGTGAGACCTCCGTGAAACATGGCATGCTATCGCGCTCACAGTAAGCATGCAGTAATTACTGACTTTTTGTTCCAAGCACAACATAAACAACATATGTGTTAAAAAATACCTTTTACCCAAGTTGGGGCTTATTCTTTCTGGCGCTCTAATTGGATTTCTGTGCACTCACCTGGTGCGTTTGCTTGTCACCTTTCACACCTGTCCTATTCCAAAACTGTCCCAGGGAAGCCACTGTGGGATCTCATTGGATTTTTTTAAAGTAGCTTCTCCATTTTCCTTCCGTTAGGACCATATGAGGTGTCTCACTGCAACTATGCAAAGTAAACGTCTCTCTTCTCTGGGGACTTACTTCCCTCAGGCTTTGTCAATGTACCTACTTCAGAAGACCTGCCTCCCCGAAAGCCGGGGACCCATCCCATGTCCCAGCTCTTTTTCCTTAACACGATTCAGACCCTCCCTCCAGTGAACCTTTGCCATTTCATTTCATACAGGATTTTCCTGGAACCGCCTGCCTTTGGGGTGGGGGTGGGGACGGTGCTTACAGCGTTATTATGTAGAGTCTGACTCTCCCACATCATCTCTGAATCATTCAGAGGCACCTCCTAACCCTGACCATCTCACCAAACAAACAGGTGAAGTCACATTATCATCTATGTAACAATTTTAAGTTTAGTTCGCTATCCACAGAATGCTTCTTCATAGATGGAGGTCAGTGGCTACCATATGGATTAACACTCCCTTTCCAGCTATGTCATCCCGGAATGACTGGACACATTTCAAATATTAATCATCTTTTTGTGTTATATCTTAAGTCGGATCAGAGGTAAGCGTCTCCGTGGGAGGGTTATACACAGGGTTCAATTCACATTAGCTGAGGCCAGGTTTTAAATTCAAAGAACACACATATTAACTTCATTCAGAAGCGCAGAACTTGATTTTACCAAGCTCCACATTAATCAAATAGAGACACAGCCTTGAACAGGAGCTAGTCTATAATCAAAGCTAAAGCAGATCAACAGCGTGTTACACAAGAACGGCTGATATCTAAGGGTGTCATTTCTTTCATACCCCGCGTCATTAAAAATACCTCTGTTTTTGTTCTCAAGTCTTTCTCTTGATTGTTCAAAATTTCTTCACAGAAGACATATGAAGAAGAAAAACGGTGATACAGAATGTGAAATCAGAGAAGCAGGGTTTTGTGTAGAAGAATGCAAAGCTGTATTTACCGTGACTGCAATTCAAAATTACTGGCAGCTTCCAAGTTCTCTGCAATTCAATTAGCCTCGTGTGTACCTTTTTGCTTTGAGGTGTTAATTTTTCCACTTGAGAAAAAAGCAAAAGGAGAATGGATGAAATGATGAGAACGTGAAATGTACCTGGTGAGGGACTGGAACAGTTTGGCATGTTTTCTGCAGGAAATGTTTGTTTGATGAGCCTCCTTTCAATTCCTCTAACTGCTGTCTTCAGAGGAACTTGAGTTGATTCTCGCTACCATTCTCATTTTTGGGAAGAAACTGGCTCACATTTCTTACAGACAGTCAAGGCGTTGGAAACTGATTTTGCATAAGAGGTGGGGGTTATGTGTGGCAAAGAACTGCCCCAGCCCCCACTCAGGATGATAAGTTCAACTAGATCATAAGTAACACACACCCAGGCACTGAAATACCCCTCCCACTTGGAAGAAAATCTTAAAATAAAACAGTAAGAAGGCAGGTGCTGACAACACACAGTATGTAGCCAAGGTGATTCAAGATCACTTTCTTCTTCTAGAATTATCTGCAGATAGCATCTCCCTACCATCCACCCAGCCTTCTACAAGAAAACGAAAGCCCACATTTACAAGCTGCTGATGAAACGCAGCTTGGTTTGCTACGGGCGTATGTTTCATAAAATGCATTTGCAATTGAAGGGGTTGGCACTGACGAGGTATGGATACAACACAAATGTGGCCGTGGACATAGGCATGTTTCTCTGGCACACGGAAGTTCTACGTCGCCACAGAGATCGCAAGTGAACACAACGAGACACACGAGTACTCTTCCATGAACGACGCCCTCTGACCCCACAGTTTTCCTCTTGATTCTGTTTGGCCACATGTTCAGCTTTGAAAATGTCTTTGCATGGCTCTCCTGGATCTTTGTCCAAACAAGCGTAGACAATGGTCCAGAACCCCCATTGCTGGCATCACGGCGTTTCAGGCAAAGCCTGCAATCATTGATCTCTGCCCTTGTCTCCGAGGTCTGACACCCCCATCTGTCCTTACCTGTCCTTTCTCTTTATTACAATAAAGTTCTGTATGTACTGCTGCATATTTCAGTTATTAGGAATCTAGTACATTTTTTTCTGCACAAGGATTTTTAATTAGGACTTTCCCCTTTTTTGGTTAGTGCTCTGGTTACAAATTTTCCAAGGTTTTAAGTGTTCTATCCCAACCCCATGTTTTCCCACGCGCTTGCTATTTTCAGTGGGTGATTCTGCAGGTTTTCTCGGGAGCACATGTTACTTTACAGCTCACACACTTGCATTGCCAATCTCTTAGTGGAAACCCTACACCTAAACAACTTCATTGCTCACTTTGTTCCAGATATGGTGTTCATATATGGAGTTTAATCCGTACAGGCAAAATACATTAGCTTCTATTAGTTCATGTTTATTAACAAATCTTTCAGCAGTTTATAGTCATTCATTTATCCAGACATTAAGGTACAATTGCTGTAATTTGTGATGTAACATTTAGGCCTTACGAACAAACTTTCTGCCCAGATGGGAGCCTCTTCAATTTTCCCACAATGTGATGACCTCTTAAGTCGATTTCTGATTTTCCCCCCCAGATAAATAGTTGTTTTCAACTGTGTCTCTGGTTATTGCTACTGTTTTGGCTGTTCCATTGTGTCCCTCTGGAACACCTAAAATTCTGACATCCCTCCGGTTTCCCACTGTTCCACACCCATCAGTTTTGACGATGTTTCAGCCTAGCCTGAGATGACCACCCCCACACTCCAGGTCCCTCGATCCAATATCTACTCAACATCTTGTCTCAAAACATGTCAGCATCAGTATGTGCAAAGAAAATCTCACCTGTGGTACAGTTTTCCTAACCCGACAAATGGGGTCCCCGGTTATGCAAGCCAAGACCTGGAGTCCTCTTGACATTTCCCTGTCCCTCTTCTCCCTGACCCAGTCTGTTACCGAGTCCCATCGATTTCACCCAAGTGTTTCTCAGAGCATCCACTCCCTCATCGCCACCACCACCTCAGAGGTGGACTACTGCCCAGCCCTCTCCTGACCCTCCACTCGCAGTGGCCAGAGGGACCCTTATGAAACTCAAATCTCAGCATATCACCACTTCCTGCATACACTTCCAGAAAACCAGGAGTAGCAGAAAATACCTTCAACTTGATAAAAGCTAAATTCCCAAACATTTGGTATATATCACACTTAGGGGAGAAACCTTAAAATCATAAGCTAGAATGCCCATTTCCATCACAACTGTGTAACATGGCACCAAAGGTCCTCACCAATAAAATGAGCTAGAAAGAGGAGGAACAGAGGAGCGGGGGAGGAGAGAGAGGGAGAGGAAGGGGGGTCAATAGGCGGAGGAGTAAAGGAGAAAAGGAATGAGTGGCCTAAGGTTTGGAAAGAGGAAGAAGAAAAACTATCCTTATTGACAGATGACATGATCCTATACACAGAAATTCCAACAGAATAGAGAAACTTAAAGCTAATGACGGTTGAAAAATGTTGATAGATGTAAAATCAGCTTAAAAATCAATAGCGTTTCTCTCTGCCTACAATAACCAATTACAGTTTTTATCAAACGTATGTGATGAAATTTTATCAAGAGCCTTTTCTGTATCAATAGATATAATCACATGATCAGCGTGGTTATCAATGAGAAGAGTCAGGGACCTGATCAAACAATAGGAAAATTATGAAAACAGTTTGGAGCAAGAGAAATTTGTGGGACTGTATATGGCTAAACATAACTCACTAAACATAATCAGAAAAATATAAAGTGAGGAAATGTCACTTTGCAACTGTCATATTTAAAAGTCTAAAAGTACAATGGAACCAAGAGTTGGTGAGCATGGAGAGAAATACTGATGCATGTGCAGCTCTCCTGGGAATGTGAAGGGCGGTAAGTGCTTGGGAGAACATTCTAGCAGTAATGAAAATTACATATTAGTAGGATCTGTGGTCTGTCCATCCAATGCTATATGGCCTGGAGACCGTCCCCCAGGGACTGGAAGGACACATGGCCAAGGGGACAACCACTTAGGCAGGCTTTAAAAACAGCACTGGAGGGGAGAGTGAGCCCCTATGACAATAGCAATGTAAATGAAGACCTCACACGTGGCCTCTTACTTTGCATTGTACGAGGTGTGTACATCTCTAAGGACATAGAGATGGCCCAGAACAGCATATTGCCATGGGAAAGGAGGTAAGAGGGGAAAATAAAACCAACTGAAATAAGAAGGGCGTTGATTGGGACACCTGAATATGGTGACCTGAATAGGAGCAATGAAACTCTGCATATGAAGTTTTCAAAAAATGCTGAAAGATTCAATGCTGATCTTTAGAATCATTGCAGAGTGGTGACAGCCAGTCAAATGAGTAAGTTCAGTTTAGGGAAGTATTCCCCAAATAGAACGAGTTCCAAGATGCCTATAACTAGTGTTGTGAAGAAGAAAACTATCCAGAAAAGTTCAGAATAAAGGGTGCTCAGAGAAGAGAGCCAGAAGGAAAGGGTGAGAGAGGCAGCACCCACCGGGTGTCTACTTTGGAAGGTGGGCCTTGCATGTATCACCTCTGCAATGCCCTCAGTGTCACTGAGGTATGGGTGTCACCTTCTTATATGTACGGAGAGCTGACGTCGCTGAAACCACACAGTGGACTAGAGCCCAGCTCTGTCCCTCCCAGAGAGCTAGTGTTCAGACGGCCACAGCAGAGAGCCTGTCCGGAATAAGAGTGATCCATTTCCAAAATGAGGCACTATTCTTAATGAGAAAATACTGTTGATTTACTGAGAAACAAGTACACAGGAACCTTCTAGAAACAACTTCAGTGGTGTGGTGAGGACTATAGGTGGAGTACAATGAGGAGGCAATGTAAGAATTAAAATATCTTGACTGATATTAAGGATAGTGAATATCTGGGCACACTTGAAATGATGGAAGAAAATCTGGAAGAAATATAGGTTAAAGTTGCTAATGAGATAAAGGTCAATTATGAGAGAGCAGTTCCAGAGACGGAGAGAGGAACTGGATTGAGAAGTTGACTAAAGAATGATCTCATTATTTTCTTTATGATTATGATTATTATTATTATTATTATTGCTTGTTATCTTTATAGAAGAGAATTTTTCATGCCAATATTGTATAACCACAGAAAAAAAGGAAAACGTTCTCTAGTATAATTACATCTACATATTAACATTTAAATTCATATTTAGTTCACTAAAA
Organism: Rhinolophus hipposideros; assembly: GCF_964194185.1. Taxonomy (NCBI): domain Eukaryota; kingdom Metazoa; phylum Chordata; class Mammalia; order Chiroptera; family Rhinolophidae; genus Rhinolophus; species Rhinolophus hipposideros. The sequence continues at coordinate 2,253,005 of NC_138049.1, read as the reverse complement.
TGTTTCTGATTGGGCAGGCCTGGTGGCTCAGGTGGTTAGAGCTCTGTGCTCCTAACTCCGAAGGCTGCTGGTTCGATTCTCACATGGGCCAGTGGGCTCTCAACCACTAGGTTGCCAGTTCAATTCCTCGAGTCCTGCAAGGGATGGTGGGCTCTGCCCCCTGCAACTAAAGATTGAACACGGCACCTTGAGCTGAGCTGCTGCTGAGCTCCCGGATGGCTCAGTTGGTTGGAGTGCGTCCTCTCAACCACAAGGTTGCGGTTCAACTCCCGCAAGGGATGGTGGGCTGCGCCGCCTGCAACTAAGATTGAACACAGCACCTTGAGCTGAGCTGCTGCTGAGCTCCCGGATGGCTCAGTTGGTTGGAGTGCGTCCTCTCAACCACAAGGTTGCGGTTCAACTCCCGCAAGGGATGGTGGGCTGCGCCCCCTGCAACTAACGGCAACTGGACCTGGAGCTGAGCTGCGCCCCCCACAACTAAGACTGAAAGGACAACAACTTGAAGCTAAAACAGCACGCTCCACAACTAAGATTGAAAAGACAACAACTTGACTTGGAAAAAAAAAAAGTCCTGAAAGTACACACTGTTCCCCCAAAAAATCCCGTTCCCCTTCCCCCAATAAAAAAAATAAAAATAAATAAAGTCTTTAAAAAAATGTTTGTGATCTTTATTGGACCGGGAAAAAAATGAATTTAAATCAGTATACAAGGTGTGAACAAAACAAATGGTGAATGCTGCTACTTGTAACATCAAGGTCATGATAATTGTGTGTTTTGACCTTAATGGAACTATGCAAGCTGAGTTTGTACCCAGGAAGACTACGATGAACTCTGAATATTAAAAGGGCTTAGTGGAGCATTTAAGAAACAATGTGTGTAGTAAACGGCCTGAGAAATGGGCAACCGGTTTCATCCTCCATCATGACAACGCTCTGTGTCACACATCGCTTCTGGTATACGGCAAATCTGTCAAATAAAAACATTACAGTGTGTCCTCACCCATCCTGTTCACTGGATCTGGCACCGTGTGACTTTTGGCTCTTCCCCAAAGTCAAAACGATTCAGGACATCGAGGCAGCCACGACAGCACAACTAAAGACACTCACAAAAGAGGACTTGCAGAATTGCTTCAGAAAGTGGGAAGAACAATGGATAAGTGTGTTTGAAGTGAGAGGGATTGATAGGAATATGTCGTTTACTATAATAAATTTTTCAAATTTAAACATTCACCGTATCGTTTGATCACACCTCACATTTTTGTTGTTATGTAATAATTCTGTTGGAAACATAATAGGATGGAGTTTGATGTTAAATAACAGTTAGATCACTTTTGAGAATAGTTACTTGGATTCTAAGTAGAAAATTCCTCTCTCTCAAAAAGTTAAGCTATACCCAATGATCTTTATTGGAATGTTGTAAAGAGTTAGGATATTAGCCAAATAATTTCATTGTAAATAAAGACTCTTCCTTGCAACTTCCCATTTCTCCTGCCTGTGACACAGAAGGTGCTCAGTGATGTCCCCAGACCCAACATTTTAACGTGCATGTAATGTGGCAGTGGACAGACGTCACTACTAACGAAATAATTACCACTTGTTCACTTACTCTATGGTTTTACCACAATGACTTACTTTGCAAAACAATTGAAATCTTTTCATTTTCAGCTTTACATTTACAACTTTAGTTTACATTTTCAGGACGGATGATTTCTGAATTGAAGTTTCCACCATTGATTTTCATGAGCAATAAATGATAGAAAGAGTAAACTGTACCACAAAAGTAAAGTGTATTAAGTTCTGTGGATTCAACTGAGCTAATCATGCCGACAACTGCAGGAAACATGAAACAGAGGTAATGTGCTGCTCAGTGTGGCAATATTCAAAGAAACAAAAAACGGGAACAGGGTTACGCACGTGCCACACGCCGTGAGCCCGGATAATGGTCGTTCCTGACTCTGCCACTGACCATCGCCTGCCCTCGTCCCGACTGGGGCTCAGTTACCTCTTACTGAAATCTGGACAGTAATTCATGCTGCTCCCCTCACGGGGCTGGGTCAAGGTGTGCCGGGATGATGTGTGTGGGGTGCTGTCTACACCGAGTCACTGCTTTTACTAATAGAGGAACAGGACGATCCTCTCAGAAGCCAGAAATGAAAACAGGACATGTACTTAAGGAAAAATACAGCACAGAGAAGACGAAATTATTTAAGATTGCTTTGTGTTTTACCTTAATCTCAAGTCCCACTCCATTTCTAATCATTGTTATTCTTTATACCACTTTTTCCCCTCCAAGTCAGAATCTCAAATGAAATTGGTGAAGAACCTGATGTGCAGGTGAGTTAAGAGGATTAGTAAATGTCAAAGCACAACAAAAGAAAAAAAAGAAAGGGATGAAATTAAATCCTGGCACATTCTTTAGTCAGCTGTATTTAATCTTTCTGGTCCTCGCCATCTCCTGCATTTACAGGTGTGTACGTGTACCCGCTATTCTCCACGAGGAATTTAATTATCAAGAAGTGTTTTTCGAATAAACACTTCAGTTTCTGCATCTGCCTCTGACTCATCGCAGCCGAAAGCAAAAGGGTTGAAAGGTCCATGTCGTGCACAGAACAACTGTGATTTTCTAAATGGAAAGACAGCTTTAAACATTTGAGGGCTTCGATTTTCATATGTGCCATATTCTGTACTTAACCAGAATCTTCAATATAAAGTCATTTTCAGAATCCCAGTGGAATACTAATCAAATCCATGCATCTTAAGTTGAATTGTGTTTATGTGCTCTATCACCATGGAATGTCTTTTGCCCATTTGGGTACCAATCCCTCGGGACGTGGGGCCAGAGTTAACACCCATCGTGTAGGTTTTTCTATGAGGCTTTGCAGCTGTACCATTTATTACTGAACAAGTGTTTATGGGGTGCTTGTGATGAGCAGGAGCTGGGCTAAGTTTACAGTCTGGTGAGAGAAAGAGACACAAACGGGACTGTAGCAGCCTGGGGAGACAGGTGTGACCTGCCTGGAGTATTGCTTCATGCCTCAGCTCCAGCACTAGCTTGTCTGATCCTGCTTCTCCTTCTGGTTCATCTCGAGAGGCTACTGGGCTAGTCTTCCTGACGCCCTGCTCTAGCCACGTGCGTTCCCCAAACAGTCATCCATGATGGATCCTTCATTCCCGGCCTGTGGGGTCTGACTCCAGCCCCCACAATACCATCCAGGGGCTCCCCAACTTCCTATAGTGGGTAGGCCGGGAGGGGCTTGTACTCAAGCTTTGTTTGTGTGCTACTGCCTTGAAATATGGAAGACAGCCTCACAATGAAGCAACACCTTGGGCCATTTTTGGTTTTTCATGAGAAACCACAGAAAAATCATTTGACTCAGAGCTTAGCCTTGGCACTCGAGGTCCAGGTCTTGAGAAGACACGGCCATGGGACGGAAGATGTAGGAGGAAGAAAATTAGTTTATTCACTGGTCTGTTACAGCTTGAATGTGTCCCCCATAAGAGGTGCTGAAGTCTCAATGTCCAGGGCCTGTGCAGGGACCTTATTTGGAAATACTATGATGGGCCCTCATCCACTTGCCTGGCGTCATTACAAGACGAGCAGCCAGAGACGTACAGAGGAGAGAAGGCCCATGAAGACGGAGGCAGACAGTGGGGTAAGCCAAGGACGCCAGGACCGCCCACCACACCGGAAGCTCAGAGAACAGCATGGAACAGCTCCTCCTTCCGAGCGCCCAGGAGGAACCAACTCCTCTGACACCCTGATTTCAGCCTTCTGGCTGCCAGACTGGGAGAGAACGAATGTCTGTTGTTTAAGGCCCCCAGTGTGTGGTTCTTAGTCACAGCACTCTAGGACACCGACACCTGTCCCTGGGCAAATGTTTGTCAAAAGGCTCAATTCAGGTACAGCAGCTGTGTTGAACCTCACATTCTAGATTGTTCTCTTTGGGCGCGAGGGCGCAGGTTTCACTCAGTCCTCGGCACCTGTGCAGAGGCTGTCCCAGGCCTGGCCTTGCGTCCTGCCATTGCTTCTCCTGGGTTCCCACTGAGGGACTGGATAAGTCAAATGCAGTGGTTCAGTAAGGAGCTCAGGGCCAAGCCCTCTGCGCTGTGACAGTGAGAAAGGAAAGAACAGGGACAAGTGGCAGGAGGGACCTGGAGAGGGAGGCACCAGGAGGCTGCAGAGCGCCACCTCCCAGCTCCCTTGTCAGACCTGAAGCTGGAAGCGCAGAGTCCAGGCCATCCCTCCCCATCGCCTCCTCTGCACCTTGGCTCAGGCACGTCAGGAAAACTGCTTCAGGAGGGGGGAACCGCTACCTGGAAACAGCCTTCTGAGCCGTAGTTCTTCTAGTGTGCGGACATGTCCCCTCAGTGTCAAATCAGGTGGGGATGTGACACCCACTGAGGAAGGCCTCACAGCCCCCGTGAGCTGCCTTTTAAAAAGGAGCACCTCAGGTGCAGGGTGGAAAAATGGGTGAAGGGGGTGGAAGGTACACACTTCCTGGGGCTGTAACGTGCAGCAAGGTAATGTAGTTAACAACTATACTGCGTTCTTGAAATTTACAAAGAAGTAGATCTTAAAGGTTCTCATTACAAGAAAAAAATGTTGTAACTATGTGTGATAGATGTTAAATAGACTTATTGTGGTGATCATTTTGCAACATGTATAAATATCAAATCATTATGTTATCCACCTGAAACTTCTATGTTATATGTCAGGTATATCTCCATACAAATGATTTTAAAAATTAAAAAGGAATGTACTTATCCAGGAGACTGAATAACCCAGAAATTATTGGAAAAAAAGAGGAAGAAGAGGGAACTTATCACAGAAAATATTAAAATATAAAATTAAAAATTGGCAATGAATTTTTGGGTATGAAACCAAAAGCATGAGCAGCAACAGCAAAACTTAATAAATGGGACCACATGAAACTAGAAAGCTTCTGTGCAGCAAAAGAACCCATCAACAAAATGAAAAGGCAACCTAGGCAACCTATGGAATGAGAGAAAATATCTGCAAACCATATGTCTGATAAGGGGTTAATGTCCCAAACATATAAAGAATTCATACAACTCAATAAGAAAAAAAATCTGATTTAAAAATGGGCAGAGGATCTAAATGGACATTTTTTCAAAGAAGACATACAAATGGCCAACAGGTACATGAAAATGTACCTGTCGCTAATCAATATCGCTAATCATCAGGGACATGCAAATCAAAACCACAGTGAGCTGTTACCTCACAGCTGTTAGAATGACTATCATCGAAAATACAAGCGATAACAAGTATTGGCAAGGATGTGGAGAAAAGGGAACCCTTGTGCACTGTGGGACTGTAAACTGGTGCAGCCACTATGGAGAACAGCGTGGAGGTTTCTCACAAAATTAAAACTAGAACTCCCGTATGATCCAGCAATTCCACTTCTGGACATATATCCAAAGGAAATGGAAACAGGGTCTCAAAGAGATATCAGCATTCCATGTTCACTGCAGCGCTATTCACAATAGCCAGGACGTGGAAACAACCTATGTTGTTCACAATAAAGAATATACAGATGGTGCCAAAAAATGTATTCACATTTTAAGAAAGGAAAAAATTGTATTAACATTGCAATACTCAGTATATACTGATAACAAAAGATGAATACAAGTCATGTGTATACATTTTTTGGCACCCCCAGTATATATATATATATGTGTGTGTGTGTGTGTGTGTGTGTGTGTGTATATATATATATATATATAAAATGGAATAGCAGAATTATATGCATCCGTGAGGAAGGAGGACATTCTGCCACTTGCGACAACATGGATGGACCTTGAGGGCATTATGCTTAGTGCAATAAGTCAGAGAAAGGGAAACACCGTATGATATGACTTCTATGTGGACTCTAAAAGAAGCCTGACTCATAGAAATAGAGGAGAGTGGCCGTTACCAGGGGCTGGGGGGTGAGGGAAAGGGCAGATGTTGGTCAAAGGGTACAAACTACCAGTTTTAACATGAATAAGTTCTGGGGACATAATGTACAGCGTGCTGATTATAGTTAATAGTACTCTATTGTATATTTTAAGTTGCTAAAAGAGTAGATCCTGAATGTTCTCTCCACACAAAAGGAACAGTGGTTACGGACAGTGCCGCAGGGGCTAGCTAACGCTACGGTCATCCTTTTGCCATACATAAGTGTATCAGATCAATACACCTTAAATGTATGTAATATTACATGTCAATTTTATCTGAATAAAGCTGGAAAAAATAGTATGGAAAGTCAGATAAATGGAAGAGAAAAATGCAAACACAGATCCAGGTATATGTAAGACTTGAGGATATAAATGACATCTGAAGTCATAACGGAAAGAAAAGGTTATAATAATAAGTGAGTAGTAAAGAACAAGTGGGCAGTTTGGAAAAATTAATTAAATCTCTAGGATACGCCTCACGATCCAAAATGTCAGAAAAACCAAAAGTCTAAGTGTAAAAATTTAACACTCAAGTACTAAAATAAAATAAGGCCGAATGTTTATGTTATCTTTTGATGGATGCAAGTTTCCAAAGCATGAAATCAAGACTAACTGTAAAAGTTTTGGATGTCAAACACTACAGTCAAAATTTAAATCAACTGCCAAGGAACAGGGGCAACATGTGCAACAAAGGGCTGAAGCGCCATAGAAAGAGCTCACACAAATTAGGAAGAGATAATGAACCTGTTTATAAGCTGAGGGAGAAACTGGAATCGCAGACTGGAGAACTGGCGGGTGGACAGTCTGGGTGGGCGGGGAGACAACAAGGAAACAACGGTGGAAGTTCAAGAACATTGTGGTGGGGGAAGGGAAGGGGCGTGCCCATGTGTTGATGTCCCCGAATGTTCCCACAATACAAATCAGCGTGCTGGAAATGGCCCAGAAATGTCACCAGTAATGCGTGTCAAAATGAACTCGCACTTGGGACAGGTACATTTGATACGGACTTTTCACTAATGATTGTTTTAGTGGACATTTTCCTACAAAGACAAAAACAGCTTTGTGAGTCTACATTCACTTGCCCTGAAATAGTTTCCTTACTTACAGACACAAAGGGAACTCGTAAAAATCCTGTTTGCCACGGGCCACCATTCAGCCTGGCAGAGAGCAGTTCGGAGAGGCTGGGCTCGGGAGAAGCTGGTGCCTGGAGCTGCCTTAGGAAACGGTGCCCGGCATTACTTGTCAGACTGAATTTCAGTTTCCAGAAGGACTCCTACACCAACCCATCAGGCAAAACTGACAGCCTTTGAAAACGATTTTCCCTCAAAAAGGACTAAGCAGTCCACATCCATTGGAATAAAATTAATAACCTTAAGGCAATACAAAACTCCAAACCAGAATGTACTGACTTTTTAATCCTACAATGAAATACAAACATATCTGAAATTTCAAGATGAAAGAGTTTGTGCCCACATTCCTTTTAAAATGTTCAGAATAACGTGACCCCCAAAACATGGAGTAATGGCGATGTATTTCCAATAAAACAACTAGCAAATATTTCAATGCATACACCATGTGGGGTACCTGAGCCTCACATGTGCAGAGGGGGGTAAACTCGGCCATCACTTTGGGGTCAGCTGTGTCTCAATAACTGACCTCGAGCTCATGAAACAGCAGATCCCAATATTCCTAAACACACTCAACAGGCCTTTTGCTTGTTGATGAAACTGGGGGAGAAAGAAGAGTAACCAGGTTAAAAATCCACCATTACATTTTCTGACTAGGACGTGTGTGTTTACATGTATGTATGTGTGTAGATATAAACATTGGACTTTCGAAGTTTACTTAGAATTGCAGTAAGCCAAAGATTCTGAGATTTGCCTACAAAGCACAGGGACGAAATCCTCAAGGCTTTGCCAGGAAGGTTACTCTGAAAACAAAGCCAGTAGATTCTGGTAGCAGTCAGCAAACTTTTCCTGTATAGGGGCAGGAGGTAAATATTTAGGGGCCACACGGCATCTGTCACAACCACTCGACCCTGTGTTCTTCCTTCTGCTCTTTATTTCTGCCTGACCTTGTGGCCACCTCCTAAAATGGCCCCAGGTACTCCCAGTCTCTTCCTTCTTCACATTTCACAGGACCAGAACTTGTGCGAGGTTTGACATCAGTGAGGACCTTAAGCAAATCGACGTCTGCTCCAAAGTCAAGTATGTGCTGCCTCACTCGGCCAGCTCCCCGATGTCACGCTGTCACTCAAACAACACATGCTCAGTTTCTCTCTACAGTCACTTCCGAATGGTTTTCTTAAACCCCACGATGGATATTCTGGATCTAGTCCAGTGCTTGGCAATGTCTTGTTAAACTGTCAGATGTGGAAATGAGTAAATGAATGAGTCTCAAAGTCTGCTCACTTATCATGAAAACACTCGTCAATGAGGAGATAATCAATCTCACTCTTTTTCAGGTTGGAAACTGCTCAGGAATTGCAAGGGAGCATGACCCGTAGCCTTGCATTCCTCTCAACAAACACCATCCTAGCAATGTTGATCAGGCAGCCCACGGCATCTTGTAAGGAATGCTCATATTACAATTTGCAAATTCTATGTCCCAACAGGGAACCATGATCTTCCCAAGGGAATTCATGTCAAATTTCTAAAAAATGACAGCTTTGGGATGTGTGGGAGGAAGAATTTAGATCTAATCTTTAGCTGGCTTCTTCAATTCCCAGTTTGGAAAGCTTCAAGCATGCCTCCTCCCCTCCGCCTCCCCACTTTGGGTGAAAAAGGGGAAGGGATTAAGAAGTACAAATTTGTAGTTACAGAATAGTCACGGGGGTGTAAAGTACAGCATGGGGATTATAGTCAATAATACTGTGATAGCGTGGTACAGTGTCAGATGGTGGCTGGACTTATCACGGTGATCACTTCTTTAGGTACATAAATGTTGAACTATGGTATACGCCTGAAACTAATATAATATTGTATGTTAGCTATACTTTTACTAAAAATCTTTTTTAAAAAGTGGAAGACAAAGAAAGGCATTAGAGAAGAAAACTGAGTGAGTCCTTGAGTGAAAAACGAGCATTGAATAATTAGCTTTCTGAGATGGTTTCAGCATTAGCCTTCCTCAAACTGAGGGTAGTAAGAAACATGGCCTCCGTTTGTTACCTGCCTAGTTTGAGCCAGGAATTTACATTTCTGTCATCTCAAATTTTTACTGCAACCCTATTAACTTGTTATCACCACTCTCATTTAACTGAGAAGAAAAAGGAGGCGCAAAGAGTTTGATTTGTCCAGAGTAACGAGGCCATGCCCACCTTCTCTTCACTCCTCCCACAAAGGACCCAAGCAGCTGTACAATGAAGTCCCCTGTTTAAGCTAAGGTATTTGAGGAGAAGATACTTTCTGAGAAGTTGCGTGTTTAACAGGAAAAGGTAAATGTTACAAGTCCAGTTACACAAAGTGCACAGAAAATGGAAGCAACTTTCCCGGCTTGCACATGTTAAACTCCTGAGTTCACACAGGTACTCTGTTGTCATTTTGTGAGATGAGTCATTACTAGTCGAGTTTGTGAGGATCTCAAATCAAAATCTGTAATCAAAATTGGTGCCACTAATCGAAGAGTTTAATGTTGAAAAATTATAGACCAGGGCAAATTGAACAACAAAAGTGTCTCCGTTAAAGACATTGATGGTGTCACTTGAGGTCCCCTTCCTTTGAGTGGTTTTCCAGAATACCTGCAGCCACCAAGTGACAAAAACCACCAAGAGGCGTCACAGTGGAGCGTACCTAGAATAGAACCTGCTAGCCAGGACCCCAACATGGAAGACCACCTTTCGGGCATCCTTGTTTCTAGTACCTGAACGAGACATTCGGTTTCGGATGATGGGACCAGCATGAGAGGGGCCTGCTGCTGGGGAAGCTGAGCCAACACCTGCGGTCTCAGGTGGGGCTCAGTGGGCTGGCGGGAGTCAGCCTGCTACCCTGTGGCTGTCAACCGTCAGTCTCCAAGTCTGAGCTTCCTCACCTTTCTAATGGGGAAGTTGGAGCCGATGGCTGCGGGGGTCCTTCTGGACCCTGTAAACGCAAAGGTAGGAGACTTCTTTGGGCAGGGTCAGGCGGGCACGAGGAAGGTGGTTAGCAGGCCAACGGTCCCGAGATACTCAAGCATTGTTGTTTATAATAGGAAAACCCAAAATACCCGCCTACAGGGAAATGACTTAATGTGCTACGGCATTTTCCTGCTGCTGTTTAAAAAAACTAATGGAGATTTACCTCCGAGACACGCTGTTGAGAGCAAAAAGCAAGTTGCAGCCTGTAATGATGTTAATCCTCTCAAATTCCTACTGTATATTGTATAACCAAATATGAGTTTCTATAAATAAGAATAAAACCACTCTAAAAATAGGTGCCTTTGGTGGGATGAGAAAAAGGGTGGGAGTGTACTTTATGGTTTTAGTAGATTTTCACCTTATCTATAATGTTTCTATTTTTCACAAGGACATTATATTCAAATAATAATGTACAACAAGTGGCATCTGGGGGCATCTGGGGGTGTGTCATGTGACTGTGGGTGAGCTAAGGTTATAGTTTTTCCGGTTTGTCTGGTGAGCCTGGTCCTATGGGACCGGCCTCCCTACGGGGACCCATGTCGCCCTCAGGCTCTCTCTGTCAGGCCTGCCTGTGAGCAGCGTCCCGGGGGACATGGGGTCCAGGACAGCACGCCCAGCCTGCACTGGGCCCCGGCCTGAGGGACCCCACTGGTCCAGCTGAGAGCCATTGGCGATGGACAGGACCCGGGTCATGGTCAGTTGGGCCTTGAGAGGTGGGAGAAGCAGCCTGCACAGAGGTGTGGATGGGCCCCGAGGACTCTGGGGCACTGACAACCCAATCCTTACGTCTGATGAAGAAGGAGCTACAGAGCTGGCATCGGGCTTGGAGTGAGGACATGGAGTCAGCCCTGCTCTCAGCCACTGTGGGCTGTAGGTACCTGGTGTGGGTTCTCTGAGCTGCAGTTTCCTTGTCTGGAAAATATGGCTACTCTGACACAGTTCCACTTCCCATGGTAGGAGTCAGTGAGAGAACGTACAACAACGTCAGCTGTAGACTATACAGTTCTTTAACGATCCATCTGCGACAAAACACTGATTTCCTCAAAGCCTCTGAAAACTTTGTACAGCTCCAACTATCAATCCAGAGCAAAGGATGTCAACAAAAAGAGTCGGCAGGAACAATGCCAAAGCCCGCACAAAACAGGCAGGATCCAAGGAGACGATGGTGAAATCGGGCGGGTCATCAGTGGATTAAACAAGTGGCCCTGAATGAATGAAAAGCTCGCACGCTGTCAGTCACTACACGAAGGCAATTTCATGTAGTGGTTGAGAGCAGCGTCTGCAGCCGGATGGCACATGTTCAAACTCCATGTCAACCTATGAGGAGCAGTGTCACCTTGGCCGAGCACCCAACATCTCTGCTCTGCAGTTTCCTCCTCTATAAAATATGATAGTATTTGCCTCCCAATTGTTATAAGGATTAAATGAGTCAATACTTATAAAGGACTTAGAACAAGGCCTGGCACACAGCTGGCAATGGATAGTCATTTGTGAAAGAAAGAAAGAGAGCATGACCGTGGTCTTCACACCTATTACCAGGATGCCTGCACTTTCCTGTACATTCCCATCATGCTTCGGGGCTCATAAAGCATTCCCAGGCAGTGCAGTGCTCCGTGGGGCGGCCTCGTTTGTCTCATAGCTTCCTGCTTCTTATTGCTTACCACGTGGGAACACTAGGTTTGAAAGTGCCTTGTGCATACTTCATTTATTCATTCACCCATTCATTCATTCACCCATCCATCTATTCCAACATTGCAAGGTTCTTTGCTGGGAGCTGTGGAGGACAGAAGGTAATGGAAGTTAGAGTCCTTGTTTTCATGGTGTTGATAATTTAGAAAGGAGATATGTCATCAGGCAGATACTAACATTTCAGGACCATATGCACTTTCTTTGTCAAATCTCTCTCCCCCTCTTTGCAGAGAATTTGATTTTTTTGCATTTGATCGCAGCCTTCCATTCTAGTTTCCAACTCTGTCTTTCTGCAATCATCCAGTAATGATGATTAGAACAGTAGGGGCAGTCCCAGCCCAGCTTCCCAGCGTCCTCATGCAGCAGGGACGGTGGCCACAGCCATTGGCTCCACGTCTCCAGTTTCAAGTCCCTCCCTCTCCAGGGATTTCTCCAGACGGTTTTTGTTTTTTAAAAAGCTTCTAGAAGATCTAATTTTTAAAGTGGCTCTTTCTTAAAAGACCATTGCTACTTTTCTGAGCAAACATCACATATAAACATGGTAGAGTTTCCCCAAAACAAAATGGTAGGGTGCTTTCTTGGCAATGCTGGCTAATTACAGTCAATTTGGGATGAAGCCCTTTCTTCCCAAGGTGAATCCCATGGAAAGGCCAGAAACACTGAGCTGCTTTGGAGATGCTATATAACAGAATTAACAGAACTGGGAGTTTCATCGAAGCCCCTTCCTTGTTTTGCTTCTGTCCATCGACTGAGCCATTTGCCTTCAGAAACTGCCAACTGAGAGCTGAAAAGGTAAATGCCAATGTGGGGTCTTACTGAGATCCCCACCATCATCCAGGTCCATCATCTCAAAATCAGCCCTGCTTCTGTTACTCGTACACTACTCTGCTGCTAGGGCAGCATTTCTCTGAAATACTTAGGTACCCATTTCACACGTAGAATTGTCATGCAGAGTAAATATAAAGTATAGTAGGAAATATAATCAGGACAAATATACAGTGAGGATACAGTAGTATAATCATGAAAAACCAGAATACCATATATAAGCAGAATAAATCTGTAGGTGGTAGTCTTCTCAGGGGCTAGTTATGAAACACTGGATTGCCTAGAAAAGCAATTTACATTTGGGGAATCAGTTAAAAGGATGTAGGGTAATAGTTAAGAAGGTCCAAAAAGTTCATTCTAAATTCTAGTGCTGTGTGCCAACCACTGAACAGACCTCCTCTTTTCAAAGTCATGTCAGAACAAGGGCGTGAGGTCAAAGACCCCACTTCTCTTCTTCTCCAAGAGATGGAGAAGTGGAAAACACAGTTAAAGGGGAAGGCGGTTGTGTCAAGTCGGGCAGATAGTCACCAAAGCAGGTCAAAAGGATGCAGGAGTGGAGCAGCCAGGGGACTGGGAGACACAAAGCACAACGGGTAGGAGACCCCCCACCTCATTACCTTGTCCCTCTCTCTGTCAGTCCTCAGGACTAACAGGTCACCCGGTCCCAAAACACTGTTGCCCACGTCAGGAGGAACCAGCCCACCACTGGGGCAGCTTCTGAGCTCAGCATCACCCATCAACCATCAACCATCCCTTGGGGCAAAATGCTCATTCAACTTTGAGTTTATCGTTTACACGTCTATCCTCCTTTCTCTGGAGTTCCAGAAGGAAAATGCTGACACCTGTCAGTTGGAGCTGCCTGAGGTCTGTTGTCAGAAAGGTTTTTGTTGTCTTTGATCCCATCTCAGAAACCTTTGACAATTCATGCACCTCCCTTCTTGTGATTGGCCCTGGTCTGTTTAGATTTTACTTCCAATCATTCTTCAGTTTCTATGGGATCTCCTGCTCTATTTTCAGTTCATGAACGCTTCACCTCTGTACGTTTCTGGAATAACTGCAGTTCCTCTTCTGTGAGCAGCTCCATCTCCACATGTCCATGTGACTCCCTGTGATTCCACATGACACCAACACCTCAACACATGTCAGTCGCTGTCCTTAGCTCCTTGTAAAGGTCCCTAAGCTGGTGGCACCCTTGTTGGCCTATATTCCCAGGGGGAACTACAGAAACGTTCTGTAAAGATGGACAGAGTCAGGGCCTCAGACAGTGTCTGAGTAGGGTTCAGAAAAAGTTGTCAAAAGTGATGAAACAAGTAAAGAGTTAATGGGAGTGGGCTTATGAGCTGGCAGGATGGGACAGGCAAAGAGGTAACAGGAGCGAGCTTGTGCGCTAACAGGAACAAGTTAAACATTAACTGCTCGGCTCTAACTCCCCTGGCTAGCACTGCACCTACAAGCTGACAAGCACCTTACGGCCATCATAGGTGGGAACAGAACAGTTTCCAATTGCAAGGGCAGCCCCCTCTGCAAGCTGACAAGCACCCTACATCCTGCATGGAAAAACATAAAACCTAAGTACTCCTCATCAGTGTAGCTGTCCCCCATTGAACTCTGCCCTGGCACAACTCCATTTGCCAGTATCTCTCTCTTACCCATCTGTCTCTGCAGCTGTCTCCATCAAACTGCTCTGGAAAACTTCTGTGAGTATCACTCTCTTACCCCTCTGTCTCTGCAGCTCTCCCTCTCAAACTGCCCTGGCAAAACTTCTGCCAGTTCCAAACAGAACTCTCCCTGTCCCTTTTTAACTTTCAATAAATCTTTTCTTTGGGTACTCGTGTAGAGTCTCATAAATTCGTTTTACATTCTGAGAATGACTGGGGGTTAATTCTATACCAAGACAAAAAGACCAGTAGTGACTAGGGCAGGTGTATCTTCCATAGGACCCAGCCAAGCAGAAAGAGCCTGGGCCAAGAGAAGTGTCCTGGGTTCGATGCCACTTATACTATTTACAAGCCCCAGCGCCCGGGCTCATTGCAGATTCCCCAGGCTCCCTTCTGAAAGGTAATCAAGACCAAATGAGGCTTCACGTGGGAGCACGCACACACACCACACACATATCCATGCGATGGTACATGTGACAAGAGAGAGGAAGCCACATGCTGAAAGCAGACTGTGCCCGCCCTACAAGCATCCACACAGCGTGTTGCAAAACGTGCTCTAATTCTCTCCTCCAAGAAAAACTCAGTCATCTCCTACAAGCAGAGTTAGTTCAGACCCTGTTCTCTGATCACATGGCAACAATGGAGAGAGAACACACTGGCTTTTGTTTTCTTTTTTCTCCTGTGTTTGATTCTAGCTGCCACTGAAAGAAAGGCACGAAATCTGGGCTGAGGAGGGCAGCTCAGAGCACACACATCCTAACAGGCGAGCAAAGTTCTTGCCTTGGTGATTCCTTTTATCCTGTATCTCCTGCAGTTTTGGCTTCATGAGCTTTGAAACTAATGGTTGACTTACGGCATTTACAGTTAGAACCTCTCTGTGGATTATGCCTTTAAATCACAATAAGTGTCCTTCTGTAGTCTTTTTCTTCAATTGTTTGTTATTCATGTTGCAAACTTTGCTTCCTTTTTTATTTGAAATCCTCTTAATCCAAACTTTCAGAGTCTGTATTTCACAGCTACACAGCTAGGATGCAATTTTTTATACAAATAGGTAGGGTTGATTTTTTTTAACTCAATCTGAGAATTATTTTTAATATGTGTTTATCCCATTTAAATTTTTTGAAGTTATAACTATGCTGGGTCTTAGTTTTGTCACCATACTTTATGTTTCTTGGTTTCCTGTTCCATACTTTTCTATCCTTTGACAATTGGCCTGATTTCTTAGGTTTATGATGTGAGTCTGTTTCTATTCTGTCACCTGGGACCATCTGTAGCTTGTTTTAATGAAAAAGTCTTATAATAAATGTAAACATCTATTCCCTGATTCATCAACTTCATACAGACTCCCTTGCTAACCTATTATAAAAAATAAACATGTTGTCTTCCTTCCCCACCTCCTTTCATTTTGGTTTATTAAAGTACAATATTTAATTATTCTAGTAATTCAATATCTTTATACTTGATTTATTAAGCTGAAATACTCCCAACTGATACAGGCTTTCCCCATCACATCCTCTGTCATTCCAGAGCTTAATTATTATTTTACGTGTTTAAAGTTGATGATATTTACATTCTCTTTTATAACAAAATCCCCACTTATTTGACTTTGCTTCTATATTTAAATAGACTCTATGTTTTCTTTATTCATCCCCTCCTCCCCCCACCCCATGACTTTTTTTGTGTATCCTTTTGCTTCCTGGACTTGATTTTTTTTTTTTTTTTTTAAAGACAGGCTCACTATTGCTGTGTTACTTGATTTCTCCTCTATTTAAAAATGTCTCAATTTTCTTTATCCTTGAAGACAACCTTGGTTCAGTATTAAATTCCTATGTGTTACTCCACGTGATGTTTTCTCTTTTAAACATTACATTTAGAAAAACTGTATGCAGTATAATGCCCTACATTCTAGAACTTAATTTTCAATCTTTATTTATTTATTATCTATTAAGATGAACAATTTTCATTTGTTAAAAATTACGACTGAAAATCACCTGAGACAATGTCAAAAATCAGATAATAGCTTAAGAATCCTACCCATCAAAAGAAAAATATTCAGACTTGCATTTAATTTTAAAAATTGGAGGTGAGTATGATCAACTCCCGTTTCAATATCCTATTACTTAGCCAAATCTGCTTTAGGTTTCTTAAGATTTAGATCTCATTAGATGGTAAATTGCCCATTATGTCTGACTACCGTGTTTCCCCGAAAATAAGACCTAGCCGGACCATCAGCTCTAATGCATTTTTTGGAGCAAAAATTAATATAAGACCTGATCTTATTTTACTATAATACTGGGTCTTATATAATATAATAATATAATATAATAACATGTAATATATAACAATATAATAATAATATAATATAATACCGGGTCTTATATTAATTTTTGCTCCAAAAGACGCATTAGAACTGATGAGTCTAGGTCAATAAGACCGGCTAGGTCTTATTTTCGGGGAAACATGGTATGTCCGTGATAGAAACATCTGCGATTGCTTTCAAACTGTCATCACAGCAATTAAGCTAACAGTGATAGGTGGGACACAGTTAGGGCAGAAACCAGCCCTCTATTAAAGTATGTATTTCCCAAACTGAAGAAAAACAGTTTTCTGAGTGAAGACGGACTGTGCACACACTAAATGAACGTGGTTGTGAAGGGCCGTGCATTTCTCTATCCAGTTACTTTAGGGCCTGCCCAGAGCCAGGCTTTGCGGTTACATGAATAAACACGTATATATCACACTTTTATGCCCCTCGGGCTCCAATAGTCCTGCTCTTCTGCTGTTGAGTAGTTTGACTCAGAAAGGAGAATTAAAGGGAGGGCAGAGCTGCCTACCCTACCAGAGGGAGAGGGGTGAGATGAGAGGCAGGGTGGGAGAAGGGTGGGCTACACCTGGGAAAGTGGAGGAAGTGCTGGTTGGGAAGCCAGGGATGCAGGGGCTTCCTTGGGTCATAAAAGAAGATGGACAGACAGCTGTGCACATCACGGCGGGACACAGAATTGGGCTGCAGAAAGGACAGATGGCCCGCTCTCCTTTTCACTGTGTCTCCTCATTTATGTGGTCTCGAGTATCTCTGGAACACTTTGAGACAAGCTCCCTTTCCTGCTGATGGTCCTAGAAAAGTTATGGATGACCAGGGCCAAAACTATCTTAAGCAGCATCCCAGCTCACTCTCACAAATGACCCGCGGGCCTCACTTCACTGTTGACAGCAGGGACTCGGGGAGGTGACAACATGCCCGGGTCACATAGCTTTCAAAGGGCTGACAACCTTGACATTGACTCTACTACAAATATCTACTTGAATGACACGTCTACAGTTACTAGTCAGAGGCTTGGAGACAGAGCTCCCAGGCCTGTCTGCCGTGGAGGCAAGGACACCCAGGTGACAGTGCTGTTCTTAGGACAACTGTGGCATGCCAGCGCCCTAGGGCGGGCAGTGGGGGGACTTCACGCTGCTGGCATAGGTTTGTCATTAAAAAAGAGTCAGGAATTGCCAGAGCTTGGAAAAAACAGCAGCTTGCAAATCTGCAAACAAAAGACCAGACAATGGGTTCCGGGAACGGAGTGTTAGGGGAAGGACATGACAGCAGGGCTGGCCGCTCCAGGGTGTGTTCCCCAACTCCCCAAAGACTACGGTTCTGTGGGATCCTGACGGCAGGACCCCAGTTGTCTCCAGGAAACTCCCCTGTAGCCCAAACCCACTCCTGCTGGAGGAAGCTGGGAATTCGTGTTCTGTGGGTTTTACAACAGGATTGCGGAACGTGGGATCAACACCACATGCTTCCTCCCTTATTTCTAAGATGGCCATGTCTTCATTTGCACGGGTCACAGCTCTTCCTTGCAATCAGCTACGGAGGCTGGAGGGGAATGGATGTGCCTAGAAGACGTGAGGTGCAGCCAGACAAGCCTCACACGTGGTCTCCGTGGCCAGAGCTGGCGTTTCTCAAACTTGAAGGCACTGGCGGCACCCTTGCCGGTTTAACTTGCTTTGCTTGGTAGAATTTACTTGGTGAGCCGCCCTTTAATAATCATATAAGCTGAGAAAGAAGCGACCACTGGAAAAAATGAACAAAATCAGATAAAAGGCTGGTCTCCATGAAGTACCAGGCACGTGGCACATGCTCCAACCAAACAGGGTGTTTCCTTTCCTGACTCTTTTCTAGGACCCTTCCCGCTAGGCGACACCTGAGTGCGGTGTGGTCTGTGCAGAGTACTGACACGACCTACAACCAGCCTGCAGCCAGACACCACAGCTCACTGCCTGCTCAGCAGGGACACAGCACGGGGGGCATTTCCCACTGGCCCCCGATGAAAGGGGCTGACATCACTCAGGCACGCAGAGACGACACGGGCTGATTGGCCATCGTGACTCTGAGGACGTGCAAGGGACATCAGACTCATTTGCCACTGCTTTGCATGTTGTTTTTAATAACTCGCACAAAGAAATACAGACATTTTCTTTCAGGAAATTGTTTAAAAAGTTATGGGCACTTCCAATCCTTCGCTCTTGACTAACTAACCCGACAAGCCACTCAGAATGATACAGTCTGAGGGGAGCACAGGGCAGAGAAGGGAACTGTCCTGACTTGAACCAGCCTGCTGCCCAGAAGCCGGCTTCCAAGTGGGAGACAACTGTGGAGTTGTGCCCCCCCAGGGGTGCCCCCCTGGGGTAGTGCCCCCCCCACGAAAGGATGTGGCAGTCCTAACCCCACAACCTCAGAACATCTCCTCATCTGGAAATAGGAAATAGATAATCAAGATAAAATGAGGCCATTAGTGCCGGCCCTCATGCACCGTGAAACCATTCTCAGGTGAAACACAAGCAGCAGTGAGAAGGAGTGAACAGCAGTAGGTAAATCTTAGCAACACACGCGGAGTGAAATATACACCCTAAATACACAAGGCGCAGCCCAGGAGAACCTCTTCCTGGACAGGCCATGACAGACGTGAGTTTTGCAGGCCATCTGAGGGTGACCCTAGTGGCCCCGGCAGTGAGTGGCTAAAACAGAGGCTAGAGGCATCCTGGGGATGTCTGGACTGACGTGCAGGGGACGTGCCAAAGACAGGTGGCATCGAGCCTGGGGGGCCGTGACCTCTACCCTCTGTCCAGACACACATCCTTGGTTGGCCCCTAGCTTTTCAGGCCACTCCTACCCATCCACCTACCTGGGAATGGGGGGGGGGGGTGCCCATTACCATGGACATAGGACTCAGGCTTTAGTGAGTAACCGAGGAGATCGCTTACCAAGATATCTCGGGGCGCACAACCTCGAGCTTAGTCACTTAACACACTCCTCAAAATTCGTTACGGATAAATCAGAGTCACGGGAAAACTCTGTACCTTCTCCCTAGAAAATGTACCAAATGTCGCATCCATGAGTACGTCTGGTGACTCAGGACAGCCTTCGAGGGGGCTTTCAGGAGCCTGGGGCAGGAAGCTCTGTCCAGAGAGAGGTGAGCCTGCCCTTTTGGCCCAGCCAGACACCCATCAGTCTGCACCCTGAGGGCTCTGTACCAATTACATGGGATGTGGCGTTTTCAGCCTAAACATGAAGGGATATTAAGAGAAAAGCTGTTGCCATCAGGCTGCAGGGACATTGTTAATCGTGCTTTTCCTGAAGGCACAGACCCTCTCTATAGGCCCAAGGGAGTGGTGTCTGCCCAGACAGTAACAAGCAGTTTTCATTCCCTGGATCAACGCAGCGCCTGGAGATGATGGCCCACTAACTAACTGGGCTGCTCCCTGCACTGTCACTTAGGAAACTTAGAGGCACACAAGGGTGAGTGTTTACCTCTTCCTAAAGGTCAGAGAGACCCCTGAGGTGGGAATGGTGGACGCCAGCCTTGTGCCATCTGACCTTCCCCATCCTGATCTTGCACTCATCCTCCCGGGCTCGTCCACATACAATATTCTGATTTTATCTTGTAGTGTGGATTATGTGAGCCAATGTCAATCTTTTTGGGAACAATGTGGGTAAACAGACACACCTGGGTTTGGAGATGCAGAGGTTACCAGTGACCCTGGCGGGGCACCTGGCACAGGTTACAGGACAGTGGGTTCTGGAGCTGTCATGGGCCCCCAGCTCCGTCTGGAGCCAGCTGGGGAAGAAGCAACCACCCTGCAGATATTATCCCTAAGCTGCTGAGAAGAGAGGGGACAAAAGGGAAAACCAAGGGGAATTGTGAACAAAGAAAAGTTTCTGAGTTTCTTTGTGAGAAAGGATATGAGCAAGAGAGAGAAACCTGGTGACATAAGAAAGTAAAATGAACAAAATAAGATCTCCAAGGACACTGTGGGGTGGGACTGGTTGCCGCATTAGGGAGTGTTGTCCTCCAGTGGAATGAGGGTCTAGCAACCCTGGGCCATGGAGATCAGAAAAGGAGTGTCTGGCAGATTTGTTGGGAAGGGGGAGACAGGAAGTTGTGGTAATCTAATGGATCCTTTGGTTTCCTCAAACGTAGGAGATGAGTTCGTCTGCTCAGAAGTTGGAGGGCCTTGATAGGGAGATGACAGTTCAGGATGGCCGCTGACCAGAAGGAGGAGCCCAGCGCCCCACATGAGCTGACATGGCAGGTGTGAGCTGGGCTTGCTGCTGCCCATCCACAGCGCCCTTTAACAGACCCAACTTCTGCCACCTGGCGCTCTCTCTTCAGTGAGGTCTAAGGTTTTCACATACACCCCTTAGTGGGATTGTTTAGACTGAGGTGGATCACAGGCACGAGCTTTTCTCCTGCGCCACCTCCCAGGAGGAACACCAGCGCCTTCTCCTGTCCATACTCAGACTCTGGGGAACAAATCTAAGTTCTCAGCAAGTGTGTCCGCATCTTCCACTTCAAGAGGCTGACATCATGCTGCTCATGAGCGGCGACTGACAATTGCAAAGTAATCAGTAGTTTCTAGTAATCAATTCTTTTACCATGTTTCCCCGAAAATAAGACCTAACCAGTGAAATAAGCCCTAGGAAGATTTTTGAGGATGACATCCCCTGAACATAAGCCCTAATGCATCTTTTGGAGCAAACCTTAATATAAGATTTGGTCTTGTTTTCTGGAAACACGGTATTCACCAGTTACAACAGTCAGCCATTATTTATTAAGAGCATAAAGAAGCCTAATGAATTGAAACACAGGGACATGGGGCCTGACAGCATGGCTAGTGTAAATGATGGCAGGTTTACTTTCCCGGCGACACGGTGCGTGTCACCACGCCCGACACACCTGACGCAGAGCCAGTACTCAGCAAAGCTTTGTTTTATTTGTAAAGCAGTTTCTCCTTTAGGGGCCTGTAAAACATCTTATAAACATCTCTCATGAAATATTAAACTACCCCCTCTTTCTGAGGACCTCCTTCATACACAGAATGATAAAACATCCTAGACTTGGAAAGTCCGTGTCCCCTTGTTACTGCCATAGTAAAACACTATTCACGCAGAAAGGGTCTCACTTTGCAGACTGTACAGATCTGCACCTATGTCCGTGTGCTACTTTAGATCCAATTTCTGAGTCATGCTGCACGGTAAGACGACCTCACATTAAATTCCCACCAAACCTAAAAGAATCGTGAGGTGTTACTTTGCTTATCCACGTGGGCGAACCATTTGGCAGCATCAGCAAGTGGAAATGATCGTGCTTTCTTCCCAGCCCTTCCACTTCAGGCACGTGCCACAGACACATGAGGAAATGTTTATGGCAATGATTTGCAGAGCAAAATAACACCACCAAAAAAGGGATGAAACCTGAATGTCTACGGTAACAGAACTGATAAAACCCTCTCATGATAGACTACACCCCTAAGGACAAAGTACAACAGAACTCTCTAGAAACCTCAGTAAGAAAGAGGCTGTGTGGTGTATGATTTCAGGTACAACTGGAATCCAACTGAATAACGTATTGACTGTTTTGTTCAAAATGTTACGTAGGTGCCCAAACGATACAGCTCATGGCAAAGCTCCCTAAAACAGCCAGACCCATCAAGAAATGCAGAGCAGACAATTTTTCAGTTGTGTGTCACTGAAATAAGACTGAACACATGCAAATAATTAGGAAATTTCATCTACCTGGGTGATATCTCTATTTTACCTTCAGAAAACTCTTGTGGCTCATGGAGCTTCACATCTTACAAGATAGAGTTGAAGTTATTTGTCTCAAAACATACTCCGTCCACAAATTCATTCCATTCTGTTCTTTCTTAGACGTTACTTCAAAGCAGTGATGTCGGCTGATTTTTCTCGAGTCACTTGCAAGCATTCCATATGAGAAGAGCACGTTGTAAAATTCTGTGTTGTCTGAATGCTTTTCTCCTGTGATTCCCAAATTGAAACTTTATTTCTGCCACCTTTGCCATTTGCCATTTTAATCAAATCCACTGAATGGATTCTGTAATGTTTTTCCTGTCCTTTTCTTCCAGTTCCTTTCATTTCTCCAGTATAATTTATTCAAACTCAAAAGAGGTACAAAATATCAAGCTTGCACATAGTGGGGAAGGTCAAGACTACTCAAAAGCTTTTCCTGGCCACACAGAAATCCACTCACAAATCTGCAAAACTCTAAAAACTCTAAAATGCCATCTGCAGTTTATCCAGCAAGACAGCAGTCTTGTTTTTCACCCGGGTTCAGCGCTGCCCCACCCCCAATCCCTGCAACAACCTCTGTGGGGTATCAGCGGATTAGGAAGCAAAGAGGGGGGTAAGTGGCTAATTGATGATGGGGATTTTAGAGGGAGTAGGAAAAGCCTTTCTCTTCCAGTTATAAAGTTCATGAACCACCGCCTAGCTGACAGTTATAATGGCAAGAGGAAATGACACACATCTCCAGGCAGATTTGACAAAATTGGAAAACACCTAAAGAGCTGTAGGACCAGAACCATGACTGATGGAAGGGAGGGAAGACAAGAGGGGGAAGATGATATAGAGACAGGAAGTCCTCTGTTCATAGACCTACGTTTTTATAACAGGCGAAAGGATAGACAGACATAAAGGTCTGACATCCTTTTGTCTCCTATTGTGAGGAACGTTCTAGATTTTGAATTTATCTGAAATCCTAAGACACAAATTTTTCAGGTCATTTCTTGTCCGTTGCCGAACAGTGATAATTCTGTGCTTAATCTACAAAGAGAGGAACTGCACTTGTAAGATTATTTAGAAACAAAGAGATCTGCAAAGCTGTCAACTTCTCATTCCCTAATAAATCATGCTAAGCCACGACCCTTCACTCCAGCTGCAGCCTGGTGTAAAACTGCTACCGTGTTTCCCTGAAAATAAGACTTAGCCGGACCATCTTATTCTACTATAAGACCTGGTCATATATAATACAATATAACATAATATAATATGACATGACATGACATGATATGATATAATACCAGATTTTATATTAATGTACCCAGTTTGCTTTTCACTCCAAAAAGCCCTATCTCCCCGAGATTACTAGGTGTGTATGTCCAGACACCTTACTCACCTGATGTATAGTCAGAACCATGCAGACAGGGAAAAATCTGTAAATTAGAGAGAAGCTGCCCACTCTGGAGGTATGAAAGAGAATTCTAAACTTCCCCTTTACGAATTGTGAACTTAAACACAGAATGAGCTTCCTCACAGTAGGAAACTACCATTTACGCATTTAAAGCTACTGAGACAAAAAAAGACGTGGGGAGCTCCCGCGACACTAGGATGGCCCCTCAGGTGTGGGCCCCTGGCCTGGCGCTGGTGTGGACCGTCCAGTGACAGTTATGGCTCAACCAGTGCTGTGCCTGGGGCCGGGGGCGCTGTCCAGGGCCGCTTCAGGGAGGAGAGCGGTGACTCTCTGACTTTACGTGTTGTCCCGAAGCTCTGAACTTAGTCACTCTTCCTCCCTTCATGTAATGACCTTGACATCTGAAAAATTGGACAAAAAAAAAAAAACAGAGAAAACCTGCCATTCCCTTCTGAGGGAGGAAAAGCAAAGTGCTGAAAAGGGCTGTGCTTCCTTTGAAAGGACTATGAGCAGGGTCATGTTTCTAAAATTAGGGTCACTGTTTTACTCACTGTCTCTTGCTTTTGCCCAAGCTATCCTGGGTATCCACCCCCAAAAAACCGCATCACGTGGCAGGCAGCCTTCTCTTGTGAACCCCACTGAACACATCACCCGGTATTCAGCCCCTCGTGCCACCCCTCCCCTTAAGTGTGGACTAGAAGGTCCCTGCTGGTTGCCATTAGGTTGCAGGAGATTGTAACTTCTGCCTTGCCAGCAATGGAGTGCTTTTGTTGCCTGCCTGCTGTGGCAGAGCAAGCTGCTGAGTTGGAGATTCTCGCATGTCAAGAAATGGAGGCTCGCAGGCCAGCAGCCCCGGGGACCTGAACCCTGCCACAAGCAAGCGAGGTTGGAAGTGGGTCCTTCCCAGCTGAGTCTCAGGTGGAACCACCCCTCACCAACATACAGACTGCAGCCCGTGAGGTGCCCTGAAGCTTAGGACCCATATTCCCGGGACCCAAGAACCGTGAAATAATAAATATATGTTAATTTAAGCCACTAAGATTCTTTGCACAGCAACAAATAACTAATACACCCATCTTTTATTGCATTGTCCAAATAGCACCTTCTTCCTGGAAACTTCTTGCTCTTCTCACCTTCTCCTCACTCCCCTACTAGAAGTAATGTTTCCTTCCTGATCTTTCCATGATACACCTGTCTCCTCTGGTCATCACCGCACTTACCCCTTTCTGATCTAAGTGTTTTGAGCCTACGGCCCCAGCTCGGTCAGCTAGCCGAGGCCAGCCCTTCCCAGATCCTTTGAGCCCCAGCGTGGCAGACACAGTAAGAGCTCAGATGTCGGCTGATTTAACCTGGAGCTAACAAGGTGTGCCTCTGCTTTTGGAAAATCTCGGGCAGGAGGCACACGGCCATCAGAGGACACAAGAGGCCACCAGGACCAGTGGCAGCTATCCCCATTCTCACCGTCCAGTAAAACTCTGAAAACACATGGCCTGTGTATTGCTAATTTATTTATAAAGGGAAATACTTATTTTTTCTGGTGACTAAAAAAAGACACTACTTCTTATTGCAAAAGAAATGGAAAATACAGAAAAGTTTACCAAGTGAAAAAAAATAATAACCTGTCACAGCATCACTCAGTCACTCTGACATTGACTTTTACGTCCTTCTAGAATTTGTATGTCTACATACTTCCTGACTTTTAATTAAATTACAGTTTTTGCCATATTACTGTCTCCTAGCCTGCCTTTTGCATTTCATACATGTGGATATTTTTCTTATCAATTAACATTTGAATATCTATTTGATTCTTGAACATTCAAATCCTGTATTAATGTACATTTAGGTTGTTTCCAGTTTATTACTATCATAAATAAAATGACAGAAAGGGAAGTTATAACTTAACAATCCTAGAAACCACTGTTTGGGAAGGAAGTCCCCAACCTTTTAGAAACCCTTCCAGCAAATTCCCTAGGTCAATTCCCAGGCACATATCTTGCAAACTCTCACTTACTGCCGGAAGGCCAGTGGGTGGAAACCAGGAGGGACAGGTGCAGGGAAGAGGGGAGGGCAGGCCGCCAAGGCCGTTCCAGAGCAGAGCAGAGACTAAGGCACAGCTTGGACACAGAGGAGTCCCCTGAAGGCCATGGTGAGACACCAGCCAGGGCCACAGAAGCTAACACTTTGTCCTGGTGCCTCGGAGCCTGGCCCTGCCTCCCATCTTGGCAGATTTAATTGTCCTCAGGCTAGGCTAATTCCATCATCCCTATAGCCCTAGAAGGAGTTACCAGAATTGGTCCCATTTTACCGATGAAAGAGAATGTGACTAATCCATGGAGTTGCAAAAGAAAAGTCCCCATTGAGAAATGTCCCAGCAATGGGACCCACCACCAAGAAACTATGCAAAGGTGTTAGATGTTATTCATGCCTTTCCTGCCAATGGTTCTCATGAGATATCCCAGAATCTCACACAGCAGGTGCACAGTTAGAGCCTAGACACACCCACCTGTATGTTTGCAGGATGAGTGTTTGTGGAAACACATATGTGGTGGGTTTGGAAATGTGCACAGTCTCAAACAAGTGCCAGCAATATCGTTCAATGGAGATGGTAGGAAAAACCAAGAGTTATTTTTAAACTGAGAGAGAGAGAGAAAAATACCCTAACATCAGAAACAAAATTTACAAGAGTTAGCAGATATTTATAAAACTCCTGACAATCTTAACGTCTGCAGTGAGTCATTCAGATTTAACTTGTCTAAACTTGTGTCTTCAACAATTTTACATTTCCTCTTTTCCTTGATATTTTCCATGGTGCTGTTTCCATATTTAAATAGTTCTAAATGTGCAAGTCACTTAAAGCTATAATGCATAAAAACTTTAAGCAGATAAACTTAGAAATGTGAACTCCAAGAAGCCTACTAAGTATAAGGTTCCCAAATGAATTCCTTGAACACAACTGTTAGGTCAAAAGCATAATCCTCAATGTTTGTGAAAACACTTTGGCTTTCTATCGAGGAAGCTTAGCCCAGACTGCGAGCCCATCAGTTTCATTTGCAAAGGTTTCACCTGTGCTTGAGTCAGGTGACTGAGACAGTACAAGATACCACTGTAAATTCCATAAAGGACAGAGAAAGGGCTTGTCACCAAATTGGGAGTTTCAGGTTACGGGACCCCACAGTGGTGGAGGACAAGCGCACGTCCACATAGCCCTCTCTCTGGCCGGTGCAGCCACACGAGAGACCCCTACAGACAGGGCACATATGTTTACCTGGGCAGCCATTCATCCTTGGAAAGTTCTGGTTTGAGAAGAGCTAGTGTGAACCAGACCTGCCCCCTCACAGCTCCCACCCACTGATCCCCTGGTATCTAGAGTCCCTCTCCGTGAAAAGGCCAAGCATTTGAAAACCTACCCTATTTGTACTATGTCCGTCCCCTCAGGTTAAGGACACCAGCTCCTTCACTGTTTGCTACAGGGCATGCTTTAAGATAACTTACTCACTAAATATTTATAGAACACCGACCAGGGCCAAGATCCAGAGCCAGGGCCCTTGCATGCAGGCATTAAAGCCTCTTCAATGAACACAAACATGCTCCTAGTGGTTTCCGGTCCTTACGGAGTGCAGGGTGTGAGCGGAACACAGTAGTTGGGTTTGGGCCGCCCTCCCTCCCGCGGCACCCTAAGGCATAAAGGGACGTCAGCCCAGCATAGACGTCCTGGCGCCCAAGCCAAGGTCACTGTCATCCTAATAATGTTTACTTTACCGGTGGCCAAGGGACTCATAGCACCTAACATGTACGTTTAAAAGCAGTAAAAAAATATATACGGGGGGGCCAAAAATATATATATACACATTTTAAGAGAGGAAAAAAATGATTAAAATTGTAATAATATATACCGACAACAAAAGATGAACACAAGTCACGTTTCACTTCTGCAATGACAAGAGGTGCTCAAAGTGGTTCCCATCAGCGTCCAGACACTTCTGATGACAGTAAACTACTGACCAAAGTGAGGAACGCAGACCAAAGTGTCCACTTGTATACGTTTTTTTGGCATATAATATAGTATTATATAAAATATTATGTTAAAATTATATAAAATATTATATAAAATATGTGTTATATATAGCCATCCAAAGAAGTAGAGAGACATTACCCAAAGATAGGCTATTCACTAATCCATAAAGAATAATTGTCTTTTTATGGGAAAAATAAAAATAGATTCCTATATCACCATATATAAAATTGAATTTAGGACACTAATTTAGTACTAGAAGAACAAAGAGATAGTCTTTATGTTTTTAGATAGGAAGAACTTCTTAAACAACAACCCCCAAAAATTAACTAGAGCACCGATTGGTTTGAGAAACTTAAAACTTTCTTAACTACTAAAGACCCCACACACAGACAAAGGCACAGACCACAAACCACTTGGAGATATTTGCAGCATTTGTGATAAGGGATTAATACCCAGAATTTACAAGGCACATCAGCGATCATTAAGAAGAAGACAGATTGTCTAACTGAAAAATAAATAATGGATATGAACAGACAATTCACAAACAAGGAAACCAAAATGGCCAAGAAAATATTTCAATAAATGTCCCACGTGCCCCGTAACGTAGAAACACAAATTAAAATATTTCATGGATAAGGTTGGCAATATGTGTAAAAGGTCTGAAAACATCAGTTCTCCCCTCTTGGCAGAAAGCTACATAGAGAGGAACTGGCAGTACCTAATAAGATTGAAAATGTGCGTACTTTTTGATGCAATCCACTTCAGCACATATAATTGCGAGAAAGGACCCTGTTGCAGGGACGTCTAACACCCCAGATTTGGAGACAGTGAGATGTCCATTAGGTGGGTGAGACCAGGAAAATCAGTAACATGCTGAAGTATAAGGCAGGTTGCAGAAATGCAATACACTGCAATTCCACTGATGAAACTTTAAAAACGCCTAGAACAATGCCACGTACCATTTATACATATGTTCTTATCCACATGCTATACAATGGAAAGGCGCAAATAAAAAGGGCTACACACCAAGCACAAGCTGGTGGCTGCCTTTGGTGCAGGAGGGGTGGTGGGGAGGGATGGAGAAGCTTCTCAAAGGGGCTTCGGCTCGATTTGCGCACCCTCAGACGCGCGTGTACCCAATGCAGCTCTGGTGCGTACTCGAGGGCTGTGTGGAAGCGTGGGATGTTGAATGTCAAATCATCCTGTGTCCTTCCCTAGATTTAACTTCCTCCCAACTGGAAAAGGGAAAGCACAAAAATAAAAATAAGCTGGAACTTGAGTGGATAACTTGGCCCCTAATTAGCACCACCTAATCGAATTAGACTAGTAACCAGCTTATGAGTCATCAACTGCTCACACACCCTATGTGTGCCAGCCTCCACAAAGTGGGAGGGTCCGTCCTGGTGCCCGCGCGCTGGGTGCAAAGGGGCTTCAAGCTCACCCTGTGCCACGCACCACCCCCTGCTTCACTCAGCCCACCAGCCCCCTTCCCAGCCGCCATTCTTCTCTGTGCTTTATTGTTCTCCACTGCACACATCACTGTCCCACACCATATCTTTTTTATTAGTTATAATGTTTGTTAATTGTTTAGTCAAATGAATTTTCCACGTGGGTAAGGGTTTGGCATTATCTTACTGGCACAGGCCCCAGGGATGAGAGGATAACGGTGGGGCTCTTTGCACCAACGCTGAGGGGCGGGCACATGCACAGGCCCAGCACAAGGGGAAAGTCCCCAGAAAGAAGCAGGAATGGCTCCCCACGGGCACTGCGGTAAAGCCACGACCATCGACCATCCACCCAACAGGGAGCCAGAATTCCTCCCGAGACGTTTATTACAGGGCTAAAGACCTGATATAAAAAAAGCTAATATATTTCCCCAAAGACTATTCTGATAACCAAAAAACAGGGCAAGACACACCTCTGTCCACTGCACCCAATCTGGCATTTCCTTCCCACGCTTTTCCTCTCATATTTCCACAGTGATGCACTTAAGCTCTGGAACCGGGGCTGTCCAAGTGACCCCAACCCTCCAGCATGAGACTCCTTCACTGGGTCCAGCTGTCACCCCAGGACAGGAGTCACAAGGGAACCTCAGGGTGAGCTCCATGGGGAGGACTGAACCAGCACATGCGGGGCGCGGCCTGTGAAAGCTGCTTTAGCAGGGTCTCGGGCTCACGGGCCCAGGTGGCAGGTGAGGGCCCTCCTGGCACCGCCCATGGCCCCCAGCAGCCCACAGGCAGGAAGGACTCGTTGGAGGACACCACCCTGGGAGAAGCACACAGCCTGACCAACTAAAGAACGAGGAGGACCCACACGACTTCCAAATAGCAGTTGGGCAGAAGTGCAACGCTACACGTGTGTGAACATCAGCGGCAGGCTCTGCCCTTTGTTGCTATGACAACCATGCTGCTTACACCACAGAGCTCATTAGCACTCCCTGCACCTCACAGGCCGAACCCCTGGCAGTCAGGACCTGAATGCAGATTCTACATCTGTATTCACCTGGCTCACGGTTGCTGCAAGGGGGTTCACCTCCTCCTTCCCTTGTATCACCCAAATTACAAACCAGACCTCCATCAGGCAGGGCGCAGGCTCCCTCCGGGTCAGCCCTCCCAGTCAGCGGTCGGCCCGTCCCTCCCTTTCCCAGCAGAAATAAGGAAACCGGAGATGGAGACACACGTTACAGCTTTGAATAGTTTCCTTGTCATACCAGCTTCTGACACTGTCTTCCCATCAACCAGCGAGGGTGGCGCTGGGACCCTGACATTACGCAGCTGCAAGTCTACCTGTCTCTGTGGGTCCCCCGAGCCTCCCCTGAGCACCGAGTTTCTGCGGGCGGCTCCCTATTGCCACACTCAGGAGCAAAGGCTTAGGACCCAAACATGGGGCCCTCCTTGCACTCCCGAAATGCCTTCCACCAACCTGCATCTTCCTTTTCAAACGGCCCTGAGGACATGCGCCCTGCAGATATGGTGGCTCCCCGGGGCCAGCAGCGGTCCCTCACCCTCCACTGGGGAAGCAAAGGGCTCCGAGCACAGGTGCTCCCCGGCCACCACCCTGCGGTCACTTGTGGGCCACAGTGGCCACCGGCGTGAACACACGGAAGCTTGACAACTGCTGCTAGCACATTCCCGTGGTCTGGGGCGGGCGCGGAGCCAGGAGGCCGCCCCTGGTGTCATTAGGATCCCGGGGGCATTTGTCTCCTCTGCAAACACAGGGCCTCTATGGCGACAAGCTCGGTAAAGAACAGCGCTGGGTCCTGCACTCTGTGGAACTGAAGCAGCAGGGCCAGAGGGCAGAGAGGTACACAGCAGGATGGCCACAGGCCCACAGGACGGCAGACAGCGGCGTCCTCCCAGCGGCTCGGACATGGTTGTGTCCCCTTAAGGACAGGCACAGAACAAGTGAGGTCAGAACACCTGGGGAGAGTGTGGGGTGGGGCCCAGCGCTTTGTTTATCTTGCGTGTCCTGTCAGCCTTGCTCTGTCCCCACTGACAGGAGCAAGCCGAGTGGTCACCCAGATTCAGTCGGTGACAGGAGTCGGCCCTGCTGTGGCTCCAGCTGGAGACAGGGGAGGCGGCCTGCAGGACTGAAGCCCCTCCCCAAAGCTCCCGGGCACGGCACCCCCGCACAGGGAACCGGCTGCTCTGCTGTGTCCTCGGTGCCCTCAGGGCAGAGTCGGCGCGGGCTGCGGGACACAGACTGCACATGTGTGTTCCTCACAGTTCTGGGGGATGGAGTGGTGAGCCGGCGGCCGGTCTCTCCTGAGGCCTCTGTCCTCGGCGTGAAGATGGCCATCTTTTCTCTGGGTCATCACATGGCTGTCCCTGTGTGTGTGTCTGTACCCTGATCTCTTCTTCTTATAAGGACCCCTCCCTGCCTGAGGGCCTGTCTGCAGGGAGAATCGCCCTTTGGTGACAGATAGCAGATGAGGCTGGGTTGTGGGCACAGGGACCCTCCGCCCTGCGAGACTGCAGGCTGTGGTGACCTGAGTCTTTCTGGAAATGCTGGGTCCCAGGTGCAGCCTGGAAAGGACCCTACACAGGAGGAGCCAAGCATCTCTGAGCTTCGAATGGTGGGGTTCCTGACTTTTCAGTCCGTGAGCCCCATAAAGTATTTTTCACTCAAACCAGTTGGATTGGACTTTGTATGACTAGTGGATTCCAACACTTAGTCAATTGGGGGATTTTTTTGCAAAACCAACAGGCACACAGACTCCTGGAAATCTATACAATAACCAGAATGTTCTCATAACCATTCAGCCAAGCGCTATGGAGCGGAAAAAAAAAAAAAAACCCTGCCAAAAGGCAGAAGCCTATCTCCCCATGAGAAAGAGACCCCACCGAGCAGAGGGCCAGCACCAGGCAGGATGTGTGGAGGCCGCGATTCTTCTCTTCCTTCCAGTCCCGTTGACAGAGTATTTAATCCGTACCCGGGAGCTGGTATGTTCAAAAATCTTGCTGTAAAGGCTCTGTCAATGGCTCATGGGCACTGATTAGAAACTAGGTAAAGTCAATGTTCATTATTTTAAATAGAGACTTTGTTTCTAAGTATTCAGTTGTTCATGACCTGTGACCTTCCACACAGCAACAGTCCAGCTCCCTGGGCAGCACGGGAAGCCTCGGGGTGACCTCAGGCAGAGGAGACGGGCTATGAGATGCAGGCTGGTGAAGGATAGCCATGGCGGCTGTTGGAAAGAACACTAGAGCACAGACCGATGCTGTGCAAACCTCAGCTTCAGATCAGAGGACCAGCGCACACACTTAAGTTTAAAGAGACAACTTAGAATCAAGTGGAAGAGAAATCTTAAAAGAGAGAGAGAAAAAAAATCTTAGTTTATGCATTAGATTATAAAATGGTAGGGAGATAGCTACTTCAAAAGATATTAGCTAAGAATATCGATGAGTTCTTAAGTATTTAAACTAAGCCCAGGATGACAGATCCACAATGAGGGATTAGGCGGTAACAGAAGAGGTCAATTCCCTGTCTCGGGATCGTTCACTCAAACCCTCTATTGTGCAGATGGAAGGACTGTGGCCACAGGGCCTGTCACCTCCCTGGGAGGGTGACTCAGGTCAGAGCCATCCCACTGTGTCCCCTGCCTGCTGGGATTAGTCCCCACCCATTCCCCCCGCAGTTCTGAGGTGACGAGACTTTACTTCTTGGTGAAATCTGGCCCACATGGGTGCACACCCTGGGGGGACGTTCAGCCAGTGGTGACAGCAGCCAGGCCCTGACCCCATCTGAGCCTCATGATGTCCTGGGAAGCTGATGAGTCCCACCCTGGCTCTGACACATGGCCTGGGTCACTGCTCTGTGGGCTCAATTCTGCAGAAGGCAGAAGCAAGATGTCATCTCCCTGGCACGTGGCATTAACTGCCACCCCCTCCCGTCTGCCGTTACTCTATTTCTGTGTGAGTGCCATTGACCCTTGAACAACGAGGTGGGGCACCCAACCCGCAGTGTTGAAAATCCGTGAACAACTTTTGACTTTACATGGACTCTTCGCATGGTAGGTTTCCATCCACAGATCAACCAAGTGCACATTGAAAACAGTTCCCAATTCACTGCTGGGAAAGGGAAAATACTTATTCAACCTGCAGCTGGCTGGTTGACTCCCCCAATGTGAGACCCGCAGATAGGAAGGGCGGACTGTATTTACTGAAAATCAATCAGCATATAAGTGAAGCACGTAGTTCAAACCTGGTTATTCAAGGATCAAGGGCACACCCTTTGCCCAGGACAGAGGGGCTGCTGAGGGGAGGCCCACCGAGCTGTTCAGGGGTGCACCCCTAGTACCCAGCTTGCAAAACGCAACTGCTCCATAAAGAAATACTGTGGAATGGGTGCACCAACGTCCTTAGTTAGAACAAAGAGAGGCCATCTCTGGTTAGACAGCAGTACTCACCTGACTTTCTTTGTCCATTTCAAAATTAACCTCTTGCAAATTAAATTTTAGTCATAACTTCTGAATAGTCATCTCTGCAAAGAGCCAAGGAAATCTCTTAAAATCTCTGTTGTGTTTTCCAACGTGAGCAAGCTGGATACTAACGGAGGGGGGGGGAGGAGCATTTTGATATCATCTTGATGTTCACCACCCTTTGCGAGTGAAAGTGGATCCCTGTTTCTTTCCACTCTGTTTTGTAAAAGCAGAGTCCCTTGTCACATGCACTGCCCCCATAAGAAATCAATGTGTGTCTCCAGGAAAACCTTTTACTGTAAGCAGATGAATGAATCAATATCACACTCCACTTATCTGAGAAGAAAAGGTTTTAAGAGCCACAAGAGTGACCCGAAACTATTGGAGCCACAGAAACACGTCAATCCATCGCATTCTAAGAATTACCTGAACTTCTTTAAGATTCCAGCTGCTACATTTTCACCTACTCGTCACAATTTCTCTAAGGCTTCACTGCTACAGATTTGTTTTAAACAGAAACTTTCCTTGACAAAGTGGGAAGAGAGAATGAATAAATCGACAAACGTTTATTGAACTACAGTTTGTAGACTGTCTCCTCTGTGAGATAGGCCATTACTCCCCTGCAGCCACTTTTTAACAATTCAAATAGTAAATGTTTTGAGTTAGCTGTCCTTAATAACATTCAAAGGTAAACTGCTTTTCAAAATTCCTATCCAATTTGTGTTTAAATGTCTCTTAAAAGTGATAGAAATATTTCTCAATTGTTTTTTGTTTCTAAAGCAATATAATTAGATTTCTCCTCCCTAATTCCAGGCAAATCAAAACCTACCTGACCTAGATTTTATTATCTATTCCAACTAAATTGTTGCTTACACTTTATATTACAAAATAACTGTGTATAATGCTGTCAGAGTTTTTCTTGTCCTATATTAAACACAAAATATCCTATATATCTATGAAAATCACCAATCTGTGTCGGCCTTGTTACACACTCTTCTACAGCTATCTTTCTAATATTCACCATATTCTAAAAACAATAATGTGTCAACTTGGGCAAGTAAATAATAAATCACACCGCAGTTTAGAAATGCATCCCCAGGGGACATTTAACTGTTGTCACTGAGAGATTACACCTCACTAGAAACACATCCTGCTGCTACCTACTTAGATTGTGTTCATCAGATGTGCTTAATTAAGCTATTATTTTATTATTATTATTATTACATACAATGTGGTTCAACAGTCGCAAACATTTATGAAACTAGGAAAATATATGGACTTGCCCGTGGGCCATCAAGAGTTCACAAGGAAAGGCCCCTTAGAGACAGACCAGTATCAGAAACGGCCAATCCAGCCGAACGATGATGAGGAACCAACGTTCTGGAAATCACCTTTGCTTGTGCTGGTGCTGGATCATTCTCTCTGGCTATCCCTCACCCGCTGTGGACCCACCCAGGGTCCCCCACTGCACACGCTTGGCAGGGCACAGGGTCACTCCCGTATTGGTGTCTGCATTTCATGCCACCCCCACGAGTGTCCGTCTTATCACCTGGAGTGGTTTCTCACATGCAGGTACTTGGTCTTGCCTATCTTCTCATGTCCTACAACATATATGTTGAGTGTTCTAAAAAGAACTGACAATGTTTTAAAACACAGGTTTTATTATTATTTAGGTATGTCCAAGCCAATAGATCAGAAGACAACTGCCAGTTAGAAGACAATTTGCTACTCACAGTTCTTAAGGGGAGGGGATATGCCATACCGAGAGCCCTGGGGTCAGTTAGGAGGCAGGGAGAGTGCGGAAATGTGGGCGAGAGCCTTTCCTGCGGTTCCCACGGAAGGAGCAGGTGAGATTGGGGAAGCAGGCTTGAGACTGGCAATCTGCAGATTCCAGCAGACTCTGGGGCCCATGGGCTGTCCCTAGTTGTCTGGTCCTGGCTCTGGGGTGATTAGGGCAGGAGGATACGGTCCCCAGTGTGAGTTGATAGAGGAGGTGGGCTCTGGGTGGGTTGAAAGGTACACTCCCAGGCGAGTTGTTTACTATCTTAGAAATCAGCTAAGCCGGGGAGGGCCAGTCTCCAGGGTCAGTATTCCCCAGATGTCAAAGTATCAGATGCAGAAAATAACAACCTGCTTAACACAGGTGGGAGGCTCACTTTCCCGGTGCTCTGATCCTATGGCCATTATACTGAACCCTCCCAATGCCATTCTTGACCATCATGTGAAGGGAGGAGCTCTGAGTGGGTGTCCACAGCCAAGGGTCTGGCCCCCCACTCTGCCACTCACTCACTATATGATCTTGGACAAGGCATTTCAACTTCTGGGACCCTCGGTCTCCTTGTCTATAAAATGAAGAGGATGGGCTATGTGATTTCTAAGACTCCTTCCAGCCCAAATTTTATGAGCCCTTCCTTTAACCTGCAACACAGAAGATCTGCACTTATCAAAAACTCCAAACCCAAGACCACCACACTCTAACGAAATGCATGGGTCCCCCCACTCGCCAACATGTCGGAGGATCATCTGAGGTGTGGCTCCCACTCGTGTTTCCAGATGGCTGCAATGTCCCTGGATGACGTCAGATTTTCAGGGAGCTGTTGACGTGGACCCCATAGGGTGGACTTCTCATAGAAATGCTTTCTCCTGCTTTGTATTATATTTGGTCTCACCACCTCAGCCTACAATTCAGGCCATCACAAAAGACATGACTCAGAAACACACTGTACTTAACAGAGGCTATTATGGGGGCCTGCCTTTTCCGGGTGCCCTGGTTCGAATGACCTGCGGGAGATGCTTGTCTCTGGGCTCAGGGGACAGAAAGTGCCTGGAGAGCTGGCTTTTATTTTTTGTTGGGTTGGTTAGGTTTTTGTTTTCCGGCTTGTCTGTTTTAGCTTTCACAGTCGGTGTCCTGTCCTTGGGAAGCCAGCCATCTCAGAATGAAGCCCACCGCCCACCTCTGGAAGCCTGCTGTGCCTCGGACCTCCTTGGAGAGCTGAACCTCAGACCTCGCTTCACATCCAGTTTTGCTACTTATTTCCTTTACCTCAACATACGTACTTACTTCTGGTAAATCTCATAGTGAAAGTTCGTTAACTTACTGAAGTCTTTGGGAATGAGAACAGTATCAAGAAGGAAATGCCCCCAGGGGTGTGGTGTTCATGTCATCAGAGCCCACGGCCCCCTGAGGGACGGCTGTGGGACACAGTGAGCTAGGACTAGGGACACTGGGGGGCAGGCTGGAACTCGGGGTGCCACTTCCACTGGACTGTGCCTCCAACCTGTATACATGACCTTGCTCGCTTTATCCTCAACGTATGAGAAAACCCCTTTCATTCACCTTATAAAAGCATTTAAAAAAATTATTCTAAAAGTGATTTTAAAGTGAAATATAAGTTTACCTTAAAATTCTATGTTCACGCATAGAGCTCTACAAATACAAAACTATTGATTGAGCCCAAGTCTGCACATGCGCTAGAGACAGTGAGTAAAGCAGGGTCAGGATATCTCCTGTCCGGCTTACACAGCTGTATGCGCGTAGCTGGACAGCCACAGATGGGCCTCAAAACAGTGGTAAGACTCACAAAGCCTGTGCTCGCGTGTGTGGCCATGATTTTCACATCCCTGTGTGTCACACTCTCCTTTTTACAGAGTTAGGGTGACACAGTGCCGAGTATTTTCTCTAATGAATCTAGCAGGCATGGTAGGAACTGTTCTCGTGACCTGTTGGACTGTAACCTGATGCATATACGAGTTATTTAATTTAAAAATGGGAGAAGTCTGGGGGCTGGGGGAGGGGGAGTTAGCGTTTCATGGGGACGGAGTCTCAGTTTGGGGGGACGACGGCACCGCAATGTGCTGTGCGTGCGCTTAACGCCACTGAGCTGGGCACCTGAAGTGGTTAAGATGGTGACTTTCAGGTTGCGTATATGTTACAATTTTAAAAGTTTTTTAAAAAGCAAAAAGAAAATTTAAATCTGATTCTTCTTACCTAAAATATTACCTTTTAACAATAGTTTTAATAAACATGAACTTTGTCACATTTTCCCCCTTCGCTTCTAATATTGCAGGAAAATGAGTATCCTCACTCTCCTTGATCATGAAAATAATCGTGAGACCCATAACACTGAACTCACTTGTGCTGCAAAGGACCCTCAAAACCAAGACGTGTTTCCGAAGGACGACAGCTTTCACCAGAGTTGTGACCTGCCCTTTGCCTGTTTCTGTGATCTGACACTTTCCCGGTTGATGATACACAGACTTTCACTCGGCCTCCGAAAACAGCTTTTGAACTTGCCCTTTATTGGCCCAAATGTATCACATTAGTAATTTCCCAGCAAAAAATACAGATCGTTGAAAGTTGCCCAGAGCCCCAGTCCCGGAGCGCAGCCTCCCCTACCTTCCTGAGGAACAGGTCCTGCAGCTTCCTGTGCGGCCGCCTGATCATCCCGCAGCCTCGGCGCCCAGGGGCCAGGTCCACAGCCTTGGAGCCATCCCGGCCTCTTCTGTTATCACCGCCCACGGCCCCGCTGCTCGTCACCAGGCAGCGTCTCCCTGCACATCCGCCTGCCCCGCCCTCCTCCCAGCAGCAACAGATTTGCAATCAAAGGAGTCCTCCAGCCCTCCCTTCTTCCACACCCCAGTCTGGCTGTGAGACGCCTGGCTGCAGACAAAACCCCGCCTGGGACTCACCAGAGGGAAAGGGGAGAGTGGGAGAGGTGCAGCCTCCAGCTGTCCCCTTCTGATCGAAGGGCAAAGTAGTGTGCTTGGCTCTGATAAAGATAAGCACACGCTTATCTGATAAAGCACACGCTCTATCTAACCCCACCTCTGCCAACCAGCCACAAGTTCAAAACTGTCAGAGACCCTGAGAGGGGCAGCCCACGAGATCCCTCCATACAGGCACTTGCCAACCGCCAGAGCCAGAAAACGCACCGCCCAGTCTTCTTTTTAATAATTAGTCTTAATTTTAGTCCTTTTCAGACTAAAAGGAGGGAGATAATAAAGGTGGTGGCTTATTTTTTAGGTGATGCTGGGTCAGCTAAGGCACATTGATTTTGCAAGGATTGCATTCATTATCCATCGTATTAGTTCTCTGCGTAATAACTCACCGTGTTGACACGCACACATGCACACACATACATGCCTGTACACACACATGTACACACAGTTTCTCTCTGCAGCTACCACGGGCTCACTTGTAGTATGTCCTGTCTGTGTAACAGAAAAATCTGCTTTGCCTTCCTCGTGAAAACTGGGTTCCCACATTTCCTCCACAACAGCCAGCCCTTTGTGGCTGTCCCTTGCCTCATGCCTGGCCTTGGTCCAGACAGAGGTGTGCAAGGTTTAGTGTGAACGCAACCTCGGAACAGTGAGTAATAGGTTAGAGGCAGAGCTGTGATGCTGGTCAAGTGTCCTTCCTGATTTTTATTTTTTAAGCCTCTTGTTAGTATATAAATAGGCTTCTCCTCTGAAGTTGGAAAGATGCACTATGGCAAAATGACCAATTAGTAATTAGCTTTTAAACAACAGGTAACAGAAGTCATGGTGACGGATGTGGGTGTAGAAATAAACTGGAATAAAGATATAGGGCTTAAAAAAAGGACTCAAAGGCAAAGAGGAAATTCAAGACTGAAATGGACAGAAATTGCCCTGATGTAGGGCTGGGCAAGTGAGAGGTACGGCCCTGTCGTCTCTTCCTTAACTCTAAAGTGCTGAAGAATATGTCTTTTCCAGCCAAATGAAAACAGTCAAAGTACAATTGTCCTGTCTCGAGTGGCCACTATTCCAGGAAATTTGTTCTAACCAGGCTTTCATTCGCCCCATTGCTCCTAGAGCACACGCACTGTGTGCTCTTTTTCTCAAATAGGACATTGATTATCATGCACCTATCTGTGTGAATGTGTTTTCATGTGTAAGTGTGTATAAACATTCACATGCGCACATATCTCATACAAACAACACAGGAGAGAATGGAAGAGTAGTTAGTTCAGCCCTTTAAGGGGCGTTCTAAGACATAATTCTCGTTAATCATACGTTCCATTAGAAAAATTATTAGGAGCCTACAATACAGGATCTTTAAAAACGTGTACCATATGTCTACCATTATATATGCGTCTTTTCTGTTCTGGAGCCATCGGCCATCAGGATATCTAAGCAGACTGATCATCCTGCTGAGCTGTCACTTGGAGAATAAAGCATGCTCTGTTCGTTGGCCAAGTTATAGCAATAGAGCAAAATGCCTCTGTTTTTAAAAATCTCTCAATTACTTTTTGCTACTGATGGCTGGCACAGAACAGTAACGGGGAAATAAAGAGAAACTGGCGTTCTTCCTCTTCTCACCAAATTTCTTACCCATTATTCGGTGTGGGTCTAGGCAGTCCTGTCCTTGAGTCTTGAGTTCTCCCTTTGTTAAAGCAGCAGAAGCTTAAAAACAATTCCAGGTCTATACCTTTAACCTAAAATGAATGCACATCTCACCCATTTCAAAGGTCCTAGATCTTAAACTCTACGTACATGCTTTCTTTCCCAGAAACAAGCAGTCTTTCTTGGGAACACCCTTCACCACGAATAGAAGAGGCGGCTCGCACTATAAACATGTCTGCAGCCCACTCCTGCCCTCTTGTGGGCACCACGCAGAAGCGTGGAGGGTATTACAGAGAGAGACCTTCTCTTCAAAGCCCACTCCACCACATTTCTGAGCGCTTAAGGAGGACAGTACGAAACACTTTCCTTAAAACCTAGGCTCTTGCGGTCCTCCATGAATACTTTGTTTTAATTGTTTTATTACTAGTCCTTGTTTTAATTATGTTATTATTAGTTCTTTGCTTTAGCCAAAGAATATAGTATCCAGGCTGGATTGAGACTTTAAAAGAATTTTTTACTGACTTTCTGCTGGGGGTCAGTGTTGAGACTCTGGCATTATATTTCACACACACGAGAATCAAATGGAAAGGTTTTGGTCACTATCTGTCTGTAACCTATTGAACCCCTTAGAAACGGTGCTTCTCTCACATGAAAAGTGTTCCCAGCTTAGGCAACAGCATTGCCACCTGGCAAGCGGCTATAAGACAAAAGAAAGTGGGCTTATCTGGGGCACAATCATTTCCTTGGATTATTTTGTATGCAGAAAAAAAGAAAGGCTTCATAAGACAACGTTTAAACATCTACTTCTAAGGGTATATCTATCTGATCTACCACATGAAGAAGAAATCCCCAGAGCTAAACAAGAAGCACCTCAACCACACCAAAGAGAAGCTCACAGAGCTCTTTGTTGACCATGAGGTCAACCAGGTAGATGATTGCTCGCTGGCGACTCCGTCATTCAGTCTGGCTGTAGACAAGGAGGAAGTATGAGCCTGGTCTGTCTTTCCCAGGAAACTCTCTAGGTTAGATCAACACAAGCCAAAGCAAAACTCGAAAAAGGTTCAACCAAAAAACTGTCGTCTTTCCTACACTACACAGTTTGCCCAAATCACTTGAAACAGCCTGTTTACTTGCCGTGTCCCTCACGCGGGTTGTGGGGCAGCGCAGGGCTAAAAAAAGACAGTAGCCAAGATTAGAGTGCTAGCAGGGCCAAGGGACTCAAGCCTCAAGGACTGACTCCGAATGGGCTAACGCATAGTTTTTATTGGTAAACTTCTAAAGAGGTAAAAGATTGTTAATCTCAAGATCTGTGTGTTACTAGCCGGCTAGCTGTCTCTCCGAAAGTTCCCATTGTGTTCCAGCTGAACTTTGCCTTCACACACACACATCTGCAAGGAACCCATGGAAGGGGAGGGACCGATATAATTCCATCGGGCCTCAGTTTGCTGAGGCGCTCCCTTGTGAAATCCTGGGAAGAGCGCGGGGGAACAAACGGTTGGCAGCTGTAAGGCAACACTTACTGACAATTCTTGTTCCCTGTCTGGTGGCTGTATGTCCGAGGACCAGAAGAGAGATGGAGGGGCAGAGGATCTGAAGAAGCCTGACATAAAGTTAGTGGGTTTTTTATAACAGTATCCCAACTGCAATTCAATGCAAACTTCCATAAGAATTAAAAGGTAATTATCTAGAGCTTGGTCCTTTTGAAAATGCATTAGCAAAATAGATGCGGGTCTTTGGTCTCTGGCTGAATGGCAGTCATGTTAGATCTAGTTGCTTTGCAATAGAAACCTTTCATTTTTAATGGGACTTAATTGTAGGTATATGTAGTATGTGAACTGAATGTTACCATGGTGACTATGGCATGAAATTGCCTTTTATCTTGTGCATGAGAGATTGTCCTAACAATCTTGGTTTACTCATCTTCAAATTATTTTGAAAAACAGCTATCACTGTTTATTGGCCGCTGCTTTGAAGGGACTGCTGCTGTCGTCGCTTGGGGCATCCATCCTCCAGCAACAGAACCAAAATGCTCACACAATTAAACCCAAGAAATATACAACTGCCACCACAACAAAAAGCATTCCTTTCATGTTTACATTAGACCACCATCATGTCAACCCTGAAGCTTTAGTACGTGTCTTCCTCTGCATAACCTACGGTTCCGCTTTCTTGGTCCGTCCCATAGAATCAGACAGGCCACCCTAGAGCTGCAGTGTCCAAGACAACACTAGGTATTCGTCATGTCTTTTCTCTTCCCCCGCCCCAGGGACAGTAGGAAGGATGTGTGCGGTTAGGTTGGGACCACATGGCTGAGTCCTCACAGCTGGGAACAGCAATGGAAGTGATGTTAAGAGGGCAAGAGTTAATCACCCCCACCCAGGCCTCGTGACTGGAACAGAGAACCTAGAACAGTGGGGCTGTCAGATGGAAGACTCCTGCAGCTCCGAGCCTGCTGGCCCGAGCTGCCAAGGACAGCCCCTAGGCTTGGCAACTTGTGTGCCTCTTGTGGTAAGACCCTGGTATTTGGTGCTTGTTGGTCACCACAAAACAATGTATGTAGTCTTTGCCATAGTACTAAGACACGTGGCTAAAACATTACAGATGGATCGCCTGGCTTCACAGAAAGGAAACTGAAGCCCAAAGAGGCCACACAGCAGGGTGGCAATAGGGCTATGTCTCCTACACTTCCTTCTTCAGTCTCCCCTGTCCCCCACCTCACCACTGCACCCTCAGACCTGTTACAGTGATTGTGCTGATCATGTCACCACGTTGACTGAATCCCTGAGCATCTTTAGAGGTAATAGGTGTGTGTGTGTGTGTGTGTGTGTGTGTGTGTGTATGCTTATGTATATGTGTGTCTACCTACATGTACGTGTGCTTATTTATGTGTGTGTACATGTTGGGGGGAAGGGAAACAGGACATATCCTAAATCCGCCCCCCAGACCTCTCCAGGTGCCTGGCACATGGCATGTGTAAAGACATTTTTTAATGAAGCATCATTAGGGAAGCTGCCGCCCTGCAGGGGTAGAGCTGGTCGCTAACCACTCAAGTGTCACACACCAAGTATGTGTGTAGAGTATCTGGTGTCAAGTACTCCCTCGATTCCAGTCCCTGAGAAATTCAGCCTCTAGTGGAAGGCCAGGCAGCTTCTAGTTGCCAGGTGCAGCAATGAGCCACAGAGTAAAAGCAGCCCGTTGCCATCCCATCCACCCCCACGACTTCCAGGTGCAAATAAGACAATGGAGCAATCATGACCCCCAAGTTTTCCATGTAGGATACAGAGGTCACTGTAAGCTGCTGGTGAACACATGGGGACACAGGTCACTGCCAAGTACACATGATACTACTTACAACTATGGAAACTATCATGATGAATACCATTTAATTGCATGTAGAATTGAAGGACTGGTGAGGCTTTCCTAATACATGGATAACAGGAATACAAATGCTGTGACGTGGGGTCTGTGATTCATTTTTATTCATTTTTATTACTATTATTTTAAACAAGGAGTTTCATTTTGAAAAAAACACTTGGGACCCACTAACTCAGAAGTCCCAGGAGCCAATAGCAGGACTGTGGGAGGAGTCTGATTTGGTACCTTACAGTTTCTGATTTCCAAGCTCAGCTGAACCCTATTAGATGTCATTTGTTTAACATGAAAAAAAGAAAGTGTATGAAAAGACACTATACTGAATGGGAGAAATGCCAATGATACCTCTGATAAGGGGTTGATATCCAAATTTATATAAACAAACAAACAAAAAATTCATACAACTCAACAACAACAACAACAAAATCAAACAACTTAAAAAATGGGCAGAGGACCTG
Organism: Rhinolophus hipposideros; assembly: GCF_964194185.1. Taxonomy (NCBI): domain Eukaryota; kingdom Metazoa; phylum Chordata; class Mammalia; order Chiroptera; family Rhinolophidae; genus Rhinolophus; species Rhinolophus hipposideros. The sequence goes on along the minus strand of NC_138049.1, from coordinate 2,209,164 downwards.
AATAGATATTTTTCCAAAGAGGACATACAGATGGCCAATAGACGTATGAAATGATGCTCGGTGTCACTAATCATCAGGGAAATGCAAATAAAAACCACCATGAGATATCATTTCACTCCTATCGGAATGGCCATCATCAATAAATCAACAAACAAGTGCTGGCGAGGATGTGGAAAAAAGCGAACCCTCGTACAGTGTTGGTGGGATTGCAGATTGGTGCAGCCACTGTGGAAATCAGTATGGAGAGTCCTCAAAAAACTAAAAACAGAACAACCTTATGACCCAGCAATTCCACTCCTGGGTATCTATCCAAAGAAATCCAAAACACTAATTAGAAAAGATAGACACACCCCTATGTTCATTGCAGCATTACTTACAATAGTCAAGATATGGAAGCAGCTTAAGTGCCCATCAATAGACGACTGGATAAAGAAGTGGTACATTTATACAATGGACTATTACGTGGCCATAAAAAAGAAGGAAATCTTACCATTTGCAACAACATAGATGGACCTAGAGGGTATTATGCTAAGTGAAATAAGTCAGACAGAGAAAATCAAATACCATATGATCTCACTTATTATATGAGGTCTGACAATTAAGTTCGCGAACTCACCCTAGAAAAAGTGCTACATACCTCATTGCTGAATATCACTAGGGTCACCTTTGAAGTACTCCCCTTGGGAAGCTGTGCACTGATGCCAGTGCCTAGTCCACCCTTCAAAGCAATTTTGGAACTCTTTTTTCTGGAATGGCCATCAGGGCTGTCATCGTATTACCCTTGATGTCCTGAATGTCATCAAAATGTCTGCCTTTTAATATTTCCTGTATCTTTGGGTCAAGAAAGAAGTCGTTGGGGGCCAGATCAGGTGAGTAGGGAGGATGTTCCAATAGTTATTTGTTTACTGGCTAAAAACTCCCTCACAGACAGTGCTGTGTGAGCTGGTGCATTGTCGTGATGCAAGAGCCATAATTGTTGGTGAAAAGTTCAGGTCGTCTAACTTTTTCACGCAGCCTTTTCAGCACTTCCAAATGGTCAACTTGGTTAACTGCTTGTCCAGTTGGTATATATTCATAATGAACAATCCCTCTGATATCAAAAAAGGCTGCAACAAGTTCACAAACTTAATTGCCAGACCTTGTATGGGGAATCTAAAGAACAAAATAAGCAAACAGACAAAACAAACAAACACAGATACAGAGAACAAACTGATGGGAAGGGTGTTGGGGGGAATGGGTGAGAAAGGTGAAGGGATTAGAAAGTACAAATTGGTAGTCACAGATTGGTAGTCAAGGGGATGTGAAATACAGTATGGGGAATATAGTCAATAATGTTATAAAAATTACGTAGGGTGTCAGATGGGCACTAGAGTTGTCAGGGGGATCAATTCATAAAACATGCAAACACCTAATCACTACCCTGTACACCTAAAACTAATATGAAATAATATTGAATGTCAACTATAATTTTATTCCCGGAATGTAAAGTACAGCATAGGGAACATAGTCAATGGTACTCTAACAGCTATGTACGGTGTCAGAGGAGCAGGAGACTGGAGCGTTATCACTGTGTGAGGGGTGTAAATGTCTAATCAGTATGTTGTTTTGTACACCTGAAACTAATATACAAAGGTTAAAAAAAGGCAAAAGAAAATTTAAAAGATCAATGACACTCCAAAGAAAAAAGTAAGTGTAAGAGTAATTAAAAATTTTTTTGAAGCATCAAGAGGTTCTGTGAAGAGACTGTAAAACTGTTTTTTACTTCACAAAAGAAATTACAGGAGAAAATTATCTTTGATTTTGGCAGATGTCCACATCACAGCTCCCGAGTTTTGCTAAGACTCTAGAGCCAGGTGGCTCAGGTTCAAACCCCAGAGCCAGACCTTGGCTGTGTGGCCTTGAGCACTAATTGTCTCAGTGTTCTCATCTGTAAAATGAGGGTAGTAACAGTGGTTTTGGTTATGAGTGTTACATGAGATAACATCCGTAAGGTGCTGGAATAGAGCCTGGGACATAAGTATATGTAAGGGTTCGTTAAATAAATTAAAGGAAAATAAAAAACAGGAAAAAGGAAAGATACCCTTGATTGCATTGAGAGACCACTCTGGAAATAAAGTGGTAAGAAAGAGTGCTTTGTCCGGGGTCCTCACTGCACATAAAAGGGCTTTACGAGAAAAACATTTTATAAATTAGAAGGCACTGTACCAACGAGCGAATGACTTCCTTCATTGGTCTGGTCATCATAAATCAAATTCCAAGTGTCCCATCCTGACACCACCATAAACAATTAACAGCAAAACAAGAGCTATGAGTGTTCTTGCTCCTCGAGAAAAACGTAACCATCGAGCAGTCCTTTAAAGATCTTTCTTCAAATTCATGACTGCATGAGCCGGTTTTGCCGACATGTCCACCATCAAATACCGAGTCATAGGCTTTTCCTGAACGACTGCAACACCATTTCTTTCAGGATTCTACTGTTTCGCTAGAAATGATGGACAGCATCCAGAGAGCCTGAGTGGTAAAGGAGCGAGCCCGCGTGCACTGTGTGAGCCCCGGGCCTGTAGCACAGCTTCTCCTAACCACGCCCAGAGTCCCACTCCCACTTAGGACCACGACGCAGGGGCCGTGACCCCACTGCCACGGGGCGCGGGGGACAGGACCACCGGGCACACAGGAGCCAGGAGGCCCCCGACAGTGTTTGCGTTTAAGGACATTTAAGTGACAGGCAGAGATAAGGACCCAAAGGAGGAGGCTCACGAGGAAGAGCCATGGAGGACGGGGCTGCCTCCACGGTCTGCCTCCACTCCCAGGAGCGTCCACAGGCACGGCCAGCTGCCACACTGAGCTGGGACGGACCCAGAATCGTGGGGCTGACAACACGGAGCTCGTTTTTCCCATCCTACAAGAGCAGGGGCGATGGAATCTAAGGCAGGGCATCACCGTGGGGCAAAAAGGGAGTGAGAGTGGGGAGAAGGGATGCAGAAACATTCCCGGGGGCGTGGGGCAGGGGCGCAGCCCGTGTGGGGCGGGTCCTGTCCTCCAGGCCTTGAGCTGAAGTGCCCACGTCCTTTGGAAACGAAACGGAAGTCTGGACCGGGAATGAGCAACTTTTGATAACATGAGGGGACGTGTAAAAAGAAGCTGGGGACCAACAGGAGTAAATGTGTCTGGATCTTTATAAACATATCCGACATCTGTGGACCACATGTTTCCATCCTTCTGTGTGTGTACATGAGTTCACATGCACACGAGCGTGAACCAACATCCACATGAAAGGAAAACCAAGTACTCAAGGCCTGACAGTGTGTCATTCCATTCGGGTCTGTCAGCTGACGCCCCAGGTGGCGGCCTCACCAGGGAGAGCCCAGCTGCTCGGCGGGGCGGGCAGGAGTCCAGCCCGGGTCTAGGGTGCCCAGTCTGGCCCCTTTCGGACCCCGCGGCACTGCTAGCACTGCTGGGACTGTAACAATGTGAAGTGCGTCTCTGTGTGCTAGGAAATGAAAACACCCCACAGCAAAATCACATAAAAGAACCGGGTGTTAGGTAACGTTCCACTTCTGACAAACGAGTATGGAGAACTCAGGCTGAAAGGCAGTCTAAGCAATGGTGGGTGTTGACATCGAAAGGACTGCGACAGTCTAGGCTACTAAATTGTCTGTCACTCTGTGCCCCGCACAAAGCCAGGGCCCAGAGACGCCTCTCAGGCTGCCTGGCTGCCACCCACAGGTGCACCGCGCAGGCCTGTCTCTGTCTCTTCGTGACGTCTGGCGACAGACAGTGCTGCCCCGAGCTCCGCACCAGCGCCTCCCCCACCGCTCCCACCTCTGACGTGCTTAGCACCCTCTTGGTGTGGAGGAAATGGGGTTCCTTGGTGCAGCTATTGGTCATGGACAAGCACACTGCACATCAAGAGTCTCCAGAAGCCCCACTGTGATAAAGAAACACTAGCATGTCTTAGATTCAAAAGGACAGGCATAATTTCCTATCGTTCCCGAGACCATCATTTAGAAAACACTGGCCTCAATCGGAGCAGAGGGTGTAAGACGTCAAGCTGGCATCCGCAAACGAGAATTTAAAAAGCATCCTAGTTGTTTGAAAGACACGAGGCCAAAAGCATGACCTTTTAGCGAACAATGCAGCAAATCACTCCACTTCTTGTGACCTGCATTTTCATCTATGAAGTACAACAACAATGGTAAGGAAACAGTAACCATGTACTATTGCCTGGGACGATGCCAGGTCCTCAGTAATTATCAGTTCTTCTGATAAGTGAAAGGAGCTAGTGGGAAGTAAGTATGCTGTCCCTCCACAGTGACACAGGTCTAAATGCCTGCTAACAGTAAACAGAGCACTTCCTACTTCTTTTGGTTCACCAGAGGTCAGAGTCAAAATGGCTACCACTATGTTATGAGACATTCATAAGGCGATTACAAATTTCAAACAGAAAGCTCCTGTTGGGTTTTTGGCTGTATTATTATGATAATGACATCTTTCATTCTGTATTAGTAACAGACAGTGACTTGTCAATTAATAATCTACTTCTTTTCATGTTATTTGTCACTAAATGTCACTAAATTTCACCCTCAACTGGTGAAATTATCTAAGACAGTAGAGTTATCCATGTGTCACTAAGCCCGACACATTTGTAATATATCATCACCCAATGACTGCAATTATTTTAATATTTTTAGGATGAGTTGAGCCTTAAATTAATTTCTTAAAATATAATTTTGTATTAGTAAGTTAGGTAGCTTCAGAAATTTTGGAAAAGTATGAAAAAAATTACCTGTGATCCTAGAATTTCATGAAAAACCTTGGGATTTTTTTTTTTTTCTTCTAGAAATCTTGTCTGGTTTTCGTGGGAGTTGGGAAGTAGGCTATAGCCGAATATACTAAAATTTGGGGCCAATGTTTTTTCCCTAAAGTGAATGCTTGGTTTTTCTTCAGCTATCTCCAAAGGAAATTGAACAGCGTAACCCTGATTGAAGGGTTTTCCTGGCTCAAAATTTGCCTCTAACACTTAACTAGTTTCTGTGAGAGTGCTGCAGAGATTGGGAGAAACTTTCCACTGGTCACAGTGATAGGAATGAGTCTGTATTAGCCCCTTTTGAGATTATTGAAGGATGGAATTTAAAAAACTCAGAGGTTGCCGATGAGCTTCTTTTCTGTTATAGGTATCTCCTTCTGCTAACACCCCTGTTCTGGAACCTTCCTGCCCATGGAGAGTCCGCCCCACCCTGTGACCCACTGCAGTCCCAACGATGACCACCATGGGGCCCTCGGGGCCCTTTAACACACCCAAGGTCTGTGAGGGGGAAAGCATCTTTCCCCGGTCATCCCCGACCCTCACAGCCCGTGTGAAGGGACGCAGCGGCCCTGCCTGGGAGCTGAGCTGGCCAGCCCCCAAGTGGCATGTCTGGGCCTAAAAACAGACTGGAAAACCAGGGTTCTGTATTTTACTCCCTATACTTCACCCATTTTCCAAGGTCCCCTGTCACCTTCACCTTATCAACACCATCTGAAAGCAAAATACATCTGTGAACCCCATTTCATGTGCTTCAGGACGCACAGCAGAAGCGGGGAAAGATTGGATGAAAAAGACAAAGACAAACAGGAAAAGCAGCCATCTTCAGTGGCGATGAAGGCTCGGAGGACCCATGTGGCCCCAGGTGAGAGAGACGAAAACTCAGAAGAAAGAAAAACAGGAGGGAGAATCCAGCTCATGGTCCAGTGTCAAAATCCTACTCTGAAATCTGGTGCTGTGACTCTCCTAGGGGCTCATGTGACACAGGAGCCTGGTAGGCGGAGCCTCCGCTCGCCAAGAACTCGTGACAAGAAGGGGTAGGGTTCACGGTCGACCAGTGTTTGCCGAGTGACCACCACCTACCGTGTTTCCCTGAAAATAAGACCTAGCCAGGCCATCAGCTCTAATGTGTCTTTTGGAGCAAATATTAATAATAAAAGACCTGGTCTTATTTTACTATAAGACTGGGTATAATATAATATAATATGACATAACATAACATAACATAATACCTGGTCTTATATAAGACTGGGTATAATATAGTATAATATAATATAATATAGTACAGAATAATAAATATAATAAAATATAATATAATAAAATAAATAAATAAATATAATATACTATAATATAATATACTATACTATAATATAATATAATACCGGGTCTTATATAATAAAAGACCGGGTCTTACATTAATGTTTGCTCCAAACGACGCATTAGAGCTGAAGGCCCGGCCGGGCTTTGTTTTCGGGGAAGCACGGTAATAGGCACCTTAGAAGTTTAGCTCTCTAAGGTTCTTCTCAAAAGATTAGGTTTAAGTCATAATCATTTTAGTTGTATATCGAGGTGTCTGGCAGAAGAACAGATTGTTTCACAAATTATTAAGAATTGACGCAACACCGAAACACACACACACACACACACACACACACACACACACCAATGTCGGGCAGGCAGCTGATATGTGTGTGTCGGGCACACGGCACGTTATCACCGTCCAACCACAAGAGTAAGAGTTACGTTTCCCCCTTTGCCAAGGGCTGTGTGCTCAGCCTTGGTCTGCCCATCGGAAAGCTGCCGCCTGGCCTCGTCTGCACCATACTGGTCAGCAGTGGCCACTCCCTGTCTCCAGATAGCCGAAGACCTAAGGAACAGTTGCGTTTCTTTATTCAAGTCCCAGAGAATCAATGGATGTCTGAGCAGTGCAATCCTCCAAAGAGGACGTGTGTGTTCACGCCAAAACAGTAGGAAAAGAGGAAAAGGAAGGAATGGAGACAGCCCAAGGGGCAGGAGCTGAATCAGAGACCCCTCTGCAGGGCTGCACAGGTCACACATCTGCCCCCGACAGCCGCCCTCCCTGCTTTCCTTTTTACATTTTTAAAATAAAATCAAATAAATGCGAGTGAAACCATAATGGAGAAAGAGAACATTCAGCCAGCTGTTAGACTGGAGCGAGCTTGCACGTCCATCTGGTGAAACACCTGCGAGAAGGCTAATTGGGGTGTTGGTCACATGGGCAGCTCCCGCCACTTTCCTGGTGACACTCACACTTCTCAGCAGAGATGTACCTGCTCCTGTCTGCCCCACAGCTAAGAGTGTGTTAGGATTTTAAACAGGAGGCCCTTCAAGCCTCTCCCTCACTATAATGATCCGTTTAACACACGGCTGTCAGAGGGAAGGAAAGGCAAACTCTTCCCTTTTACGTCGCTGCTACCTGACTAGCTGTCATATTTCCAGAGTGTTCCAGGGATGCTGGGAAGGGGAGTTGTGCTTTTACACCCTGGACATAAGATGTGCCTCCTGCCTGTTACACGAGGGCGAATCTGAGACGTGAGTGGGCTGGCCAGCCAGGCCCCTCACCTGTGGTGTGATCAGGTCCTGATGGAGACAGTGCTGGCCTTGGAACGCTTTCCAACTCTGGCCATGGCTCTTATTGGTGCCACCTTGTAGCACTGGTCATTGGTTTCCAGGGAATGATTCTCAAGTGAAACCCACATGCATCGCACACCCTGGGATTCAGTTCTCATTACGCAGCAGACTCGTTCTCGTTCGATCTGCCTACATTCATTTCTACAAGAGAAGAGAAACGTACTCCGTACTGAAACTCTTCTTTCCTGTTCGGCGAGGCCAGTCTAAATGTGGACGGTGATGGTAGGGGGGAAAATGTCACTTGATTTTTTGCAAGAGACACAGTCCCTCACACATCCTATAAGCCAAAAACAAGTTTTCCTAAGAATCACCAATGAGGGCTTAGCTGTTTTCCGCTTGACCGGGTTACAAACTAGACTGAAAGGAAGTTAGAAGAAAAGAGGAAAGGGGCCAGTTCCTCTCCCACGACATCTCGTTTGCTGGGTTTATGTAATTAGGAAGCAATTCGAGAGTATTCAGACATTTTTCTAGTCACATAGCTAAAATAATTTCAACCACCTTGAGATTTTTCTCATTCTAAATTAGTCATTATTAACCTTCAGTTCTACTGCCACAATATGTATGTCTAATCAGGAAATCTAACTTGTACAAGCTAATAGGATCGAGAACCTTTTTTTCCCAGCAAAATTCTTAGTGTTATGCTGGTCATAGGAACATGTTCAGACCCAGACAGGAGTACCACAAGTATGTAGAAAGTAAAACAGTGGAATTCGCTCAGAAGTGATACAAATTCAGTGGATGACAGCAAATGTAAGGTCAGCCACTCGGTGATGCGGTGCCTTCGCTCCAGGCTCCAGGCTCCTGATACCAGATGGTACTCAGCAGTCCTCAGGTGAGCTGCTAAGAAGCCCATGACGGCAGTGCAGCTCCCTACCTGCGCACGTTACAGGGCAGCCTGCACTGGGACGAGGCCGGTGAGGCAGGGATATCAAAAAGCAACCAGATGAGCAGAGAACCAGCAGTATCTCTGTTTAGTGTGAACCGCAGTGTACTTTGATGCGTTCGTGTAAATTAAACAAGTCTGACCAGAAGCACTGTACCTGCCATGCCTGCCGCGAACACTGAGCCCAACAGCTATCAATGCCACGGCCCACCTGCACACATAGCATCACTACCTACCAGGACTGGCAAAAACACCCATAAAACTACATCATAAAAATGTTTGTTTATAATGTTACCACTCAAACCACACAGCTGCTTGAACTAGAGAAATCTACCTCCACCTAAAATGATTCATTTTAGGCCTAATTCCTAGAACAGCTTCCCATGTGACCCAGGAACTCTGCCTGCGGTTGGCTGTTAAAGCCGCTTGGCCACCGACCCACAACCTGTGGGCAGGCTAACACAGCACAGGGCTGGCCCCACATCCCAACTGGGACTCGCTTTGATGTCTTTTTGGCCATTTGTAACTCCAGTTTATTGTGAAAGCATATCATAGCATTTTAAAAGGAATATTGTACATACAATCATGTGTATGATATCCATGATGGTCCACAAATGCAGAATAAAACACAGGCTTAGTGGAAAGCCAGAGGACATTTCCAATTTCTCGCACGAGGTGGACCCCTGCTGTACAAAGACCCTGTTGCATAACTCAAGGCATTTCTGTATTTCACACAGAATGTCAAATGATTTCCATTTCTGTCGTGCCCCACTCTAAGCACACCACAGCTGGCTGTGCTGGACGCTGGGCCATGTATAAAACCCACAAGACTGAAAAACGACTTCACATTTAACATTTTTAAAAAATGTAATTCATATTCACACGGAGAAAAAGAAACCGAGGCGAGTATCTCTTACCTCTGCCGGCGCAGCTGATCTCGCCTTTGGCAGCGAGGTTGAGTCCCATTTGCCCTGTTGAGGCAGAAAGTAAAGACAGAATCCCTTTAATTCACAGGACGTCACTTGCAGTGAGAGCTTCGTTATGGAAGACATTTACACGGACACTCACCAAGCCTCGGATTTTGTTGTTTCTAAACATGAATCTCCACATGGTTTTAAATAATTTGAGGAGTCTCTCTAGCTTTCAGGAAGCCCTTTAGTACACACTAAAAGAAGGGAACTTGCAAACTTTTGTGCAATTTACATTCAGCCAAAGGAAGTGATGATATTTCCATCGCCAACCTCAAAACTCAAGCCAAAAAAAAAAAAAGTTTCTTGTTCAACCTCCTGATGCACGGTATTTAACTAATTAGCTGTAGTTTCACTAAGGGAACTAGACAGACATTGTATGGTGACTTCTAGGGTCTCCATTCTATAGAACATTCATTCCAGCTATAGGAGAGCAAATTGTAACCTGTAAATACACGTCTAATTAAAATTCTAATCAGGGTCAGTCACCGGGGTTCAGGCCCATCTTCCGGGCACCAGACATTGGGCAAATCCCTTAAGTACTGGCCTCGATTTCACCATTTGCAAAGCTGAGGTCAGGCAGCACCCGCCTTATAGGACAGTTAGAAAAACCGAGCTTGTATATTCGCGCCCAGCAGTCACGGCTGGCCATGGTGATGATGTACTGTGTTCCCCTGATAATAAGACCTAGCCGGACCATCAGCTGTAATGCATCTTTTAGAGCAAAAATTAATATAAGACTCAGTCTTATATAATATAATATCAGGTATAATATAATATAGTATAATATGATATAAGACTGGGTCTTACATTAATTTTTGCTCCAAAAGACGCATTAGAGCTGATTGTCCAGCTAGGTCTTATCTTCCAGGAAACACGGTAGGAAAATGAAGGGGGTCCCCACACTGGAGGCCCCCGAGACATCTCGCCCTTCTTTGAGAACACTGGCATGGGATTCTCATCTGTGATCCCTTAGGAGTTGACCCTCCAGGTGTTAGAATAGACTAACTGTCCTTGTTTGTGACTCGGCTCCAACTTCTGGCTCGTGAGGGTGGAACAGCAAAGGAGAACCAGTAGATGGCACCATTGTCCACAGGACCGAGGACCTGCGGACACTGGAGACAGGCTCAGCCTCCCCCTCGGAATTAGGCCGTAAATCAGTGTCAGGCTGGGCACTTTGAAACCGTCTAGAAATTACCGACATAGGTTATTTAAGAGGTTGCTTTTCTCCAGCCCTTTCTCTGCAGTAGAGTCTTTAAATGTCTCTGGGTGGTGGGTGGTTTCGACATACACATCCACCCCGGCCCCACACGCTCCTGGAAGGCTCACAGCCCTCCACTCGGCCACTCCTGGTCCCAGCTAGTAAATACGGCGGGGGCTCCCTCCCAACCTGCACCGAGTCCGCCAGGAGATGGCAGCAGAGGACGCCGCCGAGGGCAACCTCCAGGACTGGCAGGTGACCTGCTGCAGGAGATAGGCCTCTGCTCTGTGAGGCCTGAATGATGTGTCCCGGGTGACAAAACGCGCATTCCTTCCCCGCGGGACCAAACTGTCAGGAAGTGGATCTTGTTTCCCAAGGCGCCTGCCTGTCCCTTCACGGCCCCTGGTCCTCTCCCCTGGGGACCCAAGGCTCCATAGACCTATCAGCTCAACCTGGACGTGTACAGACTAAAGCGTTAGGGTTAGTGCTACGGCGGCCAAGAAGTGCTCCCTCTGCTGCCATTGGCTGGTTCCTGGGCTGTGGCCAGTTTCTTTTCTAGATAAAACAGGCCAAAAGGGTGTCTGACGCATCTCAGCGATGGCCAAGGCACGACTAGAAGTGGGGTGTCTCAATCGCAGCTTACCTACCCCCAGTTCTATGGGTCAATCCGTGATGAAATAGAGGGAGAGAGCTGCTCAAGGGACTTCGAAGGCCAGCAAGATTGGCAGGTAAAAATCCCCGAGAACTCTCACTATGCACACGTGGGAATGATGGAAAATCAAAACAAAAAATGGCTCAATGAATAGGCAAGCTGTAAGAAGGAAGGAGGGGCGAACCCACAGGGGCTGAAAGAGAGCAACGGAGGGGTTGAGAGCAACTGCTGAGGCTGCCCTGGGAAGGGGGTTCACTCGCTATAATCCTTGAATTCAGATTTTCTAAAAGCATTTTTTAATCAAGGTGAATTTCAGATAACACAAAATTAACCACTTTAAAGTGAACGATTCAGTGACATTTAGTACGTTCACGAAGTGTGTAACCATCACCACTATCTAGTCCCAGAGTATTTTCATCAGTCCAAAAGAAACCCTGTAGCACTATTTCCATAGCCTAGATGTAGAAGCAACCTGGGTGTCCATCGATGGCTGGCTAAAGAAGACGCGGTACATTTATACAATGGAACATTAATTGAAACTGCCAGGCCTGTGCCTTCTGTGAGTGTCGGTGTGAATTTATAATACCAGCCTGGTTCAACTTGAGTTCAAGATGAAAATTGGTCTTATGCCAGGAACACGCTTAAGTTGCCCAGCGGACGCAAAGCAAACACAGACACCTCTGGGAGGACATGACCCAAAACCAGGCCCCGAGGAAGTCCCACAGAAGAAGCAAGACTTGGAAAGTGTGCTCACTATCAAAAAATTTCAAAAACCCAAGGAAACAATACACCCCCGGAAAAGATAGCAGACCCACAAAAAAGCGAGTTGAGCCAAGAACTTCAGAGAGCACAGGGACAATATAAGAGAGAATATAAAATGAGTATTTTTAAGTTCTAAAGACATAGTGAAAGCAATAAATGTAAACAAACCGGGAAGAATAAAATAAAACCGTTATGTTTCATAAATAATATAATCCTCTGTAAAATACAAGAGAATGCACTGACAATTTATTAATTCTAATCAGAGAATATGAAAAGTTTACTGGACACAAGAGTATTATTCAAAACTTACTGTGCTTGTGTGCTCATCAGGAAACAAAGAGATGGCATTTGCAAATGCAAAAGAGAAGCAGGGGGAAAGAACAGAGTAGAAAAGGAAACCAGTAAAATGCATAAGAACTTTACAGAAAATATGATAAAGTTGATTAAAAGAAATAAAAAACAAAAACCAATGCAATAAAGTTAAATATCATATTCAGGAGTGGAAATCTTAATATGATAAAAAACAAATGTGAATTTCCCCTAGATCAGTCTGTAACTTTACTGTCATAACAATCAAAATCTAAGCAGGTTTAATTTTTCCTGGAATTCAAATCCAAGAGTGAAGGTGGAAGGCCAGGCACCACTATTTGAAGCAGAACGGCAAGCAGGAGACCACTTCCAACCAGACAGCAGCCCTTAGCCAACGGTAGTACCTGAATCTGTTCTGGGAACAAACGGAACCTGGAAGACCCACCTGCACAGAGAGCTGGGGGAAGGGCAGACTTGACGCCGAAGGACAGTGGGGGAAAATGGTCTCTTCAATGAATGACGCCAGCCAATTGAGCCATCAGCCTCATGCCATGTACACAAATAAATTCAAAGCCAAAATGGGAAAAAGCTGAACTACATAATTTTTAAAAGGATATTCAAGAGATTGTATTTTTCACTTGTAGTACGAAAGGCTTTTTTCAACCAAGTCAAAAATCCATGCGTCATTTTTTAAAAATCAATAGATTTGACTCCATTTACATAAGATATTTTGCATGACAAAAGATACCACAAGGTCAACATAGGCCACAGACCAGAAGAATATACTTGTAGCCCATATGGTTCTGAAAGACTTAGCACAAGGGGCGTATGAAAAGGCAAGGTTAATACCTGCAGGAGAGCTGTCTCCCTGTCATCAGACAGGTGAAGCGTTTGCTCTCACCAACAGCACAAGTGTGCCACATTGTCTCCAGTGGGAGTGGACGAGCATTGGGAAAAACAGAAACCCCGATACATTGCTAGAGGGAGAACAAAAGAGTTCAATTACACTGGAGAGGGACTTGTCAAGAGCAAGTTAATTTGTGAACGTGCAGATCTTGTGGCCCACCTTTTTCACTTTTCAGTATCAGGACCCGGAGCAAAAACTCAAGTATATGTTGGGGAAGGGGCATACCAAGTTTTTCATTGATCACAGCTTTAAAAGAGGAAAAAAATGAACATTATCTAACTTGGTTCCTTGGTAGGGAATAGAAAAATAAATGGGCATATTTCATACCATGAAATACTACATAGCACTCAAAATGAACAAGCTAGAACTGCAGGAAAGCATGAATACGTCCCCAGAGGGGTCCTTTGTGGGCCAACCCAGAATAGCCAGAGAACCAGATCAATGTACCCACTGACTGTAGTCACTGCATTTGAAATATGAGCCAAACCCAGACACGGAAGAGTCTATTGGGGTCATTTTGTGGGCACTTGTGCTATTTGTAGCCTTTCTCTGCACTTGTAGGAAACGTGTACTTATCTTAGAGACTCCGGCTAAACGGTGTGTCCACAACATAGCTTTGCAAAGCAGCCTGGCTGGGTCACGTAGACCGGGCCCGGCATTTTTCTAATGACTCTGAGCCAAGCATTAACACTGCTCGGTCTGTAGTCCAAGTAGCCCGAATCAGAACCACTCAGACGCACGTGTCACTTTGCTTCCAAAGAGAGACTGTCAACTGCTTGTTGCCACGTCCTATTACAGCCTCAAACTGCTCTGCGGACTGGAGATCTCTCTGCAGCAGGACTGCAGGACCGCAGAAACGCAAACCATCCTGGATGCTCCCGCTTTGCCTCACCTGAGAAAGCCGCACCCTTAGATCAGCGGCGTGTGGTCTGAAGGCCGAGGACCCGGGTGCACAGACACATCCATCCACCAGGCGGCTACCAAAGTACTGAGAACTGGGCGTCAAGCACTCTCCCAAAGCAATGGAAAGACAGTTCCTTCTCAATGAACCATAACTTGCCGGTGCCTTCTGGGATTATTTGAGATACTACAGGGGCTTCTCCCCACACTGGGAGCGCGTCCTTATTTGGCCTTACGCTGTGGCAAGCACGGTGGGGTCATGACCCCAGAACTGCACGCACTCATCAGAGTTGGGCGGGAGCTGGGCAAACAGGGTCCAGCTGCGAGGGCTGAGGAAGCCACATTCCTGCCTGTGGGTGACAGAGCAGCCCAGGTGTGCGAGATGGCGTCTGGAGATCAGTGAGGAGCTGAGCCCCGAGCCAGAGCCGGGCCACTCAGGCCCCCAGCAAGGTCCTCCGACGCCAGCATCTGGGCCGCAGGCCCCCCCAGCCCAGGACACCTGTCTGGGTAACTCTTGGTCTGAGGGCTTCCTGTGCACTGTGGGATGATCTCCTACATCCCAAGGACCCCCCACCCCCCAAGTTACGACCAAAGCTGTGTCCACACCTCACTAAGCATCCTCCGCGGGGTAGGACCGCCCCTGGTTGAGAACCAGCCACGTCTTTAGCAGCAAGACTCCAGCCTGGCAGGGGACATGGCAGGTTTGGGGTGTGGAAACGACCCACATCCACAGGACTTGAAAACAGGCCTGAGTCGTGCTCGCAGCGCAGGTCAGACGCACAGTCCTAAGACTATGACTCAAGGTCACAGGCACCAGCAGAAAGTGTCTCCACTTGGAGGCCCAGGGAGCTGGGCCGGCTCCCTCCGCCCCTCTGAGCACAGGCAGGACTCAGCCCAGGCCTCACGTGCAGGTGGGAGGCAAATGGCTACAGCTGTGCTCCTGGAGAGGCCGCAGCCAGGCCAACGCAGCCCCACCCCCGATGTCAGGGACGGGGCCCCCTCAGCCTGGAGAATGCCACAAAGCAGGGCAGGAGCCCACACTTATGAACGCATTTATAAACTAACTGATTTGGAGTTTATGAGGCAGAGTGCTTCTTCCCCTGTCCCTGAGGGTCCATTGAGACCCCAGGACCTGTCGCTCACCATAGACCTAAAAAGGCCAATGACCTTCAGTTCCTGGGAAGGTTAACTTACCTGTGGACTTAGCCGGGCCTCGGTGCCCAGTCGTTTGGTTAAACACTAGTCTGGATGTTGTGAAGCTTTTTTTAGATGTGACTAACCTTTAAATCAGGTGGCTCTGAGTAAAGCAGATGTCCCATCATAATGTGAGTGGGACTCGTTCATCAGCTGGGCCTTAAGAGAGCAGCAGCCTGAGGTCCACCTAGAACAGGGGTGTCCAAACTTTGTTCAACGTTTTTCACCAAGGCCCATATGCGGTAAAATACACAAACAGCCGGGCCTCTCACTCGAGGTGAAGTACATATTGCCTCACCTGGTTTATTTAAGTAAACTAAATATATTTTTGGAGTTTGCTGCGGGCCAATTAACGATGGATCATGGGCCGCAGTTGGCCCGTGGGCCGCAGTTTGGACACCCCTGACCTAGAAGGAAGGATTCCGCCTCCAGACGGCCCCATACTACACCTCCATTGCCGATGGATTTTCCAGCCTGCCGGCCTACACATTTCCGACTCCCCCACAATTGCATGTGCCAATTCCTTCAGATAAATCTCTTCCCGCCCCCTCTGTCATGTACATCCATGCTAGTGGTTGGTTTCTTTGGAGACCCCTGACTAGTGCACGTTCCTTTTTTTCCTAACGGTAGTTCTGATTCTGAAATTAGGAGATCCCCATTCCTTGTAATTCTCAAAGCTTCTAGCTTGGTGTAAAAGTCTGTGTTCCTGGGAGCCAGGCCAGGCAGTCAGGGAACAACCTGCTGCCTCTTCCCTTCTGCCCTTCATGTGTCGCCACTCACTCTGCTGCCTGGACAGGTCACCCCGATTCTGGGGGCCTGGGTCTCCTCACCACCAGGTCAGAGGTTCTAGGTGTGAAAAACACATTATATGTTTGCTTTTTAGGTCTATGGGAGCGACTGCTCTCTTCTGTTTACTCGAGGGTTTGTTACTTCTAAAGTAATTACTTTCCATAGACTACGTCCCAGGAAACCTCTGAAGGACAGCAAACGAGCTGGCTGATCTCGGGGCCTCCACTAGGGTCCTCACAGCGACTCCACGCGGTGCGAGCTCCCTGTGTCCCAATGAAACAAACGGTGAGGGATTTTCTCAATCGCACAGCTAGTTGTTGTAGAGCCAGGGTTTGAACTGAAATTGAGTGAATTTCGAAGCCTCTATTCTTCACCATGTGGTTCGCACCCAAGCATGTTGCTGTTTTAAAGCATTTAGGCTCTTACTGCATTAGTCTTGTATGCATGAGATTTGTCTTCTGATGTATTGTTAGAACATGCTAGTATAAAACTAAAGTATTGCCAAGAGAATTCTACCTTTATTCCTTTCTGTTCTAGCTCAATAATAATCTAACAAAATTATAGCAGATAACAATTGAGCACATAAAATCTGACATTTAAAATTCTAAGACCAAAAGGGCTTTGACAAATGTGACAGCGAAAAATGCACACGTCAGCGTTCCTTTTCCCATCATCATTAGGGGCATTTCTTCTTATTTGAGGGAACTGGGATAGACACCATGATCACCCCATCCACAGACCCATGTCGAAAGCTGTCCCAGTTGACTGCCACCCTCCCATGGTAAACCTGCTGCGTTACTGCTAATCTCAGGGGAACTGGACTAAGATAAAAACACACGAGGACACAGGTTTGGTCCCCATGAAGCCAGCACAGTCAGCCGTCACCCCATGGGTGGAGGGCTTGCATTGCAGGTGCTGGGTGGTCTTGGAGCCACTTCTCCGATGGCTGCTCCCTAAAACACCCTCTCTTCTCTGCCTGCCATCCGCCTGAATCTCATCACCAGGCGCCAGGCATGATGAATGAAAACAACACCTGGAAATAGCCTGCTGCCCTTTTTGACATGCAAGTCCTTATCTGCACTTCCTACACCCCAGGGGGTTTTGTCCACAAAATGTCCAATGAGGTTGGCCAGGATGTTCTCTTCAAAAACCCTTAATTACAGAGTTTTGAGAGAAAAAGACTGTGGCCCAAGAGTTCTGTATTCACATCCGTCGTTATTCAGATTTAAGACAACAGACAGAATTTCTCAGTTTATCATTCATCTTAGTTCAGTCTGCTGTGACAGAATACAGACTGGGTGGTTTATCAACAACGAAACTATTTTCTCACGGTGCTGGAGGCTGGAAGTCCGAGGTCGAGGTGCAGCACAGTGGGTTCTGGGGAGAGGCCTCTCCCCAGTTCATACTGGCTGTCTTCTCACTTTGTCCTCACACACAGGGAGAGGGAGAGGGCGCTTTCTGGGGTCCCATTTATGAGGACACTGATGCCATTCTCGAGGGCTCCACCCTCATCGTCTCCCAAAGGCCCATCTCCACACACCATCACATTGAGAGTAGGATTTGAACAGATGAATTTGGGGGGAACACAAGCATTCAGTCATTTCATCATTCATGTACTTGCCCCAGGAGAATTACCTCTAAAAGTGCATTAGTCTAATACACCCTGATTCAAAATAAATAACATAAGAAGAAGAATTTACAGGTAAATAACAGCATCAGCAGGAAATGAAGTAAATCAGTGAACACGGAATTGAGTGAGAATAGGAGTCACTAATATGCCTATGAAAGTGGAAGCAAATGACAACGCGAATTATTAAAGTAGAAAAGACAACAGAATAACTTATTAATGATAGCAAAGGTATTTTAAAAATCCTGAGTATATCAACAAACACTTGTAAATGGTGGGGAGTGGTAGAGAAGAATGTAAACGTATTCTTTTAAAATGTATTTCAAACTCTGCTGGGTTAATAGATGTGTCCAATTTTATAGCGATAGAAATAAAAATGCTAAAAGTACTGTTTTAAAAGGTTGAATAACTTCCACATCCTGGAGGAAAAAAAATGTTAAAAAATGCACATATCAAAAGAGAAGGAAATAGAAATTATATTATGTTAAATTTTTAGCAATTGTGTTCTAACTCATCAGTAGTCTAGTTTATGTCCCTTTATGCTTAATTTTGGTTATATTTTTATCAGTTGAATGACATAATTCCCTATCCACTTTTTTTGGTCTCACTGCTTCTCAGGGTAGCCAACAGGTGGCAGGAGAGGAGTCGCAGAAGCCGGAAACCAGCGGAAAAGGCAGGACAGGGGTGTGGGTGGGTGTTGTTGTTTAAGGGCTGCCATCCAGCAACTGTGATTTTGCTACGTCTGTTACCTACGTGCGAGTTGCAGTATCTGTAGGGAGAACTCAACCCTGGAAGTAAAATGTTCTGCCTAAATGAAGCCTAAAAATATTGTTTTGCATAAGACTTCTAAGATGTAAAATAAGCGTGTGTAAAAAAATTCCAAATTCTTTGAACCAATAACTTGTAGGAGTTGATCTGAAGATAAAGACTTATATACATGGGTGTTTATTATCGTAATTTTATAATGGTGAGAAATTGAAAGTTTACCCAAATATTCAACAACAGACAACTGGACAAATAAATTATGGTATAGCTGTATGATGGAAATGTCTACAGTTGTTAAAAATATTTACGAGTCTTTTGGGGAAAGTTACAAAATGTTAAGAACTTATGAAAAGTGTGATGCGATGTTGATAAATTATGAAAACTGTGATGATGTAAATATAGACACATATCTAGATGCTGATCTAAATAACCACACAGGAATGGTGTGTGGGTACAGATATGAAGAGAAAAACGGTCCTGGAAAAACGGTCACGAGATAAAGAAATACACCCACTAGTAAGAACGATTCTCTCTTCTTTGTTACATTAAGGTCATTTTAAATGTCTTTTTTATACTTTTCTCTGTTCTTCACACTTTATATTTTGCAATATATTCCTTTTAAATTCAGGGAGAAAAAGAAATATACATTGTGTGTATTTATAAAACAAAAACGAAGTGTTGGTCTGTCAACGTCTTAAAATCACGAAGCCCAAACCATCTGGGATAGACTGAAATCTGAAGTTCAAGGAAATCTACGCATCCCAACTGTGTTTTTATTCATTTTGCTGTTCTAACAAAGCTGTTTTATCACAGTAGAAAAAAATAAGGAAAAGCAGTCTTTAAATTAAAAGAACACGACACATACACACGCCAACTGCTTTTACTCCAAAACCCTACAGCTACTAGACACTGAAACTAGTCCCCAAGGGAGACTGAACGTGACCATGAGTCAGTGAAGAGCCACTGCCCACAAGGAGGCCCCCCTCCCGACCTACTTCCTATAAAGCCATGCGGAGCCCTCACTGCCCTCCACGCCCACACGCGGGGGCCCTTGTTGCCCAGGCCCCCCTGGGTTTTGCAGGCTCTCCCTTGCCCTGCACACTCCAGGTAACCATCAGGTGGAGGCGCTCCGGGTCCCCTGCACCCAGCTAAGCACCAGGGCTCCCTGGAGGAACTCGAGGCTCAGAGGGGCTGATGGCTCAGCTCGCAGGTGTGACAGGTGCCCTGCACACTCAGGTGTGGGCGTGTGTGTACTGCCGTGGCTGTCACCAGCACCTGTGCTTGAGCCTGGACTCTGGGGAGACTGGAGCAGGGTAGGTGTCCCGCAGAAGGAAGACAGCAAGACCAGACAGATCCAGGACGGAGGCTGAGTTTATGTCTTGTGGACGACAGGTCAAGGACGGAGCAGGATGTGGGTACAGCCTCTACCTGCTGCGGATTCACTCAGAACCCCAGCGCTGCGCTAAGGGTGATTTTAAGCTGAAGACACTTGAGAGCCAACAGGTGCAGAAAGCACCCTTCTCAGAGCTGCCCTCCTCTGAGGAAAAGCAGACACTGAAATGACCCCTGCCATGAATGTCCTGTTGGGGCAGCTTTCATTCCCAGGGGAGATTCAAGAGCAAACTGCCGTAAATCTCCTATCTTGGGAAGTTTTACAGCCTTACGAAGATGGAAAGACCACTCACACCTGTATAGAGAAAGAGTATCACAAACTTTCTCCTAAAAACCTACTTACCTTTCCTAAGGGAAGCTGTTCTTCCGATAGGAGCCTCTTCTCCCTCCACCCTTTCCCCTACTAAGTTAGATGTAGCAGACCCAAATCTGACTACCCCTTTTACTCCTCACTGAGTTACTTGTCACTGAGTTACTTGTCACTGAGCACAGCCCTATGTACACTCGTTGCAGTCATGCACACACAACCTTTTTCTTTTGCCAATTTGTCTTGTCAGGGTCACTGGCCTGATCACGTGGTATTATCGTCCACTTGGGAAACATACCACCATGTCTGGTTGTGTTCACTCTCTCAGGGGTAGAACGTGGCCCAGTTCTAGAACCAGCAAGAGAGAGGTGGCTCGTAAGCAATGTTCACCACACAGGGAAGTCCAAACGTGAAGCCTGGCACGAAACACTCATGAAGGTGAGTGTGAACTCTTCACTACTGAAAGGAGACGACTCTGGCATTAATATTTAGTGCCCATAACAGCTCATCTGGGCAAAATCTCTGGAATCTTTGTGCCAAACGAGGTCATTCCCGAGCTTGCCCCATCAAGCCCCAAATGACCTCTGCCAATCTGAGCTCAGTGCAGACTGTCACCTGCCTGGCTCTCCCAAGGGCTGTGCTGAGACCTGTATGCTGGCCCTGCTCTGGGAGTGAGACCCTCTCACCTCAGGGGCCCTCCCACTGGGCAAGTGTAAGTGCAGAGACCTTCCTGGGGCCGTGTGCATATAATATTTTTAAAGCAATTATTTATAATTTCCAGATCCTCCACTCTTTCCTAAAAATGGTCTGAGAGCCCCTCGGCCCAGTTCCCCTGTGCTACCTTCCCTTCAGTCTCCATCTCCTGTCTTCAGACAAAAGGCTCACCTCTCCGCCCTTACGCCCCCACCCCCAGTGCATTTTCCTGGGGGTGGATACCTCTCCCACACCAGGCAGGATCCTGTTTGAAGTGTTAGTACCTCCCTGTCTTCCAACGACCAAAGGACCAGTTCTCCGGAGTCCAACAGTCTCTAACTCTGCTGTCAACAAATTTGCAGGAGAAGCTCCTCAAATTGTCAGCCACCAGTTTTAAAAATAATCTCTTATGACCATCACGACGAGGTGATTGTTGGCATTCGGCTCAGAAGGAGCTCAAAAAATTGGGACATTATTATAACAAATCTTTTTCCATTGCCATCTTTCATTCCTATTTATGTGAACGAGTTTCTTCAGCTGATAAGAATAAAAACTAGGGAAAATATTGGTGCTGAGACCTTCCCACTGTGGCCGCACTCCAAGCACGCATAGCCCTGGGAGGGGGCTGTCCCCATCAGCTGTTCATGTCACCTACTCTGAATTTTCTATCATTCCACTTGTTACATTTAATAATTATCAACTTTAAAAGTATTTTCCTCAATTGCATCCCAATAATAATTATAATAATTCAAAAGAAACTTAACACTTAGTCTTGTTACAGAAAATTAAATTTAAAAATCAATTTCAATTTATAAACAGATTTCTACTGCAAGAATATAAAGGAATGAATAAAAGACTTTTTAGCAAATATCCACATAAATGATAATACTCTAAGGAGTAGATAGGATGGAAATCTGAATTCAAGGGAAAAAAGGAGTCACAAAACGTTTTCCCTGCTCAAAGAAAAGCATTTCCATGTCACTTTTTAGAAAGGATGGTGGTGAATTATCTAGTCATTATGGCATTTGGATTCCAGGGAAAACATGTAAGAGAGATGCGCCATTTTATTCTGAAATACCAATATTTTTAAATGCCAGAAGACACCCCTTTGTGCCTAATAGGACCTACACTTAGATGCACGTTTCAAAGGCGCCTCTGGTGTGTCCTCCGCAGCCCCAGCTAAGGAGACCCCTCAGGCTGCCTAGGGGTATCTGCTCAGCAGCAGCTACATCGGGATTGTGGGTCCCCTTTGAAAACTCAAGCCCTTGTTTGGGTCCTAGCAGTCTGGCAGCCTCTGATGGAAAATAGTGCACCATTTCAACTGGGCCAACTCCTTAGGAGCTCTGGAGAAATATTTGTAGCCAATGACTCATTTGAGTCCTAGGTGAGTGGACACTGGTTCAATCAGGCGGACACAGCAGGAGTCCCGGAAAGAGGGTTAGAGGTTTGAAGTGATTTTGACATGTTTTAGGTGAGGTCTGTCATCAGCCCTCCAGAACACAGGCAAGGATGGAGACACAACCAGCCCCCAAGGCTGTGGGTACGGCCCCCTCCACACTCTGCTCTCTGCTGCATGGGGGAGGGGGGTTGGGTCTGCTTATAATTTTAAAAAGAACAAAGTTAGGGAGGGAAATATATACAGTAAGAATGAGCTACCAGCCAAATTACACCTGCATGGATTTGTGTGGCATTTTTTTTACCTGTAATTTCAAATTCCAGGGCCCTCAACTTGAATGTTTGTCCCAGGGCAAACATTTTATTTTGTTAGAAACACTGGAAACATAGGCCTTCGCTTTGCCCTGTAATTAGAGAATATTTATAATGTAAAAGAACTGAAATAGGATTCCTCATTTCAGCTTTT
The DNA here is from genome assembly GCF_964194185.1 of Rhinolophus hipposideros. Taxonomy (NCBI): domain Eukaryota; kingdom Metazoa; phylum Chordata; class Mammalia; order Chiroptera; family Rhinolophidae; genus Rhinolophus; species Rhinolophus hipposideros. The sequence goes on along the minus strand of NC_138049.1, from coordinate 2,186,498 downwards.
AAAACAGGAACAATCTAACAGGATTAAAACGTCTCTACAAAAGGATTGGATAAATGCCAAAGTTTTAGCTATAACAGAAATAAGAAAAACTGAGGGCTGCTAGGTGGGAGGGGGGTGAGGATGAGGGAGAAGTTAAGGGGATTAGAAAGCACAATTGGTAACCACAAGATTGCCATGGGGATACTAAAGACAGTTTGGGGGACATAGTCAATAATGTAGTACAGATTTTATAGGGTGTCAGATGGGCACTTGTCTTATTAGGGAGACCACCTCAGGGACAGGGTAGATGCCTGGTCACTGCACTGTACACCTGAAGCTGAATAATATTGTATGTCAACTATAATTTTATATATATATAGTCACAGGGTGTGAAGTGCAGCATAGGGAATAGAGTCAATGGAATTGTAACAGCTGTATACGATGTCAGAGAGGTAGTAGATTGGGAGGGTTATCAGTTTGTGAGGGGTATAAAGGTCTATTACATTGTTTTGTACACCTGAAACTAAGGAAGGAAGGAAGGAAGGAAGGAAGGAAGGAAGGAAGGAAGGAAGGAAGGAAGGAAGGAAGGAAGGAAGGAAGGAAGGAAGGAAGGAAGGAAGGAAGGGAGAGAGAGAAAGAGAGAGAGAGAGAAAGAGAGAGAGAGAGAGAAAGAGAGAGAGAGAGAGAGAGAGAGAGAGAGAGAGAGAGAGAGAAAGACAGAAAGAAAGAAAGAAAGACAGAAAGAAAGAAAGAAAGAAAGAAAGAAAGAAAGAAAGAAAGAAAGAAAGAAAGAAAGAAAGAGAAAGAAGGAAAGAGAAAGAAAAAAAGAAAGAAAGAAAACTGAAAAGGAGAAATTCTCTTGTTTTTCAGGGGCTCGTGTCTCGGTGGAGGCAAGAAGGTGAGGAAACATTTAAACCCTGGCATGAGCACTTTTGTAAATGGTTTTGCTGAAAGTGTCACCATCAGTTTTGTAATAATTTGATTGTGTGGATTTTTTTAAAAACTTAAAACACTTAAAAGGATCTGATATGCTAGACTTGTGAAAAGTTTAATTGATAAAGTTTGTGACCAAAACATAAAAATAAAGAGTGTTTGGAGAGAAAAGAGAGGTTGAAATACAGGGGAGGGGAAAAGACAAAGAGAAAGTAAAGGGAAGAGAAGGTTTATATGATTTTTACTGAATCTAATTCTCTTCATCTTATTTTCAACTTTTAAACACTAAAAATATTTTATTTAAATGTTCTATATACATATACTCACATATAATTTTAAATAAATGAGCATATTTCATTGCAAAAACAATGTTTTGAGAAATCAAATCAGTCAAATTTATGTTTTATTACTTTTAGTTGTGTAAAGAGTTTATAACTGATTGGAGGAAACCTCCTTGGAGGAATCATTATTTAACAGTCTCAAAGGTGTGTAATTTCAAAAAAATTGGGGGATAGGAATTTTTAAAAACTGTTTTTTAAAATCCCTCCCTAGACATCAGCAAACACTAAAAGCAGATTACTTTTAATTAGTTGTAGTAACCCTTTACTTTAATTTATTCACGCAAGAAAGAATACTAGGAAACTAGACTATAATAAGATTTTAAAATAAGACCCAGCCTTGGATTGGCAAGGTTCTTGTGTGCTCAGTATAAGGTGAAATCGGACAAAAGGTGATGAGAGGGCGCAGACATGTGCCGCTGCCCCAGGGGTGTATGCTATGAGCTGGGTGCTATGCTGGGTGTTTTTCAGGTGGACTCTTTTGGTTTTCAGGACATGCCTCTGAGGGAGTGTGACAGGTACACCCAATTTGTAGGTGGAAAGTCTGAAACAGAGATCTGCATGGTCTCTCCAGGTGCCCCCAGCAGGCCAGTGACCCAGGCAATTCCCTGGACGAAAATACATCATGGTAAAGTTTAGCCAGCGGTTCAAAGTTTGTCATTTATTAAGAAATAGAGAAAATTAGACAAGCCACCTTTATTAATTGAGACAATAATTTACTGGTAAGTAACCATAATGTTAATTGCTACTTAATTATTGTTACTATTTTTAAAATGATCTCTGTGATCGAGTGATAAACAGCAGGTAGTATTGTAAGGGTGAAACTCAGTAGATCAATAATGTAATTACACTTAGCTAGTTTGCAGTTTGATCCGGCTGTGTATTCAGCTGTTTCCTCTTTGTTTCTCCTCCCACTGATTAACTGAAGAACTCTGTTCAACAACATCCTAACCCGAAAAGAGCGGTTTCTTTAATTCTCAGGCGCCCTTGTCGGATGTCAGGACCATGACCACAACTCCCGAGCAGTGTTTCACAGATGACATTTCCACCATGGACAATGAGATTTAAGATAACACGGAGGCAGATCTGAGGCCCCAGAAGACGCCAGAAGATGCCTTCTCAACTATTAGCCCTGAGGCCTGCTTTCCTTTGTTCTTTGCCATCTACTCGACTGTAAAACCCCTTTTACATTTTGGTTCTGGGACTGTGGTTTTTTAGACATGAGTCTGCTGGCATCTGGAATAAAGGGTGTTTTTCTACTCACCAACCCTTGTCACTCTAGTTTTGAGCTCTTCTGGCAGCAAGCGGCATTGAACCTGAGTTTGGTAACAATATGTATACAGAATTGTGAAGTGAGACCATTAGAATAATTTTGAAAACATGCATTGATTTTATGTTATCTCTTTTCACCTATACTCCTTAAATAGGGGCTACGAAATCTGTCTCTTTGGCCCTGAGACTTTGTGCAAACTAACTGGGGTCTAAGAAAAAAGGATGTCCAGGGATAGAAACCAGAAATCATCGTGCACTTTGACTAAATTCCCTCCGAGTGGAAAATCACAAGTATTCGAGGAATGAAGCTTCCACCGGTGAAGAACAGGAAGAGCTGATGGTTGTTAAACCACTCGCTAGGTGTCACCTGGACAGTTGAAATGTGCCTGGATTTCCAGGACAAGTGTACCAACAGACGTCACCAAGTTTCTTCCTCACCCAGGGTTCTTAAACGTGATGCTGAGATGCAGATGAATGTGTTATGTAAATGCCCTTCCTACTTCAGACACGGTTTTGTTCGGGTTAACAGAAGCCCGCAGCAGGAAGGCCCTGCCTGACACAGGCAGGTCACGCCGTCCCCTCCTGTGAATGAAGTACTAAGGAAACAGCAAACCAAACCCTCTCATATTCAGCACCAAACAGTTAATGTAAAGAGCTGAGTCTGAACAATCGTGTGGCAGGGATTCTCCTGACAAGCCCAGGTGACAAGACGTGCATTATGGGCCCAGCCATGACAACCTATGTCACTTACACACGTGGGACTTTCACAGGGTCTGTGATGAGGACCCCATAGAGAGGCTCTGCACCTGAGCTATGCACAGTCACCATGGAGTAAAAAGCTGGGAAGCATGTGATGTGTCAATTTATATAAAACCTAGAAAATTACCCCTAATTTCCCATAGCTGTATTTTTAAGCCTTTAAAAAATATTCAAAAATGGAAACTTCCTTGAGGATGAGCATATATTCTACAAAAAAGATGTTTGTGACTCAAGATGGAGAAAGGTGTTTAAATAAAAAAAACACCCGAAGCTCAACCATAAGGCAAAAAGAAGGTGGGTTTGATAATATCAACTTTAGAATTTGTATTCACTGAAGGACAAAGTTACCTACAATTAATTAGGAGATGGTGTTTGCAATTTTTAAACCAACAAGGGACTGCATCAAGAATAAATGAAGACAGTCTTATTAAAGACAAGAATTCAAACACAGAAATGGGCAGAGGACATGGACGGATGATTTTCAAAACCCAAATGGAGACCAAACCAATGAAGACATAGCTAAAACTGTAATAAATTTGAGGGGTGCGGAAACAAGATACCACCACCCACACACGTCAGATTGGTGACGTTGGAATGTGGGACGGTGCCAGGGGTGGCGGGTGGGAACACAAGGCTTCACTGCCTGGCAGTGGGGTGTGGACAGTGTTGGTGCAGATTAAAAACACACACAGCCATGACCCAGAAAGTCCTTCCCTAAGAACATATCCATTTACAAGGCCCATAAGGGGCATGTATGAGGATGTTCAGGGCGGCGTTGTTCGTGGCAATGGAGATCACCAAGATACATGATAATGGCCCCAAAGCAGTGTAGCTCATGTCTCCACACAGCATCACACTGGTTGAGACGGCTAAAAAAACTCAATGGGAATCCGGGAGGACACTCTCTTCTCCTGGGAAGCCAGGACTGGACAGAGCCAGCACCCTAAGGCCTGTGCAGCTGGTAAGTGGTTGACTTTCAGACAGACTGCCTCTTAAGGGCCAAGACTGTGACAGTGAACAGACTCGAGAAGAGACGACGCGATCTTAGAAAACCACACTACAGTGTAGGTCAAATGTACATGCCATGTGAGTGACCAGGAGGTGGGCAGAGTGCTGCTACTGGTAGAATCATTACTGTGTTTCCCCCAAAATAAGACCCAGACACACAATCAGCCCTAATGTGTCTTTTGGAGCAAAATTTAATATAAGACCCGGTATTATATTATCATTATATTATATTATATTATATTATATTATATTATATTATATTAACCCAGTCTAATAGTAAAATAAGACCAGGTATTATATTATACTATATTATATTATGTTATATAAGACCTGGTCTTATGTTAAAATAAGACCAGGTCTTATATTAATTTTTGCTCCAATAGACACATTAGAGCTGATTGTCCAGATAGGTCTTATTTTGGGAGAAACACGGTAGTACCTCCAATTACATTGACTTGACTTTGCACTGTCATCTAGTCTACCTGCCCCAGAACCTGTCAGGCCCTAAGCACTGATCGCCAATTGCCCTGGGCCCCTCTCGGCCTTAGCCCGAGCTAGCCCAGAATATTATTATCTATGCCATATTTCCAAATGTTTATCAGCTCATGCTATTGTTATAAGCTTTATTCTACCTTGTACTGTACACCTGAATGGGCTCCCAAAATCTTAACTATATGAACTTAGTAATAAGAAATAATGAGTAATAACTTAGCAAGATACAGTGGACCCTCATCATTAGTGGATTCCATACTTGGAATATTTGGATATTCACGAGGTCACTTACAACAAAAGCCTCCCCATTCATGTGGGAAGACCAGCGTGTGGCCCATCCTGTGTGTGGTAGGCCAGAGCAGGTCTCATGCTGGTGGGGGAGCTTGTGGTCACAGACAGGTCTCCTGTCTAGAGGGACATTTGTGTCTAGAGTACATTTGTCCCTATTGGACATGGAGAGAAACAGCTGTGGAAATGTCCTCATGCCTAGCACTCTACTTGCACTTAGGTGGTACCGATGGGAGTGTGGGCACCGGGGTGCAGGAAGACTCTGTGAAGAAGCAGGTCCTCTGTTAACGCCCCCAGATCAGAGCCCGTGGCACCTGACACTGATGTTGGGGAATCTGCGTGAACTTTTGGCCCCTTCAAAGCATGACACTCTTAGGATGTACTGAATCCCTACCTACTCTGAATCAACATTTACTAATTACAAAAGATATTCTCATGTACAGTTTTTAAAACTCTTTTGACCTATAGAAGGCATCCCCTGAACTTTAAAAATAAGTCCAAAACATCAATTTTGCAAATCTGACTAAAGTATGGTTTCTGCTACCGTTGCATTGTCAAGAAGTGAAAAATCTTGGTTAATTACCTGCTCTTCTTAATTGAGTTATCACATATAAAATTCCTGGAACAATAGCTCACAAAAATTAAAATTTACTTAGCAAGAAAATTCTCCTGAGCACAATGCAGTCTTCCTCTAGTGATTTCACAGTCCTCTGTGGATATTTCAGTGCCTCGTTCAAGGTGGTAATTAGGAAGCTGAACAATAGTTAGCAGCTCACTGTAGACTTGGGATTGTATAGAGGGAACTTCTTATAAAATCTGGCCAGCAGAGGGGTGAAAGCAAGTGTCAGGCTCTCACAGACATTTGTCTCCCACCCACCGCCCCTGCCTTCCACCTGCAGCCCCCTTCACCTTCCTTTCACATAACACAAAGGAAATCCTTGACACCATGTGTGTTCAATGCCTGGCCTCCCTCCCTCCCCACTCAGCTGCACGAAGTGCGATCAAAATATACGGTGAATGTTTAAATAAAAATAAATATTACAGTTTAAGACACATTGCCATTAATCCCCCTCAAAATACTCCCCCTCGCTTTGAATACACTTATCCCATCGTTCTTGCCACTTTGTAAAGCAGTTCTGGAAGTCCTCTTTCATGAGTGTCTTTAGTTGTGCTGTCGTGGCTGCCTTGATGAACTGAATCAATTCAAAACATTTTCCTTTCATGGTCATTTTGACTTTGTGGAAGAGCCAGAAGTCGCACGGTGCCAGATCCAGTGAATAAGGTGGGTGTGGACACACCATAATGTTTTTATTTGACAGAAATTGCCGTATCCGAGCGATATGTGACCCAGTGTTGTTACGATGGAGGATGAAGTAAAGACACTCACGAAAGAGGACTTCCAGATCTGCTTCAGAAAGTGGCAGGAATGATGGGATAAGTGTGTTCAAAGTGAGGGAGAGTATTTAGAGGGGGATTAATGGCAATGTATCTTTTACTGTAATATTTTTTTTAAATTTAAACGCTCACCGTATTTTTTGATCACACATCGTAAATGGGTAAAGCTCAGGTGACCTGCTTCCAGTATGTTCTCAGGCAGGTCCAAGGACCTATTCCCTGCAACTTCACACCTCATTTCACGAGTAATTTTAAACTAAAAACTTAAAGTACCTTAAAAGACCCATTGGCACATTTTCAAGTGATCAATTTAACTGCATCACCCTTTTTTCATCTTTTGGCTTCACCATTATTTCACAGAGAAGTTATAAATTCAACAATCCTATTCAAAACTGAACAGCGCCCACATAAAGAGCACTTCCAACAGAAGTCAGAGAACTCTTCCTCTCTAACTGAAAATAATTTTAAGACAATTCAGAGGGAAAACAGTCTCACGGGTTTTATTTTCAAATAACTCAAACTAAGTCTTGAGACCCTTGACCTTCTGGCTGTACGCTCCATCTTGTTTGTAGCGCACGGGGCTGAGGGGAAGCTGGAGGTCCCAGGCAGGAGCGAGAACCCAAGCTGACAGATCCCCCTCACTTTCTTCTATCCACCCTCAGAGCTACCTCCAGCCAAGCTTCCTAGAACTGCCTAAACTTACGGAGCAATTCCACTACAACTCTACATTTGATCTGTTTAACTCTAATGAGATTACAAGAACTGTGTTCTATATTTTATAATTTGTTTCCAAGGCCACTTATAATTTATTGTATTAGTGTGCTAGAGCCGCCATAACAAAGTACCAGAAATTCATTGGCTTAGACACAGATTCCTGCCTCACACTTCTGCAGGCTAGAAGTCAGAACCCAGGTGCAGACAGGGCCCCCTCCCTCTGAAATCTATCGGGGAGGGTCCTTCCTTGTTCTTCCAGCTCCTGGTGTTGGCTGGCAATGCTTGGTGTCCTCAGCTTGTAGGCGCATCACCCCACTCTCTGCCTCTGTCTTCACGTGGCCTTCTCTCTGTGTTTTTGTATCTGTGTCTCTTCTCCTCTTCTGATAAGGACACCCGTTGTACGGATTAGGGCCCACCCTGATGACCTCATCTTAACTTGAGCACATCTGTAAAGTTTCTCCTTCCAGAGTTACATTCACAGGTCCTGGGGTTAGGACAACAACACCTCTTTTGAGGGGACTCGAGTCAACCCATAACATATAGTGTAGAAAATCTACTTTCAGTATAAAGAAAACTCTTTGGACATTTTTGGTTTTTACTAAAGGAAGTATATTAATTTTATGACTGAGTGTAGAGTACATTCTGGAGTAATAACTAGATTTTCACTTCATCTTCCTCCAACACATTGATATTGGTTATTTAGGTCAGGTTATCTTGTGCTTCAAAGTTTAATTATGGCCGGTACCTAGTATTCTACCTGGCACAAAGCAAGCATTAAATAAATGTTAACTGATTGTTTGATAGTTACTGATTAATTCCATGTTACTGGTGTACACACATTTTACAATAATAAACACAAAATATATCTAAAGTTTTTCAAAGATATGAATGGTTCTACATTTAAAACTTTTAATTGCACCAGGATCATCTTATTGGAACACCATTTTGTTTCAAAGGCATTATGTTTTTTTTTTTAAGATTGTCTGTAAAAAAACAGTTAAAATCAAGAACCATTTTTAAATTTGGCTATATTAACCAGTAAAGAACAAAGAGAAAAATATTTTTAAAACCTAATCTAAAAATCATGTGAGGTTTTTCATTTTAAGGCACAGTAGATCAAGGACAAGTACCTTTCTTTTAAATTGCTCATTATTATTCACTGAAGCTAAAGAAAAGACCTCAGCAGTACATGCTAATGCTTTCTCATGAATCCATTAAAGCTAGAATATATCACCCCAGCATTTGAGAGATGGCATTCTGTGTTATGACAAAGAAGAAAAGAGAACTCTAGGGGAAGGGCTGTTTCTTGTATATAATCTGTTAAAGAAACAATGATCAAAGATCGCTTTTTATGAAGACGAAACATGAGTTAAAAATTGTTCTGCAGTCACCATTCCACATAGTCTAGAAATATTTTCATCTCTTTCATTTTCCCTCTGACTGATGTGGGGTCGTAGTGAGGCAGTGAGGTGCCCTGGGGCACGGTGGGGTGACCAGGTTGATGGAGTCAGGCTGCTCAGTGCATGAAAAGGCTGCTCACCAAGTGCTTTGTTGGATGTGATATGGGGGGGGGAGGGGGGGACGTTTATTTTGTCAAACTGCTGAGCTATTAGGATAGTTATTGTTTTAACCCCACTTTGATCTCTAGTTGCTAACATACAGTAATACCCTTATGACACAGACACTATTGAAACCTAAATTGAAACTAATACTCTACCAAAATGGTATCATCTAGCCTGTAATTTAAGACCTTCAGGTACCAGTCAATTTAGGAAGCAATCTCGGGCACAAAAGGAGACATCTTCACTGACAGCGGGCATTGGCCTGCAGGTTCCAACCCATCGCTTCTCCCTGTACACAGGGCTATTTGACTAACTGTGACAGGTGTTTCAGGAAGACAGTATGGGTCTGAGAATGGCGACGGAATTGGAGAGGAGGAGACAATAAAAAGAGGAATTCAGAAGACTTACTGACTGACGAGGTAGGGAATGACCGCAGAAGTATGTACCTAAGGGAGAAGGGTTCAGTACCGTGGACAGGGCTCTTGTAGTTGCCTACTTTCCTGGTTCTTCATCTATGCCAGTTCATTCTACAAGGAAAAGGAGTGAACTCACACCAAAGTGTAGCTTATAGAGGGTGGCAGCTGGCCTGTTTATTTCTACATAGCACCAAGCCTACGAGAGAGAGCTCTCAATAGCTTTAAAAAACAATGATTGTGGTCTTAATGCCGCTTCTGAAGAGGGACAAAAATGTGTCAAAAATGAAGAAGTGCAAAAACCACATCTTAATTTTTAAACGTGAATATGGATGACAGGTGATGGTAAGACTTTCATGGAGATTTTAAAATAAGGTAAGAATTGTTCCATAACCTGCATAGCAAAATCCTGTTTTGTTCCCCACAACACTGCCTCCATAACGACACCCCACAAGGGCCCTGCAGGGTCTGTGTTAGTAGCATGCACAGTTTGCTTTGACCAATTACTGAACTGAACTGAACTGGAAGATGGTGGTAACGCCTTCCCCATTACTTGTTCCTTGAGGAAAATAAATAATCAATGGATGTAAAATGACTCAGTCTAATTACAATGCATTTTAAACAGAACTTCTTGTATGTGTTATTCCATGGAAATATTGAAAAATTAGCAATATCTCAGGAGGTTGTTGAATAGTCAGGTGGGAAACAAAGTGAATTAACTTCATGCATTCTCACACGCTTCTTTCCTAAGGTAGGTGAACTGCTTTTCAAAAAATAACTCACAAGGCCATGCTCTGTAGAGTGGCAACCCACTGACAAGTACCTGGGATGAACATGGGATGGAATCACCAAGGCCCCACACCCAGGGGTCCACAGCCAAGCACAGTCAGGCATAGGTCCCCCAGATGGGGCTGTAGTGACCTGAAACCATGATTCCAACAAAGGAGGCAGCGTCTTATTTTGCACAGAATTGGGATGAAATGTGGAAGTAAAGGGTGAAAAGGTGCAGAGAAAATATAGATTTCGTTTTAAGAGCATCCAATAAAAGTCACAACTCAGACCTGAATATCAAAAAGCAGTTTCCCTTCCCTATTCCCCCTTAGCACATGATTTAAGCACTGAATGTGTAAAACGTTATCAGAAGCCAGTGATATTTCCCAGCCACAAAATGCAGGACTCCTCCTGGTGGCTCCATCTGCCCATGGCATATAGTAATGCCACTACTCTGCAGTGGGACGGGCAACTCAGATCCACAGGAATCCAGCAAGAAACACACACATGTGCACACTCATACCCCCACACATGCCCATGCACACACCATGAGCCATACACAGAGATCGGCACATACAATTAAAAACCTGCCAGGTAACTACTATGAGAAGTGTATTAGCTATTAGAGTGTAACTACTATTAGAAGTGCCAAGAGTGTTTTAGCACGCTTCTGAACTTCTGCAGACAACGACAGATGAAAAGGGATATGTCAGGGTGGTCTTAACCTCATTTTTTGTCCCATGAGTATGGTTAAGGGTCACTTGTTTATTGTTTCATGAGTTATCTGTGCATACCTTTGTCCTTTTATAGTGCGTATTCAGGTAACTGAACAAAACCTAAATTCTGAGGCTCCTTTCTTCTAGATCTGTTCATATGCATTTGAATGGAAAACTACCAGCCCTCCTCCCACCTCTGGCCATCCCTCCCCTCCCCTACCACCTTCATGCCTGGCCAACTCCTAACCATCCTATTGACCCCACACTAATGCCTTTTTCCTCCCCAATTTCCTTTCTCTAGCTTAACCTGAGATTGAGTTAAATGCCTCTCCTTCGTGTCCTAAGTTATCTGATTTGACCTTGGTTTAAATTATGTTTGGATTCCTAGGCTGTGTCAATGGAATTTAAGAAGAAGCCTTGAGAAAGCAAAGGGTTTTGCCTTGGAAATGTGAATCCCCAGGCTGCTCAAAAACAGAAGAATAGGTCAGAAAACATTTACATTCTTGTTAACATATGATTCAAAGTGAACGCTCAAATTGTTACCAAAAAGTTGAGTGACTATGTATGTCTTTTTGCCATGAAGAACAAAAGTCCTTCGATAATACTGAAAGATTTGTTCCAATGATTCCAAAAAGAGTTGACTTATAGCCTTGAATTATACGGGGGGTGCTAAAAAAATGTGTACAAGTGGACATTGGTCAGCGTTGCTCAAGCAGTAGTTCGCCGTAATCAGAAGTGTCTGGATGCTGATGGTAACCACTTTGAGCACCTCTTGTAATTACAGAAATCAAACATGACCTGTATTCATCTTTTGTTATTGGTATATATTGAGTATTACAATTTTAATCGTTTTTTTCCTTTCTTAAAATGTGTATACATTTTTTTGGCATCCTCTTATATGTACGTTATAGGAAACCACATTCTCAGAAGGCTTGTTGTAAAGAATTATGCTTGTGAAATTTTAAACTCCATTTGTCATAAGAGACTAAATTGCCTCCTTAAAAAAATAACCCACCTATGATAACACCAAATTATTTTAATTATAATGAACCAATTACTAAGTTAAAAGATCACTGTTAATTACTAGTTTAGGAACATTATTTTAAATCACTCCTCTTTGCCTAAATTCTAAGCAAATAAAAATCAGTAAGTATCTCTAACAGATGGATTTTTAGACATAGCACAAGATAGTATTTTATCACAGAGGGGCTTCAGGCCCAGGGCTACTGAGATTTGAGCACTGCCATTGGGGAGGGGGGCCACATTTGTACCCACAGGCTAGATGAGCTAGAACATATGAGTTATATGCATTGATTAGGATGAAAAAGTATAAATTAGGCACATTTGAAGTGTTATTTCAAATTTTTTAATGGTTTTATTTTTTAAATAGAGATGTGCCCACATAATACCCAGACAACATTTCTTAAGCTCCTTTTCTACCAGACACACCCCAAGAATGACAGGTGACATTTATGTCATCTGGACCCTCCTCGGAGGACAGCACAGAGAACTGAATTGGAGTAAAGCAGGAGTGCCTTTGCCATACAGACGCGACTGAATCCACCCTAATTGGAAAAGTAAAGGAAACCACTTGCAAACAAGCCTACATTAGTAACAACACCTCCGCTCAGTGATTGAAGATGGGCCATTGGTGTGTTGGTTGTGACCAAATAATTTCCATCCAGTCCAATCAATCCTCCAGACGATCTGGCATGTTTAAAAGTTGTCTCTCTTCTTTCTTACAGACGGGGAGAGAGGATGTCACAACAAGCCCTAGTTAATGGAAGGGATGAGTGGTCTTTGAGATTTCCAACTTCTCAGAAGGGGACTGCAGACAGGCGCCCAGCGCGTGGGCCTGTGGTGTTGATGAGGAAATTGGTGGGCATGATAATTGTGCCCCTCTTAGCTACTCAGTAAGGATGACAAATCCTACACAGATGCCAAATGCAAAACACCTTTAAAAATATTATGGAATATGATTCATCATTTTAAAAATGGGCTATCAAGCAATGAAAAGACGTGGGGAAACTTAAATGCACATTACTAAGTGAAAAAGCCTATCAGAAAAGTCTACACACTGTATGATTCCAACTATATGACATTCTGGAAAAGGCAAAACTGGAGACAGAAGGAAGGTCCTGGTTGCTGGGGTTGGAGAGAAGGAGGGATGAACAAGCAGAGCACAGAATATATTTGGGGCAGTGAAACTAGTCTGTATGATGCGATATTGCTGGGTACAGGTCATTATACATTTGTCTAAACCCACATAATGTACAACACAAAGAGGGATCCTAATGCTGTTTGGGTGAAAATGATGTTTCAATGTAGGTTCATCAGTTGTAACAAGTGTCCCACTTTCCTAGGGGTTCTGATAGTTGGGGCGGGGTGGGGGGATATGCATCTGTGAGGCCAGGGGTATTTGGGAACTCTCTGTACTTTTTGCTCAATTTCGCTGTGATCCTAAAACTGCTCTAAAAAATGAAGTCTATTTCATCTGCTGGGATTTCAATTGGCATTGCATTAGGACCTTGCATTAGACATTGCAAAATCAGTTTGGCAATGGAGCACCTTAATAATGGCTTCTTATCCATGAACATAGTGCATCTCTTCATTAACTTCAATCTTCTCTACTCTCTCAGACCTGCTTTATAGTTTTCAGTATGCAAACCCTGCATTGACTTATTCTGTTAGAATTATCCCTATGTGTTACAGTTCAGGGATGCTGCGGTACATGATTTTCATTTCAATTTCCAATTCTTATTGCTAATATATAGAAGTACAGTAGGAGCATGGAGGGATTCCTGACTCTCTCTCTTTAGTTAGCTTTAGCCTGTATATCTTCCTTCACATGCAGGGCCTGCCAGGGTCCTGAGAGTGGGAGGCTTCCTCCCACCAAGTGGGTTAGTCTTTCGCATCATGTGAGGTGTAGGGTTATGAGCCAGTGCATCTGTCTCTGAGGGGCCCTCCTTCAGGTCCTGCCCTGTGCACTGTCTTCCTCACATACGGGGTCTGACAATTAAGTGCGCGAACTCATCCTAGAAAAAGTGCTCCACACCTCATCGCTGAATATCACTATGGTCACCTTTGAAGTCCTCCCCTTGGGAAGCTATGCACCAACGCCAGTGCCTAGTCCATACTTCAAAACAACTTTGGAACTCTTTTTCTGGAATGGCCATCAGTACTCTTGTCGTATTAACCTTGATGTTCTGAATGTCATGAAAATGTCTTCCTTTCAATATTTCCTTTATCTTTGGGTAAAAAAAGAAGTCACTGGGGGCAGGATCAGGTGAGTAGGGAGTGTGTTCCAATACAGTTATTTGTTTACTGGCTAAAAACTCCCTCACAGACAGTGCCGTGTGAGCTGGTACATTGTCGTGATGCAAGAGCCATGAATTGTTGGCGAAAAGTTCAGGTCGTCTAATTTTTTCATGCAGCCTTTTCAGCACTTCCAACAGTAAACTTGGTTAATTGTTTGTCCAGTTGGTACAAATTCATAATGAGTAATCCCTCTGACATCAAAAAAGGTTAGCAACATTGTTTCAAGTTCTGGAACTTAATTGTCACACCTTGTACCTCCAGTGAAGGCCTGTGGAGAGGAGATGTGAGGCCATGTGGCCCCTGGGCTTGCTCCCCACCCCTCATTCTAAACTGGTGCCTGAGCCCACTCTCAGCTGTTTTCTTTCTACCCATTTTGATGATGGCTGCATTTTCCTGACCTCCACCACAGGTGAAGTAGATCATGTCCCTGCACCCTCGAAGGGCCTTGTCATCCTTTGGGATTAAATTCACACGGCTGTCTTGCTCTCTGATGGCTTCAAGGCAAGTTATGACTTTGTGGCTTACCTGGCTTTTCTCAGTGTTGACAATGTTCTCTGTGGCTACCTACAGCCCAAGCGAACCAGAACACCTATGTTTTTTGTTGCCTGATTGCTTGTTCGCTAGCTTGCTTCACACCAATATCTATCCAATAGTTTTCCTTCAGAACTAAACAAAGCTTTCATGTGAGAAATGACAATCAAGAAGCAGAATTTGCCCAGATTCACAAATAGCTTAAGAGCTAGTTTTCACTCTGGCTTTCACGGCACACAAAAGTAACGCTGACTCTGCATGGTGGGCACTCCTAGGCAGAGGCTGGGAGACAGCCCTGAATCAGGGGTGGGGCACCTAGGTCTGTAAAAGCCTCGTATGAGGGGGTCATCAGCTCATGCCCTTTGTTAAAATCAACAGCTAGAAATCAATGCCCTGTCCAACAAAAGTACAAATTAGCTGGAATTGATTCTTTTCTGGAGGAAGCAAAATAAATGAAGAGAAGGATGGGTAGCTTTTAACTTATAAAGTGAAGTGCTTCCTAATTCAATGGTTTTGAGGCAGGCAGAATGAAAGTATCCACTGTCAGTCAAAATAGCATTTGCTTAGGTAGGAAATGTTCTTATTTTTGAGAGAGGCATATTGAAATATTTAGAGGTAAAATGTATAGTTTATATACTTCAACTTGAAATACTTTAGCAAAAATTATTAACAAAAAAATGAACAAAATTCTTGGAAACAACCAAAGTGTCCTTCGATAGACGATTAGACAAAGATGTGGTACATATACACAATGGAATACTATTTGGCAGTAAGAAAAGGTGAAATAGTGCCATTTGTGACAACATGGATGGATCTTGAGATTATCATGCTAAGTGAAATAAGTCAGATGGAAAAAATCTAGAACTATATGACTTCACTCATCTGTGAGATATAAAACTGAAAGCAAGAAATAAAGACAAACAAACAAAGACTCATAGACATAGACAACAGGTTAGTGATTACCAGCGGGAAAGGGGAGGGGGGCTGGTAGAAGAGGGAAAAGGGGGTCAAATCCTATATGGTGATGGAAGGAGAACTAACTTTGGGTGGTGAACATACAATGTAATAAACAGATGATGTATTATAGAATTGTACATTGAAATCTATATAATTTTCCTAACCAATATCACACCAATAAATATTTTACAAAATTAAAGAAAAATCAACAAAAATATTACCTAGTTCACATTCAAAATTCTCCAGTTGTTCCAAGACATATGCTTTACAGTTGCTGTCTTCAAATCAAGACCCAACTAAGAAGTATGCACTCAAGTTTGTTGTCATATCCCCATGGCTCTATAATACGCAGCAGTCCCTCCCTAGTCGTTTGTTTCAGACTTGTTAAGAGACCACACCAGTTGCCCCATAGATGGTACCACTATGGTAGACAAAATGATGGCTCCCCAAAGATGTCCACATGCTAAGCCCCAGAATTGTGACTGTGCCACCTTCCATGGAAAAGGGGACATTGCGGTTGTGCTACAATAAGGATCTTGAGCTGGGAAATTATCCTGGATTACATGGATGGGTTTGATGTCATCACAGGGATCCTTATGAGAAGGAGACCAGAGGGTCAGAGATGGAGAATGAGATACGACAACAGAAGTAGAGGCCAGAGCAATGCCATTGCTGGCGGGGACCCTAAGTCAAAGAATTCGGGCAACTCTAGGGGCTGGGAAAGCGAGGAAACTAATTCTGGAAATGAAACACTGCCCTGCCAACACCTAGATTTTAGGACTTCTGCTCTCCAGAATGGCAAGATGATAAAAGATAATAAATTCATGCTTATTAAAAATAATAATAATTAAAATAGAATGGACTAAAGTCTACCTCCCAATAGGTAATGACTTGAAATACTGAATAAAATTAACATATATATATATATACATACATATATATATACATATATATACATATATACATATATATATACATATATGTATATATATATGTATATATAAGACACAGCAGTAAATGTAGACACTAAAATTAAAAAACAACAACTAGATGTCACAATGCCACTTGCTTGGAGAAAAAAGGATTTGAAAGTCAATGACCGACAGTGTCCTCACCCAGGTCATTCCCTTGCTTCTAGAACAGACTTCTCTGGCATCAAGTATCATGCCTTTGTTCTGAGATCCCCGCCACTGGGACTCAAAGTGGGATCTGAGCACAGCCCTGGGAAGGAGCCGATTAGAGATGCAGCATCTCAGGGACCCAAATCCACCGAACCAGCATCTGCAGCTTTTCCCAAATCCCCAGAGGTCCTGGAACACAGCAGAGAGAACCCAACTGAAGCAGGACGGCTCCCCCCTTCCCGTCCTCAAGGCTGACACAGCTGGAGGTGCCTGGGGACTTGCTGTGGCACAGCCCAAGCCCGCAAAGCAGCTGACACCAGGCCTGCAGGCAGTGGTCTGGGAGCTGAGTTCCAAATGTGCCATCACAGCCCCACATAACACAAAGTACAGGACGTCCTCACCTTTGGTCAGCAGTACTTGTGGCCCGGACCACTAACCGTGTCCTTACATCTGTGGTGACCACACTGACCTGTCCAAGTCTGTCACAACAGGCTTTGTGAACACAGGCTTCACCAGCCACGCCTCAAACAGCACATTGCAGCGGCTCACGTTGTTGGAGACAGAAGCGGAATGTTCCTGAACGTGCCCATTCCACAGTCTTGTGTGTGGAAGAAGTGATGCCTGGAAGCCCACGTGTTTCTCGCCACTGAGGCAGGGAGGTGGCTGCCACCCCTTCTCCCCAACAGACACTGTCTCGGGGAGTCACAGCCACTGCAGGCGGAAGGGGAGCGAGTCACGTGTCAGGAAAGGTGCAGAAGATACAGTTTTTCAGATCCAAAGGAAGAAATGTGGGAGTACAGGAGTGGAATCTACCTGCGGAGCTAGAAAACACAAACCATCGCAAGGCGTGACAGTGGCTGTTTAGACAAGGCAGGGACTGCTCCTGGCCTCCCAGAGGCACACAGCAAAGAACCTGGTGACCAGGCTTGTTTGCCGAGAAAAGCTGCGTGAGGGTCCACAGCACCAGAACACGATGTGGGCTTTCTTCCTTCCTCTCAACACAGTATCTGTGTGACACTCCACAACCATGCTCTGAAAGGGACAAGGCTGACCAGGGGTGAGGGTTGTGTGGGGAGAGTACAGGTGACCTAATGCAAAACAACGCCCAAAGTGTTCTCTGGTCCCAAACTGGGCCCCTCCGCAGAGGCTCTGGTGCCTCCGACACGTCTCAAGTGATCTAGAGTCTCCTGAGTGAAGCAAGGGCCACACACAGTGCAGCAGAAATAAGCTCCACCCACTGCCCGGCCAGGGCGCAGAAGCAGAAACCACTGAGAGGAGCAGCAGCATGCACTCCAGGATCTCAGTCCAGGCCCTAAAACAGGGTATCTGGCAAAGACTCCGAGACCCATGAAACCAGCAAAAGCGAGCTGTCCAGGCAGCGTACTGTGGTGGGTTGAGCTCTGCCCCCAAAGAGAAGCTGAAGTCCATAGTCCAGAACCTCCAAATGGGACCTTACTTGGAAATGGGGTCATTACAGATGTAACTAGTTAGGAGGAAGTCACTGGGGGCGGGGGGAGGGACAGAACGCCATATGACTGGTGTCGTTATAAGAAGAGAGCCGTGTGAAGACAGGAGAATGCCATGGGGAGATGGAGGCAGAGACTGGGTGCTGCGTCCACAGCCAAGAGACACCAAGGATCGCCAGCCACCCCCAGAGGCCAGGGGACAGGCGTGGGCACTCTCCCCGTGACCTCAGAAGGACCAGCCTCCATCTCAGACGTCCAGACTCCAGAGCTGCAAGGGAACCCCCTTTGGCTGTTGGAGCCCCGGTTGCGTTGCGGGACTATTTCTGCAGCCTAGGGGGAAGCCCAGCGTATTGAAGCCAGAGGTGCTATCGCAACAACTGACAGACCGGCTGGCTTTGCCTTCCCACCACAGCCTCTTTCCATGGTCCCCTGCCACAGCCTCCGAACCAGTCTCCCCGATCTAACTCTTTCTCCATTAACCCAACACCCAGAATGACTGTGCTTGAAAATACGAACGAGATCACACCATTTTCTTGCAAGGCCCCAGTGGCTTCTCAGAAAACCTGGAATAAAATCCAAACACCTGCCCTGCTCTCCACATCCCTACTGCTCCCTCCGCCCCCACTGGGAGCTCCCGCCACCCGTTGCAGGCAGGCGCTACTGGGTCCCCGCAGCTCTCACGCTGACCCTCCCGAGGCCGCCAGGCTGATCCCTCTGCCTTGAACCATCTTCCCCCAGCTTCGTTGGATGGTCCCTTCCCATCATTCAAGTCCCCACCTAAAGCCCCCGCTCTGCTCAAATGACGCCCCTGCACATCACTCTCCGTTTCCCTACTTTCTTTCTCCACAGCACTCCTCACTCTATGGAATGATCTTAATAGTTGTTTATTTGCAAGAACAGTAAATGTGAGGTCCAGCTGCAGACTTTTTCTGCCTCACTTATCTGAGTCACTGGGTCTGGCACAGTGCCAGGCACATGGCGCTCCCTCCAACAACGTTTGCTGAGAGAACTGAGAAAAAGAAGGGAGGCCGAGGGAGGCAGGAGGAAGGAGGGGACGACTGGCTGCAGCGTGGGGGCTGTGACGCCCATGGCAACCCGCCACGCTCGCCCATGGGGACACACGAGCCCGCCCTCACTTCCAGGACACTGGAAATTGCATTCTTATTGTATTTATCTGACTGCTCTGGAAACGCACATGTGTGGGTCTGAATCCTCAGACTATGTCCTGAAGGACAGGGGTGTGTGTCAGTCACATTTCTGTAAAGCTTAACACAGATACTCAACAACTGTTTCTAGAATGATTCCCTCAGAGACACCGAGTCCTTTCTTATGTATAGTTTGCTCCGTCCGTTCCACATGACACAACAGCAGGTAACAGTCTGAGCGGACCCTAGCCCTCAGCAGTGCTCCTGTGGGGAGAGAAGCGTGCTGGCGGGTCACTCAGCATGCGCTTCGCACTGTGGGGGTTTGGCACGACATCTTGGAAAAAATATGTTTCAACGACTCCCTGGAGATTTTCATGACTCACACAAACTGCAAAGCCTGTCGCCACACCCACTTCCCTGCTGCATCCATGTCATGAGGGTGAGATTTTACGCGTTTTACTTTTATGACTTCAGACTATCTGAAGGATAATAAGCTGCACAGTTTTCTCCCTGACACCTTGCACCTGACCCACACACATACAGCGTGACACAGAGGACCATCCACTGAAATAAAACGTACAGATCTTTTCTTACCATTATTACCCAAACTACCCATTTGAATAACTAATAAAATCTCAGGATTTTACAAAAGGAGCTTTTATCACTCGTGTAAGTTGATAATGTATTCCACCCATGACACAGAGAAAAGAGAAAAAGCTGGGGGACATATAATTTTCAAAAACGTCTCCAGTGAAAACTCCCCTGGATTTTTGGCACACGTTAATAAAAAGAACACTTTTGTATTTTCCCAATATACAGACAGAATTTCGGAAGAGGAAAGGAAGGAGAATCCTCGTGTGACACCGTGGAGTCAGTGACTCCCCACAACCATGGCCAGCACAGATCTGGGCCCAGGGACGCTGCTGCTAGGATCTCCTTGTGGGCACAGCAGGACATGGAGGGGCGGGAAGGCACGGGCAGTGAGGGCCAGGCCACCAGGTCACCAAGGGCCTTGCTGTTGCTTGAAACCCGGAGGAAAGGACCAGCCATCGCACTTGACCCTGGGCCCTGTTCCATTAGCCAAACACACTGCCTGTCAGAAGGGCTGTGAGAGACACTCAGTGATTCTAGGAAACTACGTCCGTAGGAAAAGCTCGTTGGAAGTTATTCGCTGGCTCTCTGCTATGCTTAGCAAACGACATCCCCTTTGCTGCCTCAATTTCACCTCCTGAAAAAGAGGGAAAATCACAGACCCCTCCTACCTCGGGGGCTCAGGAAGGATGGGAGGGGGTGTGAATCACTGAACAGGCAAGGTCCTGTTTCATCACGTGATTGTGCTTCCTCTGCAGAAGGACAGGTGCACTGCCATTCCTCAGGTGTTCAAACACAGGAGCCCCTAAGACACCCTGAACTTGATCTCAGGGCTTCCAACAACCCACAGCTCTGCATACAAGTGCAGGGAGCAGACAGTTTTAATGAGGTGTTTTGCTTTGTGACTTAGCAATGATCTCAACATGGAAGGTTTGTCATTCTTGCTCATGGGAGGAGAAGCACAATTTCCCAGGAGAAGCAGTGTTTCTGTAGATGGCCTGTGAAGTCTGTGCTGGCACGAACGCTGGGCTCCTGGAGGCGCCGACACAGGCGACTGAGGGAGCCAGCTCATAGTAAGATGTGAACAATGTGCTCTGCTCACCCAAATAAGGGACCATGTCGCCTCCTGATATGTCCAAGACAGGACAGAGTCACCATGGGTACCGGGATTGGAGAGAGCGTTCTCATTAGCACCGAGTAATCCTTTCATTTTCAGAGAGAAAGCACTCTCAGAAATGTGCTAACTGCTGACCTTGTTACTGGAGCAGAAAGCTGAGGGTGGCAGAGCCGAGAAGAGCTGTGAGGCCCCTTCATCCATCCAGCAGTGACTCCCAGCAAGCAGTGAGTGACAACACAACAGCCAGAAGGACATGACAGAGCCAGACTTCTGGTCTTGTGTTGCTTCTCGCAAATATCCCCACTTACACATCAGACAACATGCCACACCACTTTTCATTACAAAATCTTACGTCTTCCTTCCCTTCTGCCTCCATATGCGCTAATGTTTCCGGAAGCCGGTGTTTTTGTGACTCGCCCTGTGGTGTGTTTACACAGATGGGGTTTCCCACGGCACGGCCACATCAGCCTTTCTCCTAAATGCACTGCTTTTCTAGAATTTCTGTGAGGACTCAAGTGATTCCTGTCTGTTGCTGGACAGAAAAACAGTAAGAAATACAAAAGTAAACGGGTGAGCTGGTCGACGCGACTTCGATGGCACCAGCCTGTAGAGAAGGGACAGATGCTTTAAGGGCAGGTTGATAGGCCGGGCTCCGAGAGCTGTGCACCCATCTCTTCCCAAAGTTATCATCTGTCTCGGTAAACCAACTGCATCACTCCTACTTGCTTTATTAGCTCTGAAAATTCATTATTCTTGTCTCATTACTATTCAAACCAGTTTGGGTTCTTTCTTTCTTTCTTTCTTTCTTTCTCTCTCTCTCTCTCTCTCTCTCTCTCTCTCTCTCTCTCTCTCTCTCCCTCCCTCCCTCCCTCCCTCCCTTCTCTCTCTCTCTCTCTCTCTCTCTCTCCCTCCCCCTCTCTCTCTCTTTCTCTCTCTCCCTCTTCCTTCCTTCCTTCCTTCCTTCCTTCCTTCCTTCCTTCCTTCCTTCCTTCCTTCCTTCCTTCCTTCCTTCCTTCTTTCAAGGAATGATGAAACTCTCGTCTAGATTATGGCAGGACAGGTAAAACGTAATACTTTGTAACCTACAGGTGATCTGGGTCCAGGTGGCTTGTCCTGACCTGGGTACAATCCTGCTGTTACCCGACGTCAGTCCAAAGGGCTCTGATAACACCCTTGCGCCGTTCTTTCCTTCGAGCATGAAGGGTCCCCTGTGGTCCCCCAAATCTCTTCCCTGGCCTTGCTCTGAGTCCCTCTCTCCCCAAGTAGAGAAATCGAGGGTACAAGCCATAGCCGCTCTGAAATCAGCTTGCTGGTTGCTGAAGGACGTCACGGATGCTGGGCAGTCACAGGACATCCTGCCCCAAGGACCTGCCCACTGGTCCACCTGACCGCTGAGAAGACGCCAGGGGCCAGGCAGCTGGGGCCACATCTTCCAGCATCCTCCCAAGGCCACAGAGTTTCTTCTTGTCCCCCGCTGGGGGCAGGTGCCCCGCGGAGCTCTCTCACCAGCTGAGGAGCCAGCTGACATCCAGCTGCCACCTCCCCACTCCCAGTTCTGTTGAGACCAGAATCTCTGCTATCAAACCCAGGAACAGAGTTTCAGCGGGGAGAGGAACAGCGCAGGGCTCACAAGGACATGAAACCATGCTACTCTGTGACTGGCACCTCTGGTCTGGTCTCCAACATTGACCAGACCACACGACGGTCTTTATCAGTAAGCATAACCCTGGAATCAATGCCCTTTAAAAAACACATACGACAAACGCTTATATTTTTCACAGGTTGTTCTGTGAGGTTAGAAGCTCCCCTAAAAATCACCCATGTGTCTAAAACATGGAGACAGAGGTTAATCAATGTGTGTCCATGAAGGAGTCTGGGGCTGGGCTGTACTGAGCGGCTTGGCATCCATACCATGGAAACGGCCGGTGCCACTGGCCCTGCTCCTCCGTCCACACAGCCAGCCAGCCCCCACAGGCCGTGTGGTGGGTGGGGGGCCCACAGGGCTTCCCAGACACTGAGTGACCGGCGGGGACCCCAGTCTGCAGCTCCGTGTCCAGGCCCAGCGAGGCCTGCTCTGCACTGAGCTTTAACCTCCCAGGTGCATTTCGAAGAGCTTTGTGACATGGAACCTGCAAAAAGGACGCAAGGCCTTACAAAGCAGCACCTCAGACACGTGCACAGGGAGACTTTCTTCCGGCCTCTTGTTCCAGGGCCGTGGCTGTCCCTAAAGTGAGCCCCTGCCAGTAACCCCGTAAAGACTTAGCTGAGGGAGTACTTCCTAATGGGATCTGCTCAGGTTTTGGTCTGTTTTTTCTTTCCCGAATCTAAAGGGTGCCTACCCCTGCTGTGAATTTAGACTAAGGGTGACCCCTCCCATGACTTTATGACACTTAGGGACACCATGACCCGAGAGAGGAAACCTTTCTCTCAGCAGTGCTGGGGAGAAGGCGCAGTGCGTTCACAGCCAGGCTCCAGCACCGACTGCCTGTCCTGGTTTCACTCTTATTCCAGACCTTTCAGAAGCTGGCTGGAGCCACTGACACGAGATACGAACGGACAACAACATACAGTATCCCAAATGTGTTCTATACTTAAATATGTAGAAAGACAACATTCCACACACAGAAAAGCCGTATCAGTTAAAGTAATTCCTAGGTTGGAGTGGTACAGTGTTCCCCCAGCCCTCCTGCAAGACAAGCCCTAATTCCATCCTTCAGTGATGAGCGTGATGTTTTACCACAGGTTATCGACAAATATTCATTCTTGATTGAATGAATGAATGAATGAATGAATGAATGAATGAATGAATGAATTGTTGATTCAATGACTTTTTTTTCCTAAAAAAATGTGTTTTTAGACATCCAGACTGGGAAAAGGGGAGGGGGAAACTTTTTATATTCAGTTCTGTTGTCCTCTACTCATATGTAATTCCCCTCATTGCCTGAGTCATAAACCCTTCAGCTATGACCTTGCAGATCACCACTCTGAAGGTCAAGGAGGATATAAGAGGAAACCTTGGTCCTAAGAAGAAAACGAGACAACAGCCCAGGAAACCCAAATTGTATTCGTCTTCTGCCAGGCTGGAAAACGCACGCTGAGGTTTCAGCAGCTTCTCAGAAACGTCATAAACAGCTGGTCTCCGGAGTATTTTTCAGCGTTGCCACAAACACCACAAACATATCTACACAGCAACATATGTCTTGCAAAATGCTCCTAAAATTTGTTTGCGACAATCTTCCTTCATTGATTAAGAGCCAAAGGTACACTGATTTCTGTCACGCAGACAAGATCACAGCAGGAAGCTGTAACAATGTCCTTCATCTCATTTTCCATGATCAGTAGTACCTTTGAAGAGGTTGATATTTTTCCCTGCCTTCCTGCAATAAATTACCATCTACATTTCTATAAAAAAATGTCAAGAATAAGACAACTGGAGATTAGAAGGTCTGGGAAACAAATACTGGTAATGGGTTAAAAGACCCTGTTTGCTGCCTAAGCGCGTGTGGGCAGAGCCTGCCACACGGTCGTGTTGCCTACCCAATCGCTTGGCCCCCCAAAATGAACAGTCTCCACACCCGTGTTGGCTTAGAGCCACCGCCTGCCTCCTGAGACTAATTGCTAAATTACCACATTAATCTGCCTGTAAGAAACACACTGAAGGTTTCCTGGAAACCAAAGTCCCCACAAACGCCTAAAAGTGTTATTAAAAGTGGCAGGCTGTGTTTGGTTCCTCCAAGACCCAGGACTTTCGACCTCGTTAGTTTGCATGAGGGGTACTCCTCCCCCCTTTACTCTGCCGCTGTGTGGGCAGCCAGCTGAACAGCCATCTTTTCAGGCAAGCCACTGGCTCACATGTCTATTCACCCTTGACCTCTGTGGAACTGGCAGAAGCAGGGCTACCCCTACTCTCCCAGAGAATGCAAAGGTGCAGGGCCAGACCAAATGTCTTGTTCAAGACAGCAGTAGGACAGACCACTGCAGAGCTCGGCGCAGAGCCGGTCCACACTCCCGGATCAGCGACAAAAGCCCAGGACTGACAGGCAGCCAGCTAAGGTCGAAGTAGCCTTGTGCGCCTTTCTTTATTTAGCCAACATACGATGTCACGTGATCACAAGATCCGGTGGCACTGGGCTTAAAATGTATACTGCTGTGCATGCGTTTGGACGGAAGTGAAATGCAGCTCTCAGCATCTGAGCCGACCGTTCCGAAAAGCCAGCTATTTTTAAAAGTCAACAGAGTCGCAAATTTTACAACTTTCATGGTTCCAAGTGGTGCACAGCCAAGCAACCCCCCAAGTGGCTAAGTCTTCGTAACTAACTGCCTTGTCAACTTTCCACGGTTCCAGCCGGCTTTGAAAGAATTTCTTTACCAGTGACAGAAGTCTGACTTCTCAAGTACAATGCCTTTACCACTGCTCCAACCCAGCTTTGCAACATCCAGTGTTCCCTCATACACCTGTCGTTACCGCAATGTCCCCTGGGATACCACGGTGCCCTGCAGCTTCTCACTCTGTCAAGAAATGCTCCCTGTTGCTCCTATGTGACATGAAAACGGAGAAACACACAGTGAAGGCCCAGGCGCTCTCTTCTTTCTCATCTTATGTCCACCTCAGGACGTTCCCCGCCCAGCAACACCCCATCCCTTAGTTTCCACTCGCTGTCCCCACCCCCTCCCTGAGGCGGCCCCTGACCGCCCCCCAGGTCTCATTCGCTCTCCCGTCACCCTCCCATGCACATCACCAGACAGGTAAAGGGGCTACACCTCCCACCTGCCGGCACGTACAATGACTTGTCACTTCTGTGCCCTGCTGCTGTTTCCTGTACATCTTTATTGATAGGAAGGTGCCTTTTCCCCTCTGAAAAGTCCATGCCAGAACACTAGCAAGTTTACCTGGTTTGTAATTGTTCTTCCTGTTTCTCATCAGCCCTTCTGAGGGAAATTGTTACTAGAACATGCACACAACATGTGTGTTGGTGTATGTGTGTGTACAGACACACTAAAATAACAACTACGCGTGGGCTCTAACTTCCAGCTTGCAGTCCCCCTCCCCAGACCATCAGGCCATAATAAAAAGTGTATAGTTACTTCTCCCACGGTCTCTTCTGCAGTGGGCTCGGACTCCAGGTTCAGCTCCTCCTCGGTGGTCTGATAACAGAGACATATATGAAATAGTTAGCACGACAACGTCCTTGCAAACAGCATCGCACAGGTAGTGGATACAAAGGCCTAAGGATCATTCCACGTAAGTACAGCAGATGCGGGACCTGCAGCAAGGGACCTTCCTGCCTGAATCAAGTAAGTGCATGAAGCTGCCTGCCAGACACGGGACCTTTAGAAGGCAGGCAGCAAATGAGCCAGTGAGCGTTACGAACCACAATTACAAATTACTACATCGACCAGTGTGTGTGACTTATGCACAACTGAAAGGAGCGGCAAGGTGACTTATGTCACTCGCTGGCCTGCAAGGGCTGGGGTGGAAGCCAAGGGCCAAACACTTAATGCTGGTAAGACAGACAGACGTGACGGAGGGTGCTTGTGATGGCTGGTTCCTGTTTGAATGGAATAAAGTCATGATCTCAGGGTAAAGCTCTGAGCATGAATTAAATCAAGGAGGATAAAGTCCTCTCCAGAAAGACAGAAAGCGCAGTCTGCAGGATGAGGGTTGAACAGGAACGTGAGGAGTCTTCACTCGCTGCTCAACAGTTTCAGGCAAATTGCCTAACTTGGGCCTTGGTCTCCCCATACACTACACCAGGAACCAAGAGCACACACAGCCTAGAGCTGCGGAGAGGACTGAGTGACCTCAGGCCAGCACAGCACTCAGCTTGGTGCTATGGGGGGCAGACACTCAAGGTAGCTACTGTCACCACCATCTCTGGCTTCACCTTCTAGCCTGTGGCCCTAAGACAATCCTCGTTGTAATAGCTGGGCTCTGAGACTTCCAGGGAGTCGGGTTTGATCTGCATTGCTTACAAATGGGGCTTTTTCACTGAGGGTTGATAGATGGAAGGGGGTGGGGATGAGGGGGAAGGTGAGGGGATGAGAAAGTGCAACCAGGTAACCACAAGATTGCCATGGGGATACAAAAGTCAATTTGGGGAATGTAATCAATAATGTTGTAAAGATTTTGTAGGGTATCCGATGGACAAGCGTCCCATTTGGGAGACCACCTCAGGGATGGTGTAGATGCCTGATCACTGCACTGTACACCTGAAGCTGAACAACAATGAATGCCAACTACAGTTTTAAATACATATATAGTTACAAGAAGTGGAGTTCAGCATTAGGAATAGAGACAGTGGAAATGTAACGGCTGTGTGCGATGTCAGAGGGATAGTAGATGGGGGAGGGGGTTGCCTCTATCTGAGGGATATAAATGATAAATGTCTATTACATTGTTTTGTGCACCTGAAACTAACTGAAAAAAAGAAAGAAAAAAATGGGGCTCTTTCTTCTCCAATGCCTGATGACATCCCAGGAAGCAAAGTCATGCTTAGTTCTCTGAATGAGCCTGTCAGACGGGCCACCAGACCTGTGAGCTGGCTTGCCACTTGCCTGCCTCAGCATGTCTACAATTCCCTCAGCTCTCCAAGGTGCGCCCTTCGCCTTTGTAACCAATCCTCCATTTGAGACCTGCGTTTCACTTCCTAAAACGCCATTCCCACAATAGCGTGTGCTTCTTTTTCACGCCAGGTTCTTTGGGAAGTTTATGGAGGTCCCGGTTTTTAATTAGCACACGTTTCCTTGTCAACACACCTCATTAATGGGCAAAATATCCCACCCCAATTATCTCAAAACAATTCATAGAACCACAGATACATGCCCTACACAGTCAAGTTAATTTCCCTGGGTTTAGAGGTTGAGGTGCAGATGATTTTTATAAAGGAGAGACAGAATTTTCTCATACAGTGAACCTCACGCCCAACTTAGCTCAGGTCCCTCAGACGACAGATGAGAAAACAAGTCAAAAGGAGGCAGCTCAAAAACGCTGAACAAAATGACAGCCCGAGGGCGTCAGTTCCCAGCCCCAGAAATGTTGCATTTGTGTAAAAGCAAGTAACACAAGCACTACATCCCAGAAATTCCTTGGAAGAAGAACGTGTGTGATTTTATCACTAATTTGGAGTTCAGAATCCAAGCATCCTCCATCTAGTTTTGCCTGACTTCTTGGTGAGTTATTTCAATATCACACAACACACAAGAAGGGCAGAACCGGAAAGCAAACTCAGCCTCTGTGTTCCCAGAGTTCACATCTCTGTGCACTTGCTAGTTGCCTCTAGGTCAAGATGTCAGCTTTAATCTTTGGGTGGAAAGATCTCTGATTTTCTGGGTTTCTAGTCTACAGGGATGCAATCCTCTTGCAATAGACACACCCACAGGGCGTACTGTTCTGAACCCTTTACCAGGAAGCCTTTCTTTGGCTGTGGGACCATCTAAGTGTTCCCATTTTGGGTCTCTTTCTTGTTGTTGTTGCCCCCAAACTTTTAAAATCTGCCCTCTAACCAGGTGGCAAGGCAGTGCGATCTATCCGTCAACCTCTGACTCAAATTCTTTTTATTTGTAAGCTCTTTCTAGGATCATGACATAGTTCTAAAATAATAGGAGTGTATTCATTGCTGGTCCATTTTCAGTCAATTTAAAAAATACCTGAAACATAAGCTGCTCCTTTGAGCTTTGGTCAGAGACA
This sequence comes from Rhinolophus hipposideros, assembly GCF_964194185.1. Lineage (NCBI taxonomy): Eukaryota > Metazoa > Chordata > Mammalia > Chiroptera > Rhinolophidae > Rhinolophus > Rhinolophus hipposideros. The sequence goes on along the minus strand of NC_138049.1, from coordinate 2,157,925 downwards.
TAATGTGAAGCCCAGAGCTCCAGGAGATATCCTCAGCACCCTCTTCCCCCCTCTCCTGTCCTCTCCAAGCGCAGGAGAGGACATCTAATGTGTCCTCTCCTGCACAGGGGCCTCCTTCATGGGGCCCAGTTGTTGGGAGGGCTGAAAGCTAGGCCTCTACCAAGGCCACACATAGTTCAGATACCCAGGAGGTCTTCAGAAAGCACCGGGACACAAGCAAAGGACTTCTGGCTAATCACTAATTCAATTCATTAATTCCATTAAAAAAAAAAAACTCGAACTGGCAACCCTGGTAAGTGACAGGCCGTCTAAGGCACTGTCTTCCATGCCGAGAGCAGCGGCATCACAATAATCAACAAACAGAACAACCGACAGCAGGCAAGGGCCATGGTGTCACCTCTCTCCCAACGTAGGAGCTTCCCAGAGGCAGCTCTATGGTGTTCCAGCCAAAAACAGGCTTAGTGTGTGCGCTGTGCTCAGCAGCCCCCACTGGACGCCAGTGTCCATCCCAAGATCAAGTCATTTTGTTTGCAAGTGAAGGATTAAATACAAAGCATTAAGTGCATCCTCTTCTAGAACAGAACCTATCCTTCAGTTCAAAATTGCTACGTGAGTCACGCAACCTATAGTACGTCCACATAAAAGTAAGGTTTAAAATAGTAAGCATTGAGTGCATAAACATGGAGCTGGGTATAGGACATAAGGCACAAACTAAAGCTTGGATTCTGTGAAGATTGAGTCCGTTATTAAAATGAACCATTTCCAAGTGCGACGTGAGTTGCTGGTTGCACAGCCCAGGTGTATCTACCTAATCATTCCCTCAGTGGCAAGAACTTTGGGGAACTTTCTCTTTTAGGAAAAATGTATACTGATTGTCTGTCATTTCAATGAAGCAAATCAAAGTCCGGGGACAGAGTTCTGCGTCCCTAGGAGAGCACCCAGTACCCAAGTCAGAGGGTCCCTGCCCTCCAGCCAACCATGGGACAGGAACAGGCACATTCGTTTCCTCAGGTCTCACCCTTCCAACTCCTCTCCCCTGAACGTGTCCCTCTGGAGATGGCGTTCTCTGTTTGCCTCGGCCCCTTCAGGAAGGATTTGTCATTTGCCCTCCGGCTTCATCCGTCACTGTGGCAACTGGAGTTCACATCATTTATAGGGACTTGTTGGAGTCCCTTTAAATGTTGGAAATCAAAGCCATGTAGATTAATTTAGGAGCAAATGAAGACTTCCAGACACACAGACTTTAAGAAGCATTCTGAAGTTGGGCTTCGGAGCAACCATTTTTGTCTTCATTCATTTTCATTTAGATATTCACACCCCACCCGTGCGTGTACATATGGACAGTTTGTGTGTATGCGTAAATACACACACGCACACAGCACAACACAACAGATGCGTCTATACACATTAGCTATGCAAGCCCCTGTCGCATAATTGTCACTCATAAATCTGAACTCATTACGGTACAGAAACATTCTATTGGCTACAGAGCGAGGGTTTTCAGGAGACGTGGAGAAGTAGACTCCCCTCTCCTCCGTACTCACCTCTATCTCCATGGGCTCCACCTCTATCTTCTTCCATAGCTCCAGCAAATGTGCAATCGGCATTTTCAAAAACTTTCCTTTCCCTCTGACCAAGTATTGACAGTGAGAAAGGAAGCAGAGGCAGCACACAGCACAGAGCGGCGGCCAGACAGGACGTCAGGGCCGGAGGGCAGAGGCCGGCAGCCCGGGAGGGATGAGACCGAGAGGACCGAGGACCGACCGCGGGCGCCCAGCGGGGTCCTGGGGTGGGGGGGCCCCGGGGTCTCCAATATGGCTGCTGACGCGTCCTCTCCCCGCCAACCGCGGGGCTCGGGCCGGAGCTGCAGCTGCTTCCCGCTGGCTGGGCTGGAAGAGGGAAGGAGGAGACGGAATGGCAGAGTCTGCGGCGACTTTGGCCGAGCTGGCTGGACTGGCAGCATCGGCTGGATGCCCTGCCTCGCCCCTCCCCCTCCATTGCCACTCCCTCCCTCCCGCCTCCCCTCACTATTTTACCTTAATTGTCTCTAAACGATGGGTGAAAGTTGGGTCTGAGGATGTTGCTGCCATAGAAACTGCATAGCAACCAAGGGCTGGGGAGGAGGGGAGGGGAGGAAGGAGGGGGCCCTGCCGCAGGCTCTGCCCTCTTCCCTCCGGGCTTGGGCACACAGGGGCGGGCACACACACTCACACACCTCCCTCCGTTTGCCTAGGGCTCCTCTAAGCCCCCCAGGACCGCCTTTAGCCACCGGGACACTAGGGGACAAGGGAAGAAGCCAGGTGCTGAAGGGCTGCATTTCCTGCCTCAATGCTGAAGAGGCTCCCTGAGCCTGCCCCCCCCCCCAGCTCATGGGGCAGCAGAGGCAGGCCTCGCTCATGCCCCCACCCGCATGCCCCAAGCACTGGGGAAACACCTAGGAAAGCAGTAAAGTGAGGCCCAAGCAGGGAGGAATGGGAGTGGGCACCTGGCCGCTGGTCTGGCACCTCGCTGCCTCCTGCAGGAGCCCCTCCTGAGGCAGAGCAATGGCCTTGGTGCACCTGGAATGCTGCAGCGTGCTGTCGTCACTGGGACAGGGAATGCAAAGAGTGGGCTGTTAAACTCCCAAATGACAGGATCTGCTGAAGTCAGGACCAGGACTGTGGGGAGAGGGAGACTCATTCAAACAATGTAACACCAACGGTTCATGGAGTACCAGGTAGAATGTCATGTGCATGGTGTGCGGTTCCCCTTTAACTTCCCATCGAATGTGGAGATGACAGTCCCATGTCACAGGTGAGAAAGTCCTGAGGTTCAAAGAGGAGGCACTTGCCCAGGACACACACCCAAGTGGAAACAAGGTCCTGGGGTTTGACTCATGAGGGGCTGGTCTTCTCTGTCTCCCATGAGGGAACACTACGGACGCAGTTTTCTGGGGGGAAAATTCCCAGTTATTTTCTTTCCTTTTTTTTTCTTTTTTTGGTCTCTTGTCTTTTTTTACTCCATTTCTGTGTTAGCATAAAAGACATGTGAAAACTCATTAATTTCCCATTTCTGAGTGCTAACCTGAGTGTTTTGGGTTCCCTCTTTTGGGAAATAGTATTAAAGTCAAATACAATTTACTGTTGCTTCTGGAGTGCATTCATTTCTATAGCAAATGCCTTTCACTTTGAGAAAAACATCTAAGGAAATGGCTTACGGCTTCCAAAAATTACCAATCCTTTTGCTTTTCTCATCTTTATAAAATCACTAAGAAATCCAGTTTATTAGCAAAAAAAAAAAATTTCAAAACTCATAAAATCCCAGATACTTCATATTTCATAGTAAAAACGAATAGAGTCAGAGTTAAGAGGTTTCGTTCAGTGTTGATTTACAAGAGTCACTTTATCTTTCTACAAAATGAGGCCAGTAAGGATCTTAAAACTTAATTCCATTCACGATAAAAATAATAATATTGTTCATTTTCAAAGTGAACATTCGCTGACTGACAGCAAAGCGAAGGGTTCTGACGGTTGGCCACCATGAAGGGATCTGGAATGATATGAAAGGTCACAGATTAACCACAGATGAAATGAAATGGTTTTTATGTATTAAAGATAGGAAGACCATTGATATAAAGTATAGTGAGGAAGAGATGGCAAGATGTTTTCATCTGAAGGACTGAAAACATCGGGAAGGGAAATGAACGGGGATTCCTTACTGGGTATTTTCAAAGCTTCCACTTCCTGGGGTTTTCCATCAGTGCTGTGAGTTGGGGCAGACAGAGGGGAAATACTGGTCCTTTCATTTAGGGGAGGAATGTAGAGGAGAAGAATGTTGCTGGAACCTCCCGTGACTGGCCTTGGGTCCACCGAGCAGGGCAACGTGACCTCTGCTGAGAGCTGACAGAGCAGAGCCCCTGGGTGCTGGGCTGGCACCTCACCAGTCATTGCCATCAAACATGGAAGAGCTACCACTATAGCCATATCTTGGGAATTGCTGAAAATATGGTTCATAATTGAGCACACTGTCTCTTTTTAAAGTATGCAAATGTGACCATAATAATATCATTCAGTCCCTTCACAGGTGAAGCAGAGGACCCTGGAACAATGACATGACTGGTCAGAGGGCCAGACGAGACATCAGGCAGCCCAGGCGCTCTGGGTTCACATTTCCACATTTAATTCACTCTTCTGGGTCGCCCGGTAAATACCTAAGATTGTCATTTAAAAGCAAACAACCACCTCAATTAGTTATCTGTCCTCCTCGCCCCCCCACGCCCATCCACCCCAGTTTTTACGCCTGGCACTTCTTTCTCTGGGTCCAACCTGCCAAGACGTGTGCTGGACAGAACGGGGAGAAGGACATGGAAACAGACTACCTAGGAAACCAAAAAATAAAAGACAACTTTCAAAAAAATGTCAATCCAGAAAATGTTAGCCCCATTTAAAGTTGCATTAGGAAACATGAGCAGTTAGGAAGGACACTTTTTCTGAACAGAAATAATGATTACGTCTAATACCTAAAGGGATGAAGCTGCAGAGAAAAGACCAAAGAAATCACATGTGATGTGATCAGAGTGTCCAACCAGATCCCAAGAAGCCTTGAACAAATTTTTCAAGAGAAACACCACCTTAAAAAGCTAATTTCCAGGAAGCCTGGCACACGAACATCAGTTTCCAAGCAGTGCCTGCGCTGAAGCTCACTTGCTGAGACGGGTCCTTAATGAAGCCCACGCACGTGAACAGCAGAGGGCAGCGCGTCAAGAGTCCCCAGTGACAGAATCTTTGTGAAATGAGACATGTGACTCAGCCTCAAAGTCACTGCAACCGGTGCTCAGTGAAAATCATCCTCTCCTAAGCAAGTGAAAATCTGAGGACTGCCGCCTAAATCTTACAAAGTGTCGCTTTTCTTAGAAAGGAGGGAGGGGGAAGGCGGGAGGCGAGGATGTGGGAGAGAGCCTTTCACTCTGTGGATTTCTGAAAACCAAGGAAAAGCTCAGTCTCCCCAAGCACAGACGTGGGTGTCAGGATGTGTAACACCGGCAACTTCTCTGAAGTTCATCTCCTCTAGAGAAGAGCTGCTGTGATGTCTCAGATTATGTGACAATAAAGGAGTGGCTGTGAATGTTTCCTGATGGAGAGGAGAGACTCCAGTAACCCCTCGGGCACCTGCTGCTTGAGATAAGACTGGCTTGGTGTCTGAGCTCACTGCCCCGGACATTGTGTGTAATGACGCAAATGGTTTATCCTGCGCTGGTCCATTTTGCAGGTTAACACCAGGGGTGCCACAAAAAATGTATACAAGTGGACACTTTGGTCATTGTTGCTCAAGCAATAGTTTGCCATAATCAGAACTATCTGGACACTGATGGGAACCACTCTGGGCACCTCTTGTAACTGCAGAAGTCAAATGTGACTTGTAGTCATCTTTTGTTATCGGTATATATTGAGTATTACAATTTTAATAGTTTTTTCCTTTCTTATAATGTGTGTACATGTTTTTGGCACCCTCTGCATGTCCAGTTGATTTGGTAAAATGAAGAGAATTATTAATTTCTAGTGGAGTGATCACCACCAGCCTTGGCATTTTCACCTTTCAGAAACCTCAAAAACAAATTAATTTAATTTTAACAAAAAGGCATGGGGTGGCCGGATGGCTCCGTTGGTTAGAGTGGACCTCTCAACAACAGGGTTGCCGGTTCAGTTCCCACATGGGATGGTGGGCTGTGCCCCTGCAACTAAAGACTGAAAATGGCATCTGGACTTGGAGCTGAGCTGCGCCCTCCACAACTAGATTAAAGGACAATGACTTGGAGCTGATGGGCCCTGGAGAAACACACTGTTCCCCAATGTTCCCCCCCCAAATTTTTTTTAAAAAGGTATGTTATCCATTGTTATGGGCTGAATTGTGTTCCCCCCCCCCAAAAAAAAGGTACCCTGTTGAAGCTGTAAGCGCCTGCGTTAGAGTGTGGCCTTTTGAAACAGGGTCTACGTGGTTGTAATTCATTACGATGAGGTCATTCTGGAGACGGGTGGCCCCGATCCAATGTGGCTGGTGGCCTTATAAAAGGGGAAAGGCAGACACACACATGCACAGGGAGGACGCCATGTGAGACTGGAATGACCCTGCCACAGCCGAGGGGCTGCGGGGCCCTGGAGAGAGACCTAGGACAGACCCCACCAGCATCCTCAGAGGGAGCTGGCCCTGCCCACACCCAGACCTTGGGCTTCCAGCCTCTAGAGCTGTGAGACAACGCATTTCTGTTGGTTAAGGCCCCCAGTTTGCAGTACTTTGTTATGGCAGATGAGCTGACATACCCCTAAGGAGGAGGAGAGAGTGTGACAATAAATCAGGCAGCGCCATAACACTTCAGTCCTACAGTGGTCAGGAGCCAGAGGTCCAGGTACAATGGGTGCGTAAAGTTCCACGGGGCCCGGCCGGGGCACAGGACATCATGTTAGATGGCAACTGTTCAGCTTCAGAGACAGTAGCAGAGGCTCTGGAACGCACTTTATGTACATCCTGCAGTTTGGTGCGAAAGACACAAATGGTGCCTACATGGCTAACCAACGCCTTTAGCAGGATAAACCCAAAGCCCCATTTCCAACGCAGCAGACTCGTGACACACTGAACCATGACAGCAGCTTTTTTCCAAAAGAAATGATTCACAAGGAAGAAAGAAAAGGCTGAGTGCAGAGTAAACAGCCTCTATTATGAAAAGCAAATTATGTGCTAGGAGAACATTTTAGAGAAGGAGCGTTTACATGTAACCCTCGTAAGCCTCCCAACCAATTTTTCATCCCCCTGCTGAGAAACGTAAGTCAACGTGACGCAGGCCACGTGGGTTCCCAGTCACCCCAACTAGGCCCCAGGGCTTCGTGTGTTGTGAAGATCTCTCCCTGGCAAATACTTACCAGTTCCAGTCCCATGAATCTCATACTGAAGATAAGAGAGAACACACACACACACACACACACACTGAAGGAGCAAAAATGATGAAACATGTAAACATACATTTTTTAATCACTTATCTTATTGGTGTATAGAGCATTCATTATGAACACGCAATGGACTCTAATCATCCTGTTTTGTCAGTCACAAAGTGACTTCATGCCAGAGCATCCCGGGAAAGGTGTACCCAGGGAACGCCCTAACCAGGTAACTCCAGCACAGGGCGGAGTGTGGCATCTGACAGTTTATGGGACCACAGATGGGGGCAGCACACCCGGTCTCCAGCACAAGATCAGAGCTGACGGCTCCTCGCTCAGGCCGCAGCCGCCAAGCTGACAGCCGCACCTGCGCTCGTCCCAGACGGAGCGCGTGAAGCCTCACCTGCTGACCGGCTCACCGGCCTGGCCTGACACCTGACACTGAGGACCCCAGTGCCCAAGGGACTCTTGCTGAACGCCGACTCTCTCTCATCCTCCTTTCATGAGACTCTCTCTGTTCGCCTGGCCTAACCCTACTGCTTGCAAACTTGTGTGACCCTCCCGTGTGAAACCGCTCTACCTCTACTATTGGAGCTGTCCTCTGGCTGGAGCCTTGGTTCATGCCCATGGGAAACCGAGTCAGTAGGACGAGATCCATGGCTTTATTCTAATGAAGTCTGACATTGTGGGAAGACACACATGTGTGCGAGACTGCTACGGTGATCGCCGCGTCCAGCTCACGACAATTGAATACTTCCCAGAACTTAGCACAATGGTGTGAAAAAACTCCAGTGTTTCCCAGCCTGCCTGCGGAGATGCTAAGACAGTAGCTGTACCTTTTCTAACTGGGCACACCTTGCAGTAGTTGTCCATAAGTGCTTTGCAAGGATTTATTTAATTTAGCCTCAGGTCCAACGTATTTGTTCCAAAATTTACTTCAGCTTTCCGAAGGCTGATCGTGCAACACTTCAACTCAGACCACGTAAGCAAAATAGCACTTAGGGGGTACAGCCTTGGCCATTCCCCGAAGCCATGCCTCGTCCACAAGACGTCAGCGATGGACAGACCAGCATTTCTACTGAAATTCACATGAGTGACCGTGGCCTTCAAGGAAGACTGAAGGAAAATACATGAATTTCTAGATTTCTTTAAAAGCACCTCCTGCCGAACCAACTCAAGTTCCTTCTGAAAACAAAAATGTTGATATTGATATCTATAAGTTGAATGTGTAAAATGACTTTCTGAGAAAGAACAGGGTGAAATCTGTGGAAATTATAACATCTGGCCTTGAGAACAAGCAAAGGAACACCGATCACATGGAGGTCATGGGAGACATTCTGGAGATGCACTGCTTTCCCTCTTTCCTGTGGCTGAGGGCATACAGCCTTATTATTACTATTACTATTACTATTACTATTACTATTACTATTACTATTAATTACTATTATTTACCTAAGTGTTAATAATGCTTGAGTTTCTACTGAGAAAAAAATGACCATCAGTTATCAGGTTAAGAATGGAAGAAGGCAAGAAACAAATCCATAAAAATGATGAAAGACTATAACTAGTAAAATTTAGAAGACCGTGGTTTCCTAGACTCTACTCTAGGTGGTACTAGACTTTGGAAGGAACTGGAACCTGTCATAATTTGTACTAACAATAGAAAATTAAGCATATCCATGAATGGGACTTGGTAAGTTCTTAAAACCAGGCTAGTTACTTTCTTAGAATATAAATAATCACTGAAAACATGACATTTATAGGAATCTTTCAAACGTCCTATGGAATCAAGTATCTATTCCTGCTGAAAGTATTTAAAGTACATCGTAATATTTGCAGTTATAGAATAATGTCTACTGTGATATGGAATTCTCTTCTATTAAAGAAAAGGAGAAGATTGAAATGTGGTGTGTCATTTGAATCCACAAATGAATGAGGCTCCTTGAGAGAAGAAACTGAGGTCAGGAGTGTGTCCAATGTGAAATGCAAGCTTCCAATCACAAGAACACATCCAAATTCCAGAGTCTGTAAGACCCAATTCTGGTTCTTGTGTCTGTGTGGAATGGATCTTTCATGTTCTTCACTTTAACTTCATTGGATTTTTTTAAAAAAGAGTGCTTGCCTATCTTGTTAGGAAAATGCGAGAACAGAATGGACAAGCTCACCTCGACACATGTCTGCCAAAGAGAACGTTTTTCCATGAAGTGTGTAGCCGAAGGCGTCACTAGAACTGTGAAAATGATTGGCATAACCATTTCTGTATCAATGTTTGAGAAATGAATATACAAAACAAAACCATGGATTGCCCTTAGGATAATAAACTAAAACACGAAAAGACTGCCACCACAACAAACCAATACTTCATGACACTGGCCCTGGCTGACGAATTAAAATTCCTTCTGTGTGACAGGTGAATGGCGGCACAGGGGCCGATGTCAGCTAACAACAGAGACCAGCACGTGTGGGCAGCAGAACCCGAGAGCTGTCATTTTCCAGCTGGGATGTCAGGAAGTTTGTAAGACAGGGAAGCAAATGACAATCCTCTTGGGGTGGGGAATGGAGGTGTCCTGTGTGCAGGCTCTGGGACCTCCCCAGGCAGTTGCTGTCACTCCTTCATAAACAGTTATCAACACAAAGCGAGGCTTTCAGAAACTCCTACAGGATGAGTTACTCTCCTTCACGAAGGCACCGAGCACAGTGCTGGGTGCTCATTAGTGCTTCATAAGTGATCATTTGCCGAGGGAATTTGATACGGTATCGACAAGATTGCATGCGCGCGCGTGTGTGTGTGTGTGTGTGTGTCATGCCCACCAGCACATGTACAGGTCACAGAAATGCCCCGTGCCCTCTACCCCTCTGACTTGGTTCCTCGGCCATCCAGGCAGAACGCTTGCAGGCGCTCCAGGGGGCAGGACTCTCGCTGAGGCCCTGCCCTCTCGACAGCCAAGCAGAGCACTTGGTTCACATTCAGTCTTTGCCGAGTAGAGGAATATCTGAGGCCCTGGGGGGTGGGAGTAACAGAGGGAGGACCAATGGGCCGGGACCCAGCAGGTCTGTCTCCCAGGATCCGTGCACTGAGTACCAACCGTGCCTGGGTGTCATAATGCTGGGTTTCCCTAGTTTTAAATACAAATTCTACAAGATGAATACTGAGTATATTAATAAGCACACTGATAAAGGAATCAGCACAGCGGGACATTTAAAAAAAAGTGTCTCTTTACTAATGCTAGGTTATCTCTTGAGATTAGTTCAACCTAACCTTGAATTCTCAGACCAACACAGGAAATGAAGTCGGTGTATTTCTCAAAGGATAAACAGTCTTAGGGAAAAGCCAACTCTGGCTCCTCCCCCCCAGGGCCCCAGGGCCCCCTTCATACCCCACGATGGGAGGCGTGTGTCTGTGGCCCCACGGAGGGCAGATGGAGCCTCGGGCGGGATTCACTGCCTTGGGAACTGTTTGCCCACAGCGCAGCCCCACCACTCCTGACCGCCCCAGCCACCAGCCAGGCTCATCTGCGCCTCCTGCTTGGGCAGGTTCCCCAGTTCCCCACAATGTACACCGATGGACCTAGAAGGACAGGTGACCGGGCAGTAGCCCCCAATGCTATACAGTCATCACGTAACTGGGGGGAGATTTCCCAAGGTCCCCAAGGGCCTGAGGTGACGGGGACATGGTCTCAGAATTCATTAGCGTTACAGAAATGTGATGCTTCCTGCACAATTACACTCATGGGCTGAGTTTTCCCCTAAAGGCAGTGACGAACGGTGGTGACCCTGCCTCAGACCTGAGCTCACAGAAGTCAGATTCCGTGGGCTTCTGAGTCATCAACGTACGTGTGCAGCTGGGCCACGAGAGCAATGGCTGTGCTGTCCTTCCAGCTGGTCCATGTGACACTCAGCACACAGTGTCCCCACGAGGCTGTTCAGACCCACCTCCCACCTTCCTGTGAGCCTGGTCGCCAGCGAGACTGGCACACCTGGGGCCCTGAACGGGGGACAGGAAAGGGCATTCACACTTTCCTGTGCCAGCAGTTCCAGTTCATTATGTGTTTTCACAGACCTGACCGCCTCTCACATAAAAAGACTCAATCTTGGCTATTTAAAACAAGCCAAAAAGCCTCTGATTTGTGTGTTCCATCCAGCTTTTTTGCGATCCGTCTTGATTTTCTTTAAAAACAGCCTTTTGTCTCGTGTTCTAAATGTTTTTCTTCCACACAGCTGATTCCCGCAGCCTTTTAGATGGCACTTCTGTCAGCTGAGAAGGCTCGGCTAGACTTTTTTCTTCTTCAGTAAAAATAGATGTTTTCTGATTGGGGTTTACAGCATTTTTCTCTGCATTATCACGTGCTCATCCCTCATCAATGTAAATCTTTGCTTTCCCTTTAGAAATGTTTTCTAAATACCTTGTGAAAAGCCAGAAGAGAGGAAACAGCATTTTTCCTGACCTCCGGGTCACGTGTCACTGACTAGCTGGCTGACCCCACCGGGGGCCCAGTGGTTCAATCCCACGTGCCCAACATGTCCGTCATGCCAGCCTTCAGGAAGTCTTTGCAGAGGTTGAGATGTCAGCTTGAGTCTGGCCAGTGTGTTTCCATGGAAGCCAGGATGAGTCCCCTGAAGACTTGGAGTGCCTGACTTCCTCTCTCTGCATCTGCTTGCCATCCCCTGACCAACACAAAGTCATCAGCCCCTGGGACATGAAGTGTGACAGGGCAGAGACCACTCTCACAGGTAATAGGTACCAGGCGGAGCCACACTCCCCTGACACCAACCGCCTTTCCCTCTCCATCCAGAGTGAGGGCAGGAGGGGTGTGAGAAGGCTGGGGCTCTCCCGCTACTCAAAGGGCGAGACTTACTCCATTTCGGTTCCACTCAGAGAAGCAGTGCCCTCCCAGCTTTTCTGAAACTGCCCTCAAGAATCTGATCAGAACTGTGGCCTCTTTCGGTCAGCCCATCCCTCCAACCAGTTTTGTTTCTTTTCTACTGGCTTTCTTCAGTAACAAGTAAAGTTAGGTGAGCCAAGCTGCTTCTCACAGAAGCCCGGATAAGCCTTCCCCATCGTTCCTTACGAGCTTGTACAGCCAAAGGAGGACATTGACCAAGTAACGTCCTTGGGCCCTCTATCATCTCACATTTATTTTCACTGCTTGTTTATGGGTCCAGGTGTCCTTACATACAGCCTGGGTACAAAACCTGGGCAAGACATACAAAACTCCTTGTCCAGGTTACAATTAGTGGGAGGACCGACAAGAAACAAATCAGTTCTACACAGTATGTCACGCGATGAACGGAAGGTGGGTAGGGTTGGCAGGCAGGGCCCTGCAGGCAGCGGGGAGCTGGGTCAGGCTGCCTCCTGTCTGTATTGGAGACCCAGCAGGGACAGCTAGTACAGAGGCCTGGGGTGAGTGTGTGCCCAGGCGTGCGCTCGGGCACGTGCTCAAGTGTGTGTTTGGGTGTGTGCTCAGGCACGTGCTCAAGTGTGTGCTTGTGTGTGTACTTAAGTGTGTGCCTGGGTGTGTACTCGGGTGTGTGCTCTGGTGTGTGCTGGGTCATGTACGTGGGTGTGTGCTCGGGTGTGTGCTTGGACGTGTATGTGGGTGTGTGTATTGGCATGTGCAAGAGGCAGCCAGGAGGTGGGTTTGACCAGTGAAGATGAACAAAAGTGAAAGAAGTAAGGACCGTAACGAAGAAATAGTTTGGCCCAACATACTTTCATGTAGCCCTCTTTGAACATACAGTATATTAAAAATGTGCTACGGCATTATAACATTCTCAAAACCGTTTAAAATTTCCATGGAAAATCCCGTTATGTTTGTGGAATCATTCCCCAGATGAACATGTTTGCTTCAGTGAACATCTCTGTGCTCGGCTGAGGGAAAATTCCCAAATGTGGACTTGCTCAGTAAATGGGTATGAAAAACGCTATGCCTCCTCTTACACTGCAGTAAGACATTTTTATATGCAAGGTTCACCTTCCAAATAGGAAAAGTGAGCTCTGCTTATGTGGGTGATTGTAGAAGTGGCCGGAAAGATCCCTGTGACTCAAACACACTGCCCATTCGGGCTCATTTTCACAAAGGCAGATATGGCAGCATTAAAAGCACTGACTCACTGCCACAAATAAATTAAGTAATGTACCCTGTTCCTGGCTAGGAAAACTGAAAAATGTAAACATGTATATTCCACAAAAATTAATTTTAATTTTAATTGTGGCTTCAGTCAAAATTCGATTGTGATTTATTACTCAAGAACAATAAACAAGAGTTTAAACCTAAATAAACAAAAAGAACAACACCTAAGATATAAGACATAGCATGTACAGTGGTACCTTGGTTTTCTAACGTAATCCGTTCCGGGAGACCATTCGAGTTCTGAAATGTTCAAAAACCAAGGCACAGTTTCCCCATAGAAAGTAATGCAAAATGAATTAGTCCATTCCAGACCTTTAAAATCAGCCCCCAAAACTGCAAATTTAGTATGAATTTTACCATCAAATGATACCATAGATCCATAAAATTTACGGCATTTGTAAACCGAAACGTTCATCAACGGAGACGTTAGAAAACTGAGGTACCACTGTACTGTAAAGGCACATTAATTAAAGCAGAGTGGCAGCGGGACAAAAGCATGCACATAAATCAGTGGGATGAAGGGGCTCGATTAGTAACTACAAAAATATATATGGACTTAAAATATGTTAGAAAAATATTGAACAACAGTCACAAACGGATAGACTATTTAATGACTATTATGGGGAAATTGACCATTTGGGAAAAAATAGTTTAAAGTCTCACTTCCCAAACATACAAAATTATTTACGGATAATTAAAATCTTTACTGTAAAATATGAAATCATAACAAAGAGAAAATATAGGTGAATATCTATCTGACTCAGTTCAGGAATAACCTTTTAAGCATAAAAATGGAATAAATCAAACAGATTGGATATGCTAACAGATTTGTCTATATAAAGTAGAGACTGTATTTGCCATCCTAAAGGGAACAGTGGAGGTTTGAACAATCACTTTTCGTAGCATAACTCTCGTTATTACAAGCTTTGAAAGCAATGACAAATCACATCTTCACTAACACAAACACATGGGTGAAATCCTCCCTTTCTTTTTTCCTTAGAAACCACAACTTCTGTCTTTCTCCCTATTTGAGAGGCGGGAGTCTTTTTAACCATGAAACTGAGGCATTATCCGTACATTTCATTATGTGTCTGTAATACTTTTGATGTTTTCTACTACATTTTAATGAACCATCTGTCTAGAAATTATTTTCAAAAATGGAGACATTTCGTAATCGGGTAAATTATGGACTTGTTGCCGCCTGTATTATTGGTTGTGATCGAATGGTTACCGTCCAGCTAAACGTTCTGAGAAATGAGGAGGCGACTGTAGGTTTGGAAGTAGGACCCCAGGCAGGCGGCTCAAGGGATCACGTTAGGCCTACAAGTGTGACCTGAAGGCCACAGCACTCTCCAAGGGGACAGGAATGCACATCGCTGTGCAGCCATAAGAGCATTTTCAAGTGGATTCAAAACAAAACAAAAAAGCTGGGTTCATGTGGACACAATCAGAGTCCAGAACAGAGGGTGCCCACGACTCACAGAACGAAATACGGAGCCAGGAGGTTGGGGACCAGGAGCCAGCCCTGGGGCAACCGACAGCAGGCGAGACACAGCCTGAGTGTGAACAAGAGAAGGTGTGAAATCCACCTACAGAAAGAACACAGGCTGGAAGAAAGGAGAGGACGCCACCGAGTGCAAGCCCTGGCCCCGTCACTTACTTACTATGTGACCTGGGTCGCTGGCTTCCCTTCTCTGAGCTCAGTCTCCTCCACAGAAATGAGGAGACTGGCGTTATAATAACAGCAGCAACAAGCGACCACCCGAGGACCTCAGCCCCAGGTGACCTGGGAGCTTCCCCAGCTCCACGACTGGCCGAAGGAGCACTCCCGCCTGCGCTGCCTGCAGCCCCCCACCCCGGAGGTGGGAACGCAGGGCCCAGGAAGGAAAGGCAGGACAAGTGCAAGAGGCAAGCCCGAGAGCTGCCTGTGCGCTGGCCGTGAGGGAGCTGAGCTTGCCGAGCATCAGCAGTAAGTGGGACGTGAGTCCTGGAGGGCTGGCAGAGCGTTGATCTCAGTGGTGGGCTTTCAGGGGCCAATGGCCCCCTTACGACCACGAACCCAGCTGGCGTGGAGAGATGGGGACCTTTCCCCCTCTATCAATCTCACCAAGTCTTGTGGGAGTCAAATAGGTTAATGTTTGCGCAAGTGTGGAGGGTTTTCAGACCACAGTCAACTATGGGACATTAATGTATTCCATCATTGTTGGCAATTCATTGCTCATACTTGAAATTTTCCTTCAGAATGTGCTTCCCCTGAGGTTTTCCTGTACTCTTCCAAGGCCATCGTGCCGTTGTGCAGGTCGTACACTGCACAATCCTGGGGGCGCTAATGTCAGTGGTGCACTAGGACCGTCCTGGGCCTCCACGGCTGTGCAGTGCCCCCCTCACCACCACCACCGGGCAGATTTGTATGACTCTTCTCTTAAACCCACATTGGACTTCATTAGGACCTTTACGACAATTACCTAAGTGCCTTATACTCACTTTCACACCTGTTCACTCTTCTGACCTAGACTCAAATGCATTGCGAACAGAGACCTTGAATTTCTGACTTTCTCTCTAACACCTACCTACGCAGTGCCTGGGCATTTGCCTAATGAATGAACGCTATGAGTTTTTATTGTATTACAACTTGAAATCTGCTTCCGTCACAGGATGACCAAAGCTCCTTTCAGGTGGGACTATGTGCCAAGTGGCCCAAGGGCTAACGTGCGTCAGCAAACAGATGAGCACCTGGGCCAGGTGGCGGAAGGGGGCTGTCACGGGTTGGCTGGGAGGTTCCAGGCTGGACCCAAGCTCGGTCCGGAGAGGAAGCCGACGGATGAGCGGTACTTGCACGTCAGTTCTACTGATGGGGTTAGTGTGAAGGACTAAGTACATTGCATTTTTTCAAAGAAAAGGTAAAGTATAGATTCATCTCTCAACGGAACAGCCTCCCAAAAGTGACAATCGCTGACTACCATGTTTCCCCAAAAGTAAGACCGGGTCTTATATTAAGTTTTGCTCCAAAAGACGCTTTAGGGCTTATGTTCAGGGAATGTCATCCTGAAACGTCATGCTAGGGCTTATTTTACGGTTAGGTCTTATTTTCAGGGAAACACAGTACATGAGAAAATACAAAAACAGCTCCCCGAAGGCTCTGAGAGTAAACTAATGCAGGCAGAGGCTGGAACGGAGACAAATTTGGAAGAAAAATGCCACATGGCAAACTCCTTATTTTCTGATTTTTCGTTCCAGTCACAGTATGGTACAGCTGAAAGCTTGGATTAAAAATCCAGAGATTTCTGTTTCCAGCCAGAATGGAGTAACATGCTGGATTTACCCTCCTATGTTAAACTAAAAGATATAAGAAACAAGCATATTTTTCAAAAAAATGTGAAACAATGGAAATGGGTCATATTTTCCTGTTTCTTTGCATGGCTGATAATTTTGACTGAACATTGGATACTTTAAATTTCAGCTGAAGACAGATTGCATTGACTACTTGCTTGAGAAGAGGGAAACAGATACAGCAAGCCCTCAGATTTCCCCATGTTATTGCCTGGAGAGTTTCCAGGTAACAGAGCAGAAAGCACGTCCAGACAGAACCTGGTGGTCCCTAAGTTGAAGAGACACAATTAGAAGACCCAATTAGAAGTAACCATTTCCCTGAGTTCTGTGGGCCACTCTAGCAAATTAACTGAACCCAAGGAGGGGGCTGTAGGACCCTGATTCATAACTGGTCGTCAGACGTACAGGTCGCACCATGGACTTCCCACTGGCTTCTGAAAGCGGGTGGGACAGCCTTGGGGGGCCGAGCCCTTAACCTGTGGGGGCTGTGCTGTCTCCAGATTGATGGAATAGCATTTAATTGACTTGTAGGACACCCAGCTGAGGTCACAGAACTGCTTCGTGTGGGGGCAAACCCACACATTTGATGACTAAAAGTGGGATACAAAATATTCTGAGAATTAGCAAATAAGCGGAAATGAGTTCTTTTGTGCAGGGAGCCATGAGCCAAGAAAGGCAGGAATCCTACGGAAACTGGACAAAGCAAGGAGACAGGTTCTCGCCTGGAGCCTCCAGAAAGGAACACAGCTCTGCTGACACCTTGATCTTAGCAAAACCCATGTCAGACTTCCATCCTAGGGAGCTATAGATGTTAAATGTGAGTTGTTTAAGCTGCTGAATTTGTGCTAATTTGTTACAGCAGCCATAGAAATCCAATACAGCCAAGTTAAAAAATATACAAAATCACAAATACTGTATGATTCTAATTTTGTTCTAATTGGCTAACCTAAGTTATGGTTAGCTCTAGCATTGGCTTACCTAATGTATGATGGGGAAAAACTCAGAACAATGGTTACTTGTGGGAATGGGGGGTGGGGATTACCAATATGAGGTGAGAACCTCAGGGCTGGTGGTGATGCTGTACCCGTCGGGTCAGGGTGACGAAAGTGTGTGCGTTTGGTCAAAGCCTGGTTAATGGACACATACGATCTGTGCGTGCCACTGAGTATAAATATTACATCAAAAGTAAAATAGTAAACAAGTGTTGAAATTTAGTTATGGCATACCTGACAAAGTGTTTATGGGGAAGTGTGGACATGTCTGCAATCTATTTTGAAATGGGTCGAAAGCAAAGGGGTCGATGGATGGATGGCGGGTTGGTAAGTGGATGGACGCGATTACACAGGCTCAGTGACATGCGGTGGTGGAATCGAGGTGGAGAGTATGGAACTGTTCCCTGCAAGAGTCTCTCGGCTTCACCGTTTGTGTGAAATGGTTCATTTCTTTAAAAGTAGCAGGTTGGATCTGGATGGAGACTGTAAGCAGAACTATGAATCAGAAAACCCAAGGCCTTAGGTCGCTGGTTGGGTCATTGAGGAAACTGTAAAACGTCACGCCTGAGGCGCCCCAGAGTCTGAGACAATCGGTCTGGCCGTGAATTATATTTTTAAGACATTCCAGTGACTTTAGTTTGTAACCAGAATTGAAAGCCACTGTGTTAGGGGAGAGAGGCAAGGAGAGACATTTTTTAAACGGTTCCCTTTGCCTTATGGGATCATGGCTAAATTTTATTTCCTTCCTTGTACCTATTTGTATTTTCCAGATTTCCTTTAGTAACCATGTATTCTATAATAATTAAAAGATTAACCCAAGGTCGGGCTAGCCCAGTGGCTCAGGCGCTTGGAGCTCCATGCTCCTAACTCCGAAGGCTGCAGGTTCGATTCCCACATGGGCCAGTGGGCTCTCAACCACAAGGTTGTCAGTTCAATTCCTCGAGTCCCACAAGGGATGGTGGGCAGTGCCCCCCTGCAACTAAGATTGAACACGGCACCTTGAGCTGAGCTGCCGTTGAGCTCCCTGATGGCTCAGTTGGTTGGAGCGCATCCTCTCAACCACAAGGTTGCCGACTCCAGCAAGGGATGGTGGGCTGCGCCCCCTGCAACTAACAATGGCAACTGGACCTGGAGCTGAGCTGCGCCCTCCACAACTAAGACTGAAAGGACAACAACTTGACTTGGAAAAAAGGCCTGGAAGTGCACACTGTTCCCCAATAAAGTCCTGTTCCCCTTCCCCAATAAAATGAAAAAGAGAGAGAGAGGGAGAGGGAGAGAGAGAGAGAGAGAGAGAGAGAGAGAGAAAGAAAATGTGACATGGCTCTTTAAAAAAAAAAAAAAAGCCCAAGGTCAATGTCAGTGTCAGAGTCACTGCCACGGGTGGTGTTTGCTGGACCCACACAACCAGGCGAGAACCATGTGTGAAGAAGTGCAGGACAGCCAGGGTTTAAGATACAAATACGCAACGTGCTGGCACTGTCGCATGTTCTCCACCAATGCCACCTCGTTTCTACCAGTGTTTTGAAAATACAGATAGTGTGTCACTGGAATTAAGGGACTTTTCATCTGAAGATTTGCATAGGGTCTGTAAGGGGGAAACAGAGAAACACAAGAAAGGGCACTTGACAGGCAGGACCCCACAGCAGAGTCCAGAAGAGCAGGCAGAGAGGAGGGCTTGCTGGTCTGCATGGCCACCCGTTCCCATGTGGCTCCCTCCAGAGGGACACGTGCCTTCTCATCTCTGCTTCCCCCGCGCCCAGGGAAGGACAGCTCAGTGGGTCCTCAGAAACGTTGAACAGACAGAGACTGAGGGCTCCTGCCTTATCTGGCCGGCTACACAGTCACGCTCAGCTGTAGACATTGCACCTACAGACCCCCTCACGCTCAGCACTCAGCTGGAGTCCCACGAGCCAGGGTGGTAGCCCCGCTTTGCGAATCTAACTTCACACTTCAGGATGGTTAAGGGACTTGCCCAGGATCACTTCAGTTGGTGGCAGACCAAAACCTTATGCCTATCTGTCTCATCCAGATTACTGCTTCATGCCTGTGCTCCCGGCTGAAGAAAATTCAAATGAGAGAACCTCTGTTCTTTTCTGAAGAGAGGAAATAAGGGTAAATTCATTGAGATCCCTGTATTCTACTTTTCAACAGACACCTCCCTGTAAAAGAATTAGTCCTAAAAATGTGTTGGCTGAAAGCCCATCTGTTCCAAGCAAATACGATTGCTAAAATAACACCCTTTCACTACCATCATGACTGCTCATTTTCTTCCAAAAGTATGACCTCTGCTTTGAGGGGGGAGATGGCACCTGAGGAAGAGCCCAACAAGGATTAGACGATATGTCCTTCCCTTTGCAAGCTCAGGTAGTAGATGAAACACAGTACACGCAGGCACATCCGTGGACAGACACACACATCGGAATGATGGAAAGCTGGCACTGACGTTGAGTACCGGGTTGAATGGTGTCCTCCCCCAAATTCAGGTCCACCTAGAAAGTGTCACTGTGTCCTTCTTTGGAAATAGGATCTTTGCAGGTGTGATAAGCTAAAGCCATACTGGATTAGGGAGGGCCCACATCCAATGTCTGGACTCCTCATAAGATGAGAGAACTTGGGACACAGACACACAGGGAGGAGCCGTGTGACAATAAAGGCAGAAATGGGAGCAATGCGGCCACAAGCCGTGAAGCGCTTGGAGCCCCCAGAAGCTGGAAGAGGAGGAAGGACCCTCCCCGGAGCCTGCAGAACGAGCGTGGCCCTGCTGGTGCTATGGTTTTGGACTTCCAGCTTCCAGGACTGACTGGGAGAGAATAAATGCCCACGTTTGAAGCCATCCAGTTTGTAGTAATTAGTTGTGACAGCCCTAGGAAATGAATACCAGCAAGACATCTCCTTCAAGCTCCATCGCCCAGGCTCAGTGGAAACGGGCAGATCTGCAGTCCTGGCAGGCGGTGAAACAGAGTGAGAGCTGATGCAGCAGCCCAGACGCTCCCAGGGCCGTCTCTGCGTGGCCTTCTCTTCCACAAGAGCGTCTGCCTGGAGGGCGTAGTTACCCTGTCCGTATGACTGACAACACGGTGGCAGCTGGCCTGGTGCCCGCAGGACCACAGATAACTGAATGTTGGAGGTCTAGTCTCAGGGTCACCCCTGTGCAGAGGCACAGGGGACAGACATGGTGGCAGAAGACGTGCAGGGGGGCTGCAGTTCTGACTGTCCCTAGGCCTGCGATCTGTGCTTCAGGGCTTCCAGAGCCAAGACACGTCTGTCTGTCCTGAGTTGAGAAGCTGCGCAGCCAGTTTCCCTTCCAGAAGCAGCTCTCACTGGTGCTACCTGAAGGCTGACTCCTACCCAGAATGAAGCTGGACTTTTGCCAGCTCTCGCTCATGGAGGAGAGCTTTGGGTGGGTTTATTGACCACCGATACGAGCAGGCACCCAGATTTAATATTTCCTCCCAGGGTTTGGAGAGGATATGCTGGGTTCATCACTATGCGTCCGAGTTTGGGAACACAACAGACTCCAGATACTGGAACCAGAGACTCACACGTGGCCCTGTCGCTAGTTCTGGCCAACAGACGTGAAAGAGGTGGGTGTCCTTTCCCAGAGGTGTTAAGAAGTAGCTGTGCCGCCTTCCAGTCAAGATGGCAGAGCAGGTAAACGCTGTGCTTGGCTCCTCCCTCAAACATGTCAGAATTACAACTGAGCTACAGCACAACCATCATTGAGAAGCACCTGGAGTCAGCTGAACCGAAGTCCTATAACTAAACACATGTAGAAGAAGCCACCTAGACACAGGTAAGAGTGGCAGAGACATAGAACAGGCTGATCCCACACCTGTGTGCGACAGGTAAAAATCAGGAGGGATTTCCCAGCTGTGGATTTTCTCCCCTGAGGAGAGAGGGGGTCCCAAGGCCACACTAGGTTCCCCAGCCCAGGGTTCCAATGACGGGAGAAAAGTCCCCACAGCTTCTGGCTCTGAAAACCAGTGCAAATTGTGGCTGAGTGAGACGAGGATGGCTGCAGTCACGGCCACTCCTCCTAAAGGACCTGCCCAGCTCTGTGCCCCAGTTGTGTCACCTGAAACCACACTTCTCACATGTCCTCTGGGACCCTGTTAAAAATGCAGATCTAGGAGGAGCCCGAGTCAGCATTTCTCACCAGCTCCTGGGTGGTGCTGATACTGCTGCTGGCTGGGGGTCACACTGGGTGACACTGACCTCCAGGACCTTGGTTTTCTAGCCTTTACAAGGAGCGTGAGACGAACGCGCTCAACCAGCTCCCTGGGCTTCCGAGGACCATGTGTGTCACAGCAGGCGGAAGTACTGAGGCCACAAACACAGCTCACACCTCAGTGGTCTGCTCACTGCCTTGGGGATCTTTGGGTGCCTGCTGCCAGTCTCTGTGGAATCAGAGGGGAGAGTTAACACCTCAAGAAGGGATGATGGCAGGGGCTGGCTGGCTGCCAGGCCACACAGAGGATGAGGACAGACAGCAGGGGCCAGCGAGGAAACAGCAGCCACGAGACGCCACTCATCTGACGGTTCCTGGCTCGGCTCCCGACATGGGTGACACTGGCTTGGAACAACACTGCATGTTACAGTACTTGGGGCAAAGGGTGCGGGTAAACCCCAGGCTAGGATGGGGCTAGGGTGGAACTGAAAGGTGAAAACACTGTGGCACTGGCGGTCTGTCCCTTGCCTTTTGAAGGTTTAACTTTAATAAATGTTAGAGCCACTGCACACCTGCCTATGGGGTCCCCATGGAGGCAGCAAACAGTCACCGGCCTTCTGGTCTACCCGGTCACGCTCCGAGCACACACACAGCTGAGAAAGAAACCTCCATGGGGGGGATGCTGGACGCCGGGCAAAAGAAGGAACATGGGCACGTCAGCAGGCTGCTGCTCCCACGTCAGGAGCTGAACCCTGAACCCTAGCCTGATCCCAGCCAGACGTGGGCAGTACACCCTCAGGTCACACTTCCCAGTGCTGAGAGCACAAGTACAGCATGTAGCTCTCTGTGTTTTAGAGCAGAATACGTAATATTCTATTCTACTCTTGGCCTCCTTCCTGTCTTGTTGGGAGGGGGACACCGGCCGAGCGAATGGGGCTTCCATGGAGATGCCACACGCTCTGTGCCCCCAACCCCACCCCAGCACTCTACTCTGGACGCAGACAAAAGCGTGCGTGTAACACCCACAGCTGTCAGCAAGGACATCCAACGGTCTTGACTTCCTCAGACGCTTCGGGGGCTTTGCAGAGACAGGTTTCATTTTTTCCTCTTCTAGAAACCATGGAGACAGGGAGGGTAGAATCTCTACTGAAGAAATCAAACAGAAGGTGGGAGCAAAGAGGAGAGACACGTGGGTGTCCTGAGCGTGGCCTGTGACGTCCTCGGTGGCTTCCTGTGCCCCAACGCTGTGCCGGCCCTGGCTCACCCTCACCACCCCCATCACACTGGCCCATTTAAGTGTCGGTCTTCTCTGGTCAACAGAAGAGGGAGGGGCTGCACTTCTCCTGTTCACATCATGTCCCAAGCCCCTGGCTCACTCCTCTCCCCCAAGTAGGCACTTGCGAATAAATAAAGGTGACGCGGAGTGGGAAGAATGAGAGGTGCAGAACCAGACTCACTGGAACATCTGCTGTCACCATAAACACACCCACAGCACACGCGGATCCTCACAGCCCAACTGTCTGCATCATATCCCTTGCACAGGCCTGATTCATTGCCTAGTCTACGTGGCTGCTCGCACGACCCGGGCTTCGGGGAGGCCCTGCCTCACTCGCCCACCAAAGCCAGCTCCTCCAAAGCCAGCTCAAATCCCATCAGCGCCGCCCTCCCTTCCTCGTCGTCCACCACGTTCAGGCCAGCTCTCATTTCCTGCCTGGGCAGCAATTTCTTCTGAACGTGCTGTCTGCCCAGCTCTGTGACAAGCCCCTGAAGGCTGGGGCCATGTCCCATTCTCCTCTGTACCCTTTCTGAGTCCTTACACGGAGTCCTACAAATGAATTGATCATGGAGATACGATGAAGCACCCCCTGGGCACATCACGACAAAAATGTCATTCACTCTGAAAACTCAGGGGCTAAAATAAGCCAGGTGACAGGCAGGACCCCCCTGAGCGAGCAGAAAGTCTGAATTATGTACATTGCAACACACTCTCCCCTAATCAGCCACATGGATTGATCACGGCCACATTTCTTGAGCTTATAGTCTGCAGACACTCCTGCCTGTGCACTGGATTTCCCTTTTCACACAGTAATTACTCTAAGCCTGAATTACCAGGTTATGCCTGCTGATCATCACTAGTAACTCACTCAATAGCCAGTGTCCTCTTCTTGTGCACGGTCCCTGTACAGGAAGGGGGCCCGTGACGGGCAGCTCAACCCTTTCGAGGAAGGTGGGAAAACTCAGACCTTCCGGCTCCTGTTGAGAGCCTGCAGGGCACCAGGAACGGAGGTGCCGCTGACAGTGTCCCCTTTCGGCCACCGGCATGCTCCAGATGCCTCCCCGAAGGCCCTGAGATGTCAAGATGAAAAAAACTTTCTTTAGGAGGATCAGGCCCTCCCGAGATGACTGTATTTGGAGTCACAGGCTCAGCTGGATTTGGTTCCTGCTAGAGACCGAGTATCTGTGTCCCCAAATATTCATGTCGAAACCTAACCCCAACGTGATGGTATATGGAGGAGGGGCCTCTGGGTGATTAGGTCTGAGGGGGGAGCCCCCATGAATAAAAGGGACCCAGAGAGCGCCCTGGACCTCCACCATGTGAGGACACAGAGAGGACAGTGGTGTGTGACCAGGAAGAGGGTTCTCCCGACACCGACCCTGCTGGTGCCCTGATCTCCCGCTCGCACCCCCCAGACTGCGAGGTATGAAGTCGCGTTGGTTCTAAGCCCCCGTCTGTGGTGCTTTGTTCTGGCGGCTGGACGGGCTGAGACCGTCCCAGCCACAGGACGAGGGTGGTGTGTCCGGGGCACTGGGGGTGCCCTCTCAGTGGCCGCACTTCTGACTGAATGGGTACCCACAGTTTCCAGCATTTCCAGTCACTGCATCATCCACACAAATAGGTAAAAATGATCATGGATGCCTGGCTGCGTATCTGGATAGAAGAAAACTGTCACTGGGATGGGACGGATGGCAGCTGGGCTTCAGACCGGGGCGACCTGAGCTTGAACTCTTGTCCTGGCACTTGGCACCCATGTGGCCTGGGTCAGGTCGCCTCGTCTGCCACATCTGCTTAGCACTCAGACACCCTCCGTGTTGTGAAGTCACAGGTAAGATGTAAGGTGCCCACTAGGCAGAAGCACTCGAGTGCCCGTTACACATTAATAATAAACATTACAGAATTCATACGGAAGGAAGAATAATTAACTACAGCCACGGATTAGAAGACGAAGGAGGTGGTGTACAGAGAAGGACGAGTGGAAGTGGGGGGTGCAGTAAGGGTGGCACAGGGACGGGAAGACGCACCGGCCTGGGGGGCCTGGGGGCAGGGCCGGCACGAGGCAGGGAGCTGATCGTGAGTGGGGTGGGGGCAGCGCGACGGCTCCACTGAGCCTCTGACGGGAGGAAAATGAAGTCATAAGTCTCCTGCACGAGCTTCCCGCAGAGGCGGGGGGTGCACACCAGCTGGGCTCTGGAAAGCCGTTGTGCTGGCAGGTTTGGGGTGCCAGCGCCCCCTCGCAGCCCTGGCCCAGCAGACAACAAGCACAGCGGTGTCCGAGCTGGCTGAACATCAGTGGACACAGGTGGACGAGGCTGGCTTCCCACGGGCCACAGGGTCACGAGCCGCTCCACCGCCTCGCCTTCTTGGATGCAAATCTCCCTGACGCTTTTCGTTCCTGCTGGTTAGTGAATCCCACCTGACCGACTTTCTCCTGATTTAACACACCTCGCATTTTGTGAGTGCTGCCAACAGCTTCTCACAGCAACCGGAGACTCACGGTGGACATCTGGCTTAAGCTGAAACGTTAGTCCTCATAATACGTCCCTCTCCACTGGGCTCTCGTCCTCTGTCCCTAAGCCACATGCGTCCCACTACACTCCGAATGGCTCTCCCGCCTTGGGGACACCGTGCAAGTATTGCTCTCAGGTGTGACTAGACAAACGACAATTGATTAGGAGTCTCAAGCTAACATGGCCGCTCCCTAATAAACACCCTGCTAGGGATCGGTGGGGCACATGAGTTCAACCACTGTGTTTGCCAGGATTTCCTCAGCTTCATTTTGACCTCTTTTGACCAAGACAGAGCGCCTGGGAGACTCAGGTGTGAGGACCAAAGCACGGGCATACGCACAAGTTGGGGGTGAGGGGCACACACTGGTGGCCACTTTCTGTGCCTGCCCCTGACCCCTTAGCCACTGACGGCATGTGATGGTCAGTCGGGGGCAGGCACTGGCTGAGGCTGAGGGCAGGTCTGAGTGTCTGCCTGGCAGGGCCTCTGGCATGTTGCACGACCCCTCTCATGACTCATAAACGAATGACAGTGTCCCCGTCATTCACCCACTGGGGGTGAAACCAATGGAAGATGGTATATAAACAGCAGTAGAGTCACATACTGCATGTCCAGCATGTCAAAATATGGAGACCCAGAAAGTCTGCTTCCTTGGTCTCCTATCTCTGGGGATTTGTGTGGCAAATCGGAGAGGGAAAGATGTTTTTAAAATGACACTGCAGGCTACACACCTGCCACGGGACCTCTGGGAAGAGATGGTGCCTGTGCCATCAGCATGGCTTCACTCAGGCCGCCCTTGCTGGACACCTGTGAAGCTCAATGGTATGAGCAGCAACGTGACATCTCTCCCCACAGCTCAAGGTCATTTCTCCCATGCTGGCTCTTCAAGAAGGCAGGGCGCCTGCCCCTCAGCTTTCTTGAACCCTTTCCCTCCCGCTTCCACAGGTCACCTCCAGACTTCCAGCTGACACTCTCTCCTGGGGACGCACACATCCATGGAAGGCCCCGGGGCCCCTGCCACTCAGCCCCCGAAAGCAGATGTGGCAAAATAAATTATTTTTAAAAAGTGTCATGACATCATCACCAAGCTCCAGGATAAAGGGAACCAGAAACGCGAGTCGACAGGAGGTGACCCCATGCCAGCTGGAACCTCTGCCCGGCGGGGAGATACCCAGCAGCCTCCGCATTCACGTAACACTCGGATGAGGCTCTTAGCAGCGCCCCAAACAGACGTGCACGGCAGATAACTACCATGCAATTGTTTGAGCGTTAGCTGTTGAAACACTTTTATTACCACATACGGGTCATCCTCTTTTCTTACTGCTTCTGTTTGACATCTTCTTAGAATGTGCCCAAGTGCCCAAACATTGCATGTGCATGGACTTCATACACTGTAAAGGGCAAACACTGTAATAATGCCTTAAAAGGTGCTAAAACTTCCCTATCTCTCCCCGTCCTTTCCTCCTGCCTTTCCTCTGGGGTGTTGGGGACCCCATGCAGATGAGGATGACAGAGGCCCAGCGTGGGGTGTCAGACTTGTGCACAGTGAGGAAACATCCCGGATCTGAGAGGAACAGCAGCTAGGACAGGACATGGATCGATCAAATAAGCAAAGACACTGAGGATAATGGGAGCCGAGTTCATTGACGTTAGAAAGAATCACAGAATGGAGAGGAGACAGCCCGTCATCTCGGCGTGCCTGGGTGGGCCCGGAATGTTGCTGTGAACTCAGGTTTGCGACACACGTGCATGGGTGAAGAAATACATGTAGATATCAATAGTACAAGGCCTTTTCTTCTTTGGAAACACGGCTGGTTCCAGCATTCGAAAGCCCAGCAGGAGCTTGGGACACCCTCCTACATCAGAAAGTAAGAAAATGCCCTCACAGTGGTGTGGACACATGGGAGGACACGGAAGCCAGCCTGAGGGCCCCACGGGCCACGTCAGGGGCCATTTAAGCATCAGCACAAATAGTGAGAGTAATGGATTATAACTCATTAAATGAAACAGGAAGGCTTGAGTCCATGTTGACTAAATGAGTTGAAAATATGATGAAGAATGGGATATTTTCATAACTTCGGAGTCTTTCCACACAAAAAAGTTATTAATTACAAAGAAGACATGAGGAACCCAATAGTGGGGCAACTAACAGACAGCAGTGTGACGGGATGTGTGGGAGGCAGGCGCCATCTGACAGGGTGTCCGCTGGAGCCCAGTGTCCTGCTGCAGCAGGCTCGCCAAGCAAGCACCAGACCTGAGGAAATCCGGGCGAAGCCATGTAGAGAAACAATCCTCAAAATACCTACCTACAGCTTCACAAGTGCCAAGGACATGAGAGTGGCAGAATCCCCGAGGAACGTTCCAGACTGAAACTGACTAAGGGCCACAGCCACTAAGTACAAGGAGGGGTCACCTCAGCCCAGGCAGGGTGGCCCACAAAATTAACCATCAGTCTGTTCTGAGCCTGCTCATCTTTCTTGGAGGTGGACAGGAAGCCCTGCATGGAGGGGTCATGTTCTCTCTCCATTTGCCCTTGAAAAGGAGAACCTCAGGAAATCAGTGGGGTGCGAGCCTGGCAGGTGTGAAACAGACAATGTTATCTTCACCCAAAATGTATATATTTGTCAGGGGTCTCCAGAGAAGCATAACCAATAGAACTAACCTCATTTAGGGGAGGGGTGGGGGAGATTGATTTAGTTTAAGGACTGGCTTATGCATTCACGAAGGCTGGCAAGTCCCTAACCTGCACTTCAAGGCTGAAGTCTTCTGGAGAATTCCCTCTTATTAGGAGAGCTCAGTCTTTGTTCTCCCCTGGTGGGCCGATCACATGAGGCCCACCATTGAAACATTAACCTCATCCAAAAACACCCTCACAGAAACATCTGGAATGTTTGCCCACGTATGTGGGCGCCGTGACCCAGCCACACTGACACGAAATTCACCCTCACAGTGGATCAAGACGCTGTTGATTAGAAAGACCAAAGGGAAAGCAGAGCAAGGGCCATATTGCCATGCGATAGGTTTGTTCTCTTACTGCAGAAATGGTGCACTTCACAGCTGAGGTCCAACGTCAGTGCCTCCCAACATCCATGCCCCTGTCCCCTCCTACCCACGTACGTAAAGGGCACAGTGACCTCAGAAGCACTGAAGATCACACAGAGCAGACCATTCTGAGCTCAATGACTGACCAGTCTGTGCAAATTAAAATAAGTCTAAGACGCGCCACATTCAACAGGCTCTTTCCAAGAGAGATTGTCAACTACAGAAAATCACTGATGGAAAAACATGGATCCCATCAGATGGGGAAGAAACAACGTTACCATGAAGACCAAGGGGAGCTGCACAGCAGGGTCTGCCTATCCGGCTGCCAATGCTGTTTTGTGAACTAAGGAAGGGGGAGTGGAGGGGGCGGGGGAGGGAGAGAAGCCTACACCAAGGCTTCAGATGAGCCCACTTTTCCCATTCAACAAGCCGGACTCGCCTGAGGAAAACTCTAACTGCCACCTGCCTCTGGTTATAGTCCCAAACTCACAGATACAGGGAACATACATCTCATGGTTGTCACATGAGAGGGATTGGGGAGATGGGTGGATAAAAGGGAAGGGATTAAATGTGATCAGGGGTCACAAAGTCACACACTCACAGGGCAAGCGTCTCCTAGGTCTAGTAACCCCTTTCAGCAGTGCCACCTGATACCATCCTATACCTCAGATCTCTCACCCCTCTGCGCCAGAGAAAAACCCTCAGTGACATTCAAGTCTGTGATTGGTGGGGTCCCATGCACCTGAACAAGGGAAAGAGGCTGGTGATTGGCTAATTTTCCACATTCAGCTATTGGTGGCTTTTGATGAAAAAGGTCACCTTTGGGCCATTACTGACCGTCTCTCTTCAATTCTGGTTAAACATTTGCTAAGCACCTACTCCGTCCAAGCAGCTGTGGGGCACTGTGCCAGCACAGGGAGCTCCCACCTCGAGGTGGAGACCAGAATGTACCCTAATACTAGAGAGAGCAGGGCAGCATGACCGGGCCTCCCAAGCTGAACCAACATCTTTGCTATAAAAATGGGGTCGTGGGATTCTGCAGGCTCTTTGCAACACCAACAAGAAATAGGAAAAGTCCTTGCATAATCTCTGCTCCCTGAAAAAAAAAAAAAGGACTGTGAATGTATGAAAGCTGCACAGGTCTGAAATATCTAAGGCAAATTAGTGTAAATTCAGTGCGGCTGGTGACAGCTCTTAACCTCACACACCTGCAGTTTTCTAATAACCTGATCACGAGCCTGAAACACTAATTCTGTCCTTTAGGTCTAAAATGAATGGAAGACTCATTACAGTTACCCCCCCCCTCAAAAAAAAAAAAAAGAATTCCCATCAGAAAAATAGCGTAAAGTTGCAGTGTTTTTCATTGTCTGTCACAGGTTTTTGCTGAGGATAAGGAAATCCTAGCTACTGCCTGCCCCCTTCTGTGGAAAAATGGGCCCACCCCATAAACAATGTAAGATGTGTCTTCTTACTGAAATACAATTTAAAATCCGGGACTGTGGCCGCATTTCATTTCATGAGTCAGAGCCTGTGAGGATCGTTATCTTAACCTCATCTAAGTGTCTTCAGCGCTCTACAATGAGTACAGGTAACACAGTTGAATTTTGGAAAAATATTTACAGCACAATTTTCAATTGCCTCGGGACCTGGATGAAATTCTCTGTGTTCCTGGTCCAAAGTTCACAAACACCACCGAGCAAATTCGGCAGCTCATTGCTTTCCCGTGTGGGCTCGGTGAGAAGCGACTGGCTGCTTCCCCTCAGGACTGGGTCCCACAGCAGAGAGACGAGGGCCACGTGTCCTAAGTGCTGAGTGGCACTTATGACAAAGACTCGTCTGCAGTCAGTGAGTGGTGCTAAGTCAGCGAGGGAAAGGAGGAAATGAATACGCTTAAGAAATACTTTTCATGATCTAGGGGAAACAGTAACGAAAAAGAAAAGCTCCAAGTCAACTCTGCAGTTCTCACCTGGGTCAGAGTGGGGACAGTGACATCACTGAGACCGAGGGAAGAGGTTTCCACGGGGAGATGAACTCAGCGAGTGCGCCACAGAGCTGGGCAGGGTGGTGGGCACAGGTGTGATGCCCTCGGGCTGTGAGCCCCAGGCCCCGGATGGGGGGCCAGCCGTCTTCCAAGGCCACACACGGGCCTCAGGCGACCTGCCGACCAGGGGCTGTGGTCTCTTCTCACTTTGCTCCGCGTGCCTTTCCACCACGGCCACTGTCCTCTGGCTCCACGTCCAGGGTCCCCTTTTGGACGCTCCCAGGCAAAGGAGTGCTGCTCTGCGAGCCCCCAGCAGGGCCCTGGGCTGCCCTCCTCCTGGTGGGCGGCCGTCTGTGGTCACCCCTCCTGCCCCAGCCCCGGCTTGCATACCACCCCTGCCCGGACCCTCCTCTCTGCACACGTTCAAACCCTCCAACCAGTTCGGCCCTGAGGCCTCGCGCGGCCTGTCAGCGACCATGGGCAGCCACGAGTTGACAGAATGGCCTGCCCAGAGCTGCGTCCTGAATGATGTAGTCACTTGGTGCTGAGTCCCCCGATGCAGACCTCTTCTTCCCCAGCTCTATGGCTCATCGTCATGCCTTGGACTCACTCGATTTGATCCAAGTTACCAAACACGTACTTACTACCAGCTACCATGCTCTCCACCAAACAGAAACGTTGATAAAGTCACAAGCACTTACGGAGCCACACGCACGTTACAAACGGCGAAGCTCTCTCGGGGGTTCTACTCCGTCTGGAACCCACAACAGCTCTGAAGCCTGTGACCCTGTGCATGTCCCATGCCCCACATTTCACCCCACAGCCCGTCCCTCTCACCATTATGCCTCCCGTTTAAGCCCAGTCTACGCTCAAGACATGCTCAGACTAGTATAATAATACATATATCTTACTCTTAAAGGAACAGCTTATTAAAAACCGAAACAGTCCATTTAGACAGACTGACGGTGCCAGACCTGTGTGCCTCGATTCTGCAGGGCAGAAAATAAACGCAACCAGATAGAAGGTTTGTTTAAATTCACCAGCTAGTCTGCAAATAACAAGACGTGGAAACCCCAGCCGTGAGTCGGGTATTTGCAGAAATGAGTCAAAGGAAACAACCGTCTTTGAAAGGACTCTGAGGTACAAAGGTCCCACACGAAGGGCAGTGCCGGAGGACAGGGGCGTAACAGGGAGAGTGTAACAAGTCACGTCCCTTCATGTTTTCATGAAGAGCCCAAGGCAGTGACCAGTGAGAAGAGGAGCCCACTCCGGCCGGCGGGCCCGCAGGAAACAAACACGGGAGATAGGGCTGCACACCTCGGCGAGGCCCGCATGGGGCACGCTTCTCTCCCACGAGGCTGCACCTGGCCCCCACCCACAGCACACAGAAAGCAGGGCCGAGTTCCTCCCTCCGTTTCAGAAAAGAGAAAATAAAGGTACCGCTTTTATCCAACTCCTGATACGGCTACTTTGTGACCCGTCTGAAGAAGCACCATGCGGCACCACGTAGCATGTTTGGGAAAACCTCAGGGTGGTGCTTGCTCTTTGGCCTAACCAAGCTCTCACTGGCCGAGTGCCCGGGGAGACGTGGATCCCGCGGGGTCTGGTAGGAGGGCCACACCTGCTTCCCTGCTGTCTGCATTGCGCGGCGAACCTCTGCCCCGCATTTACTTTCTGCTTTGCTGAATCATGCATTTCAGGTGTGTCTCTTTTACACACCGTGGAGCTAGGCTTTGCTTTTGAGCCAATTTTAAGATCTCTTTTGAAATGGCCAAGTCTACTCATGTGTATTTATGTGGCTATTGTGTCTGGTGTCAGGTCTGTCATTTGTATCACGCTGCAGTTACTGTATGTTGTATGCACCGTTTCCCTATGTGGTGTGTCCTGGCTTTGTTAAAAATTTTGGGACTTAGGAAGGTTTGTATTTTCACTCGAGTGGCTACCATTGATTAAGACTCTTCACAGTGTATGTAATTGCTGCCCCTAAAAAGGAAAAGCTCTAACAGTTATAAGTACAATCCTTCAAAACATTCCGGAGACAAAGGATGAGCCTCTACATGTGAAAGGACCCACTGGTACCAGGAGAAATTGACTTCAGGAACCGCGGGGACACATCCCGGCAAAACCAACGTCTGGGCCTTACCAGCCACCACGCCCTCTCCCCAGGGTTAGGCTGTTAGCAGCCTTCTCTGTGCCCCAGTTTATGCACGTCAGGGTCCCGAGTGCCAGTGAGCTGTGACGACACTGCACACATCTTGAATGTACCTGTCGAGAATCTATTAGGTGTGATTATCTCATTTTAGTCTTTACACATTATCAGAAAGGCAAAGTCACGAGGGATAACATTCGTCCATTTTACAGAATCCCTTCGGCCCTGACCAATGAAGCCAACTTGATTGCACGGGTTTTACCTGCGTGAGGCCCTTCAAAGCTCTCGTTCTGTGATTCCCAGACTCCTCGTTTTCTTATGTGGATAATTTGTAGCGGGCTCCTCTTCGGAGCATTTAGACGTCATGCCAGGAAGAACTGAAAACCACAAAGCCAGGCAGCCAGACCGGTGCTGCCTGTTGGAAGGTGTTGTGGGTGAACTGTCTTCTCCAAAGACAGTTCACATCCAAACCCACAGGCTCTCTGCAAGGGACCTTATTTGGAAATGGGGTCTTTGCAGACGTGATCAAGTGAAAATGAGGTCATTAGGGCGCACCCTCATCCATGTGACTGGTGTCATTCTAAGAGAAAGGAGAGGAGATTTACATACAGAGAAAGACACACATACAGGGAGAAGCCATGGGACCAGAGGCAGAGCTTGGAGTGATGTGTCTAGAAGCCAAGAATTGTCAGAAGCATCCTTCCTATCAGACAAAGCACCCTTCCTGGGCCTTCAGAGGGAGCAGCCCTGGCCACGCCTGAGTCTGTCAGACTTCCAGCCTTCACACAGTGAAAGAACCCACTCCTGGTGTTTTAAGCCACCCTGTTTGTGGTGATTAGTCACGGCAGCGCCAAGGACACACAAAAAGCCTTAGTGATTCACCCTGCAAGGAACTAAAATCAGGATTTCCTCTGATGAGGAATTCAGTACTTTTTAAAATCTTTATGGTATTGGAATCAATCATAGCTACTTGTTAGCTAACGATAGTTACAAAACATGAAAAGGGAAACTTTGTTCCTAACAATATCATCTTTCAGAGTCATTCAATTTACAGCAATCCCCCCTCATCTATGGTTTTGTTTTCTGCAGCTTCAGTTACCCACAATCAACCATGGTCTGAAATATTAAATGAAAAATTCCAGAAATAAATGATCCATGTTACAAACTGCTCACCATTCTGAGTAGTGTGATGAAATCTCATGCTGTCCCACTCCGTCCCACCCAGGGTGTGGGCCACCGCTTTGTCCCATGTCTCCACGCTGTACACATGTACATACGAGATAGTTTTCAGAGATAGACCACATAACTTTTATTACAGTATATTGTTCTGTTGTATTATTAGCTAGTTGTTAATTTCTCACTGTGCCAAATTTATAAATTAACCTTTATCTTGGGTAGAAATGCAATGGGAAAACAGTATATGTAAGGTGCAACATTATCCGTGGTTTCAGGGTCTTGGATCGTGTCCCCTGCAGATGAGGGCGGACGATTGTAATAGGTTTTTTAAGATAGGATTATTTTGAAAATATGGTTGTTCTGAGGATTAAATAAATTGGTATTTTAAAGCACACAGACCAATGCCTCACAAATAGTTCTATTTTAAGTGTTTATTAAATAAAATAGATAGGACAACCTGATTTAGACAAACAGATGAGCCGTATTTTAACCCCCACAGCTAAAAACATTAAAAAAGGGCGAAGACCAGGGAGAAATAATGCTAAGAGGCCGTTTTAACACAGCCTGGGAGTCCGCCAGGTGTCCCCGTTTTACAAGCCAAGTCCCACTGCCGCAGGTGAGGACAGGTTGCAGCAGCCCCGAGGCTGGGCTCTCAGCATCTGCAAAAGCCCCCTCATCATCCAACAGGAAGGGCTGCACGGGGCCACATCTCATCAATATTTCTAAGGACGGACTTACCAGCAGCCCAGGCCACCTTCTGACAGAAAGCACGGGAAACCTGTATAAACTGACCTGCAGGTTTTGTTCTGCAAGGCACCATCTACTGCCTGGACAGGAAGCCCCCTGGCACTCTGTGAAGCACCCACATTTCCTCCGGCAAGAGAAGAATCCTGAGCCATCCTCAGAGCACCTCACTTGGAGGACCAGCGCCCTCAGAGAGCACGCCTGTGCCCACACCAGGCCACAGAGGAAGACACTCGTTCACAGGTGACCGTGTTTTGTCACCCCTGGCTTTGTGGAACAATGAGAACTGTCAACCCTGAGGCAGGAAGCAGAGACACTCTCCAGCTTGAGAGCAGGTCCCAAGATGCCCCCGCCGCCCCCACCTCCAGACCAAGAAGACAGCTTCCTGAGGAAACTGGCGGGAGTTGTCCTGAGTCCGTGCCATCTGCCCAAACACCCAGGTGCCTGCCTTGTCTTCCAAAGATGCCAGAGATTAATAAGGAGAAAAAAAAGAAAACCTAAGCTTTATTCCATGTTCTACAAAAATCAACTCACAGACCGGAAGTGAAAAGCAAAACAAAACAGGCTGACATTATAGGAAGTTGTAAGAACGTGATTTCACATTGGAGTTGCCCTTTGAAAAGCAATGCTTTGTGAATTTCTCTTGCTGTTCAAAACAGAGTATTTCCAAACTGTGGACATCAGTGGTTGGTCTCCTGGGGAGGGGGGTAAAAGACGGGGCCATCCTCGCAGACCTGCAGGTTCATGGCCGCCCCTGCCAGCCGTGCTCCCTGCCCGACAGCCACAGGCTCCCCAGGCTCCGTACAGTTTCGCAGCTGCAGGCCCTTGGTGAAGCACAGCTCGATCTGACCGATGGTCTGTACCTCCTCACCCTAAAGACGGGCAATAGAAGACAGGTTAGGATTCAGAGCTGGGATTACGGTCACAGCTGTACGACCATCATGACTGACCCCGAACAACAGGCAGCTGCGACCGGGGGTCTGGGCTCCAGGAACAAGCTCCTTCCTTAATGCTGAGCTGGGCGAGGGGCCCAAAGCGCCCGCTCTGATGCCAGGTCCCAACCCAGAGGCTTTTGTGCTAGCCTGACGGCTGTGTGTGAAGCGCTTTCACCTTGGAAATCTACACAGCCAGAGAGGTGTGCAGACACAACCACACGCGTGGCACACGTCGCGATCCCGGAGAGGACAGGCTCCTACAGACACACAGGTGGAGAGCATCCTGCCGCCGAAAGAACTGAGTCTCCATCAGCTGGCAGAGCAAACCACAGCTTATGTGTAGTTGGACAGGTAACCCCAGCTGATGTCACTAAGCCTGGCAATGTGAACATCTCCACCTCTGAAATGTTGACTACAGAAGCATCCCACTTCCCACTCCACTGGCCCTTCCAGAAAGGTGCCTTCGTGGGAGGGCAAATCGGGAGAGAGCAAACCCTGTCCTAGCATGGCGGCAAAGGACAGCCTGCTATTTCAACACACACAGCACACACCCCGCACATGCCCGAGTGCAAATGCACACATATGCACACACAGCACGCGCCCAGTGTATGTGCCTGTGCAAATGCACACATATGTACACATAGCACACACCCAGAGCATGCCCATGTGCAAATGCAGACGTATGCACACACGTGCACACACGTGCACACACAGCACATGCCCATATGCAAATACACATGTGCACACACAGCACATGCTTAGGGCATTCCCACGTGCAACTGCACACACGTACACACGCATGCAACTCCACCCTAGGAACTCCACAGAGAACACAGCTGCCAGGAAAGGGGACTTGTCTTCTCCGTAAAGACGGGATAAGGCAGCACATCTGACCTGCTTTGGCAGAAGACACTGGATCTTAGGCATGACTCCATATAAGCCAGCTAGGGCATCTTTGATATCCGCAACCTGAAATTCAATAAAGTACTTTAGAAATGAAACTTCAACAGAGAAAATCGAAGAGCTCTCTATTCAGACAGGACAGATGCTGAAAACGAGCCCCACCTCCACCCACCCGCCATCACTCACTTTCTCTTCTCTATGCACTCTTCTGTCTACACCCAGAGCCTGGGTGCCAGCTGCAAAGCAGAAAATCTGCTGATGGTAAATCACACCAGCTGTCACAGGCTAGCACCTACCTGCCTCGGTTAGGCGTTGCGCTAGCTCTGATACCTGACAGTGCCTCCAGCACAGAGAAGCTCAAGAACACTTGCTGTCATTGTCACTTTTATTACCATTGGAATTGGTTCTCTGCATGTCAAGTCCAGGAAACAGTGTAACACACATTCCCCTTATCTACTTGAACGTGTCCCGATGAGGGCCGAAGGGCTCAAACACACACTCTCATGGCTTTCTGGAAAGGGGGTCATAGGGCAGCCGATGCTGTCCCCAAGGTCACCGTCCCCCACCTCTACACTCCATGCAGGGAGGGAAATAGGCTGCCAGCTGAGCGCAGACACCACAGACCAGGACAGAAGGGCATGGATTTCAACACTGTCAAGACACCTCAGATGCTTCCGTCTCCGGCCACGATGCCAGAACCACAGGGTTACTCTCAGAGACTAAACTTTTGCATCCACACCTGTGATAAATATAGAAACTATCTCCAGAATCTGATATGCTTCTCTAAAGCGAGTTAGCAAGCTTCTCCAGTAAAGGGCTAGAGAGTATGTCAGGTTCTGCAGGTCACGCAGTGTCTCTGCTGGACGGCTCCTCAGGCAGGTACCACAGACAACAGATCGGAAAAGGGCAGGCGTGGCCAATGCGACACCACTTAGAAAACAGGCTGCCCTGAGCTGAAAACAGCTACCTTTTGTGTATGCTTACTAGCCAATAAGATCTGGTCATGCTTAAGTTTCTATAGTTTTATCATAAAAACAAAAATAATAGTTTCATCAAAGAAACAAAAACAAATTGCATGTTTCTCCCTCAAAAATAGAAAACTGAATGCTTTCCAAACTTATTCCACCTGCCCTGTCCGAACCTGAAACACATCTGTGTGCTTCAAAAATCACTGCTTTAGTAATTTCCAGTCCATACCCACTGGGCACAGGAAAACAAAATTGAAACAAAACCTATTTAGAAATGTAACAGTCATGTAGGAAGGGAGCTTGTTTGGGTCGCTGTAACACCCACGTGCAGCTAGCGCACAGGCTGAAGTGACAGTTGTGTTGCCAGGTGTCCCTGGTTACAAGAGGCATTTGACAAGAAGCTGAAAGCAAAACTTACCTGATAGTAATTGCCAGAAGGGATTATCCCCAGTTTCTGCAGCATGCTAAAAGGAAAAAACAGGAGCTGTAGAACGAAGCTAGGTGTCCTTCATTGTTCCTTTCAAACATCACATTGCACAGTAAAAATTAAGACACTCCTAAAAGTGAGTGCTTTCTTCCAGTCCTTTGGGCAGTAAATCTGTTAACAAGGACAGTGAATAAGGGCTCCCGCACCCCAGGCCCCACTGAGCAGGCTCTCTCCAGGCCCTGGACCCTCTGGTGTCGTGTCCAGACAGCCACCAGCAGCTGAAGTCGGGGCGTGCACTGCCACCCACTGGCCACCCCCCAGAGTTTGTATTCTAGGCAATTTGGATTCTAGGCTCATCCTGAGAAGGCATTTGGCCAAGTCTTTAAATGCGTTTACCACCTGCAGCCTGGAGGCGTTCCCTAAAGCAGCTGCAACCTGCTCTGGCGAGTCCTACCGAAGTACCAAGTGCTTCACTTACTACATTATGGAGGTATATCAGAGAATTCTTAGCTTCCAAATTCCAGACAACTACTTCAGCCTCATGCCGCCCCTCGGGTGACAGCCACAGGGCAGACGTGGGCCCGCGGGCTGCCTCTCTGGGCGCGGACGTCCTTGGGCAGTGAGTGACGACAGCCTGGGAAAACAAGCCTGCCCAGGACACGTCTTCAGCCATGACTTCCGACAACCATATACTGTTAACACGACAGCTTCTCAAGACAGCTGGTCTCCAGGTCTGGGCTGTGGTACGCCTGCAGCCAGCGGGGGTGGGGGGGTGGGTGAGGGTCCTTGAAGCCCCTAAACAAACTTGCCCACTGTCTGACCTTGTGTTGTCAGCATGGGATAAACTCCAGATTTCAAAGACTTTGTGACCCAAGAGGCAAGATTTCTCAAATTTTTGTACTTACTACAAGTTGTAGTGATAATGTTTTAGATATGTTGGATTAAACAAAATATAAAGTTAACCTGTTTGTTTTTGCTATTTTACATGAGGCTACTAGAAAAGTAAAAAGTGCCCACGTGGCTTGCGCCTGACATACCCTGGGCTGCACTATTTAGAACCCTCCTGACAGGTCGAGGAAATAAGGGAGAAATGTTTGGGGAGGACGCCTCTCACCCCAAACAGCGCAGTGTGTTCCCACGGAGCTCAAGCAGGTCGGGTGGCTACCTTCACGTTCTAAAGTGAATAAAAACTCCTGCCTTTTGAAAACTCCTGCCTTTGATAAAGGCTTGCCTCTGAGAAAAAGGTAATCTGTAGTAATGGTTTATGATAGAGAGAAAAAATACAAGGGATTTTGAGGTTGGATGTATGTTAATTTGGGGAGTGCTAAGATTTTAGATTTTCCTTGGAGAAAGTGGGAAGGAATATGATTTCTCTGTAATTGTCCTACTTAGTTTTTGACAAACAGGAGCTCCCCAGTCACGCTTGTCCCTCGGCACACACCATGTCTCCCCCACCCACGGTTGGGCCATGCTAGCTTGCTTGTGAGCATGGGACGTGCCACTGTGCACGTGTGTCCATATGTAAAGCTGCCGAGATTCAAAGGTGTGAACAGAAGTACTTAGTAAAGAGTTGAGATATTTAAATCTTGCAGCAGTATCAACCTCTTCTCCTCCCCCGGGGCTGCAGGCAGCTGGAACTCACACAGCACGAGGTCTGTGCCTGGACATCACGGCTCGCAGTGGACTCCCTCAGTCCTGCTTCTCCCTCCCTGCCCTCTCCGCTGCCCCTGGCACTGGACCCTGTCACTGAGTTCCGTAAGGAAAGGGAAGCGGACGTCACCTACATTCTCGGGCAAGGGAAAGTTTCCACAGGTCCTGCTCTGGCTGTGAGAAAACACGGCTTCCCAGACAAAAACCTAGATAATCACATAATCACACCACACAGGACTGGGACACGCTGCTGTCCCCGCCACGTCCCGAGTCCATGCACTCAGTGCTGCAGATGGAAAAGCTGGAAGGGACTGCAGAGTCTGGGGAGCTCCAGCCATCATCCCACAGCACAGAAAGAGGCCCGAAGAGGAAGAGGGCAACCAAAGGTCCAGCTGGTGGGTCAGGGCACAGCGGGGTCCCGCAAGGGCTCGGTGAGCCGGCCTGTAAACCGTATGTGAGGGGCAGCCCTGCTGTCCCATCCCAGCCATCACAGCAAACGGGACAGTATGTGTGGGACAGCGACGGCCTTGGGGACACCTCCAGACGCCAAGGAGTGGAGCCTCAGCCATCTCCCCGCAGATTTCATTCACAACTGAACAGCAAAGATTCTCCACAGTGCTCTGGCTTGCTCTAACCAACGCACGCCGTATCTTCTCCTGTTCCGGTTCTGAAAACTAGTCAATGGTTTATTATGACCACTCACGTAAGGGAGAGTAAGAAGTCATAGCACCAGAAACGCTGCTCGGTGACGGGCCAGGCCTGACAGATGGGCTGGGCTGGCCCTCAACAGGACAGCTTGGTGGTGGTGTTTACAAGTTTGGCAGCTCATGGGCGGTGACCTGCCCGTCTCCAGGGCTGAGACGAGGGGCAGGCAATGGCAGGGCTGCGCAGGTCTGGGTACGTTCTGAGGCCTCAAGGACCCTCAGCCGCCACCTCTCCTTGCTTGTTGGAGGACCATACGGCAAAGACCCAAAGGGTACTGCTCAGTCCTGAGGAGCCGATGTGCTAAGGCATACTGTTGTCAGAAGTCATGGCTGAAGACGCGCCCAGACAGACTTGTTTCCCAGCTGCCTTCACTCACCATCCAATGACATCTGTGCCCGGAGAGGTAGCCCAAGTGTCCATGTCCACCCTGCGTCCACCCTACACGGCCATCACCCAGAGTGACTTGGGAAAGCCTGGCAGGTCACGCAGATATTAGACGGATCCCACTGGCCATTCACTAGGGTCCCCAGCACCCGAGGCAGGGCTCTGCTGTCATCCCCAGGATGGGGACCGTCACACCTGAGTGTCAGGTGCAGAGGTGACGCACCTGTGTGGAGCAGCAGCCGAGCGTCACCTACCTGTTTAGGGCGAGTCCCTTGTACAGATCCAGACCTTTCCCGAAGTATTTCTTTTGTGAATTGAGAGCGTCCAGCTGGGCCGCACAGGTCCCGTGCTTCTGCCACTCATGCTTCCTGTGGGGAGGTTTACAAAAGTCTAGTTGAAAAGTACTGGAACTAATACGAGGTTCACAGGTTCCCTCCTGGCACAGGGCATTCACCTGCCGGGGACCTCTCACTTCTTGCACCACACAGGAAAAGTAAAAGTCCTTGTTTGTAACCCAGGCCGTGATTTACCGTCACCGTCCGCCCAGGTCTGCACGGCCCACAGCTCCATCGCCTCCTACCATTAACCACAGCGAGGCTGAGAGCAGAGCAAACGCCACGGCTCCCGCACCACCGACACCAGCATTCTCCTGCCAGAGCTGGTGCTCTGCGCAGGGCCTTCCACGCAAGGGTGAGGCAGACGTCACTTCTAAGCAGCTGTCCAGAAAGCCAAGAAATGCCCGAGGCCTAGTCCCCATTTCAGCCTCTGCTCACTATGACAGCCTGTATGGCAGTGGAACCACAGCCAAACCGATGCCTGCAAACACACAGCCATTTGTATCCAAGAAAAATGTTGTTATTGATAATAATCCCCTACATTTATTGCAGATCAAAGTTTTACAAAATGTTTTCACAATCTTCATTCCCACAACTCTGTAATGTGAAAATATCATTGCTGGTTTAGAAATGGGAAACTGAGGCTCGGAGGAGTAGCTAGCTGCCTTACCGAGGGCCACTCGGCCCGGAAGTCCCAGGGCTCGCACTTCAGTGCCATTCTGACCCCACGTTCAAGGACATCCGTGGCGCTGCCACACAATCCTCCCAGTCAGGACTGAGGGTAATTTACAGCCACCTCAGAACGGCCACCAGCCTGTCAATGCAGGCGGTACCACTGGGAGCATGAAACAGGAAATGGCATCAGGTTTCCGGCAGCTTTATCAGCGGCTAACCCATGAGGTGTCCTAAGTGACATCCATGCGCGCTTTCACGAAACACTCGGACGCAAACCATCAGGACACCACCAGCGCACGCTCCCATTCACCAACGCCAGCCAGGGAGCTGTTCTCAATGCCTGCAGGGGCTGGGGGTCAGCCCGTCAGACCCGAGCAAGCCGCGAGGAAGACCACACTTGGTGATTAACCAACGCTCTTCACCTAGAACAGTTTCTAGAATCAGTTATCTGATGACTTCCTCTATTCTGTGGAGCAAGAATGGGAGAGTCTTTCCAATAACTGAAAATGTAACCTGACTTCCAATAACTGAAAATGTAACCTGACTTGTCGGTGTCTTAGTTTCTGCCAAACAGGAACCACTGTCCTGGAGCCTTTCCTTGGGGTGCTGGAGGGGTGGTGAGAGGAAGCCCTCATTTTTACACTCTGCACAAGCAAAAACACTTCCCAGCTCATAATAAATATTCGATGTCAACTATTACTATTTTTGGAGCAGGTTTAACTCAACAGACATTTGGGATAAAAATATATTAAAGTATCAAGATTAATATAATTCAAAACATTTAATCACACATCATTTGAAACTGGACACTTTTCAAGTAACACAGTTGTCAGTTACCAATCAGAAGTGACTATCGTGTGGCCCTCTCAGGGCCCCACCCCTGTCCAGGCAGGGCACAGGAGCAGATGCTGGGATCACCCTCCCGCTATCACCCGGGCCACCTCAGGGATGACAGGAAACTAGGCCCAGGGACCGACAGCCGAGGCCCAGGGCCACCTCGCACAGTGGGGCTGCCTCGCCAAGCTGGGCATGGCCCAACTCCGGTTCTTTTTCTGACAAACCAAAACAACAGACCAAACCCTATGCTGCTGAGGGTTGTGTACGTAGCATTTTTCAATACGGCTCATTTTACTACTAGATTTAATCTCAGGAATGAGCTCAGGGCCTCCACTCTGCATACTCCATTCTTATTTGGATTGAAAACAACAGTTTTCTGACTGACAACAAAGCCGAGGTGGAGAGGACCAGGGATGCCGCCAGCAACTGGAGCAGTAACCGTGATTCGGGTGACCGTGACCCGAATGCATAATTAGGGGACACAGCAACCCACAGCGACCGCCACATGTCCTTTTGTACTTGGGAGCTCAAGAAAGCATAAACATGAATCAGTCTTCACAGTTACCTTTCTCATTTAGAACAAAAATTGTGTGATTTGACTATCCAACCTCAAAAAGTCAACCACTTTGCCTTTATCAAGCACAAAAAAGTGCATAGTTTGCCTGTATTATTTTGATTAAATGTCCAAGGGCCCAGCTCACAGGAGGTCTTCATCTATGCTTGGTGGTTTGTTTTTAAGCCACTGCTCACAAACTTGGCACACTGTAACAACTAGAAATATTGTTTTTGTGTCCTTAGTTACCATATGGTCACGATTTCAAAGTATACTGTGAGGTGCTATAAATGGTTTTCCCTATTTCAGTTTGATAACGCCACCACCCATTTCGAAAGCACTTTCTGGAATCCCAGCTGCACACAGGTGCTAGGGACCCAAACGATCCACCTCTCCACTCTTCACGAGTGGTACTTTTTTGTGTTGAAGGGATTTCAAGCTACAGACCCAGGATTCTCGGGTCCTAAACCGTTTTCCTGCCACTTTCCCGCGAGAGGAACCTCAACCTGAACACCAGTGACCAGGACCACACACTTTATTTTCATTCCATTTTGTTTTCAAAAGCTTTTCTCTAAACTCTTTCCCTGAAAAGTGTACACAAAAGTAGTCTAGGTAAAATTAACTGTTCTGGACAAAATCTGGTTAGTTGTAACCTGAATTATAAATTGCCACATTGGAGTGAGATGAAGAAAATAAAGAATTAGCTTCAGTTAATATAAATAAAAGGAATGTTAATCTTACCTTCTTCAAAAGCAATGATTTTAAAAGCTGTCTTCAATTAAACACAGTATTTTTTTCCTCGGCTCGGCTCTTGCTAAATTGAGAGGTATTTTACACAGACTGAGGACTGAGCCTCAAGTAAAAATCTCACTTTCTCGCCTCCATGGGTCAATTGAAGGAGACCATTAACTATGTCTTAACCATGTCTTCTTTTTTCTGGGTATGTTTCACGATAGCAGGACAATTTCTTTAAGAACTATACTATCCTGTCTGCGTTGGAGTGACAGCTTCTTAGATTTGCAAATATTTGGCTGAGTTAAACCTCAGTAGAGGAAATTTTTAAAATGAAGTAATGAATGAAACAACAGCTCAAAAACAAGTTTATAAAGTAAATTCCACTTGTCCTCATTTTTTATCCATTGGTGAAAGGCACCAAAAATGGCCTCACATATAAAGAGTTGCTCCAGATTAAAGATTGTTCGAACCTCTCAGCCCTGAAGACAGTCCTAGAGTCTGCCACCTGTGCTTCCCAGGTTCCATTCAGAGTGCATGTGTGAGGCTCTCGCCTGCGTCTCAAGGCTTACGAGGGCGGTCAGACTCACCAGAAGGAGCTGCGATTAGCCGACGAGTGGATCACATCAGGCCAGTATATCTTCATATCTTGCAAAAGATCCTACGCATATAAAAAAAGAATGTATGTAAGATCTAACAACCAGAAACCTAGAAGGTAAACTTGACAAACTAATACACTAAAAGAACTGAGCTCTGTTCACTAACAATGCTCAAGTGAGTAAAATGATTCTATGCTTTTTTTGCCCCAAGTGTTACATATCGAAAGAGAAAAAAAGTGCATTTGAAAATACAAGCTCACAGGTGAACGGATAACAAACTGTGGTCCACCCAGACAATGGAATACTATTCAGCTGTAAAAAGAAATAAGCTATCAAGTCATGAAAAGAAAGTGATAGAAGCCAGTCTGAAAAGGCTACACACTGCACGTTCCAGCTATAAGATATTCTGGA
The DNA here is from genome assembly GCF_964194185.1 of Rhinolophus hipposideros. Taxonomy (NCBI): domain Eukaryota; kingdom Metazoa; phylum Chordata; class Mammalia; order Chiroptera; family Rhinolophidae; genus Rhinolophus; species Rhinolophus hipposideros. The sequence goes on along the minus strand of NC_138049.1, from coordinate 2,113,406 downwards.
AAAGATAAAACTATGGAGACTGTAAAAGGATCCATGCTTGCCAGGAGGTGGAGAGGGGGACGCAGGGATGAACAGACAGAACACAGAGGTTTTAGGGCAGTGAAACTATGTATGATACCGTAATGGTGGGTACAGGTCGTTGTACATTTGTCCAAAACCCACAGAATGTACTACACAAAGAGGGACTCTAATGTAGTCTACAAACTTTAGTTAATAATAAAGTATCAACATTGGTTCATCAATTGTAACAATGTGCCACACTAATGCAAGCCACTTAATTTTTCTAAAGATTTCTAAAACTGCTCTGAAAAGTAACATCGGCTAATTAAAACGAACACCACAAAACGCAGCTCTCCTCCCCACAGAAGAACCCCTGGGGCTGGGCAGTCTGCGCCCCTGCACTCTGCCCGTTAACCTGAACTGAACTGTGTTCCAGTTTACTTTTCACTTTCCAACACCCGCTACACCGAAAGAGAAGGTTGTTACAAAGGTGTACAAGCCAACAGGACGCCGTTTGTCAGACTTGCCACCACGCCCAGTGTGGGGGTCCTGCCGTCAACCCCTCGGTGCTGAGCAGATGCAAGGCCCGGCTCCCCCCTGCCCAGGCAGCCATAGCCTCCTCCTCCCACGGCTGAACGTCTCTCAGGAAGCTGCCTGCGGCGCTCTCTGCATCCCCACGTCCACGGTCTGGCTTCAGCCCCCACTAGCCCTGGGGGAGGATGTGCGGTGACTGGGCAACACATTGCCCGAACTAGGCCACTGTGGTTTGGGACAAATGTTCAGTGGGACACCGTGCTACAAGTAACGCAACACTATCGGAACAAAGCCTGGGTCACGGTCACCTCCCTGTTTTGACAAAGGGCATTTCAGTGCCTTTCACAAGCCTGTTAACGCCCTCAGGATCCGAACCCTCTCCTCCTGGCTGCTCCTGCTCCCCCACTTGCCCACTTATCTCTCCTGCTTTTCAGACACCAGGGCTCCCAGAGGCTTCATACCCACGGTGTGAATTTGGCATCTCTGTGCTGATTAAGTTCACGGCCAGCCCAGACCTCTCTGGGGACACACTCAACCCACCTGGGCTGACATTTCCTGGACACTTCAACACAACTTGTCAATCACACCTCTGCCAAAGCCCAGTCCCCTACCAGTGTCCCCTGTGCCCTGGAAGGAGACTGTCGCCCACCTTCACAAGCTCACAAGCAGTCCTGCCTGACGCGGCCTCTCCAGGCCAGTGAGCCCAAGAGTCTCCTTCCAGGACATCCTCTCTCCTCTCCTTGGGCACAGGCGGCCTCCATGTAGTCAAGCTCCTCACTCCCCACACTGACTCTCAGCACTAACAGACAGGCAAGCAACACCAGCAAGACCCCCCTGGACTTTCACCTCCGGCGGCAATGCTTTGGACTTCGCACTGGGACTTGGGTCAGAAACGATTCTTAACGGGAACACCAGGCTCCACAGCTTCTGGCGCTGAACACTAGCCAGGCTCAGGGCTCACTCACAATGCCTTCCTCCCACTTTCCCCAAAGCTCTGTCCTTTCTACCCCAGGGCCTTTGCACGTGCTGCTTCCGCAGCCTTCCTCCCTTCACCTAGCTGAGGCGGATTGCAGCTCGCACATCACTTCCTCAGAGGAGCCTTGCTCAGTCCCACTGTCCTAAACTCTGGCCAGTTTTCTCTCCAGACACCCAGCTTGTAACCCTGTGTGTGCAGTGACTTCATTAGTGCCCGTCCCCCGACTGAGCTGGTGGGCCAGACGCTGCGTCCGGTTCTGCTCACCATGCGTCTCCAGCCCTAGCACAGCACCTGGCCAACAACAGACACTTAGCACACTGTTACTGAATAAATTCAGTTCTAATTCCACTTATAGGACCGCACAATTTACCCAGAAGCGTCCCTAAGACATTCGGGGAGGTGAAGTGAGTCTGGGAAGAAGTGTGTCTGAGGAGGGAGATGTCACCAGGCTTTGGGGTGTACTGATTCCTAGAGCTGGCCCAGCCTCTTGGGCCGCCTGCCCCAGGCCTCGGAAGGACAAGGTGGAAAACCATGCCTTTTGGCCCAGAGCCTGAGAAGGGTTTAGAACTAATTACTTTGTCCTTCTGGGGGCTGCACATTCCTGGGAAGGACACATCGTCCTAGCAAATCCTGACTCTGCCAGCATCGTCAGGGAGGCCCCAGTGACCTCGGGGACCCTGCCCTCTAAGTACCGGTACCAGTTACCCTGACAGATGACTGGTTATACACAAGGCTTGTTGGCTCTCTGAGGAAAGCTGAGCACATAAATGTGTGTGCGTGAGGCAGGCGTCTCTCCAAGGAGCACTTCCGCTAACACCTCTCGTCATTCCGTCCTGTGAGTTACTTGGTAACACAGGCCCTTGCACTGGTAAGGCTGGCTCGTCACTGCCCCCCAACCCCGTGCCTACTGAAACCTACCCCACCCACAGCCAGAAAGGCCAGCCATGGGTACCACGTGCCTGTTTCCCAAGCCCAGCCGTCTGGAAGTCCCTGACCAGGAGTGACAAGATGGGGGACTGTGGGGCTGGCAGGCGAGAGGCTCCCCCACCCCTCTGTGCTCACGGCCACTTGCACTTCCCAGTGGGTCACTGCCCACGGTTTGGGACCAGGACAGAGGAGCTTAGTTCTTGTGTAATTTGTGGGGCAGTTTAGATACTCATGTATACTAAAGTACCAGGAGTTCAATCCTGGTGAACACATTCGCGATCCCCTCATTTTGCAACATGACTTAGAGGGCACTCGTAGGAAGAAAACACAGGACCTCGTGCAGTGCCTAATTAAAGGGTACTACCTTAATCTCTTCTAAATGGAAGTGCCAGGATCGATTACATTCTTCTCCTTTATCGGGCCTGAAAATTAAAATGAAAATGACAGAGAGAGACAGATTAGTCTTGGTTGGGATGGGTTCCAAACGACACGAGAAAACAATGCAAACACAGAGGAAGACTAATAAACATCCGAGTCCGTTAGGGTTTGCAGCTGGGTCCAAGCAACTGCCCTCCGCAAATCCCTCTCCACAAACATGACAACAGCAGTGTTTCCGCCTCACTAGATGGCGGGAGGATTAAGGGGAGAACATGAACAACGGGCCCAGTGCCTGGTAACGGCAGAGGACGGCCCAGGGGGATCTTTTTACACCATCAAGCATGTTGCCTCATATGTAACTCTGTCCTCACGTGTCAATTCTATATGTGTCTTGAGATGCAGTCTTGAGATGCAGCTTAGCCACGAGGTCACCAATTCTACTCCCTAGACCCCTATTGTGTGTCCACTGTCAACAGCTGGCTCTGACCTAAAACCAGCATGACCCAGAGGGAGGGGAGCGTCACTGCACTGTCATCCCTGCTCACAGATGAGGCAGCAGAAACATCAGAAAACCCCAGAAAACTAGGGTCCCAGAGACCTAAGTGTCCAGTGTCCAGGTCACCGACAAGCTTGGGAGAAGGTGGGATTCCAGGCCGGGTCCCCAGGCCCCAGTTTAATCGCCTCCTGCTACCTGTTTCTGCGGGACACACGTGTGTCAGCAAAGGCTGGACGGGCCTCCTCTCATCCCAGCAGTGGGACAGGACGATCCCTTTGATGGGACAAGCTACTGTGCACACTAACGCTACGAAGACATGTGCAAGTAACAAAATAGTAAAGAGAATACAGGCAAAACCAGAAAAATAACTGGGCGTCTGCGAAGTGTGCACGATAGTAGAAAAAAACCTATATACACACATTTATGTATTGCCCCAAAAGAACATGAGGAAATTAAAATTTAGTGATGCTAAAATATACCCAGAATCCTTACGTGCATATTAAACTAGACTGTTTCTGTTCTATCAAAAGAGAACAACAGAATTAGCGTTATTTTCAAAAGACTAAAGATATTTTTAAATGAGGATCTAGTCTAATGAATAAACTATAGGGTCCAGTAAAATAATATTAAAACCAACTCCTAACAGAGTCACAGGGATAAACGTGCGCCCAGACTGGAGCTCGAGTCTCCAGTTCCCAGCGCACTGAGTGCTTGCCATAATCCGTGTATTGTCCAGTAATCCGGGGGATATCTGCAGTCATTTTCAACTTCCTAGGGAGCAAAGACACAAAGAAAATATTTGGGTCGTGGCTTATTTAAATTCATCTAGCAACCTAATTTTCTTTTGACACGCATCAGTGACATACAGCACAGGACCAAACAAAATAAATCCCGTGTTAATTTACAGTAAACCCATCTGGCGGTACGTTCATGGGGAAACTACGCAGGGCCAGGTGTTCTATTTGTAATGAGGAGACCATTCTTTAATCTAAATAACAGAATTAAAAACATTTGTTAGCTCTTTTTGTATATGCTCAGAAATTAAGTAAATCTGCTGGGAACACTCATACTTGCCCATGAATAATCTTATCGTATAACCATAAATAAATGTTTGAGAAGACTCATGGTAAACTGCTAGACTCAAGTTTGTTCAGGCACCAACTTCAAATACATCAGTGACATATAAAGCATTGAAAATTTGGCGCCATTAAAATGCCAAGGTGAGATTAAGAGAATGTACTTAACAACAGAGATAAAATCAGAGATAAAAATCTCAGTCTAACACTTTTTAGGGACCTCCAAATTGTTCAGCTAAAATGGAGTTTTCCCCAAATAAACAATCATTAAGAAACAGATTTTCACTTTCAAATCCCCGTGGTGAATGCACAGATAAAAAGCAGACGTTGGTGGTGAGCAGCATGTGAGACGGCATGCCACATTCTCGCCCCCTTCCTCTGCTATCACTGTGTGAAGGGAGGCAGCTTCTTTCCATGGTTGCTCTGGACATGAGGGTCTGGTGGGTGACTGAAATACCTGATGTCAGGAGGCTACAGAGTAACAAGGCAGAAGAGCAGGTGACAAAGTGCGGGACCAGAGCCACAGGTCCCAGATGTCACCTCTACCAACACGCCCGTTTCATCCCTAAGAAACCACAAGCAGAAGCAGGCGAGTCATTTCCCACAGTGCTCGGCTAGTGAGGGGCAAAGCCAGGACTCAGGGCTCAGCGTGGGTCTTCTGCCGGCTCTTCGTCCAGGGTCTTGGAGGTGCCTTTACGGGGTGACTGGGGCCAAGGGTCGCTCTTTCATGGGCAGCAAGTATTCACCTGCTCCTGGCAGGCGCCTGAGGCGTGGTGCTGAGCACAACACAGCTGTCCCAGAAGCCGCGGTGCCCACATCACTCATGGGGAAAGGCGCCCAGACGCCCGGTGCCCAGGGGACACCTTGACCTTGTCTGACTAACAGAACCTCTGCCATGGACTCTGGATTGAAATTAATTCCCTAACAATGACACTGCACTGGTAATTCATTTTTTAATCTCATTTCTAAAGCCTCAGGCAGGAAGGCACTTCCCTGCATACTTGCATCAGCACACAGGCACACCCACGTTGTGTCACATAAATGCTTCGCCTACCTAAGGACCGTGTCCCACACCCGGAAAGACAGAGCCTTCAGCGGTACCCAAGACAGGAGCTTCCAGGCATAGGTCCTGCCTGCACGAAGCAGGGGCTGCCGCAGTTCCTAACTGCCCGGGGGCCAGGTTTCCAACAAAACTGAACACGGGGACAGGCAACTGCACTCGCCTCGTCCAGGGCCACTCTGTCCCAGAGGAGGGACAGCGATGGAGGGAGAAGGGGACAGGAAGTTGCAGAGAGAACGAGAGCAGAATGGCCTCACACAGTCAGTGCACATTTTAGAAATGAGTTTCCACCTCGAGAGTATAATTTGGTGAGACTAACAAGTGAAATTTCATTTTCACTTGTCAACAGAAAAATAAATCAGTGAGGAGTGGGAACGAATGCCATGGTTACGGAACGCTGGAGGACAACCAGTCTGAGTGCTCCAAACGGCTGACAAGCCAAAACTACCCAGCAATCACAGGCTGCTTCCAGCTCAGAAATTAAAAGACCTCTTCTGATTTCTTGAGTGAAAATATCAGAAGCACTGTCAGTAAAATTAGGGATAGCCCAGCAATATGATGAAACCACGTGAGAACTGGAATGCATACCAGCTGTACAAACTGCCCAAAAGTCGGGTGAGCAGGGGCAGAGCCTATAGGGAGCAGGCTGAGGCAGAGCCCCCCCACTGAGCCAGGGTCCCCTCCACCTCAGGCAGCCCCTCCACTGAGCCAGGTCCGCTCCATCTCAGGCAGCGCCTCCACTGAGCCAGGTCCCCTCCATCTCAGGCAGCGCCTCCACTGAGCCAGGGTCCCCTCCATCTCAGGCAGCGCCTCCACTGAGCCAGGTCCCCTCCATCTCAGGCAGCGCCTCCACTGAGCCAGGTCCCCTCCATCTCAGGCAGCGCCTCCACTGAGCCAGGGTCCCCTCCATCTCAGGCAGCGCCTCCACTGAGCCAGGGTCCCCTCCATCTCAGGCAGCGCCTCCACTGAGCCAGGGTCCCCTCCATCTCAGGCAGCGCCTCCACTGAGCCAGGGTCCCCTCCATCTCAGGCAGCGCCTCCACTGAGGGTCCCTGTCTCAGGCAGCACCCCTACAGTGACACAGGGCTCCCTCCAGCTGACTGCTCCACGAGAGCCTCAGTAGTGACACTCTAAAAGGGCACAGGATGAGACAGAGACACAGACAGACCAACCCGCAGGGGAAAGCAGAGCCAAGGAGGCAGGGAACTGCATCAGCTCCCATCCTCTCTTGGGAGACATTGAATAAGACTCGCAATAACACAGGGAGAAGGCAAGTAGGTGCCTGTGGGGGGTCAAATGTGTCCCCCAGAAGTTATGCTGAAGTCCTGACCCTCAATATCTGTGAATGTGACCTTATTTGGAAATAGGGTCAAATGTCATCAAGGTAAGGTGAGGTCAGACTGGATTGGGGAGACCCCAAATCCAATCTCTGGGCTTCTTACAGCAGCAGAGACACAAAATGGACAGCAGCATGGGAAGATGGAGCAGAGACTGGAGTGACATGTTTAGCAGCCATGCAACAGCAGGAGCGAGGCAAAGGCCTTCCAGAAGTGCCTGAGCCTGTCACCCTCTTAGCTTCAGACTCAGTCTCCAGAGCCGCGGGGACGACATCTTTGACATTCGGAGTCACCCAGTTTGTGGTGCTGTGTCACGGTCCCCAGGAGCCTAACACAGGGCCCTCCTGGAGAAAGTGTCCTGAGGGAAGGGCCCGCTGTGTGGGAGCAGCTCGCTACGCCCACACCTGGCAGGACAAGGGCAGGCCGCAAGACTGTCAGCCAGAGACACTCCGGGAGAAAGCATCACATAAACCAGCTCTTTACGGCTTCCCCTGATCAAAGCATTCAGCGGAGGCTGACACACTCACCTTGCACACTGTTGTAGGCCAGTGATGGACCATGATCAGTTTCTGCCACTCTTGGTCGCCACTGTTAAAAGACAAGGAACTCATTTTTCAATAACTTTTTTAAAGTAACAAAAAAAACTCATCCATCCATCCATCTATTCACGCCATCCTTCATTCAAGAAACTCTGAGTGCCTGTGACAGGCCAGACACTACTACGGGAGAAGTGCAACACCCTGAGCGCAGGGCGAGTCCCATCTCCTGAGGCGCACGGGCCTGTGCGGGAGTAAAGCACATTCCTGGCGTCTGACAGTGAGACGTGGTGAGCACTGTGCCTGAGGAAGCAACAGACATGGCGGGGGACGGGGGGGCTGACGTTTATTTAGAATGGGAGCCAGGCGGTCCTGCGGGCAGAGACCTGCAGTGAGGGAACAAGCCGCCGAGTGCCTTAGCGGCACTGGTGAAACCCACAGGCCCTGAACACGGGACTGTGTGGCCGTCCATTTGGCAGCAAACAGGACCTGCACTAGCCGGCGGAGCTCCAGACAGCACCCACTCGGTGTGAAGCGTCCCTTGTCTGCAGAGGCCACCTCTGATCCCCAGGCGCTCCTTCAGACCCGGGCTCTGTCTAGACCTGGCTGGGACTCCCCCATAGGGGACAGCGGAGTTGTGTCACACTGGGAACTCTCAGCAGGAAGCACCAGGAGGCAGAAAGGGCTGCCTGCGAAAGCACTGACAGTACAGATGGAAAGCAGCAGCAACGGAGTACGGAGTACGCAAGCAGAGGCGTCATTCGGGGACCTCTGAGGCAAGAGTCACAAGTAAAAGAGAACTAAGTCCTTGCACGTTCGCTTTTGTAAATAAGTGAGCACTGCTGAGTAAGTACAGAACTCACAACACCTGAAACTTGCTTTTAACTAGGAAATACTGATGCAAATGCTCAATACAAGAGAGAGGAACCACAGCAGGGGAATTGCAGCGGGGGAAGTGTTAGAAGCTTCCACCGCCCCCAGGTGCAAAAACCTGGTTTTACACAGAACACGGAGGCTGGAAGCTTAGGCCACCGCCAGGAGACGCGACCACCAATCACTGTCCCTGACAATAAAACTATCAAGACTCAGAATGTCCGTCTGTAACACAATGTCCACCTGCAACCCAAGCAAAAGGCATGTGGGGGCAGAGAAGCCGGCCCCCAAAGCACGGCCCCGCTGAGCAGAGGACGAGGCCCCTCCCCGGACCTGTGCAGCCCTGCGGGCCCAGGGGTCAGCCGTGTGTGCCGCAGGCCCTGCTCAGGAGCTTGTCCAGTTCAATCAGGCGCCCGAACGGGGCGGGGTGGGGGGGTGGCACACACTGCAGCCTGGTCTGCAGGTCCCACTGACTGATGACTCGGGGTCCGGCGGGGTTTCTACAGGGTCTACGTCCAGGAACTGATGTAAGGGCGGGCGCTGTTTTCATTTCTACTTTGCAGATGAGCAAACTGCCACCCAGAGTCCCCAGGTCCCTACATCCGACAGCGGCTCACACTCAGCCCGCACAGCACACCCGCTCCGCGACACACTCCTGACACGAGGGGCAAGACGTAAGTGAGGGACGAAGCTCTTCTTCAGGAAGTGGCTTTCCGGGGAAACTGAAACACAGTGTTACCTTTCAAAGCACACGACACAGCAGCAACGGTTTAGTTAAAACGTCCGTTGAAACGGTAAACGCCACCCTTCCCCACTCCTAGCACAGACGCGCATGAAACCCTCTAGCAGGTCGGCCATTAACCAAACGCGACGGAAGGACACAACGCGCGTCTGGGATTCAAGGCTGGTTCCTGTACCACGTGAAGGAGCCCCACAGCCCTGCCCGTCGGCCCTCCTTCCTCAGCTGCGGGAAGAAATGACGGGCCGCCGAGGAGGGCAGGGGGGCTGGCTCGGGACCCCACACCGGGCTCCACGCCCAGCCGCCTCCGCCCGGCGGACCTCAGAGCCCGCGCCGCGCGCCGCCCCGCCCGGGGATGCGGCCCGACCCGACCGGCCCCGGGCGCACCTCCTCCAGCGCCCGTGCGCGCAGCACAGGAGCCCGAACGCCAGGCAGACGCAGCCCAGGAGCGCGCGGCCGGGGGCTGCAGGCTTCATGGCGCCGCACACACGCTTCCGGAGCTCGCGGGCCCCGCTGTCCAGCGCCGGCCCCGCTGTCCCTGAAAATGGACACGGTTCCTTCAGCCAGTCGGTGCGCGGGCCCGGAGGAGCGCGGGCGGCGCCTTCAACCCGCCCACCGGGAGGCTCCAGCCCGCCAGGGCCCCGCCCCGCGCCCGCCGTCCCGAGTGGGCCCCGGGCCTCGCCCGCAGACCACCCGGCGCCCCAGCGCCGCCGGGCCCGCGGCCTCACCGGAGCCCGCCAGACGCGCCCTGCGCTCCGCCCCGCACCAAAGGGCTCCGAGAGTTTCCGCCTCTGGGCGCCGCACACCGCGCGCCCAGCCCCAGACCCGCCCCCGCAGGCGGACACGCCCCCGACGCCGGAGGTCGCAGGCCCAGCCCCAGACACGCCCCCGCATGCGGACACGCCCCCGACGCCGGAGGTCGCAGGCCCAGCCCCAGACCCGCCCCCGCATGCGGACACGCCCCCGACGCCGGACGCCGAGACCCCGGACACGCCCCCGCAGGCGGACACGCCCCCGACGCCGCACACCGCGCGCCCAGCCCCAGACCCGCCCCCGCATGCGGACACGCCCCCGACGTCGGACACCGTGCGCCCAGTCCCAGACCCGCCCCCGCATGCGGACACGCCCCCGACGCCGCACACCGCGCGTCCAGCCCCAGACCCGCCCCCGCATGCGGACACGCCCCCGACGCCGGACGCCGAGACCCCGGACACGCCCCCGCAGGCGGACACGCCCCCGACGCCGCACACCGCGCGTCCAGCCCCAGACCCGCCCCCGCATGCGGACACGCCCCCGACGCCGGACGCCGTGCGCCCAACCCCAGACCCGCCCCCGCAGGCGGACACGCCCCCGACGCCGGACGCCGTGCGCCCATCCCCAGACACGCCCCCGCAGGCGGACACGCCCCCGACGCCGGAGGTCGCAGGCCCATCCCCAGACCCGCCCCCGCAGGCGGACACGCCCCCGACGCCGGACGCCGAGGCCCCGGACACGCCCCCAGCCCGGAGCACGCGCCCCCGCCCCGGGTTCTCCTTTTTGTCCTTTGTCCCGCGGAGAAGGCTTGCTTCTCAAGCTGGTCCTGCCTCCCTCCCGCCCCGCACCCACGAGGTAGACCTAGAGACACCTTCTCCGACGTCCTCGGTGTCCCGTCACCTCCTCCCCGGCGGACAGCGTTGCTTGCTCGGCCGGGCTGGTACTTAAAGGAGCTCGGACCGTCCCGGTCCGCAGGCCGAGTGTCACCGCCCCCTGAGCGCCCCGCTGCGGGGCCCGTGGGAGCAGCAGCCTTCCGTCCGCATCAGGGTGCTCCGTGCAGGCCCAGGACCACGGAGGGCGCCCCGGCACCGCCCCCGTCCTGCCGTCCGGGGCGTCGTCCCCAGGGTCCCGACCGGGCAGCACTGCGGACGTGGCAGGAGAGGCCGGACTGTCAGCCCTGAGCCTGACGCCCGTGTGAGGTCGCTGAAGGTCAGCTCTCGGACACCTCGACTGACACCAGAGCCACGTGTGCAAGGAAGCAACTCAATGTGTGCTGGCCGGCACCTGCAGACGGAGAGACTGGCGACAAGGGAAACGCCACCGACAGCTACCGGCTGCAGCAGGCCGCGTCTCCGTGCACACGGTGCAGCCCTGCCAGCACAGCCCCCGCGAGACCCTCCTCCCCTCCCTCGGGGCTGCAGGTCTCCTCCAGACGCGCAGGGGCTGCAGAGGTCTGTTGTCTGAGCAGGCGCGGTCCTTTCCCAGCTGACCTATCACCCATCAGCCTTCTTTGAGAACAGTCAGGTGGAAAAGCAAGCCTGGGAGCGAACCTGCCACCGACCAGGCGCGAACGTCCTTGGGCCTCAGAACCAGGGAGGTGCAACTGATGTAAATGGTGTGAGATCTGCCGGCAGTTTCTGAGTGCAGGTCGGGATCGAAGAATGGAAACACAGACGAGGAGAGGCAAAGAGTTTTAAAAAGAGGACAGTTTATTGAAAGCAAAGGGTCAGAGCTCTGGAGCGGGAGGGGGACCCGAATGGGGTGCCCCACGACTGAGGCAAAAGCTCTTACTTTCATACCTTCCCTTGCCTGCTTGGGGAAGGGGGCTGGAGCCTTCTAGTGGAATTTATCTATTAGGTTTGTCCTGTGTGCTCATCCTGAAGACATTAATGAACCAACCCATTCCTACCTATCAGATCTGCTTCTTTGTCCGGCCAAAAGGGATTTGAGATAATTTGTTAACCTTAAGGCATGTTCTCAAATCTTTGTCCTGGAGTGAAGGAGACATTCCAAAACCTGGAGCTTCAGGATATGGCTGCTTTTTGTTTATTTCACCAGGGATGCCCTCCTCCCCCACGTGGCAAAATACTAACTAACCTGTCTCACAATTCCTCCACACTGGGGTGGAAGGAGGGAAGGGACAGGAGGGAGGGAGGCCTGCTCCCAAATGATGGCCCTCCCACCCCTTTGCCACTTGCTTCTCAGGGCCTTACAGCCCATATTACTCCTTCCAGGTCCTCAAACACTCTACCCTCAGGGATTGTTGGTGACCTCACTGCAAAGAATGCCTGATCCTGTGGGTTTTCTGCCGCTCTGACAACCCTCAGTCTCCATGCTGAGGCCCAAGGGTGGCCCTAAAATTAGACCCGATCTGATTAGGGCAATTCCCCCAGAAAAAGGGTTCAGGGTCTTGTAATCAGTCTTTGGGTATAGGACAGGAAGCACACACCCATCCCAGCGGCTCCACTCCACAAACGCGGACCTTTTCAGTTCCTTAGCCATTGCTCTGTTGAGATGCTCCACTCCCGCCATCCCCTACCCACACACACATTCCCAAACTAGTTAATGCCCATTCTTATCTACCTCGTGAGTAAAACAGCCATATGGCTTCCTCCGGCTCCTCTGACAGCCAGGACTGTCTGAATACAGAAATGCACAGGACACATGTGCTGGCTAACCCTGCCAAGCTAACTGGCTTCTCTAAGCCCAGGGTTCCTCGTTTGTAGGGTAGGAAAGCAATACTCCCTAATAGTGTGTCGTGATGATTAAAAGATGTCAGCTGTTGCTTAGCATGAGCTCTTTGTGCCTGGCATGTATTAGCTCAGTGCTGCTTTATCTCTTATTACAGAATCAATGGACCCTCACCTGGGAGGGAAGGAAAGCAAAGGGTTCCCAGTGGGAAACCTGAGATGCTGCCTCTGGCCAGAGCCTGGTGTTGGGGGGTTGGTTAGACCCCGGGTGTTAAAGGCGGGACAAGAGGACTTTGTCTCCAGTCTCTGTTGCATGCATTCAGGATTCTCAAGCTCTAAATAGCTTTCTTATGCTTTCAGGAATCTTCCCTTAAAAGCTCCTTTACAGTCTAAATTATTTTTATACTGAGAAAGTTAGGACATCTTCTGGGCATTTGCCCTCTGAATTGCCTCTTCCTCTAGTACCAAACCATGGCCTCCCCACATCAGCCTGGCTACTGTGGTACCAGTGTGGTGAAGCTGGTTTATTCCGAGCTATGGCTATGACCAAACAGAGACAGGAAAGGAACAGAAAGAGTCACTCAAGTGTTTCTCACAGTATAATTTTTCTCAAAGACATCACTTTAATAGTTGGAACCACAGGGAAGAAATGTTTTGAAACAGAAAGACTAAATCAAATCAAACAGCATGATATTCTGAAATGTGAAATAAAGGAATGTATTACCTTTCTTATTTGATGACAAATTTTAGACTTCAAGGCCAAAGAATCATCTCCAAAATTTTACCTAAAAAGTCATTATTTGTAATATTTCTGACTCTTATTGCAAAAGCCTCCAAAACGGGAAAAGAAAAAAATAAGCTTGCTGGCACACATGTGTACCCATGTGCATACCCCCACACACATTCATATAAACTACATGATATTAGAAATGACTGTTTCCTTGGAGGGTTTTCAAAAATTATCTTAAAAGAGTATGTAAATTTCTGAGGTTTTACTACATAACTGAGCTGCTTTTCTTTAGAGAAGCACGCTGCATTATGGATAACAGTTGAATATTACATTAACAATTAATGTAGTAGATATTCTATGAATATTTAGTCTTGACTGATAGCTTTTAGGACCGTGTTTCCCCGAAAATAAGACCTAGCTGGATCATCAGCTCTAATGCATCTTTTGGAGCAAAAATTAATATAAGACCCGGTCTTATTTTATTTTAAGACCAGGTATAATATAACTAATATATAATGTAATACATAATATAATATAGACCGGGTCTTATATTAATTTTTGCTCCAAAAGATGCATTAGAGCTGACGGTCCAGCTAGCTCTTATTTTCGGGGAAACACGGTAGCTGACGTAAATACAAAGAAAGAACTAGTGCCCAAATATCCGGAAAGAGCGCTGGCTCCAAAACCAGCCCCCTGACGGGCACCAGAGCGGTCTTCCCTGCCTCCGTGGCCTTCGACAAGGTCACACGAGGTTTCAAGGTGTGGCCACGAGCGCCTAGGAGAGCGCCTGGCACATTATACTTATTCCACCACCCCCACCTTTTCCTACATGGGCAGAGGGAGTCCCTCCATGTTACGTAGGAGCTGCTGGCACTTGCTTTGAATGTAAGTCCCAGAATAATAACTATCCCTCATATAGAAGCGTTTACAAGTCAGTTTTTAAAACTCTCAACTCCTTCAAACAGGAATAAGCTTCCTTATTCCTGTTGACTGGACAAATAATTCTCCAGGTAATCCACCAAGAGAAGGGTTTATTAGGGAAAAGACAACAAAACAAAGCCCCCAAGGAGAGTGTATACTCGCACTCGCCAACGGTGTCACAACCAGCCGCCCACGCAGAACCCAGAGGCAGGACCACCACGCCTCCCCCTTTGTTGGCATCCCTCCCGCAGAAGTTACCACAAAGTTCAACAGGGGTCAAGACCACAGAGTTAACGAGGGGCCCAGCTTCACCCCACAGTCCTCCCAGCTCGATGGTTAAACATCTTAAGATGCCAGTTCCCTTTTATCACTCCCCATAGTAAATGGAGAAATATGGGCTTCCTGCTGGCCTTGCAGATCAGTTGTCATTCTCTGTTCTTAGGCCCCACGTCCTTTCTTGTGGCTTCTGTCCTCCTTGTCACCACCACGGCCCAGAGCCAACACACTATGGAAGGCTGTTATCCAGTTTTTCCCTTCTTCTCCTGTTGCTAAACATTCAAAATGGAAGGGCAACTCAAAACCTCCTTAAAATGTGATACTTCGCATTTTCCCAAAGTGGCCATGGCATTCCTTCCAGTCCAGAGACCCTTCCAGAGCTCGCCCACTCCATAGAGATTTGGAGACACCCGTCCCCTGTGCTGGCTGGCCCCTGCCAGGCAGAAGGCAGCAGAGGGATGCTGTGCATTTCTGAGGTCACATGGCCTTCACAGGCTTCTTGTCAATTATCTCAGGAAACCAGCTGGCAGACTGTGCGGAGAGGCCCATGGCCTGTCCCCCTGGAAAGGCTGAGAGCCAGCAGCCCTGCTACAGGCGCCCCACACCCAGCCTTGGATTCTCCCAGCTGAGGCCTGCACATGAAGAAGCAGAGTCAACTCATCCTGTTTGGCCCTCTGAACTGCTGACCCACAAAGTCAGCGAGGGTCACAAACGGCTGCCCACTCACTAAGTCTCGGGTAATTTGTCCCACAGCCTTGGGAACTGGAGCAAAGCATTATCCATGGAGGGAACTAACAAAGGGGACAAGTATGGGAGCCCAAACTCTTTGAGAGTGATTGTTTTGTAGACTTAACTTCAGATGCATGTAAATGTTGCACATCACTATGAAACACAATTTAATTCTTCAAGAGGCAGCCCCTAACAATTGAAAGCAAAGTGGAAGAAATGGACGTTAGGTAGGTATTGAGTAGATTGCTTAACCACATGCAGAAGAATTTCAAGTAACTTTAAAACACAGTAATTTGTACTTAGGAAATGCAGGGATGTATCCTCAGGCAAAAAGCCTGCAAAAGAAACTTAAACTTTTCAGTCCCTATTTTTTGTTAGTACTTACATAATAATAAGTGTAATACAAAGACGATGCAAAAATAAAAATTAAAGAAATCAACAAATGTATTAAAAAGGAAATAAAAGTTCTGTCATGCTAAATTTGAATTGTCAATTGCAGTAGGAAGTTGTGATATATTTTCTGCAAAAAGAGAGAAGAAAAACCACAAACAGCTGTTGACGAAAAAACATCTAGCCAAGGAGAAAACTTACAAGAGTTTATTTGAGCCAAACTGATGACAATTGCTGGGAAGCAAAATCTCAACGGATTGAGAAAAAGCTCTAGAACATGGCAGTTTGCAGCTTATTTTATACACATAATCAAAGGAGGAGGGTTTCATGAAATCCACTGGTGGTAGATTAAGGGGGTGGTAGAGAGCAAAGCGGGAAATCTCTGGGATTGGATAAAAAATAAATTGGAGAGACAGGTACTTCTTTCACATTAGTGGGTACAGGGCAATTAATAGTAAGCATTTTACAGCACATAGAGATGGTCTTCAGGAGACAAGAATAACAATGAGGGACTCTGTAGTTTCCTGCTCTGGTCAAAAAGGGATGATTCTGCCTTTCCAAGGGCCCGTTATCTTAGATGCACAGAGACAACAGACAGGCTCATTTAAGGTAAAGACTGACCTTTGTCAAGGAAGCTACAGCCAAGGATGTGACTACCGGCCATGACCCACTTTTAGTTAGGAATCTTCATGTTCAGACCACCCTGTGTGGTTACTGTCAGCCTCTGAGTTTGAAGGGCCTGCCATGCGGCTCCCTTGAGCTCGTCAGGTTTAGTGTGTGGCCCCCTTTTCATCCACACTGCCAAACAAAACACCTTATTACCTAGCTCTACCCATCGAAAAGTCCTAGTAACGATGACCAGCTCAGTACACACAGCACCAAGACTGTGCTTTCTAAATGCAACTGTTTCCTGAAAGAAACCAGGGCTCCCTGGAGAAGTAGCCACTTCCAGGTCTGAAGGAGAAAACGTTCAACGCAGTCCTGGAATGCACCGTCACATCGGAAAGCACAGAGGCTGTCCACACCCCTGGGCCGGGTCAGAAGAACTCAGAAGCGGACTCGAGGGCCAAAATGAAATGACTTTTGAGCATCAAAAAGAATAATCACTGCAATGGGTTGAAACACACTGACTTTGTTAAAATCCATGAATGCTTAATGAAAACCCCCAGGAAAAAGCCCTCATTTTGTAATGGTGACCCTATATCTTCTATTTTTGAAATTTAAACCTCTGATGTAACTTGGTTTGACTGAGGTTTGGCTTGGGACTTTTTAAAAAATTTTTTCTTTGCTTTCCTTCCCTCCTGCCAAACCTTAACTCTATTTGCTATATTTACTATGCAAACCAGTTTCAATGGTTCTGTTTACTTCAGGCCAGTGTGTATGCCTGGAAGCCCTTTTTCCTGAGTTTACCTGGCCAAGTTCTTCCTTTGTTCTGCCGCTCCATTGCATGTCTATAAAACCTTTTGGTGGTATTAAGAGAGGGAAGGCAGTCTTTGTGACAGAGAGTCCACTGTCTTTCCCTAATGCAGGCATTTTGGAATAAACCTGCTTTTCTTTCCACCAACTTCCTCTCTCGAGTTTCGGCTTTCGTGAGCGAGCAGCCAGACCTTTGACCTGGTAACAATATGTCACCGTAGGGACTGCAAGGGAAGCAGCTTGTTATTCTGAAAACTTGTGACTCAAGAGTAAGAATCACTCATTTATTCTTCCTTTCCCTTCCTATATGAAGCGCACCTCAGGCTAATCAAATAATTGGTGAGGAAATGTTTGCCTTTATACTTGTGTGTCTGGGCATTTTGCTTTTGGGTCATTTGGTGCTCTGGCTACAGGTTTTCTTGATAAAGTTTCCCTTTTATAATTAAAAAAGTCCCTTTATATAATATACTGGCCTCCAATTCCACAGCAGTTAATATCCATGTCATGCGGGGGACCCTGCTCGCTGTGCCATTTGTCGTGCAGGGCGGCCTGCGGGGTCTCTGCTCCTGCTCCCCATATAAGAACGCAGGACATGGTGAGGCCAAAAAGGAGCACCCACGGAGCCACAGGTAGGGGAGTCACACCACTATGGTCTCGCTGGAGGCTGGAGCCACACTGTCCGCAACCCTCACTGCTCCGCTTCTCTGCAATCTGTAACCCGCACTCCACCGTGCTAGCTGCAATCCGCTCTTGCCAGCTGAGCCAGCACCTTTCTATGTGAGGCCGAGAGCCTGGAAACTGCTCTCTGGGGCTCTGTCCCCACAATCCACATTGCTGCTCCTGCCTGATTGTGTTAAAAGGAACCCTGGTTTCTTTCAGCGAAAATTTGTATTTGGAGCCCACGGTCTTGGTGGTTACTGCTATGGGGTTAGTCACAGCTTCCAGACCTTTGCAGTGGACAGAGCTAGGAAGTAACCACCAAGTTGTTGGTGGTGTTCTGTGTGTCCATTTGTTTGTTTTTTGTTTCTTTTAGAGAAAGTACATCATGAGTTCATACTGACACTTATGAATCAAACTAGGATGACAGAACTTAATTATTTTGTCTTATTATTTTGACATATCTTTGCTTCTCCCTTGATCTCTTTTCAAGCATTTAATTGGCCACAGAATTAAAAGGGGACTCTACTTAGTCTAAATGCTATCTTGCTCCTTCTTCAAAATCTAGCTAGTCATTACAGTAATCTGCCCTCTCCCTTGGGGCTGATTTTGGCCTGGGAAGCTGATGAAACCAGAGGATAGTTCACCTGGACCTTATGAAGACGCGGACTCATTGTGCTTTAACTGGCTTAAACAACACTTCAGCATAACTTGGCTTTCATCATTATCTTAAGAAGTCTGTGTTGTGGGGGAGTGCTTTGCGTCACCATTAATATTAACCTGTTGTACCTGTTTCTAACACAACATCAAACACAGCACCAGGAACAAGAGTTAAAAGCAGGTCCTGGGGAAAAAAGCAAAGACTGCTTCTCCTTAGCCCAGCAGTCGGACTGGAGCCTAGCAGGGCCCCAAATGTAACCCAAATGGAAAGGTGGCCTTGGCTGGGGGCCTGAGAATACCAGAAGTCATGCTTCCTCCCAGGCCTTAACTGTTCCTGCTGACGGGATAGGTTTTATTTGGGTCCCGTTGGGGCTGCTGCTCTCCTGTACTTCAGAGCCCATCCTGCGAAACCTGCAATGTGGTGACAACACCAAATGGCACATGTGAAAGCTGCTAAGAGAGTAGATCTTAAAAGTTCTCATCACTAGAAAAAAATGTGTCCCTGTGTGGAGATAGGTGTTAACCAGATGTATGGTGGTGATCGGTTCACGGTACAGCTGACCTTTGAATAACATGGTTTGAACGGTGTGGGGCCACATAGGCAGGTTTGTTCAATAAATTCTACAAATTTTCTCTTCCTCATGATTTTCTTAGCCATGTTGTCTTTAGCTTACTTTAAGAATACAGTATATAACCCACATAACATACAAATGCGTTACATTCATTGTGTTATCGGTGAGGCCTCTGGTCAACAGTCGGCCATTAGTAGTTAAGTTTTCGGGGAGTCACAAGTTATGTCAGGATTTCTGACTGTGAGGGTGGTTGGTCCCCATGCTGTTCAAGGGTCAACTGTGCAGTATACACACATATCCAGTCATCGTGTCGTACACCTGAAACTACTGGTGTCCATGATGTCTTCACAAGAAAAGGAAGAAATCCTGTCCTCAAGGCACAACTCATGTTTCATCGTTTCTTGAAACTTGGCCCCTTCATCTCACCCCTCTAGTCCCATACCTGAACTCCACTTTCTCTTACAGCCTAAATCCACTGACAATAATGTCTTGCATGTTGACTTTATCACTCTCTAACACAAAATTATAAGCACCTCAGGACAGAGCTGGGTCTTCTACTTCTTGCAGGCCACGACCATGCTGTGACGAGGGTGGGCACGTAGTGGACACTGGCTAAGTTATTGTTTTAGCTGTGCTTCATCCGCAGCCCAAAAGCACTTTGTCCACAGAGAGCCCCATATGTGCTAAAGAAAATACATTTACATGGATTAGAAAACATTTCACTTTAACGATCTTATGTAGTCTTCTAACAACCACGTAGGTAGACAAAGCAGGTGTTTGTACCCATTTCCCAGAGGAGGGAAGTGAGGCCTTGAGAAGCTCAGCATGTGTTGAAGGAGACAACTCCTCAGTGGGTGACCCCAGTGTCCTGAGTCCTCATAGAATTTTCTTCCCCCAAACCACGGCGGTTCTAGAAAATATTGAAGAAATGTGAACTCTAATGGAAACAATGTGAAATGTCGATCTCAGGGCCTTTCAGTGTCATCCTGGAACATCATTTCAGCAGCACAACCAAGGCTACTTTATTTTTTATCAAAGCAGTTCTCAAACGTGTTGGACTCAGGCTGCCTTACACCTGTAAACTTATTGAGGTCTCCAAATAACTTCTGTTTATATGTGTTATATTTGACAATATTCACCTTATTTGAAATTAAATCTGAGAACATTTTAAACATTTTTTAATTAATTTAAAAATAATGGTAAACCCATTATGTATTAATTAACATAAGTAACATTTTTAATACAAATTACTGTTTTCCCAAACTAAAAAATTTAGTGGGAAGAGTGGCATTGTTTTTGCATTTTTGCAAATCTTGTTAATGTCTGCTTTAACATATCTGCTTCTGCATTCAGTTTTTTGCAAAAGGTTGCTTGGTTAGAGTTTATACAGAAAATTCAGTCCCTCACAGATATGTACTGGGATGGGCAGGAGTAATAGTCTTTTAGACGCTAGATGAAAACTCTCAATTTATAAAATGTCAGCTGCAATGTGCAGTACAAAACTGTTTCAGTGAACTCTGCCCGCTTAGAACCCACTGCTCTGGCTGGAATTTGAAGGCATCTGCTGCCCACGTGTGGCAGACAGAAAAACAGCCCCGAAGGCCTCCACATCCTGCCACCCCCGAATCTGGGACTCTGTCACCTCACCTGGCAAAAGTTTGCTGATGTGACTATCAGGGACATTGAGAGGGAACTTTAATGACAGAAGAGAGAGAGATGCCCTGTGGAAGGACTCGACCCACCTTTGCTGGCTTGGAAGAAGGAAGCAGAGTCCCATGGATCAAAGAAGGTGTGGCCTCGAGAGGCTGGAAAAAACAGGGAGCCTCCAGAATGGAACGCAGCCAGTGCAGCAGCTGGTCCGCAGCCCAGGGGCACTGCAGACTTCGGGCCTGCAGAACGGCAGGGTAACAGAGTTGGATTGTTTTAAGCCAGTACGTCTGTCTGCGACAGTGTGTTCCAGCAGCAAAAGGAAACTCCAGCAGCACCCATGACTATGTGGCACCAGGCATCGGTCTTTGGGGAAACAGTGGTTGCCTCAGTTACACGCAGACTTTCCCACTATCAACATGTTTCACTGTACACAATCGAAGAATCATCTTCGCTAATATCCCACTGACCTCATCAGAAAACTTTTCCAGTGTTGGAAGCTTTCAAGTACCTGTGGCATGACAGACAGCAACCTTCCAAAAATTTCACTTGAAAACTCGAATTTTATCATTGGCAACAAATATTATAGCTTGTTTTCCTTGAGGTGATAGACTGACTTCATTCATTTTTGAAAAAATGTCTTCTAAAGACTGATGCTTGAGTAACCAGATTGCCTGTCAGTTTTCCTTTCGATGGCCTTCCAGCTGGCGACTCGGCCCCGATGCTTTTGAGGCATGTCAGCACCGGGGTGCAGCTCCATAGGCCCCCACTTCTCTCTGAGATTGTTCGGACTGTGCGCAGGGTCAGGACAGGATAAAGCGACCACACACGCTACTCCCTCATCAAGGACACTGCATGGGAGCTGACTTTTCTTGAAATTTGTTGTTTTAGTTTTAATTTTTAATTCTATTTCATAAAACAGCTTTTTATTTAACATTAAAATGATATTTTGAATAGCGTAACACGGTAGTGAATAAAATTGACCCTCAGAATCAGGGCCGTTCTCAGCCCTGCTGACACTTGGGTCCCAATAATCCTTGCGTGTGTGTTGGGGAGGTGGATCAGCAGTGCTGGCCCCCCACTAGATGCTAGGAGCGCCCCTCAGCGGTGACAACCAATAATGTCTCCAGACTCTGCAAATGTCCCCCGAGGGGCGAAGTCACCCCAGCTGAGGACCAGCACCCCAGAAGGCACCCACCTCCTTCCACTGACCTGGCTGGCATGTGACTGTGACGTGGCCAGTGGACTTCAAAGGGTTGTGCTCTCACACTTCTGAAAGAGTTTTGGAAACTATAAACATTTTGTCAGTTAACATCTAAGCGTTTTTATCATAAGTTCAAATAATTATAAAGAATCTATTTTCTACTGTATTATATATTTGAGACATACTCTATTTTATTCAAACCTTAAATCTGGAGAGAACTGATTAAATTTGTGGAGCATGTCAGCTAGAAACCTAATCTTGTCCTTAGAATAAAACCCATCGGCCAACTCAGGCTTACTCTAGATTAGAAAAAGAATCTTACCTGCCTAATTAAAATAAGTATATTAGGCTCTCACTATCTAATTCTAAAGTGCAGATAAGGCACCTCAGGATTAAGTCTTTCCTCTCTGGGAAACTCCCTGAGGGGCTGTCTTCTTTAATTGTCCTTTTGTTGCCCTAGAATGTTTGTTCCAACTAGGAACACCCCAGGCCATGCCCCACGAAAGGGTCTCCAGGGGCATAAGATGACATCTTTTATATCTAGGATAGGAGGAGGTATACACGGAGATCCTGGATGGGCCAGGAAGAAGTCAGTGGGTCCTAAAGCAAATGAAGCCTGAGACGTTGCTGGCGGCAAGTGACAAAATGGGAGCTGTCCTACTCTGGGCACATCAGGAGAGGGCAGGGTTCTTTGGGAAAGACAAGAATGTGGGGAAAAACAGAAGGCTGCAGAAAAAGAGGAAGGTCAAACCACATGGACGGATTCCATCAAAGAAACCACAGGCTGAGTGTGCAGGAGCTGAGGAGGGCAGTGAGGACAGGACACTCGGGACGTCACTCATTCATAGGGTCACCAGGCGTCGGCACTCACTCAATCTCATGTAACACTCAGGAGAAGGCTCTCTCGTCTCAAGACTCCCTTTCAAGAAGATCGGTATTGGGAAAAGTATCCTTGGAAGTTGTAATGTGGCACTCAGTCTTACAGTTCTGCCATCCTTGCAAAACCTCTGTGTCCCAAGGATGTAAGCATCCTTAGAGTGACAAAAGACGAAGGCCCACAGACTTAGCTGGGACAGAAGGTTTTGCTTCACTGACTAACGGCTCCTTGAGGAAGCTCTCACACGATTTTATTAACTTTATTATTTATTAAGAAGTCTCTGGTGTAAAATGAGGGCTCATGTTAAGACAGTGGTACAAAGTTATGACTGTGAGTAGTCTTCATACACACATACAAATGCCCTTTGGATAAGGTGGTGCCTCACACTCTTTGTGGCACGCCCTGGGCTGTGCCTACAATGGTGGCATGCGCTATGGCCATTGGGACCCAGACCTCATTCCTTGGAAGTATGGACAGTAGAAAGCATGTGAGATGAACCTGAGAGGTGAGAAACCTGTGCTAGGAGAAGTGTGCTTTGGGATCAAGGAAAACTGCGTGTCTCCTCCTGATAAAAGTGAACTGACCTGTTGGAAGGCTTAACGCTGTAGCTGGGGGGGGTGTGGGGGGAGCTGGGCCCCCCTCCCCGTTGACTCTCTAGCCCTGAGTTCCTGCTGAACTTTGTGGTCACTTCAGGGGGAG
Source organism: Rhinolophus hipposideros (assembly GCF_964194185.1). Lineage (NCBI taxonomy): Eukaryota > Metazoa > Chordata > Mammalia > Chiroptera > Rhinolophidae > Rhinolophus > Rhinolophus hipposideros. Next base: position 2,090,254 of record NC_138049.1, on the reverse strand, counting down.
GGATGCTAATAAATAGAATAGCCATGTTGGAGCCCCGGGCTGGAGGTGTGCGTTCCTGCACTGCGGTGGTGGCTTTTGTTTCTTTTTCCTGTTTCCCCCGAATAAACCGTTCTTCTTCTTTATGGATTTATCTGGAGAGTTATTTTTGCCAGTCAACACTCCGCTGGTAGAGGTATACGCATTGGAGGCTGGCAACCAGCTCTCATCTGAGAAAAACTCAGAGGCAATTCGGTAAAGGAGACTTAGAATGTGGCTTTAAGGAGAAACCTCTCTATCCTTAGGGTGACAATTTGGATCGAGCTGCAAACAGAAGTTCGGCGCTGTGTTCACAGAGCCCTTCAGGAGAACAGGTGACAGGGGGCTGCCTCCTGGGCGGGTTTAGGAGCCTGTGAGGCTCAAGTTGGAGGCTGGCCCTGCACCTGTTCAGGTTTCTTCCAGCTCAAGGAGGCCATGTATGCAAATAATAGGTAATTATTGCTATTAAATATTAACCCATGTAGGTTGTACTGAATCGTATGCAAACCTAAAAGTGAGTAGTGTTGTCGGTGGAAAAGCAGTGGAAATGCTGGGCCCAGCTTTGCCCGTAGTAGCGGTGGGTTCTGGAGCAGGTCACTTAGTCCCTTGGTTACAGCCCCTCTGTGCTGTGCACCGGTCTGTGGGTATGAGCAAATGCTGTCATGCACGGAAAAGCACTAGGTAAAGGCAGGTTAGAAGTAAGACTGTCAGCAATAGGCACTGTTGGTTCCCTAAGCCCAGGTGCCCTAATCAGCCTAGACATTCGGCAGCCTAACCGCCCAGCCCCCGCTGACACCGCACTGCCTCGGTCACATGTATCCATCAGTCCTGTCGAAATGCCCCTTGGCTCTGTGCTGTCCTCTCCAGGCTCGGTGTTCACTCTGCTGCAGAGAAACCACTTCAGTCTTTGCAGCATGAACCAGCAACACTGTTATAATTGTAAGGACACATGGACTGGAAAGGCCCAGCTGGGAGTCTGTCCTTGCTCCGGCATCTGGGGGCTCTCCTGGGAAGAAAGACTCAGTGGGTTTTGATTCATTCCCAAGGCTGGCGCTGGAGGACGCACTCCCAGGCTGTGTGCCTGGGCTGGGATGGCTGCAGGGTAGCCCCACTGGGACTATCGCCCAGAGCCCCTGCATGTGTCCTCACCATGTGGTCAGGGACATTGCACTGTGGCGGGTGACTGGGAGAGGAATGTTCCAGGAGGGGCTCGTAGAATAAGTGCCCACGTAGCGCCAGACTGACGCTGAAGGCCCCCCTCCAGCCTACTCGGAAGTCTCATGGCATGGCTTCACTCTGTCCTGCTGGCTGAAGTCGTCACCACTCACCCAGATGCCAGAGAGGGGACAGATTCCACCTCGCAAGGGGTGGAGTGTCAGAGAATTGGGAGCATGCATCTCTAGGAATACTTGCTTAGGTTGGATGAAGCCCCTGCGTTGGTCCTACTACTCTAGACAATTCCTCTTCCAATCCACTGTAGAGCATATAAAATGTATTACATATGTTAGATTGAGGTTTACAAAGCCGGTTGTTTACTAGTAGGGACAGGACTATGGCCACACATGTGGGAGACTGGTAAGAGTGAAGTAAAAAACATGTTTTTTTGTGTGAAACTGAGCATAACAAAATTGAGTGATAAACTCATTTACCAAGCAACTTCTGGTTATCACCTAAGAAGTAAACAAGTCCAAAGAAAAGAGGATAAAAGCAGAACTCCAGAGCAATGCTGCGAGTGGTCTGACTGGGCGCTCTGGCTAAGCCCCTCTGCGAGGCTCTGCGTGAGACACTATCCGACAGAGTCCTGTGCGAGGTGCAAGCCGCGATACTCTAGGCCTCTCCGAAGCTCTTCCTTGCAAGACCAGCTCGCCTCAGACCCGTTGTGGGCCCAGTCGTCTCCCTTGGACCAGGACCTTCACCATCCCGATTGACTCTGGGACTTGGTTTGTTATTAAATTCTATTCTATTCTGTATAACCTTCTGTGCTTACCAGAGCATTGGCCTCTGGAGGGACATTGGCTCCCAAATAAAGCTGTATTACTCACTCTATCTGAACATGTGTGCTGGGACTTTGTTCCCCACTCATGTCACAAGTACCATGCAGGGACGTAGGGCCCTGCGAAGGGGTTAATGTCCCCTTGACTTTCAGGAAGAGACTGAATTGTGGTGACTGCCTTACAGACACTCGTAACATCCACCCACACTCCTGTATTAACCACGTCTTTTTTCTTCTTGTTTGGGACACTTTGACAGCTGAGGCAGTGGTGACTGGAGGGACTAGCCCTCCCAGGGGAGACAATTCCTAGAGCTAGTGGAACCTCACCTTAGAGAGAGCCTTTCATGTGCAAAGCAAACAACCCAGAGCCCCACCCCCACCACCTCCGCTATGGCTTTCACACTAGGACCACATCCTCCTGCTCTACTCCACAAGGGCAGGTACCAGACAGGGACAGCCCCCGTGCCGCAGAGCCTGCCGGGATCATTCCAACTAGCCGATTCTCACCCTGACACTCTGTCTCGCCTGGTCCTGCCCACGGAATCTGCAATAAAGGCTCTTGGCCACGTGTCCCTCATCCCTACATCCTGACTGTTACAGTGCTTCCCCGTGAGGCACAAATGCTGTGGCATGGCGTGTCCTGCCTCCTGCTTCTAGGGCTCCCTGAGGATAAACTTCATCCTCCATGACAGTCATTTCTGTGTCTGCCTGGCTCACCACACCAGGTTAAAACAAATCCCTGTTATCCTAAGACCACTCCCACCAGAGTGCATTTCTGAATGTAGCCCTATGACTTCTCCTCTAAGAGTTCTCAGTGTCCTGTCGTCGGCTGGTGGGTACATTCCAGACTTCTCAGCCCGGCAATTCCTTCCTGATGACCACCCCCTGTCCAACCTGTTCTCCCCACTGCCTGTACGAAATCCGCTCTGGCCGAGTCCAGCTATTGTTCAAGGGCCCTGGACACGGGAGGACCGCACAGTCCTCTCCATTCCCCACCTGGAACAGGCTTCCTTGTGTTGTCTGCCCCTGAACCCCTCCTCCCCTTGAAGATCCAGCTCAGATGTGTCTCAGGGGCAGCATAGCCACTTCTCTTTCCGTGTCCACACAGCAGTCACCCAGCCCTCCTGTCACACTTCCCACACTGCTGCACTTGTGTGCCACTTACGGACCATTTACAAGTGTTTGTCTCAGTAGATCACAGACCCTTTCAGGAAAGCAACCATTTTCTTTTTGTACTTATTTCCCCCAAATAGATGCCAGGCATAGGGTAGGAAACATATGTGTTGAGTGAATAGATTACTGGAATGAGTATAGTGTCATCATCTATAGAAGAGATATTTTTCTCCTACAAGAAAATATAGAGTAAATATGCAGACATTACTCTGAGTAATATTTTTATTGATATATCCCCTTGGGCAAGGGAAGTAAAAGAAAAGATGTATGGGATTACATCAAACTTCAAAGTTTTTCACAGCAAAGGAAACCATCAATAAAACAAAAAGGCAGCCTACTGAATGGGAGAAGATAGTTGTCAATGATACATTTGATAAGGGATTAATATCCAAAATTTATAAAACACTCATTCAGCAAACTCCAAAAAACCAAACAACCCAATTAAATAATAGGCAGAGGCCATGAAGAGACATTTCTCCAAAGAGGACACACAGATGGCAAACAGACACATGAAAAAATGCTCAACCTCCCTAATCTTTAGAGAAATGCAAATAAAAAACACAATGAGATACCATCTCACTCAGGTCCGAATGGCTATCATCAATAAATCAACAAACAACAAGTGCTGATGAGGCTGTGGAGAAAAGGGAACCCTCTTGCACTGCTGGTGGGATTGCAGATTGGTGCAGCCACTATGGAAAACAGTATGGAGGTATCTCAAAAAACTGAAAATGGAACTACCCTATGACCCAGCAATTCTACTCTTAGGTATATATACAGAGAAATCCAAGATGGTAATTCGAAAAAATATATGCACCCCTATGCTTATTGCAGCGCCATTTACAATAGCCAAAACTTGGAAACAACCAAAATGACCATCGGTAGACGATTGGATTAAGAAACTATGGTACATTTATACAATGGAGTATTACTCAGCCATAAAGAAGAATGAAATCTTACCATTTGCAACGATGTGGATGGACCTAGAGAATATTATGATCTGAATAAATGAGCAAAGGAAACAGAAATAGTCTCAGATATAGAGGAAAAACTGATGGTTGCTAGAGGGGAGGGGAGTGGGGATGAGGGAGAAGGGGAAGGGATTAAACAGCATAAATTGGTAACTACAATATTGCCACGGGGATATGAAAAATAGTTTGGGGAATATAATCAGTAATGTTGTAAAGATTTTGTCGGGTGTCAGATGGGCACGTTTTATTAAGGAGACCACTTCATGGACCATATAGAGGCCCAACCACTGCACTGTACACCTGAAGCTGAAGCTGAACAGTACTGTAAATCAACTGTAATTTAATATGTGTGTGTATATATATGTATATATATATATATATATGTATAGTCATGGGGTATGGAGTGCAGCATAGGGAATAGAGGCAATGGAATTGTAACAGCTGTATACAATGTCAGAGGGTTAATAGATTGGGTGAGGGGGGTTATCACTGTGTGAGGGGTGAAACGTCTAACTGTTGTATTGTTTTGTACACCTGAAACTAATTTTTAAAACATGTATAAAAATAAAATAGAATAAAAGATATTTTCAATCAGCACACACGTGACGTGCATATGTACATATGTGTGTGTACGTGTGTGTGTGAGTGTCTGTATCTCACAGGCAATGTTTTGTAAGAGAAACCAGAGACAAATATAAAGTCTCTGAATTTTTCATTCTTTGTCCTTTTAGAGGCTTCCTTTCTATTGGTTAGCATTTGAGTGGCTCTTAGGATAGTTCCTTGACAAACAGAACGGAAAATTTAAGTTCTCTGCACTTTATGATTTATACCAATTTTACATAATTTAAGTAATTTAAAGCTGAATTTTTCAGCTTATAACTAGGGTTTTAAAGCACCCATTTTGGAATTAAAATAGTACTAATGGTTTTAATTAATTTATCTTAGCCTTCACGCACTGGCCAAATTCTGAGCTTGAAGGTTAAAGACATTTAAATAATGGGTTAAAATAGTGACTCAAAATATAGTAACAGCTATTCAAAGTCATTTTTGAAAACCCCGATTCTTCAAGTATGAGTAGTACACAGCTTCTGAAACAGAGAAAGTGCATTTCCAAGGTTTGAGTGAATAGATATGGCTTCCGTAACAATCAGTTATGTGTACACTTAGCAACAGGCTGATTAAATTCATAAAGAGGGCTACGCATTGTAAGGCTAAATAAGTAAATAAGACCGCAGAGAAGCAGAGGAGGAGAACGAAAGTGCTTTCCTATTCTTCTCAGCATTGAAGAACAGCTCATGTAAGGACATCAGTTAAATGGGGAGTCCATTAACTGATGGCCCTAGCTGTCCACTTCCACGCCACCCCTTTCAGCAGTTAATGAAAGACAATGAAGAAGGGGGCCCCTGCCATTTGTCCTGGTGCACACTGTCCCCTGGTGGCAATGACTGTGTCTTTGGAAAGGTAGAATCACCTTACCTCTCTCGTTTTATTAAATTACATTCTATAAATATTGGGAGGAAAATATACAGTGGAAAGAATATGTGTTGGGAACTGAATAGACTTGGTGGTTAATCTTAGCTGCCAGCTGTGTGACTGTGGATAAGCTACCTAACTTTTCTGAGCATTAGTTGCAACAAAATAACAACTCAAAAAAAAAAGCATCATGGAGAGAATGAAATCAGGTTGTATATACAAAACAACTACTAACGGTTAATACTTACTGTACTTTCTGTGCTTCAGACATTCAGTTCTACCTACGTATAGCAATCATTCTACCTGCACGGGGAGATTTTTATCCCATTTACAAATGGGAAACTGGGGCACAGAGAGATTAAGGAACTTGCTACAGTCAACACAACCAGAAGTGAATTTGAACCTGTGTCGTGGGGCTCAAAAATTCCTTCTGTAACCGCTACACAAAACCTGGTATCCAGTCCTTGTTCCAATGACGAGCTAAGCAATTTCAGTGAAGTGTGAAGACTATTCCAATGGGAGAGACGCAGGCTTCTTCTCCTTCCCCAGCATGCTGCTGGCTTTTGCACAAACTATAAAACATTTATGGAAACACAGAGGCCATCGAACACCTTAATCATTCTCCACCTCTGTGTAAACTATCCCGACCCTGACACACACAGGATGGCTGACCTTAAGAGAGAAAGCACGGATATTCCTAAGTTCACACTGAAAGGCTACCACCGTGGTTCAGGACACCTTTTCTGTTTGACTGTTAAAGACACAGGGACTGCCTAGGCCAAAAATGTGCGGCTGGGAAGTCAAAGGCATCTCCCCTGCTCTGGCCCCCTGCGCTTACTGTGAGAGTCTGCTTGCAGAGTTGGTCCCTGTAGCACATTTGTAGCTCAAATCCATTCTCTTCTCTGCACCGTCGCTGTAGCTGTAGCGTAAGTCCAGGTCCTTCCTCTTTTTTTTTTTTTTAAAGGCAAGTTGTCTTTAATTTTAGGTGTCAATCTGAAATATGCTGAATATGTTCACACAAAAACTTGTATACGAGTGTTCATAGCAGCATTGTTCTTGACAGCCCAAACTAGGAAACAAGGCAAATATCCATCAACTGATGAATAAACAAACGGTGTTGTAATACAGGGTCTCTGGTCCCGCTCTCGGCAGGTGGACAGAGAATATGGTGAGGCCAAAAAGGAACAACAACGGAGCCATACATTGGGGTCATACCACTATATTCTCGATGGCAGCTGGTCAAGACACAAAAGCAAACATCCGCCAGTACCCCATCGAGGGGTCTTCCTGCACCCGTCTCACTGGCAGCCGGGGGAGACACAGGAAGTAGGATCAACACAATCTGCAATCCGCCATCCGCGCTTGCTAACCCCACTTGCTAGCTGTAATCCGCACTTGCTAGCGTAGCCACGGCAGCTATATTAGTGTCTAAGGGCTAACTGGTTACAGCTGACGGCCTCTACTACCCGAGCCAGCACCTTTCCACGTGAGGTCGAGAGCCTGGAAACTGTTCTCTGGGACTCTGTCCCTACAGGCGTCCATCCATCCAATGGACTATTACCCGATATTGGTAGTAAAACATTAATCGTCGGTAGGAAATGCAGTAGGGACACAGGCTACAACATGGATGAACCTTGAATACATTAGGTTACCTGAGAGAAGCCAGTCACAAAAGACCAAGTTATATGATTCCGTGTATAGAAATTGACCAGATAGGCAAAATTACAGAGACTTAAAGTAGATTCATGTTTGCCTAGGGCTGCGGAGTGGGGTGCAGAGTGAATGCTAGTGAGTATGGGGTTTCTTTTAGGGGCACCAAAATATCTTACAATTACAACGTGATGATGCTACACATTTCCGTAACTGTACTAAAATCATTGTACACTTTAAATGGATGAACATATACGTGAATTATTTCTCAACAAAGCTGTGAAAAAAAGAGCATCATATAGAATAGCTGGGATAAGGAAGTGAATTAAATAACATAAAATCGTCAACTGTGCAGTTGTTCCTTCTTTATAATGTTCTACTATAAAATATGGAGACCAAATTGGTAAAAAAAAAAAAAGAACAAGCTAAATGTGAAGCACATAATTAGTATCACATTTAAGGGCATTTTTTCCATCGTTTTAACTTTAAACCATCAATTTTGGTGAGATATGAAAATTAATAAATTAATAGCTGTCTTAACTCCCAAGCCAACCAGTGAAGCATTTCCCATTTCTTCCTTCTTAATTTAAGGCTTATTTGGGATATTCTTTAAATGTAATAGTATGTTTTCTTTCAATTATTAAAAATTTTAAGCAACAGTATTAAAAGTCCCATGTTTACGACTATATAGATGGTGACATCTGCAGCCTTAAATTCCTCAAGGAAATGGATGTTTTCAGACAGAGCTTCTACTTTATTAATTTTATGATAGGAAAAACGCATGTATTTTAGGGCAAATTCCCCCATTATATAAGCCACTCCCCAGGAGTAAGGAGGTACCTTAACTCTTTTGATGAAGCAGTAATTGAAATTAATACTGTAGTGACTTGGAAAGTTATCTTCTAAAGCTGCTAAAAGAAATGAAATAGAGAATTGTAGTTTAGCTGACAGAGGAGCTCTATTTGCAGACCTAGAAAAAGTCAAATAAGAATCAAGTGTGATTATTTAACAAAGAAAATCCCACGTGTTTCTGATAAAAAAAATCAAGCGTCCCTTCCACCCCCATCACTCCCTCACCCCTGCCCCCACTCATTCACTTCTTGTTCCTTTCACTGAGCCCCACACTGTCCCCCCAACCCCCCCAACAAGGTCTTTTTACTCTGGCAGAAGGTTCACTTTTCATTACTTAGCATGTTTACGCTGCTTACATAACACTTACCTTTTCGTTGTTTAGAATAGTAGGAAAAGTTCCTCTCTTTCCCGGATTTCAGTATGTCAACTTGTAGGAAATGAGCTGCATCATCTTCTGAGTAATTTTTTATCTTAGACAAACCTTTCTGAGTCTCAGCTGGCTCATATCATCATCTGCAATGTTCATGGTTATCATGCTGTCGTGCGGGGCGCCCTACGGGGTCTCTGCTCCCGCTCCCCACATAAGAACGCAGGATATGGTGAGGCCAAAAAAAAACACCCACGGAGCCATATGTAGGGGAGTCATACCACTATGGTCTTACTGGAGGCTGGGTTTACACGACGTGTGACCTGCTGTCCGCTTTGCTGCCAACTGACCGACTCTCCTCCACCCTCCTCAGCTCCCCTCCGTAGCCGAGGCAGTTATATCAGTGGCCAATGGCTGAACGGTTACAGCTGACGGCCAACCAGCCACAGCTGACGGCCATCTACTACCCGAGCCAGCACCTCTCCACATGAGGCCGAGAGCCTGGAAACTGCTTTCTGGGGCTCTGTCCCCACACGTGCAGATAAAGTTTAATGATTTACTGCATGGAGCTTAAATCATGGCTATTGTAGATGGTAAATCACAGCTGTTCATTGATGGCCCTCTGTATACATATGACCGTACTGGGTAGTAACAGTGTCACAGAAAAAGTATGCTGCATTCTCTGACTGTCTTTTAGAAACTTACATTCCTTTCTTAAAAAAAAAAAATAGAATAATGTAACTTTATTATTTCTTTTATTACATGGCATGTGGTAATAGGTTCAAGGAATTTCCAGCGGTTCCATATACCAAGAAATTAGCTCTTTCTCCTTGAAATCTGATGAAATAATAGCATCTACACAGCAAACTTTCTTTAGAATTCCTGACAAGCGATTCGCCTTCCCTTTCGAGTGGAGTCCAGGCCCGTCTTTCTCCCCAGTGTCACTGCATCCAACTCACCCTTCACCCTCTTGCTTCTGGATGCTTCTAAAACCCAAAGGAGCTAATGTCACATTCCTTTTCAAACCATGTTTAGCATGCTATTTCACACCTTCAAGACGAAAGTCAAACTCATGTTATTAGTGGCTAATGCCCTTGGCGATCCATTGACTTCCTGTCTCCAGCCCTCTTGCCATCCCTGCACAAAGCACACTGCCCTGTGCCTCTTGGCCTTGGTGCTCTGGGCTGTTTGGCTCTGTCTGCCCAGAATGCCCCTTTCTTTTTCAGGCATCAGTAAACCCCCCACTACGATTGCGTGTCTCATGTCAAGTGTGCTGTCCTCCAAGAAGCCATCCCTGTTCCTTTGTCTTGCAGGGTGTTAGGCGGGGTCTCAGCTCCCGCTCCCCACACAAGACGCAGGATGTGGTGAGTCTAAAAGGAACATCCATGGAGCCATAAGTAGGGGAGTCACATCACTGTAGTCTCGCTGGCGGCTGGGTTGGCGACACAGGAAGCAGAAACCACACGATCCACAACCTGCCGTCCACTTCTCTCTGCGAACCAACTTCATTTGCCAACTGCAATCCGCACTTGTTAGCTCAGCCACCATCTTCTTGCTAGCCCCCATTATCTGCTAGTGTAGCCACGACAGTTATATTAGTGGCCAGTGGCTCACTGGTTACAGCTGAGGCCAGCTAGCCACAGCTGATGGCCATGCAATCACAGTTGACAGCCGTTTACTACCCTCGTGAGCACCTTCCCACGTGAGGCCGAGAGCCTGGAAACTGCTCTCCTGGCTCCGTCCCACAGACCCGCCTTACATGACTAAGTCTGGGGTAGGGGGCTTGGTTTGACTGCCCCAGAGCGGACCCGGAGACAACAATTGAGTGTAAACAGTTTATTTGGGAGGAGACCCAAGAAACCCCGGTGGGGCAGTGGGGAAACAGGACAAGGCAGGGAAGGAAACGACAAGGGCTGTGCTATCAACTTACACACTGCTAGTAACGGCACCAAGCGGCCCCGCCCCATCCCGCTGCCTCACTCCACGTTCCCGGTCCGCCCCCACCCCGCCCCCAAGCCAAAGACCCAGGGCCTCGCTCCGCCCGAAACCCGGGCCCCGCCCCCGCGATCCTGGCCACAGCGCCGCCCCCTGAGGCCCCGCCCTTCAGCAGCACCCCAGACCCCACCGCAGGCACCGAGACCACGCCCCTTATCCCTAAGACCCCGCCTTCCCTTGCCTCCCGCCTCCGTTGACTCGAGGCCCCGCCCCCGCACCCGGAGGCCCCGCCCCAGGCCCCGCCCCGGCGTCAGGTTGCGCTCCGAGGCCCCGCCCCTGGCGTGACGGGCTGCGCGCCGGCGCCGGGGCGTGGTCTCGCCGCGCTGCCCCACGCCGCGAGCGATCTGCGGCGGCCGTTGGCCGTCGGCGCGGCTTGGCCGGTTGTCTTGGAGAAGCAAGATGGCGGCGACGGCGGCGGCGGTGGTGGCGGAGGAGGACACGGAGCTGCGCGACCTGCTGGTGCAGACGCTGGAGAACAGCGGGGTCCTGAATCGCATCAAGGTGGGCGGGAGGCCGGCCGGCCAGGGCCTGGCGCGGGAGGCCGGCGCGTGCGGCCCGGGGCGGACGGTGGGCGTCACAGAGGGACGCGGGTGCGTCGCCTGGCCTCCGGGCGGGTGCGGGCCGAGGGCCAGGCCCAGGGCGAGCCCGGCGGTGGGTCGCCCGCCGCCCCTCGCGTCCCGGGCGGGGTGGCCGCTCAGAGCCTGGCGGGGCCGGTGGGGGCCGAGCGCGGGGCGCGGGCGCGCTGTGGCCCCTGCACCGCCCGCTGCGCCGTGTCTCCGGGGCCGGGGGCCTTGAGGTGGCGTGGGCGGTGCCCGCGGGACTGGACGCGCTGCGCTCTCGTCCTGGAAGTCGTCTGCAAGCGGCTTCGGGTCCATGACCCCCACCCCCTCCCCCTTTTTTTCTTAAAGGCTGAACTCCGAGCGGCTGTGTTTTTGGCGCTAGAGGAGCAAGAAAAAGTAGAGGTATGAAACGTACAAACTTTACCGCGACTGCATTCGTTTATGTGTCGTTTCCACTAAAAGCACGTGACACGCTCCACGTGGTCGTGCGCTAGCGGCTCGTTTTGAACCATTAAGGGTCACGTTTCTTTACAATACAGTGAGCGTTCACCTTTTTGTGTGTGTTTCAGCACGTTGGGACAATCTCAGGAAAGTTACGGTCCCACAGTACTCCCGAGGCCCGTGTTCATCTGGAGTGTCACAGGTCCTCCGGTGTTGGGGACATCTGAAACGCAAGGTCCCGGGAGCTGTGGGAAGAAATGGTCTAGTCTCAGTGTGCTGCGGGATCCCTCAGAACCTTTCCTGGGCACGGTGGCTCCCCACCCGGTGGGGGAAATGCCACTTTTCCCCAAACTGGCAGACCACCTGGTTGTTTTAAAATCATGTCATCTTTCTGACCGTCACACGTCCCACCTCCTCTCTGTATCTAAGTGTGTTTACTCCTTTCTCCCTGCTCCAAGGCTCAGCACCACCCTGAGTAACGATCCTGATCCTTCTCCACAGAGTCGCTGCACAATCAAGGTCCTCAGCGTGTTCGGTGACAAGTCAGCCTCCTCTCCTGTCACTTCTTCAGACCTAGAGGCCTGCGCCTCCCTAACCTCATGAAGCTTTTCAGCTCTTGGCTCTTGATCCTGGCATCAGTCTTCTCTTGGCTGCCGTGCGACCCTGACTGATCTGGACCCCATGGTCCAGCTCTCCAGAAGACTGATGGCCTTGTCTCCCAGTTATACTGGGTCTGGAAAAAAAATCTCATTGGTCATTTAATTCAGCAAACTGACTCCCTTCCTGTTTGTCACCCAAGCCTGTGGATTGCTGGTGTCACTGAACGGTGGCTGCAACCTGAGCGAGGCCCTGACAGGCCCAGACCTCTGCTGTCTGCATAGCAGCTCCCACTTCAGCCCCACCTTAGCCTTCCGCCAGACCCCCTTCTTCTTCTTGACAGCAGGTCTTGTCTCTCCCTTGCAGGGAAACAGAAGCCTCGGGCATCAAGCCCTCACTGTGTGTGTCCTCCAGCTACCCTGCGTGTGCACGCTGCACTTCTTTCCTTCCTGCTTGCTATTGGAGGCTCTCTCTTCACCAAGAATCATCACTTTCTCTGGGTTTGTCCTGCTGGTACTCTTGGCTCCCCCCTCTTTGTTGGCTCTTCTCTTGAGCGTGGAAACAAGTTTATATCTCAAGGAGAAAGCTGTTGCCCTCGTCTCATGTTCTGCTTTTTAATACCACTTTTTTCTCCCCACTGTCAAGTTTTGAAAGAATGTGTATGTCTTATACGATTTATATTCCAGGCACCCTTTAATCCATTAACATTTTAAATCCATCACTGTTACACCTTAGTACTTTCTTTTGCTGCTGTCAAGAAGAATCCTAAGTAAGTATATGTTCTTACCTATCTTAGTGGCTCTTTGTGGCATTTGACATTCTTAATTCCTTCTTCCTTCCTGAAAATCTCCTTTGAATTTTGGGACTTTTTTCTCTTCTGTTTCTTTTTCCTTTTTCCTTTGTGCATTCCTTGGTTTTTGCAGCATGACCTTTTCCTGTACCCGCATTTAAATTCTTGGTGTAGTAGCCCACAGTCCCCGTCTGGGTTCTCTGCCTGGGTGACCTTGACCACACCAGTAACTCAGCCTTGTATCTGGTCCATATCGCCCTCCTGAGCTGCAGACTGTAGGTCACACTGTTTGCCTACGGGGACCGTCACTTATCCAAGTTGGAAATCCGAGAGCCCTTGCTCTTCTTTCCACATGTCTGTCAGTTCTGTACCTGAGGTGTCTGAGGGGGTTCTCTGCTGACCCCCTGGCCTGCGCTTAGTTATTCTTTCCAAATCACTTGACCCCTGCCTATTCTCCTTCACTGGTAGTCCTGACGTCTTTTCTCCATATCGCTCCTAAACTGGCTAGTCGTAACACACGTTTGATCTTGCCCCTCCGTTTTCTTCAAATATTTCAGTTGACCCAATGTCTTCAAATTTCCTGGACCAGCCTACTGAGGACCTTTGTGATCTTTCCCCTCATCTTTTTTAGGTTTTTTAAAAAACTTTATTGAGGTATATTTGACCTATAGTAAACTCAGCATACTTAAAATGTACAGTTTGATACAGTGTAACATACTTAGGCAACCATGGCACAGTCGAGATAGTGAACATATCCATGACCCGCAAAAATTTCTTCCAGCCCCTTTGTAATACCTCCACCCCCACCTCCAACTCGGGCACTCAAGTGTTTCTCACAGCTATGCAAATGGAATCACACAATCCGTACATTTTTTCTTTTTGTTTTTGGTCTCGCTGCTTTCATTTAGCATAATGCATTTGAGATTCACTCATATTGTCATTTGTATGAGTAGTTCATTCCATTTGATTCCTGTGTAGTATTTCATTGTATGAATCGATGACAATTTAGTCATTCACAAATTGTTGATGGACATTTGGGTTGTTTCTAGTTTTCAACTCTTATAAATATGGCTGCTGTGAACATTCATGTACATGTTTGTTGCTTGGGTCCATGCTCTTTTTACTCTTGAGAAAATAACCTAGTGGTAGAGCATTTGGCAGGGGCATGTTTAGCTTTGTAAAAACTCCACCAGGTCGCTGTCCAGAGTGCTGGCGCCATTTTACTGCAGCCTGTGTGAGACTGGTGCTGTGCCTGTAATTCATGTGGTCTGCTTACAGGAGCTTTGCTGTGCTCAGAGCATTTTTTTCTTTACTCAAATAATTGTCTAATGACAAAAATAAGTTGGCCTGTGCACTACGTAAAGTCATCTCACATACTACTGATGGACTGGGAATTGTCACTGTATAAGTAAAGTCTTGTTCAGAATAAGTATGCCACAAATGGTACATATCTAAGATGACAAAATAGCAAATTTCATATATTTGAAACAATCAGTTTTTTAAAGTAAAGTGGAGGTTATTTCACATGAGTATTTGAAGATCTAACTTCTAAAGCAGTTTAATCAATTTATAAAACATTTAAAAATTAAAAATAAGCACAAATCTATATGTGGCTTTCTTTTGTTAACTTTGAAATATTATTAAATAGCACAAAACAGTTCTTTTAGTAATCAGTTGTGGAATGGGGTTAGCCATAATTTTATGAATGACGATATTTTACTTACATCTTTGCTAAAAAAATTAAACTTTAATCCACATTTTGTAGTTGTTCTTAGAGTAACATGGCACTTACAGTCTTTCATTTTTTAACAGAACAAAACTCCTTTAGTCAATGAAAGCCTGGAAAAATTTTTAAATACGAAAGATGGTAAGATCTTTAGCTTGTTCTTGTTTATTTTGTCTGTCTCTGAATTTTCAAATCTTGACTCTATTTGGGAGAAATCAGGAATTTCAGGTTATTGTTTGAAGTCTGATTCTAATAGGTCCTTACTTTAAAATCATATTTTATTGGACAACTATTAAGTTGTCATAAATTTTATTGGTCATGGGAAACTGTTGGATGAAACCAGTTTTACTGTAAGAAGCAGAATACTCAAGTCCATTTATATTGAGAAGCCTCTTTTCTCCCATTAATTTAGCTTATCCCCTTTGACAGCATTAGTGAAGAAGCCCCAGGGCTCAGACTTGCTCACCATCTCTCCCTCCCTCTCTCTCCCTCCCTCTCCCCTCCACCCCCCTCGCAGGCCGGCTGGTGGCGAGTCTGGTTGCAGAATTTCTTCAGTTTTTTAATCTCGACTTCACCTTGGCTGTGTTTCAACCTGAAACTAGCACAGTAAGAATGATGCCTTTTATTTACATTTACCTTTGAAGACTTTGATACAAATGAGTTCATTATAAGCTGAAAGTTAACAAAGTTGCACAGCTTACAGTGTCTCACATCGAGATCATTCTTTTCGGTTTTTCCTCAAAGCCGTCTGAACTGCCAGCTGGCACCAGTGTCCCTACTTTATGGACTTGAAACAAGCGTTATTGTAGAGTTCACTTCTTAACAGTTAGACCGCACCTGTTATGTAGACTTGGAATGTAGAGACTTGGTAAAGAAATACATAATTAAAAAAAATGGACTCTTGCATTTCCCATATGCAGAATTTCAAGTAGAAATTTGCTCATGAGTGGTGTTGTATTTTATGTGTTTTTAACACTCACAGGAGCAACTGTGCTTCTTGTGAAAAGAAAAAAAATACCACTAAACAGTGTGGGTGTGGAGCCCACTGTTTCATTCAGTGAGTGTGCATTTGGGCGTGAGCCTCAGGGAGGGGCGAACTCGTGCTCCCATGGCTGCTGGTAATCCGTCCCCTGCCCCCAGACGTACATAGTTTATAAAGATGGGCATTTCATTCATGAGGAAAACGCTCTCTGAGTTTAGAGATGTCTCTGAGTTCTGGAAATATTTTTCTTTAAACTCTGAAAATAATTTCGCGATGTTTTTGTGCACTTGTAGCTTATTTTTACATCTTATTTCTTCCCTAGTTTCAAGGTCTTGAAGGTCGAGAGAATTTAGCCCGAGATTTAGGTATTATTGAAGCAGAAGGGACTGTGGGTGGACCCTTATTATTAGAAGTGATCAGACGTTGTCAACAGAAAGAGAAAGGGCCAACCAATGGGGAAGTAAGTACAATCTATCCTTTGTTACCTCTTTCAATTATTGGCTACCGAGTGTAGCCATGCAGATTAGTGCATATGTAGCGAAACAAGGTTTAAATAAAAAAGGCTGTTCCTTAAAAACAAACTGAAGCACACTCAGATGGTACAGATGCACATTTTAGTGAAAATCAGAGGGGTGGCCACTCAGGCTGATGTGGAGCTCCACCTGCTCTGTGGAGCGACACTCAGCAGTGGTGGGCCTGGCTGTGGGGGACGCACCCAGCTCCTCCGCCGGCTGGCGCTGCTCCTCTCCCGGGTCCTTCTCTGAGAACGGGGGTGGGGGACAGGACAGCACACTGGGGGCGTTGTAAGGCTTCCACACAGGAGTCGGGGCCTGTGGGTTGGGAGGGCGCCCAACCTTGTTACGGTCTCAAACAGGAAAGGGCTGCTCTATGTCTGTGCTCATTAGCTAGCTAAGTCTGAACTGAAAGGCTTGTTTAAACTACGCCTGAAACTGTTTAAGCTATTGATTTTGCTGAGTTTCTAAACATTGTTAAATTTCTGTTTTTTGGATTAGCCATTGCCTGTCTTACTCTTATCCTTTCCTTTTAGCAATACTGCTAATGAGATTAATGGTCTGATTTCTAATTACATACATTAGCTTTATGTAAAGATACTATTCTCAATGTAGACAGCACCCTAACTGGTCCAGATACCTGGTTAAGTGTGTGCTTTCAGTCACAAGTTTACAGGTAAGAATGTGCAGGGTTGTGGCTGCCATTCATTCCGTTTGGAGAGGCTCAGAGTATGTTTTCTGGTAGAATCTTTGGAAATCAGTAAACTTGACTGAGTACTCGTTGCATCTGAGGCATAATAAATAGATTCTTTTAATTAAACGTATACTAGAAGAGTTGAGAGCTATTCCAGGTAAGATGCTTTCATAAGAAAATGGGCATTTAAACAATGGTCTATGGCTGTAGAGGAAGTAGCATAGAATAATGATTAGTTCTCAGCATCCTGAGTAGTGAGTTTTAGTTAAAAGCGGGCAATGGTGGTTTCATGTTGAAAGTTTGTTAAACTCAGCCTCGGTATGAGGACTGGGAAGGGTGTTCCCGGAAGGACCTGGAAGCCGATGAGAGGGCGGGAAGCAGGACCACACCTGGCAGTGGGCGTCGCCAGCCAGCCCGCCAGCCTGTCCAGGGCACGGGTGGTCACCACAGCCCGTGTGTTAACGTTTCACTCCTGCGTAATTATATGACGAGTTTTTTTGTGTGTGCTTATTATGTGACGGGCATTGTGCTAGACGGTAGTGAATAAAAGATCCAGAAATGTAAAGAATCCTGAACAGTTTGGTACCTGCTCTGTCCTGAGCCAGCAGTCTGCGGCTGGTGGCGACATCTGACTTCTGTGGCCCTGACCTCTGTCTCTTTACCAACCTTTCGTTTCCTTTCCTACTTGCTCTTGGGTTCACCCCTGGGTTGCTCATATTCTCTGCCTATGTGCTCTCCCTTCGTCAGCCTCCCAGTAAGAGCTTGGACTCGGGCCAGACTGCTTAGGTTCGCCTCCCAGCTCTGCCACGTCCTGTGCGTGGCCATCTGAAGTCATTTAAGCTTCTTGTCCCTTAGGCTCCTCACCTGTGGGATGGAGCTAAGAAGTATCAGCGTTTGGGATTGTAGTGGCAGGGCTGAAGGGCTCAGCGCAGGCATGGCCTGGGAGCAGGGCGTGGCGTGTGGTGACCACACAGACTGGCCATCCTCCTTACTGTTCCTGACTGCACCATTACTGTTGGATGGCTCCCCGAGGCCAGCTCAATCCTCGCCCCAGCCTGAGACCAGAGTCTCATACTCCACGTGACATACCCACCTGCTTGACCCTCCAGCCACTGGAGTCCCGTGTGAAAAACAGGACTTGATTCTCTTTACTTGTGACAATAGTGGAAGCCATAAGAGACAGAAGACCCTCCCCCCCCAGGTGCTCGTTCTTCTACACTTCTCTCTTCCGCAGACTCCTTGGTTTCAGCTCAAGAAGTTGCCCGTCCACTTGCTAGAGTATTCTTTAGTATCCAGTTAGCTCTGTGAAGTTGGGCACGGAGACAGCTGGACTGGAACCTGTGCTTTAAAAAATGAAAAGGAAGTGATGGGTGTGAAGGAGGAAGGCGAGTTGTGCCATTTGAGGAGAGCACGTTGCACAAGAGGCTGGCTGTTTGTTATGCCGTCTTGAGACAAAACGAAGTAGGAGGAAGACCAGCTGCTCAAGAATCCCAGGACCCTGGGGCAGGGGCTTCCTGCTGGAAAGGAAGCTGGGGGCATATTTAAATGCCGACTGATGAAGTGACAACATAGGTAGTTGGGATCTAATTGCATTTTGTTGTGGTTTTTTAGTTAAAATTAGGGGAAAATTGAAGTATGTTTACATTAATTAGGAAGAAATAAACATACCAACACGTATAGTAGTTTTATAAGCTAAAATTCTGTTGAGATATAATTGTTAATAGTATATTTGTTTATTTTAAAATATGATTTAATTTTAAACTGTGACTATTTTAGGGTGCACTAGATCTGTCTGATGTACATTCTCCACCGAAGTCACCTGAAGGAAAACCAAGTACACACACAGTACCCAGCAAGGTGAGTTGGCCACCCAAGGAGACCCTGCATTGAGATCCTCGGGGGCTGGTCCGCTCCCTCTGGTCTTACTTCTTACAGGTTGTGTTGTTTGGCAACACAAGTGCTGTTTAGTTTCTTGAAAGTGCTTTTTCCCCATTGATGAAGTATATATTTTAAAAAATTATTTTGCTTTGTTAGTAGTTTTTGAATTTTGTGTCATAGAAAGGAATATGCTATTAAATAACAGTTGTACAGTAGTTGGGCTCATTTGGTACTTTGAACATTTTTTTCCTTCATTGAACAAGGAGGTTTACTTAGTTTTCATTTACAAAATTCCTAGCTTGAGAATGGTAGTTTCTAGAATATAAAACCATTGTGTTGAATATATAAATGGGTGACCAGGCTTGGAATTGTAAATCATGATGGATTTTTTTTATATGAATGAGCCATTTTGAGGATTTACAAGAAAAGCTGTATGCTCTGGTTATACAGAGGGTGCCAAAAAATGCATACATGTTTTAAGAAAGGAAAACTATTAAAATTGTAATACTTGATATATACTGATAACAAAAGATGAACACAAGTCACATTTGACTTCTGCAATTACAAGAGGTGCTCAGAGTAGTTCCCATCGGCGTCCAGACACTTCTGATGATGGCGAACTACTGCTTGAGCATCGCTGACCAAAGTGTCCACTTGTATACATTTCTTTGGCATCCCTAGCATTTGTGAGAATTGTTAAAGTTAAGGCCGTCTCATTCCAGGGATTTGGTATAATGGAGAGATAAGTTGAGTGGAACACTTGAATTTAAAGTCAAGGGTGTTTGTGCTACTAGCAGGAGGGGATAGAAAGGTGATTGCTGGGAAGCTGCTGTCCCCTGCGACTTGGAGTAGAGAGTGCGTTGATAGAGCCAGCCCGTGTCAGCAAAGGGTGCGGTTGCAGCCGAGTGTGGGCTGTGGGTGGTCTTCTGGTTTCCACCCCCCAGCAGTGGACTGGTGCCCTGGAGTACATCCCAAAGGTTCCTCGTAGATATACGTCGTGTCCTTAAATCAGGTGATCTGGGGAGGGAGTCATTATTCTGCTAGATTTCTTTTCCTCAGTGCCTGGGCACAGAACACCGGTGAGTGGTTCCTGTTTGTTGCTGGTTCTTTGGTGGTGTTGCTTCTTTTTATCTTTTAAATTTAGAAGTGAAAGGAATTCTATGCTTTATTTCTAATCAAAGAGAGACACCATCATGCTGTTGATACCGTGTTTCCCCGAAAATAAGACCTAGCTGGATAATCAGCTCTGATGCATCTTTTGGAGCAAAAATTAATATAAGACCTGGTCTTATGTTAGATAAGATGTAGTCTTATGTTATAGTAAAATAAGACCGGGTCTTAAATTAATTTTTGCTTCAAAAGATGCACTAGAGCTGATTGTCTGGCTAGGTCTTATTTTCGGGGAACACGGTAGTAGTTCCTTTTCTTGGAGATCTGGTTAGCCTGCTCTGTAAGGAAGGTCAGTCTTTGAAGGCTTGTTGTGTTGATGCTGTAGGAGGCCGTAACCACGGTAACAGAGAACGCAGTCCTGAGGAAATGTAAAGTCCTTTCAGTGGACTGCTAGGTTCCTTTGTAAGAAAGCTTTGCTTTCGGTGACAGTAACTGGCTTCAGAGGGGTTAATATGAACACATAGTCCAAAATAGTTATCATGAACTTTTGGAAGTTTTCGTTTTAGCAAATTACTATTTTTTAAAGTAAATTACTAACCTTCCACAAGTTGTATGTTTTCAAGACAAAGTATTAATGTGTGTTTTACATATAAGAGAATTCTCTTTAGATAAGTTTTTTCTTTTTTTTTGAAGATTTAAGAATTGTGATGAGAATCTTACGTTTTAAGTCGAGTTAGGAAATGTTGCTCCAAACCAGGGGTGTCCAAACTTTTTTCAACATTTTTTACCAAGGGCCATATGCAGTAAAATACACAAACAGCTGGGCCACTCACTCGAGGTGAGGTACGTATTGCCTCACCTGGTTTATTTAAATAAACTAAATATATTTTTGGAATTTGGTGCGGGCCAATAAAAAATGGATCCCGCAGGCCGCAGTTTGGACTCCCCTGTTCTAAACAGTCACAGGAATTGGTGGTGATTTTTCAGGTTGGCTTAGAGAACAGTGATGTGTCCTGCAGGTCAGTCAGTGTCCTAGGCCTGCGGTGGCAGTGGTCGCTTCTGAGACACCAGAGCTCTCTGCTGGGGCTGGGATGGGTCTGTTTTAGGACAGGGCTTTTTTGGGGGCAGCTAAAATGCAATTCCCCTCCAGTCTTAAAGGATCTGGAATTAGGATTCCGGTATTTTGCTCACCCTTCTCTTGCCAGCTGCCTTCTTTCTCTCAGTGGCCTTTGAATACTTCTCTTTAGGGGGCCTCCTCAGCCTGGGAGCGCTGGGGACTCCAGGGAGCTGTGGCCCAGCCCAGGTTCCGGCCCGAACCTGGGGAGCCCGCCTTGTGCGCTCCTGACGGAGGTCGGCAAAGCCGGGTTTGTTAAAGGCCGCCGCGTGGGACTGTGGCTGCATGGAGTGTGCTGAGTGCTTCTCCAGGGCGCTGGCACCGGGTGGGCCGGGCAGGCCAGGGGCTGCTGACACCACTACAGGAAGAGAGTTAGGAAAAGACCAAAAAAGGGAGTTTAAAAAAGGAACATGTTAATTCGATTTTTCCATGTTTAAGACATTTTCTAATAGGAATCTTTTAGTTTGGTTGTGAATTAGTTTATTTTTAAATATTTGTACTTTGTGGTAAAATGTCATTTTATTCTCATGCTCAGATACCAAGGTATACAGGACAAGGTAAGAAGAAGACAAGCGGGCAGAAGTCTGGTGCCAAGGTAACACGCGTGAGGGCAGAGGGCGCAGCGCCCGCCCGCGGTGGGCCTGGGCTCCGTGGGCCTGGGCTCCGTGGGCCTGGGGTCAGTTCGCTTTGCAGACGGCACTCTCTGTCTCTAGTCAGAACATGACGGCGGTGGGGTGGCGTAGAACTACAAGTAACCTGACTTCCAGTTTTTACCTGGGTGAAAATCGTACTGTTGTAGTTGAAAACTACGCTCTCAGTTTTATTTTGAGAATTCCTTGCTTTTTGGCAATAAAAAAAGTTGTAAATGCTTATTTTTTGAATGGATCGTCATGTGTATATTCTTGATATTATGATTTTTATCTGAGGTAAATAGAGCATCCTACTACTTTCGGGATAAGTTCCAGTCTATAAATTAAAGGCTAAACTTAGTTTCCTTGCAGACGTCTTCGTTCAGCAGCTTATGAAAGAAACCACATTGATTAGCTGCCTCTGGGAGTGGTGCCCCGCCGTCATGGGTGCCTTGGCTGCTTCTGTTTCGTCCCCAGAAATGACAGAAGTTGACTGAGCCAGTCAATTAGTGACCTTTAAAATGTACACATTGGAAGCCTTAGAGGGTTACTATCCAGTTCTTAACAATTAGAATCAGGGAGTTATGTAACTGAATTCTGTGAGATTGATTGGTCCTGGTCAAACTTTGGTTTATGTGTAGATTGAGGACCTCCAAATGAAAGGGTTGTTAAAACATTGTGTTTGTTGTGTTAGCTGCCTTGAGTTCTGTTGGTTTCAGTGGTAAATTCCTACTGTATTTTGTTCGCACTATTTTTTCTGCATTGCATGCATGAGAAGATGTTGTGAGATGTTATTTAGTGAGCATTTGCACTGACCTCGTGAAAGTCACCTTAACACGATGCTCTGGGCAAGACCCTTCAGAGGTCCTCGCTCACGCAGTTGACAGCCTTATTGGAGAGCCAAGACAGAAGGAAGAGAATTGAAAATATAAAACAGCATGTTTTCTATAGATGCTTTTTATCCATTTCCTGAACTTCTAAGAAAAATAAGAGTATACTTCATCATACTAAATTTTTATAACCTTCCTGGTGCCATGGGTTTTAAAGAAGTTAAAACCTTCTGGAGCACACGGAGATGCATTTGGACTGTGTGAGGCCCAGCCGTGACCTTCGCGGTGTGGCGGGCACAGCCTGCGCTGCTCCCCTGCGCTGCGGGCACTGACGCGGCTGCCCGGAACAGCCCCTGCCCACGGCGGGAGGCTGTCGGGCCCCTTTAGTGGACTTCGTCATTGTAAGTCTGAGCCCAGGGTACTTCCCCCATCACTTGGAAAGCTGCTTTTCTCGACTTCCTGACCTGGTTTCTGAATTGCTTATAAGGAGTGTGTTGCACGCAGCACTGAGAGACGAGCCCGTGGCTCCTCATCCCTCGGCCTTTCTGCTTTGCCTCGCACATGTAGTTAGGTCTCCAGCTTCCTTAACGTCCTAAAGTCTTAACCAGTTACCAAGCCAAATACCAAGCTGCCCTTGGGGCTGAGGTCGGACACAGCAGGGCAAAGCCTTGCTGGTCCACGAAGCTGGCCTTCAGTGTGTGACCGGACTGGACCAGCGGGCGGGCCCAGCGCACCCAGCAGGCCATGTTGCTGGTCTGTCTGGTGGCTGCTGTTGTAGGCAGAAGGCACATGTGTTAATGGCTTGTTCTGAGGCCCTGGGCTGTTTTCAGAGAAGTTATATTCATATCACAAATGAACTTTTAAAGTCATTCATGTGTATGTGAAACTGATTTGTACTTACTACCATGCACCTGTGAATATGCAAAGCAAAATCTAAGGTTTCTGAGCTAATTTATTAAGTTAACAAGGGTAAAAATAAGTTACATTTCTGGCTTGGTTATTATGAGAGTTATGGATGGATAGAAGAATTGGAATACAAGGTGGATAGATACTAGATGGGAGGGTATTTCTTTAATGAGTTAACATTGTTAAATATATGTTAATACTTACTTCCAAAGTATCATGTTTCACTGTAAACCATGTCCTACCAAACATGGTGCTGGTTGTGTGAAAACAAACAAAAAAAACATCAAAATACTGCAGGCTTTTTTTGGTAGGCTCCACTAACTTAGGTTTTTACACTCAGTTGGAAAACCCGAATAAGATATTAGATGTTTTTTTGTTTTGAATATTTAGAATAAGATGTTTTTTAATCATCATATTAAATGTAATATGAATGGTTAGCTTTTTTATAATCAGTTTTCGGGTGTTTTAAAACTAGTGTATGTTGAGGAATTTTTAGTTTCAAGTTCTTAAAAGAGGACAATTCTTAATCCATTGCTCCTTATTTTCAGGAGCTTTGGATTGATTAGGGCAGTGATGGGGGTCACATTGTGTGTATGCTGGGGGTGTTTCTGCGGTTAGTCTCGCAGTCACACAGGGTTTTCTAGACAACCCAAGTATCATTGTCCCCTGCACCCCCTCGCCCCCCCACCCTGAATGAATGAATGAATGAGTCCACATGGAGGAGGAGGAGCAAGCGCATGCCTGCCCTTTGCCCTCGGCCACTGCCTGGCTGGTGGCTCAACCAGCGCCAGCTGCTGCTTCACACACAGACCGACTCCTTGGCGTGACTCGTGGCTCAGCCCTGCGCGGCGGGCTGGGAGGGGACAAGCTGGACAGCTGTGCAGAGTGCCACCAAGTCTGACTTGGGGGCCCGGGAGCCAGCTCTCCTGTGCACCTGCGGGGGTCACAGGTGTTCACACAGCGCAGCGGCAGCGTTTCTCTAGAAACCTGGGTTTTCAGAAAGGGCCTTACGTTTTGTGATGCTAGAATTCCACAGTGTTTACTTTCTAGGTGAGTGAACGCAAGTTTTGAATATGTGAGTGTGTGTTACAGCTGTAGTAAATCACTTTTCCAACTAACTGAGGCAGGGTCGGTGCTGCCCGTTGGCGGGTGGGGAGGTGGGGGTGTGGGCAGGAAGCCAGTGTGGCGGGAAGCGTTCATGACCCTGCAAAGAGGGTCTCCTTGGCTTTGATGTTTCTCTATTATGAGCAGTGCAGATCGAGGCTTTTATTTACAAAAACAATGTTTTCTAGGTTCATAAGACATGCTAGTGGTAATTCAAGTTTTTGGCTAATGGAAAATTAGTGGTGACTTTTACTGTGAAACAGCTCCATGATGCCGATTTTCTGTTAATCTAGAAATGCTTGCAAGTTTGAATATATCACTGTACTAGTAGAAAATTAAATATCTACTAAAAGTTTCCTACGAATTTACTGTAATTTACCATAAAGCTTATTAGTCTTGAGCTCCAGCCAAAAGAATTGAATGGCTGCTCCCATGCTGTGCAGGGTCTCTCGCTTTTGTGAAGAGACAAACTTTTTTGTAACTTGTAGTTATTGTATTTATCATAAACACCTCTTAGTTCCTAGGTTTGCTGTGACAAAGCACCACAAACTTAGTGGCCTAAAACAGCCAAATTTCTTGCCTCATGTTCTGGAGGCTGGATGTCCGAGATAGAGGTGTGGCAGGGTCGGTCCCCAAGGAGGACTGGAGGGGGAGTGGCCAGGCCTTGTCCCACTTCTGGTGGCTCCCGGCAATCCCAGGCGGCCCTCGACTGGTCTCTAGCACCATGCTCACATGGCGTTCTCCTGTGTAAGGACCCCAGGCATGTGGGGTTAGGGGCTATCCCACTCGAGTGGGACGTCAGTTGGCTCCCTCTCTAGTGACCTGACCTGTGCATAAGGAATGGCATACTCTGAAGTACTGGCAGTTAGGACCCACTAACGTTTTTGGGGAGACACAGTGTAACCCATAACAACCCTGAGGCCACTGGGGTCCAGGGAGTGAATTCCAAGGCATTATGGTGGCATTCTTTTTGGTGGTTGATGTTCACACAACTTGTTTTAAATAGTTCTTAACCTTAGCTGTTGATTCATCCTGAATCTGAACTCTATCCACAGCTAGTTGCTAGAACCAGTAACTGAAGTTTCTGTATGTGAGGTGCGGACTGCTCTTAAGCCAGGATGGAGGTTTTGAAGCCGATCCTGTGGTGGACGTCGGGAGTCGGTTTGTTGCTCAAAAGATGTGGCTTCCATGGAAACTGCTCTTCAGTTGTCCTTTTGTTTTAATCTGCAGAATGTTTTGATAACTCTCCTCTTAGTGTGGATGTTTTAAATAGTAAACATTTGGAATTTAGTGAATATATTAGTAACCCAGTGGGTAGTGGTCTTTTTGGTTAAAAACATAAAAAAGCCTTAGTTAATAAAGTAATGATACCTTCCTATGTGGTTTAGACATTGATTTTGAGAGCAGTTCCAAAGCAGATTGAGTATTTCAAAGTTTAATTTTACTCCATAAGTAGGATTGTAGCTGTAAAACAAACTACTGTTTTTAAAAATATGTGTAGTGTTGGACATCACGGTGTGCTTTCCTCCATGAGGCGTGTTGTCCTAGAACTGTTCTCTCCATAGCAGGGGTGTTACTAAACCCAGTCAGAAGGATGGTGGGTACATGTTAGTTACTAAGTAGAGAGCTCATTACGTGGCCCTGGATTGTGCTGGTATTGGAGACTGCTGGAATAATTAATTACTGCTTATCGTAATGTTGCTGTACGTTTATGTTTCCCTTGGGTTTTATGCCTGTTACCTTTGAATCTTCTCAGTGTTTTCAAGGAAAGAATCTATGACTATTGTAGTCTCTATAATTGTAAATGTGTTCAGATATCACAAGACTTGGGGTATTTATTTCCAACAGCATGTGCCTTTGAAAAGGTAGAAATCAACTTTTAAAACTTTTGTAAATCAGAAATTACAGTGGGCCTGAATCTAAGAAGTGCATAGGTGGATGTTGCTTCTCCACGTTTGAAAATACGTACCAGGAAAATGTCAAGAAAGCTGTTACGACATTTTTTAAAGCTTCCACTTCTTTGCAAGTATCCTGTGTCGTCTGAAAGGATGATAACTTGGTATTTGTTTGTCTAGCCATCTTTTTACAGTCATTAATTAATCTATGTTAATAACATGTGGAGTGCATAACTGCAAACCCTAAAAATTGTATAGCATATATCTGGGCTGTTGTCAACTAATCGTGGCCTGTTACTGGTATAAAAACATAAATGTCTGAATATATGCACAGTACATTTTGTCTATTCACATATTAAAACTGAAATCATCCTTAGAGTCTTACTCAGTAATTTCTAACCCACATTTTTACCACCTCGCTTCAAGTCATTCACTTTTCCGCAGCCTCCTGTTCTTAACTCGTAGTAATAGTCTGATTTGGAAAATCCTACTCTGGTTCAATTTTTCATTTTAGTTAATTTTATCGGGGTGACAACTGTTAGTAAAGTTACATAGATTTCAGGTGTACAATTCTGTATTACATCGTCTATAAATCCCATTGTGTGTTCACCACCCAGAGTCAGTTCTCCTTCCATCACCATGTGTTTGTGGTTCAATTCTTGAGGAAATTCATGCCTGGGAACATTAGTTTTCAAGATTGAGTGGTTAGTAGCAGTATGAACTGTGCTCCGCATCTGTATTTCAGGAGAGTGTTTCTCTCACACACCACAGGCCTCTTACATAGCACTCCTCTCTTTAGGGTGGAAGGCTGAATCTTGAGAAATTGCCATTTTGAACCCACAAATCTGCAATTTCATATGACTTAACCTAATAGCGTAACATACGTATTAAGAGCTAACCCCTGGCATCAGATTTGATGTTGCCCTGACCCCTTAGCTCCCCAGGGACCTTGGCAAATGCCTGAAATTCTATGTTTCCTTTTCCATATCTGCATAGAAAACAGAACCTACCCCCAGGCCATAGGGTTATTTTGAGGATTAAAATGACATAACGTGGGGGAAGCTTTTGAAAGCTTTATGTAAATGATAGCTACTTGACTATCCTGATGTTTTGTTATTTTTCTTGTTGATGTTTAAGGGCAAAAGGAAATCTGAAGAAGGAAGGAATAAATTAGATTATCAAGGTCAGGGTTCACTGCCGAGGAGGAAACACAATGCTGTTTTGTGCCAGCACTACCAGCTCAGTAGGATATGTGAGTCGAAATGGTTGAGAATTTTGTACATTGGTGGTTTAAGATACATAGGGACATGTACATACACGTGTGCGTGGACATTTAAGAGGTGTGGATTAGGGAGTTACTCTGGAAGTCTGAGTCAAGGTCAGTGTTGAGACTTTACTGGTAGCAAGTCTGTGTGTTAGAAACGTGAGTGGTGCAGGCGTCATCTTTCACCTTGATGTCTGTTATATTTGGAGCTGGATGGAAAACTGCTGTCTTCACTGATGAGCATTTTGTTTTACTATTTGGCTTGTGTGTGTGAACTAATCTTTTCTACTAATTATCCATTCTCCTGTTTGCAAGTTGAAAGCAGAAAGATAATGTATGAAGCAGTGATATATACGTAAGAAGAAATGGAAAAGTTATTCATAAATGGGATAGGTACAGCAAACATACTTCCATTTAGGGAGGGTTGAAAGCAATGGTATGGGCATATTTCTTTGACATTTTCCCCTTCAAAGGTTACCCATGGCATGAAGCCCAGGGATGAGCTGATAATTCTCAGCGTTACTCTGGACCTCATGCAGTTCAAGACCCCCCTGCCCTACCCCCCCCCCCACACGTGCTCACATGCATACAGACACAGGTCTGCATATGTTCACATGACTTTATATTATGTAAAATATTAAAGTTTTATTTCACCAAGCAGACCTTTTTTCTTTCCCTCTCTCTTTTTCTAGAAGGCCAGCAGCGATGTTAGTCAGAGTGATACAAGCATTTCCTCCTCAGAACCCAAAAGCAAAAATAGTCTTCACTTATTGGCCCATGAAACAAAAATTGGATCTTTCTTAAGCAACAAAGGCCTAGATGACAAAGACGGAGCTAGTCTTTGTCCAGATGAAGATGATATGGAAGGAGACTCTTTCTTCGATGACCCCATTCCTAAACCAGAGAAAACGTATGGGTGGTGAGTAAACTGTGTTTATGGATTATCAGACTAGAGGCTTAAAAATACAATTTCTAAATGTTTTACAGTTAAAAAATAGCTGCTAAAGGTTCTAAAATTACTGAATTCATAGGCCTGATCTTGTGTCATTATAGCGTCTTGTGTTGTAATGCAAGTCCAGATTTGTAAAAACCTAGTGATGACATCAGTGGGAAGGTATAGACTGAGAGTCCCTCACGTGCCAGGTATGGTGTGAGGCGCAGGGCGCAGCGGTGAGAAGAGGTGGAAAGCCCGCCTCGGTTGGGAAGCTGGCTCTGGACACAGGCGGCGAGAAGTGAGAGTCTCGTGTCGGGTGGGTATAGTAGGTGCCCGGGAGAACAGGGCAGTGGAGGGAGGAAGAGGTGTGGGGGGGGTTGTTTTCAGAGGGGTGTCAGAGAAGGCCTGCCTTCGAGGGGCCTTTTGAGATAACAGCCCGAGGAAGTGTGAGTAGTGAGAAGGGCTACGGGAGCTCTGGGACGAGCCTGCAGAGGGGTGACAGGTTCGAGAGGCAAGGGACAGTTGTGGGTGATGGGCTTGGGCGAGGGGCGGACCCGCTGCAGGAGGGTGCTGGCAGGAGGGTGCTGGCGTTGCTTGGAGACTGCGTGACTGCACCCCACACACACTGTTGCGGCACCCTCTGGCTGCTGGGATTCAAGCGCAGGCGCAGGGCTTCCAGGCGTGAAGCTCTTGGGATTGTCAGGGTGAGAGGTGGTGGTGGAAGTGCTGAGAAACGGGGGTGCGGAGGTATTCTGGGGTGAGGTCCAGGGGGACGAGCTGGGGAGTGTTAGAGAAAACAGCACGTTCCTGTCTTCAGGCTGAGAAGCAGAAGGGGGGCCACTCCCTGTACTCAGCTGAGAAGTGGGAAGAAGGCGGGGCCACGGCGGGGGGGGGGGGGGGGGCGCTCACTTCCCACCCATTACATCGGAGAACACTGTATGGAAAGGTGAAGGAGTCTGGGCACTGAGGGAGGGTCTGGTGCCCGGTACCCAGTAGGGACTCATCAGTGTTAGTGCGGAAGCGCTGGGACACACAAGGAAGTGGGAAGGGGCCGAGAGAACCGCTAGTGGCCTCCTAGAAGCAGGGGGCGGGCTGGGCGAGCAGCGCGTTGCCATGAGCCGTTGCCTTGAGCAGTTGACCAGAGGTCCAGTCGGAATGGTGACAGGTGAGGGGCGGGTCTTAAAGGAGTACAGTGGGTTCAAGAAAGAACGACGGAGAGGATTGTGGGTGGTGAAGACTCTTCTGATGAGTTGATTGTAAAGGGGTGCAGAGGAATGGGGTGAAGGCTGGAGGGCGGGGTGTGGAGATCAGAACCGCAGAGTGGGAAAAATAGCAGCACGTGTGCATGTTGATGAGAAAATCTGATTTTGGAGAGGGAAAGGCAGCCAGGTCAGGAGTGAGGGCTCCTGGGGTGCTGCAGGAGAGTGCCTAGTGCGGAATCCAGTCCCCAGGGGAGGATGGAGAGTGGGTGCGGAGGTTGGCGGGTGGACGTGATGGTGGGAGCTGCGGGCGTTCTCGTGAGTCACAGTGAAGGACGGAGGAGGGCTGGAGGTGTGAGGTCGACAGGAGGCCTAAGGCCGCTGGATGAGCAGGTGCAAGGAGTGGGCTGGGGCACTGGGCAGTGCCAGATGCCAGCTGAGGCTGTGACCGAAGGCAGGTGCAGCCGGCATGGCTCCCAGGCGCTGGTCTCATGTTGCGGTGTCGTGGCCTGTGCCAGCCAAGTCCTGCGTTGGCCGTTGCGGGCATTCCTGGGCTGTGGAAGAGGCTTCTGAGAGGATCACAGACAGTGGAGATGAAGTCGAGCAGTTTAAGTGTAAGGTGTCCAACAGAATTCTAGAGAGCGGCGAGCTGCCGCCTCCCCGCCGCCTGCCGGCCGCACTCCTGGGCCTCTGTACCCGGGCCGCCTCTCCGCTGGCACTACCTGTTGTTTTGCGTATTCATCTCCCGGCCACTGTGTGCAGATACGGTCTGTTTCAGTTCTACTGTTCTAGTGCAGAGCCTAAGAGGACCGCTTAACTGTACACTTGTTTCTTGTTAGGAGAAGTGAACCTAGTAAGCGAGTCGGAAGCCTGGCATCGCTCTCTGACGCACCCCCCCTAAAAAGTGGACTCAGCTCTCTTACGGGAGCCCCCTCATTGAAAGACTCTGAAAGTGAGTGCCGGCTCCCTAGATGTGTGACTGAAGACGGTATTGAATACTGATGTTATTTTTCTCTCTAACGAATTAAGTACATTGTTTTTGTTTCTTCCGGAAAAAATTGTATTAAAACTTAAAAATAGCTCATAATTTTACTACTCAGAGATTGTTCCTGTTAATATTGTGTTCTGTTTCTTCATTTCTTTTTAATATAGTCTGTATTCTGCTTTTCCTGTGCCATCAAAATATGTACTACATTGTAGGAAAATGATTTTTTAGCTGCCTGTCATAATAGATATGTAATTTTTAAACCCTCTCCCTTATTGGACATTTAGATGGACTTGAATAGGATTTAAATTGTATTAATTTTTAAATGTTTTCTAATTTCTGTGCCACCACAGCAGTCATCACAGGGTGTTAGAACAGGCTGCTGCCTTCAGGGCTTGGACCTGACACAGCTTTATGTGCAGCAAACAGAGGGATTGTTAGCTACGTCACATGGAATAGCTGTGCTACTGTCCACACGGTGACAAGGCCAGGGGTTTAGAAACATGGAAATGTGTAGATGAACTTGTATGAACATAATAGTAAGTACAGGATTTAATCTGCAGTGTTTACAGCATAAATGTGCCTCTTCTGAGAACATTCTCTAAAAAACAGATCTTTATTAGGAAATTAGAGAGTGGTTTTGCATAACTGCAGTCCTTACTAACTTTTTTTTTAAACACTTCTTCCTCCTCTTTTTTATTTTTTTAATTAATTGGGGCAGGGGAACAGGACTTTGTTGGGGAACAGTGTGTACTTCCAGGACTTTCCCCCGCCCCCCAAGTCAAGTTGTTGTCCTTTCAATCTTAGTTGTGGAGGGCGCAGCTCAGCTCCAGGTCCAGTTGCCATTGCTAGTTGCAGGGGGCGCAGCCCACCATCCCTTGCGGGAGTCGAACCAGCAACCTTGTGGTTGAGAGGATGCACTCCAACCAACTGAGCCATCCGGGAGCTCAGCGGCAGCTCAGCTCAAGGTGCCCTGTTCAATCTTAGTTTCAGGAGGCGGAGCCCACCATCCCTTGCGGGACCTGAGGAATAGAACCGGCAACATTGTGGTTGAGTGCCCACTGGCCCATGTGGGAATCGAACCGGCATCGGAGTTAGGAGCATGGAGCTCTCACCGCCTCAGTCACCGGGCCGGCCCCCTACTAACCTTTTTATGTTACATGATAGAACTGGAGGATACTCCAGGACACGCACAAGAGATGGCTTTTGGCGTCTCTTACCATCTAGTGAACTAGCCATGTATCTGAATATGGCCCACCTCAGTTTCCCTCTTATGCTTCTTTCCCACGGTTACTGTCACCTTCAGTAAAGGAATGCAGAATGTCATGATCGAGTCACTCTTAACACTGATTAGGGAAGAATGATTTAGAGAGCACATTGAAAACTAAGGACTGGGGCGGCCGCTTGGCTCAGTGGTCAGAGCACAGGGCTCGTAACACCAAGGTCACCCGTTTGATTCCCACATGGGAAAGTGAGCTGCACCCTCCAGAACTAGATTGAAAACAACAACTTCACTTGGAGCTGATGGGTCCTGGAAGAACACACTGTTCCCAATATTCCCCAATAAAAAAAAAAGAAAACTAAGGTCTGAAGAAATAAAACCAGTGAAAGGAGGTCAGTTTGGTAAATGAAATAGTGATTGAATTGAAGCAAAATTGAGAGGTTCAAATGAAAATGAATGAGAATCGCTATCGTCCAAGAATTCATACCCAGTAGGGCTTTAAAAGAAAGAAGGTGGTATCTGACAGTTGGGCAAAAAGTTACTTGGATGGTCAGGTTCCAATAAAGAATAGTATTATGTGTGGCTGAAAAAGGGATGTTTCTATTGTAAGGAAACCCTGTTCTGTAAACACTAATTGATGTGTTTTAGAGAGTGTTGTATTGTAAATGTTGATGTAATGGGATATTCTTTCCTGTTCACAGGTAAAAGAGGAAACACAGTTCTGAAAGATCTGAAATTGGTCAATGACAAAATGGGATCCCTGGGATTAGGTAACGAGATTTCTAATTTTCGTGCCGATTGCTTGAAGATGATTCTTTTTTAGAGTAACATCTTAAATGAAGTGACTTGGTCTGCTTGCAGCGTGCACCTCATGAGCACACGTTTGCATGGTTTTGATGTCCAGGCTCACTCCGCGTGCCAGGCGTGGACATAGTGGCAGCCATGCAGACTGCCCTCATGGAGGTTTGTTCTCGTAGGGCAGATGGGCAGCGGACGGGTGCTACAGACACACTGAGTGGTAGCAGAGTCAGGGTAGGCTGCTGTGAACACGGGGTTGGGGTGACTTGACCCAAGCCAGGCATTCCGGGACTGCCCCTCCTAGGAAGTGATGTCTCTGCCGAGACCTGATGGGTAAGGGAGGAGGGAGGAGATGGTGACTCAGGCTGGACCGTGTGTGCAAAGGCAGAGGCACCCCTGGGTGTCTGGAGGCCCTGGGGAGTTGGTCTAAGGGAGGAGCCAGATGTGTACCCGGAAGCACGGGATGGTGGCGTGCAGCTCTGTTACGTGGCGCCGCACACTGTCCTGCAGAAGCCAGAGCCCCTGTGGGCCCTATAGCCTTGGGCCACTTGTGGAGAACGGGGTTCGCACCCAGACTTCTGTGCACAGCTGCAGACGCTGCGACAGGTACGTTTTAGGCACGCCTCACTCAGTCGCTGACCAGAAAGAAGCAGAGGGCTCAGCTGGGTTCTCGCTGGCCACTTTCTTCCTGTCTGGGGATGCGAAGTGTGTGTGTGAGAGCGTCAGGCTCTCCTGGTCTCAGGACTCGCTGGCACGTGGGGGCACTGGGGCATGTGCCACAGGCAGGTTGGCAAAAGGGATTTGTAGGCCCTGGGCTCTGTACCCCTGTGATTGCAGGCGTCTGAGTGGGACAGCTCCGAGAAGTGCCCTTCCCTCTTCTGGAGGGACATTCTAGAGAGGGGCATAGATTTAAGTAACACCCCAGATGTGGCATTAATTGTTTACTACGGTAGGTAGGTGGGCAAATGAGCTGTTTCCTCGTCTGTGAAGCGGGTCTCATAACAGCTACCTCGAGGGAGGGAGGGACTCTACGTGCCGTGCGGTGCCGAGCAGGGCAGGTGCGTGCCTAGTAAATGCTGGTTCCCTCTTGTTCCCCGTTGGCAGCCATTGCCACAGAGCAGGTGTTCCCTGAGCCGCTGGACTCTGTTCACCAGTGACCCGGACTCGTGGAAACTGCAGAGTTGCTGGTTGCTGGCTGGCCAGCTAGGGGCTGCTCCCCTCTTGTTCCTTCCCCATTTTCAGTTAGACACTCTCTTCCCAGCCTGAGGTACGAGTCTGCTCCAGGCTTGGTTCCATTGGATAGCCGCCTGCCTGTGAGCTCTGGGTTTGTGTGTCTCCCCTTTGAACGGCTCACTCTTGCCGAGCCCTCTCGCTTCCCTGACTGCTCTGTTCCCCCGTCTGTGGTTGGGGAGGAGCTGCTGAGAATTGTCCTCGGTGAGACCCCCCCCAGCGGGGGTTCTGCTGCCTCCGAAGAGGCTGTGGGGTACGGAGGCCGTCTGAGCTTCACACCGCTCCCTGCTGGAGCCTGGGCAGGCTTGGGGCTGGCAGTTTGGCTGGTCACACGGGTGAGACTCACCATTCCCAGGCGGGGTGTCTGGTCACCAAGCCAGACGTTAGGATTCAGGGTAAATAAGGTTTTATTCAGTTTTGTTTGGTGGTATTGCAACAGTATTGTTTTCTGTTTTCACTTTCATTGTAAATATACGTTATTCTCAGTATTGTAATAATATGTGAATGTTAAGGGACCAGCATAGGATGATGACACTAGTGATTTCCCTGGCCCTGTGCCAAGACACGGTGTTATTTCAGTTCTTATTCCACGCGGCAGGTTGTATTATCACCTCTGTTTTTACAGGTGAAGCACTTGGGTTACGTTAGTTGCCTAAGATGCGCTGCTTTTAGAGCCCTGATACAGCACTGACCCCGAACCAGCCGTGTGCTTCCTGGTGCGGACATTATCCCGTGGGAAAGCAGCCCTGGGTCCCAAAGGAACGGTTGGCACACCAAGCTTTAGAGCACAACTTGCTTTAGTTTGGTAGAGGATATTAGCCACAGGCTTCCATGTTCGGACAGGCTCTTCACATGTTTAAAGCACAAATGGGCAAACTTTCTGTAAAGGGCCACGTAGTAGACCTTCAGGCTTTGTGGGCCACCTGTGGTCTCTGCTGCATAGCCTTTGTTTTCCTTTAAACCATCCTTGAAAACTATAAGAGCCATTCTTAGCTTGCAGGCTGTACAAAAACAGGTTGTTAGCTGGACGTGCGTGGCCTGCGGGCCACGCGTACATGCAGTGTCTGGAGTCCATAGGTAACAGGGAGTCAGTGTCAGGGTATGCTCCCCACACTTACTCGGGCCTGTTGGGTCTCTGCATGGCTGCGAGAGCTGGAAGGTGGGGTTCGCTCAGCCCTGTCCGCACTGCACTTTCCCTGTCCCCACCGTCTCGGCTGAGCTTTCGCTTCTGTTTGCACTGGAGTTCCCATGGGGACACCGCGACTGGTCTTGGACGCTGCCTCCCAGCGCTCGGAGTGGCCGCTGCTGTGCTGCGTTGTGACATTTGCACAGCAGCCACCTGTGTGGCTTGTTCGATCAGATGGTTTCCACCCCCATGATGGGTCTGCTTTCTTTTGCATCGAACACCCCTAACCGTTGAGTCCCTGAGTTGTGTTTGCTGCAGGTGCAGACGGCTGTTTTTCCGAGAGAGGAAAGCTACCTGGAAACTGCCCACCTGCGGCCTGTTGTCAGGGACTTCTGCTTCCTGGAGCAGTGACTGGGGAGCAGTAGCTGTGATTCTTGTTTCTTTCGTTTCCTCCATTGCCCTCCCGTCCCGTCCCGTCTGCCCCCTCCAGCCTGCAGGACGCTTGCCTCCCCACCCCTTAGCCCCGTCGCCTGGCCTGGGCCTCGCAGTGGCCTTCAGCTTCCCTGAGCACATTCTTCCTGCAGCGGTGGGCGGTCTGTGGAAAGGAGAAATCAGACCTCACTTACCTGTTCTCTGTCACTCCCGCCTCCCCCTCCTGCCCTCCCCCCGTTTAGGCTGAAGCCCTCATCGGGACCTGCCAGCGCTACATGGCCTCTGCCAGGCAGCCGTGCTGTGCTGAGCTCTGTCCTCGTCTTTCCCCCACCCCGCCCCCAAATCCATGATTCTGTGCTTACACTGGCTTCCTCTCTTTTCCAAACCACCACCCATCCCCCATCAGGGCTTTTGCACGTGTGTCTTCTAGGAGCACCGTCCCCAGGAATGTACGCGTCGCTGCCTTCTTAGGTTTCCTGTCAGCGGCCACCCCCAGCACCTGGTCTGTGCAGCTGCTGGCTGCCCCTTCCTTCCGCTGGACTGTGGGCTCTGAGAGATGCGAGCCGTCGTCTCACTCACCGCTGTACATCGGGGCCCTGGGAGTCCCTCGTGTGCCATGGGCGAAGGAACGCTCCATGACTCTGATGGGAGAAGAGGCTCAGCTTGCCTGGCTGCCCACCCGCGGCGGTGCCCGTGACATAGGGATGGCCCGGCGTGACGGGGCTCGAAGGATGTGGGCACCCACACCGGAGCTGCCTCTCCGTGGTCTGCGCCGTGCTGGGGGACATATGACCCCACGTGTCTTCCCCGCGCCGGTCATCCCGGTTTAACACCATGGCCCCTGAGCCTTTGCTTTGAGGTTGGCAGCCCTGTGTGCTCCACCATCAGTGTCTCAGAGGACCTGGTGGGCGTGGCAGGTGATGTGACCTTCCCAGGCTCCCGTGGTGCACTGCAGATGCGAGCAGCGGCTCGTTAATTGGCACCCGTCCCCCATGCCGTGATGTCCCTTTAGGAAATGCTGCTGCGTGTTAGCACTTCACGTCCCGCACGTGGGTGGGTGTGCCACGCCTAGAGCTGAGGCCACCTACCTGCCCGCGGCTCGCGACCTCCTCAGGGCGGGGGCTGGGACTTGAACCCAGTTCTGTCTCAGTGAAGGTGCTCGCGCCTGCTGTGCTCTGCTGCTCCTCACACCTCGGGGCCCGTTTTAATTTTAGAGCCAGACTGAGTCAAGGCTTCAGCAGCTCGGACGGGAGCCACTGGGCTGACTGTCCCATCCCGTTGAATCCTGGTCGTAATAGCAAATGGCGTTGTAAATGGTAAACACACTACATGGTTCAGGTTGTGAGCACTTGGAGTAAAAGGCTAGATATTAACTGTATTTTATGATAGGATATAACATTTTATTCTTCCTTGGGTAGTTTATTTTGTCCTTTGCTTTCATGCTATATGTGGTAAAAATATTATCTCTGATCTTTGAGACTTCTTTTTTAATGACGCAATATCATTCAGTGATGTAGTCTTTTTGGAAGGAAATGTATTTAATTGTAGATAAATCGTGAGGTGTGTTGGTATAAATGTGACATGTGTCTTTTTCCTAAACGTAGGGACTGGAGAAGGTGATGACTACGTTGATGACTTTAACAGGTAAGAAGAACAGTTGGCAACAAAGGTAGAGACTAAAAAACTCTGTGGGCACAGGAAGCAGGACAAAATTACACTGGTACTTACTTTAGTATATTTAGTTTCTTGTTTATATTCATTGAAACTGAGTAAAAGATGGTGGTTAATCCAGAATTATACGTTGGACTTTGAAGCATGTTTTTGATTTTATGTTAGCGTGTGAATGGACAGCTACGCTATGTTCAGGAAACTTAATAAGAATAGATAAGAAATGACACTGAGGAAGTGACTCTGAAGTCAGTCAGAAGCAGCTGAGTCACATGTGACAGGTACTTTCTCCTCTCATCTGTCTCTGGTGTGGTCCTCATTCAGCTTAAAAGATAGCCTTCTCACGTCGTTTTTCTGATTCAGATGACATTTCTTAACATTTTGTTTCAGATAACATTTTTATATACTCGTACATAATCTGCGTTAGCTGATGATTAATTTGGAGGCAGTATCTCTTGTGGGTATGATTAGAAATTTTAGAGTGAGAATTTTATGATTGACAGGTTTTTTTCCCTCCCTAAATTGGGAATTTAGGTTTATTTTTTTAACAGTGATTTATCATGCAGTTGTTTTGAGAAGATGGCATGATACCGTAGATGAAATCATAAAAGTCTGGGTTTGCTTCTGTCTTGGCGGTTGTGATCAGTGTCAGCATTATGAAGCTTCGTTTTCTCCTGTCAAATTGATTCCTGCTGCCTTTGCTAAGTTATTTTAAGGGTCAAGTGAGAGAACATGTATGCAGTTAATGATATTTAATCTTTCATTATGTTTTAAGGATTAAAATAAATATTTGAAAGGTTGAAGAATGGTAGTTACTCCTTAAGTGTTTATATTTAGAAATCTTTTTTTTTCTTTTCCACCTGAAATTAGTAGCAGCCATCGCTCAGAGAAGAGTGAGCTAAGTATTGGTGAAGAGATTGAGGAAGACCTCTCCGTGGAACTAGACGACGCCAATTCCAGTGACAAAGTATGGTGGTGTGCATTTCCCATGGAGTGCTGCCTTGATTTACCGTAAAGCTTCAGGAATTTACACAGATGAGGAAAAA
The DNA here is from genome assembly GCF_964194185.1 of Rhinolophus hipposideros. Taxonomy (NCBI): domain Eukaryota; kingdom Metazoa; phylum Chordata; class Mammalia; order Chiroptera; family Rhinolophidae; genus Rhinolophus; species Rhinolophus hipposideros. The sequence continues at coordinate 2,052,093 of NC_138049.1, read as the reverse complement.
TAGAGTTGAAAATTGTGAAAAGTTTATGACAGAGTTACCTGATACAAGTTTAAAAAGAATGCCTTTACTGAATAATGCAAGGTTGTTTTCAGTTGTCACTTACTTAGGTTGCTGATCAGGTGCTTCTGAAACGTGTGCGTATTGTCACTGGGCCATCCCTGCGATGGCTTCAGGTGGGCCACGTGGGTCAGGACTGCAGTGGTGTAGACCGTCGGTATATGCAAGAGGTCATTTCCAGAGAAGTTGGCACCAAAAACTGGTGTGTGTGTGTGTGTGTGTGTGTGTGTGTGTGTGTGTGTGAGAGAGAGAGAGAGAGAGAGAGAGAGCCCTGTGTGTGTGGGGTGTGCAGCTGAGACTGAACGCAGTGTTGGTGAGCTCTGGGCTTCAGGTCGGGCGTGAGACACCCCGGGGAGATAAGACAGCTAGCACAGACTCAGCATAAAATGAGTCTAAGCTGGAGACCCGAATTGGACCTGTTTGTTAGGCGGAGAGAGAATGCACTTCTGAGGTGTGTGTCAGATGTGAGAGGTGAGCTTGCATTTGAGGGACACATATGGGTGCCCACAGGATGCTGGACCCTGGGCGTGGTTCCTACTTTTATGTAGTTGTTTTCTTAGGCAAGCCTGTACCCTTTGGTCCTCAGTCTCTGTCCTCATGACGTGGAAGTTCTAATGCCTGCCTCATGGGATTGTTTGGAAGTTAAGTGATATATGTGAAGTGCCTTCTCTAATTCCTGACATACAGGCTTATACTTTCTGTCTCTTGCCTTTTCACGTTATATTATCCTTAAGAGGCCTAAAAGTGTTGCTTTAAAGTAACGAAAAGAACCACAGAAGGATTATTTTAACAATCAGTTTTCTTGTTTACGTTGAGTTCAACTGTTAGCTTAGCCTTTTGGTCTTACCACAAATTTCAAAATAGGAAGAAGAAGGTGAGGTAAAGGACTTTTGAGTATGAAGCAGTTTGTAGCGTGTCAGATCATATTTAAAGTACAGCAGTATATTTTAAAACTTATTTACGACTGTGCTTGCACTCTGACACTACTGTTTTCCTCTGAACATTACAGCTTGACGACCTCACGCAGGACCTGACTGTGTCCCAGCTCAGTGACGTCGCGGATTACCTGGAAGATGTGGCCCACACGTGAAGGCAGGAAGGACGGAAGGAAGGGCGGGTTCTCCTCCACCGAGGACAAAGGACTCCAACCAGTTCCTTTTCTTTTAACAGACAATCACTCTGCTGGAATGTCTGCTCCCTATTGGTGCCTTGTTTCAAAAAGACTGCAGATATTTTTAAAAATTAACTTTTCATTATACTAAACAAGGTACTTCCTATTTGAGCCCACGTGTGGAAGATTTACTATTCTTAATTTGGTTCTCCAACACGTCTGAGGAAATTGATTACACTCAAACTCATGACCAGGAGCGAGCCCATGAAAATCCCAGGATTAAAAGTCTCATGAAAGGTGTCAATAAAGCTGTAGGTCCCCACAACTCGACGTGTGTGTGTGGGTTCAGCCATCTGGAGTCAGCGTACCTGATGTCCTGTGGTTCTGCAGGCAGCTGGCAAGGTGGCTGGTGGTACTGAAGCCTGTCACTAAGTTAAGTGTGATGTGGCAGCTTTATTTTGTATTTCCTTCCATTTGGAAGGTTTGTTAGACCATGAAGGTTCTATTCAAACTCTCCTGTGTGTGCTGCCTAATTTCGCTCCTTTTTAAAAACCTGTAGAGGTGGTGATGACATTTAATGAACGCACTTGTCACCGGCAGCATTTGCGCTTGCTGCCTCTGTCTGTGTGAGGTGCTTCAGTCCTAGGTCGTCGTCGCTGTGGTGGCTCTAATTTATTATTCGTAGATGCCGAGAAACATTAAATACCAAAATGCAGCTGAAACCAATAAGCAGTGCTTTTCTTTCAGGTCTGTGAGTTGATTATATTAGAATCCAGATTGGACTGTAACAGTAGTAATGGCTTAAGACCGTCTCCGGATTGGCAAGCTGTCTACACTGTATGTAGTTTCATTGTAACCTTTCAAAATGGAGTCCGCAGTGACGTTTCAGGCAGTCTCGTTTACATTGTCCATCGTGCTATTTATTTATGTAGGTTACTGCCTTTTATGGCACTGGTGTACTGAAAAGAGCAGTCGGAAGGATGCATGCAAATAAATGTAAGGAAAGCTGTGAGTGTGCGAAATTTTGTACTTCTTGTTTCAATTACATGATGGCTTTTTGTTAAAAGTCAGCAAATTACACCTAATTCACTGATTTTAGAAGGTGAGCCGACTTTTTGGTTTGTGTAATGCCAGTTTTCATTCCCATTAGCCTCACAATCACCAGAGTATCTGCTGGGCCCTGTTATGTAACGGGAGGAGCAGAGTCATATAACATTAGAATCTGAATCTAGAAAATGGAAGTGAAACTGAGCCGTAAACACCGAGAGGAAGCAGGGCAAAACGGGCTGCCAACCTGCCCTTCGTCCGTGGGCCCTGAGCTCAGTCTTGAGCTTTCTGTGTTTGTGTGTGTGAACAGCATTATGTGAGGATGCAATCTGTTGCTAAAAGTCCCCCAATATGCTCATTACAAAATGCATTTCCTTGGATGCCATCTCTGTCCAGTCACTTCCTGTAAAACATTGTAGTTCTCTTTTGGCCCTCTGGAATCTGTCAGATGTGTGATTTATTTTTGATATTATTTGATAGGAGCTAGATTTCAGTGAAACGATTTGAGAGTATAATAGGAGGCAGCTTTTCAAATTTGTGAGAAACTTTTGAATAGTAGCATCTAAAATCTGTCGTTTTTCTGTTACCCAGAGAATCTGACCATTTGGTAATATCTGGAAGGATGGGGAGAAAAATGTCAAATATGGAACTTCCTTTGTCATCAGCACTACATACATCTGATGGAATAATTTTAAATAACTTAAAATTCAGTTGTGAAAATGTCTTATTTCCATATGTTTTCCTCAATTAAATAGATTTTGAGTGTGATTAGTGTTTTCTTTGTGTTAAGAAATGTACATAACAGTATGGAGGTTCCTCAAAAAAAAAAATCACAAGTAGAACTACCATATAACTCAGCAATTCCACTTCTGGGTATTTTCCAAAGTAACTAGAAAAGATATATGCACCCCTATATTCATTGCAGCGTTATTTATAATAGCCAACATATGGAAGCAACCTAAATGCCCATCAATACACGACTGGATCAAGAAGAGGTAGTAGATATAATGGAACATTACTTTGTCATAAAAAAGAATGAAATCTTATCATGGGCATGGACGGACCTAGAGGGTATTAGGCTAAGTGAGGTAAGTCAGGCAGAGAAAGACAAATATCGTGTGTTCTCACTTATATGTGGAATCTAAAGAACAGAATAAGGAAAACAGACTCAGAGATACGGAGAACAGAGGATCTCCGTATGGGAGGGGTGTTGGGGGCTGGGTGAAAAAGGTGAAGGGATTAAGAAGTACAACTTGGTAGTCACACAATAGTCATGGGGGTGTAAAGTACAGCATAAGGAGTATAGTCAATGATACGGTAATAACTACGTATGGTGCCAGGTGGGTACTAGACTAGTCAGGGGGTCACTTGGTAAATTACATAGATGTCTAACCACAATGCTATACACCTGAAGTTAATATAAAACAAGATTGAATGTTGACTAATTGAAAAAAATCTGTAGAAAAAAAGTTCTCAAAAAATTAAAAATTACATACTGAAACGTTAACCCATGAAATGCATTTTTATGGTAAAACTTGTATTTTATAGAGGAGTTTTCAAATGCTAGTCTCACTTTTTGGTGGTGACTAATAGTGAAGAAGAAGTTCCTGCCCTGTATTCTGTGCTGTGCCGGGAAGCGGGCGTCGGGTCCCTGTCCCGGCCCCTTTCCGCCCTGCCCAGCGCCGCACAGCGCCTGCCTGTGTACTCATCTGGCCGCCCATCCCTGGACCTGTGCCAGGCTGGCTTCTCGCCGCCTCGTCCTCGGAGAAATTCCAGCTTGTCGCGTTTCCCTTTTCCCCCTGCATTTTGCTCCGCTCGCCAGTCTGAAACGGGCCTGTCTGTTGCCCACAAGCCCCATTAGAGCAGGGGCATTTTAAACCACCGTGTCCCTGGTGCCTGGAACAGCATTCGGCCCATAGCATGTGCTTAGTAAGGCTCTCGGGACGCACACGAACCCTTTAAGCTTTGACAAGACAAGGGCCTGGTAAATCTAGTTTCTGGGGGGACAGCTGTCCTTTCCTTTCCCTGGAAGAGGTGTGGGCTCCCGGTTCAGTAAAGGCTCATTATAATGGACAGCAGGTCCCTGGCTGCCCCTTCCACCATGATGAGGTGGGACATTGCTGTCAAAGGAAGTGGCTTGGTGTGAATGCCGCACAGGAGAGAAGCAGAGCGGGTCCTAAGTAGCTGACTGACCCCTCTGGACAAGGAAGGGGGGCAAGCAGAGAAGGGCTGCGTTGTCCAGATAGAACTACCCACCGAGTGAAGTGGGGCGTCCAGCTGGCTAGGATCACACCAAGTTGCCCAGGCCCTCTGGATATAGTCTATGCTGCTGCCTTCCATTCTAGGAAAGGGCATATTTGGGGAAGCTGTGCAGGGAATTGGGGCATCTCCATTTAGGAGCCATCCATGCTACTTGCAGAATGAAGGAGCCTGGCCTGTAAGGAAAGCGAGCCATGTGTTTGAAAAGGCTGAGATGAAGAAACAAGTTTATCTCGGAAGAAAATTCAGAGAACAAAATAAAGAATGAAAACACCACGCTACACATGGTTGGAGATAACTTTTGTCCCTAAGAGACTGCTACGAAAAAGGTGCAACCAAAATGTTGCTCGTTAAAAAGTGGGCAAGTCGTTCTGTAGAGGGGCTCAATGCTGGGGCCACTGAAAGCAAGAACAACTAGTAAGTGAGCTCTGCATGTCGAGCAAAAGGACCGAGGTGGCAACAGAAGGGCCCTGAGAGAAGGACAGAGGACCAGTTAGGGATGGCAGCCTGGCCAAGGCCAGGCTGGGGGCCACGGGTGCAAATAGCAGACAGAGGTGGGTGCTGAGCCAGATGGAGAACGTGGCCCACAGTGATGTGTCCTTGGGACACTGGGCGATTCTTAGTGTAAAAGACTCTTCCAAGGTGACTGAGCGAGAACGAAACCTCCTACACTGGGTGCTGGCGATAACACCAATGACAAAGGAGTTAGGAGGCAAAACGATTCGGAATCTTCCTGCCAGGAGGAAACGAATCCAAAGGTGCGGTCTACCAGCAGGGAGCACCCATGAGACAGCCCTGCCTGGGACACACCGCACCTCTGTCCCTGCCTCGCCTGCTGGTGGCACAGCCGCTAAGACGTGTGAGGTCGGCCGCTTCCCCAGAACCAGGGAAAGCGGGCAGGGGACGTCATGGGCCCTGGGCCTGGTTCTCAGGGCAGACTAACCGGCAGGAGAAGAGATAGGTGGGGCACGGCGTGACGGACGGCATCCAGACGTTCTCTGCGGTGGGCATTTCTCGTTTTAACTTGAGTTTGTTGTTTTGGGCCATCTGTGCAGTCTTCAGATTTCACAAAATTATTTTTCCCATAAATGTTTAATTTCAAACACTTGTAGTTGCAAAAAAAAAAAAAAGCCAATTTTGGCAAGTTGCCAGATTGTTGGATGTAGCCCTGAAACTTTCTGTTAAATCATTTCTAGTTTGTGAAACTGAATGGCAGCTTTCCTGAAATGAAGTCTTGATGAGCTTCCATTTTCATTTAGAGCATTTAGCGTTTCTCAGTGCAGGTGGTGTGTGGTTTTGATCTGACCTGGCTCGTTTTAGATTTGGGGAGACGGTGGTACCCTGCGCCAACCACACTTGATCTTGTGTCCGGGCCCTGAGGCCACGTGCCTGGCACTGCTGTCTGTTGCCCGGGACACGCCACCTTCCTGCCCCTCCCCCTGCCCCTCTTCCTGGTCACACACCTGGCGACTCCTCGTCTTTCTCTTTCAAGGCCCGGGTCACAGAGCAAACATTCTCTGTTCCCTCCGTGTGCCAGGCACTTGTCACTGTTCTCTTTTACTCCCTGCACACCCTGTCCCCAGGAGAAATGGCACCAAATTTTCCACAAACGATTAGGGTTCTGGGAGCGAGGCAGTGTGCCAGGTATGCCCACAGGCAGTGACTGGGACCTGCAGCGGGGGTGGGTGTTGCCCGCCGTGCCTTGCAGAAACCTCACGGAGGGAAGAATCGACTCGGTCCCTGCATGGGACCTGGTAGAGTGTCGCACAGAACGATCAGAAAGACCATATCTGGGATGATTTTAAATTTTGGTTTCCTGGCAAACATGGCTGCTGGGGTCTGTCCAGGACTGACATGGACATCACATGCAGTGAGCAAAGGGCCGTTCTGAGAGGGTGGGTGTCACCAGGCACGCAGTGGGCGCAGCGGAGACGCAGGCTGCGCAGTGGCAGGTGCACATTTTGGACCTACTGCGTAGATTAGAAGCCCGAGTGCCACATTCTCAGCCTGCTCAGGTGAGAGGGAGAGCAGATGCTCTGACCTCACGGGGCTGCTGAGTAATGCAGGTCGCGCCTGTGCTGTGATTGGCATTGTCCTTGGCAGACAGTAAGTACCCGTCAGTGTTATCGATTCTTCCTGAGAAGCTGGGAGTCACAGGGCTAGGTTCTACTTGGATGTTGAGGGAAGGAGAAGAGAGACTGCCTTGGGTGGTTGCTCACTTTCTGATGAATTTCTGTTCCTCCTCTAAGGCCCGGGTCACATGTCACTTCCCCTACAGCCTCCCCTGCCCCCAGCCACTTCCCGTGTGACATCGTCATGAGCTGGTCTCTCTCACATCCCTGTCGATGGCATCAGAACCTGGATTTCCAGTCGTGACTCCTCCACCACTCAAAGGAGATGGGGCATATTAACAAGATGAAAACCAACAGAAAAATCAGGGTACATCATGAAAGTTCACATTGGATTTGATGCTGACACCCCCAAATGCACTGTAATTCTGTTCCCCGGAGAATCAAAGGATTGACAAGTAGCCCCTGCGGACACTGTCCAGGGATGGGGTGCAGAAGCTCTCCTGACATCAAAAGCTAATTGTCACAACATGCCTTTGAGATGATGCCAAAAAGAGTAATTCATGAGTTACACTTTGAGTAGAAATACTGAATACACTCTTGCATTCTTTGATAACCCAATTAATGAGTGCATCAAGTAAAAATACTTACATTTATTACTGATTTGACACAATACTGATAAAGCCATAATATACCACTATGTCAAGGGCATTAATTAAAAACTGGTGACTATCATTAAAAGAGCATTTATGTTACGAATAGTTACCCGTCACTGACAGAAAATTTAAAATACTGTGAGTCCTAAACTCATAGGTGAAAAAAGAACTTGAAAAGTTTCCATAATATGACAATGCTGAAACTTACATGACATTTCCAAAAGTGAATTGTAAAGTTTGATGATGCTCTTAAAATACATCAATAATTGAAAAAGCATTTTGATCCATCATTCTACAGTAAAATTATTGTTTGTTTTCATAGAAACTCTCTCTCTCTCTATCTCTCTATCTCATCTATTTAAAGATTTTATTGGGGAAGGGGAACAGGACTTTATTGGGGAACAGTGTGTACTTCCAGGATTTTTTCCAAGTCAAGTTGTTGTCCTTTCAGTCTTAGTTGTGGAGGGCGCAGCTCAGCTCCAGGTCCAGTTGCCGTTCCTAGTTGCAGGGGGTGCAGCCCACCATCCCTTGCGGGAGTCGGCAACCTTGTGGTTGAGAGGACGCGCTCCAACCAACTGAGCCATCCGGGAGCTCAGCGGCAGCTCAGCTCAAGGTGCTGTGTTCAATTTTAGTTGCAGGGGGCGCTGCCCACCATCCCTTGCGGAACTTGAGGAATTGAACTGGCAACCTTGGGGTTGAGAGCCCACTGGCCCATGTGGGAATCAAACTGGCAGCTTTTGGAGTCAGGAGCACGGAGCTCCAACCATCTGAGCCACTGGGCCGGCCCAGAAAGATATTTTTAAAAGTTATTTCAAAATAAACAGCTGATATTTAAAAAGTATGCCATTACATCAATGTAATGTGTAAAGTGTATTTTAAAGATATGTCAGGCAATTAATGAAAGTATGTGATTATTTTAGTATATTTTGTGACGTTTGTGGTATTTGTCAGCTTTTTAAAATTTATACTTTGTTGGGATTCTGTTTCTTATTGCAAGTATTTATTTGTATACTTCATTTTTGTATGCCTTTTCTAAAAGAAGGTAATCCCAAATGTTACAACTTGAAGCCTACAAAACAAACCCCGCCTGGTCAGTAGGTGAGGGGTCTACTGAAAAAAGTAGTGCAGCTGGAAAAAATTTAAATCCGTTAGCAAGTAGCATTAGTTATGGGAAATACGCAGTAGTCTGAAATTTGAGCAGCGTTTGCACATCAGATAACTTTGAGAGATACTGAGAGTTTCTTTCCTGAAACTCAGATCCTGAGAACCTTTGACGGAAGGGCCTCCCCCTCACGTGACCACCCGCTTCCTCCCTCATCCTCACCCTTTTTTACGGGGATGAGTGTGTGAAGCCGTTGAGCTGTGACCTGAGCCTTTTCTGATGAGATGCTCAGGAGCAGGACAGGAGTTCGTTTGGGACGCAGCCTGTGGAGAACCTGCGGGCCCTTCTGCCTTCACACAGGTCTGATAGTAATGTGCGTAAGTTGGGGTTGGAATCTGTAGAGTGGTCTAGGATTGATTCTGACAGTGACAAGCTCAGACACGGACATGGCCTCATAAGTTTTCAATATATGTATTTATTTGCATTGTCCTGAAAGTAGACAAGGGATTCCTAGGAAAGGGCCATATTATGCCCCAGAGCAATAACCAGATTTGTCTCCTTGATGCTAATTCTTTCTCCTTCTGTGGCGATGTGGTGAGGGCAGGTCAACACCAGGTGACCCATCCTGGGGTCTGAATGTAGGGGAGAACCCCCAAAATAGGAAGCTGGGGGCTTATATGCACCCTGTTCCTCTCCTGTCTTGAGAGAGGAAAAGAAACTTCCCAAAGGAACTAAATGCCCTCAGGAAGAGAAGGGGAGATTCTGGGCCTTCCTCCTTGGGATATAATTACATGTCTCAGGAGGAGAGACTCCAACAAGTGTCTCTGTGGCTCCTGGAACTCAAACCCTCTTGCAGTGAAAGCACAGACCACAGGAAAGATGAACCTCTCACTCTCTCTTCAGTGACTTCCGAGGCCTATTCTTTGTCCCAGGTCCCAGTACAATTTGTTCAGAAAGCCCTAACCGTGAAGAAATAGAAAACTACCATCCACACACCCAGCATGTACTGGGCCGAATGCACCAAACAAGCCGACGGACGAGCCGTGAGCTGGGAACTGCTGAGACAAACTTTGGGGTCAGGAGAAGGCCGGGCTGCGTATGGCAGGGCAGGTCATGCCATAATGTCCGTCATGTCACCTTCCAATAATGATTTTAACAGCTTTATTGCGATATTGCTCACACACTGTACAAGTCACCCGTGTAAATGTACACTTCAGTATTTTTAGTACATTCACAGCATTGTGCTGCTATCACCACAACCGATTCTGAAACACTTTCATTACTCCCAAAAGAACCTCAGACCCATTAGCAGTCACTCCCCATCTTCCACCACCCCTCCCACCTCAACCCAAGACGACCACTTCCTGTCTCTACAGAGCTGCCTCTTCTGGACATGTCGTGGAAATGGAATTATACAACACGGCATAATATGTTGTCTTTTGTGGCTGGCTTCTTTCACTTAGCATGTTTCTAGGTTCATCCATGTTGTGGCATCTTTTCACTTTCATTTTTTTATTGTCACATGCTGTTCCACTGTATGGATCTGTCATGTTTGATACAGCCATTCATAATCTGGCGGACACGTGTTGTTTCCACATTTTATTTCTACATTATGAATGATACTGGTAAGGACATCCACAAAGTGTTTGTGTGGACGTGTGTTTTTTTCATAGATGCATACAAAGAAGTGGAATTTGTGGGTCAGATGAAAACTGTTTAGTACTTTGAGGAATTGCTACAGTGAATTCCAAAGCAGCTGTGCCATTTACACCCCACCAGCAGTGCATGAAGCTCCATATTTCTCCACGTCTTCACTCCTTTCTCTTTTCAAATATAGCTGTTCTGGTGGGTGTCAGTGGTATCACTCTGTAGTCTGAGTTTGCATTTGGAACATGTTTTCTGTGCACTTGAGAAGGATATATGTTCTGCTGTTGTTAGAAATATTCTTTAGACGTCTTTTAGGTCCAGTTAATTTGTAGTGTTCGAGTTTTCTCTTTCCTCACAATTTCATTCTTAGTTGTTCTATCCGTTATTGAAAATCGGGTATTGAAATCTCTATTGTGGAATTATCTATGTCTTCTCTCAATTCTGTCATTTTTTTTCTGTAACAGTCAGCTTTAAAATCTCAGTGTCTTAACATACTAGAACTTTCTCACTCACATAAAAATCCAGTCATCTAATCAGCCTTCAGGAGGGAGTGGCAGTCTTATTCCACACAGCTACTTATGGACTCCCTCTTGCTCCCCATTCTCTGTGGCCTTTGTAGGGTGACTTCAAAGGTGGCAAACAAGGTAACAGCTGGAAAACAGTAGCATTTGGCTGTAAATGTAGTGTTTTTCCCGACTGCTCTGCAGTGAGAACTGAGACAACAATGGACATTGAGGATGATGATCCTGAGCTCATGAAAGATCCTAAATGATTTAAAAAGCTGAGCATTTATTAAGATGACTAATTTGTATTTTAAAAATGTTTTCAATGTTAAAGTTTTCAAATCTTTCATTTAAAGAGAAAACTCATTTAAGGAGAGCACTCCGTCTCTGAGTCATCTCATGAGCCAGGGTTTTACCTTATGCAAGTGTGGCTGAAAAAAGGCAGATGGACAAGGAGAGTACAGTCACTATTACATAATAGAACACACTTTCAGCGTACACATTATTTCTAAAACCACAGAGGCCAAACCACAGTGGAAAATTCAGCTACTCTGGAGAGAAATAGCAAGATAATCTTCTGCAAAGTTTCCTATTTTGATATGCATTCTAAGGTGGCCTATATTTCTAATGCTTCTTAAAACCCACGCAATTAAGGAGGAGTTAGTCTCTATGCAGAAAGTGTACATATAAACTTCATATTATGATGGTTAAAATTGGGAACAGATGGTATATTAAATAGTGCTTGTAATGCTATGCTTTGTGGAAAATAATCATTTATCCATTCTTTCCTTCCTTCCTTCATTTCTGCTTTTAATACTATGAGGTATCTACCCTGTGCTAGGTATTGTACAAAAATAAATCCTTTCTATTAAGTTGTTTTCTTGATATTTGCTTTATTCTTAAGGTGATGAATAGAAATAAATTTTAGTACAATGTTTCTTATTAGAGGGATTCAATCAAAGGCAAATTTTACTGAATTACTTGAGGTAAAATAACACATTGGAGGGAAATAATAACAATAAATCAGGGTGATGAAGAATGGCAATGACTATCACTGAAGGATTACATTTTCTTGCTCCTTTTCCTGTACCATTAAGAATAGTTCTTATTGCAGTTGGTGAGCTTCTGGCCTGTCCTCCTACCTGCAGACGCAGTGGCCTTTCCATACTTTGCATATTTGGGGGCAGTGGAACATACTGCCCTGGCTGAATCGTCCCACCTGTATGGGATGTTTCTTAGGTTCCAAAATATGTTTATTCTTACAAATTTCTATAAATGCTTTTCCTTCCCATAAGGGTGTAGCATTAAGCCAGTTAGGATTTACATTTTAACAAGAACGCAAACCACTGTCTCTGTCCCATCCAGCCTTGTCTAATGACATTTGGTAGAATTAACATTTCCTGCAGCAAATGGGGCTTAATTAATTGAAAACTTAGCGTTAAGGAATTAAGCAATTGAAAGTGATTGTTTTCTTTTTTTATCCCTTTCCCCTCACCTTAGTCCCAGGTTTTTATGAAATAGGTAACTGAATAAATACTGGGTGTGTGTAGGCAAAACATGAAAGCATTGCTCCCCCAATTCTTTTAATGTACCCAGGACAGGGGGCACGATATTGATTACTCAGTCCTTGTACTTGGAGCCTTTGTAGGTGTCAGTGTCAAGGGAAACATGTATGCCTAGTAATCACAACAGGCATCTTGCAGTTCGTATAGTAACTTCTGTTCACCTGGTGTCAGTCATCCGTGTGCAGCTGTCCTGTGGGGGCACTGCTGGGCACCAGTTCCAGAAAAGACGGACTCGATTTCCTGCTCATGGCAGCTCGGGTGCCATGTAGCCGACTTCTATTTTGACTTTTAAAATTCGTACAGTTTTTATAGTTGTCATCTATCTCCTGGGGAGATACAATACAGGGAAGCCAGGGTCCCTTTTCCCCAGCACATAATTTGATTTTACTTTTTTCCAATCGCTATCTTTTCTGCTTCTTCAAGGACCAACTACTCCCGTGGGCATGTCCCCATGGTAAGGGCCACAGGGCCACCACTGACTTCCGGGCACAGTGGCCACACTCTGTACAAGGACATGCCAAGGAAGGTGCCGTACATTCAAGAGTACCACAAATTCTTAGAACTTTGGGCACAAATTTTCTAGGACAGCTTGAAGATATCTGAGTATGGAGGCAGCTTTCCCACATTCCTAAGTGGGATTGTAACTCTTAGGAGGTCAGCTGGTCCCCAGAGCAATGTATCTCATTTTAAAATTGAAGCAAATTAAGTAGGATTGACTGTTAATAACTTTACTGAAATACATGCTTGTAACTGTTAAGCAAGGGAAAGTGAATGAAGGTCTAATGACACAGGTTCTTCTCTGGGTCCTTGTGCTGCTGGGCGAGTGGGCCCAGCACCTGCCTCCACAGGGACGTGTCAGCTTCCACTCGGGATTAAATTATAGCAGTTCTAGAGAGCAAGTTTGCCTTGATTTTGTTTAAAATGACTTCTGCTCAGCACCCAAAAGATAAAAATTGACATATTTTTATAATATAAGCATACTTTTTTTGTACATTGTGTTCATTCTTAAATAGAGTTCAGTGTTGGCTTGTAGATATTAAAAAGAAATTATTGATTCAATAAATGTTTTCTTTCAATCCTTAAAAAAAAAAAAAAAAAAAAAAGAATAGTTCTTATTGACCAAAAATGATAGCCATGCTAAGAACCTGAGCAGGACGAGCAGGACATTTTTTGTTGTTTTAAAAATTAATGTACTCCTAATACATAATCCTGGGGAAAGAGATCTATTAGAAAACCAGTAGCAGAACAACGATGACAGAGGAATGAATCGGTGAATGGTAAGACTGATCAACAAAATTGTATAATTTGAACAACAGAGGAAAAAGAAAATGAACAGTCAGTGAACTTTGGGATAATACCAAAAAAGGCTAACATTTGTGTCATTGAAATACCAGAAACAGATGAAAAAGAGTGTAGAGAAAAAATATTTGAAAAAAATAATGGCTAAAAACTTTCTAAATATAGCAAAACATATAAGCCTACAGATTTAAAAACCTTACCAACCTCCAAACAGAATAAACCCAAAGAAATCCATCTCTAGACAATTAAACTATTGAAAACTATACACACACAAAAAAATCTTGAGAACAGTGGAAGTAAAACGGTACATTACTTATAGAGGAAAAAAATTCAAATGAATGCAGATTTCTCATTAGAAACTGAATAAAAGAAGGATGTACTGAAATGAAAGAATTGTCAGCTAAGAATTCTATATCCAGTGACAATGTTCTTCAAGAATAAAGGTACAATAAAGATGGTTTCAAATGAAAGAAAACAGAAAATTCATTGGTAGGAGATCTGCTCTAAAAGAACTTCTAAAGGAAGTTTTTCAGACAAAAGAGATGCTACCAGAAGGAAACCTGAAATGTCAGGAATAAAGAGAAAAACCACAAATGGTAATTATATAAGTAAATATCATATAGCAATCTTCTCTTGAGTTTTTAAAATATGTTTGGTAATTAAAAACAAGAAACATTGCATTGCCTGTTGGGGTTTTCAGTGTATGTAATGTGTATTGACACAATACATAATAATATAAAGGCAAGAAGTAAAGGGACCTACATTGTGATTCAGTCTCTCTTCAAGTCTCAGCTTGAAGTGGTAAAATGTTGATTCTAAGAAGACTATGAAAGTTTACGTATAGTGAAATCCCTTAAGCAACCGCTGAAAAAAACTGTACAAAGAGATACAGTAAAAGATAAATAGCAATAGAATACCATAATATGTTCAAATAATCCAAAAGAAAGCAGGAATGAAGAAACAGATAAATGAAAAACAGACAAAAACAAAACAAATAATAAGATGATAAACCTGAAGGCAAATGTAGCAATTAAATTGAATGCAAATGATCTAAACACCAATTAAGACAGACAATGTCAGAATAGATTTTGCGATAGAGCATAACTCTGTGCTGTCTATAAGAAACTCACTTTGGCTAGAAAGATGTAAATAAGTTAAAAGGATGGAATGCATCTTTTACTTTTTTACAGAGCAAAAACTGACAGAAATGAAGCGAGAATTCAACAATAATCATTGGAAACTTCAATATCTCATTTCAAATAACTGATAAAACAACTAGAAAGAAGATCAACAAGCAAACGGAAGACTTTGAATAATACTATGAATCAACTAAACCTAATAGACATCTATAGAACACTACACCCAACAAAAGATTATACATTCTTCTCAAGTGCACGTGGAACATTCTCCAGGATAAACCATATGCTACGACAAAAGCAACCTTTAGTAAATTTAGAAGTCTAGAAATAATATAAAGTATCTTCTCCCACCATTTTGAAAATTAAATTAGAAATCAATAACAGGAAAAAAAATAGGGGAAATCACAAATATGTGGAAATTTAAAAACAAAGTACTAAGTAACCAACAGACAAAGAAGAACTAAAAAGGGAGATTAGAAAATACTTTGAGATGGGTGAAAATAAAGACACAACATACCAAACCGTATGGGGTGCAGCTAAAGCAGGGCTTAGATAAGGAAAATTTATAGCTATAAATGACTAAATTAAGAAAAAAAAAAGATCCCAACTTAATAACCTACACTTCCATGGTGGGATACTGGAAGAAGGAGAGAAAACTAAACCTAAAGTTCAGAAGAAAGGAAATAATAAAGATTAGAGTGGAAATTAATGAACTAGAGACTAGAAAAACAATAGGTAAAACCAATGAAACCCAAAACTGGTTCTATGATAATTATCAATAAAATTGACAAACTTTTAGCTTGATTGACTATGAATAAAAGAGGGAAGATTCAAATTACTAGAATCAGAAATACAAAACATTAATTCTGAATTTACAGAAATAAAAATGATTGTAAAGAAAAGTTATGAACAATTATATGCCAACAAATTAAATAACTTAGATGAAATGGGAAAATTCCTAGAGAAACATGAAAAACCATAACCGACTCAAGAAGAAATAGACAATCTGAATAGACCTATAACAAATGAAGAGATTGAATTATTTGTCAAAAAAATTACCCACAAAGAAAAGCTCAGTCCTGAATTGCTTCACCATTGAATTCTACCAAATACACACACACACACACACACACACACACACACACACACGTAAAAGAGGTAATCTCAAGAAATATTAGAAAATATTTTGAACTAAATGAAAATAAAGATACAATATCTCAAAACGTATGGGTGCTTAGAAAGAAGCCATACAAGCAGTGTTTAGGAGAAAACTTAAAGCATTCAGGGGCTTATATTAAAAAAGAAAGAAATCAATCTAAGCAACTAATCAAATCAATCTAGGCAACCTTAAGAAACTACAAAAAAAATACAAAAATGATAGAAGTTAAATGAAACTGAAAACAGAAAAACAATAGAGAGAATCAATGAAACCCAAAGCTTGTTCTTTGAAAAATCTTTTTTTTTTTAGGAATTTTTTTTTAATTTATTGGGGTGACAATTGTTAGTAAAATTACATAGATTTCAGGTGTACAATTCTGTATTACATCATCTACAAATCCCATTGTGTATTCACCACCCAGAGTCAGTTCTCGTTCCATCACCATATATTTGATCTTTGAAAAATCTTTACGATTCATTAAGCTTTAGTAAGGAAAAAGAAGACACAAATTGCTAATATAATAATAAATAAAATATATAGACTGCACCTACATTCAAAGGATAATAAAGGAATATTACAAACAACATTATGTACATAAAATTGACAACTTAGATAAAATAGAATTCATGACTTGATAAACACAAACTACCATAATTCATTCAAGAGGAATAAACCTGAATGGTCCTAAGTCTGTTAGACAAATTGGATTTGAAGCTAAAAACCTTTCA
The DNA here is from genome assembly GCF_964194185.1 of Rhinolophus hipposideros. Taxonomy (NCBI): domain Eukaryota; kingdom Metazoa; phylum Chordata; class Mammalia; order Chiroptera; family Rhinolophidae; genus Rhinolophus; species Rhinolophus hipposideros. The sequence continues at coordinate 2,035,752 of NC_138049.1, read as the reverse complement.
ATAAAGGAAACTCAAGATCCAGATGGTTTCACTGGTAAATTCTACCAAATATTTAAAGACAAAAATAATACAAATTCTTTACTAGGTCAAATTCAAAGAAGAGGGAACACTTCCAAATTCATTTTATAAGGCCAGCATTAACCCGACACCAAAACCAATACAAGAAGAGGAAACGTGTCGATGTCCCTTATAAACATGGATACAGAACCATTCAGCAAAATATTAGGATATTGAATCCAGCAACAGATATGTGATCACTAAGTTTAATTTATCTGGGGAATGGTAGGGTAGTTCAATATTTGAAAAACAACCAGTGTAATTCAACATGCTAACATTCGAAAATACACCACATGATCATGTCAATTGACATTGATAAAACATTTGATAAAATTCAACATCCATTCATGATTTAAAAAACTCAGAAAACTAGGAATAGAAAGGAACTTTTTCACTCTGATCGAGCACATCAACAAAAAACCTACAGCTCACATGTTGGTGAAGAAATGAATGCCTTTCTTCTAAGATTGGGAACAAGACAAGAATGTCCAGTATCATCACTCCTCTCTAATATTGTAGTGGGAGTGATAACCAGTGTAGTAAATCAAGAAAAATAAATAGAAGGCACACAGATTTGAACAAAGATACGAAACCGTCCATATTTACAAAGTATGTGATTTTCTATGTATAAATCCTTCGTGCAGCCTGATCCCCTCTACCTTGTCTGGCTCCTTGCCGAGTGTATGTGCTTAGCTCTGGGACAAAGGGCCCTGACCTCTGCAGGACATCCTTGTTGCCAAGGTCACAGGCAGCAGGAGCTGCCCCACGTGTGTGTCTGTCCTCATGGGGCTCCAGATCATGCCTTTGGGTCCGCTGCCCTTCTTTCCCGATTTATATCCATATTCCTTCATGACTGTCTGTCCTGTGGACTTCAAGCTCCAGCATGAGAGGCACAGAAAACGGACTTAGAGACTGAATATGTACAAATTTTACTTGGTTTTGCTTCTCTGGTTGAACCCTGACTCAGTTATCTAACCTGTCAGTTGATCATCTAAAAAATGGAGATAATTGTACCTGTTTCAACAGTTCATGTATATTAAAATTGAGGTAGCACGTGTTCAAAGTTTGTGTTTACTATGTCAGATTCTTGGAGGATTCTCTGCTTTCATTATACAATTTTTATTTTAGAAAATAAACGGAATTAGCAAACTGTGGTCTTTCCTAAAGACAAGTGATACACATTGTGTGTTGTGCATGGGAGATGAGAGTGTTTACAAGATGTGTTATGTTTACAAAATTCCTGTGAAAATTCCCTTTGTTTCCAGAAGAGAAGTATGCTACCTTGTTATTTTTTCTCTTAGAGAAAAAAATAAAAGGTAAATCCCTTTTCTCTTTTTTGTTTCAAATGCAGTGAGAAGGATAATTAATGTCCTCACTGAACCCTGGCCCAAAGACGGGTGTTATGTTTGAATAGCAACATTGGTCTACATTTCTGTACAGTGGGACTTGTTGAAAGGGGTGAGAATACCCCCCTTTTTGAAGGTGTCACTGGCCAGTGCCGAGTCCAGTGTGGCAGAGCACCTCCCAGCGTCTGCCCCTGAAACTCTGTGAGCGCACGCAGGCGTGGGGCGGGTGAAGCGGTTTGGGCTGGACTGTTGAGACAGTGAAAATGCTCCACTTTCGACAGGGCCCTGGAGGAAAAAGCAAGTGACATTTGGACACTAGCAAACATTGTACCTAATAGGGCCAAGGGTCAGCAGGATCGTTTGGCTGGACTGTTTCTTAGTATCCTGGACATGCCTCACTGTAATTCAATCAACCCTAGTTAGACTCGGTCCAGGGGGGTGAAGCCACCTCTAATTTCATCGCGATCCTGAGTCAGGTCCTGAACCACTTAGCATTTGCACCTGCTCCCTCACCTCCCCTCTCCTGGGTGTTTACATGGAGCGGTTTTGTTGGTGAAACTCTTTTTACAGTGGAGGGGGTTAGACATGCATTTTGTACATCCCTGTTAGTAGATTTCTTAAATTTCCAGATAGGTTTAGTCTAAACTAAAATAATAATTCCTTGATTTTTAATTAAAAGTAACCAGGATAGAAATCAAGTTGGCCCTTCAATTTTTAAAAAATTTCTATTAAATTTATTGGGGTAACGTTGGTTAGTAAAATTGTGTAGATTTCAAGTGTACAATTCTATAATACATCATTTATCTATTGCATTGTGGGCTCACCACTCAAGAGTTAGTTCTCCTTCCATCACCATATGTTTGACCCCCTTTTCCCTCTTCAACCACCCCTCCTTACTCTGGTAACCACTAAACTATTGTCTGTGTCTATTTTTGTTTGTTTGTTTATGTGTCTTGTTCATTTGTTGCTTTCAGTTTTATATCCCACATGTGAGTAAAATCATGTGGTTCTTGACTTTTTCTGTCTGACTTGTTTTGCTTAGCATGATAATCTCAAGATCCATCCATGCTGTCGGAAATGACAGTATTCCGCTGTGTATATGTACCACATCTTCTTTACCCCGTCATCTGTCGAAGGACACCTTGATTGTTTCCATGTCTTTGACACTGTGAATAATGCTGCAGTGAACATGGGGGTGCATATCGTGTTTCCTCAAAAATAAGACCAAGCTGGACCATCAGCTCTAATGCGTCTTTTGGAGCAAAAATTAATATAAGATCTGGTCTTATTTTACTATAATATAAGACTGGGCTTAATGTAATATAATATAATATAATATAATATAATATAATATAATATAATATAATATAATATAATATAATATAATATAATAATAGTGTAACGTAATATAATAATATAATAATATAATACTGGGTCTTATATTAATTTTTGCTCCAAAAGACTCATTAGAGCTGATTGTCTGGCTAGGTCTTATTTTCGGGGAAGCACGGCATATCTACAGATAAATGTTTTCATATTTTTTTGGTAGATACCCAGGAGAAGGATTGTTGGGTCATATGGTAATTGTATTCTTAACTCTTTGAGGAACCTCCACACTGCCTTCCATAACGGCTGCACCAGTCTGCATTCCCACCAACAGTGTATTGAGGGTTCCTTTCTCTCCACAGCCTCTCCAACACTTGTTACTATTTGTCTTGTTGATGATAGCCATTCTGACTGGGGTGAGGTGATATCTCACTGTGGTTTTTATTTGCATTTGCCTAATAGCTAGTGAAGTTGAGCATTTTTTTGTATATCTGTTGGCCGTTTGTATGTCTTGATGCAAGAAGTGTCTGTTCAGGTCCTCTGCCAATTTTTTAAATTGGATTGTTTGTTTTTTTGTTGTTGAGCTGTATGAGTTTTTTTTTCAAATCTATTTTGGATATTAGCCCCTGATCAGAGGCATTGTTTGCAAATGTCTTTTCCCATTCGGTTGGTTGCCTCTTTATTTTGTCCATGGTTTCTTTTGCTGTGCAGAAGCTTTTTAGTTTGATATAGTCCCATTTGTTTTTATTTTGGCTTTTGCTTCCCTTACCTTTGAGGTCAAATTCATAAAATCTTCTCTGAACCCAAGACCCTTAAGTTTAGTAACTATGCTTTCTTCTATGCAATTTATTGTTTCAGGTCTTTTGATAATATATTCTCCAGCTGAGTGACCATGTATCCGAAATGAGGGGAGAATGGATTTGGGGGGAAAACCAGCTGCAATTAATTTGCCTTTTTCTCTCCAAAATGAAATCTTACCAGTTTATCTAAAAAGCCGTTAGATTTTGATTTCTCCTTAAAAGAACCTGGACAGTTGATTTGAGTCAGATTTGACTGGGAATGGAAGCAGTTTCTCTCTGACCCGTGGCCTGTGGGATGGAATTCTGAAGCAGTAGGGCTTCCTTCCGCTGCCTTTTCAGCATTTCTCATCCTTCGTGTCCGTAGCCCTGTTCCCCACGCTGCAGCTGTCCAGGCACCTAGTCTTTCTGGAGACCTCCAGGGACACTTACCTGCCCTCTGCAACCCAGTTCTGTGAGGCCTTGGGCCGTGATATGGGGAAAGGAATGACTTTTAGGAATAGCATCTTCTAGGAACTAATAATCAGATAGAGATGGATTTGGACCTGTACACTTGGAGCCGGGAGCAGTGAGCTTATCAGTGATGGGAACCTGCATATAAATGGTCCTAATAGCTATTAAGTGTTTAATACATAATTTGTGCAGCTGAGATGCTGATAGCACAACTTTTGCAAAAAAGACAACAGATTCCTAGAGACTATATTCCCACTTAAATAAAACATTTAAATAAAACGTCAGAGGAAAGTTATTATTGGTGACAACTTTCCTGCTGACAGGTCTGTTAATAAATAAGACCCCATTAGTTCTCTGTTATGTCAGGGAACTCGTCTTTCCTAAGATCTTTCTTTAAGTAAGAAAGATCGAACTCCAGTGTGCACATTTCCAAACAAGCGGTAGCTTTAGGAGGTGATCTCAGCAGCTGGCTTTAGCGTAAACTGTGTCACTCAATACAGACGCAACACTCACAGCAGAAACACTAGGCGGACTAAGTAATGACAGTCCAGTTGGCAAGGACAAGTGCAGTTGTCAGCCAGCTAAATTCCAGGGATTAGGGAATTAGAAATAGTCAGACAAAAAGAAGTGACACTGACGAGTCATAAATTTATAACTTTCCCCAGGTGTGTGGTAATGTTTCCATTTGCCTAGGGTGCGTTTGTTTGGAAAATAAGTAAGTGACAACCACTGGGATAACAACACAAATGCTTCGCTTGGTGTCTGGCTGGGAGTGGGTGCTTGCTGAAGGCTCATTGGATCACAGACGTGTTGCGTGGAGCTGCCGCTAGTGGTGCATAGAAACAATTTACTTCAGTCTCTGCTATGTATGCATAATTTTCAGCAGTCAATCAAAAGTTGACACAAAACAAAACAAAAACAAAAAAAAAATTCGTTGCTAAAGTAATCAACAGAACCAGAACTAGACATGACCTAGATGTTAAAGACAGGGACTTTAAAATAACCATGATAAATATGCTAAATGATTTAGAGAAAAAAGTATACAGCATGCATGAACAGATGGGAAATTTAAACAGAGATAGAAGATATAAGAGACAACCAGGATCGCTACAAATAAAAAAATACAGAAAATATAAGTAATTCTTTTGGTCAGCCAATCAGTAGACTAGTCTCAGCTGAAGAAAGATTAATGAATTGAAGATAGGTTAATAGCATATAAGGTGATGAAAAGAATAATAGAGTGAACAAAAAAGAGGGACATCCAAGAGCTGTGGGACAGTATAGAATAATCTAATATACATGCAATTGGAGTTCCAGAATAAAAGAGAATGAATAGAGTATAAGAAACAAAGATAATGGCTAAGAAATTTCCAAAAATAATGTAAGACAATGAACCTCAGACCCACAAAGCTCAGAGAACCTCAACAGTATAAATAAAAAACAGCACCCAAAAACTCAAAACAACAAAAGATAGATAAATAAATTACACAAACAAACCCCACTGAGACATGTCATAACTGAACTGTTAAAAACCAGACACAAGGAGAAAATAGAATACATCCAGAGGGGGAAAAACATTATATATAGAAGAAGAAAGACAACTATAATAGATTTCTTGTCCAAAATTATGAAAGCTAGACGATAATGGTGTGACACCTTAAAAGTACTAAAAGGAAAAAATCTATTAACCCAGAATTCTATACCCAATAAAAATGTTTTTCAATATTGAAGGCAAAAAATTAAATTTTTGTAGACAAACAAAAACTGAGATAACTCATTGCCAACAGAGCTGTGCTACAAAAAAATGTTGAAGGAAGCTCTTTGGGCTGTAGGAAAATTATACCAGATAGAAATTTGAATCTACATACAAAAAAACGGAGAGCACCAGAAATGGTAAAAATAAAGTAGATATTAAAAATATTTTTCTTGGGGGCAGCTGGATGGCTCAGTTAGTTAAAGCACGAACTCTCAACAACAAGGTTGCTGGTTCAATTCCCGCATGGGATGGTGGGCTCTTCTCCCCACAACTGGATTGAAAATGGCAACTGGACTTGGAGCTGAGCTGCGCCCTCCACAACTAGATTGAAGGACAATGACTTGGAGCTGATGGACACTGGAGAAACACACTGTTCCCCAATATGCCCCAATAGAATTTAAATATATATATATATATATATATATATATATATATATATATATATATATATATATATATATATTTTTTTTTTTTTTTCTTATAGTTAATTCTTTAAAAGATTGAAGAAAATAGTAAAGGGGTTCATTACATGTGTTGAAGCAAAAGACATGGAAATAATTACACAAAAGATGGGACAGAGGAGTTGGAAGTATGTTGTAAATGCAAACTACTCAGGCATGATAATTTTTTGAAAATTTGAGATTTTTTTTTAAGCTTAAAGTAGTAATTATACTTCAATTGCTAGGGTCAGTGAAATCTGTTATACGTGAAAAAGTGTAAGTAGTACAAGTGTCAGTCTGAGACCTAGGTTTTGAGGAAAAAGAACCTTTTTATGTAATCAGTGGTTCTCAAATTCAGCTAACATCAGAATCACTTAAGGGAGTTCCTTAAAATATTGAACTTTCTGGGCACCACCCTGAAAAGTCAGATGACGTGGATTTCTCTGAGGTAATGTCCCCTGTTTAACTCAGGTGAAGCTTCCTTGCACATGTCCTCCAGAAGGGCATGGGGTGACCCTCTGGGGTGGGCAATGTTGTGTGGCTCCTGAGCCAAGTGGGGCAGGCCGGGCCACTGCCAAGACAAGCCCTCCCCGCCAAGAGGTTGTGTCCCAGCAGTGGTCAGCGTGGGGAAATGGGGGTGCCTGGGCACAACGGGATGTGCTTGATAAGTCTAAGGGCCTTTCACTGCAGGAACTGGGGGACCACGGGAACTGGGCCACGGGCTGCCTTGTGGTTGAGAACGGAGCCTGTGTGTCCCGGAGCGCTCCCGCTGTCCTTCCCTCCAGAGCAAGGCCACAGGTCAGCAGCAGCATCTCCTCAGGGCCCAGCCTGGCCGTGGGGGCAGCATGTTCCGTGAGCTCTCGACATACAGACAAGCTTGTCAAGAGCTCCTGAGTCAATCTCGGCTTCGGTCCAGAGGTGAAGACGAGAGCAGAGGCAGCCCTGAGTGCTGGGCCCAGTCCCCAAGGATGGGGATCAGAGGTGGCTGGGGCAATGGCAACAGGGACCACGGCTGGGCCCTTAGGCTGGGGCGCCAGGGCAGGACCAGAGGGGGCCCTTCCTCCCACGGTTAGAGCAGCAGATGGAGGGTTTTCTTTGTCCCCCTCAGGAGGGGCAGTGTGTAGGCTCTCCCAAGTAACCCAAATAATAGAAACTCTGACAGCTCCTTGATTAGCATTGCATGTCGTCCAGGTGCAGGAAGAACAGCAGTCACCCCACCTCTTGTGGCTGTTTTGTTTTCCCCTTCTTTTCTGGTTCCTCCAGACCCACTTCCTCCATTTGGGGGTTCCTGTCTGTAAAGCGCTGGTGGGCTGGCGCAGTGACTGTACCTGTAAACCTTGCCCCCGGTGAGTAACTTCCCTACCAGCTTTCTGCAGAGGGGATCCCTGTCGGGCCGCGGGCCGTGCGTGCGTCTGCAGCCATCGTCCAGAGCTGCGGCCGTGCCCCTGGAAGGTGCTGTGCCCGCCGACAAGTGGATTCCTGTAAAGCTAAGTGTGCCCTTGCTGTCCGAGCTGACCCGGCATCACGTGTGTGCGCCTCGCCTCTCAGCTCTGGACTCTGTAACGCCCACTGCATGGCCAGCACACCCTGCCCAGCACACGTGGCCACATCCCCACGTGTCACACATGAGGGAACAGGCCCGGAGAGACGAGCGCTTCATACAGCCTCCCAGGAATAAGCGGTGGGGCCGTCAGTTCCGCCCGAGCTCTGGGGCTGTTCCCCGAGTCCTAGTCCAGCCCAGTGAACCTGATCTCTGCACTCACCCCCGCCAGTGTCCCGACGGTCACTACCAGGTCCTAGGCTGGACCTCTGGAGCCATTTACCCAGGAGGGAATTTCAGCTTTGAAAGGAAATCCCAAAGTAACAAGGCCCTGGGTGGGATTGCTTCCATCGCCCGGAAATGCGTTTGTCTGAATGCCAGAAGCCTGGCTGTGTCTTGTGTCAGACTGAGAAGCTTTGGTGCACACGGGCTTTACAGACGCCGGAGGCCTCTGGCTGGGCGCTGAACGTGTGCAGGGCGTCCAGAGCAGGGAGAAGTCGGAAAGGAAGTTGCCTGGCCCCCGCTGAGCTTCGGGTAGTGTCCCACATAAAGGCCACCTACATTTTTTTCTCTTTCAAGTGAAAACCTCTTCCCTTTTTGAGATGACAAATCACAAAGTCGGCTTGCCCCAGATTGTGGTGACCTCCCCCTATCTTTGCATCAACTAGAGGCTGATAGGAGATCAGGTCTAAAGATTGCTGCAAAAATGAGATTAGCTTTTAAAAAACTACGCTCTTTAATTTTCATGCCAATTACTACTTCACTCATTTGTTCCCTCAGCAAGTATTTCGGGAGTGGCTGCCGTTGGCAAGGCTGTGTCCTGGCGCGTGGGGTTTAGCAGTGAGCAGAACAGGCAGACCTCCTTGTCTCCTGGTCACACGCTGGTGGCCACAGACTGGCGAGGGTGCCAGACTGGAAGCCTAGAGCAGGACCCGGGAAAGTGCTGTGAGCCCAGTGGTCAGGACGGCCTAGCGTTTGGGTAGACACCCAAGGAAGTGACGGGGAGGCCTGCTTACAGAGAAATAGCAAGGACAAAGGCCCTGAATCAGAAACATGCTCAGCAAGCTCAAGGAGAAGCCTGGTCGCCAGGGTGACTGGTGTCAACAGCTAGGGATGGGGGCTGGGGGAGTGATAAGGCAGGGAGGGGTGAGGGCACAGGTGGGCAAGTCCTGTGTGGGCCCTGGAGGTCATGCTTAGGATGCCAAGCTTTTTTCTGATGTATTTGGGATGCCCCTGGAGAATTTCAAACACACAGGATTCGAATAATTTTAAAAATCCCACTTTGTCAAATGGAGAGCAGACTGCTGAGGGCAGAAGAGCCCTTAGAAAATGGAAATGTTGATCTGTCCATGCTGTCAGTGGGGAAGGGGCTGAGAAGCCACTGGTTTGGGACCCAGGAAACATATTAATCCCAGGAGAGAGTGAAGAGGATTTGCTGACGCGTTTGATGGGGAGCAGGAGAGAACTCGGGGTGACTCTGTGGTTTGTGTCCTGACCACCGGAAGGTGCTGTCCATTGCTGAGACAGGCAGGGCTCGTAGAGGAGGTACCTGAGATTCTTCTGAACGTCCTGAGTGGGTATCTGAGTCTGGAGTTGCAGAGAGGGCTGTGGACTAGAGATACAATTTAGGGGGCATAGTTGGTTGAATAGCGTCTCCCTGAAATTCACATCCACCAGGAACCTCAGACTGTGACCTTATTTGGAAAGAGAGTTTGCTGATGTAATTAGGGGTCTAGAGATGGAGTCATCTTGGCTTGAAGATGAGGTACCTTCCCCCCCCCCACACCCCCCGCAATGCAGTGTCATTATAAGAGGAGAGGACTCAGGGAGACCAGAAAATATGAACGCAGAGACTGCAGTGATTCGTCTACAGACAGGGGGCAGGAGGGAGGCGTGGGTGGTCCCTCTGTCCAAACCTTCAGAAGGAACCAGCCCTGATCCGGGACTCTGGCCTCCCAAACTGTGAGAGAGTCCATATCTATTGTTTTAAGCGGCCAGGTTTGTGGTACTTTGTGATGGCATCCCAGGAGCCTGGAGCAGAGTGTCAGGGCACCCGATGTTCCCGGAACAGCGGTGAGAAGGGTCAGCAGAGAAGCTGACAAGTCCCTTCCCTTTCAGCATTCCCATGGAATTTAGAGACAGTGACCCGTGGAAAGCAGCAGAGGAAATGGGGAGTATAGTTGCAAAGGACTGACGAACACTCCTGCTGTGGCCTTCTCTGCGAAAGCTTTGTGCCTGATTCACCATCCTTAACTCTTACCCCTACCCCTGAGCCCATAGAAATCAACCATATAATATCTCGACTAGCTTGGGAGGGGCGTCATATTTTTAAAATCAGCTTTATTGAGATATAATTTGCATACAACAAAGTGCACCCATTGTCAGGGTTATGTCTGCGAGTTCTGACAAATATATACCCGGGTACCCACAACTGCAGTTAAAATATGGAGCACCTCTACCACCCCTCAAAAGTTTGCTAAGCTCCTTCCCTGTCACTCCCTGCCCCTCCTTCCCTGCTCCAAGCAACTGCTGGTCCTCTTTCTGTCCCCTCTGTATTAGCTGTTTCCCCTGGAGTCTCACGTCCACAAAACCACAAAGAAGGCACTCTTGTGTGTGCTGTGTTCAGAGTTTTCCTGGCGTGGTGTGTCCGATGCTCGGCTGTCCCACCCAATCCTGTCCCCTAGCATGTGGGAGGTGGCTCAGCTGGCCAAGGCGGGAGTATTTACACCACAGGAATGGGCAAGTGCTGTCACTCAGGGATTTTCCTCTCCTGAAGAGCCTGTTGATAAACGTCCACCAGCCCCCACTGGTCATCTCATTTAGTGTTTAGAGGAATTTCCCCATCACTCTCTGGTCACATTAGCAGCAAACCCAGGTCTGTGGCTGCTCCCGTCTTCCAGCCCCGCTCACGTCTCACTCCGCCATGTCCCACAAGAGTCCTGGCAACCTGTCCTCAAGGGCTGGTCTGCCTCCAAAGGCACCACAGAGACATATGAAGGCTCTGATCCCTCCCCTAGCTTGAACACGTGGGGACACACTTTTTGTTGTCACTGCTTCTGCCACACGGAGAACTGGTCCTGTGGCAGGAAAGTGAGTGGTGCCCTGCCATGGTTGGTCTGGAACTGTGTGCAGGCCGGAGGGGTTTCTCAAAGGCAGCTGATACCATCCCTGAGTTAAGGGTATGTTCTGTGCTCATACATGCTCCATGTTATTCCGACAGGCACTCAGCTCCCTGGTGGGGGGACAGGAACCTCTGATCAATCTTGTGAGAGTGTTGAGTCCTGGTCCCCTTTCTTCATGGCTTATTTTCCCTGCAGCTCTTGATGTTTGTTTAGTCGGAACACTTCAGCTGAGACCGCCCTGTGCCTCAGAGAGGTTTTAGTGATGTGGAACCTAAAAAGAAATTTTCTTCTTTTCTCCTAGGGGTTCCCCTGGCTCTGATGCCAATCTTCCCAGGTCCAATAAGGGACGTTTCATTCAATTTGGCAAACTCAGAGTCAAAGAACAGACGTAGTTGAGCCAGCGCGCAAAGGTCTCGTGGCAGCTCTCGTCCCTGACCCACTTGTTCTGTTTACGTAACTTCTGAGAACCCAGTTCTGTTCAGGGCGCCTCACTGTTTCTCCTGAGGCAGAGGGAGGCTGTCCACTTTGAACTCTCAGCTCTGGTGGTTTTTGATTCCTGGAGAATCTGCCGTCACACCTGTCTCCCACAGCACTTCCCACCAGGAACTCCTCGAAGCTCCATGGATAGCTTGTGTTTGTCAGGAAGCAGAAGCAACTCAGTGTGATGCTCTTGCTGTTCACACAAACCCCACGTCTCACAGTTCTGGACTGTAACTCTTGTTCTGTTAACAATATGCTTTCTGTTAGCCTCAAGTCAATAATTTCTCTGTGGGAAGGAGTAAACTTCACCAACTACATGGGAACCATGACTCTACTGAGAAGTCAGGGCACAGGGCCTTCTTTCAGGGTCTGTGGTCAGAGCCAGGATGGTGTGACCTGCACACATCAGCGCCCACAGTCTCTGTTTCACTTCCAGTTTATCCAGTTGTCTCACGTGATCTTAAGTCACTTAACCATCCTGTGCTTTAGTGTAACAAAACAATTTACTAAACACCTAGCAACTTGGGGCTGGTTTTAACATTGCTTGTGACATCTAAGTGGAGCACTGTGTTCATCTAAATGTGTTTGTACACACTAACCATGCCAGAATGTGTTCCCACAGATCCAACCATCGGAGGCCAGCTTCGAGAGCTGAGAGCTGGAAGGTCGCTCAGAAGGTAGCTCTGTGACCCACATTGGAGAGGAATTCCCTTCATAATGCCTGTGTGTTAGTCCTTTCTGTTTCAGAACTCACCTGTGGCAGGTGAATTATCTGATAGTAATGATTTGTTTCACTTGTTAGAAAGTTCTCCTCTGGATGAACCAATATCTACTGAAACTTCACTCATTCTGCTTTTGTCTCTGCATCTAGCAATTCCTGGCATGTAACAAACCCTCAGAAAATATTAGGGAACTGAGAACAAGATGGTTTCTTGCACAGGATAGCTCTTCACAATTTGAAGACAGCTTTCATGTGGTCTAATTTCTCATTTTGGGACTGAACACATTCAGTTCCTATAATTCTTTATAAAAAGATGGTCCCAAGTGCTCAGCCATCCAGGCTGCATTCCTGAATGCCGGCCACACCACTTCTAATATGTGGTGCCCAGGTCTGGAAGAAATGACCCTCTTGTTGTCCGATCAGCATAGATACCTGCCGTACCCCACTTCAGGTGGATCGATGGCATCAGTGACCCCAAATAAGGGCTCCCAGCACCCCTGTCCTTAGCTGTATCATCTCAGAAGGCAGACTGGGCTTCAGACAGTGAACTGGCCTTGGCCTGAGACTTGCTTTGGTCAATGGGATGTGGCAAAGGGTTGGCGTGCCTGTTCTGAGTGTAGCCCCCATCATGGGGGCAGGCTTGGGTTGGTCTGGTGAGGACAAGAGATGAGCTGTCCCAGCTGCAGCCATTCTATAGCAGCCAGCAGTGGCTGACCTGCTGGCTGAACACAGGAGCTCAGTCTCATTGGCTGTTTGGTCCAATCAATAGAACCACTTAGCTCACCTGTGGACTTGTGAACGATGATAAAGGGTTAGTGTTGCCTGCCCCTGAGGTTTTAGGGTTGTTTTTCATATACCACAATACCAAGTGCCATCCAAGATTGAATTATTGTAGCAGCTTATGTCAAATTTGTGATCAAGTGCCTTCATCTGATAATTTTTGCCATTTTTTGACCTGTACTGCCCAATATAGTAGCTATTAGCCACATGTGACAGTGGAGCTTTGGAAACGTGGTTAGTCTGAATAGAAATGTGCTATAAATATCAAATGCACATTTGATTTTGAAGACAGTACAGAAAAGGGTAAAACATCCCATTGATAATTTTTATATTGATTACATGTTGAAATGATTATATTTTGTATATAGAGTTTAAAATATTTTGAAGATTAATTCCCCAGTTTCTTTTGACCTTTTCAATGTGACTACTAGAAAATTTTAAATTACATATGTGACTCATATCATGTCTGTGCAAAACAACACCACTCAAGTCAGTGTCCTTTCAGCCTATATGTTTATTATTTTCTTATCTCTCATACAGCTTTCAGCTCAGAATTCCAACCACATGAAATAATATGGAACTTTGAGCACTGTCTGCACTATTAGTTATTCATCACAAAGCTTATAATTCAGAAAATTAGATAAATATCAAAATGATATTTTTGTCCAATGCATTGATTTAAAATGATTATTGTGAGCACAAGATTATTATCATAATCCCACAGCATTTCATTACTCAATTCTAGGATTTACCATTTCTGGTTGTACACAATGGTTCAATCAGCTAAGAATCTGCCTAAGAGTAGTGTCATTCAAACTACATTTTACTACATTGTAGTAGTATATTTGTGAAATTCTTTGCTAAAATCAAGATATTTTGTGGAAATCAAGGTCTGCAGTATGGGTGGTAAAATCAAGATCTGGAGTATATATACATAGATACCATAAACCAAAATGTTCGTCAATGGAGACGTTCAAAAACTGAGGTACTACTGTATTAAAAAGTACCAAAAAACTTCACAGAGCTAAAGAATACCATAACTGAATTGAAAAATTCAATAGAAAGGTTCAACAACAGACCAAGTCAAGTGGAAGAAAGAACTCAAAGACAGAGCAGTGGGATTAAATTGGAGGAGCCAAAAGGATAAAGAATGAAAAAAAGTGAAGATTGCTTAAAGGATTATGGGACACCATCAAATGGATCAATATATGCGTTATACAGATCCCAGAAGGAGAACAGAGAGAAAGGGGCAGAAAATTTATTCAAATAAGTAATGGCTGAAAACTTCCCTAACCTAGAGAAAGAAACACTTCTAGATCCAAGAAAAGAAAGTTCCAAAGCCAAGAAAGTTCCAAAGAAGATGAATCTAAAGAGACCTACAATGAGACACATTGTACTTAACTTTTCAAATGTGAAAGACAAGGAGAGAATCTAAAAAGCAGCAAGAGAAAAGTAACTTCTTAGGTAAAAGAAACTCCCCATAAGACCATCAGCAGATTTTTCAACAGAAACTTTGCAGGCCACAAAGGAGCAAGTATAATATATTCAAAGTGCTGAAAAAAAAATGTTGCCAACCATAAATACTCTACCTGGCAAAGTTGTCCTTTAGAATTGAAAGAGAGATAAAAAGTTTTCCAAACAAACAAAAGCTGAAAGAGTTCATCACCACTAGAGTGGCCTTTCAGAAAATATTAAGGGGAGTTCTTTAAGCTGAAACAAAAGACCACTAATTGGTAACAGGAAAACACATGAAAGTGTAAAACTCATGGATAAAAGTAAATATACAGTTAAATTCAAAATACTTTAATGTTGCAGTGATGGTGGTTAAGTCTAGTAGGAAGGTTAAAAGACAAAGTATTAAAAATAACTATACTACAATAATTTGTTAATGGATACACTCTGTAAAAAGATGCAAATTGTGATGTAAAAATGTTTAAGTAGGGGAGATTTGGTATGTGTTCAAAGCAGAGTTATTATCAGCTTAAAATAGACCGTAATAAATATAAGGTGTATTATGTAAGCCTCATGGTAGCCATAAAGCAAAAGTCTATCGTAGTAGATATACAAAAGATAAAGAAATACAAGCATACCTGTCATAAAATCACCAAATCAAAAAGGTAGAGTGCAAGAGGAGAAGAAATGAACAAAGAAATACAAAACAACCAGAAAACAATGAACAAAATGGCAACAGTAAGTCCATACCTATCAATAATTACTTTAAAGGTAAATGGACTAAATTCAGTAAAAATCATGGAATGATTGAATGGATAAAAAATAAGACACAACTATATGTTGCCTACTAGAAATTCACCTCAGCTTTAAGGGCAGAAATAGACAAAGTGAAGGGATAGAAAAAGATATGCCATACAAATGGAATTTTTTTTTTTATAAAGCAGAGGTAGCTATATTTAGACAAAATAAACTTAAAGCCAAAGACTATAACAAAGAAGGTTGTTATTTAATAGTAATTGGGTCACTTCATCAAGAGGATATAACAATTATAAATATTTATGCACCAAAAATAGCACCGAAATATATAAAGCAAAAATTAACATATCTAAAGGGAGAGATAGACATCAATACAGTCATAACAGGGGACTTCAATACCCCACTTTTAACAATGGATACATCATCCAGACAGAAAACCAATAATAAAAGTTAAACTACACATTAGATCAGATGCTCCTAACAGACTTATGGAGAACATTTTATCCGACAGCAGCAGGATACACGTTCTTCTCAGGTGTACATGGAACAGTCTCCAGATTATATATTAGGCCACAAAACAGTTCTTAATAAATTTAAGAAGACCAAAACCATCAAGCGATCTTTTCCAACCACAATGGTGTGAAACTAGAAATCAATTACAAGAAGAAAACTGGAAAATTCACATATATGTGGAGATTAGACAAGCCTCTGAGCAACCAATGAGTCAAAGAAGTCAAAAAGAAATAAAAAAGTATATTGAGACAAATGAAGATGGAAACACAACATACCAGAAATTATGTGATGCAGCAAAAGCAGTTCTAAAAGGGAAGTGGTGAACATGTTCATTAAAACAAAAGAAAGATCTCAAACAACTTAATTTTACACCTCAAGAAACTTCCTACCTCAAGAAACTTGAAAAAGCAGAACAAACTAAGCCCAAAGTTAGTAGAAGGAAGGAAATTAAGATCAGAACAGACAAATTAAATAGAAACTAAAAAGATAGTGGAAAAGATCAATGAAACTAAGAGTTGCTTTTTTGAGACAATAAACAAAATAGACACACCTTTAACACTTAAAAAAGGGAGAGAGGACTCAAATAAAATTAGAAATAAAAGAGGAGATAGTACAATAGGTACCACAGCAATGCAAAGGATCACAGAGACGACTGAAAAATTATTCACTGAAAGATTGGATAACCTAGAAGAAATGGATAAATCCTAAAACAAACAACATATAAAGACTAAATCATGACAAAATAGAAAATTTGAATAGATTAATTACTAGCACAGGGATTGAATCAGTAATCAAAAACCTCCCAAACAAACAAAAGTCTAAGACCAGATGGTTTCACTGGTGAAGTCTCCCAAACATTTAAAATAGAATTGATACCAATCCTCTGAAACTCTTCCATAAAAGAAAAGAGGAGGAAACACTTCTGCACTCATTTTATGGAGGCCAGCATTACCCTGATATCAAAGCCAGGAAAAGACATTACATGAAAAGAAAATTATAGGCCAATATCCACAATGAATATAGATGCAAAAATCCTCAACAAAATAGTAGCAAACTATATTCAACAATCTGTTAAATGGATCATACACCACAATTAAATGGGATTTATTCCAGGGATGCAAGGATGGCTTAACATCTGCCATTAAATTAATGTGATACACGACATTAACAAAATGAAGAAACATCTTATTATCTCAATAGATGCGGGAAAAGCATTATAGCCTTTTATGATAAAAACTCTTAACAAACTGGGTATAGAAAGAACATAGCTCAACATAATAAAGGCCATATAAAGTGACAATCCTACAGTTATCATCATACTTAATGGTGAATGTCGTGTGGGGTGTCCGGCGGGGTGGCTTGCGGGGTCTCTGTTCCCGCTCCCCACATAAGAACGCAGGACATGGTGAGGCCAAAAAGGAATACCCACGGAGCCATAGGTAGGGAAGTCATACCACTATGGTCTCACTGGAGGCTGGGTTTACACGACGTGCGATCTGCTGTCCGCTTTGCTGCCAACCGACCAACTGTCCTCGACTCTCCTTACTCTCCTTCAGTCTCTTCCTTCACTCTCCTCGGCTCCCCTCCGTAGCTGCGGCAGTTATATCAGTGACCAATGGCTTGATGGCTACAGCTGATGGCCAACCAGCCACAGCTGACGGCCATCCACTATCTGAGCCAGCACCTCTCCACATGAGGCCGAGAGCCTGGAAACTGCTTTCTGGGGCTCTGTCCCCATAGTGAAACACTAGAAGCTTTGTCTCAGAGATCACAAACAAGGCAAAGATGCCCTCTCTTACCACTGTTATTCAACACACCGTGTTTCCTCGAAAATAAGACCTGGCCGGACCATCAGCTCTATTGCGTCTTTTGGAGCAAAAATTAATATGAGACCCGGGCTTATATAAGGCCAGGTCTTATAGAAAAGTGTTTGTCTGGGGTTGGGGGAAATAGGGAGAGGTTGCTTTAAATATTACAAACTTTCAGTTATAAGATGAGTAAGTTCTGAGGACGTAATGTATAACATGGTGACTGTTGTTGAGAGCACTGTGTTGTATCATTTAAATTTGCTAAGATAGTAGAATTTAAACGTTCTCGCCAAAACAAAAAAAAATGTTAATTAGGTGATGGGTGCATTAATTAACTCAATGGGGGAAATCCTTTCACAACGTAGGTCAAATCTTCACGTTGTATACTTTGATTATCTTACCATTTTTTCCATCAATTACATCTCAGTACAGCCGGCAAAAATGAAGAAATGAAGTTGCTTTGTGATGATGCTCTCATACTGTTTACCACACTCTTTTCTAAATGCTCAGAGAAGTCTTTATGAAATAATATGTTTTAAAATATTTCTGGGGTATCAAGTCATGACTGGTCTTAGTGGTTGTTTTCCATGTTTCATCACTTTTTCTTGATGCCACAGAGGCTGGTGTGCAGGCTTAGGGTCTTTTCTCTGGGTGCCCATGTGTCCAGGCCAAACAATTCTATTATGGAAGGAGAGACCAGAGTCAGAGGAGTTCATCTCTGCCACAATGCCCACCTTCACTCCCTTTACACGCTCAGTCGGCGAAAGGAAGCAGACCTCCCTGTCGCCTCCCCCATGGGGCCACACATGGGCCTGAAGACAAAAGAGTCAGGAAGTTTTGGTGGCTTGTTTGTTCCAGGCCTTTCTGTTTGTTCAGATGTGGTGCCTGACCCAACCATCTTCCTGGAGTCCAATGGAAGCACGTTATCTCCGTTCTTCCTACAAAAGGTGCAGTTTTAGCTGGTTTAAAAGCAGAAAATGAGCATGTAAGTGCTTAGAGTCTTATAATAGTAAGGGAAGACAAGCTGTTATCATCCTAGATTTGTCCTACAAATGGGACGGACAGTTAAGACCTGGAAGAGCTGGGATGGGGAGCTCAGTGCCTGCCCCCCGGGGAACTGAGCGAAAAGGAAGCCGACCTGGGCGGGAGACGACACTGAAAGTGCTGTGGTGCAGGGTGCCCTCCCATTGCCGCTGGTAACTAACACGCTCAGAGTTTGTTTGGTTAAAACCACGACCCCTCAGGAAGTGAATGAGTGAAAAATAAGAGACAAAGCATTTGTGAACAAGAAAAATAGGCTTTGTTTCCAGGATGCTCAGAGAAAGTACATAACTAACGACTTTTACTGGTACTAGCTAGAATGACTAGTCATGGACAAAAGTCACTTCTGATGCTTGTATGTCCAAGGAAACATCCCAGGAAGTAAAGGTCATAGTCCCTGGAAGGTATCTTGATTCTAGGGAATAAATGAAGAATGCAAGTTTGGACTCGGTGATGTTTCTGCCAGAAATGTGTATCCTGAATCGAATTGCAAGGACCCACTAGACAAACCCAAACTGAGGAACACTCTACAATCTGCCGTCCTTGGAAGTGTCAAGGTCATGTGACCAGGGGAAGACTAAGAAACTGTTCGATTTTGAAGGAGACCTTGAGAAGTAAGCACATGTGATTTTAGGCGGGATCGTGTTGCTATGAGCAGCTTTCATAGGATGGTTGGTGAGACTCGTGGTGACACTCGGAAGGCATCAGGATCAGATGCCCTGGACCTGTGCTGATGGCGCAGGGGTCTTCTTGTTTCAGTGTATCAGTTAATCCTCACTCCTCCTTCATAAGATCACAAAGTGCAAGTGGGCCACAAAGAGTCTCTTCTACATTTTCTGCCCACTTAGAGCTGTAAAACATGATGATGATAAGGGAAAGAGAAAAAAATATGTCAGTAAAAGAGAGGAGCATAAAAGTAGATTTGGAAGAAATTTAATGGAGAATGAGAAATAAGAGAGATATGTCCAGTGGGTGAATCATGCAGACGGTGGAATATACATACATACATACATACATACATACATACATACATATAGTCATCTCTTATCCTTTAGCATCAGACATTTGGTATCTTGATCTACGTTTTAGGGTTAACTTTTCATTTATTTTTATTAACATTTTGTTTTATTTGACCATATGTTGGTTCCAAAGCATTAAGGTACAGAAACAGGCAAAACCACTGAGAAACTCCCTCTGCAGCTCCTACCTGAATGCCTCAAGATGGCAGATGTTTCGAAATTTACTCCTGAGAAGCAATAGGATTATGGCTGGGAATGATAATGACAGGTTCCAGCTATTCTGAGTTAAGCTAAGACTTTCCACATTGGCGCCTTGTCTTGGGAGAGGTGGGAGGGAAATGAAGACGAGGGATGGAGCCTTTTTGTTCTCGTTATTGAAATCTTGCTTTTAGTTACTAAGCATGGCAATCCGATACGTAATACTAGATGCCAGCAGGCAATCTTTCTGAATAATTCGATCTTGATAGATATTAAAGGAGATGCTTGCCATGAGGATTAGAATGAGTCTTAATTATGCGTATTCACGCTGAACTTCCCAATTCCTCTGTGAACCAGGACATTCTCCAGTCATCACAATTCAAATGCTCTCAGTAGTCGCTGGTTCTTCCTTAAAAATAGTCCTGTCCTTCAACAGTGTTCTATGGGGCTGGAGGACGCAGAAATGGGATCATTTTGTTCTTTCTGAGTAAATGAATTTTGTCACTCGCACTCGTTTCTTCTGCAAACATAAGGCACTTTCTTTCCAAGTGGTTCTTTTGTTCACTCTGCTGTGTCCCATTGACACCGTTAGGACTATGTATATCAACAAACCAAAACAAAATATTTAACTGTGATATATTTGTGTGTGTACTGAAAAAAACAGTGAGCCGCGCGTCATTACTCTTGGGGAGAACCAGGACGTGTGACAGATATTTCCAAATGTCAAGTGTCCTTAGCTGTGTCGATGAGGTGTGTGCCACAGCCATGCCTCTGTAGATGGAGGCTTCCTTGGAGGAATACCTGAGCTGTCAGGATGTCAATACCACACCTTGCTTGCTGGAGGGGGAGGGCTTGTTCGTTCTCTACGGAGAGTTTACAGGAGATCGGGCCACAAGAAGGACACGCAAGTGTGACCTTCACCTGGAGCTGGAGGAGAGTCTGCACTGGACGCCGTATGGAGCCTGGGGCAGCCTGGCCTGGATGTGTGTGGCTGTCCAGGGAGTGTGGCTTTTGAGGGTGACATCTAAACCAGGTGAACTGACCCTAATGGCACGTGGTGACTCTTCTGTCGGGATGGGGGCTGCTCCTGTGGATGGTCTGGGTGGGGTGGCGATGCCCATGGTTTCTAAAGGCAGAAGCTCCCACCGTTGATGGGGCTGGAATGAGAGGTCAGGGCCTGCAGAGGAGGGCGCTGGGCGAGGCTGGGAACGTCCTCTTCACTGGCGTCTAGAGCAGGGCCTTGGGCTCTGTGGCTGACTGATCGCACTTCCCCTGACCGCCTTGCCCAGTGAGATGGCAGTCAGGTGACCACCCAGGACCCAAGCACCGAGGTCCTCTGAGGGTTCCCCGAGGACGGCTCTGGAGACGTGAAGGAAGAGGTCACTTTTAATAGCAACTTCAGTTCCCGCATAGATTGTAGCTTCCTTTTATTGTTACCTAATGTTCAGTAAGATCTTGCTCAAGAACTGGTCTCTATCATGCAAGGGAATAGGGATAAGGCCTCACTTCGTGCCTGCGTGGAGCAGAGAAGGGGAAGCGGAAGCCCTGTGTCAAGGCCAGATCAGAATGGCAGCCAATACACCGTGGATGTGGCGATGGCTGCCCTCCAGCCAGGACCACTCTGAGAATCCACTGAGAGCCGACATCTCAGGTCATCCAGTACATGGTTGGGAGTAAGACAGTCCCACACGTTGCTCCAAATGCCAAAGGATCCAGGGCAGAGTGGTGCCTTCTGAGTGGTGAGGAATTTCAACCCCAGATGCCCGGGTCCATAGGGACATGGCCGAGGACATGGGCCCTTTTGACCTTGGAGGACTTACTACCACTCTCTGGCCCACGTGAGTCTTTTCAAAGCATTTCAGCTTTCTGCTCTTCTACCTTCTCAGCAACTAAGATAGCACTGTAGTGAACCAGTGTGCTGTCTGCGGGGTGGTGCCCCAATGAGCTGTATTCACTTCCATCTGTTCAGATGATGAGGTCATTCCAGGCAGTGAAACGCCGAGCTGACGGAGGAGAGCTCAGGGTCCCCTCCCAACCTCATGCTTCTCTGTAGGGCATCGAAAGCCCTCCTTGCAGGGAGGACACACGAGGGAAACGCCCAGAGAGCAGATACCCGGGGCACGCCCTGGGCTCTGCCCGCGTCCCCTTGTTTCTAACATTATTCTGGGCTCCTGGCCTCACTTCTTGCACTTTAGGTGCCAAATTCTGAGGACCCTCTTTTCTCTTGATCCCTCTAAACCACCTCGAACATAGGTCTAATGTATATGTGACAGATTTTTCTCACGGCTTGAGGATATTGGAGTGCTGGCTATCTCACAGAAAAGGTCAGGACAACCTGAAATCAAACATTAGAAATTTTTGTCCCCAAATTCATCCTATTTTATTATACAGACTAACATCTCCCAAACCCCAACCCAGATTGCTCTCTGGGCCTACATTTGATGTCCAAAAGCACCCATTAGCAAACCTGTCTTGTCAAAAGGACAGATAACCCCACAATTCCTTATATTATTTATTGCACCATCCAGGAATGCACAAGCCATTTCAGTTAGCTTCAGCTTAAATAACATTTTTACCTTTCTGAAATATGCCTATAGTAGGAACTGGCAGACACAGCAGCAATTATTACCAAGATGTTGCTGTACTATGCCTAGGGGTGCTTGCTGAATATCAGAATATTAGCTACATGAGAAAGTAAGTCAGGGTGAAAAATAATGAAAGTGTTGCTTTTACAGATGATAACAAAAGTCAGAAATTAATTGCCCCAAGAACTGGCAGGGGCACAATTAATTTAAAAAGTAAAATCACATTGAAATGTTTTGGGTATTGATTTTTACGGGGAGCAAGGGTTTGATTAGCAACGATACTAAATGTGCACTTGACATAGAGCAGGGTAATGGCCTTCATACACGGCGTACCTCTTGGTCCCAGTGCCTGAGACAGAGCTGTGGGTTGGGTAGACCGTGTCTGAAACTCGATGGGTCATTATGCTTCTCAGTTTCATCTGTCTTTGAGCCATCACTAGGATATTCTGGGGTAGAGCGGTTAGAAGGCAGTGTAACACTTCTACTACATACACTCTCCACCACGGCCCCTCTCAGTCTTATTCAGTTGATTCACCACAGCTCTGGTTGAATTTAACCCTCCTTCCCCTCAGCACGTGTGCCTACATAACTAAGAGTGTCTAGTATGAGAGAGCCAGCAGTGGTGGTGGCAGGTCTCACTTGAAATCCACGGCTGCTCCCCTCCTGTTTCCTGGCAGTTGTATAATTCTCTAGACTCCCTAAATGGCTGTTTCATTCCTCCCCCTCTCTTGTCAAAACTCTGAAACCTCTTTTTCCATCTTCGCTCTCCGCCGATGACCTGGTTTCTTCTTTCACTGAGAACAGAGGAACAATCAGGAAAGAACCTGCATAAACAGTCACCCCACACACTCCTGTCTCGCCTACATCTGGAAGGGTGGGGCAGCCACCCTGCCCCTAACACAGGCCAGCCCCTCCCTACGCTGTCCCCAGCCACCTTGGTCTACTCAAGTTTGGGCGGCAAACACGTCTCCCTTCTTTCCTGCATGGTCAACATTTCCTAGTCACTGGGTCGTTCCCACAGATACGGAATGTCTCTTCTTTCTCCCATCTTAACCAAGTTTTTTGACTCTGGTATTCTCTCCAGCTACAGCCTATGTTCCCCCCATACAAACTCCCTGAGATAAGTGTGTGTATTCTCTCCTGTCGTCACCCCTCTTCCAGCCAGTTTTTCGAACACCACTCAGCAAACAAAAGCCTTGTCAAGGTTACAGTGGTCTGCATGTCGCTAAATCTAACGGCGGCTTGTTTCTTCCATTTTGTGTTGCTGGATCTGCCAGCAGCTTTAACATGGCTGATTGTTCTCTCCTTCTTGAAACACGTTTGTGCTTGGCCTTCAGATCTCAGACCCCGGCCCACTTTTCTTTCCATCTGTGCCCACGCCCTTGGGGATGTCATCCCCTCATAAGCTGATGACCCCTAAATATGCGTGTGCACCGAGTGCTTCCCTCTGAACTCCATATTCTAGTGAGCAGCTATGTACTGGGTATCTCCTTTGGGAGAGTCTACCAGACATCGTTCTTCTCAAGTTCCTAATTCCCTGATATCTTTTTCCACCGCACACCTGCTTCTTCTGCTATATTTCCCTCATTTTTTTAGTGAATTCCTTCTTTCCATTGTTCAGGTCAAATACCTTGGAGTCATATTTTGTGCCTGTCTTCCTCTCAAACCCCGTATCCAATCTGTCAGCCAGTTCTGTTTACTTTTTCTCCAGAATAGACCCATCATATCTCACCAGGAAGGTCTTCCCAATTCTACCTGGGTTCCCTCTGAACTACTTTTGACACGGCCACCAGGGTAACCTCCTGAAAATGTAAGTCAGATAATGTCACTCAAGCCTTCCACCAGCTTCCCATCTCACCCGAGGAGAAGGCACGTCATTATGATGGACTGCACCCGCTGTCCCCTGCCGGCTCTGTGACCTCAACTCCATCGCCCACACTCTGGCTCGCTCTAGCCACACGCCAGGCCTCGAACACGCCAGGCAGAATTCCGGTTCAGGGACACTGCCCTCACTGTTCCTTTATCCTGAAATGTCCCTCCTCCAGATAAACACGTGGCTCACTGCCACACCACCTTCATGGTGCTGCTGAAGTGTCACTTTGCCAGCCAAACCGTCCTGTTCATTCTACTTACAATGGCCTGGCAGTCCCTACCTGACCTCTCTGCTTGGTTTTTCTCCATAACACTAGTATCACCTACCATATTATACGTCTTTTTATTTTCCTTATTTGCGGTCCAGCTCCCATGATGGAACTGTAATTCCTATGAGGCCAAGGTTTTTGTCTGCTTTGTTCACTGCTGTAAACATTTTGCCTAGAAAAGTGCTACGCACATAGCAGCTCTGCAGTAATTGTTTGCTGTAGGAGCAAATGAATGGCAGATGTGGGAGCCCCAGGTCTTCCTTTTTGTGCCCACGACTCCTGATTCATACTCTCTTGGACAGATTACTTAATATCGTTATGTGCTAGGTTGTTTCCACCTGTAAAACATTTGACCAAAATTGTGTATCGGGGTTAAATGAGATGATAGATATGAAAAGGACTCTCCAATTTGTATTACACAGTGTTAAGTGACATTAAACATACTATTTATAATCACAAAACAGAAAGGGGATGGCAGCTGGACAAACCACAGATGTATATTCTCACTCCTTGCCCTGCAGCCTTTGGTGTTTTGTATCAACGCCAATTTGGGACTTTTTTCAGTGGCATTTGTAGCTTGTCTGAGGCTTGTTTCAGACAGGAGGAGAAGGTACCTAGAGTCGCCTCACATTACAGGGCTGTTCCCAAACCGAATGCCGACAGCCGCTCTGGGGGTTTGGAAATCTCAGCTTTCTGCTGTCCCGAAACAGGTCAAGTTACACATGATATAATGAACACAACTGTACAAGAGGGTTCATGAATCTTCCGAGGTAGCATTTCTCCTGTGCAGCTGGGTGTTGCCTCCGTTGGGATCACAGACCTACAATGTTGTGACATTCTGGTTCTGTCTCCATCGTGCCTTTACCTCTAACAGCATTTGGAAGTCATAGAGTTTTTCAGGCTTTTTATTCTTTTCAGAATAGAAGCATGGGTCATTGGTTATACAGCATATGAAGTATGGTGTGGAGCTTTTCAGAGAACTTTATAATCATTCTCAGTAGTTTGGAATTTCCAAGAAATTAAAAATATTCCACAGACTAATAATTCGGAAACACACAAAAAAATCTGTGTCTAAAATTGAAATTCAGTGACCTAGTTGCATAAACTTGCCTTCCTCCCCCCTCCTTACTCGTCACCTTTATATGATCTGAAGTGTGTATTGGAAGAAGAAAATTTGTGGTGAGGCAGCTCACCGCACCACACGGCATGTGGGTGATGGAGGGGAGGCCAAATGCCTGAGAGCACACAGACGTCCCTAGGCAGCGTCCTGCAGGCAGCCCAGGGTCTCACCGTTTGGATCGGTAAGCTACCCCTGCGTCTCCACTGCCGAAGAGGCCTGAAGATTTATGAAATCTGAACTTTTAAGAGAAAACCCGGGTGCCTGCTCCTCTGTGGGACAAAAAGCACTTTGTCTCTTGGTAAGTGTTTGTTTTGTCTTGGAATTTAGAAAGTCTTGTACCTCTGTTGTCTTAATAACTGCTTTGTGCTTTGAAGGTAAGAGTGTTTTAAAGTGTGTATTATCAAGTCCGGTGGTGCTTGGTTGCTTCTTTATTTAGAACTTTAGTCACGCCGTGAGGACAGAAGAGACGCTAGCTTCTGTCAAGTCTGTTAGGTGCTATACACCATTCTAAAGACTTCATGTGCATTGTTTTGTGCAAATTTGATGAAAGCCTTGGGAGGTGGAGGTGGTTAAAGAGTTAGAGACCAAGTCACGCATTGCGTGTAGCAGTGGCGGCACCCAAGTCCAGATTCCTCTGATTCCAGAGTCTGCGCAATTTCTGTCTCACAGACACAGTAAATATTACCTTCCAGACCCCTGTGCCAGGATGATGGTGACTAGGGCCTGTGGAAAACCTGTAGGACCCTTTGCCAGGAACCTAACAAACCAGAGGCACCATGCAAGAGCAGTCATTAGGCTGAGGCATAACTACAGAGAAGAAACGCGGATTCCACAAGCCCAAACTGAACACGGGCTGCTTTGCTTCCCATTCAGGCTGCACCTGCGCCTGAGCATCAGTGCCGGCTGGGTGTAGAAACGAAACTCAGGGAGGTGGTTGACTGTGTGAGAGGAGAGGGGAGGGGAGCCAGGGGCAGGGAAGTGCTCTGGGCCAGGGGAGCAGAGCAGGGACACGTCCCCATGGACAGGACGGCGGGGTGCTGACAAGCCAGTGTGGGACTGGGCGCCCGGAGCCGGCTCAGCAGAACGCACACCCCCGTATGGGCACGCCTGCCCGCGTGTGGAGATGCTCCCCGGTCTGCCTCAAGAGAATTCTCACAGTGCTGTGATTCACGGGAACAGGTTCTCGTGATGACATCGTCTTCCAAGTGAAAGTGATAAATGGGTGGTAATCAGTTTCACCATGCTGTGGGTTAATGCATTTATGCCGTTTAAAATACTGTTGTGTGCATTTATGCGACAGTATTGGAGGCATCTGCTTTAATCTTCTCTTAGTCTTCTCTTATTAAATGTCTGAACCTTCTGAGCCCTCACTTACCTGGAGGTCTCTCATCTATTACATCAACCCTCTAAGACAAGCTGAGGAAGAGGAAATGGACAGAAAAAGAAAGGGCAGACCAAGCAGACACCACCAAGCCCACAGCTTCAAGCCTGTGAGTTAGGCTCCCAGGGGACACCCCCAGGTGCACATTTGGGTGTTCTGACTTATTTTGGGTGCAGTTCTGATAAGTAGGTATCTGGTTTCCCAGCCCAGCACTTATTAGTAACAAAAGGTCAGAAGTGGGAAGGCAACTACAGAGTCAGACCCTGGGAGTGCCCAGGTGTGATAGGACTGGCTGCCGTCAGACTGGCTGCAAGCGGGGGTGGAAAACCCGCGATATGGGTGGACAAGCCACTGTACTTCACTTGGGGCCATTTAATGCAGAAGCGAATAGTGCTGCGGGTTTAAATAACCTGCAGGCCCTGGGTGCCCGGCTGCAGAGGCCCTGGGCGCCCGGCTGCAGAGGCCCTGGGCACTGGGTGCCTGGCTGCAGAGGCCCTGGGCACTGGGTGCCCGGCTGCAGAGGAGCACAGCACTGGCCCACTGTGCTGACCGCAAATGGCAGAGGCAAGGCTGGACGGCCGTGATTTTACTAGAAGAAGCATTTGAGCAGGAATTTTATCAGTCAAGTCTCAGAGTTTTAAAACTTTAAAACTGGAAGTTAACTGGGAAGAGCTTACCCCAGAACGAGGCTGATTGGTGCTGGGTTACATGTGACATGCTCCAGGCGTCCTGCTCAGAGTCAGGGGCTCAGGGGACATGGTGGCCAGAAGCAGGCTTCAAAACCTGAAGAGATTCCACCTCAGAGAAGACTGAGTTTCAGAACACACCCTCTTTTACTTTATAGAACCTTTCTTCTGTGGGCATAGAGTGAAGAGTTGGTACATGAGGAGAGAGAAAGCTGCACAAAGAAGGAACAAGATAGAAAGGAGGAGCAGCTGAGGAAGACGGGCAAGGAATGAGGGAGGATGGGGAATGTCCCGACAGGGAGCGGCCTGGAGGTGGGAGGCCGCGGCCACCTGTGACGAGGGTGGGGCCAGGCGGGCGCTGTGGACATGGCCCCCGCTCAGCAGACGCCCATGTAGCGAGGAGTCAGACGCAGAGTGGGACGGCCCATGCGTCTGGTGGCGGTGGGTCCACAGGCACCTACAATTGTGGTCGGGCCAGGCCCCGGGGGCAGCTTGCTGCATGTTCTCGTCACACCTTTCTCCTTTGATGGGCTTCAGACTTAGAAGCACTCCATGCTCCTGTACTGTCCTTCCCACCCGCGGTACCCAACCGTCTGCATTCTGGCGGCGAGTGGAGGATGGGCTGAAGGAGTCAGAAACTAGGTGCACTTAGCTGAGCTTTCTGGGTCCTTCCTGCGCAAGCGTGGTGTCCTGAGCAAGACCTCAGGCCTCACTCCAGGCCTGCTCAGTCAGAACCTGCATTTTCCCCTGGGAGGGGTGATTCCTGTGCACCCCTCTTCTAGACATAGAACCGTAATCCAAGAGGACATCAGCGTTTAGGGGCTGGGTGCTTGAGTCTATTGTGTTACGTACATTTTAAACATGGCTCAGAGATGAGCCTGCTGTCTCTATCCCAAACCATCTTAGTAGCTGCCTACAGTGACCGCGGGGAAGGGAGCATGGAGTAGCCTGTGGCTGTCATCAGAGTATCACAACGTTGCCCTTTCTCATTTCTGCAGCACCTTTATGTGTCAACCTGGCCATTCCTGTTAGACAGAAGGGAAATGGAGGCCCTGAATCTGGGTCACAGGGACGCAGTAAATCAGAGACGCCCCAGGCCCTTTCCTCGGCAGCCTCGCCCCATCGTGCATGGTGACGTGTGAGCACCACTGGAAACTCAGGTGGTGCTGTCTTTACAGAGTCAAAGAAGGAGGCGTTAGGTTTTATGCAAGGGTTTATCTAACAGCAAAATCATTCTGTTGGGGGCCTCCAACACAAAAAGGATGTGTGGCTTTCAGATTTCTTTCTGATAAACAGATATATTCGTAAATCTAAAAATCACTGTCTTGTATGGGTAATGAAATGAAAATCACTAAAATAAGTCAGTCTCCTCTGGTCTTTTTTGTCAATTTGAGCCTTTTCAGATTCTGTAAAATAGGTTAAAATGGTTTGCATATCCCCTCCCACATACTCTTCTGAAACTCTGGCTGCCAAATGGACGCTTTCATATCCTCTGTTCAGACTTCTGTGGGGTCCTAACCTCTCAATGCCAAGGCCAGAGGCTCAGAGCCCAGCCTGATGGGGTCACAGTGTCCTTCCACCTCCTGATTTGGGGGACCAGCTGATGGGGAGGCCTTTCTGTCGCTCCCACGCTGTCTCTTCTGGTGAAATGAATCATGTCCTCATTGGAGAGTTTGTGCCACTTTTAAGTAAGTCTGAGCAAAGCCAGTTCCATGGGGAGTTGCTTTCAGAGCTCCTTAGAGCTGTTTTATTGACCGTAATAATCTCACTAGGTCCAAAGTGCCGTGTGCTCTGGTCTGCCCGGCTGAGCAGGGCTCTGTCCTTTCCACCATTTCCTGGGTCTGACTTGAAGCAAAGGAGCATGCTCAAGGCTCTGGAAATGGACAAAGAAATCGTGATGATGGGAGCCCTCGGGCAATGAGGGTAATCAGGAACTATCTAGAAGGTGTCACTTTCCAGCTGGGAACATTGGTGACACTGAAAAGTCCTATCGCTGTTCTTAGAAATTCTGTTTCACCAGAGAACCAATGTAGGTCACTATTAAACATGTGGAAGCTACAATGGTGTAGAAAAGCATGACGTCACTTCTGCTGCTTCTTCCCCAAGCAACTACCAGTAGCATTTTAGTATGTTTTTTCCCCAGACTGTATTCTGAGCAGAGTTTTGTCATAGTTATCGCTTTTACTTACACATTTTGGTAAGAATAAGGTCATGTGTTGTGGTCAGGGTTAGAACTTTAAATTTAGGACTGCAAATAAAATTTTGCAGAGGGGCCACTATTTTCGTGAAGCCAAATCAAATTTTTGCAACCCCCCCTCCTCCCATTTCAAAGTTCCCCAAGCATTATACAAAGAATGAATGTTGCTTTGGTCGAATTCTTTCTGAAAATAATAGCTGTGACTAGCATTGACATAAGCATAGATTACCACGTGGGGGTGGTTAATGTCTTTCCGTTTTTGAGAAGCTTGGCAGTCAGACACGTGAAGAGATCAGGGAGAGAGAATTCCAGACTCTCACTTGTGTCTCCTGAAGAACATTTTGGAGATTGAACCCACAGGGGCACTTGTTTACTCTGCCTTGCCTGCCTCCCCAGTTCTCTCAGACTCTCCAGATGCCCAGGAACCTTTCGAAGAACCCCAAACTCATTCACCCACGTTCAGGTCTCAGCTCCAGCTTTTCACTAGTTTTTTCTTTTTTTTTTTTTTTAGGTCAGATGAGTCTTTTGGGCCTATCCTCCTTTCCTTCAGCACACATGTTACAACCTTTCTGTCAGGCTCCTGACTGAGCTCCGCAGTACACCTGGGGAGTCAGGGACTGGCGACAGGAGGACAGCACATACCCCATGACGGGTAGCCCCATTACCTCAGAATTCCTCCTTGCATCCTTTGGCCCAAGCTTTCCTTTTGGTACAACTGAGAGTAAGGCCATTCCTTTTCTGCTAGTGTTTTTCACATACTGAAGGCAGCCATCTTTACAGTGGGCTCCCACTCTCCCCCAGGCGAGCCGGCCACCCTCCTCCTTTTTCCGTGTCCTGGTTCCAGGCGCCTTCCCAACCGCAGCTGTACCCTGTGACACGGTGCCTGCTGTGCCCTACCGTTGCAGAGCAGAAGGGTTCCTGCACACAGGCCTGGGTGCCATCACTCTTACTAGACCCAGAGTGACCGACTTTCCTGGTTTTCCCAGGACTGTCCTGGTTTTAACACTGAAATTTCCACATTTCAGAATCCCCTTCAGTTTCGGGCAAACCAGGATGGTTGTCCGCCCTAATCCTGGCAGCCCCACAAGAAGAAGATCCTGGAGGTCAGTGCTGGTGTGAAATGCTGGCTCCTGTCCTGTGGGTTGAAGGTTGACTCCACATGTGGTTGAGGGGCCCCCGCACTGGTCCATTGGGGCCATTAACTTCTCTACCTTTGGGCTGTAACCGAGGGCTGAGCAGGAAAAGACTTGAGTCAGAAAACCAGAGCTTTGGGTGCTTGAGATGGCAGCTGTCCCAGAGGGGCAGTATGTGTTCTCCACAGCTGCAGCTGAAACTGGAAGTGGGTCAAGGGTATGGCGTGGGAAAATCCAAAGTGGTGTCTGCTGACCCTCCAGGGTAAAATAAATACAATTTTACGTGTTCTTTCCTCTCTGTAACTCTGTTCTCTTTCTTTGATTCTCACTGCCATTTTATTAAAAACAAATTTTCTACACCTGCTGTCTCTATTTCCTCAGTAGTCTCTCTCAAATCCTTATAATAAAGTTTGCACTTGGTCATTCATACTGAAACTTTATCTTCAAAGAGCACTGTAAGAGCATTAGTGATTATATACAAAGGTGATTAGTGATTATATACAAAGCACTGTAAGAGCATTAGTGATTATATACAAAGGTCAGTTTTCAGTCCTCAAATTCTCCATTCTGCAGGTTTTTCTCCCTTGTCTGCCCCAGTAATTTTGTGTTAATTTTGAGTGACCTAGCCTTCTGGCCACTTTTTTCTGTCTTTTTCCCCCTAACTTCAATCTGTCTTCTGCTCCCTAAGCAGAAGCACAAGTTCCCAGAACTTTTGTCCACATCTCTGAGCTCAATTATCATTTCTCTGCACATAACTATTCCTGTACTTCTCACTACAGCTCGTCTTTAATACCCCACCACCATCACCACTATCACTGTGTGCCAAACATTGTGAAAG
The DNA here is from genome assembly GCF_964194185.1 of Rhinolophus hipposideros. Classification (NCBI taxonomy): domain Eukaryota; kingdom Metazoa; phylum Chordata; class Mammalia; order Chiroptera; family Rhinolophidae; genus Rhinolophus; species Rhinolophus hipposideros. The sequence continues at coordinate 2,004,066 of NC_138049.1, read as the reverse complement.
AGATGCACTTGATGTGTCTCAAATCTTCACACTAATCCTTTAGGTATCTGTAATTATTTTATCAATGAGGAGACAGACACCCAGAGATTAACCTGAAAAATGGCCAATATATGTGGCTGACATGGTTTTAAAGTCACGTCTAATCTCCAGTTACACAATACCTCAGTCTCCTCACATTCTGTGTAGCTTAAATGAAACCCATTTCCTTCCCCTTAGGTCAGTTTTTATAACTTCTCCATGTAGAAATATGTTAGAAACAAGTTTCCAGTCCTGATCTCCCCATTTCTATTGAGACGGAAAATTTGGTCTCATTTTCATTCCTCTTTCCTCTTGATCCTTAACTGATTTTTCATCATTCCCTCTTCACGTTTAGCCTAGAAATGCATGGACTTTGGGATCAGATGACTTTGAGGTGGGTGGATTTGAGGAAGTTGCTTTACCTCTGAGTTTCACTTTGACGACATCAACACTGTCTAGGCTTGTTGTGAAGACTCATGAAACAGAATAAAGGAAACACCAAGGTCTAAACCCCAGACGCCGAGAAGCACTGTGATCAGCCGGCGATCGGTCCCAGCCCCCACCCCCTGACGGTGCGCCTGTCCTGTCAGTTCTGGGACCCTGCTCCCTGTCCCTCCGCAGCTCACAGGGCGCCCACTGCAGTCCAGCCCGGCGCCTGCTCTCTCTCCTGTTTAGCCCGTGCCTGTACCTTCCTTTGCTGTTGGCCTCCCTCCCCTTCCTACCTCCCCTTCCTTCTGCCGTCTCCCTGGCTGAGCTCCAGCCCTTCTTCATGAAGTCTGCTCAGAAGGGTGCAGTGGACACGCATGCGCTCCCTCTCTCCTTTCAACTCTTCTCATTGTCAGCAGTTTCCTCAGCAAGTAAGCAGCCGCTGCCCTGCATGGCTGCCATTGCATGCTTGCAGTCCCATGCATGTATTGGTACCTCAACTTTCCAACGGTGGAAATTCTTTAAAGGAAGATGGCTGCATGCCTTAGGATCTCTGCTGTGTGTCACAGACTCCCTTCCATTCTAAGTTTCTTGGGGTCCTATGGTTCAAAGTGCTGCTTTTTCTCACCCAATGGTGAAAGCCGGCAGTTGGAATAGACGGGCCCTGTAAACTCTGGACTACACATATCGTCCTCAGGAGTATGGCAAACAGCCTCACCCCAAATTGAAAGCAGTGCCTTATGGCGATGATAGGAATTTACCAAACTGTCATTGGACTTTGTTCTGAATGGAATTTTCACATCTACTGTCAGACTTTCAGACTGGGAAATTGTTCACATAAAATGTGTAATTGAATCCTGCATTCCTTACTTTTTCCATACCTCAGTGTCTATGAGCAGTGTAACTTTATATTTGAGGAAGATCGAGTAGGAGTGAGATCCCACAAGTTCTTTAATCCAGAGAGACAAAAACAAAATGGGCCTGAGTTTCCCAAGGCTGACATATCATTTGGATTTTACTTTGAAATACAGAAGGGATATGGGGACATAGAACACACCAGCCCAGTGAATCCACAGAGTAGCAACCTCGGGGATCGAATGGAAAGGCCGCAGGCCCAGGGTTGGCACTGGAAGCCATTCAAAGTCCAGGTCCAAAGTCGCTGCCGATTCACTTCCCTCTGGGGGCAGAGAAGGCGTAAGGGGGGGGGCAGTCACTCTGGGGAGACTCCTCCCAGCTAACTCTTCACACCCCACTTCTGAGAGGTGGTCTGCAGTTTGGTGGTGAACCTCGGTGTTTGCCAGGTAAGGAGCCTTCTCGGTCCATCAGTCTCTGTGTTTGGCCACACAAGATGGCTTTTCTCAACATGCTAAATTGTGTTTCCTTCCCCCCTCCTCACCCCACCCCCGACTCCCCCACTCAACCTTCATGCTAAAGAAGACCATTGAAGGGGAGTATTAGAGGGAACAAGTAGAAAAGATGGGTCTAGAGAGAGTGCAATGCAGCATGTTCCCCCGTTCCCCATGCGGCCTGTTCGTTTGTCTGCTAGGAATTTGGGGTCCTTAGTCAGACACCCTTCCAGTAGCTTCCACCACAGCAAGAATCAGAATTTCCGTGGAGATGTCAGAGATGAGAAGGGGATGATGAGGCAGACCTGGGAAGAATAGAAAGGAGTGTTCCCTTTTGTGTCCCTCCTGTGATCAGCCTGTTCCAGCTCAGGGAGAAAGAGGGAAGTCACATGGAGGCTTCTTTTCAAACAGACGAGAGGACAGGGCACCTCGTGTGGAGGGAATTTTAAGTTACATCAAAGGAAAATAAGTCAGGACTTAGTGAAAAAAGAGTTGTATTCAAAAGCCTTCTTGTAAGGGAGGATAGGGGGCTCTCTGCAATTGGATCCTGTGACCATAAGGTCTGAGAGCATGTGTCACACAGAGGGCTTTCTTCTCACAGGGTCGGGAGAAGGCAAACGGGTAAGCAGAGTCTTTGGAGGGAAGTGACCAGTGGAGTTTTCCCGGAAAAGCGTCCCATTGTGGTCAGCCGAGTCCCGAGAGAGGCTGACAGGGGGACATGCCCCACTTTTGGTCCTTGCTCAGCTCAGGCTTGGGGAGAAGAGTTTGGGGGGGGGGTGTAGGAAGGAGTGAAGCCTGAGTAATGTTGGGTCAAGACAAAATGGGGGGTAAGCAATGGGTGTCGTGCACACTTGGTCAGCTCGGGAAGTGAAAGGAGGCAACGGGCTCCGAGCAGTGAAAGTATGAGTCACCCCGTCTCGGTTCTTACAGATCCTTGTATTCCTTTGCTATAAATTTCCTTATCTCCTGAGGCTTGATTCACAGCCGCACACAGTATGATGGTAAACGCCTTTATAATCCTTCCATTTTTTGTTATTGTTTTAACCACTTGCAGGTAAGAATGAGTTCCCCGAGGGAATCACCAATGGCTATTGCTTCCATTAATCGTTGCGTCTAATGACAAAGCACTCATTAGATCTGTCACCTCCCATTTCATAAAGATCATGTGCCCAGCTTTTTAGGGCCTTGTGTGTGTTTGTTTTATTACTGAGATATGAGTGACATATAACATTGGACCCATTTCAGGCATATAACACAGTGATTTGATGTTTGTGTATGTAGTGAAATGATGGCCACAATAACTCTAGTTAACATTTGTTGCCACATGTAGTGCTTTTGATCCCAAGTTACACAATCATATTCGCTAACATTGATTAAGAACCCTGCAGGTACTGTGTTAACCACCTTACACGGCCTAACCCGGTTATTTCCACGTGGCTCTCTGAGGTTAGAATTGTTTTTATCTTACAGAGACGGGACCTGTGACATGGAGCAGTCGGTGCCCTGCCTGTGAGTACACAGCTTTCATGGTGAATGCACGTTCAGGGGCTCCAAGGCGGCAGCCCTAGCAAAACCTCGGTGGAGACTCAGTCAATACGCCCAGCCACGCGTTCTCGAACACTTAGGAGTAGCCGATCTTCCCGCCCAACTTGCCAAGCGTCCGTGCTGACAAGAGAGAATCAGGTAAAGGACTGTGAATGTTTGACTTATTCTTTGGGGGGCACCACCACCCAGGTCCTCCCTGCTCTTCAACTGTACTGCTGGTTGGACTTCCGTCCCAGGGAGTCATATGATTATTTTATGCTTTACAGGATATAGACAGTTAACCATCTGCATTTGGGCAAATAGGCGTTACTTTTAAGTAGGAAGTGGTAATTCAGCAATTTGCTTTTGACCAATTCTGGTCTCTCACTGCATTTTTCTTAATGACCATTAGAAATTCCACCTTGTTGACAGAATCCCACTGGTGGTGTGGGCGCCTGGAGGGAGCAGCAGTGAGCAGAGCATAAGGGGACAGGTCTCAGTGGATCACAGACTAAGGTAAGCATGGCTGAGCCGCCTGCACACCTTTCAAAAATACCTTAACTTCTTTGGTACCCTGTTCTAAGGAATATTAGACATGGAACAGTTTCACTCTTAGGAATTCCAGAATGCTGGGCATACTGACTGTGCCTACACTTGATTAAATACGCACTGGCACGGCTACACTGTCCTTACAGTTTTAGTAATAGCACTGTGCTTTCAAGAAGTTCCCTGTTCCTCTAAATGCACAGTGAGTGATTTTATTCTAATTGCCTCTCACCACAGCTTGCGTGATGGTTGGGTACTGCTTCTTCCTGCATTAAATATCTGCAGGCATTGATCTGGAGAGAAATGCAATTCTTTGTTTAACAAAGTACACAAAAAGAGTTTGAAAAGCTACAAACTCAGCTAAGAAATGCTTCGAAGGCCATGCCAAAAGTGATGTTATGCCATGAAAGATAAGGAGCGGGCGTCATGAATATCTGGGTGTTGAGTGGGAAGGAGTTTGCGAGGGGAGCTGTGTACGAGAAAGGGATTGGGTGGGGATTTTTATGAGACGCAGTGCAATACAAGAAAAGCTCTGATTACTGATGCAAACGCCATAATAATCATGAAGTCAGTGTCTAATGATCTTTAGAAGAGTCTGCTATAGGTCCCGCCCCACAAAGCTTAAGTACCGTGAAAATAAGGCCCAGCCGGACCATCAGCTCTAGTGCGACTTTCGGACCAAACAGTAATAGAAGGCCCAGTCTTATTTTACTATAAGACCGGGTCTATAATATAATATAATATAACATAATATAATATAATACTGGGTATAACATAATATAATATAATACTGGGTATAATATAATATAATATAATATAATATAATATAATATAATACCAGGTATAACATAATGTAATATAATACCCGGTCTTATATAATATAATATATTATTAATTTTTAAGATTAATAATATATTATTAATCTTATATTAATTTTTGCTCCAAAAGACACATTAGAGCTGATGGTCCAGGTAGGTCTTTTGTTCAGGAAAACACGGTAGGAGCAGAAAGGAGATACTGGAGAGGTCGGCACTATAAAGAGATAAATGCAACATCTGAATGAAAGCTACCCTTGAAATGATTAAAGATATAATTTCTGTAAATAAAAGAGAAAATGTAAAAGCAAGCTTCTAAAGAGGCAAAAGGAACCAAAAGGTAAAAGAAAAAAAATCACAAACCTATATACAAATCACTGGAAAAAACCTTCTGACCTCTTTCTTAACCACTCTTATTCAAAAGCAGAAGGAAGCCAGCCTAGAGTTTCGGTCCCACCAGGTACATCTAAAAAAGGACAAAACACTGCAAGTCCAGTGATTTTGATGAATTGAGAAAACATGCATTTATTGAACACAGACTATTGCAGTATGTGAGATTCTGGTATTGGTAGGAGGTTTTAAAATAAATACATTATTTAAGGCAATTTTACAGTCCTTCAGGAAGATCCTCTGGGGACCAAGTGAATTAGAAGGGTGAGAGGTCAAGCGCCCCAGATGAGTGGCAGTCTTCTTATCTATAAAATGGGCATCGTGTCTACTGTAAAGGGGTTTTGTGAGGTCAAAGACATAAAAGATGGAAATCAGTGATCCCAATGGCCAGAATGTAATTAGAACTTAATTTCTAGCGTGCACACACACGTATGTACACATGCACATACACACAACACATAAACACATACACAACATACATGCACGTAGATACACATGTATACATGCACAGAAAATACACATGCACACACATGCATCTATGCACACAACAAGCCCTCGTACACATGCACACACACACATACCACACACCTGCACACGCACAGGCAAACACACACGACACATGCCTATACACATGCATACACAGGTACACGCATACACACAACACACGCATTCTTTTTAGTTCTTGTTCCTTGGCTTGCAGGCCATTGCTATTTATGAAAATAAGCACAGATGTTAGATCTTCTGCTTTAATTTAATTTTAACCAGCTTTTAAACTAGTTATTCAATTTGTCAAAATTAAATTTCTAACTGTTTTCCTTGCTGATAGTATTTCAGTAAATATTGCTAATGTGTTCCGCCTATTTAATTTCCTGGGTAGATTCTGCCCTTGGCCACACAGACAAACAAGTGAGCAGGTCTGATTAGCCACGCCTCCTGCCTCTGCATCCACCTCCTCTCCTCTGGGGGCTACCTGTCCTTTTTTGGCCCAGTGTCTGCGCCATCCCGGTCCTGTCCCCCCACACAGCAGGCCAGTGGTTCCACTCCCTGAGACGTGATTGGCAGTTAACTGGCACCAGCTAAGACACTTGCTGCTACAGACTTACCCTAGATCCCACCTGTCCCTGGTCACCTGTGTGTGACCACAGGGCTCCCAAAGCTTCAAAGTCCAAAGAGATGGTTTCCGCAAAGTAGAGGCCCAGGGAGGCCGCTGGAGATGAGGGTGGGTGTGCTGGGGGAGCACGGAGCGCTGCCTGGTGCTCTTAAGTGGCGTCCTGTGGTTATCGTCCTTTCCTCGGCTCGTTGGGCTGGTTCTGATTTTCAGGGCACAGATTATCAGTGTTCTTTTCATTTTTGAATGAATTCATCAATTAACTTAGTTTCTGAGACATTGTCTTTTGGTCATGGCACCTAATAAAAATAGTACTAGGAAGCCATGTTATTTTAGTAACTAAAAATGTAAGTTGACATTTTAAATACTATGCTAAAAATGTACTCTAATTGAGTAACATTAAATTTTTCTTAAAGTAACACTTTCTTCCCATGTGTGGTGACATCTTCAAAACATTAACATTGAGAGGCAGAGTGCATACGTTGAAGCTTGCGAGTTCAGCATATTTGCTTCTCATTGAAAAAGGTAGTATATTTATATAGTTTCAGACTCAAAACGCAAGTCAGATAAAGGTCCAGCCTATTATTATGTGCCTCTAAGAAAGGAAGAGAAGCCGCTGCGAGGCAAATCTTTTGGTCAAAGTGGATTTCCAGCCATGTCCATGATGATATGACAGTTGATCAGAAGTTACCTCGAGGTCCGCATACTCCGTCTGATGCGATTTCTGAGTGACGGCGGACACTCCAAGTGGGAGACCGGCGTGGAGCCCATCATGCTGCCTGAGGGTGGCTGACCCACTTGCTTTGCTGGCACCCCTCGCACGCTCACTGCCTCCGACAATGGGACACTGGAGAGAACGAGCTGGTGGGGTGAGCAGCGTGTGTGCCTGGCACTCACGCTCGTCTCTGAACTGATGGGTGAATGAGCATGTCCTCTAGGTCAGCCTTGCCCGTGTTCCCCAGAGAACACTGCCCCTCAGGGTCCCCAAGGATGAGGAACTTTGGGACACGGTTCCTTGAATGGGTCTGTGAAGCGCCATCCCCACTAATTGCCATGTAAATATGCAAAGGATGGTGCCCCTGGCTCCTCCCCCAACTTTCCTCACCCAAGAGCACTCTCTCCACGCCAATCTCCCTTCATTCGATTCTGAGCGCCCCTGCGACTCACATTTAAGTGCTGGTCTGTCCCAGTGATCTAGTCCCTTGGTGCTAGAATTCCCTGTGTAGCAACCGTCCCCCACACACTCGAATGTGCTTTCGAATAAGGAGACTGAATGCCCAGGTCAGTGATGAAAGCAGACATCCAGAGGACCCACAGGTCTCACCTACCATCAACGTGTGTTAGCGATTCAAAAGAGACAGGCAAGCACTACGCACAGAGCAACACCCCTTTCCTGGAGAAGCCCTAAACCATCTATCTCAGCTCACTAAAAATGGGTTCTGGTTACAGCTTAAAAGGAGCGCCTGGACAGTGCGTGTGAAAACATTATCCTCGAGGCGCCCGCGTTCACCCACTCATTGCACAGGTGGAAGCTGCCGGTGTGCCCACTTCCTATGCTCCTCCAGGGACCATGGCCCAACAGTCCAGAACCCCCAGGTCTGTGTGCAGCAAGCCACCTGGACACTCAGGCACAGTCTGCTTAAGGGCGTCATTCCATAGCCGGGTGCTTTCCCCTAGTAACTGGTATTAGCAGGTTTCCCAGGGCTGGTCAAGGTTAATCATGGCAGGAAGGGAGTGTCCTGGCCTACTGTTAACCCTTTCCTTTATGAAGAGCTCTCTCTCCAGCGGATTTGGGGCCTGACTGCCTCGTTGCCCCTCATATTCCACGAGGACCCCCCACATGTGCTAACTCTCTCCTAAGGCAGCCCGTACCATTCTCGGTAAGCTGTGTGGGCAAATCTGTCTCTGCATTCTCTACTCACTGGGCATAGTCTTATCCTTCAGCGGGCTGGGGACGGGGGCTGTAAGCCTAGGCCCCCTTTCGAATGACAACCTTGCAAGTAGCAGATGACCTCATTCCTGCCGGCCCTTCAGTGTTTGAGCCGAACAACTCCAGTTCTGACAGTCTTTTCCATGACCACGGCCACTGTGCTTCAGCTGCTTACAGCCTGTCATTTCCCCAGTAATGTGAAATTGCCGTGTTAACCTGACCTGTGCACCATGCGGGGAACTCTTCCTTACCTCGTTCTAAACTCCATCATTATAACAATTTGGCCTGAAAAAAAAATTTTTTTAAATAAAGTTTATTGGGGTGACAGTTGTTAGTAAAGTTACATAGATTTCAGGTGTACAATTCTGTAATACATCATCTATATATCACATTGTGTGTTCACCACCCAGAGTCAGTTCTCTTCCTGAAAATTAAACATGAATGAATTCTGACAGGCTATTTACTGAGCACCATTTTAGTTTCCTATTTACTTTTCTATAGCACTGTCTCAGTATTATACCAAATCACTGCAAACGTAGCTGCTTGAATAGCCCAGATGTAGCATTTCACATACAGTCTGTAGTCAGAAGCCGCATGGATGTGGCCCCACCAGCCCCGAGTCCAGTTACTGATGGGGCTGCACTCCTGCCGTTTCTAAAAGCGGATCTGTCTCCTCGTTCAGCCCCGCTGCTGCCAGGACTCAGCTTTAGGTGGTTGTAGGACCAAGAACCCCATTTGCTTGTTGGCTGTCAGCTGAGGCCCTTCCCAGCTCCCAGCGGCCACTCACATGGCTGGGTTGGTAGCCCTTTCTCCTGCCTTTACTCAGGCAGCTGAATATACTAGAAAAGCAGGCGCTTAATTGCAAAACCAAATTGAATAAAACAATACCTCTTAGTGTATCCTCATGTGATTTCTTCTTGGAGGCCTCAAAACTCTTCCTCCGAAGGACAGATTAGAACGGTTTGTTCTGCACATTCTCCTAAGACCAGCTGATTTGTACACGCTTTAGGACACCCACCTATTTGAGAAACACAGTTTAGGAGACTTAAATCCCAAAGAAAAGCCAGTTACACTTCAGGAATCAGGTGTGCTGAATGGATCTTACATGTGTTTTAATGACTGCAAAGTGAGCTTGGCCCGAATGGGGGTGATGAGGGATCAGAAAGAGGAGGAGTCAAGGTGATGGGCAAGACTCCTGTTCCAGGGCTTACAACTGCCCATGTGTTTGCTGCTTCGCCAAGAAATGGACAATGACTGAGCCATCAACCTGCATCTATCACCAACCACTGATGGACGTTCGTATGTTTTACTTTCAGTTCATTAGCAAAGGGACAGAAATACCTATTTTAAAACCCCTCAATGCCTTTACTGTCACAATTTTCATAACAGAAAGGCCACAGCTTGTTTCTCCAAAGAGCTGCAGTTGATTTGAGGCAATTTGCTTGAACAACATGTGTACAGGCTTCTTTACGTGTTGTGGTGGAATCATCTGTCACACAATTTCCTTAAACAATTCACATCCTTTCTGTGGTGAAAACGGCGGTCTGGGGCAAGCTGAATCATTTCCAGTAACTGTTAGTGACTGGCATCCACGTAAACTTGGCAACCATCCTTTGGTTGAGAACATTGATTCTTAACCACAATAGCACTACATTTGTCACTATCCAGATTTGTATGTTGTCTGTCCCCCATGGGTATGAAACGCCATCCCTAAGCGATGAGGAATTTACACCCTTGGGGCTATTGTGATGTGCTCTGCCATTCTAATAAGAGATAAGAATGAATGAAAGGAAATTAAAATGATGTCTCTTGAATAGCCATAACTCAGACCAAATGTCCTGTTTCTGAATATCCAGCCAGCTCTTGTGCTGATCCACTCACTACAACGCCGTTTCCGACACTACTCCTCTGTCTTTTCCTCTGCACACCCCTCATGATTGTGAGCCTCATGCCGTTCTGTAGTGGCTTGTTCCCCCTGACAGATTCCTGAAACTCAAGCTAACGTTTGGCTCAGCTTTGTATCCTCAGTGCCCATCCTCAGTAGATGTTCCATAAACATCTGAACTGACTTAAATTTGAATTCAGAAAATGTTATATATTACAGTGTGGCCAAAGATATTTTCCTTAAATGAATGTTCAGCTGGGCCCCATATGCTGGGCTACTCCTCACAAGGTCTTTGTAAATTGTGGGTACAATCCATCATCAGACATAAGCTTACAAAACATTTCTTTCCCCATTCAATGGTTTGTTTGTTTTTCATTTTCCTAAGTGTCTTTTAAAGAGCAGAAGCTTTAAATCTGATCAAGCACAATTAATCAGTCTTTTCACAGTTCATGCTTTTTACAATTTATATAAGACTTCCATTCCCAAGGGCACAAAGATCTTCTATATTTCTTCTAGATGTTTTATGGTTTTAGCTCTCATATTTAGATCTATAACTCATTTTTTGCTTATGGTGTGAGGTTAGGGACAAGGACCAATTCTATTTCTACATGAATATTGTTGTTCCAGCACCATTTATTGAAAAGACTGTTTTATCCAAATTGAACAGAGAGAAAGGACACACACTCTCACGTGTCTCTTCTCATAAGGGTCCTAATCCCATTCGCAAGGGGAGGCACCCTCCAAATACCATCACACTGGGGATCAGGCTTCAGCAAAAGAATTTTGGGGAGACGCAAACATTGCAGCTACTGTGGTCTGGAAATTTTTGTTTGGATGCTGGACATCATGAGTTTTAGATGGCTGAGGGCTGGAGTTTGTTGCAGTTCTTTAAATACTTTGGGCTTTGTTCTGGAATGTAGTTATATTATTGGGATCGAGTGGGTCATTCGAGAATCTCTCTCAAGCTTTGTTACAGCAGGTCTAGTGCAGCGTTTAACATTGGGTTCTGTTTGCCCCGTCCCTCCTGTGGTGGTACGCTTCTGAGGATGCTGTCTGATGCCCGCAGTATGGGAAGAGCTGCAGTCTGTCTGTGGGAGAGACCCATGCCCAGCCTGTGAGAGCTCTGAGAATGTTTCTACCCCTTGTTTCCAGCAGACCCTTGCCCAGTCTTGTGTTTTATCCTCTCAAGAACACCTCTCTGCAGGTATCCTAATTGCTAGGAGGGTGGCTCCCTCCTCTCTCACATCTTGCCCTACAATGTACAGGTCCTCTGGCCTCCTGGAACTCTGGCCCCTGTATCTTAACTCTGTGAGATTGCTACTCTGTCACGTTATCCCCTGGCTCTGGGATTGGAAACTGCTCCCGGTGTAAGCCGGGGGCTTCCCTGAGTTTGTAGCAAAGCTGACTTCACTTGTTCTCCTGTCAGGGAACATATGTCTGTCACCTAATGTCTGAACATTGTTATTTAATATATTGCATAGGTTTTTCTGGCTGTTTGCTGCAGTGGGGTAAATTGGGTCTCTGCTAACCTGTCATGGCTGGAGGCGCAAGTCTTGCCATTTTATTTTGATGGGTGTGTTCTGTCTGAGAGTCTGATTGACCTGTGTGTCTCCATATGTACTTTTGCAGCATGGGGGCTCTATATCATGCTTCCTCTGCACCCTCTAAACACTCATCACAAGTGTACCCTGCAGGCAACTGCAAAGTGCGGAGGGGGTCCCTGTCTCCATCCAGACATATCCAGAGCAGGGATAGAGAGGTGAGCAAGTGACAGCTCCAGGCATCAGGACAGAATGGGGTTGAGGCCAATGGTCCATGACTGTGTGAACGACAAAGTGAGAACCAAGTCACACGAGAAGTATGTCCAGAGAACCCTTCAGGGCGAGCTTTCTGTCATGCTGACTCCTCCTCAGATCTCGGGGATCAACACTGACTCTGCAGGGGACGACTGACCTGGCCCAGCGTGATGGGTGATGGGAAAGTGTCACCTTCTCCACCTGTGCTCCTGACGTCTGCATTTCTGTTGTTTCTCCCTCTTCTTGACCTTTCGAGGCTAAACGGCAAGGAGGCAGGATAGAGGAAGAGAATGAATGAGATGGCAGAAAGCACAGTTAACATGAATATCAGAGAATTGTAGGCGACGATCTCTCTCTCTCTCTCTCTCTGTCTCTCTCTCTCGGAAGTAGTAAAGCAGAATTCTTCTTCCTTTCCTTACTGAGTTTGTTTCAAACGACAGATTTCAGAGTCCCTCCTTCTAAGACTCCAGCCGCATCCTTCACTCGTCTCCTGGTGAATTTCTTGAGCCTGGCCCCATGCATCGCCCCTCCTCCCCCGGCACTCCCAATATGCTGCATGCTCAGCACATCCGTATGATAGCGGCAAGTCGACCTGGCCTGGCCGGTCACACGGTTTCACAAACACGCAATGCTCACGATTCCTTTTCAGCTGGCGCCGTACCGGTCATCTACTGCCAGCCCTCGGCCTGCAGTCTGCTCGTTCCCCAAGGACCCAGAGTGGGTCTGTGCACAGTCTCTCCTAACCACGCCAGCCTTGACCTTCCTTGCCACACTCTGGCTTCTGAGGATTATGATGTGTCTGCTTCAGTACATTAGTGGCTGTTAAATGGAGTGTACATTGGATATGCATATATATAACGTATATACATTCCTACTGCCTTTGCAGGCCAGACAGTCTTATTCAGTGTTCATGAAAGTGACCCTCACATTCAAGCTGAAACAAATTTCTGCCAGCGATTCTCATGTGCCACATGGTTGAAAATCACTAAACTGCATTGTAAACTATTTGCAGGCTAGGACTATAAATTCAAGATATTTTGGACCTACCTTCACTAAGTTTTGTCCAGAAGAATCTTGCTGACTGTACTGAAGTTAAATTTTGCAGGAAGATTTTTGTGCAGATCAAAATCTGTGGTGTTGCTGGTATCGCCCTTGTTGAAGCTGCAGGTCAGGAGTCGGCCATGTCTGGTCAAGCCCTTCATTTGTGTCATTGTCTAGGACCACCTGCAAGCTGCTAGGGCAGACCTGAGTAGCTGTCACAGAGACTATATGACTTGGCCCTTCACAGAGAGGCTGCTGGGCCCTGTCCTCAGTGGTTGTTTCTACATAGGTCGGTGTGCAGACGGTGTGGACAGTGTGCAGATGGACCAGAGTGCTTTAAATGGGTGCGGAGAACACTTGTCTTCACTGTGCTGCTTTGCTTTCTTTCCTCCTCAGATTCGCCTTTGTCCTGTGACCTCTGCTGGCGAGCCAGGGGCTTGAAGTCCCTTCCCTTCTACTCCAGGCACGGATTTCTGCCCAGGTCAAGTGTCGTGATGAATGTGGTGAGCATTTATCTTATGTTGGCTGGGAGTATGAATTCGGTCCATTGTGGATCCTTGAAAATTGCAGCCCTGCTAACTCTACCTTCGTTCATTTTCCAGGAACCAGAGAATTCCACCAGCCCCTACTATTTTAGTGACTATGATCTTGAGTTGAGCAGTACTGTGGATTATTCTGTGGATGCCTTAGTATGCAGTTTGCAGGAGATCAGGGATTTCTCCAGGCTGTTTTTGCCCATTGCATACTCCCTGATCTGTGTCTTTGGCCTTCTGGGCAATACTCTGGTGGTGATCACCTTCGCTTTCTATAAGAAAGCCAAGTCTATGACCGACGTGTACCTCCTGAACATGGCCGTGGCAGACATCCTGTTTGTCCTGACACTCCCCTTCTGGGGATTCCAGCACGCCACCGGTCAGTGGATTTTCAGCAACATCACGTGCAAATTGATGAAGGGCGTCTACGCCATCAACTTCCACTGTGGGATGCTGCTGCTGGCCTGCGTGAGCGTGGACCGTTACATCGCCATTGTGCAGGCCACCAAATCCTTCCGCCTGCGGTCCAGGACCTTAGCGCACCACCGGGCCATCTGCCTGGTGGTGTGGGCCTTGTCCATCCTGATCTCCAGCCCCACGTTCACCTTCAGCCAGAAGTACAACATGCAGGGCAGAGATGTCTGCGAGCCCAGGTACAACCCAGACTCCGAGCCGGTCCACTGGAAGCTGCTGGTGCTGGGGCTGCAGCTACTCTTCGGGTTCTTTGTCCCTCTGGTGTTTATGATGTTTTGCTACCTGTTTATTGTCAAAACCTTAGTGCATGCCCAGAACTCTAAACGGCACAGAGCCATCCGTGTGATCATAGCGGTGGTACTTGTGTTCTTGGCTTGTCAGATCCCTCACAATGTGGTACTGCTGGTGACCGCTGCCAAACTGGGCAAAGTGAACCGATCCTGCAACAGTGAGAAGCTGATGCGCTACACCGAGAACTTGACCGAGGTCTTGGCCTTCCTGCATTGCTGTCTCAACCCTGTGCTGTATGCATTTATTGGCCAGAAGTTCAGAAACTACTTTCTGAAGATCATGAAGGACCTGTGGTGTGTGAGAAGGACGCAGAAGGCCACGGGCTTCTCCTGCTCCAGGCTGTACTCAGAAACCTTCATCTCCAAGCAGAATAGCGAGACCGTGGACAATGATAATGCGTCCTCCTTCACTATGTGATGTGACCTGGGGCGTGCTGCGGACATGCTGGCAGACGTGACGCACGCATGCACACAAGGTGGAAACTCAGCAAAATCCCCGAGTGCCCACGGGACTGGAGTCGCTGCTGTCAGGCTGCAAGGGTTGGGCGGGCGCTGAGAGGCGGCATCTCCCAAATTCCCTTCAGCAGAAACACTCGGGGACTCTGTAGCCTCTTACAGCTGGCAGTCGCCAAAACAGCCTTTGGGAAAGGCTGAATTAAAGGGAATTGTTTACAAACACGAACATTTTCAGAAATAGTCATAAAACAGTCGTAGACTCCAATTTCTTGTGATCACAGCAGAAAGTCACATGGGTTGAAAAACCAACCAACCAACCAACCAACCAACCAACTAACCAAACAAACAAACAAACAAACAAATAAAAGCCCTTGTACAACTCATGTTAGGCAAAAGGTGCACATTTTATCCATCAAGATGTTTACTGTTGCTACTTATAAGCAGCTCATGGGCTGCCTCAAATTGTAGCTCATCCCCTCTGATGTACTCGACAAGCATGAGATTGCAAAAAGGCAGCAGAAAAACAAGCTTAGGAGAGAATAAGCTGGCAATATTGTGCGAAAAGACAGAAAAGGTAACTAGATAAGTATTAGGGACAGTTGTCACATGGATAAGGCCCTTCGGGCTGTGACGGGCCATCAGGAAAGTGGAGTGTGATGTATCTCTCGGCAATGGGTAATTCTCTAAAACCCCGTCAGACTGAGAGATCTAGGAAGATAGGCTGCCGACAACACATGTTCAGCACGCAGACGGGCTCAATTATGTGTTCAGCAAATCGCAGTGAAATTGGAGTTTAAGGTGCAGCTTAAAAATGAGGTCTTCACAATTTTTTTAAAAATATAATATTATTTCTTTTAAAAAAAGAACAAGGACAATTTACTGAGAAAATATAGCAAGAGTTTCTGTCCCATGTCCCCGGCGGAGTGGCAGGTGTGAGGCTGGACTCTTGGCAGGGCCTGCTGCTGGCTCACAGAGCCCGAACCCTGCTGGCTTCTGCTGCGGATTTTCAAGTGGTTTTACCTGCAGCCTGAGGGGAATCAGGAATCAGATTTCAACAATTCTCTTCAACTTCATAGAAGTCATGTTTGGAAGTGGTGTGTAAGTAGATGAACATTTAAGTGAGGAAATATGAGTGTGTGTTACAAAAAGACAGATATGCACTAGGGAAATACTGACCTGAACTGCAGACACACTGACGTGTTTAATACTGACAGACGTGCTCTTCGAAACTTTCTCTTGTTCTCGTAAGCTGTAAGTAGGCCTCTACATGAAATCCAAAGTGATACCTTCGCGTTCCAAGTCTGTGAGTTTAAAACATGGTCTAGGCTTTGCAAACTCAAACTACAGTGAAGTAGGAATTGCTTTCCAGCTGCAGCATTCTGTAAGGGGGGGTAGTGTTTGGGGAGCTCACATCCTTCGAACCTGCCAGTGGTTGACTCCAGGAATCAAGCACAGGAGGTGTTACTCAGATGCTCCTTTCACTGTGACCGGTGCGCGGAGACAGTGACGTTTCTATCCTGGCACAGAAGCACTTGCTTACTTGGCATAACTAGGACTTAAGCTCTTCTGTATAATTTAAATCTTCAGATAATTGAAGCTTACTCTTTGCAATAGCCCTTTAAAAGTTTCAGCCATAATGAATAAAAATGTTTCTAAATGTACCATACGTTTTATTTCGTTAAGTAGCATCTTTATTCCTCGCCGCCTCGGGCGTCGGGTACGTCAGCTGCATTGATAACGGTTTGGGGCTGCCACCCGTTGACACCCCGGGACTCAGCTCTGTGGGCATTTGCTCCTACGTGAAATGCCTCTGGATTGTTCTTTAACAATTCTTGTGTCTTTTCATCGATCTCCCCTTATCTTCTCTCACTGTCTGACTCTGGCTGCACCTCAAGTGTGGCTGCTGTTAGTCGCTCCTCCGGACTCTCTGCAAACATTATTTGGTTGTGTTTGGGGCATCGGCCATCCTGTAGTTAATAAAGTAATGGTGTACAGTGGCACACACTTATTACAAACACACAGGCCTGTGCTGATGCATAATCACGTCGATTTGTGCCGCCCAGAGACAATTCCTCCTGGTCCCTGCCAGAAAGAGTTGAGAAGGTCTCAATCAGTTGTTTCTGGATACATGAGATTTCACCATACACGTATATGAATCTGAACAGAGGTGGAGACTGAGGCACTGACGTATCATCTTGCAAATTGCACACCTTGGTGATAGGCTCTTAAGTACTGTCGTGCAAGTTGCACGCTGATTTGCTTCTGGGGATGGACAGGCTAGTTTTTAAATGAGGCCAGGAAAGCACGATATTTTCAAACCGTTTTTAGATTTCTAACAGAGTGCTGATTGCACAGACTCTGGCCTGAGTGAACACATGTATACACTTGTAAAACACAAGTACATCCGTTTGCTGGAGCCACCATCACAAAGAGCTGGAAGTCCAAGGTCAAGGTGTGGACACGTTGGTTTCTCCCAAGGCCTGTCTCCTTGGCATGCAGACGGCCACCTTTCACTGTGTCCTCAAGTGGTTTTCCCCTCTGTGTTCCCACATTCCTGCTGTCTCTCTCTGTGTCCTCACGTCCTCTTCTTATGAGGACCCAGTCATACTGGACTCGGGCCCACGCGAAAGACCTCATTTTACCTTAACCACCCGTGTAAAGGTCTTATCTCAATGTGGTCACATTCTGAGTACTAGGGATTTAGAACTTCAATATAGGAATTTGGGGGGGGGGAACATAATGCAGCCCATAAACACTAATTTTCTGAAGGTAGAACAAATCTTCATATTAAAATTTACTTCAAACACTTAAGAATTCATTTCCTGGTAGTTTCCTCCTTCCTGATAAGTTGTGTTGCAAATTATCGTTCCCACATCAGTTTTTTTCAGTTTTCTAGACTACATTCTACCCCCATAGAATGAAGACGACAAAGGACACATGGTCTCAGGTCACACTGCAACTACCTGTTAACCTGTACAGCCACTAGGCTGCATCCAACACCCACTACTGTGGGTGTTACACTTCCTCTGAGAAAGTCTTCAGTGTCATGATTCCAGGGGCCAATCTGCTATCCTCCTTCGTGCCCCGGGAGGGCTTCTCCCCCCGATGCCAAGTTTCTGCAGTACAGTTGGCATTTCCCCAATCCCGGTGGCTTCCATACTCAATGCAGACACCGCCCTCTCTTCTAGGGGACCTCAGAACGGTGGGCAGCAGAAGACTGCCATGGCAGGGTCCCCCATTTGTACACCCAGGGCAGTCCTGGCTCCTGACTCCAGGGTGGCCTCTTGTCATAATCCAGTCCCTACAGCACCGCATAGCTTGCCTCCCAACTCCGGGAAGAACGGCGGTGGCTCATGTTCTGTCAGACTAGTCACATCAGCAACCCCCTTCCCCCACCCCAACCCTGAGAAGTGCATCTCCTCTGATGTGGTCTGTACGCTGTCTTGTGCTCAGGGATTTGACACATCGGGGAGGCTGTAGCATGCAGAGCTCAGAGTGACTGGCTGTGACTTCTTTCACATTCTGTGATTCAGGATGTATGCTGTAACACTCACTGCAAATGGCCAGATTGCAATCTGACGATCTTCCTTGAGTTGCATTTGGTAGAATAATAATTTTCCTGATGTCTTATTAGGTAAACCCATAAGAGAGCTAAAGCAGGAGCTGTAACTTTTCTTTTCCCTCGGTCTGTTTCTCTTGCCTCAGACTCCAGGCAGGCAATCCAGGATGGCCAGCAGCGTGCGGTTCTCCTCAAGTCCAGGCTGTCCTCATGGTCCAAGGGGGCTGCTGTAGCTCCTGCCATCACATTTCCATTCTAGTAACAGGAGACAAACGGGAAAGCAGGTGGCCTTTTCTCTCAGGGCACAACTGACACTTGTGGAAATCACGTCTCCCAACCTCTTGGCCTTAATGTAGTCATGTGGCCAAACCAGGTGAAAGAAAGTGTAAGAAATGCCGGCCGCCTGGCAGCGCTGTGTCCACAGACGGGCCATCACAGCGGACACCGGGACCCGGGTCAGTGTGCGGAGGGGAGCGGGACTCCAGTGAAAGCAGCACTCACTTCAGAAGAACGGAGGCTGTAAGAGTAGGAAATGTTCCAGCTGCAGGAAAAGAAGGAGCACAAAGGCGGGTTTGTGGGACGTGGGCTCCACAGCCCTGAGGGCCCCTGAGCGGCCTCTCCTCCCACGTTTCCGTGGTCACCAGTATCCGGAGCCTGCCCTCGGAATGGTCAGAGCGCTTATTTGGAATTAAGGCCAGTATTCGAATAAGAAAGGTCATTTTCTGCCTCCATTTGTAATAGTAACAGGATTCCTGAATTAAAGATGACTTCCGGGACCCTTTCTCAGAACCTGTTACGTAAGCGGAGGAGGTGGCACGCTGAGCGTGGACACAGGCCTTCAGGGAAGCGGGGCTGGGAAGGTGAACATCGCATGGTGACCCCTCGACGGGGCGCTGCCGCCCTCTGCTGGGGACGCTGCACGCAGGCACGGTCCCTGCAGACAGGGTCCCTGCAGACACGGTCCCTGCAGACAGGGTCCCTGCAGACACGGTCCCAGCGAGCGCGCTCTCCAGGATTTCACACCGCTAATTGGCATGTAGTGCAGACCTTTATTTACATTAATAGAATCTTACACTATAGCCTCTAACAACGAGTATAAGCTCCTTAGAATAATTTTTTAAGTTTAAAAGTCTTACTGCAATATTGCTGCAATTCAGTTTTTTTCTTATTGCCTTTAATATTCATATAATAGTAGATTGGCTCCTTCATATTTTTCTTTTTTGCTTTGTGACTATCTATGTTTTGTTTCAGTGTGTGTGTTTGCTTGTGTGTTTGCTTTGGTTATAGCATATGCACGTGTTTATGAATGTGTATATATATGCATATATGTGATTTGGTAAATAAGGTATCTATATGGATAGTAGGACAATTTTTAGGGTATAATAACCAATAAAGACAAGATTTTATTTTAAAAGATGAGACATAATCTCACCAGAAATTATTCTAAAAGTCTAAAATGAAGCAATCTCATTTTTCCAGTTTTGTTAACTCCAGGTGCGTCTGAATTTGTTTTGCCCCAGTTATTAGGTCAGCAGGAATAGGGCGAGTCCGCATTCCTCGAGGATTGTTACTGCATCTGGTCTGCATGGCGTGCCGGGTGGGGGTGGGAGGGGTGCTCCATGTGGAGAAACCTGCCAAAGGCTGACATTGGCGCTCCGTATCCAGTCTCGGAGCGCGTCCTTGCCTTTGGAAAAAGTGCTCTCAACGAGCTGTTCCTCAGCCGTCTACAGCACTGACTTCAAATGACTCCCACCCAACAGCAAGTGGCCACAGCTAAAGGTGAATCTTGAGAGCCACCAGCAGTGTCCCCCACCCCCGCCCATGACCCGGCTTCTGGCCTCGCTCAGTAAGTTGGGGAGCAGAGCTAAGGGGTCACCACCATGGAAATGGCCAGGACCTCGTTAGCTATCTCATCAGCAGTTTGCCCCTTCTTATCGATTATTCTTAATCAGCTACAAATGACCTGTTTCTATGGTGGAGACAGGTGCCCCCCCCCCCCAGATTGGCTCTTCCCGGGCACACAGCCTCCTCTGGCATGCAACTCTGTTTTAAACAGATGCTGAGTGTAAGGGCACTGCATCGTTTCTAGGTCTGGCCCACAAAGATGCCGAGCATGTGTTTCCTCACTTTTCTCTGTTAGCTGGAAAGGAACTGACCCCAGGTGACCTTAGAAGCCAGATGTTGCAAACAGCAGAATCTGCCTTAGTCTGAATTCCCATGGATTCTACTCCCCAGAGCTCCTAGATGAACGAGCAATTAAATTCTATTATGTTTCAGCCAGCCTACATTTTATTGTTCTCTCTCCACAATTGAGCCAGTCCAAGGGGTGCGCTCCCTCTGAACTTGATGGTTCTCCTACAGAGAGTCACCTTCCGCCCCTGCAGGCTCTCCTACTCTCTTCCACTCACCCATTCTGACTTCAGAGTCCGGGGTCAGGGGAGAGGCGACGCAGTGACAATCTGCACAGCTCCACCAACTCCCACCCACGCAGAAGGTCCTCAGGCCCTGCCATCCAGGTGACGGGTCTCTGACAGGATTCCTTGATTCCACATTTCCTCTGGCCTATGGTTTCAGTGAAGAATAGACTTAAAATTGAAGTTGTGACAACTCCGTGGCTACAGAACGGATTTGTGCAGCCCTGGGTGTGTTTTCCCAGGATCCCGTTGTGAGGGTTCTTCTTAGTCTCTGAGGACAGTAATAAGCATTTTCTGATTTTCAAAGAGGAATTTCTCCACTTCGCACCCATTGGGATGGCTGCTTTCAAAACACACAAAGAAAAGCCCCAGAAAATAACAGAGGTTGGTGAGGATGTGGAAAATGGGAACCCTGGTGCCCTGTTGGTGGGTTTGTAAAATGCTGCAGCTGCTGTGGAAAATATGGCGGTTCCTCAAACGAAAAGCTAGAATGTTACGTGATCCAGCAAGTGCACTTCTGGTCACACACAGAAAAGTGTCGAAAGCAGGGTCTTGGGGAGATGTGTGTGCACCCATGTTCACAAAAGCAAGAGATGGAAGCGCCCCAAGTGTCCGCCGAGGGGTGAATGGACAACCAAATGTGCAACATCCATACGATGGAGTATCACTCAGCCTTAAACAAGAAGGAAATTCTGACACAGGCTACAACATGGATGAACCCTGAAGACATTATGCTCAGTGAAATAAGCCAGTAGCAAAAGGACAAATACTGTATGATTCCACTTCTATGGGGGACCTGAAATTCATAGAGACAGAGAATAGCATGGCGGTGCCAGGGGTTGGGGCAAGGGCACGGGGAGGCACTCAGCATGTAATGAGCGGGTCTCAGGTGTGAGCTTGGGAGGGTGAAGAGTTCTGCAGGTGACTAGGGTGACGACTGACGACAATGTGAATGCACACAGCGCCTTCGAGCTGGACACTGAAAAGTGGTTGAGGTGTCAGTTGTATGTTATGTACATTTTACCACAACTTAAAAAGAGGCATTTTGAGGATGACAATTGTTTGGGGTCTCTATGAACACTAGCAGTATGTTCCAGAAGCCTATGAGAGTCACATGACACATTTCACAGCCCCCAACCAAGCCCACAGGCTAACATGGAGTCCCTTTGTTATCCCAACCCCTAAATAAATCAAAACTGTTGACTTGACTGTTGGCTGAAATGATTATAAAAATATAGAAAAAAATCTTTATCCAATAAATATGAAAATTATTACATTTTCATTTGCATTAGCATCTTTCTAGAAGATTCCTTAAGAGACAATTTTAAGTTTGCCAATGGACTCACACTTTTAAAGTGTATTTTTAAAAACAACCTATTAAATAAAGTTAACTTGTTAATTTTAAATCAGGGTAATTTGTTCATTTATTTATTATTTATTCCACATGCTTATTAAGCACCTACTGTGTACCAGGCCCTGGGCAAGTGCTGGGGATGCAGAATGGACACGGTTCCAGTTTGGAGGTGCTGGCGTGGGGTGGGGGGCGGCAGCCATGAGCTCCGCAGGATGGCCTTTGGTGGGGAGCGAGTGGCCACCATGCTGGGATGTGGGGTGCTGGCAGCGAGGGTTCACGCTGCAGGCAGGTCAGGGGCTGGACCAGAAAAGGCAAGTAGGAATTTTGAAGACAAATGGGACTGGAACATTCCATGCAGGATGCCTGAACCTGCAGGCTGGTATATGCCAAGGAGGAGCCAGTGGCTGGCTGGATTCTGGAAAGAGAAATGAGATTAGCAGTGTGAAACCAGCAATAGCATTTTCTGAACAGGAGAGAAATTTGTCGCTCAAGCCGACATTTGGGCTCTTGGCTGCCCTTCCCAGATATGCCAGGATTCCGGCAATGCTGAGATTGACAGGACTCACAGACCACACTGCACCTGCTGTATTACAGGAAGTGAGCCATGGAGAAAAGAAACTAAAACTTGCTACTGACAGCAAAATACTGTGGTTCTGCGGCCCATCATTTACAGACTGCCCACACTTTCCTTTTGAGTCATTTCCTTACTCAGAGAAAATCATTTGGAGAAGAGTAAGAACCTCGTTACTCCATCTCTTTAAAGAAGAAACCACGTGGGCACAGGACTGCTGGGCGTCCTTGACGACAGTGATGGGACAGAGCGCCAAAGACACCCTCAGAGATGGGCGGTCACAGAATCCTAAACAAAATATTGTCCACTTCACAGGGTGTGGACTAAAACCCGAGTCAGACAGCACCCTGACAGAAAGCCTGGAAAGGACTTGCCAGAAAGGAAGAATGGTGGTAACCCTTTAGCTGGGCAGAACGTTTTGACACCCAGTTCACTGAGCGCCTGCCCTGTGCCAGGCTCTGTGCTGAAAATGTGCGGGGAAAGCTTTGTCCCCAAAGGGCGCAGTCCGGCTAGGAACGAAAACAAAGATAATAGAACAAAGTGATGAGTCGAACATAGCAAAGTCACACCTACTGAGTGTGCATCACATGCCAGGCTCTGTGCTCAACATTTTATTCATTATCTTATTGAATGCCCATAATACTCCCACAGGTTGGTTTTTATTATCCCCATATTACAGAAGAAGGAAGTTCAGGGAATTTTGGTGATTCGTCCCAGGTGGCAAAGCAGGAAGTGACAGAGCAGGATTGCTGACCTAAAGACCTAGACT
The DNA here is from genome assembly GCF_964194185.1 of Rhinolophus hipposideros. Taxonomy (NCBI): domain Eukaryota; kingdom Metazoa; phylum Chordata; class Mammalia; order Chiroptera; family Rhinolophidae; genus Rhinolophus; species Rhinolophus hipposideros. The sequence continues at coordinate 1,980,821 of NC_138049.1, read as the reverse complement.
TTGGCCCCTGATCTCAGCCCTGACTCCCCAGTAACAGGATCAATGAGGGAACTTCAAAACTACCAGTGCCCAGGCCGCTCCCCAGGCCAGCCGAGTCAGCACACAGGGCTCGCTGACACATCTTGGTTTTCCCCAGGCTGTGCGCTGAGTAGGCCCATGGCTGGGCAGAGAGGAGGGCCACCGGCTGTGCCCAGGAAACTGTGACAAGACCCTGAGAGGCAGTCACTGTGATGAGACTTCCCCCTTTTGCCAGTGAACATGAGAGCAGGGGAGGGGCCGAGTGCAGCCAGCTTCAGTGTCAGGGAGGCAGGCAGCGTCCAGGGAGGGGGCAGGAGGAGCCTGTGTTTGGGACGCAGTTAGTGCCCAGTGCTGGCCCACAAGCCTTGCAGATAGTTGGTGCGGGCTGGCTTTATCTCATGTCTGTCAGGTGACATGTGACTTCACAGTGTGGGTTTACCTGTGTAGACAGTTACAGACCTCCATGTCCCACGGCAGAAAAATTGTTAAGAAACATCTTCTGGGAGATTTTTGGGTGGTCAAGTAAAGATGCCTGTGGGGAATTAATCATAATATGGAAAATGTTTATGTGACATGTTAAGTTTTTTCTTTGTTGTTTTTTTTTTTTTTTTTAAAGGGGCGTTTAAGATTGTACATGCAGTAAGATCAAGGGAAGAAAAACAGACTTTTGTTTCTTCAGCTGGAAGGGAAGCAACCAGGCAGTGTTGAATGTGTTCACACCTGAGAATTTTATTCAGACATTTTACATCTTCATCTGCTCTCATGTCCCTTCTAAGCCCTCTGAAATTCTACTGACTTCGGTGGAAATGAAACGTGAGACAGCATGGTGTTGAAACGCATTTCCCTGGGAACACTGAATGCATTATTCTCCCGTTGTCAGGCTGTCACGTACTTCATGAGCACAAGAGTGGGGACACGCTCAGGGTTCAAGTTTGTCCTGAGGAGGAGCCTCCCTGGTAGGCAGACAGCTCTGGGAGTGGCAGTGGTTTTACCATTTTCTATAGCCTAACACCATGGGTTTTAACCTTCAGTATTACAGAGGTCGTGGGGCCATCCCCTGGGGAAAGCAGTGGTGTCTGCATATGAACAGTAATTACAGGTGCAGCTCCAGGCAAGGCTGCCAGGTGTGGAGCTTAGGGGACCCGTGTCATTACGAAGCAGACCCTGTGCTTCCTCTGAGCTCTTTGGGGAATCCGTTTTGGGGACCATGCTTCCAGATTTGAATGGAGAATAGGAGGTAAGGCAGTTAGGAAGTTAACGTCTGAAATCCTTTGTCACCATCATGAGCTACAAGTTTGGGACATAATGTAAGAGGAATGAGACAAAAAGATCCATCTGTTGCAGGCGTGTCCAGGGGTTGGGGGTGGAAGCCGTACCCACTTTCTCTGCAGTGGTCTTCCAGGGCCCCAGGGACCTTCTGCATGAGTCATGCCACAGTACTGGGGGGAAAGCACCACTGTACAGGTAATTTGGTAGCTCCCACTGTGTGTTTCTCCCAGGATGCAGAAAGTATTGTGACTTTTTTATAGCAGAGGAAGCAAAGTGAGTTTTAAAGGCATTTGGATATTCAAATTAAAAAAAAAGTTCTAGAGGCAAGTTTGAGACATTTAGTAGGAAAGTATTTCTTATAATAAACTAGGGAACTAGCTGTATTGTCTTTGATGTAATGTACAATCTACACAAATGAAGTGAACATTTATCAAACTAAAGACATCATGTGCCAAATAGAGCTGAGTAGGGAAGACAGCTTACACACCGGAACCTCTTTGTAGAACTCCAAAGCCCCCTTTCCCAGGTCAATCATCACACATCTGTGCAAGAGATGGGACAAAAGCACAGAGTTTCTGCATTTACAAACTGCAGAAAAGGAAAAGGACTCACGAGGGCCAGCTGGAGTCAGAAGAATACCAGCTTCCAGCCCCCTCTCTCCCACTACTGATCCATCAGTGTGCCTTTCTTCAGGTGTGCGTATGCAGTGGCTGCCTACGTTTTCAACTGAGCAATTTAGCCTGCAGTGTAACTGCGTCCAAGGGCTTCCTAATTTTGGTTTGCTGCTCTATTGTGTACAGTAGCAGAAGAAAACCCTGGTAAATACAATAAAGCACAGCATTTGCTGCTGTTTTGCCCATGTTTATAGCTGATCTTTGTAGCGCCGTCTCAGGCTTCCTTTTCTTCCAGGATCGTAGCTACTGGTCATTCTTACTGAGCTCCCAGGCATTGCGCTCCAACACGGGGCTGGGGGAGCGGGCTGTCCTACTCCTCAGGAGTCGGAGTGTCTGAGGTCGCAGCCCCGAGCCTTGGTGTCCTGCCCTGACCTCTGAGGGTAGAGAAGACCTTGCGGTACGAGTGCCTGAACGCTGGGTTGGAGAAGCAGTACACCACCGGGTTCAGTACGCTCTGCAGGCAGGTCAGGCTGCTGGCCACGTCCGCCGTGTGCTCCAGCGCCCTCAGGACCCTGCAGCTGTGCACCCCGCGGACGATGGCCAACAGGCTCTGGGCCAGGAAGCTGGGCAGGAAGCACAGCGTGAACAGCACCACGACGGCGGCCACCAGCGCCCGGGCGCGCTGCAGTTTGGGCTGTCTGTCTGGGTCTCGGAGCCGCGTCTGCCTGCAGGGTCCTGATGATGCCAGCATTGCAGAACAAGATGAGGCTGAAGGGAAGAACGAACTGGAGGAAGGCGAGGGCTTCCTGCCACGTGAGGCTGAAGGAGGCACCCCTGCTGGCGTCAGACCTGGGGCACTGGGCCTCCGAGGTGAACAAGCTTTGGTGGGTGAGGGCGACCATCAGGAGCCAGATGAGGCCTGAGACTCCCCGGGCCCCTCGCGAGGACAGGAGGTTGACCTTGAGCCGAGGGTGGACCACACGGAGGTACCGGTCCAAAGCAACGGCGGTGAGGAAGGCGACACTCACCTGGTGGCTGAGGGTGTGCAGGAACAGCAGAGCTCGGCAAGACGCGCGGCCCCAGCCCCAGGTCTTGTGTCTCAGGAAGAAGGCCACGTGGAAGGGCAGGCAGATGGCCAGCAGGAGGTCTGCGACCGCCAGGTTGAACAGGTAAACAGCATATGGCCGCCACACCTTCAGGCGGTAGAAGAAGGTCCAGAGCGCCACAGCATTGCCCAGCAGGCCCAGCGCGCCCTCCAGCAGCAGAAGTGTGGCCACAGACACCTCCACGGCGTCACTGTGCGTGGAGCAGTTAGCGGGGTACATGTCGCTGCCAGGCTGCTGTGGTCCCCACGCGAAAGCAGCAGAGTGCCGAGAACCAGTCCTTTGTTAGACTCGTCCCCACGAAAGGACACAGACAGCCTTTCCCTGCAAAGATCACATGAGTTCTGCATTTTCTCAGCAAGGGAAAATGCTGAAGCAGCATCAGAATAGAGTTAAAAGCAAAATAAAACTTGTCTGGGAATGAGGGTCAGTGGGAGAGGCAAAACAACAACAACAAAAAAACCCTTACAGGTTCATTCTGTTTTGTTTTGTCTTAAAAAAGGGGAAATTCTGTTTCACTTCACATCATCCGGCGTTAAATTAAACCACCAATGTCCTAATAATATCTGGGTGAGCAGAGTTGCTGCAGAAGGAACTGGAAATGTTTAATCACATGAAGACTTTTTTTGTCTTTATAAAGTTAAAATAATGATGGAAACAAAAAGATCTTTCTCCAGTTTGAATATGTTTTGTGCGGGAGCTCTGCTTTTCACAAATCAAGGACCCTTCTGCACGTGACTCAGTTTTACACACTGGTAAGTCAGGTCTCGTTCCTACATTCACCTGGAAGAGGATGGGGAGGGCCTGGCCATTTCATAGTTGACCATTTTTACTTGTACTTGTATTTAGTCAAATTTTATTTTCTGCTGAGTCTTCCCTTCTCTCCCACACGACCTGGATTACCTTCTAGACCCCTGGGCTTTGGTGCTGAAAGCCTTGTAAAATCAATGGTTGGTCAAGATGCATACGACCCACCAGAAAGTCAACTCCACGAGCCCAGTGTCATGCTCTGTATGTCCAGTGACAAAGCAATGCTGGTCAGTTAATATTGAATGAATCCAGTCATCCCTACCCACAGCTGACTCTCACTCACCTTGGTTAGTTCATCCTGGTTTGGGCTTTGGAGTCAAATGGACTATAGTTCTAGTTCTGGTTTCTCCACTTAGCAGCACTGTGGTTTGGGGGAAGCAAATGAATATCTGTGTACCCCAGCCTCTCTACCTGAGAGGTGAAAGTGATAATACCTGCTTGCAGGGTCATTGTGAGTGTTTAGGATACAGGGAAAGCACTTTACAGCGTATCTGGGACATCGTGGGTGGTTGACACATTTTCTACAGTTGTTTATGACAGTGTTGTGTGCTCTCCCATATTACTGCGGTGAGCCATGCCACCACGGGTGAAGTAGGACCAATTCTAAGCTCTATGTTATGGGTGAGGAAGTGGAGCCACAGAGACGTTAGGTGATTTGCTGACCTTCAGGAGAGCTTCCCAGCCCAGGGTCCAACCAGAGTTTTGACCTTGATGCTCAGCTGATTCCCAATCGGCAAGAGCTTCACTCTGTGTTCGTAAAATGTCCACGTCTCTGGAAGCCCACCAGGGCTATTCATTTTCATGATGTTTCAGGTAATTTGACCTGTATATCTTCTTGCTTTAATTTTACCAGGGTTACCTTTCCAACTGGACCACCAGCCCACATATCGCCCCATCTCTGCGTCATGCAGGTTCACTTGCTTCTTTGTTTTCTGAGAAGGTGCATTTGGAGGGTCCTCCAAGCATCAGGAATTGTAGAAATGTCCCAACTAGCACAGCCACAGTGATACCTATGAATGAGGATTTGCCAGCCATATGCCCATTATAAATAATTTCGGGAAGTGCAAAAGGTTGAGATACAGCCATGAGTTCCAGGCGAGATCTGGCTGGAGACCATGAGCCATCTCTAAAAATGCCATCGCACACAATGATACGCAGAAGAGCTGGTAACTAACCCAGATCTTCATAAATGCAGGAGAGAAATGGATTAAATCTCTTTCTCTCAACACATTGAAAACTTTGACAGACTGTAAAAGCTACTCTTTAATTACAAATTTCAATTTATGCCAAAACATTCTAAATTGTAGATATTCTAGTTCAAGAGTTAGCAGAAACATTAATAATCACAGTTTCCTTTTAAATATAGGAGATCAAAGTTAAAACAAATTTTAAATTCTTCTATTTCTCAGCATACTGATTAACTTTCCTTTCTTCTAAAAGATTGAATTGTCCTTTATTTCCTTTCTTTTAAAGTTATAATATTTGAGCTTCTCTCTTAGGGATATTGTTTTATTAAATCTTATTATCCCCAGAAACTCTATTTTCAATCACCACTACTATTTTTTCAATACTCCTCCTATTTAGGAAACTTCTGTCTTTATTTTTTATGGTATATATTTTATTTACACGCCTGCTCCTAAATTTAAATGAAAATGGAATCATTGCTTTACAACCCACACAAAAATTGAATTCCATCAATTTTTCCTTTCCAGTTTTTCTCTTATGCCTGAAAATTACCAGAAGGAAGACTCTGACTTAGATTTCCCTGTTACTTGCTATGAAGTTAGCCAGCTGTGAAGTCTGAAGGGACAAGACAGTCCCCACAAGACCGCCCCTCTCTGCTACCAGCTGTAAGTTTGACGGTCCCCAAGACCACCCTGAGGTTTGCCAATAGTCTAGAAGGACTCCCAGAGCTCACAAACATTGCTATATTTATTGTCGTGGTTTATTACAGAGAAAGGACGCAGCCGAGGGTCCACTGAGGGAGCAGGGCCATGGGACAGAGTCCTGGAGAGCACTCAGTGTGGAGCATCTGTGTCCTTTCCCCGCGGTGCTGACAGTGCTACTGTCCCAGTATCGATGTGTGACACGTTCAGAGTGTCACCAGGGGAGACTCCTGAGACTCGGTGTGCAGAGTCTTTACTGGGGTTCACATGTAAGTATGGCTGACAGCACGCCCGGCCAGCCTCTGCCTCAGCCCCTGTGGAGGTCCAGCTGACACTGTGTCACCACAAGTTCCTGCCCACGTCACACTATTAATGGCTAGTCCAAGGCCCCTGGCAAACACAGGCGCCCCTACCAGGCGTGACATTCCCGGGGCTTCCAGATGACTTCGTAGCCGCTGAGGGCAAAGGTCAGACCTCTTTGGGGGCAAAGTTAAATTCTTCACTACACACTTACTTACTCAAAACATTTTAGAATTCAGTCTTATTCATGTGCTGAGAATATGAATACTTTCAATTCTTATAAAACTTCCAAACTTTTAAGAGACATATTCCAATGCGGAAGATCCATGAGGAAGCCAATTTGTAAAGAATAACATGACAAAATTAGGTAAAAGTTTTAACCAAAGTGGGGGTGGGTAGGAGTGGGGACAGGGCAAGAGCAGGAACATGACATGGCAGCTGAGCACCAGGGTGAGGGCTGAGATCCGGGCAGGGAAGGTGCTGCCGTGTGCACACTTGGGAAACGTCTGCAGCACATTGGAAGGGCCACTGACTTTCCTCACTCTTAGTGACTTTTTTGTAGATGCTCAAAAATTCCTGACGTTTCGCTTTCTCTTCCTGCTCCCATATCCAAGCAGCTGCCAATCCCGGGACTACTGTTTTTCCTCCCACTAAGGAACGGCTAGGTCACCTCGCCTGGCACCACTCACCTCTGGCCTGGGGAGTAAGGGGGGGGGGCGAACCTTGGGAGAAAGGAGCTGTGGCCACTTCCAGCAATAGTGGAATCGCTTCAGAAAAAGAAACTACAGTGTCAGGGATCAGAAGTCACAAGGATGCGACAGAGTCCTGCGGTGCTCCTGAGTGCTTGCTGGAGTGTGTGCTTTGGGAGAAAATAATTTCAGCAGCCTCCGAATAGTCCTACAACGTGCATATCATCCGAGGACTGGGCTAGTGATGTGACCAGTGTTTCACGCATAGGAAATCACTTCGGAAATAATTTACTGTTATAGAAAAAGATTTAATGCCACAAAAGTAAAATCTCAATATACATTGAATAATTGTAGTCACACTCCAACCCTGGGTCAAAACATGAAGTGCGCCAACCTACCTCCGAGGAAAAAAGCTTTTGTTGTGTTTGTCACTTTTTATTTTTAATACAGGTTAAAATTACACATCACGTTTCAAACTCAAAATGATGGAAAACCCCTGAATGGATCTTCCAAAGTGAACACACAAGAGGAAGATGTAGCCAGAAGTAAAAGTGACAGCACCTTCTCAGTAAGTAGGGCCAGGATTTTAATGGTGTTCCTTCAGTTTCACTGTTACTGGAGACACTGATGTAACACACCAGCACTGGTATTCCTTGTAGTTTTGTGTGAAACTGGTCATTTTAAATCATGTCACCTCCGGGATCCCACCCCACACATCGCAGGGAACAGTTCTTGAGGAAACAGTCAGAACCATCCATCTTTGACCCAGAACACGCACAGTAGGAGCAGATAGGTTTCTGAAGGCCAAAAAGAGCCACAGGAGAGAAAGAAGGCAAGCCCGGGGATGGACAGGCCACCTCCGTGAGTGGGCACATGGTCTCCTGGCCCCAGGTCCTGGCCAGAAGGCCGGCCTCTCCAGAAGTGGGCTGGGCTAATCTTCGCCATGTGAGTGGTGGCCGGAGCAGTGCCGAGGAGAGGTTGTGAGGAGCCCAGGGACCCTCCAGGGCAGCCGAGGGCTGCAGAGCCGCTGGCAGGGGGCGTCCTCAACACAGGCAGCAGTGGGGCAGGAGTGACAGAGAGCCTCTCCTCATCAGGAAACTTGCTCCCTTTAAAGGACACCAGCGAGGCCCCAAACGGACCCAGGTCCCTCATGGGAAGGCCCCTGCCAGTACCTGCCAGCTACCCACTTGGGGCCTCACGACTGGGCCACGTCCTGATTGGAGGCAGAGAAAACCCTCTGGGCAGGGAAAAGCAACGTTTAGAATGTTCCATGAAGATTCAGCAGGTGCTGTTTGATTTTAGAGATGACCATTGATGCCCTTTGGTGAGGATTTGAAGGGGTGGTCATAGGGCAGTCGGTGATTTAGAATGAAACAGTTTCATAAATGTTCCTTCAAGGAAAAAAAGTATTGTCTTTTATTAAAAGAACAAAAACAAAACAACAACAACAACAACAAAAACAAACCCGTATTAAACAGTGCTGAGAAGATCCCACTTGTTCCATTTTTGGACTTTTTGAGGTTCTTTCAGACACAAATGGTTATGAAAGCATTTACCACCGTTTCACTGTGTCCGGATCAGAACTGTTTGGTTTAAAATGGTACAATGGAAAACCAAACATACACCCAAGGAGAGAGACTGCGGTGAGGAACCCTGGGCACCCAGTCCCCAGCCCCGTCCAGGCGCACTGGGGGCCACCTTGGTCTCCAGAACTAACATTTGAAGCTTTTGTCTCTCCCGTAGAGGTAACATTCGCGCCTTAGATTCAAGGACTGCAAAACGGCATGTGGGGCAGGAGACTTCCGTCCTGTTTGCTTCTGTTTGGCACGGGTTGGGGGCGTTTTCCAGCGCGCCCACTATTTGGAACTGATGGCGCGCGTGTGCTTTGACATCAGGCTTGGATGGCCACGACTGTCACCATGACCGCCACCTACAATCCTGAGTCCATGCTGTGGCGTGAGTGTGGCCTCAGATCATGTTCGGCCTAGGGAGAGAAATGAGGTGTTTATCTCTAAGTCAGCTTTTCACCATTTCACCGCAAGTCCCCAGAGCGACAGCCCGAGGTCCTGTGAACGCATCCTGAAGCCGCCTGCCCTCGCTCTGCCAGGCTGCCTGTGTCCGCGCTGTCCAACAGGAGCCATCCCGCGGTGGGCTCCCTCGGCCTCCTGCATGGAGCTCTGCTCCCTTTCCCTGGCAAAGCATCACCGCAGGCTCAGACTGCCCGCCACCGAATCAGACACACTTGAGGGTACCCCAGGAATCCTCCTGGAACAGGGTGCCTGCAGGCCTGGTGGCGGGGGTGGGTGGGGGGAGGCAGAGCCGCAGTGGCGTCCAGAACGGCTGCATGAGGCTTACCAGGCCTCCCCTGCACGTCCAGCAGGGGCCCTGTTGGTGGCAGGGCTATAGGACAGACAGCGAGACTATCAAACACCACGGTCCAGAGCAATGGGCACACGGCTGCTCCTGGCTGACAAAGGCCAGTCGAAGGAGAACGTGAGCTTGCAAATGTGGGACTAGAGTGAGGGCTGGTTAGCAGATATCTGGGCACCCAGGAGTCCCGGGTCACTTCCACTGTGCAGGACGCATGTGTGTGCACACTGCCTAAATCTCTGATTATCACACACACAGGAGTTTCCATGAGAAATGATGGCTAACGTTTAACCTTGAACACTGACCCTCCCGCTGATTCCTCATCTCTTATCACAAAAATCACAGGGACGACTTAGATGGCATCGTGTGAAATGACGAGATTCTGAAGCAATTCCTCCTGTTTAAACTTGGAGTGTCTTATATTCTCCTCTTGAACATCTCTTCTAGCAAGTAGTTTGCTTTGACATCAAAATGCGGTTTATATTTCTTCAAGGATAAGTACTAAGAGGATAAATTTTCACTATATATCGTGTATTGAGAACTTGATATTAAACCCATTCTTTTTGTGAGTTGGGAGGGGAAAGTTTTCCATCTCCAGTTCCCTATGTGGGTAGGTATATTCCACTGACTATGAGCTTACTATATTCAAACAACATATTAGTAAATAGTTAATTATAATTTAATCTTACATAATCATAAAGCTTGGTAGTGTATTGGGGAGTGTGCCCAGGGTGTGTGCCCCTTTCGGACAGGGAGTCAGTTTAGAATCAACCCACTGGTTCTTGTTTTTCTGACATGGGGTGGGAGGGGCCATGAGCAGCTTTGGGGGGGACATGGCCGAGAGGGACAGGATCCTGGCCCAAGTGACTGCTATGGACTAGTGAGGTGACAAAATCTGGTTGGGGTGGCTGAGAGAAGGGGCCTTCTAGACTGAGGGGTTTGAGAATTTGGGGTCACCTATTGTTTATTTATTATTTTAGAGAAATGACAAAGAAGTGCCTTTTTAGGGTTATAAGAGTGACAAAGTCAAACCAACTTCCAAGTGAAACTTTAGTAAAGCCCAGCTGAAGAACGATTGAATTATTAGGTTATTGATTAATTTTTACTGTTAAAAGATTTGATTATCTTCCTTCATGAAACAAACGCTTTAAACCAGCTTATGCTTCTATCACTATAGTTAAATTATTCATTCTTACATTTATATATGGTTTGAAGTTTATGATAAGTGCATTTCTGTTTATACACAGGAGACATTGTGTTATAATTTGAGTTGTGTCATAAGTCCCCCTCTCGCCCACGTTCTCCATATGCGAAAGTCCTCCATCTCCTTCTGAGTCGGCCTTACTCCTCCTTTTGATAAAGAGCCTACTTCCTTAAGGTTGCAAGGATGGACACAGCAGATATATCTCCACTGTATAAACAGAGATCGTATCAATAGAAAGAAGAAAGCCACATCCGTTCCTTAATAAAAGGGATAAAATTAAATGCATCCTATTACCTTCTTCTGTATTATAACTATTTAATGTATTTTACATTAACTTTTTATTGACCATCGTTTTAAACTCTTAGATTCAAGAGTAGGCTCAGGCTTCTTTGGTCTGTGTTTAGTTACGTTTCTGGGCTGTCAGCTGTTTTAGTGCCCGTCTTGGGTACACAAGGCAAAAACCAACCAACCAACCAACCAAATGACCAACCCCAGGGTGCTCACCACCCCACCTTTCTTGGGGTCCGCAGCTAGGCTGTCTTCTTTCCACCTTTCAGTGACTTTTTATGTTTGTTTTATTCATACTGCCCAAGGTTTTTGGTTGTACTGAGTGGAGGAATAGCGAAATGCATGACAATTCCATCTTCCCGGAAGCGGAAGTCCAAGGATTTTTAAATAACTACCATGTAGCCATCTCCTTACTACGTCTCTTCATGTTGTATGTGTCTGTCCTACCTCAGCAAGACTGAGTTTATGGTTTTTCCTCCTTAAGCACCTGTGTATCCAGGTGCAAATTTTATGCACATAGGTTTCCTGTTGCGTTTGAAATTCTTACATTAACTTATCATTTCAATTTAGTTAGGCCACATTTTACCATAGAGATAAACTGCCCAGAGTTTGCATGTTTTTCCTGACAGATGGCCCAAAACTTCAAGTGCTCGAATAATACCATCTTTCCTTAATTACACAGGCTTTGCTCATCTCTGTAAGATTCACCTGTACGTCTGGGAAGTGATTGGCACCTGGCTCATGGTAAGTGAGGATTTAAAAACACGGAGGGAGAGCGAGAACTGTGCTCAGGTTTTGAGTGATGGCAGTTGCCTGACTTGGTCTCATTAGAAAGCCTGAGCATTTGTGGGAAAGGCCCCACGTGTTTTTAGACACAATACAGTGAGAGCCTGAGCAACGTAGGAGATCAGAGCAACTTTGACGTGATTATATTCTTACTTGGCCCCTTTAAATGTTTCCTGGAACAAGGTGGGGAGCAAATAAATGTATACATGCAGGAAAACAGGCAGGGAACAAAGATGCAGGACAGCCTCACGTGTAAACACGCTGGGATTTTCTCTCCCTCTTTTTTTTCTGAACCACCCAGGTCAAATAAAAGCATTTCATCAGTCATTTCATAAGCCCCTCCACGTGCACCCGACCACAGTGGGTAATTATGGTCTTGACATCCATCGCACTATGCTCGTTACTCACCATAGTGTGAGTCTTGCTGTTTTATTTTTGCTTTGACTTTTTTTACTGTGATAAAATAAGTGCAATATAAAGTTGACCACTAGTGACATTTAGCACATTCACAATGCTGTGCAGCCATGTAGCTGTAGAAGACTTTCATCATCCCAAGGAAACCCTGTCCCCATTAGCAGTCCTTGCCCCGCCCCCCATGCCCCCCCTCACCCGCGCACACACCACCGGCACCACCAGTGCGCAGCCCCTGGAAATCATCAATGTACTTTCTGTGCTAATGAACTTGCCGACTCTGCACATCTCGTCTAAATGGAATGCCACAGCATGGGCCTTTGCTGTCTGGCTTTCTTCACTTAGCATCATGTTTTCAAATAAACACTGGGGCTTTTACAGCCTAGGACCCTTCTAATGCTCTGAGAGCTGGCAGGAAGGAAACGTACCTGGGCCTGGGACACTCTGCCATCGCCCACCAGGACAGAGACCTGATGGTGACAAGGTGACGAAGACGGGGCATTTTTCCAATGTGGCTGCTCCCAGAGGGAAGCTCCTTTCACAAGGTTTAAATGAAGGCCTAGGATCTGCAGGTAATACTCATTGGGTACTTTGTGGGGGAGGCTGTCAATACTTCACCTCACTCTAGATGACTGATCAAATTAAAAAAAAATTGAACAAAAAAACAGACAATTGAAAACCAAAAACTTAGCTCCTGATCTTTTTTTGTACTGTTCTCACCCAAGAGTCCTGAATGTCACAATAACCCTGTTTTCATGTGTAAATCAGTGCACAGAGTACTGGTAGTAAGGCATCTTCAAGTAGGATGAGGGGCCCTGTGACATTTCCCCCTGCCTTGAGGGATCTGAGCAAACCAGCCAGTGATGTAACTGAATCAGCACCGAACGTCTTCCCCTTTCCAGCTGTTGTAAATATATTTATGCACACCCACCCCTGCAGCCGCAGCAACCTGATTAGGAGGACGCACTCACATGGCAGGGGCTGGGCTCCCCCGGCCGAGGAGTCCCAGGCTGGCAGAAAGCCAGGTCACCTCTGCATTTTCTTTTCCGCCACTTGCAAACGTTGCTTATTCATTCGTTTCTGGAGTTCTTGGATTATTCTCTTAACATTTAAGCCATTCCTAGATGCCCCAAAAGTAGCTTCATTGAAAGGAAAAATGAGAATGAAGTTGCCTGCGTGGGGATGTGGCACCTGGCTGCTGTCTGACGTGTCCCTCAGGGAGGCGCTGGTCTTGTGGGCAGGCGACTGAAGGAGCGACGCGTAGGCGGTGAACGTCGTGGGAGCCGTGGGCCTGCCCGTGAACTTTGGCTTAGTTTTGGGGGGCTCTCTTGTTGACAGAAGTACGTCCTTCCTGTTCATCATTTCTCTAGGCTGGGCGGCAGGTTTGTTTTCTGGGTGTATTCTGACCGCTTTCTTTATAGCAGGTGTATCCCTATTAAGTGTTCTACTTGTGAACTGCAAGAGAGACCCACAGGGGAGACGGCTGCAGGTGTCACCGAGTCCTGTATCAGAATCAGCAAGGGGGACGCTGGGATTCCCGGGGGCATGGTCACCGCCTTCTTGCCTCTCGTTTCTCAGACCATGTAAGTAAATGAGTTCAATCGTATCATGGATGAGTTTTCTCTTCACCGACACATCCGTGGAACAATCCAAGGACAGGGCCGGGCTGTAGTTGACCTCTAAAAGCCACGGCTTCAAGTTGTCGTCAATCAAAATGTCAAACCCAAAGAGCTCAAAGCAATTGGTGGCGAAGGGGACGGACGGCGCGATGGCGAGCACGGTGAGAATGACCACGTGCTGGATTTGCTGCCACAGACACAGGTCGTCCATGTCCCAGCTGCGCAGGTAGGAGAAGAACCTGCTGAGTGTCCACTTGCAACCGCAGCCGACCACTTCTTTGATCTTCCCGTACGACGCCCCTGACTTATTGATGCTGCTGTTGGTTAAATGTGCATAACTGTTCCGCAGATTCCTGAGGTCAAACTTTTCCGTGGCAAAACGCACTAACCCTTCCTGGTAAATATAGACGGTCAGGGGCTTAAAGCTGGTGACACAGACGTAGATGCGGAGGTCACATTTATATCGACCCACCAGCAAAGGGTTGCAGATATATTTCTGCACTATGTATGTGTCATCAAAGGTTAGGTCTTTAATGTCACTGAAAATTACTATTCCCCTTCCACGAGATAATTCTGCCGGCTTGCAAATCCAAAAGCCGGGCTTGGCGCCCCGCGCCTGCTTCTCCTTAAAGTACTCGGCCACAAACTTGCAGTAGTCATTGGGCATGACGAAGGTGGAGGGGATGAACTGGTAGAGGGGGGAGCCGTAGGTTCTCTTCATACGCCTCAGAAGTCTGGCCAGGTAGTCCTTCCTGGTGAGCTTGCTGGTGCCCGGGTGGTGGTTTAGTCGTTGCCATGGCTTCAGGTTGACGTGCTCAGCCATCCGGAAAGAGGAGGTCCTCCAGCACAAGTTCCAGTCTTCAACATCTTGCTCTCGGTTGTCAAATTTGTCCCATCCACGCTCCAGGAGGACACTCTGAACCACGTCCGGTGTGGTCTCATCCGCACGAAACACCAGTGGTTTCCAGGTGGCCCCCGAAGGTTGGTCTTCTGCCACCAAGTCAGGTTTTGCTTTCTAGGAATTGATGACCAGAGCAGTGTGAGAGGGTGGCTAGTGGGGTTTTCGCGCAAAGATTCCACGCCACGCTGCCAGCCGACTTCTCTGTGCTTTCCCTCCCAGCATGCAGTCTCTACGGACCTGCCTCTCATCACAGACCCACCCACCTCTGCCGCCTCCACAAAAACAGACCCACCTCATCCTGTGCGCTTCTGTTCTCTGTCCCTTCAGAGCACACCTGCACATTTCCTTCTCCTAGCGACATGTTAAGAAGGTTTGCAATCACACCGTCCACGCTGAGGGCCACTCTGTTGTAGCTGCAGCTGTAGTGAAACCTGGTGGTCTAAAAAGTGATTGTTACTTAGAACAAAATCGCAAATGTCCGATTTTCTAGAGTTAATTGAATTAGAGCAGGTGACAAGCTTGAGACGATGGTGGTATGTGGTTATGAGTCATGTTGGTCTGAGAAGTATAAGGGACACCGGCCACCCACCTCCGAGGTGCCCTGCTACCCACCTCATAACCCCGGACCCTGGATGTGTTCCAGGGGTCAGAGGCTCGGTTTATTCAAATAAGTGGTAATTTGCTAGAGTTGAGAAAGACAATTCGTGCTTCTAAAAACTCATTCTGCAAAAACAATGATTTTGTGAGGGTTGCAGCTCACATTTGCAAGATAAACAGAAAATGAGGATTCAGCATTTTCTAAACTTCCAAAGAAAGAAAACGAGGTAGTATTTGAAAAAACACAAAAGTGATGATGAAGCAGGTTTTGTTACAATCTAGAAACAGGTAAAAAGCAGCAAAGCCCCTGGGGAATGTAGATATTCCACGGTTCAGAACAACGTGCTCATCACAAATTCCAGGAGAAGGCAATTTAGCTCATGTTTTCGACAATCGTAGCGCTGTTCATGCATAATGTGTCACATAAGGCAACTTAATGCCTTATTTGGTGGAGATTCTGTGCTGTTTGGGAGATTCTGATTGATGCAAAAGGAGTAAAATTTGACATCTACTGCATTTTTAATGAAGCCAGTTTTGACAAGAAAGCAAGAAAAAAAGCAAGCAAACAAGAGAGGGAGTCGGAAGGTGAATAGAGAGAGAGGGAGGTGGGAGAAGGGGGTGGTGGCAAAGGGGAGGTCCAGCTTGCTCACCCTCCTTTCTCTCCAGATTTGAAATTGGGAGGAGTCCTCAGGGAATGAAGAAGACAACTTGTTTCCAGGTGACGAGGTTCCCCAACCTGAGGACAGTGGAAAATCAGGCTTGCCTCTGATGCTGGGATGGCGCTTCCAGAGAAGGGCTGTGAACTGGTGGTGAACAGAAGCGGTATCCACAAGACCCCTGCGTGCTTGTCAGGGCGGTGACTGCTCTGACCAGGAGCACACCGTGTGCAGAAGTCTGGCGTGGCTGCGAAAAACTGTCTGCAATTTACAGAGATGTTTTCCAACTGTGTTCAATGGTATTAACGGGTATTTCAAACAGTGTGTGTGTGTGTGTGTGTGTGTGTGTGTGCGCGTGTGTGTGTGTGTGTGTGTGTGTGTGTTGGGGGCTGGCGGGGGGAGGTCTGAATTAAATATGGAAGCTGGGTTAAATGAAGCCAACAAAGTCAAAAAGGTTTCTTTTCTTTCTCCAAGAAACATGCCGTGTTCCCACAGTTGTGTGGTCACAGCGCCCTCTTTAGAGTCCTGTTGTATGGGTTACACTCTTACCAAGCCAGTGCGGGAAATGCGGAGTCAGGCAAAGCAAAGTGAATATTGTCCAATTCCTGGCCATCTCCACTTTCTGCACAGCCTGGGCAAGCACCTGTCGGAGGCTCAAACAGGTAGGGGTGGCGTTCTGGCTGGAGCCTTCCTTCATGGGGAATTGGCGCTCAGTGGCAGGAGCCCGGCCTTCTCCAGGTTCTGAGGCAGAGGAGCTGAGGGTCAGAGGGGACCCCTGCAGGCGGGGCTTCAACACTAAATTGGCGTCACTGTGCTTTCATACATTTCTGTGTGGAGCTATGGAGGAGGAGAGGGGTCAGGGCTGCTCTCTGTGGTTGTCCTGGGTAAACGCGACCGTCCTGCAACGGGACACAACACACATCCACGGCCATGGTGGGGGCGCAGTCTTCCTGAGATGCCACGCGCGAAGACGGAGCTTCCTGTCACGGGGGTCAGATCATGTCATTGCAGTAAAGCAGCATCGTGTGCCTTTCTGTGGTTATGAGGACATAAAGCTTTCTCTCAATTACATCCCCATGATCATTGCTGGGCACCCGCCCTGCACATGAAGATGATGGTCATTGTGCTCAGAGCTGAGGCCAGTGGAGCTTCTGGGAAGGGTGTAGAAGCACATTACGCAGCTGCCCCCACACTTGTGTTCTCGACAGAGCACGGGGAGGGCCTGCTCTGCGGGGTCGGGCTGTAGACCCAGAGGCTGGGGAAGGCCCCCATCCTGCTAGTGGCAGGGTGTCTGTGTGTGTGTGTGCTCGAGAGGGGACAGTGGGGGGACACCACCGTAGTCTCCTCTCGGGGGGAATGTCCATTTCTCAGTCCTCTCTCACTGTCCTTTCCAGGTCCTGCAGGCCAATGTGTTTTGGAAATGGCCATTGTCTATGTCACCCACTGAAATACGAGATTTTGAGGTTGGAGATTTTTTAAATCCATATTCCCAGAATAGGTGTCTTGTATGTTTGTGTAATAAATGAATGAAACAACAGATCAAAGAGTGAAGGTGGGGGTAGATATAGGAGTCCACATTTTTTTCCCTGTAAATCACGGGAATAAAACATTTCATATACTTTTTTCTTCATTTCAGTCACTGATAAGTAATACTGAGTATAGATAACATACATAAGATGTATATTTTATTGTTCATTTATGCCTAATTAAAATTTCCTCTCCCTTTTCATAACATCCCACTCTCTCGGTCAGAAGCCTAGATAACTCAACCTTTTTGGCCTTGAAACAATAATTCAGTGGAAAAGTCTATTCCTCATTTAAATGGACCTCACAAAACCTGACACTTTATCGAATAGAGTGAACATGTGACCTTACACCTTGGCCCCAAGTGACCACAGGCTTAAATCAGTCACTACATGTATATTTGGATATTTGGACTTCCAGCCTGCAACACACAAGATGTACTGGTGGGATGAAGTGATTACTCATGCAGTAAAAATAATTAAAGATACAAATAAACTATAAACTCACAGCGTTTTGGGGCATTTTATTGCAGATGCAAAGAGTTCCAGCTATTTCCTGAAGGCATCAATTTATATTAATTGATGCTTATAATAATTTAAATCATCCATAAAAGATCAAATTGGGCTCCCTGTATCCAGATTTAAAAGGCAAAGGAATGTATAATGTGATACAAATATACAAATGTACAAATATTTATAATATAAAACTACAATTTGAAATTTTTCATTATTTAAAAACACCTGCTGCTTATCCAGGGCAGAAGCTGAGGTGGGGGTCATTGAGCCTGAACTTAGTTTTACATCTGAACTTAATAGAACAGCCGATCGGAAGAGCTGTCACAGAGTTGTAGACTTTATTCTGAAAAGATGCATTAATTGTTCTCTCAAATAGAAAACTTTTATTTGAAACTACAATCTATCTCAGTCTCACGGGGCAGTCACACGAATGAGTCATGATCAGCCCTAAAAAGAGTCCACGTGTATTTTACTAACTTTTACAGAAACTACCCAAGTTTACTGCAAAAAAATATTATTGCGAGAGTCGCACTGAGTGTCATGACCTCCCACTTGCATTTCCAGCGCGGTCTCAGGTGGGAGGCTGAATTTCTCAGGTGTGGCTCATGGGAGGGTCTTTGCCAAGTGAGCATGCCCTTCGCAGGTATGTGAGTATCGGCCTACAGACACCAACCAGCTCAGTTGTCAGGAAGCCTGGTTGGGAAAGAGTCCCTGTGGGTGTTCCAGGAGGTGAAGGTCCGGTCGGCATGAAACCCCCAGCAGGAAGCGGGAGCGCCCCGAGCTGCCCCTTAAGCCACTGACCCAAGGCACACGGGAGCCCCTGGCCCAGGGGATGAAGGTGTGCCGTGTCTCCACCCTGCCAGGGTCTTCGTTAACTTGCTGGTGGGCCACAGCACCCAGCACAGCGCCCTGACCTCGGCCTGGGGGTCAGCAGAGTGGGTCCCATCATTGCCAGCAGCAGCAGGAGACAGAGGAGAATGCCCTGTGTGTGTGTGTGTGTGTGTGTGTGTGTCCCACTCTGTTACTTTGAACATCACCCATTGGGACATTCCGAAGGTCAAAGCCCTCACCTGGATGGAAAATACAGCATGCCTTGTCACAGACCAGCATTTCACTAGGCTGTGTATGAACCTGGGACAAGCAGAGCGTGGCTAAGCTTGTAAGATGCCCTCAAAGACAAATGTTTTGTCGGCCAACTTCTCGTGTCTTCTGTCACAGCACAGCTGACTTAATCAGAGCATGGTTAGCAGCCAAGCCACATCCAAACACTTGATTAGGTCATTGTTAGAATCACAGGGCTGTGAGCTCTTGGAGTCTGGTTCCGCGCCAACTACACGCTCGCCTGCCTTTTGCCGGGAAGGCTTCTCATCCCATACGGGGGCCCCACGGGGAGGAAGTCAACCCAACACAGCATGTTCCATCATTGCGGGAATCGTGCATCCCAGGAATGCCCCCATGAGCCCCTTGCTTCTCCCGGAACACTGATCCCCGAAAAACAGTTATGTGGGAGGGGGGGTGGCTCCCGGCGCTGAGCCTGGCAGGCTGCTGGTTCTCACGCTTTCTGCCCTCCAAAACAGGCCCTCAGAAGAGAATGAGGAACCCATTCTTTCTATTCACACTTGACTGTTACCACTTGCTGGCTAAAGGACAGGCGACCTCAGGCAACTTTCCATCTGAACGGGGCTCCAGTTAAAGCATTCAACCATGTGGTCTACTGCCTGGCACTTCACTTGTCACTGAACTCATAGAGGAAACATGTTGGGGTGGGGGAGAGGGGCCTTTTTAAGGTGACCCTGAAATCAGATGCTTCAAAAGCAAACGGATTCCACCGATGCAGAGAGCCGATTTCTCTCAGGAGCATCAGTCAGGGGATGTAAGCAGTTTCTGTTCACATTTCAGACATGCAGAAGGTGAAAGGAACGGAGCAGCACAAGTTTCTATAAAAAGCCCCAAACTGGAGGACTTTAATTCCCCAACATTCCTCTTGCCTTTGTTTGAAATTCCTGGGGACTTACTCTCAGTATCTTCAGCTCTCTTGTGAACACGTGTTTTCATTAACTCAGTAGCCCTGCTTCCAGTCATACTGCAGACATAGGAAACCACAAGCCATCCTGTTGTGAATATAAATTCACACCCACATGGGATGTTTTACACTACTTAGCAGAGCAGTTCTCAAATTCAGAAGGTAGTTATTTAGACATAGAAACATTCCACTTTTATTAAAGAGGAGGAGCAGTAGCCGTGGGCTCTTATGTGAGTTTTCCAGGTAAGAGAAGCCCTTGATCGAGAAAAAAGGCCTTCTATGGAACATAGGTACCTCCTCATGATAAAAAAACTTACATATACCATTTGCCCCATTTTTTAAATTGGCTGATTTAAAAACAGAGTTCCTACATAACTACATACGTGTCCTTTTGAAAAGAAGTTGGTATTGCTTTAAACCCAGAACAACTTTTTATGATTCTAAGTCAGAGTCTATGCACTATTTTTTTGTGTTAACCGTAAGGAAAGTTCTGTTTAATTGTTAGAAGCTTCAGTTTCCCGAGGGCAAAGACCACTTCCAATGCTACCTCGGCCCCAGACTGCCAAACGTGTGCTCACATCAGTAAACACTGGTGGAGCAGAACTGCCTGAAGTGAAAACTGCCCGCCGTGAAGGACTTACTGCTGACAGCGCCTTCACAATGGACAGGAAGGCAGTGTTTGGCCTCCTGGGGCGGCTTCAGCAATGCCCTGCCTCCACTGCAGGCTGCACTTCTTAGCATGGCATTCCAAGCCTTCACCTGCTGTCTGGCCTGTGGCCTGTCGCAGGCCCACGTCCCAGCCCCTCACCTAAGGGTCATGAGCCCAGTGTCTGGACACAAGGACACAGGACCCAAGGCGCTGGAGGGGCCCAGGCATCTGCATCTGCTGCCTCCTGGCCCAGAGGCCCTCCCTCCTCCTGTCACCGTCCCTCTGGCTTCAGAGCCCACTCACTCGCTCTTCCTTTCTCCCCTTCTCGGAGCCCCACGCTGCTTCCTACTGATAAAAGTGATCTGGCATCTTAAGATGACTAACCGTAGAGCTGGGAGGTCTATGGGTGGAGCTGGGTTCCTTGTTAACTCTCTAGTCCTGACTTCCTGTTAAAACTTTATGGTTCCAGCTTCTGGGAGAGGGAGTTACGTGGGGGGTCGTCTTGGGAAGAGCTCTCTTCGTTTTGCATGTGGCCGGCCGGGCGGAGGAGCGTCCTCACACTGCTGTGGTGGTATTTCCTTTTCTTTTCCCGAATAAACCCTCTTGTGGTGGACTATTTGGTCCAGTTGACACTACTTACCTTACAGAGAAGACTGTTCCCTCCTACCTTACGGCCACTTGTGCTCTGGGAGACCATCTCGCTCTGACTTCTAAGGCAGCACCTACCCGTTTGGGAAACACTGGCCGTTGATGTGCTCTGCTTGGAGCCAGTTCCATTTCCCACACTCACGATGGGCTGCACGTAAGTCCAGCTCTCTCCCTTGGATAACTCTCGTCGCAGAAACTGTTTACCTTGTTCACTCTTGTATTGCTACCTCCTAGCACACAGTGGTCACTGCACATGATTTCTGGGCTGAAAGTGCGTTGAAGAGCTACGACCCGGGTGCGGGAGGCATCCCTCCTAGTCCTCGTGAGCGGGGGACGGTGCCAAGGGCCCCTGTGGAAATGCATACTCACCGCTCCTAGCGGCCCTGGACGCCTGTGCTCTCGGGAAGGGTGGAGCCCCGGGATGGAGGCTCACACTGCCCTCCAGCTCTGAGTGTGACGTCCACAGGCTTGTCCCTGGGCCTGGCTTGGTATAAGGACCTCAGGAATGCTTTCTCGTCAGGCCTGATCCCGAGCGTGGATGTGTGGTCTTTTTTGAGCAGCCACAGAGCCCAGTTGAGAAGGGCAGGACTGGACATACTGGTTGCTTAGTGACACAAACCTGCTCTCCTCACAAAGGGGGCAGTCACCACCTCAGGGACAGGTCAGGGCTAGGGACCCCACTCAGAAGCTGGACCCAAGGGCTCACTTGCATTTTCCTTCATCTATGCCCCGGAGGAAAATCTTTCCATGGACCCACACAACCCTGGGTGTAGTGGCCCGTCAACTACAGACTTGGGGCCTCAGAGGGGCCCCCAAGCAGCTGACGGATGGACAAGAAGAGGCAGGGGGCTTTCTCTGGTGGGCTCCCTGGGTTCTCATTGTGTTTCACCCTAGTGGGACCTCAAATGGATTATTTTTACCTGAAAACAGTTGCATTTCCAAAATGAATCTTTATTATTTGTTTAAGCCAAATTTACACCAGGACCCCAGTAGGACCCATTCTTCTAGCCAAGGCTGAGCACTGCTCGCTGACCTCAATCCGTCTCCAGGTCCTGTGTGTGCCATGCCTGTGGACCTTACGACATCAGGCGAGAACATGCTGGCATTTCAAAGCTGGGAGCCTTCCTGTGGCATCTCTGTGCTCAGCTCCTTTAGGCTCCAACCTGTTACTACATCTGTTGATTAATGTTTAATGTTTCGTTGCCTTGTCCTTAATTACATGCATTGTTATAACCTTTCAGGACCAATAAATTGCTCCTTGTAACTATAAAAAGTTCAGAACTCCCCCAGTGAGTGCAAAGACCCCCACCCAGGGTGACTGATGGAAAAGAACCCCCTGTACCATCTACCAAGGGAGAGACACAGCAAACCCGCATAATCCAAGGGGACGTGGGGACCTTTCCCACTGAGGTCCTCCAGCCTTGGACATTTCGCCAGGAGGCACTCCCTGAAAACCCACAGCTGGCACAGCACCTGGCTGATTTGAAGGGTGGTGATACTAAGTGAGAACGGACTTGTATTGATTACTATGATCACTTCAGTGCTGTCTGAAGGGTTCACACAGACATGGTACTTTCGTAATAAAAACTTAATCAAGAGAGAAATGATACAAGTAAGTGGAAAACGTGAATCTATGTTTTGGGGAGTTGTCAGCCTTGGGGAAGTATTGGGAATGGACCCCAGGAGTCCACGCCTGCGATGTTCTGTTTCTTGGTCTGGGGCTGATTACACGGAAGCATTCACTTTGTGGAAATTTACCAAACTATACATATATCTGTACACTTCCTGTCTTTATGCTCTAATTCAACAAAACATTTCAAAACATTAAGTGCCTATGTCTCAGTTGAAGAATAGCATTTGGAGTTATTAACTAGCCTTTTAGTAGAAAAACACCCTCGACCAGGAATTACAAATCCAAGTTCTAGTCCCATTTCTTCAGCTAACCAACTGTGTGACCTAGGACAAGCTGTTAGTTTTATTAAGTATTCTTCCTTTTCTCATCACATCACATGAAGAATTTGAACTAGGATATTCTTCATTCTCTGTCCTTCCCAACCCCTGACTACTCCAACCAGGTAATGACCCCAGACCCCATGCTGGGCTCTAGCTCGGGTGTCTTTTCTGGAGACACTCTCTGGGGAGAATTGGAATTCCTCACCGGCTACACTTCTCCCCTATCTTTGAGCCACTGGGTTCAGCTCTTCATCTCCCAATTCCCACTTAGCTGCTCTGACCGTGGACACTGTGACCTCACTGTCACCAAATCAGTGATCCCTCCTCCATCCTCGTCTGACCAATATACCAGCAGCAGTGGACACCGTGCTCACCACATCTCTGTGGACTTTCTCTCGCTGGGCTCTGGGCTATCACTTTCTCGGGGGTTCTCATTTATCCCACTGGTGACTTTTTCTTGCCTCCCTTCCCCCTGACCTCTAAAGCCAGGACAATGCAAGGATTCAGATCCCAAGTCTTGGGTTTTCTTCCGTGCCCCCTCCTCACGCAGGGTGGGTCTCTCTTTCTGTGCCGTGACTTCCCACTTGATCCGTCTGTATGTGAGGTCTCCCATGAATTCCTGTCTCATATCACTAACTGCCACTCACAAAAACCAACTGATGTCTCATCACATGTCAAAACTAACATGCTCAACACCAAACTCTTGATGTGTTTCACCCCACAAACCTGCTTCCCTGCCAGGTTTCCCCGATCTCAGTAAGTGGTCACTTCATTCTTCCAGTTCTTTGTTCAGCCAAACTTCCGGAGTTTTCTTCCTCTGCTTCAGCACATCCTGTAGACTCTGCCTTTAGAGAACCTCCTGAATCTGACCACTTCTCACTGCCACAGCCACCTGCGTGCAGCCACTCTTGTTTCCACTGGGGTAGGGTAGGTCCTAATCCAATATGATTGGTGTCGTCATGAGAGAAGGGAAAAGACAGAGACAGACACAGGAAAGCCGGCCATGTGACGCGGAGGCAGTGGTCAGAGTGATGCGGCCACAGGTCAGGACACTGGGGGCGGCCTGTACCACCAGCAGGTGGGAGAGGCCGGGAGGATGCTCCCAGGAGCCGGCTGTCGGAGGGGGCCTCGCCCTGCCTACACCTGGACTTCCGACTTCTAGCCTCCAGAACTGGGAGAGGATGGAGTCATGCTGTGTTAGCCTCCCAGGACTGTGGGACTTCATTACAGCGGCCTTGGGGACTGATGCAGGTCCCCACGCTGTTCACAATCAACTGAAAGTCTCTCCTCGGTCTGCGGGCCCTCCATGGCCAGACTGGGTGGCTGCCCCCCCTCCCCTGACCACCCCCACCCACACTGCAGGTGCCCTGGCCCGGCTGCCTCGGGCGGCTGGCAGCTCCCTTTTTTCTAACTGAGCTCTGTTCTGCCAGACACCTCCTGAGTGTCCCCTCAGAGGAGCTGGACACTTCCACCTCTGACTTCCCCTGACACCCTCCTGGTTTGTTGCTCCTCGACCGCCATACAGGCCACGACTTACTATGCATTCCTCGTTCAGAACAGAAATTTCGTGGGAGCAAAACTTTGCTGTTTGGTTCACTGGGCGTGCCTAGAACAAGGGCGCTTAGCAAGCTCTGAAAGCTGCTTTGCTCGTGGCATGAACGAACGAATACACTTTAATTTGCTTGCTAGATAACTTCCTTGTGTGACAGGGTACATGGCGTCTTCTTGGACCTTGTGGGGGTCAAGGATGGAAGCCACAAGGACAGCATCAAGTTTCGGGGCGGTTGCGGGGGCAGCAGAAATCAGGGCTCCTGTGAGGCCCGGTGAAGCAGAGCGGACGGCTGGCGGGAAAGGTCTTCCAAATTGGCTCTTTGCCATTTGCCATTTGCTCTTTGCCATTTGCTCTGCCAGGTGTGCACACCCCGGGCGGCCTTTGCGTGAAGGACAGCGCCGCGCGGCTGGGCCGGCCGCGCGCGTGCGAAGGGGCGCTGGTGGCCGTGCACGCGGGCCCGGGAGGCTGCGCGGCTCAGGGTCGCACTTGAGGTGTGCGGTGCCCCCACTGAGCACCTGTCCGGAGAGGGGGGCGGACTTGCAGAGGCTGCAGGGAGAGCACTAGTCCCTGACGAAGGACCCGCGTCCCCCCGGAAGCTCCCTGCGGTGCGGGAGACGTCACCGAGGGCGTGGAGGCTGCACTGGACCTCCCAGCGGGGTCGTGGCTCCGTTTCACTTTTCCAAGGAAACCGGGGGCGGAGGTGAAGCGGCGTCGCGCTGGCGGATCTGTGTCCCCGCAGAGAAACAACAAACAGGCACCGCGCCGGCGGCAGGTGGCCGGGGACGAGGCCACGCGGTGGGTGGGACGCGAGCTTCGGGCGCCGGGAGACGGACGGCGGAGTCGTCGCCCTGGGGGAGGGGCGGACGGGTCCTTCTCCGCCCACGTGTGTCTGGGCGGCGACGGCCACCAGGGGGCGCCGTGTGACCGCCATCGAGCGCCGCTGGCGCCCCCGGGACGTGGTGGGCCTGCGCTTACTGGGCGCCCGCGGGCCACGCCGCCGTCCCCGGCCCCACGTGCGGGCCTCCCGGCTGTGTCATCGGCCCACCCCCCACCCTCGCCCTGGGCAGGGGACGGAGAACGGGACAGGCCGTCACTGCGGGAAGAGCTCCAAGCCCGCGCAGAAGAAAGCGCGCTCGGCTCCCTGCGGGGGCCGCACCCGAGGGGCCTGACTCGGCAGGGCGCTTCCCGGGGGGCGGGCAGTGTTCACGAGATTTCCCACAGGAAGCGCCATCGAAGCTGAATTTTGAGCACTACATTTCTGCCAGCACGTGGAGGTTGGTAGAGCTGACGTGACCCGGGGGACAGACCATTGGTCCTTGACCCACAGACCAGCCACAGACCAGCCGGACAGGAGCATTCCTGCAGGACTGGCTCCAGGACGCTGGGCGCGTTGACAAGTTCTTCTCATCACAAAGTTTAAGTAGGAAGAGAAAACAAAAGGGCGCGGTGAGGCAGGCGGTCATCCAGGGAGCACGAGGGGGCCCAGCCAAGTATCTGCTGGCAGGCACCGCAGAGGGGAAAGGGCACCACCAGCTGCTGTCCAGCCCACCAGGCAGCCCGCGCCCGGTGCCCAGCCTGCCTACACCTCCCCGTCACTCCAGGGGGCTTGGGCGCCTGGCGAGAGCCTCATCTGGCACATTTTCCTGTGAGCATAGACAGCAGCAAAGTGACATGTGCTCATCAGATTCCGGGCACCCTTTAGCCGTCAGCGAAGTCTTTTAATCCAGTGACATCTCTGCTTCGGGAACACCCGGAGAAGCTGTCCTGCCCCACATCACCTCTTACCCTGAAATAGGCTTTGCTCCCTGCATTGGGACAAGTGGGTCTTTGGGCCTGAAGTTCAAGACTGAGCCTCTCTGCCCACATTCCCCTCGTTTTCAAGTGTCTGATGGATCATCAGAGAAATCCCCATGGGACCCAGACTCAGGAGGAACGGGACTCGCCCAGCTATAGGCCTGAGCGTCTAACCGTGGCCTTCTAACCAGGCCGGCCCATCTGAACAGCCCACCCAGGTTCTCAGGAGCAGGCTGCCCCACGCATCAGGTCATACCCGATGTCCAGGACCACTGAGGGCATCGCCCAGGCATCCAAGCGGCTTGGCCTCCTCCGGCCATGGGCTCTGACACCAGGACACTCTGGGACCTGTTTCTCTGGAGGTCCCTCCAAGGTTGTGCACGCACATCCTGACTCTCCTCTCAGCTCGGAGGTCCTTTCCCCCAGGACCTCTGGCACAGGGCACACTGCTCAGTGCCACCTGCAGCTCAGGAGATGGGCTTGGTGGGGTCAGGAAAATCTGGTCTGTCATCTCCAGCATAATCTCCAAGGGCCTTCCTAGAAGGTATGAGGTACCCCTGAGGAAGTTAGGGTAACTCACGGTCAGATGCTCTCAGCTGAGTGAACGACCAGCGATCACTTCCAAATCAGGCTGCCAGGAGAACCACACACTTACTTACGGAACCCTGAACCTCCAAGTCGGAGGGGACGCATGTGTCAGCTTCCTTCATTGAAGGCCTTCTACACAAATGCTTATTGAGCTTTGACTCTTTGTGAAATAACCCAAGCTCCACGTCGTAGGAAATACAATGCTGGTCCAGTCTGTAGAAACAAATACAACCCAAGGCAGCCTGCGATAAAGGGCAGGAAAGGGGAAAACCATGTAACGAGATTGAGAGGACACAGAGAGCCAGCTTTGCTAAGAAGATTATTGACAACTTCAAGAAGTTATGGCATCTCCTTTGGGTCTGGGAGGATGGAAATGCTTTGGAGAGAAACTTAGGAGCAGCAGAGCTGAAGGCCCACGAGGGGGAGAAGCCGGCATCCAGGAGAAATGTGGGATAGTTCAGTTTGGCTCAAATGGACATGAGGCGAAAGAAGCAGCTGGGACTAAATCACAAAGGGCCTGGAAAGTCATGGTCAGGTGTTCAGACGGTGATCGTTAGATGGGAGAGAACCCTGCAAGGGGTTTGAGCTGCAGGGTGGAGTCTCAGTCCTGTGCCCAGGGGAAGGGCTGGTGTCCTGCGGGCAGGACAGGAAATTAGGAAAAGGAGGAAAAGGTAGTGGTTCCATGAATGGACCCAAAGGGACTGATGGGAGAGCTGAGCCAATGGGAGGTGGAGAGACAAGGTACCACACAGCTGAGGGACAGCCGAGCCTGGGTGATGGAAGGAAAGGTGCTACCAGTCACAGATGCTGGGAGTGAAGGGCAAATCCTCATAGGTGGGAAAGGGTCATCTGAGAGGCCATTAACTCGAAGCAGTAGAAATTTTACATTTATTTGATCAATACCTTTCTCCGCACTTGGCTGAAAACTGACCACAGGAAGAAAGGGTATGTCTGTATTTGCTCACCAGTAGGTCCCCAGCACAATTGTTAAATGAGTGAATGAATGCCGGAGTGAGGGAAGGGCCCGGGTTTGGCTAGAATTTCATGGAGAGGCCAAGAATGGGTTAATGATTGTTTGAACTGTTGATACGTTTTCTTCACTCAACAGGCATTCATTAAGCACCTGCTAGTGTTACATACTAGACACCAGAGAGCTTAAGGTCTGGAATGGGGAGACATTCCTGCAAAAAATAAATATAACGAAGTATATGTGACATAGGCTCTGAGGACAGTCCAGGAGCTTAATGAATGAGTGTTGAGAGGCAGGAGGCCTTCAAGGTTGAGGAAGCGTGGGAGCCAAGGTCCAGGGAAAGAGTGCCCTTGAGAGGAGGCTGGCGGCCCCTGGAGGGCCCTGTGCTGGATTCAGGAACTTCCCTCACCCGACATGACACGGGATCCACTGCAAGTTTATAAACAGGAGTCCGGCCTGACAGGACTTTGCTTCAGAACTGGAGGAATGCCGGGCAGGGGTGGGGGCTGGGGCCGACCCTGAGACAGGTGGGACATGCCGAGGACATGCAGAGGTACAACCTTCACAGGACGTGTACAAAGAAGCCGTGGAGAAGAGCACAGGCTGAGGAGAAAAGTGGGGGAAGAAGGCATCTTGGAGTGAGTGAAGAAAAGAGAAAAACACAGGGAACACTGGTAGAGATTGCCAGAAGGTGCAAAGCAAAGAAAGAAAGAAGTGCTGAAAAAAAGATAGCGGACAGCATTACCAGTGGCTTCCCAGCCGTTAAAGACAACGAGGAATGGAAAAGATGGTTGATAAACGTAGGCACTGATTCAAGATGGACCTAGAACACATAACAAACATGTCGTGTGTCTAGTTTTATCGCGTCAGGAGTCTTACATGGTGCCACCCATTTGAAGACTTCTATGGTCTACAGCATGCTAAATACTTATTTCATGACTTGTGTGTGCGATCTAGATGAGTGTTTAGAATAAAAGTATTTGGACAGGAGGTAAGTTCATAATATACTTACATTTATTTAGAAACTCGAACTCTGTAAGTTTGAAGAAACATAGACTCTAGTCGAGCTGCATTACTCATTGGCACTGGGGGGTAGTCAGCTGACACCCCTGGACGTCAGTTTACCCTTTGTAAAATCCTGGCATTGGATTCATTATTTTAGACAGACTTCCAATTCTGAGAACATCAACAGTGACAACAACGAGAACAAGTGTAAGTTGTTGATTCTGTGATTCTAAGCAGGTTCCAACTAACTGTACCCTAAACTTTTTCTTTTCTATCTGAAATTAACTGATTTTTTTTTTCATGCATACCCTTGATCTCTACTGATGAGATGGCGGACTGAGAATGTGATAGAATAGAAAAAGAATTTACATAAAAACATTACATCTTTCAAATGGCCACATATTGCTAAAATAGTTGTAAAAATCAACTATAAACTCTGAGGCAGCTTCAGATAAAACTCTTGCCGATGCCCTGCTCGTTTGCCATGGAGTTTGCTGCTTTCACATTTTTGTCTGTGTTTCTGTTTCGTCTGCCGCTTTTGTCACAGCAAGTGGCCTGGTCAGGTTCTTAGCCTCCAGGTACTCCATGATTCCGTAGGCCACCATGGTCAGACATAGGACTCCCAGGAGAATGTAGAGCTTCACACTGACACACAAAAACGTGCTGTACCCAAACGCGATGACGAAGCCCAGGGCTTCCCAGAGGCGATAGTTGGCAAAAGCGGCCTCCTTGTTCTTCTCAAACAGAACGCCGAACAGAACTGGGGTGGGGGGCGGTGGGGAAGGGGGGAAGAGACAGAACACAAATGTTACCGGAAAGAACTGGCGGGGAAAGACCGAATGGAAATGTTACCAGGAAGCCTCTGATGATTCTTTTAATTATCGCTGAAAGTAGCTTTCCCACTGTCCAGGGTTCTTGGCAAAGTCAGGACCTTTTTCTTTTTAAAAAACAGAATAATCTTATGCTGTGCATTATAGCATAAAAATGGTGACATTTCTCACAGTGAAGACTCAGCCCATGTATAAGAAACAGGATTCACGAAATGTTAGCAGTAGCGGGTCCCTTGTGTGCTGCCGCCAGGCCTCTCTACTGCCTGCCCCGCCTGTGACTCTGTTCTCTGTGACCACCATGCCACCAACGTCCTTAGGGCTCTCCCTCCTCTTCTCACAGTGTAGGCATCGTCCTGTCACACCTTTTACACCACTCACTGTTTTTTCTCCATCTGTCCTCTCATAGACTGTGGACTCCCTGAGGCAAGGCCCATTCTTATCTGGAATGATAATTCCAGCGAAACACTTATGAAATAACTAAGTAGACGAATAGATGGTGGTGATTTGCGGTGACTTCAGGAAGCAGGTAATGAGACTGCACAGGAACTTTGCTTCCTTAGCATGCAGTTTGCTATAATCCAAGCTCCGTTTGTTTCTCCTGAGAGAACTGACTTACCGGTGTTCCTTCCCTGGACCCTCCAGCCTGTACATATACTGCGTGTCCACTCCTTTGAATCAGTGAGCCCTTAGGACACTGGGTTCTGCTCAGTGTCTAACTCTCTTAAGAATAAAGTCAGGTCTATCAACCATAACCAGGATACAATGAGCAAACTGGAATGAGGTTTTAATCAAACAAAGCTCACACCTTGGCCTCAGTGATGTGTCAGCTCCGGGCCCATGAGAGCAGAACAGCCCCACGGACCAATCCCCTGGGCACTGGACCGAACAATGCCGAGATTGACAGGAGGACCTGATGATCAATCGCTCCCACCTTAGTCCTGACCAATCAGGAGAGCCCATGTCCCCAGCTCCCACAGTAACCGTGATTAATGATTGTTCCTTTATCTAACCTGGCACTGAAGGCCATTAGGGAGCGGGTTTCTGAGAGTGCTGGCTCACCTGTGTCCCCGGGTTTGGTGCCAACACCTCAAATAAACCTTTGTTTCCTTTGCTGCAAACTCCTGCTCGTGTCTTGTTTGGCTTGGATATGCATTGGCAAGTGGACCCTTTGAGTCTGTGGTGACAGTGGGGTACCAACAGGTAAAGCACCAAGCCCATGTCCTCAGGGTCGCCACTCGGTCAGACCTAACATCCCTTTTCAAAGGTTTGGACGAAAAAGGCGTTCTGTGGAAAGTGAGATCTGACCATAACTTCCTAACTGGGCAGGTCATGGTGAGCAGTCACGCCCCAGGCCGGCAATGTTTTAGTGAAGGCTTATGTTTGCTTTAAGCCAGCCCTGACCACTGTTTCTGCGAATCTCCGTTAACACACCTTGAAATGCCATAAGTAATACCCCTCAGAGGGGGTCAATGGAGCACACAACCTCATTAATTTGCCTATAACCCAGTCCCCGCCTTGCTTTCTCCCATCCTTGTGTAATCTTCCTTACATTCCCTCCTTAATTCCAAATGCATAAAAGCTGCAAAACAGGTATTCTCAGGAGCATTTGAGGTCTTACTGCCGGCGTATGTCGTCAGTTTGGCTCAAATAAACTCATAAAAATTCTCTACAGGTTTGGACGTTTCTCATGTCAATAAAAGATAAATAATTAACACAATTATACAGTGGGGCAATTCCAGCAGGCAGAGCTGTCCTTTCCTCTTCTCCCCTTTCTGTTATAAACAAAAGGCCACCCCAGGAAGGGAGTTGAAGTAATATGGGACATGTAACCCCAGACATCAGGGGACAGACAAGCAAAGGCACCACCTTTGCATTGAGTGAGGCAATCAGCGAAACAAAATGTCAAGTGTGGGCCTCCGTGTTGGGCAGGATGGACAGACAGCCCTCTGCCCCCAGGTGCAGCGGGACCAGGTACCATCGTCACCATGGAGACCATTATTCCTGGGGGCAGCTGACTTCTGCAACGTTGTGAAGATTTTCTTAGCACTGTCCTTCCTCCAGGGTGAGCTAATGATGGACTTTCAGACGCACATTCTTTTTTCAGCTTTCATTCTGTTCCTCTCCCTTTGCCCTTCTCCTCCTTCCTGCTTCAGAGGGGAGGGGAGAGGGTGGTAGGGATTACAGGCCCTGCCAGCATGGGGAGGAAGGTTGGAAACCAGCAGCAAAGTCTCCTGCAACTCTTCCTGGAAATGTCAACTCCCAGAAGACGCCTCTCGGCATCTGGTTACTCAGCTGCTCATCCACTGTGGGAGGGACTCAGGAGAGCAAGGCCATCAGGCAGATATGAGATAATATAAGATACGCGTTTTAAACAACATATGTGTGTTTGGGAAAACAAGAATCTGTTTGGAGCACTCAGAAGAAAGCGCCTTTCCTGCCTGAGAGTCTGCAAAACATTCCCCTTCGTAAAAGGAAACATGCAAAGAGAGTCCAATAACAACATCTGGGGGTCAGTCAGCTCCTGATACTATTCTTGAGACCCCCCTGTCTCTCTTTGGAGGGGGACTCTTAAAATTGGATCCCAAAATAAGATGCTAGAGAAGAAAATCCTCATTGAGACCTATGGATATACATTGTAGACCCTTTCACATTCTGTGGCACACAGGCTCCTCTGCGCCCCCAGCAGGTTGCAGTGTGAGAGCAAATGCACCCAACTTCATGAATGTTCTGGCAGTGTGGGCAGCTTGAAGCCAATATTTTTGCTCTACAAGTCAGTGTCTTTTGGGGATTTCAAGATTCAATTTAGATTGTGATGGTTACAAATCACTGCGCTCCAGGATAAGGGGACTTTCCCTGCTCTCTCTTGATCAAGTTGAAGTCCAGCTCAGCCTCTGAAGTAGCCATGTGCTCCAAACCTTCCTGAGTCAGTTCATCAGCTTGGCTTTCCGGGCCTCCAGAGGCTTCTATGCTAAGTGAAGAACTTGACATTCTCTGAGTCTGATTCTGGAATTGACCTCCAGTGAGGAGACCCACCAGCTGGAAAGAGGTCCAGAATGTCTGCCAGCTCACACCCTCACGTTCAAAATAACCTCGACGAGTTTGGGAGGCGGAGGAACCCCGCAGGACAGGAGGATTCAGAACCCAGAGGTTGGTGGGAAAGCCAGCTGTTCCTCTGGCTGTACAACAGAGCTGACGAGACTGAAGACGTGTGGCATCTGGATAAGAGGTGGAACCCTTTCTCCTTCTTCCTTCCTAAGCATGGCTCCGACCAAAAAGACTGGATTAGAGTCAGAAGGAGGAGTAAGCCAAAGGACCCTGACGTCGGCAATCAGAATTGTCTTAAGAAAATGAAGAGAAAGGAATCTGGGTGAAATCCATTTGCTCCATTTGGGAACATGCACTAGTGACATCAGGCCCAGCCTGAAGGAGGAGATGGCAGAGCCAAGTCATGACTGATCACTGATGGTGTGAACCTTGATCACTGGTTCAACCTTAAACAAAGCCAGGCTTTTCAGGAAATTACTCATGATCTGGTCCCTATTTTAATCCAAACATCAAGAAGGCAAATACATTAATTGTGTCAAAGTCCAGCAGTCAATGAGATGGTAGGCAGACGGGAGAGACATTAAAAACAGGAAAAGTATGCTAAAAATAGTATGTCCACGTTTCTGAGGTCATTGTACATGTCTACCAAGATTGGACAAATATATCATTGTGGTACGCCTGGTGGGAACCAGGTTTCTCACGGTCAGAGGAAGAAGTGACAGAACGGCACGTGGGGGATGAGAATGAGCCTGGGCTGCAGGAGTGGGGCGGCTGTCAGTGTGAACGCCTTATTCAGAATATACACAGTGAGGCAGGTAGAGAAGGAAACACAGGTGTGTGTGCAGATGTGCTGAATGGGCTGAGAAGCAATGTCACCTCAGTAACACCCACCACACAGACCTGGTTTCCGACACCATTCTCTGGGAAAATGAACCCGGTGCCTTGAAGAAATGGCTGGTTCCGGGACTGGCCCAGGAGAACAATAGATGAACCTGAAGTATTTCATAGTATAAGAAAGTAAAGAAGTTCTTAAAAAATAGACGAAGCGTGTCAAAGGACACAGGCTGCAACGTGAAAGAACTCCCAATGGCCAAAGTTGGAGCAACCAAAGCAATCCAATATACAAAGTGGTAGGATTGTAAGCAAAGGATACAGTCGATGCACTACATTCCATGGTGTGTAGGTGAATGGCTGAGCCAATAACTAAAGTGGGAGAAGGGACACATATTCCTTGTGAAGAATTACACGTAATTTCTGTGCACACCCCCTTGAGGAGATAGAGATTAATCACTTGCCCTTGGTTGTTGGCTAGCCATGGTGAGTAGAAAGGACGAATAGCAGCTCTGAATTGGGGACGTCTGGCAGATGCCCAGTCGACCAGTGACCAAGGTTTACGCCACCAGGATTAGTCATGTGCTGTCAGATACCCCTAACTGATGTGATGAGAAAGGCACTTCACTCTGGGTCTTCCTCCCCCAAACCCATAACCCGAGCCAAATCATGAGAAAACATCAGACAAACCTAAATTAAAGGACAATCTATAAACTGCCTGACCAGTATTCTTCAAAAGTGTCAAGGTTGGCGTGGCCAGTTAGCTCAGCTGGTTAGAGCGTGGGGCTGGTTGCACGAAGGTGGCCAGTTCGATCCTCTTATGGGCCACGGTGAGCTGTGCCCGTCTCACTAAATAAATAAATAAGTAAATAAGTAAGTAAATAAATAAATAAATAAAATTTTAAAATGTGTCAAGGTCATGATAAAAAACAGAAACATGAGAAACTGTCACAGTCCAGACAAAGGAGATTTGATGACTAAATGCTACCTGGTCCCTGGATGGGCTCTTGGGGACAGAAAAGACATCAGCGGGAAAACTGGAGCAATCCAAATAAAGTCTGAAGTTCAGTTCAGTCATGAACCCAAACTAATTCTTAGTTTTGACAAATGTTCCAGGGTTTGTAAGATGTTAGCAGTGGGGAAACTGAGTGGATGGGAATTCTCTGCACGGGCTTTGCAACTTTCCTGTAAATGTAAAATTATTCCAAAATAAAAAGCTTATTGGAAAAGGAAAAAAGCCTCGCTCCCAGCCTGACCTGCCTGCCTCATCTTCCCGGGGTAGACACTAGGTGCACCCCCTGTCTTCGGATGAGAAGACGTGGACAAGTGGTCAGGCAGTCTTGTTTGGTTAGAAAACACAGGGTAAGTGAACTGGATATGTAGAGAAGTCAGGTTTTCCGAGTTTATCAAACCAATAACAGCCCCTTTGGCAGCTGCCAGGGCACAAGAGTATTTTTAGACCAGACATTCTGAGTCTTAAATGCAGCGCATTGGCGTGTGAGGGTTGCTATGGCAATGGCATCCTTCTTTCATGAACTGTCAGGGCGAAGAAGCAGACAGGAGTTACTGGCCCAGACTGACCGCTCCAGAGGCTGGAGGAAGTTGGAGCCCAGTGGGAAACACCGAGTGGGGAGTCGCAGTTTCCGCCCCAGGCCCAGGGGCTCGGGTGGTTCATGACCTGCTTCTGAGTTTCAACTGAGAATGATCAGTGCTTCACCTGAGACAGGATGAGGGGAGAAAAGGGTCAACTTGCTCTGACACGTACTCAGTCTCATTCATTAGGAAAGTATGTGGCTCACCTATTTTCTTTAAAAAAAAAAAAAAACACTCAAGGAGAAAAGGATTAGAAATCCAACTTGCTATTAAAAATTAAAAACAAGAATGAGAGAGCAGCTCTTGGGAGGTGGCAAAACCTACACACAATTTCCTGCTTTAAAGAAATACAGAGACCACACAGATGTACCACCCTGCAGGGTGGCGAGTTCTGGGAGAGCCCGGTGGAGCCAGCCGGCCTGGAATCAGTCAGCGAAACATCACTCTCAGTGATTGCGAGTAGAGACCCCAAAGGGAATGCTCAAATATGTGAGAATAACAGTTTTCCCCAGCAACTGATTTTTCCTTGAAAAAAATTACTTTCCATCTGTACAAAAAGACAGAAATAATTCATTTTAAATGAGCACTCCTTCTTCAAGGGAGTCTCTGCAAGTCATTCATTGGACCTCATGTCATTCTGCACCATCTTGACAAAGGCTTTACCTGACAGCCTTTCACGTCCGTGACCAGAGAGGGAGAGTTAAAGCAACCATTCCTAGAGCTCAGGGAAGGAAACTGTCATGCAGGGCGTCATGCAGGGTCTCTGGTCCCGCTCCCCCCATAAGAACGCAGGACATGGCGAGGCCAAAAAGGAACACCCACGGAGCCATAGGTAGGGGAGTCACACCACTATATTCTCGCTGGCAGCTGGGTTGGAGACACAGGAAGCAGGAGCCACAGGATCTGCAACCTGCCGTCTGCTTCTCTGCCAACCCACCTCACTTGCTGACTGCAATCCGCTCTTGCTAGCCCCCATTTGCTGCTAGCGTAGCCACAGCAGTTATATTAGTGGCCAATGGCTCACTGGTTACAGCTGACGGCCAACTAGCCACAGCTGATGGCCATCCAATCACAGTTGATGGCCATTTACTACCTGAGCCAGCACCTTTCCACGTGAGGCCGAGAGCCTGGAAACTGCACTCCTGGCTCTGTCCCTACCAAACATTTTTATTGCAGTTATTTGAAGCAGCTAGAGAATTATTGCATAGAGCATTGCGTGGCTTCTTACCCCAGTCCTTTACCTGACTTTTATGTGTAAATACTTTTAAAAATTCAAGTGACTTCAGAGACAGCAGCTAACATCTTAGGAAGCAAGACGGCATATGCATTTGGTGTGTTCAGTAAATACGGGGTGTCCTTCACACATCACAGGGATGACGAAAGAAATCCTCTCCTGATGCTCGCTGGGTCAGGTGTGTAGGATGCCTGCAGGCGACGTGGCCTGCCTGTCACTAGTCAGATTCCAGACTGCCAAGAGAAGCTGAGAGTTTCTGTTTCTCTCTACGGCCCTGACTCACGCTTCTGCTGTTGAGCAACCCTGAAGCCTCGCCTGTGAGAAGTTTCGGTCATTCCTTCTGAGTGTTGGCCTTCATCCACATACACCAGATTACAGCACCGAGCCAAACACATTTGTCACCTGGATCAGAACTTCGCGGGAGCCACCTGCATTACTGAGCCCGTAGAAACGATTGTGAAACCCGCACTCTTAAAACCCAACAACATGACATTTGTTCAGAGGTGTTTTTACAGCTGTCCTAAGCTGCAAAGCACTGAGACCCTAAGGCAGGGGCCATCCTGTGGTGAGGTCACGGGCACCAGCTGTCCTTGGTGTAGGGACAGCAGCCAGGCCTCCCATCCCTGGAAACGCTGGCTTGTGGCTTGTTTGGGGATTGGCCCGACCCAGTTTCTAGTTGCCAGGTGTTTCCTGGATGAGGGCTGAACAGTGATGTCTACAAGGGAAGAGGCTCTCTTCTGAGGGGCCCCGGGTGTCTCACTGATCTGCAGACTGCCAGGTGCACAGCTGGCGGCCTCCTGGGGCCTCCGACACCCCCAACCCTGCCCTGTGCTGGCTGTACGTAGGCCTGAGAGGAGCTCGGGGCTAAGGGTGCCCGCCCTAAGCCCTCCCCTGTCATTTTCAACCCCCACCCAAATGTAGCCCTGTCGTCACGGTCCCCCACGTGCTGTCACTCTCTGTTTCCTCCTCTCCTGGTGGCCTCCCTCCAAAACTCTCAGCTACAGCTCATGTTGTAGAAAACAGGACCAGCCAGCCACCCGAAGGTGTCTTGCTGGCGCTCCAATCACCTGGGTAACGCTGACTCCCATGTCCAGCCCCCCATGCTGGCTGCCCCAGCCTCCCTGCTCAGGCCTCGTGTGGCCCTGCTGTCCTGCTCAGCACGGGTGACTGTGACCTCCACCCCACAGCCAGTCGCGCCAGGCCGCAGGGAGTTCCACTGTCACCGGCCTGAAGGCAGCTCAACCCCACGGCCCTGGCAGGCCCTTCCCGCGCCCTCAGCAGCTGTCCCAGGCCTCCGTTCACACCTGTTGACCTCAGAGACTGTGTAACGTAAAGACTGAGGTGTTAGGGTACCTGGCACACAGGAAGTGCCAGGTCTTAGGGTACTGGGCACACAGGAAGTGCTCAGTAATGGCTCTGCATGGAAGCCATCAGTGTTACACCACTCCTCCCCCCACGACGACAAAGTCTCCCATGCGTCTTTCATTCCAGCATCCTTCCACTTGTCCCCAAAGAAAGGGCACCCCTCCTCCTGGTCAAGGGAAACCTCTCCTCAGTCCTCCCATTGCACATGCCCCCTTAAATCATCATTCAGCTCCCCACGTCCTCTCAGCTTCCTTCCCTCCCCCATTTTCTCATCACAACCATTAACTCTGAAATGGAAAATAACCATCATAATTGATAGACATTAAAAACAGCCACTCCTAAGTGCTGTGTCCCCCTGATCAGTGACCTCTCTCGGCCGCCTTTGAAGCCAAGGCCGTCAGCAGGTGCACCCAGCCCTGCCACCTCCATCTGTCTGCACTCCATGCCGCCAGCTGGGAACCCAGGTCCCACCATGCTGGGAACGCTGTGCCACGTGGCCGCTCACTCTGATGGCCCTGCGAGGACTTCCACCTCCTGCGCTCTGAGCCCTGTCTTCCCACCCCCTCCTTGTGCACAGCTGCTGCCAACTGACTGACAGCTGGCGTCACCATGCAGCCCTTGTCCTCACACGGCTGACCCTGACACCCGCCGTAAACCCTTTCTGTTGCCTCCACCGGGGAGGCCAGCCAGCCTCTGCACTTCACCGCTCAGCAGTCCCCATCTGCTGTGGTAGGAATGCTGTAGCCCCCAAATTCACACGCTAAAGCTCACCCCAATGTGAGGGTGTTGGGGGCCCTCTGGGAGGTGATTTGATCATGAGCATGGAGCCCCCCTGATGGGATCAGTGCCCTCAGAAACTGGACCCTGATGCTCCTTGCCCCTTCCACCCCATGAGGACACAGCAAGAAGACGGTCCTCTATGAACCAGGAAGAGGGCCGTCCCCAGACATGGAACTTCCCGCTCCTGATCTTGGCCTTCCCGCCCCAGAGCGGTGAGAAGTGAAGGGCTGCTGTGTCCGAGCCTCTGAGCTGCATCCCTGGCCAGCATCCCAGACTGACTGACAGCGTCCTCCCGAATCCCGCCTCCTGCGGCTTGGGCCTCCTACACCACCGGCTCCACCAGGGGCTGACTCGGGCGGGACCTCCCCTCCCACCTCTCACTTGGTGCTTCCCGATGGACAGCCCCAGTGCCCCCGGTTTGGACATTGTCACAGTGACCTGTAAGCATTCCCCTGCAGAAGTTGCACATGCACCTCCCTGTCTCCTCCAGAGCACCCAAGGAGTCTCCATCCCCCGTGTGCCAGCACCAGGCACCAGCAAGCGCATCCTGCCCCTCGGACAGGCTCCTCCCGTGCCAAGCCACGAGGAGTGTCACTCTTAGGGCAGGAAGTCGCACACTCGGGCTGATTTCTCTGTTTCACCTCATGCATCTGAATAGATGCTCAGAGAAAGTACTTCGAACGCACAGTATGAATAAAGCCGGAGTGCTCTTGCCTGTTTGGTCCCCACTCCACTCCCCTTGCTGGAGCACAGCGCCATGTTTCCTGGGTGTCCCGCAGCTGGCCGGTCCTCCACCCACCCCATGGCCCCCCACAGGGGCCCAGGTAGGACCTGCGTAGGAAATGGCTCTGTGCTGGGTACTCACCACTGTTCTGTGTCTGCCACACGGCATCAGCCATACCCCAAAGGCCAGAAAAAACAAAGAACACAGCCAGCTGGTCGGGGTTCGGTTTCCACAGCAAGAGGGCGATTATGCAAGAGAGGTGGGTGACCGCACCTGTGCACGTGCAGAGGGGACAAAACCGCCCAGGAGGTGAGTGCCGTGCCAGCCGCTGAGCTGGCGCGTCTTAGATGTGTTCATGTAAAGGGAATTTCTTCCCGATCATTTGCTTCATGCCTGAAGTGTTGTTCCCTTAAAACCCTCCAGACCGATTTCTGCAGGTGGGTTTGGACATTGAACATGGGGGGGCTGATGTGTGTGCACTTTGCAGAGTCTGACTGCAGCTCTGCTCACCTCTGGTCTGCACGCCGACAGGGCAGGACAGCAGAGGGGTGACGAGTCACAGAGGGACACATTGTCTTGCTCAGGCTGAGGAGCCCCCAGATCATGAGGGTTCAGACACAGTGAAAGAGACAAGGGCTTCTTCATTAGGGGTGAGTCATAGGACCCCAGTTTCTCACTGAGTGGTGGGGAGTGGGGAGTGGGAGGGAGGGGTGTGCCCACCTGTGGGAGCTGGGCCTTCCCAAGGAGGGCCAGCCAGCTCATTCCTCCTGACTTTTACCCCAATGCATCCTGACTTTTGGCCTCATGATTTCTGCAGACACTGTGGCGTCTCCAGAATGTAGTAACAGAACAGCTTAGGACACTCCAGAAACTGCTGCCCAGGGGCAGCCGGACGGCTCAGTTGGTTAGAGCGTGAGCTCTGAACAACAGGGTTGCAGGTTCGATTCCCACATGGGCCAGTGAGCTGCGCCCTCCACAACTAGACTGAAGGCAACGAGCAGCCGCTGAGCCTCCGAAGGGGTGGCTGATGGCTCAGCTGGTTAGAGCACAATCTCCCCCAAACAAGGTTGCCATTTCTAAACCCCAACTGGACTTGGAGCTGAGCTGCCCCTACACAACTAGATTGAAGGACAACGACTTGGAACTGATGGGCCCTGGAGAAACACACTGTTCCCCAATATTCCCCAATAAAATTTTTTAAAAACCAAAATTAAAAAAAAAAAAGAAACTGCTGCCCAGTGGGAAGAGCAGGGTCTGTGGGGTCAGAAAGAGCAGGTGCATACGGGGTTCCTTGAGGCTGTGTGACTGTGGGCAAGTCACTACACTTCTCTGTTCCTCATTTCCTCATCTGTCAGGTGGCAGTGTCTGCTCCACAGGACAACGGTGAGGATGAAATAGAGCGACATGCACAGGACTCGCCCTGAGTCGGACCTGACAAAGGTTTATTGTTCCTCCTCTTCTTGCTCCGTTGACACAGACCCCTTAGACCTGGACTGGGAGCTGGGTAACTGTTGTTAGCGCCTTTATTTCTTACTGCTCACATCGTCCCTGATTCTTCTTCCTTCCTTCCTTCCCAAGAGAAATAGGAGGTGCCGCGTGTTTAGCATGCAGTCTGTCTGCTTTGGAAGGTCAGGCTTCATGCACTAAGTGAACACAGGTCGTGTCCTTCAGAAGCCGGCCCTCACTCTCGCCGAGGACCAGTCAAGACACCCCTTCATGTGCCTGCAGAAACCCTGTGCGTAGCCCAGCCCTAGCCCTCATCACACAACCCACAGTGGGGCCGCCCTGCCTGCTGGAGGGAGGAAGGAGGGACGCAGGGGGTGGGTGGCTTTCTAAGGGGCTTGACAGATTTCCAGGCAGTTCCCCGCGTGCTCTCAGCCCTCACCCACCCTCTGGGCAGCAGTGTCGCTGTTCTTGCTGGCGTCTGGGAAAGTGACACCTACCGAATGCGTAGAGAGCAATCCTGCCCGTGTACTGGGACAGCCGTCCGTACAGCTCGGAGCACAGGGAGTTGGTGGCTGAGAAGCAGATCGTCACGTAGCCCACAAAATGGATGCCCAGGGCGCAGGTGGTGTAGGACTGCGGAGGGAGCACAGAGCCGCGTCACAGCCGTCCTCAGGCCGGGCTGGCACTCAGCTAGCATTTGGGTAGCTTTGATCAGGGATGTGGTGTAGGCTAACACGGGTCCCACCGGGTGACAGCTGATTTGCTGAATTGGCCTGAAACCTCTGTCTAGAATTTCTAGCTCCCAGTGTAGAGAAAAATGCCGGTGCTGGCGCTTCTGGGAAAAATCCTCTCCAGGGCAAAATCTAACAAAGAATGTCTGGGACAGACATCTGGACGTATTTGTGGCACGCTTATTATTTATTTAGGGGCTAATCGGAGCTCCTCCTGGT
The DNA here is from genome assembly GCF_964194185.1 of Rhinolophus hipposideros. Lineage (NCBI taxonomy): Eukaryota > Metazoa > Chordata > Mammalia > Chiroptera > Rhinolophidae > Rhinolophus > Rhinolophus hipposideros. The sequence continues at coordinate 1,939,281 of NC_138049.1, read as the reverse complement.
GGGGGTTGATCGTTTCCTGCCCAACTGATAAGACGATGAAAGGTGGAGGGAGAGCTCACCGCCACCAAAGAGGGCGTCTACCTATCCACAAAGGGGGCATCTAGGGAAAGAGGGTGATCTGAGTAGACAGGGTGACAAGGCCTGAGAGCCACGTCCATTTCTAGATAGTGAGGCATAGTTTAAAAACTAGAGTGATAAGGAATATCAGCATTATTTGTGGATTTCATGTTTTCCCTATTTTTTTTACTCTAAAATAAGGACATGAGGGAGATGCAAGTAAGCACTACACAAATGAATGTTATGTGTAACGACTCACGAATAGCTTTGGTCCTTTCCCCTGAAGGTACAGCTCAAGACAGAAAGGTCCCCTTCCAAGCTCAGGGGCGTGGAAGTGACCTAGAAGGTGACATCCTGACCAATAAACTCAGCTACCCTGGGGCCAGGAAGGACCTAGCATAGCACCAAGAGCCCTGTTACCCCGGCTGGGCTCAAGTAGGTGGCCCTGCGACATCCAGTCATCCCTTCAGTTACAAACACAGCTTGGTGTAATAGCCACACCATGTTCTGTGCATGTGGCTTTTTGCTTTCTCTCATTCTCTTGTGGAGTCACCCGCCAGGTTGCACCCTCGTGGAGTCGCCCGCCAGGTCATACCCTCGTGTAGTCGCCTGCCATGAAGGCCTGTTCGAATCCACTGTACATTGGTAGCAGCACGAGGAAACGCAGGCGTTTGTCTCTAAAAAGCTTGAAAGTTGACAGTAAAGTGGACCAAAACGATGGTGGTTTCTTCTCTCCTTCACTTTTCTGCTGATAGTCTCTTACGGGTTCGAGAAAGAGTGCTACCAGCAGGACCGCCAGGACGCCACTCCCTGAGAGGCAAACAAGAGACAAATGCTACTGTGATGGGACCCGGGGCCACCAGACCCTGGCACAGGCGGATTCAGTCACTTCTTCCCTCTCTGGAGGTTCAGGGCCAACTGCAAACCCTGACGGCAGATCAGGGCACACAGGCCCAGCCTGACGACACCTCACACCTCCAGTGTGACATCGGAGTCTTACACACACTACCTTGACCACACACGTGTCGGTTCTGTGATTAACTTGTGACTCACAGGAGACCTGTCACCCTAGGTCTGTGTTGTCTTCAGTGGAATAAAGTTCAAAAACTTGGGGAGAGACCCCTGGGTGTCCTCAGCACCCTTAACCATCAACTATTGTCTCGTCCTAACACTCAAGCCATTTCTACCAACAGCCAGTGTCCCTTCTCAGGACTGAGTCCCAGGAGGTTACTGTCTGCTCCACGTTTATCCCAAATCTGTTTGTCTAGACGTCGTGCAGGAGGAACTGCTTGCACGCATCATGGTCTGTCCCCTGCCTGGGAGAGCGTACACTGCCTTGGTGTGCTGAGACGGGGAGGTGCCCCAGAGAGATGGCCGAGAGCAAAAACAGGGGTGGGACCGTGTGTCTGTTGTGCCACCATTGTGTTTAATAAGGCAGGGAGGACATGAACACATATTTCTTTATATGCTCATCAAATAAATCTAAGAATGAAAGAAGACATAGTTGCCTGTGGGTGCAGGAGAATTGGGTGGTGAGGCATGGCCGTGGCAGGGGACTGGTCCTTTTTTCAGTATTTGCATTTTGAACCATGTGAATGGGCTATCTACACACACACACACACACACACACACACACACACACACAGAAAATCAAAGAAAACGATTCAGTTTCCCCCGTGAGGGGACATCCTCCCATTACTCCAGGACAATGACAAAATGGCTTTGTCTACAGCAGCCCTTCATTAGTAGAAACACCTCCCTTTCTCTAGGTCAAGAACAAATGTTTGTTTAGTCTTGGTTTCTTCTTTACATGACAACCTGTTTGCTCCCTTCCTGACTTTAATGGCTTTGTGGTATCTTTAGATCTCCACCGCTTTTCTTCTGTCTGGCCGTGGTAATTATGCCCAGTGCTTGCAAATCACAGATCAACTCAAGAGCAGCGACCGACCGTCCTCCTTCCCCTGCTGGTTTGGACCAGAATCTTTCAGAACAGGCTTTAGTCACTTATTCCGACCCAACCCTACCACAGCGTGGGCCTGTCATCCTTTAAAGATGATTCGAGTTACTTCACCTCTTTCCTTCGCCTTGCCCACCTCATCTGCCGTATTTACCATCTCTTACAGCCAGCAGGTACCTTCCCGCAGCCCAGGCCCGCCGGCTCGCCACCTCATGACGGCACAGCCGACTGAGCATGACTGAAACAGTGAGATTTACAGTCAGCACTCTCCCCAAGTGTTTGCAGAAATGGTAAAACCCGTCTTGCACTCATCTCAGAAAACTATGCTGTCAATACATTTCCACCCAGAGAAGCACTAATGAACTTCTAAGCTTTATTTCTGTAAACAGAACCCCTCCTCGCACTTCAACATTTTAATAAAGTTTATTAAACACCCTGTGACAGCCCGCAGAGCTCATGCCCACCAAACCGTCAAGCCAGGTTACCATGCGTGGGCACGGGGCTCTCTTCCAAACCAACCTCATCAACTGACTGGGTGCAGTCACGTGAAAAAGCCATCTCCGTTGTCCCCTCCCTGACCACAGCTCCTTCTCCACAGTCTCACCTTGTGGGTTCTGACTGCCTCACTAGGACCCTCCCCTCCCAGCCCCAGGGATAAGTGCCACGCAGGCGCCCGTGAGACGGGGTCATGAGTATAGAAGCCGCATGTTTACTCGGAAATATGTGTGTGTGCAGAGCTGCCCCATGACCCAGAGCCTCCTCAGGGGCGTGAGTTGGGAAACTGCTGGCGTTGCACAATTAACATGCTGTATTCTAAAGAGAAGAGCTTTGCAAGACAACTCTTTGTGAGGACAAAGCTCAGAAATCCAGGAAAATCACTCCAGGAAGATGGTGTTCTGTCTCCTTTAGTCCATTTTTCTCCTTTGTTATTTTTCTTTTGTCTTTATGGTAATGTGGCTTTGCTTAAAGGAAAGAGGCATATAAGATCCTGTAAGAAAGCCTGGATTCAAATAATAAGAGCCAGCCGCTCCATGTTACACATGCACAATGTGTGTTTCACGTAAACCTCGGACTTCAGCTCCCTCAGGCTTCAGGATTCTCTGCGCCGGGAACGGTGTGCAGTGTGCAGGTGGGACTTGGGCTGCTGCCAGACTACGTGCAAAGGGGACTCCAGGGCGCCTGCTGGGTGGGGGAAACACACAGAGAGCCTGGAGTTGAGGAGAGAATGTAACAAAGGGCCTGCAGTGCAGACAATCTCCTTGCCATGGCCCGGGCTGCCCCGTGAAAACGGCGTCAGCAAACTCCAGTCTGGGGGCCACATCCTGCTCTGCACCTGCCTTTTAATTAGAGTTTCATTGGCACACAGCCGTGGTCACTCGTGTACACGTCTGTGTCCTCTCCATGGCAAAGATAGCACTGACTAGTAAGCAGACGCTATGGTCCTCACACCTAAATATGTACTATCTGGCCCGTTACGGAAACAGCTCTCCACCCCTGCTCAGAGCATCACCGGTTCACAGAGGGGAGGGCTCATGCCGGGGACTGCATGGCCAGAATGACAGAGCCGGGAGGAGACACGAGGACCTGGACTCGGCCAGTAATTTCCACGAGGCCCTGGCCTGTCTGCTGGCGGGTGGAGGGGAAATGTCGAGAGGGCACCGGCTGGGCTGACCCCCGTTCCCCTCACCACATTGATGGGACGCCGGGACCTGCTGGGAAAACACTCAAGCAGCTCTAGTCTGCAGAAGCTTTAGAGGCGGTGGGAGCCCAGCAGGCCTCCTTTCCACTGGTTCCCTTCCCACCTCCCACTCACTTCTCAGACCACTCCTCTCTGGCCCGGCACCCCAGCCTGACCACATCGCTCTCTCAGTGGGTGTTCATGCCTCTTGATGTGGACCTCACGGCCCACGTGTCCCGGGAGCCTTTGTCCCTTGTGACCATCTTAGCCCCCCGAGCCCCGCTGCTGCTGCAACCTGAAGTGTCCCCCAGGACCTCTGGCTTTGTGATCCACCTTCCTCAAAGGCTCCCACCCTCCACCAGGCCATCAGCGTGGGTCACCCAGTTCCAGGCTGCATGCACCTCCTCCCTACGAATCTTGTCTTAGGGAATTTCTTTCCCTAAGAATCTTGTCTGCTCCTGAGGTTTCAGCCATCACCTAAAGAGCTGCTCCCAGCTGATAGCCGCTCTCCGGTCTGCAGCCTGAGCCCACACCACTCCTTCTAACGGCCTGCCGAGTGGGCACCCTGCAGCTTTGCGGGCACATCGGGGACAGAGTCTGGAACTGAGCGAATTCTTCTTTCACCCTCAGGGTTGTTTGGCCCTTCCTCTCCCACATCCTGTGTCCACTCCGTGGAAAAGCCCTGTTGGTCTTTGCCCTAAACTGTCCTTATCTCCCTCTCCCCTTGCTTGGCCACTGTCCTTCTTCTTCATTCCTCTGTGGGTCACTGTAATTGCCCCTAACTGGACTCTGCCCACCATCTTTCCACACTTCCTAGTTGTGCTAACACTAGATTGCGTCTGGGGAACGAACCTGTGCATGTCCAGACCCTTTGGCACAGCAGCAAGGCCTCTCCCAATGGGCCGCAGCTAGCCGCCCCCACCTCCGGCTTCTCTGTCCCTGCTCACAGCCATCCTCCAGCCATGCTGCCCCCTTGTCTCTGCCTTCAGTGCCCTTCTCTGCTCAGGTACCAACTCCTCGCCAATGCGGCCCTAAAACCCAATTTCCCAAGAAGATGTAACTACATACCAACTGGGAACTTTGGTCAAAGCACTTGTATCCAGTTTTGGTTCGTTGAATGTGTACCTGTGCCCTGTGCAGGACTAAGCTTACCGAAGGCGACGTTCTTGTCTTGCTAGGTGTTGGGCCTTAGAAGGTCTAGCACACTGCTCGACACACACTAGATCTCACTCTGCTTTGTCACCATCGAGTGACTGTTTTACAGGTGCTCACTCAGTGCCTCCGGTTTGGAGACAGTTTCAAAACAGACCTGAGTGTTGGTGACATCGTATCATGTCGCCTTGGAGACACGCTGACAGTGCATGGGGCCTTTCTGACCTTCGATGCCCAGCAGAATCCTGGATGCAGTCCCACCAGATCGACATGCATCAGACCCTTGACTCTTAAGAAGGAAATATTCCAAGACTTTTACGAATTCCACATTCAAGAATGACAACAAAATAGATGTAAATTCCCTTCAAAATGGTAAAAACAAACAAACGAAAAAACTTTCAAGGTATTTCCTCGAAATAGTAATACATCTATGACTGCAGAGTGAAGTCACTTAGAAAAGAGGTGACATAAACTTTTCCTATGAAGAGGAACGTCTAAGGATTAGAATCATTACACAATTACCTTCCTCTGGGCAACCATCTTTTGTGTGCCATCAACTACACTGTGACCAGTAAATGACATCCCTGAGGCCTCATTCATCCAGGGTGATGGGGGCAGGAGAAACCCGTGCCCACACTAGCCTTTCAGGAGGAGCCGCTCAAATATATTCCTCAGAAAATGATGACAATTTATAGGGATTTTGGATTTCCGCGGTCACTTGGACGTAGGTGAAACAGGCTACCCACCAGTGCCGTGTTCTACCATGTTCCACCATGGAGGCCATCAGCCCCACGGGGCCGTGGAGCACCTAGAATGTGGCTGTCACATTTAGCAACAGTATTTTTAATTTACTTGATTAAAATTTAAATAAGCACACGTGGCTAATGGCTGCTGTGTTGGACTGTACCAAGGTACAGCAACTCCATCATCACAGGAAACCATGAACCAGCACTGTCGGCTGTATTCGACTCTGTGTGAAAATCCCTGAGTGCGATCCAGTGGAACACGCCTTGTGGGAGGTCATTTATACTCTGGGGAGAGGGTCTTTTCCAACCCAGGAAGGAGCTGCATCTGGCTTCTGGTGGGACTTGGCCTGGAGCCGCGGAGCACACCCTACCTGTGTAAATGCCCAGCAGGGTGTAGATGAGCTCCTGGGAGGGCCGCTGTGTGCCGTTGGTGGGCACCGTGGCCATCAGGCAGTCACTGGCCCCGCAGGACAGGAGCTGCTCCTCAGGGATGGCACCTGTGAAGTGAGAGGAAGCAGGTGACGTGAGAACGCAGGTGTTTGATAGGACATGGGACACGAGGAACGGCAGTGCCCAGTGACAAGGAGTGTGGACACGCCCAGGGCCAGGAACATAATAACTCCGTCACAGAACATGGTTTGTTTGACCAAGTGTCTCAAAATACATTTCCCTTAAGGCACATGTGTGTACGAGTAATTTTAAGTAATTACTACTAAAAAATAATTAAGTAAGTATTAATTTTAAGTAATTTTAAGACACTCTGGACATATGTGCAATAAATGTTATATTACTTTCTTAGACATAAATGAAAATTTTCAACATTTAAAGAGTTAATTAAGAAGAAACAAAGCGTAGGATGGCTGGGTTGTCTTTCTGATTCTATATCAAGTTCCATGACCTTGGGCAGGTTATTTCATACCTTTTCTAAAAGGTCGTTTCCTTGTCTGTTAAAAGAATACAATTTGAACTATCACATCATATGAGAAAAAAGGGAAGAAGGCTTTTGATTACAGTTTACATGGGATAGCAGGATGGAGGCCCAGGATGAGGAGATACTGTAACGGTCAGGAGAGGTAGGACTCTCCCCCCGCCATCCCCCATAAAAGTCTCCTGTGAGAATTGAAGAAATCTGTATCCTCTGCCTTTGGTTGGAACCCTCAGACATCAAAGGTGCAGGCTTTATACCCACGTCTGGGCCAACTCAGGTGAAAACAGATGCTTCAAAACGTCAGTCATCAAACATTCAAATCAGTTAAGGAATAAATGGTCTTATGTGTAACATTTAAAACACTAGTCAGTGAATCAATTCAGAGGGAAAGGAAATAAGTTGACCCCGTTCTTACACAGCCTAAAAGATAGGGCTCACTCCACGAGTCCAAGGTCCACTGGCAGCGACCAGTGGAGGGCAGGGTCACAATGGCAGGGCACCTGTGGATGCGATGGACCCTCAGGCCCACCCACTTGTGGGGAAGAGGCTGAGGCCCAGGCCAGCTGAGAACCACATCGTTTGGGCCTCGTGTGTCCACCTGCTCAAGTCACGGCATAAAGACGAGGGATGTCCATGGGATTGGGGACCCTCAGCAGTCATCATCGAGCCTTGTTCCTTGTACCTTTTGTGGGCATCTGGCCAAACACCAGAGATGAGATCAGGTTGCCCCACACACCAGACGACTGGAACATGAGAAAGAACATGCCGAAATAGTGGTTCACCACATCCTTGCCAACTTTTCCTGCCTTCTTGGCGTGTGTGTTTCCCATGATGGTGAGGTAGGTGGAGTGAGCAGACCAGAGGGGGGCAGCTCCGAGTCCCAGCAGGATGGACGTGGGGATCAGAGTGTACCTGTGGAGTGAAGTGCAGACATGCGGTGCCATGGTCCCCTCCATCCTTCCCTCTGAGGACAAGGACAGTCATGATGGGGCTCACTGTAAGCATGATGACGTTTGAGGATGGGTTACATGGATGGAGTCACCGTGAGACCCAGTATAAATGCACAAATTCCGTGCCTTTTCTGGTTCAGGCCCGTCTGTAAGCATGAAATGCAGAGCTGGTGAACTGCCACGGGCTGGGATGACAAATAAGGATGACAGATTTTAGGTGCTTCTAACAGCTTTGCATTTAAACATCACTGATTGATATTGATTGATTTTTGCCCTCCTCAATGAGGGTTCTGCATGAAAACTCTCTGGTAACCAGAAAAAGAAGACTGTGAAGCCATGGTAATCAGTCTGTCCTGGGTAACAAGGGGGTGTCTCAGGTTCTTAGGACATCTTAGGTTCTCCCCTACATTCATCCCTGCGGCTACAAAGGTACCCTGGTGTGGAGAGGGAGCCCGGCACCAGCCTTAGGAAGGGTCTTCAGGGGGCTGTGTGCCAGTGGGGGGGATGGAGCCACCCAATTGTCCTGCCCCAGAAGCTGAGAGAGGGTTTCAGGAAGCAGAGCTCATTTTAAGGCGGAGGCAGTGGGCGGGCAGGGGGTGAGGGAACGCGTGGGCCAGCTGAGTGTCCCGAGCGGCTAGCCCTCCCTGGACCCGGGTGCACGGGGCCGCGAGCTGCGGGAAGTACCAGCTGGCATAGAAGTTGCCCAGGGAGAAGGTCACGTAGCAGCTCATGGAGAGGACGATGGTCCACTTGCAGCCCAGTGTCCTGATGAGCAGCGGTGGCAGGATCATGGAGGATAGCAGCATGGCGCCATACAGGGTACTGAGCACCGTCACCCCCAGGCCCTCCTCACTGTACAGGCTGCTCTGTGGGGACAAGGCAGCCTGGTCAGGGGCCCAGGGCCACAGGCAGATGGCTCTGCTCCCCACATGCCCCAGCCAGCGCAGCGGGCTTTCCGGAGGTGGCCTCTTCCCCTGCACGCTGAAGTGTGTGGGAGCAAACTGTTGGGGAGCCTGAAAAAAGTGAGCCAAACGCTTCTATGCCCGGCGGAAGCGAGGCCCACGGGGCGGGGCAGGGCCCTCTGTGCCACCTGCTTCATCTATAGGACGAGGCTGCTGGACTATGAGTGTCCCTATGTCCCCAGGCCCCTCAGGACGGGACAGGGCAGTCAGGGGCAGCCAGCCAGCCTCCTGGCTCACACTGTACCCCGGGGCTCACTGCTGCCTCCTGGCTCACACTGTACCCCGGGGCTCACTGCTGCCTCCTGGCTCACACTGTACCCCGGGGCTCACTGCTGCCTCCTGGCTCACACTGTACCCCGGGGCTCACTGCTGCCTGTTTTTGTCATTTTTCACCTGAGACCTAGTAGCTGGGTATGGTGACCAAAAGATCACATAGGTGACTAGACCCAGCTTAGCCAAGGCAGTTACAGGGTGAAGTGTGGCTTTTGCTGTGAAAGAAAAATCAGCATAATTGTTTCTTTTTATTACCCTTGTAAGAGGAACAAGAACGCAGGAGCTGACGGGTGTCCGTAACACCAGCAAGCAGGCCACTGCCATGGGGCTGTGAGTCCTGGGGGTGGGGCGGGGGTGGAGCTCAGGAGCTGGCTCCCGGAAGGCTGCTAATGTCAGCCTGGTACAATCAGGAAGACCTTCCAGAAGGAGTGAAGGCCACGTGAGAACCACACTAGGAGGAGGTGGCTGGGAAAGAGCAGGAGGGGGCGACAGGGGAGCTGCTTGGGGGCTGCGTTTGCACGAGCCTGTCCTGAGATGGGACAGCAGGGGCCGCGTGATGTTTCCAGTGGGATGAGGGCGCAGAGCCGGCCACACCAGACCCTGGGGTGCCCTGGACTCCCCCTGGGAAACTGGACTGGGTCTTTCAGCCCATGGAGAGCCCCTGAAGGGAGTTCAGCTGACTAACGCGCCTTGCCCAGATTTAGGTTCCAGGCACAGGGAAGGGGGAGAAGGATGTGACATCCAAGCTGAGATCTCGATGATAAATAGAAGATCAACAGCCAAAAAGGTTGAGAGCCCAGCAGCGGCTGCAGTGGGAGGGGGTAGGTGCGTGTCCAGGTCTGGGGCAGGCTCATGGCTCTGGCGGGGGCCTCAGGGTGCTCACAACCACCTCTGCCGCCCCTTTCGGGTGTGACAATAAAGCCAACCCGATGAAAGCAGAAGGAAATGACAGAGGCAGGCAGGTCCCTCCAGTGTGGCTGGGACGTACTCGTTCCTAAAGTCACTTCTCCCCACGTCATCCATTCTTTGGCCTGAGCCAGTTCTGATGGCAGACATGTCACCACAGTTAAAACACATGTACGTGTCTGGATGGGGGAGGGGGAAAGGAAAGAGGGCGGGGTTAGGGCTGGAAGGAGGGTGGGTGAGTGGGTGGGTGGGACGGTCCATGTCAGACTCAGAGCTCTGCTTCTCTAACATGTCCCATCTTCTGGGGCACAGGGGCCACACCAACGACAGCAGGTGCCCTACTCCCAAGAGCCCCCGCAGGCCACCAACCTGGTGCAAGGTGGGGCTCCCTCAGCTGCACTGCTGTCCCCCGGCTGCTGCCACTGTTTCCTGAGTGAAGCTTCCACTGACCTGGGGGCCGAGGCCAATGCTGTCTGCCCACATTCGTCTGTGGCCTCGCCCCCCCCCCCAGTCACAGCCTGACGGAGGGACCCCAGCTTCTAAGGCTCTCCGCCCTCCCTGCCCTCCCCCTTCCCTCTCTGCCTCCCTACCTTCCCTCCCTCCTTCCCACTTACTCTGGCTTCCAAGTCCAAAGGTCATTTGCTATAATTCTGCCTAACAACGGTCAGATGCCAGTGAGTGATTCCTGAGAGTTCTGGCCCCACACCAAGGCGGGGGGTGGCTACCCTGCCTGGTGCTGGGGTGGTCTGCAGGGTTCCCTTCATGGGGGCTCTCCATGGGGAATCGTACCGGGGGCCCACACCCTCGCCAGGTCCTCCTTCCGGAAATCACCTCCTACATTACGGTGAGCTCCATTCAGCACAACCAGACAGGTGCTGGACACACAGACATGCCGCACAGTCGGGTTTCTGGAGGGGACAGCGCCTGGAGTCCTGACTGCACTCGCAGGAAAGGCCACTGCTTCTGGGAGGACCTGAGGGTCAGAGTCAGTGTCGGCTACAATTTCGTTCTCTGTGGGCCTCACTGGAAACAAGACCAAGTCGGGGTCCACTGGGGAGACACACACTTGAGAATTCAAGGCTGAATCTGAGCTCTCTTGCCAAGCTACACGTGCAGAGCGTTGGCGTCCTAGCAGCGAGGATGGGAAATTCGAGCCTCTCCCTTCCTGTCCTGCACCTTTGGTTCTGAACCCCGTGTGTTTCTGGTTCAATACCACGCAGAAGCAGGGGCCTGCTTCTTGTCTCTGATTGACAAACCATGTAAGACACTCACGTGTCATGAGAAGCCCCAAAGATGTCTCATGATGTGGCAGTTCCCGGGCCACAACCCTGGGCCTGATGATGGGTCTTCTTCCTGACCTGCCTTTGGGGTTTGCAGAGGTTTTAGTCACAGTTAGAGACCAGATTAAAATGTAACTGCCTGGGGAAGGTGTAGCAAGTCCGCTCCCAAGCACACGTGTCCACTGCCACTGCCCTTTAGAGAGAGCCGCGGAGGAGAGAACACCACAGATGGTGAAACGCACAGACTGCTTTGTCCCAGAATCTACAGGGCCTTAGTGGAATCTGATGAATTCCCTTTACTGCCCTGGACCACAAAGCCACGGCACCAAAACAAAGAATTCACAATGATTCTTCTTGTGTTTTCACACAGAGGCGAAGAATATCTTATCATGTCACTAACCCCTGACCAGCCCTCCTGGTCCAAGGTTCAAACACACACTCGCTGTTATGTGCTCCCCCTGGAATGGGGGCGGGGGCGGCGTTGGGGGATGGACGCGTGTCAAAGCCTCTGCCAGTTTCAGAGGGTTTGGGGGCTGAGTTGCACAACGAGACCTTGGCGTCTGTGACCACGGGGACTTTTGGAGGCCAAGAGAGCATGACGCCTGTGCACACGTACCTGCAGACTCTGCAGACCTCCGTAGGCAGTAAAGAGAAGCAGAAATCCAAGGGAAACCACCAGGACGTTCCTCAGGCTTCTGTCCATTGTGCTGATCACAGGTGCCCACCGTCCGAGGCCGTGCAGACCCGCAGTTCCCTAGAAGAAGGCAGTCGGGCCCAGGGATCAGTCCAAGAGGTGTCATCGCCTCCTGTCTGAGGCGGAGCGTTCGTCCCTAGGGCTGCCTGCTGCTCAGGAACTCAGCCATCACCGATGCCATGAAGCCCGGTGTCGTTATGCATCTAATTTTGCCGCTGTTCACAGGAACCAGTGTCCAACAGGCCAGAGGTTAGGACTCACCGGCTTGTACGCATGTGTGCTTTTTTCCCTGTTAATTTCCAGTAGATGTGGTCCTTGCAGTCAAGTGATGATTTCATATTATAGACTATAATTATGCGTTATGTAATAGCACCTTTTTGCACCGTCCTCTATGTATAATGGGCCCTCCCACATAAAGGGAGATTGTCAGTGTGCAGGATGTGAAATGAACTTCAGACTCACAGCAGCTTCGAGACACACAGTTCAACTTCTGGAAAGGCGGTCACGAGATTATAAGGGCCGAGGGCCAAAGTATCAGCGCCTCCAGGACTCCGTGACTTCACAACTCTGCACTAATTGACGAAGACACTCGAGTGTGTGGGGGGCAGCGCTCTGACGCGCGGCTCCCATTGTCCCCCAGCACTGCTGCCGTGGTGTCCTTAGGACTCCGGGGCCCGAGCCCAGACAGGGCGCAGGGCTGCAGAAGGGCTCAGCGAGCCTGCCTTTCAGGCCAGAGCAGTGGTGTCTGAGACAACTCTCTGTGCTGCCTGTCATATGCAGCTGTGAGCCCGGAAACGTGGCTACTGCAATTGAGGAAATGAACTCATAACTGTGTTAATTTTCATTCAGTACAATTTCAGTTTAAATAGCTACGTGGGGCCACTGGGAAGGCACTGGCCTAGAGTTTCAAACCACTTAATCCGTACCTCACACCTAACACGCAAGCAAAACCGTTTGTTTTATCCAATTGTTGGTAAAAACTCGGTGGTTGAAGATGGTGCCCCAAGGTCTGTGAAGCCAGTTCTTTTTGTCTAGTTGGGCTCAGTAAGGCAAACCTGACTGTGCTGGTACATGTGACACGTGGTGGGGGTACTGCTCACGGAAGCACGCTGCCCCGTTGGAACAGCACAAGGAAGTCCTTGCCCTTGCAGCTCAACTTATTCTAATGAAAATGAATTTTCAGGAAAATAATGGTTTAGAGTGTTGACTGAGTGTGAGTTATCACTTACGTAGACGTGCGAGCAGCATGGTCTGGGAGAAGGTATGCTGACCAGGGGGACATGTGAGGTCTAGAGTGTCAAACCCTCATCCTGCTCTTCTTCAATGGGCAACCTCAGGTGGATTGGAAAACTCTCTGAATCTCAGTCTCCTCTTGAAAAAGGAGGGTTGCAAAATTCAAGAGGCCAGTAATTGTGGAAGCCCTGGAGCAGCCCTGACACATAGTAAACCCCAGTTAATTGGCTGAGGTGACAATTTAACTCTCAGAGAAAATGCCAGTTGGAACAATATTTAAAAACATATAATACGTAGTATATAACATGGACTTTTTCATACTAATCTTGTCATCAATTAATGAATCAACAAATGCCTTCCTTTTCACTTTTCAGCAATCCGTTAGTTCACTTTCTTTCTTTCTTTCTTTCTTTCTTTCTTTCTTTCTTTCTTTCTTTCTTTCTTTCTTTCTTTCTTTCTTTCTTTCTTTCTTTCTTTCTTTCTTTCTTTCTTTTTCCTTCCTTCCTTCCTTCCTTCCTTCCTTCCTTCCTTCCTTCCTTCCTTCCTTCCTTCCTTCCTTCCTTCCTTCCTTCCTTTCTAGCTCACTTCAATTCTGGCCTGTCTATAACTACCCACAAATGACTTATGTGCTGATATTAGAAGACCTCCTTGAGGTTTTCTTCTGCTACCCACTCTTCAGACTTACCAGAATGATCTCCTAGGCTTTGCTAACTGGCTCTGGGAAGCCACTCCAGTAGCTACTGTTCCAGCCCTTCCCACAGTTAGCACTATCTCCCGAGGGGCTCCATGCTGCGTGGAGAAACCTCCAGGCACGTTTCTGTCTTTGCAGGCCACTCCCTGTCCCTCCCGCTGTCCTTTTTCTCATCAGGAATTTGTCACGGAAATAATTGCTTTTATCATGGTTGCTTTTCCCATCTCCCGATTCTTCCCCTTTCTCCAACTTAACAGGGACTTTTATTTTATCTGTTTATTTATTTATTTATTTATTTTTAAGTTATTATATTTTTAATTCTCTTCCTCTACCTCTTCCCCTCTGGCAAACATCAGCTTTTTCTCCGTATCAAAGGGTCTGTTCCATTTTGTTTTGTTTATTCATTTGTTTGCTTTTTTTTTAGATTCCACATATAAGTGAGATCATATGGTATTTTTCTTTCTCTGTCTGACTTATTTCACTTAGCATAATACCCTCTTGGTCGATTCCTGTTGTCACAAATAGTAAGATTGTATTCTTTTTTATGGGTGAGTAATATTCCATTGTATGTATGTAGCACATCTTTTTATCCATTTGTCTATTGACAGGCACATAGGTTGCTTCCATAGCTTGCAGGGATGAACATGGGGGTACAGATTTCTTTTCGAACTGGTGTTTTTGTTTTTCTTCAGATAACAAAAGTCCCTCCTTGGAAGGATTTTTAAATGAACAGGTATTTTACAACCTGCCTTGTCTGTCTAGCGGGACAAAATGCTTCTTATCAGAGGTGCCCACCAACACTGACCCCAAGTTGTTAATGTGACAAGCACAAGTTTAGATGATGAGGTCGCTATTACTTTCCTCATAACCAAAGGGACCCAGACTCAGAAGCGTGCCCTGACCACTTCCACCTTCCTTCAGAAATGTGGTTGGGGTGGGGGACAGGCTTGGAAACTCCACACACCCGGAAGATGTGTGGACCTTTCCGCCAGTTTCAGCAAAGGGCAAGCCTCAAATGGCTAAAGAGGTGTAGGTCTGAATGACTCAGAAGAGACCATCATTTCACTCCTTAGAATTAACATCCATACTGTATCACTTCGCGGAAAACAGATGCTTTTGTCGAGCTGCCTGAGTTCTCATGATCACTTATTGGATATGAAAGCAAAGGATGCAGTGGCATGCGTACTGCAGAAAGCAGGAATGTTCAGAGATCACCACTTGGGACAAAGTCTGATTGTCCAAATGGAAGACTGTCCAATGGTGACTCTTCCAGCCACTAGATGTCACTGTTTTGCTCCCACCGGGTTCTCCAGAGTGGGGTGGGGTTTGAGGGCTGTGAATCACATTTTAAATCCGTAAACTTCCCACTAAGAAGGGAAAGATTGCTCTTAATATAGGGAGGTCTAATCAATGGTTTTCTCTTTTAAATAAAGTACTTTGTAGCAAATCAATATCAATTTTCTTGACATTTAAATCTGACCCCTTTGTTAATAAATGCGGCACCAAATAAATTCAGATTTGTCCTATTCATTTATACTTTCATCTACCTAAAGTTGAAAAACGTATATAAAGGGAATGGGAAAAATCATTACCTAAGTTAGGAATTCTTACTTTTTGGAAATAAATGTGCTTGGTGCTTTTCTTTCTTTCTTTTTTTTTTTTTAAGCAATTTCTCTTAGCACAATTCTGGCTTGAAAAAGTGTTTTCTCTCAGTGACTACTCCAAAGCAGCTACAGCTGTGAGACAGGGGGTGGCTGGGCCGTGACAATGAGCCTGGCAAGACGCCCTGAGGAGTCAGGTGGGGCTTCGGGGTCCAGTGCTCCCCGGGCCGAGGCACGAGTGCAGAGCCAGTCAGGAAGGCTGGGTGGACAGGCTGCCGGGGCAGAGACCGTCCTCGGGGCACACTCACCTGAAGCAGGGCCCAGAGACAAAATAGTCTAAACACTTTCCCTTCACAGTCTCACAAGGCGTGTCAGTCCTCTAAGCCCGGACAGATTCCGGGTCTTCACTGCTCTGTCTGCATGGCGACGCTGAGTGAGTCAGAGAGAGAAACTACTTCACTCCCCATGCTCCCGTTCAGAGAGGATGGAGGCTCCTGGTTTAGGGCACACTCCTGCATGTGCACATGTTGCAGATGTGCACACGCATGTGCACACACACACACACACACACACACCCCTTTGTCCTCCAAAGGCATAGCCCTTTTCCATTTCCCATGAACCTCTGCTGCCGTTGAGGTAGACCCGACTTCCACCGCATCTCACTGTTACCTGGTGGTGCTGCCTTGTGCCAGGTGTTGTTCTGGGCTGGGGCCACGGCACTCGTCTACACATGAGCTCAGGACTCCTGTTCTCAGAGGTTTAGTGCTGATGGAGGCAGCAGACAGTACACAACTAAGCGCACAGAGAAGTCAAACAAATTGGATGTGCTCTCCCCCAATCAAGCAGGTGATATGAAAGAAAGCATGGGGAGGGTGGTCGCCTGAGGTGCACCCCCCACATCTCTGCCAAGGTAGAGGAGTGACACCCAGCCACCAACCTAGCTGCTCAGCATCACGGATGCTGACCCAGGCCAACTCTCTGTGGACAGAAACTGAACATGCCAGTTCTGCAGCCCATGGACCATCCGAGGGAACCCGCAGGTCGGAGCACGCGTTTCTAACAGGGGGCCATTGAGCAGCTGAGGAAACTGGAACTGTAAAGTGGACAGCTGAGGACACATTTGTCCACGACAGCCAGATGAGGGCCAAACATGGTGACTGTGTTGGAATTTTCAATCACTTATTTTGTGGACAGGCAAAACCACAGAAATGTAAAATTACCTTGGTAAAGCTCCAAAGACAATTCTGTGCCTTTGCTTTCCCAGTGCATAAACATCCATAAAATTTAAAATTTCCCCCCAAATTCAATAATACCATCCTCTGTAGATTTTACCTAGTTTTGTAGCCTCCTTAGTTCCAGTCATTATTGTAGCGCATGGCTTCTTAAATCTTGGAGCGTGTCAGAACGCAGAGACGCTGTCCTCGTCTGCCGTTGTTTGCTAGGGAGGACGCCTGACTGTACAACTGAACACTGGGAATCATTGCGAAACACCTGTGTCGCTTGAGCAAGCGGCCCGGCACGTTTGGAAATCACAGTCCCCAATAGCCACTTAGCTGCAACTACTTAACTGTGGGAAAGATTCGCTGGAAGGTGCAGGAAACTGGACTGGAACAGTACTCGATGTGATTAAGTGAGGACATTTTTAAAAGACTTCTATTAGAAATTATCGCTTGGTTTTCGAATAAAAACAGTATGAGCTCATTTTAATGAAAACAATTATGCACATACATGTATGCACCTCTGAATATAAATGCATGTGTGTGCACACACATGTACATACGTGCATATGTACACCTACCTACAATGCGTCTGTGAGTAGGCTCACAGCAATCCCTTCTCTGGACAATGGAATCTGTGGGAGGAAGAGCCACGAGCATCTTCCTATGTGATGTGTCTGTAAACTATTGCCGTATTTTTAGAAAGAACATCTAATTTAAAAAAAAACCAACAGATTTCAAGAAAATAGACTTTTACAAAGAAATTTTGTTATAAAGATCTTGAAAGATTACACTCAAACTCCAACATATTTTCAGGCATCTTATTTTCATCACTAACCTGTTTCCACTCAGCTTTTCTTAACCCCACCCCCTCCACGCCCCCACACTCCCACGCCCGTGGTTAATAAAGCAAACGCACAGCCCTGCCCAGGCTTCAGGTGCCAAACGCCAGATACCACAAGAGCTGCGGCTGAGCCCTGCTCACAGCGCCCTGTGCTTCCAGGTGGACTGTCACTGTCCCTCCTCACCCCTGCCCGGCACACTCACGTAGGCTCAGGTAGGCCACCGTCTGGGTACAGTGGTGCTGCCACCGTGATTCTATTGCTACTGTGACACCTTCCAGAACTGTTTCCCTGTCTATGGTGAGCTGGGAAGATGCAAGGAATGTGGCTGGGGCTCTGGAGGACGCCTGGCAGACAGCTGTGCAGACAGCTGTTTGTGTTCAGCAATTACTCCCAGGGTTCTACTGTGCACTAGGTACAGGCGACATGTGTAGTGAGAAAACACAGGGCCTTCCTGCAGCCTGGAATCCACGGCCAGGGACGCTCTCAGTGGCGGCCAGCATGACTGGACATTACTCTCAGTCCCAAAGTCTCTGCTGCCCTCCCTCAGGGACATAACCACATACCTGCTCATCTTTGTCAGTCGAGAAGCACTTCCTGGCCCTCTGTGACAGGGACAGGATGGTGGGAGTGAGGTAGGGAGTGCGCTCTCGCTCAGGTGAGGAGAAATCAGGCTGATGATGGTGTGGGGACAGAGCCCCAGAGAGCAGTTTCCAGGCTCTCGGCCTCGCGTGAGAAGGTGCTGGCTCGGGTAGTAGATGACCACCAGCTGTGACTAGTTGGCCGTCAGCTGTAACCAGTTAGCCATTAGCCACTGATAGAACTGCCGTGGCTAAACCAGCAAGCGCGGATTGCGGCTACAGGGCAGATCGTGTGGATCCTACTTCTGTGTCTCGCCCGGCCGCCAGCGAGACTGGGGTGCAGGAAGACCCCTCGTTGGGGTACTGGCGGATGTTTGCTTTTGTGTCTCAACCAGCCCCCAGTGAGAAGATGGTGGTATAAATCCCGTCTGTGGCTCCATTGTTTTTTTTTGGCCTCGCCATGTCCTGCAGGGAGTGGGAGCTGAGTCCCTGCATTACAATGTGTTGTAAGAACTGGAAGGATAATGACTCACAAGGGTCAGTAAGAGTTCTGTGCTCACAGCATGTCCCAGGCAGGAGGGCTGCAGCTCTGTGAGTCTGGGTCCAGTCACCTTAAGCCACGTGGCCAGTGTTCCCAAGGCAGGGCACCCAGCTGGTGTAGGGCCCAAGGTCTCCTGAATGGCCTTAAACAGCCAAGAATCACAGTGCATGAAGCCCTACCAAGGCCTCCTGAATCCCAGCGCCTGCACCTGAGCTTGGGAGCAGGGCTTTCCTGGAAGAATGTGCTGTGCCCGGGTGCCCCCGGCCACAACCCGTTACCCAGTATCGCTCCTAACGCCGTTCTCAGCGTGCATTCAGTCAGTGGCACGGAATTAACTGGTGTTCCCGGCTGACCCCGGACACGTGAGCTCTTCCCCTGAATGGCAATGAAAGCCAGGACTTGGGGGGAGGCTGCGTTGCCAGACGGCTCTCCTTGGCCCCAGCCCGGAGGCTGTAGCACTTTGTGATCGATTTTCTCACTGCATTCACACTGCAGGCCTTTTATCGTCTACGAGCTCAGCATCTTGACCCGTCTCTAGCAGCTGTTTATTGAACACCTGCTTGGTGCGTCCTCTGTGCTGATGGGAATCCGGGAGCCACAAGTCTTGGTCCCCAGAATCCACAGCAGAAAATGTTACATAAAATTGAAAAATAGGTATATAGAGTAGAGTTGCCCTGTGCTGCAGTAGAAGGTGTGTGATGGGCTTGAAAATGCCACTGCACGTCCCCACATCCCCTCCTGCCTCTGGGGCTTGAAGAGTCCAGGTTGGCTCTGTGGCCACCCAGGCTGGGACCTGGGGAGGGCCAGCAGCCAGCACAGCCAGGTGTCCTGTGATTTGCACTCAGTCTTCAGTAAACGTTGTGGATTTGGGAGAACAGTCAGACTCCTCCAACATAAGAGCCTGGACTATAACTGCTAACACTCTGTGAGTTTCTGAGCCTGTAAAATCATTTTCTGAAGTGCCCTGGAGTCCAGAAAAGTCAAGTCATCCTTTAAAGGTTGGGAAATTGCTGTATTTTTCACCTCCTAAGTTACGATTGATTTTGCTGGTTGGAAGTTCTCTGTTGGGCCCGTACTCTTTCAACAACTGAGCAGTTACAGTTTCTCTTTCATCGTTATGAAGTCTCTGTTACAGAGCCTCTTTTTCTGCAGACCCGCGACTAAAGAATGACAGTTAAGGTGATGTGTGTGCTCGCAGGTGTACATGTGTATGTGTGCAAATGTGTGTGCTTGAGCATGTGTGTGCCTGAGTGTGTGTGACTCTCAATTGGGGGGCTGTTCCTCTCCAGATGGTAGGCAATGAGGGGGTGAGCATACTTCAGGGCAGGGTTTGTCCAGATGTACTTGCAACACACCTCCTCCTCCCCCCCACTTTCGTGTAGGAATACACACCCTTACCTGGGACTCGGGGAGCAAGGACATCGTACTGTCAATGCCACAGCCCTGGAACATTCTATACTGTTGTTTGTTGGCAGTGCTGAACTTTTCCTGCATCCCTGGTCCCAGATGGGAGCACGGCGCAGTTATGATCCTGACCCCCCTACAGTGTTTTAGAAAATCTGCCTCTTTTGTGTCCCAGGAAATGTCTCACTACAAAGAGCCTCTCCGCACAGGACATAGATGAGAGTCCGTCCACACTCATGACCCCGTAACACTCACAGAGGACCCCTGGTGCACCTGCAATGAGCCAGACCCAACCCTTCTGCTCCCCATTCTTAATCTCACAGTGGATTAGTGGTGATGGAGCCGTGTGTCCCCCTGACACCAGCTGAGCGCAGACGGAGACGTTTCCAATAAGCTCTATGCCTGAGATACCTGCCCATCCACAGCTCGTCTGCTCCTCCCCAGGAGATCCCAAGGCCACCACCCTGCTGCCCATGACCTGCACATCTGGGCTCTTCTACTGCCAAAGTCAAGTGCAACCCATCTCCTGACCTTTGACCTCACACACACCTTTATGTTTGAATCTTACAGAAACACTAGTCATATTTTGACATGATTAAATATACCCCCCTGTTTCTTTCTGATGGCTGAATGGACCGTGCACCGTCTGGAAGGATCACAGTTTCCCCGGAAGCCAGCCCCTCATTCGCCACACGTAAGCGGCTTCTATCTTCCTGCTGCTCCAAACAAAACCACAGCAAACATACTTCATCTGTTTTGGAACACATGCACTGGATTGGGAGACGAAATCTATAGAACCAGAATTACTGAGTATACACTTGTTAAATTTTGACCTTAACCCATTTCCCCACAAGGTTATGCTGACACGCGAATGCAGCATGGCGGTCCTAGTTCCCCAGCCCTCACACACCATTATTGCGTTCTATTGGGTGGGAAGAGGTATCTAGTGGTTTTACTTTGCATTTCTTTAATTACAAGTGATACTGGGCATCATTTCCTGTGTTTTTACGTCATTTGTACTTCTCTTCCTATAAATTAGCTTTTCATATCACTCATCTGTTATTTTATTAAGACTCTTATTAATGTCTAAATGTTCGCTCACTGTTTGTTAAGAAACTGGCACGCGAATACATTCAGGGTCCGTCTTCTCTCCCAGCCTGAAGTCCTCTGCCTTGTATCCCTGTTCATGGACAAACCATGGGCATCTTGGTGACTCTGTCCACACCAGTGACTGCCGGGAATTCCCGCCCTGCCTCCTTCAGCCAGCTAACTTCATTCCTTCTCAAAAGATCCCCCTCAAAGGTGACTTTCTTCAGAAATCTTTCCTTGAAACCTCTCAGTCTTGGTGAAGCCCTGCCCTTGTCTGCACAGCACTTCCCAAATACCTCTATCCTGGCACCTGCCACCATTAATTTTCTGAGTCTGTCTGCTGCACCGACTCCTGCAAGGAGCTGTGCCTGCCTATGAAGATGAAGTGTATTACTGCAGCGCCACTCCATGGTCGTGCACCGCTGGCTACTGAAGAGATAAACGGACATGAAGTCTGAAAGCATTCAGTGAATTCATCCGGTAGTTCCACATGGAGTTTGCCTGACTGCTCACATTGGCTGGTTGTAAATCAAGGGGGCAGTTGCCTTCAATAGTTTGCCACAATTTTCTGACCTTTATACCTACAAGTTATGATTAGAAGTTTTGAAAGCAAAACAAACCAAAACAGGCTGTGAATTGGTGAAGTGGAAAAAGAAGGCCGAGGCAGAGAAGGAAGGTGTTTAAGTCATATAAACATCTGTAAAAATTTAACTGACGTCAGCCCAGAGGGCAGGTCTGAGCTGACTTTCTAAGTCTCCAGCTTCACCTAAGTGCAGTGGCTTTAATCTACGACCCAGAGCTCTGTCTCATGGTGAACGGGGGCTCATATTCCACGTCTGTTTTCCTTCTTTCAAAGTAAATCTTCGTGGTTTGTGGTTGATTTTGTGACTGAAGGCGTTTGGTGCTTTATTCAAAGATCAATGAGATGGTGGTTTCACAGGAACTGGATTCACCTTCCAGTCAATGGAGCTTCCTGACAAGACCCCCCACTCCCCTCCACTGTCCCAGGATGGAACTCCTGCTGAAAGAGAGAGTTCCCTGAGTGCCCATTCCAGGATTTGCAGATCTGGGTCCTCATCCTGGCTTCAGGGGACAACTGAGGTGTGATTGAAACAGACACCCACAGAACAGGAGGGAAGCAAACTGCTTGTCTGATAAGGTCCCAAGAACATACAAAAGTAATGGCTGTGTGTGATGTCACAGGGGTAGTAGATTGGGGGAGGGGAGTTATCACTTTGTGAGGGGTGTAAATGTCTAACTATTATATCGTTTTGTACACCTGAAACTAAAAAAAAAAAAAAAAGAAGAAGAAGAACTCTTACGGCTCAACAATAAAAAGAAAAGCACCCAACTAAAAATAGACTTTTATCCAAAAAAGACATTTATACCGATGGCCATCAGTATATGAAAAGATGGCAGCATCATTAGACAGGAGCTCCTGCAAATCAAAACTGTCACACTTAAGAAAAAATGTATATTCTTTAAATTTTAGAACAGAGTGACATATACATATACTCTCTATTTTTCAGGTGAAGCTAGTTTAGTGTGCTTCTAAAATCACTCTATATTTTTACTAGTTTTTCTCTGCAACTGTTATAACTGGGAGAAATAAGATTAAATTTGGCGCTATCGAGGTGGATTTATCAATGACTCCCCAATAGAACCAAAAGATTCACTTTAAATATTTTTAAAGCTTATTTCTTTACAAGTTTAGATTTCTTATAGCTTCTCATTGAATCAACCCTTACAATTATGTATTGACCCTATTTATTAATAATAATGCTCTTCTGATCCAATTATAATGATAAAGGTCTAAAACTTACTATTTGCTTAATATATATGTTTTCATGCCTGCATATCCTTATCATGGAGGTGTGTCTCTGAAACAAGACATAGCTGAATTAAAAAAAAAATTCTGATCTGAAAAATCCACCTAGATCCACCTAGTCGCTTAAGATTTAGTCCAATAATATTCTGACTAATGTTTAACTTGCTTTCTCAGCATTCTTTGTGACTTTTCTTTGTGCAGAGAAACTAAGATGGGTAGAGGAGAGCTGTTTTCCTCCCCAACACTACTCTCTCCTTCCCATTGCTCTTGGTGATGCCCAGATGCTCAGAGCAGCCAGCTCCCATCTTTCTCCTTATTGCTATGGAAACCGTGCATTGCTCTCCCCAGCTGGAAAGCCTTCCTCTCGCCCTCCCTCTCTCCCTCCCTCTTTTCCTTCCTCCCTCCCTCCCTCCTTCCTTCCTTCCTTAGCAAACTCTTACTCACAGCTTAGGTCCTGGCAGAAAGTCACGCCCTCTCAGGAACCTGGTCCAACGCCTCCAGCCAGAGTGGGTGTTGTGTGTGCCGTTCTCCCAGCGTACTTCTCATGATGGCCAACCACTGACCTGTAGCGTAACTTCTATTGATCAGGACTCTCTCCCCTATCTGAATATTCTCCGTGTGACAGCCTCTGGAATACAAGTTCCACGGGCTTTAATTCTCTTAATGCTCACAAGCCTTTGATATCGGCACTAATAGGCTTCCCATTTTAGAGGAGAAAAAATAGGTCACTTTATGTGTCAACTTGACTGGACCACAGGGCGTCCAGATATCTGGTTAAACGTGAGTCTGGGTGTTTCTGGGCGAGATTCACATTTGAACTGTGAGCTGAGTAAAGCAATGGGCCTCCCCGTGTGGGCGGGCCTGCCCCACTCAGCTGAAGGCCCAACTAGGACAGAAAGGCTGAGTGGGCGAGAGCTCTCGGCTCGACTGATTTCAAGGTAGGAAACTGGTCCCCACTTTGGACTTAGACTGGAACTTACACCATCAGCCCCCGTGGGTCTCCAGCTTTAGATGGCAGGTCTTGGGGCTCCACAATTATGCCTGTGAACCAATTCCTCCTAATGCCATGTTTCCCCGAAAATAAGACCTAGCCAGACAATCAGTCTAATGCGTCTTTTGGAGCAAAAATTAATATAAGACCCAGTATTATATTGTATTATACTATATTATATTATATTTTATATTATATTATAGTAAAATAAGACCGAGTCTCATATTAATTTTTGCTCCAAAAGACGCATTAGAGCTGATTGTCTGGCTAGGTCTTATTTTCAGGGAAACATGGTATATCTATCCCCTATTGGGCTGTTTCTCTGGAGGACCTAACTAACACAAAGATATTAGGAGACTTGGCCACAGCCAAACAAGTAACGGCTTGTGGACATTCAGAATTGGGGGTACTTTGAAATTTGTACACTGCGTCGTATCTTAAGGATGTTTTGCAATATCACGCCAATACTGAATAATAACAGATAGATAAAAGATAAAAAGCAGTTGTAAAGGAAGAACACTGAAGCACAGAGAGCTAACAAGATGGCTCTGGAAGGCAGAGGGGGCCCAAGCCCGGTGCTAACTCCAAGCCCCTGTCCCGATGGAGTGACTCCTGTGCGCTGTCCTCTGTGTGGAGCTTTGTCTCGTGCCAAGTGCTTTGTCCCCTGCATTTGGTGACAATGGCACAGTGAGGCCCACAGATAGCTGTGCTTCTAAATTCTCAGCTGGGAACCCTGTAACAAAAGACAGATTCACAAAAGAAAAACAACTAGAAGTTTATTAGCGTGTACATGCTAATAGGAGGAGACACCCGGGGAAAAATGAGCAGCTCCAGCTGACGAGGGTGAAGAGAGAGGGGACGCCAGCTTCGGGAGGCCACCAGGAAAAGTGCAGTAAGCCAGGAAGGTTGTCATGCAGATTAAGTCACTGAGAACAGGGTGGTTAGTCACCCTTCTCTTCTTGGTACAGAGAGGGAGACACCTTAAATGTAGATTTCCTTTACAAATCTAAAAGTCCCCTACAAAAGGGTCACTGCTACTTTGTTTTCAGAGCTTCTCCTATGTCTGTTGTTTCTCAGAGTAATCGGTTCAAAACAATCTTTATGCCAAAGAGACATATTTTCGGGTGGCGTGTTCTGCCTCTGCAGTGAAGTCCTTCTAGTACGTACACCCCTCCTCCTTGTGGGACCTACATCCCCTGCAAGTGCCAGCTCTGGCTCTTGTGGAATTGTTTGCCTCAACTTGAGAAAAGGAGGAGAAAGAACAGCAATGGCATGTGAAGATTTTCCAGGCATTAGGCTGGGGATAAAACTACAGCCCAGAAGTGACTAGCAGTGAGCAGGGGCGCGGCACAGCCCGAAATGCCAGGACTGCGGTCTCTGGGACGTGATGGCTGCTTTAGGCTCGGCCAAGTCGCAAACTGTGGGTTCATTAGGAAGCTGCGGCAGCTGTTTGGGCTCAGTTCTCTAGCAAAACAAGGGGAATGATGCTACTTACGCAAGGGGTGGAAGTTACAGGTGAAGAACGGGAAGGACTTCACACTCAGCAGACCTTTAATAATTGAAGCAACTCTTCTTAGAGCCTGAAGTTTGGCTGGGTGACTCAGCCAGGAGTGACAGGGGAGGGGTCCGGATGACAGCATCTCAGGAACTCGGCAGAGAAGCCTGGTCTCCTGGGCAGACCTGAGACTTGGGACTCCACCCTGCTGGTAGTGAGAGCTGCAGTCCTCTGCAAGTGGGGAACGCCCATGTCACTCACTGCTGTGGCCTGTCCTGTTCTGGTTCCCGCGTCCCCCTTACTCACAGAGCCCCAGGATTGTTGGACGTGGCGGTGTGCCCACAGGAAACACACACCATTCTCAGCTCTCTTGCCGTCACGGGTTGTCGTGACCAGCTATGTCCGAGGAACTGACATGCTCCTATGGCCTGCGCTCTTGGCCTTTCCTCCCAGAGCTGAAAGCCGCCCAGGTGTAGGCGGGACTGTCACTGGTGAAACATGGGAGCCCTGTACCAGCTCAGAGCTGCCACCTCCTCACTCCTTGCTGCACAAGGAACATAAGGCCTGTTGTGAGCCTGCTCCTTTCTGCGTCCTGGGTGACTTGCAGCCACGCACATTCCTGTTTGAGAGGCTTTTGGACGAAAAAGGGGGTGCTATGGGAAGTGACCTCACAGGGAGATCTGACCAAAGCTTCCTAACTGGGCCCTTCATAGTGGGTTGTCTCGCCCCAGTCCTGTAATTTCTTTAGTAAAAGGTTTATCTTTGCCTTAAGCAGCCCTGCCCATTGTTTCTGTTTATCTATTAACACACCTTTGAAATAAGCCTTAGCCACCCTCAAACAAGCACATATCTCATTAACTCTCCTGTAATCCCACCCCCGCCTTACTTTCTCCCACCTTTATGTATGGTCTCTAATTCCAAATGCATAAAGAAGCTGTAAATCTGTCATTCTCCAGAGCACTTGAGATCTTGCTCCCCAGCAAATGTCATCAGCTTGGGCTCCAATAAACTCATAAAGATTCTTTACAGGTTTGGATGTTTTCTACATCGACATTCTTAAATTCTTCTAATCTCAACATGCCTAAAGCCCATGCTTGTGGCTCTTTCCCCAATGCCAGAGAATTCAGCTCAGATACAGTCAAAGTAAAGACTCCTTTTTGGTTTCCAGAGCCTGGAGGAGTGCTGTGTTTGCTCACACAGAACAGGGACCAAGGCAGAGGGCAAACCTCAGGAGGGCAGGGTGCCCCTTCCCTCTGGGCGGAGAGGAGGTGTCATTGGGTGGAGACCAGTAGGCCTGCAAGTTTGCACTCTGACGTGACTTTCACAGAGCCAGGCCTGCTGGCTGACTGTATGGGACACGAGGTCATGAACAACCTGACCTCATTCCTATGGAAATACTCCTGTCTCCCTGTGGCAAAGAGCCCAGCAGCACGCTCCTTAGCCGCAGTGCACCCCACCTGGCTTGTTCTGCTCCCTGAAGCAGTCACCTTGTTTAGGGGCTTCAACCAGCCCCAAAAAGGAAGGACATCTTGCCATGTGACAACATGAATGAACCTGAGGGTGTTTCACGAAGTGAGATGAGTCAGGCTGAGAAAGACAAACGTTGCGTGATGTCACCTGAGTGTGAAATCTAAAATGTCGAGCTCAGTGGGTTTCAAACCCCTGGGTAAAAGACAAGACGAGTACGTTCTGGGGACCGAAGTTACAGCATGGTGACTGGTTAATTACACTGTTCTCTATACTTGAAATTTGCTCAGAGAGTAGGTCTTCAGTGTTCTCCTCCTGGGAAAAAAAGGGAACCATGAGAGGCAATGAAAGTCCATAACTGGAGGGTGGTAACCATTTCACAAGTATACCTACACCAAAACATCACGCTGTACACCTCAGATACACAATTTCCATCCGTCAACTGTATCTCAATAAAGCTGAGCAAGAATAAATTAATTTTTTTAACAAGGAGCATATGATAGAGCATACAGGTATACGTATTATAAAGTGCACCTGAAATGTATGTACTGTCATTAACCAATGTTACCCTAACAAATTTAATTTAAATAAAGGAGGAGCCTGCTCTGTGAGCCACCCTGGGCTTAGGGAAGTGTGGGTGGCTGAGCCCAGAAACAGGCCGACCTCAGGCCAGGGCTCTGGCTGGCCCCCGTCATGGCACTGGGGCCGTAGCGTGTGTCTGCCTGAATGTGCGTTTGGCACAGGTGTGTGACTACGAGCTATTAGACTGTGATTGCAGGCTGGTCCCAACCGGCAGTGACTTCAGTATGAGTCCCCTGGTGATTATGGGACTCAAGCCCTTCCATTATTAGGGGAGGCTGGATGGACAGACGCACTTGTCCTGCTGTTCCAGTTTTGCTCCGCTTCCCGCACCGAGTGGGACTGTCACTACAAAAGACTCATCATGGCAGGAGATGGGGTGCTCCCTATGCTATGTCATGTGCTCCCCTCTCGGAAATGTTATGGGCAGTTGTAACGATTTTTATCTCACACAAATGAACAAAGTGATGGAGAAGTTTCAAGGAAAGTGGCTAAGATGATTGGAGACGGAGAGGCTGTCTTAAAAGTGCGGGAACAAATATTCATCAAGCACCTGCCAAGGCCAGATGTTGGTCAGGGGGCACCCCAAAAGTCCATGTCATGTGACCTTGGCTTGAATACAGAAAGGCAGGCGTTATTATTCCTCACACTGTGTAGACGAGAAATCTAAGGCTAAGAGGGGTAAGTGGCAAGCCCACGTCTCTTGGGCAATGCTAGCTGCCCCCACACATAAACCCCCACATCTCAGTGTCTTAATCCAAGGAAGTTAATTTTTGCTTAGAAAAGTGCAATGTTATGTTCCTGGTTGTTAAATGAGGTCATGCAGGGGTCCCTCGAGCTCCTCACCCTCCCACCAGAAAGGAAGGAGGGAGGCCTGCCCTCTGTCAGAAGCTTCCAGAGCCAGCCTGCAAGAAGCGCATTTCCCAGTGGCCAGACTCTGTCACGTGGCCGTGCCTGCTAGGAGGAGAAGCTGGGTGCATAGGGTGTGGTCTGGATGAACAGGTGGCTGTCAGGGCCACATTCCCCACCTCCATCAGCCCGAGTCCAAGCCCCTGCTTCCTCTCGGACTGAAGCTTGCAGACCCAGGGTTTTCCCCTAGAAAGTGGAGCCAATGCCCCAGGAAAAGAGAAAATGCCTGCGGAAGGGATTTGGGAACACTTAGGTACGGGCAGGGTTATCAAGAGAAAGGGTGGTGGCTTATGTCTCCTTCGTCCTTAGTTAGGGACTGGGGGTGTCACCAAACAAAATGGGGCACCTGCTCACTAGGCGGCTATGGCAGTGAACAGAAATGGAGCCCCTGCTGGCCTGGCCCGGCCTGCGCAGGCGTCCGATGGTGCACTGACCAGGCCGTTCGTGACCAGGGCAGCACAGGCAGCACGGGCAGTCAAGGAAACCCCAGTCTCGCTAACTTGGCAGAGAAACCTGAAAGAGAAAAGAATATGAGTTGCTGTAAAGGAGCAATAAATAACTGTCGCCCATCTTCAAAGCAGGTTTCAAAACTGAAGCACGGTGCGGGCTGAGGGGCTGTCCTTTGATGTTGGACCCTCCAGACACGGCCAGGATTCCCTTGAGAGCACGTGCACCATTGCTAGGAGGTGACCAGTTGTATATTTGAAAATGCCAGTTTGTATTCCTTCCTGCAATATACTAACCTATAAAATAAAAAATAAAAGTGAGAGGCAGCAAGCATTGATCTGAGACCAATCAGAACAGCGATTCAGGAAGCACTGATTCAGGCAGAAGCCCAAATAATGTTCCGATGAGGAGACAAAGGCGATGGTGTGTATGAGAAGGGGAGGGGACAGTGATATCACAGAAGGAAGGCGCTGCTCTCCGTGCAGATAACATGACATAGTGATGCTGATTGTAAACAGTGTTTTAGTTTTCAGTGCTGTAGTCATCAGTCCGGCAGTCATACTATCTGTTTTTTTTGGACATTGTTTTCGTAGGCCCAGTTCAAAGGTTATTTTGCCCTGTTTGAACATCCCAGAAGTCTGAGGCATCAGATGTGCCAAGTGGTTCCTTTGGGACGGCAGCTCCAGCTCCATTTCAAAGTGGTTTTGTTTATATTACGTTTTTACAACACCACCCCAAAAATAGGCGAGAGTGGAAGCGACTGCTTGATTGACAAAGTGGAGAAAGCCACTCTGTGTGTGATTTTCATGGCTATTGGCCCGAGTCCCCAGGAATGCTCCCTCTTCCTGACCAGGAGGCTCAGATTCCCAGCAGACTGCGGCCAGGAGACCGTCCAGGTCAACTTCAGGGTCACCTGAGGCTGAATTAGCACAAGGCTCTTGAGTGGCCTCCAGTTGCATAAGGTTTTCTAGAGACAGAACTGAGATGTCAGTGGAGGAAGAACATAAAAATCCTGCAGGCCACAGGTCATGTACTATTTTTCTGAGTTGGCTCATCTTGGCAGTGTGGGTCCAGAAAACAGAGTGTAAGGGCAGGGCTTGTTGTGAGGGCAGCACTCGTCCACTGGCTGTCTAAGGGACAAGCAGGAAGGCTCTGGCCTGTGGCTATGGACACTGAGTTCCCTGATCAAGGACCTGAGCCTGCAGTGCTTCCCTCATGGCCTCATAAGCCCTGATCTAGTCTCATGCTTGGCTCAAAAGTCATCCTTATTTCCAGCTTGCTGAGCCTGGACCCAGCTTATCAACGTGGTCTTCATGTTTGAAAAGCAGAATCCAGGAGACGTCTGTAAGGCATGATTCGGGAGACACCAGAAAATTCCTATTTACCCCTCAATCTTTCTCTGCCATGTTTTCTGAAACCTGCCCATTAGAAATAGGTTCTAGTAAGACCTTGAAGCATTTCTGTCTTCAACAGAGCCTGATAAAAATGCCCACGGCCCCAAGAATTGTCCTACCAGGAACCATTCTCATAAACACGCTTCAGCTTTATCAGACCACACCCCACTGTAACAAGTATTTTGTGATGCTCCTTTGTGATCTTCAGATGGAACTCACACAGAGCATAACCTCTTTCAAAAGCAATAGGCTGTAATGCCCTCATCTTTATACAAAGGAGAAGTAAAAGGAACGTAATTGTGATGGTTGGTTTTATGTGTCAGCCTGACTGGCTGGGTGTGTCTGGGTGTGTCTGTGAGGGTGTTTCCAGACAAGAGCAGCATTTGAGTCAGTGGGCTCCACAAAGAAGATGCCCCCCCACATGTGGGTGGGCCTCGTCCAATCTGCTAAAGGGCCCGATAGAACCAAAGGCGGACTCACTGCTGGAACTGGGCCAGCTCAGCTCACCCCCTCCTGGCCTCAGACTGGCTACACTGCGGGCTCCCCTGGGTCACAGGCTCCCCTGGGTCTCCAGCTTGCAGACGGCAGTCATGGGACTCGCTCAGTCTCCATAATTGCATGAGCTAATTTCTTTCAGATATATGAATATGAATGTAAAAATATAAATGTACGTGTAAACATAAATGTAATTGTAAGTAAATGTGAATGTAAACTGCTCAGTCGCCGTACCCTACGAGGTCTGATGAGCACTCTCATGGTGACCGGCCGCACCCCAGACGCAGACCCATACCCAGACATCATGTGGCCAATCGAATAACGCAAAGCAGTGAACATTTCAAACAAAGTCAAGGCAATCTGCCTTCGAGTCAGGTGTTTGTACATTGCAGGCCCAGTCCATCACATTGAGCCTGCGTGACTGGAGTTAAAGGGTGAACAGGCGAAGGCTCTGTGCTTGCACGGGTGGCAGTGGGTTGGCACCTGCAGGGACGTCCCGTTCTCAGGAGAGGCGGCGTCCTGCTCCTGGCCCAAGTGCCACATCGCTGATCACTGAGAAGATGACATGCTGACAGTGTCCCCCAGGGGGCGATGTCACACCGGTTGAGAAGCAGTTATCGGCACCATGTGATGAAATGATGGTCCCCAAGAGAAAAGAATGAAAAAGAAAAGGCGGCCACCAGTGGGCTCCCAGAGAGGGGAGAATGTGCTGCGAAGGAAGGTGGGCGGCAAGTAGGCAGGGTGCAGGCGTAAGGATCCCATGTGGCCCGTGGTGACGTCGTGCCCCATTTAAGCCCATAATCACTGAGGAAGTTACTGCCCAGCGGTTCCCACTCACGCTTGTGCCCGTGATCCAGACGGGGGCACACGTGCTCTCTCCCCACCATCAGCCCACACATCTCAGGATCCAAACTGTGCCAGACGGGCACCTGGGAAATGCCTGATGATGGCACAAAGGGACACGTTTCCGTGTTCAAATAGAGAGCATTTGTCAGGACAGGGACACAAGCAGGGAGGGGGCTGCCCACCCCCTTGCTGGGAGACGTCATGGGGGCTGGATTGATATCCTGGCCAGGCTTGATTTGGGACCCTTTGGCGAGACCAATCCTTGCCTTCAGGCTTCAGCCTGAGGTTCTTTCTAAAACATCTGCACAATCAAAAGTATTAATTAGTCCATGTCTTCAAAAGAACTAAATAGAACTTTTCAGCAGGCTTTAAATACCATCTCCTTCTAAATTGTTGTTTAGAAGGAGGAAAACCCAGGCCACAAAGAACAAGTAGAGAACTAGCCGTCTTAATAAAGATCTACTCCGTATCAGGTGCTTTCCAGGCACTTCCCTTTAACCATCCAAACGTCCCTGCTGTAAGGATCAGGGCAGTAAGGAACTCCCCTCCCAGGTGTACAATCAGGAACTGCCCGCAGGGCATCCAGGAGGAGGGTCCTCAGGTAGAAGAAAGACCTCAGGTAGAAGGGCTTGAGCAAGAACCATGAATTCTCAGAGCTTTTTACCTTACTTCCTATTTCCTGGGGCCAAAAGGGACTTAACAGAAAATAAGAATATAATTTTCGCTAGAGAATCTTCTCAACTTCAGCTCTGGGTATTTTGCAGTGAAGTTCGCTCTTCCTCATTAACCTAAAACAAGTGAAATGTCTGGGTCACTCTCATTCAGTTTGCAACAAGCACAGAGTGAACTTGTCCGAAGTGAGGTCTGGCTGAGCACCCCCTTCCTCAAACCAGCGTGGGAGCACTGAGCAGCGTCCACACTCCCTGAGGATCCCCCCAGGGCTGAAGTGCTCCGAGGGGGTCGGTGGGCAGGTCCCCCCATGCTCCAAATTTCTGTGCAGAAACCCCTCGTGCCAATACAAGTATGTTTTTCAGTGAGGTTTCAAACTGTGTTCTGGAAAGTCGGATTAGACCTCAGAAGAGGCCATTCAGAAGCCATCTTATAACTAAGCTGGGCATCTACTGGGTCACTGCTAAGACAGCAAGCAGAAAAGGATCTTGATGCTAAATGCTGTCATTGTTTTACATTTGGCAGCATCAGAAGAAGTAGCTTCAAAGTCCTGAGATACATTCTCAATGGAAAAGCCAAGTTGGGTGGGAAGAAGGAGCCCTGCTCTTGCTTACAATGCTGATGGGGAAGTGGCTGTTTGGTCTACAGTGTCCCCTGGTGAGCTGCATGTCAACTGCAGGTAAAGTGTCCAGACATAAATCAGTCCTTGAGGGACAAACTTGTTTCTTGCTACACTAGGGAGAAATGAATGTGCAGCTTTTTGGCATATGTCACAAAATGTGATTGGACATTTGTATTTTGTTTCTTAAATTATTAAAAACATTAAGTAAAATATAACATAAATAATAAACATTAAACATATTATGACTCCAATATAATTGGCACATAAACAAAAATAGTTTTATTAAATATACCAGGGGTGCCAAAAAAGTATATACAAGTGGACACTTTGGTCAACGTTGCTCAAGCAGTAGTTCACCATAATCTGAAGTGTCTGGACGCTGATGGGAACCACTTTGAGCACCTCTTGTCATTGCAGAAGTCAAACGTGACTTGTATTCATCTTTTGGTATCGGTATATATTATTACAATTTTAATACAGTTTTTCTTTCTGAAAACGTGTATACATTTTTGGCACCCTCTTAGACAACTAAACATCATAATGAAATCAAGAAAATTTAATCATCTATACAAATTAAAATGGTATACTATTTCGTATTTTTAACAAAAGTTCTCAATGGTGTTCTTATTGTGAGAGAAGCATGATTGTGTGTGTGTAAAATTTTCCAGAGTTAACCTGTTACACTGCACACTGGTTCATCTTTTTTTTTTTTTTTGCATAACTCAAATAATTGAGCCAATGATCTTGATTTTAAAATATAAGTAGTTTAGATTTTAAGTTTTTAAACAGTGGTATTACTGTAGTATGCCAACAAAAATACTGGTATTTCAGTACTTTAAAACAGTGCTACATATCAGAATCTCAATATAAAAAGTACATGCTGCTATCATTAGCATTGTGAAGATTTAGGGTAAATGTAAGTATCTGATAGTTATTTAAAATTCATCCATCACCATTTCCTCTCTGGATGTCTCTTTGAGCTGAATTACAATCTTAATTGTGAGACATATTAAGGAAGGGAATTATTCAAAGCAGAAAAACTTAACCTGATGGGTTTCATTACCTCCTAAAGAGTCTGCCCCTGAAAACTTGGGTGAGAGTTGAAGGAAGACCCAGTGGGAAAATGAGAGGGGAATTCACCAAAGGGCTAAGTGTTTGTCTATATCATGCCAGCTCCGCCCGTATTTTCTAGTTCTGGTTCTCACTGTCAAATTCTGGAACTTCTAAAATCACACAAGTGAAGACCCATGAATGATAAGTGGTAAATGCACATCCAAGGGACAGAAATGTCTTATGCTCTGGCAAGTTTCAAGCAACTAAAATATCAGGAACCTAGACCTGCTTGCTTTACTGAACACACACCTTGCTTTATTTACACTCCCTCCATGTTTCCTGTGGAATCCGGGAGGATGACAAGATTGGTTCTAGAAAGAAAAATGACTGGATAGGGTTTTGCCAGCGGAGTCTCACCATTTTGGGGGGGTATCCTTGGAGTCAAACTTGGTCTGAGTTTATAATCATGCCCCATAAATTAATCAAACATTTACTAAAGAATGCAACTGTACAAATGTACTGAGTGCTTTGGCAAAAACACGCACTCATAAAATGCCCTTCCGATTCCACTTACATTGCCATCATCTATTCATATGGATGACTGCATTTTTTCCAGCAAAAAAGTAAAATTGTAACTCAGAGCATTTTGCTAACCAACCAAGGACAACATGGAAGCCGAAAATGTGACTCCTTAAAATGACCAGACCAGGGCTTAGTCACATGGGAAAGGCAAATGGGAGAGCCAATTGAGTTGAAATTTGAATAATGAAAGCTTTTCCAGTTTTTTTTTAAAGCAACCTAAGAGTATAAGATGCTAATTGTTTCAAGTAATTACTGTGCCTTTTGAAATCAAGTGGAAGAGCAGTTTGTGTGGAGAGCAGAAGAAATGGTACCCCAGAAGAGCTGAGAAAATGCTGTCATGCTCTCTGTGGCGTCCCTGACCCCAGGAAGTGACTGAATGTCCTGTCTGGGCACCACACCTCTCCGTGGCACGTGGCCAAGCTCACTGCTTCCGAGTAACCTGGTCCTGACATGCTCTAGGGGCTGGTGTTGGGTTTTAAAGCCGTACTTTTGGCTTCTGGTCTGAAGCTGAAAATTTGCCTAAAGGATGGATGGGTCATATCTTAGTCGTCAGCCAGAATGTGTTTACTTTTAAAGGCATTTTAAAGGTTGCTTATTATTAGCAATACAACAGAAAATGTCCTTGACGAGTGCAGGGAATTCATCCCTGGAGGCACCGAACAGAAGGGGGGGTGGGATCTGAGTCAGAGCTAATGTCATCACGCAGGCGAGGGTTTCAGGCGCTGCCTTCCTCCATAATGTGTGATCAGACACCTGCTTCCCTGCCTCTGTCAGCAGCAAGGAGGACGCAGACACAGAGGGTTTGCCGGCAGAGGCTGCATTAGCTGGCAGAAACCCCGTCTCCCCGGGGGCCTGGACACCCAGCACATCAGAGTGCTCTCGGGACACAAACATTTTAGTACCTTCCTTGAGGTTGCTGGGTTTTAATGTCAATGGTTCTGGACAATAGCCTTGGTCCTTTCCTAAAGGATCACAGCATAAGACACATCATGTGTGCAGCTAGCCTTCATTTTAGCAACACGAGCCCCCTTACTGGCTTCCGGTGTCTTTTAATGGACCAGCACGTTGAAATGTTTGGGTCTCTGGTTTTAATTCCAGTTTCTACAGAAATAATGACTTTGTCAGAAGATTTCTAGGAACATCGTGACTGGGACAATGGCAACCAGACTTTGTTTTTTGACCAAAAGCAAAGAAATTTCCCCACCCCTCGGACCCATTCTGACATCCAGATGTCTGAGGTCATCAATCACCTGACCTCAAGCCCCCTGTCCCCCTCCCCTGACATGGAAGAATTCTGTGCTTTCTCAAGGTCATTCTTGAGGAGGGTAGTATGTCATCTTTTCTGGCTCTTCGAATACAGTCACTTCTTGCCTCAACTCCTTGTCACTTGACCTACTGGCTGTCGTGCGGCAAGCAGCTTGAGCTTTCAGTTACACTGTAAGCAAAGAGCGTGAAGTGGGAGCCACGAGGCCTGGCTCTAACACTAATGCTACGTGAGCTTGAACAAACCCTGCACCTCTCTGGGATGGTCACCTCACCTGTGACATAGGGCTAGGACTCCTTTCTCAGGTGTGCGAGGTTGGGTTACTAATCCCAGTTCTTGCACCAGCCTCAAAAGGACTATGGGAGTTCCCACCCTTTGCTACATGACTTTGCAGTGTCTCCCAGGAGACTGATATTGGGCATGACCACGGGACTGGCCTGCCAATGGGACATGGGCAGAAGGGTCTGTGTGCCAGCTCTGGGAGGACACTGCGGTGGTCCCTGTGTGCTCCTGCCACTCTTTCCATGCTCACTTGGACATTCCACCCTGAGAAGATATGCCTGGCCAGCGGCAGACTTTCAGCTGCAGCCCCGGGGTGGGGGATGCGGGCAAACCTGGAGCCCAGCCACCCAGCCAACCCAGCAGAGCCTAGTGGAGACCATCAGAGCCACTGTTGCCTCAGTGACCCCTAAGATAAAAGCAATGCTTGTTCTTGGAAACCACGGAGTTTGGGGCTGGCTTGTTACCTGTTAACTATGACGAGTGCTAACTAAGAACCCAAGCCCCTTCACAGATTTGTTGTGAGGTTATCATAAAACTGAATGCAAAACTGCTTTGCAAACTATTTTCGTTTAAAAAAAAAGGTATTTATCCAAAGTAAACTCTCTACAAAGGCTGTCGTTTTTGTTACTGTACCTTGAAGAGTTCTTGACACAAACAGTAACTCAATAGACAGGGTGTTAATTGAACTGAAGGATGGATGGACAGATGGATGGATGGATGGATGGATGGATGGATGGATGGATGGATGGATGGATGTTTGGGTGAATGGATGGAATAAAATATATGTGTAATAACCTTGGAACTTCTACCATAGGCAGTTTTTTCTTGGATCTAAATAATTGACTTCTGTTAAATATAAATACCGCTGAGAAAGATCCATTTTTGTTTGTTATAACACTTGAATTGGAGGCTGTTCAATGCTTGACAGTGGAGTGATTAGAGAAATTGTAGAAAACCAGAGGTGAAGAACAGGCATCTAAGAAATAGAGTCCCCACTTTGGTCCATGGCTCGTCTCTACAGAACCTTTGGCAAAGGCCTTGGGGTTTTTACTATAACTAGAATTCCACCTCAGACACATTTCTTAAATAAAGTACATACACAGAGGTAAACACTCAAACATGTAGACTAACATGGTCCTGTATACACTTACATAGCCTATATCTGTGTCTATCTGTCATCTATTATTTTCAAGCTCTTTTTACAGGGAGAGAGATTTTCTGGAATGACCAGGAAACGGTTTTTTCTATCTGTGTCTCTCCTATCTATCTGTCTGTCTGTCTGTCTGTCTATCTATCTATCATCTATGATCTATTTATCCATCCGTGGGGACAGAGCCGTGAGAGCAGTTTCCAGGCTTTCGGCCTCATGTGGAAAGGTGCTGGCTCAGGTAGTAGATGGCCGTCAGCTGTGGCTGGTTGGCCATGAGCTGTTACTGATTAGCCACTAGCCACTGATAGAACTACCATGGCTACACTAGCAAGCGCGGAGTGCAGTGAGCAAGTGAGGTTGGTTGGAAGAGAAGCAGACGGCAGGTTGCAGACAGTGTGGCTCCTGCTTCCTGTGTCTCCAACCCAGCCGCCAGCGAGACTACAGTGGTCTGACTCCCCTACCTATGGCTCCGTGGGTGTTCCTTTTTGGCCTCACCATGTCCTGCGTTCTTGTGT
The DNA here is from genome assembly GCF_964194185.1 of Rhinolophus hipposideros. Classification (NCBI taxonomy): domain Eukaryota; kingdom Metazoa; phylum Chordata; class Mammalia; order Chiroptera; family Rhinolophidae; genus Rhinolophus; species Rhinolophus hipposideros. The sequence goes on along the minus strand of NC_138049.1, from coordinate 1,901,911 downwards.
GGGGAGCGGGAGCTGAGTCCCTGCATGACACAACCTATCATCTTCTATCTCTTTATGCAGAGAGAGTGGTTGAAACCACTAGGGAACTGATGTGGTTTGCCCCAAGCTCTCTGCTCCGGGAAGTAAAATACAGAGCTTTGTGGGAATTATTCGAATTGTCTGAATCTAGGCACAAAACACGTGTGCCATGCATGGTGTCAGGCGGGTCTCTGCTCCCGCTCCCCACATAAGAACGCAGGGTATGGTGAGGCCAAAAAGGAACACCCATGGGGCCATAGATAGGGGAGTCATACCACTATATTCCGCGCTTTTCTGCAGTCCGCGCTTGCTAGCTCAGCCACCATCTTCCTGCTAGCCCCTCCATTTGCTGCTAGCGTAGCCACAGCAGTTATATTAGTGGCCAATGGCTCACTGGTTACAGCTGACGGCCAACTAGCCACAGCTGATGGCCATTTACTACCCGAGCCAGCACCTTTCCATGTGAGGCCCAGAGCCTGGAAATTGCACTCCTGGCTCTGTCCCTATAATGAGTGCTTCGATGAGACAGTGCCCAAAAATGTGGGCTAGAGCCTTTGCTTCTAACATTGATGGTGCAACGTTGGACAAAACATAAAGTAAGGGAGCTGGGTTAGGTGAACTCCAAATTCTCTGAAATTTGACTATTCGTTATAGCTTATGAATGCAAAAAATAACAACAACAACAACAAAACACAAGAGAAAGTGTTTACCTGAGTAGGCATTTGGTGATTGCACCATGTTAATGCAGGCCTGGGCCTCACACAAGGGGCACAATTCCTTCAAAGAGTTTTCTGGAGATCGTTAATTTCAAAATCTGCCCAGTGATGGCTGTCATATCCACATTACCCTGATCCCACTATCCCAGCGCCTGGATAGGGGCATATTTGCTAAGAAACCTGCAATTCCAAAAGGACAAACTGAATGCAGGGTGTGGTTTGATTGTGAGAGATTTGCATCCTGGCATACGAGCCTGAGTAAGCCACAGGCTGCCAGGATACGTTGCTTCTGGAAGTTTGTTTGTGTCGTTTCCCCTGTTATTGTTTGTGTTGGTCAAAGTTTCTCTAAACTTGGATGTTCCTGGGGCCAAACGCAGCCATCTGGATGTCTTTTGAAAACTCCCATCAACCAAATGGCATTGCACGGACCGCATTCACTCTTCAAATGAGGACAGGTGTTGGCCTAACACGGCACAGGCTCTTCAGCTATCTATAATTGGGGGTGTTTGTTCCCTGGTTGGGGGCAGCAAGGAGCATTTGGAGACCTCCCCAGTGGTGGCAGGGTTCACGAAGTGCCTCTACCCCACCCCCACTTGTGCAAACTGTGGTTTATTTATAATTTTAGGTTGGAGAAGCAGGCTCTCTCCCCTGTGGTCTCCCTGGGTTACTGTAGATGGCAAACATGACAGCATGATGCCAGCCCAGGTCCTGGGTACGTGATGCAGGTGGCCAGGAGGTGCCATCGCTGTGCCCTCATGCCTTCAGCTCAGCAGCACCTTGCACCCTGGGCAGCCGTCCCCCCCTTGGTGCCCACAGGGCTGCTGAGTCCACCTGCTATTTCTGAATTCTGGGAGCAACTACTGTCTACGTTGCTGGTCGGGGCGGGGTTCCAACCCTGGGCTTTGGGGACATAGGAGCACCTGGCCCAGGTTCCAAAGCTCCGCTGCAGCGTGGTCTCAAGATAGAGACACTTGTCAGAGCAGGGCCTTGGCTGTCATTTGGCCTCGTGAGAGAGAGCTGTGGCCTCGTCCTCATGCCCCTGCCGTCTGCCCCAGGGACACTCGGCACGCGTGCCCACCCCCACCCCCACTCGCTGCAGGAAGCGAGGAGCAGAGCCTGTCCACACCCAATACCACGTGGGTGACCTGCGTAGGAAGAGGGCAGGGCAGGCGAGGACGTTTGGTGCAGGACGAGTCTTGGAACAGGAGCGATCCCCTCACCCCCACCCGCTTTAGACTGTGGCTCGCAGGTGTCCGGGCTGAGCCCCCATTCCCTAATCTCCTGGGCAGTTTGGCTGGGACAGCTGTTGGTGGGTTGGGACCCCTGAGTCTTCCTCTGGCTGGGGTGCCTGGGTCCCGCCAGCGTCCTCCACGGCTCAGGGAGGAGGGAGCTTCGGGGAGATGGCAGGTTGCTGTGGGCTTGGCAAGTGGGCTTGGTAGGGCACCACGAAGAGTGCCAAGCTCTGTGCAGCTGGTCTGCTTTTAGCTCCCTCCCTCCAGCCCTCCCTCTCTTTTCCCTCCCTCCGGACTTCCCCACCACAGTCAGCAGGCTGACAAACGGGAGCCCTTTCTTAACTTGTTTTTCTCCTTTAAAATGTCAAGCTACTCATTATCCAGCTGCATTGCCCCTCTTGGCAGCTGACTGAAGAGCAGAGTGAGTGTGGAGTTGTGCCTGCATCACAATTGGAATCAATAAGGCACCTCACCGCCTCCCAGGGACCTTGGTCTGCAGGACCATTGGCCTTTGGGGGGAGAGCATGAAACGGTGGGGCCTCCTGCGCAGGGCTCCGCACTCGGGGGTGTGTGGTCAATGCTTCTGGCATCTGACTGAACAGGGACGCGAGTGAGGCACGCCCCCTTTCCTTTCTAGTCTAACTTTATCAGCACCTGCTGGTTCAATGCTGGGGTGAGGCTCCGCCCTCCGGGTGGCCTTGGGCCCTCTCCTGAGACTGCAGAGGACACCAGGGGTGCCGCCGGACAGACCGTGGGCTCTGGTGTCAGGTCAGAGACCCGCGAGCCATGTGGCTTTCACCTGGAAACCAAGGGCCTTTGCCTCAGTTCCCGCAGCTGTAAATGGGACGCTAGGAACAGTGTGAGCTCAGGGTCCTTTGGAGGGTGCGGCGCACGAAAACACATCAGGTTGTCAGAACGATGCCTGGATCCAGAAAGCACTCGGGACTTAGCTGTCACACCTGTGTCATCCCCTGTACGCTGCTGCCTGTCTCTGGTCCCTCCACTGCCCTCTCAGGAGATGCCTCATAAACCTGACTCTCCTCGCCGCCCCTGCAGACCTGAGCCCGGCCCGGCCCATCTCACGTGGACACTTGGGTCTTGATCTTGCTCTTGGTCCTGCAAGTGACCCTGAATCAAAGGAGCGTGGAGGGGCAACCAGATAAGAGCAGCCACAACAGCGACTGTCGTCTACACAGGAGAGCAGGCCCTTTACACAGGCCACTTCATTCATTTCCCCAAATGGCATGGGCAGCATTGTCACACCTACCTAGAGATGAAAACTAAGGCCCAGAGAAGGAAAGTCATTAGCTGAGGCCACACAGCACAGGTGGGGTTGGAAGACAGCCCTTGCATTAGTCCCCGGGCACCAGTGTATGCCCTTGGCATGCCCCCCACGAAGAGCCGGGATCCAGGTGGCTCCTGGGCACAGGACTCTATTCTCTTGGCCTGATGGCGCCTCAGGATTCTGAAACCTCCCCGCCCCTGCTCCCCCGAACCACCACTGCGTCCCTGCTGGCACCTGGTTAGGGTCGTGGGAGGAAAGCATCCGCCCTACTGTGCACAGCTGCTTGTGGGCAGCCAGCACCCTGCAGACAGATAGGGAAGAACTCATGGGCACATTTACGTCCTTCAGGATGCCGTAGGGCAGACATTCCTCCCTTTTCTTCTGGTCAGTCCATCAGAGTCTCTTACACTCAGGCTTTCTCTTCTCAGAAAGAAACCAAAAGTCTGTACTCTGGATTCCCGAAGAAGGCTTGGTCCTCTCCGAGCCCAGCTCCTGCGTCAGCAGGGAGCATGACCCCATCGGGCAGTCACAGGAACGAATAGATTGGGGGGTTCACACGATGGTGCCCAGGAAATGACAGAAAGCTGTGCATTTGTCCATACTTTACAGATCGGATAAGCCAAGTGGAGTTATTACTCCCCCCACAGACCAGATGAGGTCCATCCCACCCGATGGGGTGCAGTGTCGCCCCTCCTGGAATGACCAGCAGAACGCCCATGCACTGTTCCTGCCCTTTCCACAGCATCAGCAGACATGGCACGAGCCCTCGGCGGTGCTTGCATGGATTAGCTTGTGATCAGAGTCAGGTCACAGCTGGTCGGAGGAGACCTGGGAAGGGAGCTGACATTAAACGAGGCCTGCATTGCCTGTTGCCCGTCTTACTTGGGACACTGGCCTTGTTCACATTCAGAGCACGTGCACGGTGGCTGAGAAAGTTCACAACAGTCTCACGAATGAGCTCGCGCTCCGTGCCAGCAGCTGTACCAGGACCCTCACTTCTGTCATGGCTCTGTAAGATGGAGCCACCATTTTGCAGATGACACCAGGGACAACTGAGCCAACCCTGCCAGACCCCGTCCCCAGGCCAGGACCTCTTCAGCGCTGCGGGTCAGAGCCTCGTACAAACACAGGACCCCCATCCCCTGGGGTTCTGACTCGGTCTGTCTGGCCTGCAGTTCAGACATTTATACTGAAAACCAGCACACCCAGGACCCCCTGCAGACCCTCCACTGTCTTCCAGAGTCTGAGGGACAAGCTCTGGTGCCATCGACTGATCTTTCCCCTCAGCAGAACCTCAGGCCTCACACTCGGTGCTTGTTCAAGTTTGGGGAGCCCCGGGTAGAGGCTATTGCTCAGGCAGTGACCTGATGAGTATAATGGTCGGCCTACCATGCTGATGCAGTCCCTTAGCTCGTCCATGAGGCGTGGTCAGTAAGGCCGTGGCTGCCCGGAGTGCTTAGCTCAATGCCTGGCTCACGATGAGAACTCAAAACGCTAGCTTCGCTGCTACTAACGACATGGACGTTGGAACCTGCCTACTCGTTGTTCACTTCCTATTTTCTTTCATGCTCTGTGTTTGTAGTGCGCTGTGGTGGCTGCTCGGCACGCCCTGCCCCTGCTCCCTTGCAGCCAGATGACCTGCAGTCACAAGCCTGGGCGGTCACTCCTCCGGCTGCCCCGTGCTGGGCTTGCTCTTGCCAGTGTGGTGGCAGGGCTCAGAACTAGCTTGGCCCTCTGAGTTGCTGTACGCCCCACACGCATAGCATGTCCCAGGCCACTGTCCCTTCTGAGAGGCCTGCACCTGCCTGCGGCCTGGAGCTCAGGTGACCAGCAGCCTGAGGCACAGCTGTCCGGCGGACCCACTGTGAGAAAGAAAGCGCTGCTGCTGTGAGTCGCTAAGAAACCAGGGACGTTTGTTACACAGCCAGAAACCTGACCAATGTATGTGGGCAGGCACCGACTTTATTCAAAATTCACAAGTGCAAAAGTGTTTACAGTGACACGTCTCCTCCAACCCCGTCCCTCAGTTTCGCGGTTCCACTATCCCAAGACAACTAGTATTATTATTATAACAATGCTTAATTGTGTGATGATTGTATATAATTTTAGGGAAAGGCATTAAAAATAATGGCACCCTGTGGTCCAGCAAACTGTTGCAAAATGATCTGGAAAGAGATCAGAAGTGGATCAGATGCAATGTCATTATCTGAAAACTCCTCTAGCCCCATTCCTAGCCAACCTTCCTACCTCCAGAAAGAAAAGGAAGGAAAGAAGGAAGAAAGGAGAGAGGAGGCGAGAGATGGGGTGGGAGAGGGGGAGGAAGCCATGCAGAGCGGGAGTGATGGGGAGCCTGCTTCGCGCCTATAGGAGAGGCACTGATGTCGTTTCAGATTCTTCTGTGTGATAATTACGGCCTCTAAATGCTAAGCAGTTCACCTCGTCAGAGACGCCGCACCTGTGTGCTGTTTGCATTGGGTAATCGGAGCAGTTGGTCCCCTCCCTTGAGCTCCACCGAGAATGACAGCAGGTGAGGTGAGCTGCTGGGGGTGGGGACACGGAGGCGACCGGGTCCTGTCTCCTGTTGGCTGCTCAGGCTGGTCCCAGTTTCGGTCGGTGTGTCGTTGTTGCTTCATTCTATCCCCTTCTCCCTGCCACTCACATGTCTCTCTTTGAGTCTCCATGTTTACAGATGTAAGAGTCATTTCTGACATGGTAGCCTGTCAGATTCACCTCCAGTTGTCCCCACCCAGGCCACAAAAAGACACTAACAAATGACTTTAAATAAAACCTCCAGAGGCTGGAGGGAAGAGAGGAACACACACAAGCACATGGTCTTCTCACCCTGCGGTGACTCCACATGCAAAGTGGGAGGGCGTGACCACGACGCCCTTCTTGCTAAGGGCACTCGGGGTGTCCCCTCTCTCGGCCCGGCGTCCTCAGGTTTGGTCAGGTAGCTGACCTTCCCTTCCCTGCTCGCTGTTCTTACGCCATCACCCCTCTCACTACGCAGCTCACCGAGGGTCCGTGACTGCCGGATACAGCGGCTACACCGGTTACACCGATAGGCTGAGGACTTTACAAGGATCCCAGGAAGGTCCCTTGCCCTCCCCCTGTGCTGGGAGCCCCCTCACTGCTACAGCCTAACCTCCCACCTGGTGGACGAGATCAGGCTCAGATATTGACGCCCCTCCACTGACACCAAATGCTCTGTATTTCAGGTAATGGTTTTGTTGGACTGTTACCATCACAGGTCATTAAGGATCAAGTGAGATCCCAGGGCCAGCATGGCTGATGATGTCATGGGGTCAAGTACATGATGTCAGAGCTTACAAAACCAACAGGCATAAGTGCCCTCTGAGAAACGTGTTGCTCAGGATGGTTGGGGGAGAGGAAGGGCCTGGGAGGGCCAGGAGGGGGCCGCGGGGGGTGAGGAGTGTCCTGGGCGGCCGCATCGAAGCAGGGCTGACTGTCATGAAAGTCAAAGCAATCTCTCTCTCTGTCTCTCTCTGCCCCCACCACCTCTGTCTGTCTGTCTCTCTCTGTCTCGGTCTCTCTGTTTATCCTCCATCACCTCTGTCTTTCTGTCTGTCTGCCACCACCTGTCTTTCTCTGTTTCCAACTTCAAAGAGACTTCTTTTACTGCTATCTCATAAGTACATTATTTTTATTGAGATAAAATCCACATAACAAAATTCACCATTTTAAAATATGAAATTCAGTGATGTTACTAGATTCACAAAGTTAGCAGCCCTCTGACTCTAGAACATCTCCATTGCCCCAGAAGGAACCCCGCCCCCCACCCCAGCCCCTGGCGAACCATTGCGCTCTCTGCTCGTGAATGTGCCCAGGTGCCCAGTGAGGGAACCATGCAGCACTTCTTTTCTGCATAATGTCTGCACGTTGTCTCTATGTTGTAGTCTGTTGTCTTAGCTCCGGCTGCTGTAACGAAATACAATTACTGGGTGGCTTAAGCAGCAAACATTTCTTCCTCACAGCTCTGGAGGCTGGACATCCAAGATCAACGTGCTGGCCCATTTGTGTCCTCACATGGTACAGAGAGATCACCTCTCTGGGTCCCCTTCATAAGGGCACGAATCCCATCATGAGGGCTGCACCCCGTGAGCTTGTCACCTCCCAAAACCCCACCTCTAAATACCATCACATCAGGGCATAGGGCTGCAATATATGAATTTGGGGGGACACAGACATTTCCTCCATGCCGCAAGGATCAGCATTCCCCCCACCTTTTAAGGCTGCATAATATCCCACTACACGGCAACCCCACACTTTGTTTCAATGCTGGTCAAGTTCCTCATTAGGAGATGTGACCAAGCCTTCCGAGCTGGCCTTCTCAGGGTTCACTTAGTGGGTCATCGGAGGACAAATCCTCCTCAGTGAGGTCTGCTTGGCTCCCTGCAGGGCCACACCATCAGCCATTTGTTCATTCATTCATTCATTCACTCATTCATTCATTTATGTAGTAAGTGCTCCTCAAGTTGCTGCGGTCTTTTGATTAGTTTCCAGAGTTCTGGAAAAAGCAGATGAACAAAACACATGAATAAAAAAACGGATTCTTAACAGTTTTTGCCATATTTATTTGCTTTTATGGAGGGCAGAATATTGGAGTTCCCTACTACACCCTCTTTGGTGATTCCTACGTATATTATTGGCTTTCAACTTTTAGCTCTCTAGTTCTTAAAAGCTTTTTATTTTGTAGCGTTTCTACCATAAATCAAAGTAGATAGCACCATTAATCCCCAAATGCTCGACTCATGTTCTGTCTACATTTCCACCCCCTCCGCCTGCCTGTGTGGTTTTAATGCAAACCCAAGGCATTGCCGTGTCATCCATTCATCCTCACTTCGATGGATAAATATTCTTCCAGGATAAATGTGCGCTCTCATAGCTCACTCTCACCACAGTTAGACTTACCCATCATCCGTCCAACAGTGGAAAATAATGAAAATACACCTCAAACCTGGGTTCGAAGCACATCAAAGCAGCAAGGAAAGCTGGTGAAATGCTCCCACAGTCTCTTCCATCTCCCCACTGATGACAGCACCCAGGTCCTGCCCTCTGCTCTTTGTTACACACATCCTCCTTTGTTGCCTAGTTCACACCTCCCTGCTCCTCTCTACAACTACCAATGTGACACAAATGCCCTGGACAGCCTGTGAGGACTCCTAGTCTCCTTGTCTGGTAGCTCCTGCTTCAGCGACACTGGTGATGGAGGACAGCCCTATATCAAAGGTTCTTCCTCGTACTGGGCAGGCTGAAATCTGTGATCCTGTGACTTGTTAAGTTGCTTTTAATTCTGCCTTTGGGGGCACTTATAATTGGTTGTCTTTGTGTTGGTTGTTGTTTTCATTGACCAAAGTGTGGTTGTTCCAATATTTAAGGTGTCACATTTTCTTGAAACTTTTCTTTTCCAGACTAAACATTCCCAAGTGGTTCCTCCGATTTCCTATAGATTTGGTTTCTATGACTTAAATGTGGGTCTTCCACAAAGAAGTAGAAAGACATTCCGTGCTCATGGATTGGAAGAATCAACACAGTTAAAATGGCCATATTACCCAAAGCAATATACAGATTTAATACAATCCCCATGAAAATCCCAATGGAATTTTTTAAAGAAATAGAACAAAAAAATCATCAGATTTGTTTGGAACCACAAAAGACCCCGAATAGCCAAAGCAATCTTAAGAAAAAAGAACAATGCTGGAGGTATCACACTCCCTGACTTTAGCTTGTACTACAGGGCTACGATAATCAAAACAGCATGGTATTGGCAGAAAAACAGACACATAGACCAATGGAATAGAATTGAGAACCCAGAAATAAAACCACATAAATATGGACAGATAATTTTTGACAAAGAACCTAAAAACATACAATGGAGGAAAGACAGCCTCTTCAATAAATGGTGCTGGGAGAATTGGATAGCCACGTGCAAAAGAATGAAACTGGACTGTTATCTGTCACCATGTACCAAAATTAATTCAAAATGGATCAAAGACTTACGCAAAAGACGTGACACAATAAACTGCATAGAAGAAAACATAGGTACTAAACTTACGGATCTTGTGTTCAAAGAGCATTTTATGAATTTGACTCCAAAGGCAAGGGAAGTAAAAGCTAAAATAAATAAATAGGACTATATCAAACTTAAAAGCTTTTGCACAGCAAAAGAAACCATCGACAAAATAAAGAGGCAATCAACTGAGTGGGAGAAGATTTTTGCAAACAGTGCCTCTGATAAGGGGCTAATATCCAAAATACACAAGGAACTCATGAAACTCAACAACAAAAAAACAAACAACCCAATTGAAAAATGGGCAGACGACCTGAAGAGACATTTCTCCAAAGAGAACATACAAATGGCAAATAGACATATGAAAAAATGCTCAACATCACTAATCATCAAGAAATGCAAATAAAAACCACAATGAGATATCACCTCACCCCAGTCAGAATGGCTATCATCAACAAGACAAATAGTAACAAGTGTTGGAGAGGCTGTGGAGAAAAAGGAACCCTCATACACTGTTGGTGGGAATGCAGACTGGTACAGCCGCCATGGAAGGCAGTGTGGAGGTTCCTCAAAAAATTACGAATAGAATTACCATATGACCCAGCAATCCCTCTCCTGGGTATCTACCCAAAAAATCTGAAAACATTTATCCATAAAGACACGTGTGCTCCAATGTTCATTGCAGCTTTGACAAGACATGGAAACAACCAAAATGTCCTTCGATAGATGAATGGATAAAGAAGTTGTGGTATATATACACAATGGAATACTATTCGGCGTTAAGGAAAGATGATATAGGAGCATTTGTGACAACATGGATGGATCTTGAGAGTATAATGCTAAGCGAAACAAGTCAGACAGAAAAAGCAGAGAACCCTATGATTTCACTGATATGTGGCATATGAACGAAAAACAACAAAAGAATAAGACAAACAAATAAGAAACAAAAACTCATAGACACAGACAATAGATTAGTGATTACCAGAGGGTAAGGGCGTGGGGGGTGGGTGATGAGGGTAAGGGGGATCAAATATATTGTGATGGAAGGAGAACTGACTCTGGGTGGTGAACACACAATGAGATTTATAGACGATGTAATACAGAATTATACACCTGAAATCTATGTAATTTTACTAACAATTGTCACCCCAGTAAACTTAAAAAAAAGAAAAAAATTATCAGTTTCAATACTGTGATACAAAAAAGAAAAAATAAGTAAATGTGGGTCTTTACCTTTACTCCTCTTAAAGCCCGCTTACTAGATTTTTAGGGCTTTTCACACCCCGATTCTGCCACCAGGAGTATTGGATACTATCACGTTCTCAGTAAACTTCCTCAAAGCCCAAGTTCTCCCTCTTTTCCCTGCCTGGGACCCTGGGGTGGACTGTGGGGGCACCCAGGGGTGCCACCGCCTGTGGCAGGAGGTGTCCCTCCCTGGTCCTGGGTGTTTCCAGCTGGGTCCCCAGCAGATGGGCACTTGGAAAGAGGCCTGGCAGCTCTGGCCCGGGAGGCCCTGGCATACCAGCTCCGGCTCACGCCCCTCGTGCATGCCTGCACCACCGGGGCCGCTCAGACAAACCCGCTCCAACTCACACCTCCTAGCCTGTTGCCAGCAGCAGGCTGCGTGCTCCTGTGGCAGCCACAGCCCTTCCAAAGCCCGGTGTGCCCCACCCCTCTGGGCCTTAGGTCCCTCCTGTCACTGTCACTCGTGTGGGGCAGTGGCTGCTTACTCTCCTTTCTCCCTTTCATAGTCAACTGCCTTTCTCTATCTAACAGGTTTCTGTCTGAATTTCCTCTGTTCATACTGATGTGATCTCCACCTCCTGAGTGGACCCTAACTGACCTGGGACATTTTCTCAGGATTGGTCAACCGCTGGTTGGCTCAGGTATGTCCAGAGTCTAACAAACAAACCAGAGTATCCTTGGGACCACACCACAACTTACACGAGGAAAGCCAGGATTCAATGCATATGATTATCCAAAGGTCTGAGGAAACAATGTGTCTAAACAGCTCGGTGTAAACAGCCAGGAGGGAGGACTGGCGTTCCTGGAGCCCTGGTCCGACAGGTGGGTGGAGTGGGCACGGAGGTGGGATGGGCTGAAGGGCAGAGGCCAGCCGCTCAGAGCCACTGGGAGCCTTCACTCCCATCCCAGGGCTCCCAACAGCGCTGAACTGAGAAGCTGATTTCCCAAGACCCCTGATGCTGGAACGAGGCATTCAGGGTGAGGGAGACCAATGTGATCATCACCGCAGAGTTACTTGCCACCCTGAAAAATGGCAGCTGCCATTCTCACGCACGCATCTATTATCATATTTGCACAAGTTCAGTCCTTTCTGTAGCCTGAGCCAGGTGAGGTGCAAACTCAGGACACTGGTAAAGGGAGGCCTTCACTCTGGTCCCTTGACACCCACAGAGAAGCCAGCCCCCTGAGTGGCCCTGTGGGGGCGGCCAGCCACCTGCTCTGCCTCTATGTCCTGGAAAGCCCAACGGTGGCGATGAGAACCTCTAAAGGGACGGCTTGGACACGACAGCTGTTACCTAACACAAAGGCAGGAGGTCACCCTGGTCCTCCTTGCCTCTGCAAAGCAGGTCAATAAGAGATAAAGGACTTTCTTTTTAAATCTGCCTTCTTGGCCTAGTTTTTAAACATCCATATTATAAGTTGCAGACGGTTGGGGAATGTCTGCCAGAAGGCGGGGAGCGTGAGCAGAGGGCACACTGCATGCCGGGAGGGAAGACAGAGGCAGCACTCATACCCTGGCGTCTCCACCCTCGGCATCTGGCAGGTGTAAGGGCAGCAGGCCGGCCTGCGTTTCTCCCGCCAAAAGAGCCAGCAGCAGGGGAGGAGGGACACGTCATGTACCAGCCAGTTAATACCATCCCTTAGCGGAGCGAACCCGTCTCCACACATTATGACAACTTTCTGACATGTGATTGAAAACGACCAGAATACAGAGCAAATTCTTCCTCCGCCTTTGGTTCTATCGGGCCCTTTAGCAGATTGGACGAGGCCCACCCACATGTGGGGGGGAATCTGCTTTATGGAGCCCACTGACTCAAATGCTGCTCTTGTCCGGAAACACCCTCACAGACACACCCAGTAACGTCCAGTCAGGCTGACACATAAAACTAACCATCACAGTGAGTAAATTACACAGCACCGCGGAGTCCGATTAAGCCATTGTGGAATTCCAAAAAGGAAAATGGTGTTTAGGAGACGCAGAAGCGAAGTCTCTGCTCACGGAGGATTTCCCATGCAGGTTATGTGCAGGAAGTGCCGGGACTCAGGTGGTTAGCGTCCCCCGCCCACTGGTCAGTTTTCCCTCCCTCCGTCACCTCTGCTTCTCTTCCCAGGGCTGGAGCACCAGACGGCGGGCTGTTCTTCACTTGCAGGCCGAGCCCACATCTCATGTCCTCACATCAAACTGTCAAGTCCTGAGACCTCGGGCTTCCCAAGCCCAAAGCACATTAAGAGAATTGTATTTCAGTGTTCTCTGAAGAATGTCAAACTAAAAGTCAAAACTAAATTAAAATATTAAAAACCAGTGACCTATGAGAGAAGCAGTGTGTGTGTGTGTGTGTGTGTGTGTGTGTGAATGAAGATTAAATGCAGTGAAAGAGGAGAGGGCTTCTGCCCAGGGTCTGCACCCCCCTGAACCCCCTCCTCTGCGCTCTGTGGGGGGTGGGCTGTTGGGTGAACCAAACAAAAGGCAGCCAGTGGTACAGGGCGTAAGCCGGACGCCGTGCAGGCTGGCAAACTCTGTCCTCGTTTCTTTCTCTCCTTCTGAGGGGAGCTCATCCTTCCAAGACCTCTGATGGGGGTGCCAGGCCATGGGGACAGGGCCAAGTGTGAAGTTTCATCCAGCCGAAACATTCTGGTTCTTTTGTGCAGAAATGGAAGTGTGTGGGTGTCACCTGCTGCGTGTACCCCATGCTCTTGTCCCAACAACATGTGCCAACAGCCCGACCAGCCCAGGAGGCTAAGAGGGGTCAGGACGACCTCAGAGAGCCCACGGCCTGGCACTGGGGACACACGGAACGTGCTGCTCACCTGTCCAGGCCGCGGTGAGGTCCCAGTGTTCCTTTTGCTTTTTTGTTTCATGACACCAGCTGCTCAGAAATGCTGTAAGGACTTTTCCCTGAAGTCCTTCTCTGCTGAAATCCATGATTAGGAATGACAGACAGGCAGCTTCAGGCCTGGAATCCTAACCCTCTGGACCTTGGGAAGTGCCAGGAACCAAGGAATTTTAAACGGAAAGCACAGAACTCCGAGAACCTGTCCATGGGTGGAGGTGTGGGCGCTGCGCTGGGGCTCCCATAGCCACCAAGAGCGGGGTAACACCTCCCCCATGAGGACCGCCTGAGGACAGCTGGCGGGGACCTGGGCATGGGGCCTGCTCTAGTCCCTCCTCACGGGCGGTCACCAGAACGCTCCATGGTTCCGCTTTCGCTCTCCTCCACACCAGGAAAAGCACCGTCACGGCACAGGTGCCCACGACGGGTTTGAGGACTCCACAGAGTTGAAATGGTGAGTGGGTCTGGGTGTGAAGTCCCCGCTCAGGATGGAAACTTGTTTGGCCAACAAATGGGGACAGAACAGCTCTCTGGGCCCCGTGAGGCAACGTGATATCCACAGCACACAAGGAAAAGCGCCGATGACATGGCATCAAAGCTTCCTTGGCTGCTCTCTGATTCTCACTCACTAAGGACTGTTTCTAGACGTGGAATTCCTCGAATCAAAAGCATTCCTTTTGCATTTCTATTGCTGTTCTCAGAGATTAAATCCTCACTGCCTCCCCTTGGTGACAACCTGAGAAAATGTAAACTCTGCATTATGGAAATATTAAGCACTACTGGGCATTCCTAATTAGGCCAACCGCTTCTCTCCCAGGGCCATCCTCTCCTTTAACGGGAGTACAATAAACTTCACTAGCGCTGGAATTATGCATGCATGGCCCCAGACTCAGGCGGCCAGGCCTCCAGGACAAAGCAGCCCAGCCCGCCCTGTGTCGCTGACACTTTTGTGTCTGCCAGTCCTCTTTTGTGATGTGGCATGGGAAAAATCTTAATGAGCCTGCCCCTCGCTCACTTGCTTGCGCAGACAATCTTGTCATAAAGAGGCAGCCCCTCCCTCCACCTGGCGGGCGAGCTCACAGAGGACATGGCAGCCACCTCATGCACACCCCAAACAGGCCTTTAATTTCCTAGGCAACGGCAAGTCTGAGCAAAACAAGATGCTGCAGGAGATGAATGTGATATAAGAGAGAGAGATTTAATAGGCGGAGCAGGGAAGCTCTCCGGCAAAATGTCACGGCTGACAATTGTCTGCAAAAAGATGGAGCAAAGGGCCCTTCTCCCGCCAAATCCAGGAAGGCAGGTCCCCTGTGACAAGGCAGGTCCAGAACATGGGCTCCGCACCCCCTCCTCGTTCTAAACACTCGCTGAGTGATGGACCCAATGAAATCATTAGAACTGACAAGGACGCAGAATCCTTCAAAAACACGAAATCGGTCTGTGAGATAAACCAGGAAAATGTAACACATAGTCATTTGGACACACCACTAAATAACACTGCTCGTCTGTACAGATAAACATTGGAAACGCATTTGAGCGAGGCAAGCTCAGTGCTCACTGGGCACCCCTCGGAGGGGGTTAAATCTCTGAGAGCTACACAGCAGTCCTCGAGCCCCATCGCGGGTAGGTGGTCCTGGCCTCCTCTCCTGGTCGTCACTTCATGTTCCGACTGGGGCCCCCACTCCACCTGTCTGCGTCCCCTCCCCAGACGGTCTCTATTTCCAAATGCACCGCTCTTCCTGACAGACAACAAATAGAGATTTAAAAACAAGTCATTTTGGATTAGTGTGGCTCTGCTCTACAAGATGAATGAACGATTTCCTGCCTGGCCTGGATCACTCTGCGTCTAGCACGGGAGTGTGAGGCCAGCCAGCCAGCCGCAGAGACACAGGGAGTATCCAGGGAACAGAATAGCAGACGCATCCCCAGGGCCTGGAGGACCGCGCTGGAGCTCGTCGCACTAATTCAGCCAGGAGCCAGGGGGAGTGAAGCGGTTTTGTACATGTATCGTTAGGAAATGCACACGCATTATGTGTTTCAAGGCACTCAGACATTTTTGTTGCACTCATAGACAAATTGTTATAATCTGAAAACTGGCTTTGCACTGGGGGAAAGGGTTCGAGGTTCTTTCAACAGCCCGTGACCTCATGTCAGTAGAAGTCATCAGCCAGCTGAAGCCTGTTGGAGGTTTTCAAACCCTGCTTGTAAATGTCCTACTCAACTGTAAGCCCATGAGGACAGGGCACAGTGAACCCTCCATTAGTGTGTCACACGAAGAAAAGGATGAACTCCTGTGCCGGTAATCTAGGAGGTGCTGTCTCTGGAAGTGCTGTGTCTGCTGCTGCTCGCACACCTCCTGAAATTGAAACCAGGCTGGGCGACGCACCCGGCGCCTCACCAGCCACAGTGCAGCATTTGATAAGTGAGGTACTTTCGAGTCTAGACTGAAAAGCAGAGGAAGTTCTGAGTGTCAAGAGCAGGTGAAGAGAAAAGAGGTCTGTGGTCCGGGGGAGGCTGAGGGAGACCAGCAGCCGATGGGCAGACCCAACGCCAGAGTGCGTCCAGTCGTCCTGGAGGCTGAGCATTCTGCTTTCAGTCCCAACAAAGGTGACCGGCTCGTGTCCTATGCATGGATGGCATCAACTCAGCGAGCAGGGTCTCTGCCAGGCTACTTCCGCCTCGCACTAAGAGCTTGCTACAATTCTGTCGCTCACGTTTATCTTAATCCTTCCCACATCTGTTTAAGGAGTCAGCTCTTCAATTTAGTGGGGTATTTCTTGAGAGCAAAAAAGATTCTATGAGATGTCCCAGGCTCTGCATCTCCCAGGAATTAGCTCACGTTTTCCAAAAGGGGGAGCAATGTTCACCCTACTTCAAGATGGAAGCTTTGATAGCGTCCCTCTCCTTTTGTGACTATCATTTCTTTTATTTATCGCATATAGAAGATCATTTTCTCTTCAATTTGGGTTGCTTTCTGCCCAGGTCCGCTCATGTCAGAGTCCAGAATCTGGTCTTTATTACCCTCCTCTCCCATCATGCCCTTGGTCTGGGACCACCCTCTTCTCCTGGTCTCCGTGTCTTTGGTGATAATACATCTGCTCCCCGGGCTCTGAGATGCGCGAGCCCTGAGCACAACGGGCTCTGGGGGAGGGCGCACGCCAGCACCTGGCCCAGAGCCTGAACCTGGCAAGCACTAGCCCAGGTTGTTGAATGAAGAAGAAACTACTGCAAACTTGACTTGTGTTTGATTTTCCAGTTTGTGGCCCATGTGTAAAAACTTAGCTGGACTTTGCTTGGCGTTTTGATGTATGGAGTACCTTCCAACGCTTTTAATAAAATGTCTTAGATGGTCCCAGGCAGCCTGCATGCTTTTAGTTTTAAATATTTTACCACGATTTTCCCTAATTACCGTGATCAGTTGCCTCTCATGTACAGTCTTACACATTTTCCTTCTGCTTTTGTTCAACTGATTTTTGAAAATGACAGCTCAGAGTACCTTAGTTATTGAAGATTCTCTCTCCTCATGCGAATTTCATCATTTTGCAGAAATGTCTTTGTATCTCATGAGTAGACCCGATGCTTTCTTAATGTCCAGCAATCCAGAAGAGCATAGAGGGTAAGTAAGCTGTTGATGGTGACCCCAGTGTGAGTGCAGGAGATGGGGGAACACTGTGATGGGAGAGGCCACAACATCAGTTTCTCCTTCAGAAAAAAGCTCCCAGCAAGTCAACACCCACTTACATTATCCAGGTAGCCATGGAAGGGCCAAGCGTGCCCGGGATTCTCCCACCACCCACCTGAGCCCCTGGTGAGCAGGTTGAGCCAGTCTCGGGCTGAGCCGTGCTTTTCTCATTGCATTGCTGCCAAAAGGAGGGCAGGGCAGTGAGAAGTGAACAGAGGTGTGAGGGCGACAGGGATCAGCTGCGAACTGAGTCAGCGAATCCTGCTGAGGTCACACCTGGTAAAGCACCTTGCTTCGGAAAGCAGACCTGCAGAGCCGAGGCTTGCTTTGCGAGCAGAGGAGGAAGGAATGCCTGACCAACTTTTCGATTGCCTCGGCTTCATCGTCTTTCGGAGACATTAGAATGTTGGGGTGGTCTGCACCCCTAACATTTTATAAACTACACCCGAAATCAGTGATTTGCTCTAGTTGTGTCTATATCAAGCACAGGGCATTTAAAATACATGATATAATGAAAGTTCTCATTATCGATCAGAAGTGATTTAAAGTTTCTGTAAGAGAAAAGTGGCAGATGACAGAGCTAAGAAAGCAAATGTATATCTGAGTGTGCACTTGTATGTATATTCCTGTAAGTATACACATGTGCAATACACACACATGTACACAACCACACATGCTCACACACACACCTGCTAATATGCATTCACAGAGGAAAAGAGCATTACTGTAACATAAGGGCCCCAAAACTGCTAATGTAACAGCACAGATGGAATTTTCAAAATCTCATGTTCTCACTTCGTCATATTAGAAACACAATCGCGGCTCGGTGTTTGATAAAATCACACAATCCGCTTAGCTCCACACCAGCATTTCGTGGGTTGTCAGGAAAACACACTTCCACACCAGTCTGTATGCAGTAGGAGACCATTTCCGCTGTCCTCCGGGGTTACTTGGTGTGCTCAGTTTGGGCGTGGATGGCAAGGAAATTGAACCTACAAAGGTCTTATGTTCCAGGATGGGTCCTTCAGAAAGGAAGCCACCCAGTTTATGGTCCCAGCATCATTATTTCTGTGGAAGCGTCTTTAATACCTACTTCCTAATCACTAAGGTAAAGAGACTACCAGCTCTACCTAACTCATCTGATTATCGAGGACTACTTGGGATACCATGTGGGAAAGCCTTGATAAAAGTATAGACGTATCACCACAAATGTGTCACAGGTGATGGTGACACAGGAACCACCAGAGAGTGCTGGCTGGCATCCGCAGGCAAAGGAAATCATACTCACAAAGGAGAGACACTTGGCCCGACCGCGCGTCTCTCCTGTGAGCCGAGCATGCGGGCCCACTAAGAACTGGTGTCTCGTCATCTGAGACGGAGCAGTGGGGGATCTGAGCAGGTCAGAGACTCAGCATGTGTTTAATTATTGTACCCTAATCTGTTGGCTGTTTATGAGGGCAACAAGTCACCAAGGAGGGGAAGAAGTAGGATGTGCAGACAGGCCATGGGCTGTACCCCAGACTCTCTTGTCTGGAGGAACCAAGCTCATGTGGTGGTCACAGAAGGAACATGGTCCCACAGCAGGACCTCTCTGGGGACAGCCACATGTGGTTGGTACTGAAGTCGGGAAACTGGCCTCCTCCCGCTGTACTCCGTACCCCTCCCGCATCCTGCTGCTTCCTGCAACCATGGCCATGGGGCTCAGACATGAGCTCCTGAGGCCAGGCCAGGGCCAACTGTGGAGCCAGCCTCTGACCTATCCCTGCCTTCACCTGTCCCAGGCACCACATGGAACCCTTTCTACTCGTCCATCGTCCACACAAATATCCTCGTGAGATCCACTCAAGTGTGGGCAGGTCTGACTTCAGGCTCCAACCAGGACGCGCCTGCCTAAGAGAGTCGCCCTCACTGCTGCGTGGATTGGAAGAAAGGACCGCAGAGGACTAATGGCCCTTTAAGTCAAGAGGACTTGATGGCTTAACAGCTAAGTGTGAAAACGCAAATAGAATGAATTGTGTTTGTAGAATGATGGATAGTTGACAAAGCACTTTCTCACATTGCTATGGTCTGAATGCTTGTGTTCCCCAAAATTCTTACGTTGAAACCCTAACCCCAAGGTGGCTAAGTCATGAGGATGGCCCCTCAGGAATGGGATTAGCGTCCCTTTGAAGGGGACCCCAGAGAGTTCCTCACCAGCTTAGTCACTAAATTTTCATCCTTGAGTTCAAGTTGAAACTTTACTCGTCTCCCAGCCCAGGACTGCTGCTCAGTCGGGAAAGGAAAGACGATCACTTCATCTCAGCGTTTCTTCTCTTCCTCCCAGCTCGCACGTCGTGGTCTGCGATGCCTCTGGAGGGTGGCACACGGAGGAAAGACGGTGACGAGGGAAAGGAACCCCTGTGGGCTGTGGCTGCTACAGCCCTGACACGCTCTGCACTTGACAGAAGCGCCTCTTCTCCTTTCTCTCCGGGGTGCACTCATGGCTGTCTGGCAGGCCTGTCCTTCCCCTCAGCCACCAGGCTGTCTCACCTGCTCACCTCTTCAGCCCCAGACGTCTGCAGCGGGTTGGGTTATGTCCATGGTAGCCGTAGTTCATGGACATGGCCCCGTATCAGCAGCCCTCTGGGACAGGCCCGAGAAGGTCCCCACCAGCTCTCTGTCTCACAGCTGAGAGCTGGCCCACAGTCCTCACCCCTTCCACCTCCCTATGCTTTATTCACTAACACGGGTGTGCTTGCACACAGACGTGTACACACAGACATTTAACATAACAGAGGGTGCTGTGGTCTCATCGCCCCTTCTTCCAACAGTCCCTGAGCAGAAAGGCCATGGGCTGTACCCCAGACCTCCCTCAAGGGGAACCAAGCCTGTGAAGGCGGGTTGTCCAATAGAACCTCAGAGGACCTCATTCCAAGGGGCTGTGCAGTCCGTCCTTTCTTCTCAGGTTTCGGATGGGATCAGGCCCAAGTCCTCTCAACCCGTGGATGACAGGGAACAGGCAGAGCACCCTCAGGCTGCCCCGGCCCTTGGAAACCCCTCTTCCTTGAACTGATGTGAAGGCAGAGGCACCCTCCCCGGAGAAGGAAAAAGGTCCCATTCTTTATTCCTGGCCACCTCTGCTGCAAATCTCCACGGTGGCCTCTCACCTCACTCTGGCAAGAGGCATCTGTTGAATGGTGGTCAAAATGCCTAGTTTATCATTTTGTGGCTCATTCAACAGGGGAGGGATGGTTCCTCGTAACAAAATAGATGCTGTTGAAATAAGAGGGAGTGCACCCTGAGCAGACAAGACCAAGACGTGACTGCCGAGCAGGTAAGACTCTGGCCTCACGGCTCTTTGCTTCCCACCAGGCTGCCACCTGCCACTGTGCCAACAAATACCCCCAAGATGGGGCGTTGTGCTTCCCTTGACTGGCATCTCCAGGCCCATCTACCAGGCCAGAGCCCATAGATGGAGCCTGAAGTTCCAAGGTAATGGGTGGAGCGAGGATGGAGGGATGTTAGCCAGGCAGAAGGGGGGGGGCAGCCTGGACACCTCCTCCCCAGGAGAGTAGTCCTTCATGCACAAAGTCATCCAGCATTGGACAACCAAGTTCAACCAAGAGGTGGCACAGCCCCTTGGAATGCGGTCCTATGAGGTTCTATGGGATGGCCCACCTTCCCAGAGGCTGTGTGAAAACAGTCATTCATAAGGATACTAGGAAACTTCCACAGGCAATGATGGTTTTTGTTTTAAATCTCAGGAAGGAGGGGGCTGCGGTCTTGGGGAGTTAGAGTTCAAGGAAGAATTTCATGAGCAAATATGGCCAAGTTACTAAGTCCATAGAAAGACAGTTGGTGCCCATCGAACAATATTCCATAATAAGAGATTTGTAAGGAAAATGTAGGGCTTTTCTGTCTACACTTCTGTTCAGACTCTGAGCTATACTAAATGGAGGTAGAATGAAAAGAAAACCTTTCATCAAATGTATTTTCAAGACGGGCATGGAGAACAATGAACAAATCACTGTCAGCTCCACAGGCGTCTTTGCAATAATGAATGAAGAAGCAATGGATTGTTAGGACATTTCACGGGGAATTGATGGCTCAGGGGCTCTTCAAACATTAGACCTGCCCAGCGACCTCTGACATAGTGACCTCATTTCAAAAGGAGGTCAAACAAAGAAGGAAGTTAAAAAGAAAGAAAGAGTCAACTAAATGAACTCACCCTTGAAAAGATTGGAGATATAGTCTGGGAACTCTACTTTGAAGGAGAAATGAGGGAGTACTACAGAAAAAAAAGGGAATACTTCAATTTAAGAAAAAGGGAATACTTGTCAGTGTGGAATGAAGTTCTCATCGGCACAGGCTGTGTCGCCAGCGAAGGCACCACTCACTCTAAAGCTCCATGCATGTTCTAATCGCAAGGACCCCACTGTGGTATGAACATGTCTTAGTCAGCTCAGGCTGCCGCTGTGTAACAACGTGCCACAGACCAGGGGCTTAAACAACAGCAGTTTATGTTCTCACAGTTCGAGGCTGGAAGTCCGAGATCAAGGTGTCGGCCCCTGTGCTCTCCTTCCCCTCCTCAACACAGGTAGCACTGTCCTGTGTCTTGTGTTGGTGGTTCTTCTGATGTTATTTTACAGTGTTAGGTATGTGTTTATGGGTGCATGTAAGCCTAAGGAGGAACATTTTGTTTAGCTTTCATTGCTTTTGTACTTTATGTTTTAAAAGATAGTCTCAAAGCAAATAGTTATTAAAGTTGAGTCTCCATACCACAGCAGCTTGGAACTTGGAACTCTCTAGAAATGCCAATTCTGTAGTTCCTCCTCTTGGCCCCAGAGCTACGGAATCAGAAGCTGTGATTTGCATTTCTCTGATTACTAATAAGCCACCAGCCTCCTCATTTCCTTACTGGGTGTGCGTGCTCTCTTCTCTGAAATGCCTGGCAGGTTTTTGCCAAACTACTGCATTGTTTATCATTTTCTAATTGATTTCAGTCCTTCATATATGCTTGACAATGATGCATTCAGGTTAGGTCATTGAGAATATTCTCTCCCATTTATATATTCTGTGTTTTCTTTCTTATGATGAGTGGAATTTGCAATATTGTATTCAAACGTATTAATTTTTTGTGGTTAACACTTTTTGAGTCTTATGTAAGAAGTCTTTCCTTATCCAAAAGACACAAAGAATATGTCTATATTTTCTACTAAAGGTTTGAAACTGTTTGCTTTTTACATATAAGCCCTGAGGCCTTTTGGAATTGCTTTATGTGTAGTACAAACCCAAGTTCATGAACTTTTCCACATGAACAGTTATTTTCCTGGCTCCACGTGTAACACAGTGTCTCTTCTTCCTACTGAAATGCTGCAACTGCTCTGTCATAAGTCTAAGCTCTTACACGTGTGGGTTTCTTTCCAGGCTGTCGATCCTATTCCACTGGCCAATTTCTATATTCTTACAGCATAGCGACTATCTTCATTACAATAGCTCCACAATAAATATGAATGTCTGGTGATCAAGTTCCTTCTCCCTGCGTGTGTTGACTATTCCTGAGCCTTTAATATTTTACATATATATATGTATATATACACTTACTGGGCTTACATTAAGCTGATAGATTGATTTGGGGAGAATTGCCACTTCCAGCGTTATGACCTGAGACTTCCTATAGAAATCCAGGATTTCGGTTCAATTCATCATCCTCATTTTCAAGCCTCAGCTCACATTATTCTCATATTTCTCACTAAGCACCCCCCTCCCACCTCGTCTCTCTTCTCCATCTTAACACGTCACAGCCCAGCTGGGCCCAGTCCCTGCAGCTTCTCTGGGACCTCGGACCCACGGGCATCTGTTGTCCTATTTGCGACACAGCAGTGTCCTGCAAAAGGAAGCTCCTTTAGATGTTAGTATAATTATTACATGAATAGTTTCCTGATTTCCTTTGACATGTTTTAGAAGGCAATTTATTTCTTTTACCTTAAACATGTCCTCAAATTACTCTAATTCTTAAAATTGTCTATTATTTTCTGAAACCACAGCAAAGAAGAGGCAGAGGAGTGACTTCTGAGAATTCCTCCCACAACGTCCCCTCCCAATGGGTCCTCTGGGTTTAAAATGGTGAGGCTGCCACTTGCTAATTATTTCTCCCAACACCATTCTACGGCGTCTCCCTAGATCATTACCATCCCAGATTCTGCATATTTTTTGAGGTGAGAACCTCGTCCACAAACAACCAGTCCCTTTGGAGGAAGTGTCCTCTTCACATGATATATGGTATAAAGCGTAAAGTACCAGATTGGAGAATCTAGAACAATCACAGGTCACCTCAGCTGCAGTAAAGACACAGTAAAAGTGACCCATAATTTTTGTTTCTGTTCTGGTCAGTCAAAATCACTAAGTCTGCTGTTCTTGAGTCACTGGTTTTGTCTCCAAAACAAACCCACCTCCCTTTTGGGCATCACATAAGGGATATATCCAGTATTATCGGAATTCATACATGTTAAAACAAATAACCAAATTTTAAGACAATGCTATATGAAAAAAAACTTAGCAAATGTCTGTTTTTGAGATGCATTTAGTGAGCCATAATTGAAGTGCTAATGTCATCTAGTTTTCTTCAATCTAAAAATAAATTAGCTGGGGGAAACTAAAGTTGTGGATCAAAGACAATTACTGAGATTCTTAAGACTTGAATTTTCATGGTAATTCACGCAATAAAATAAAATTTAAAAAAAATCTCAGGTTTGACTCCTTAGGAAATTCCACTTCCACTAGAATGGTGGTTACGAAGCTGTGAACCTAAGTGCTACACAGATCACTAATTGCCCAGCAGTAAGAATTTATTAAATACTCTAGTGCTAAACTAAAAATAACTCAGTCCCATAGAGCTTTATGGTTTGGAAACTACATTATAATCTCAAAAGTGTAACTCAGTTTAGTAAATATTCACCGAGGGCATATGTCAGGCCCAGCCCTAAACCCTGAAGATACGCGACCCAGGCCCTGCCTCCAAGCCACGCAATGCAGTGACTCTGAGGCAGCCTGGCTGACACCAATTATCGCTATCCAACAGTAAAAGTGTCCCTGCTCTTTGTTTCTAATGGCTTGGATTCTGCATTAACTAGAGTGCTGATCAGCACGGAGTCTTGGTTGATGGAGCACGGCTTATCCTCAATGCCTGCTATTTATCTAAAAGATAAGGAGACGCAGGCTGACCTTGGACGGCTGATGGGGTGCGATGCAGGGCACCTTCCCAACGTCTTAAACCTCGATCCCAGGCTTCAACCAGGACAAACTACTGACCTTTCATCAGCTCAGTCTCACACACCAGTCAGCAAACACATCCCTCGCTTTCCCTGAGGCGACGCATAGAGCAGGACCCAGGAATCCAGATGGAAAACAAGAGGTTACGGCGGGAAGGATATCGCTGAGCAGAAGAATAAAAGGGACGGATTGGACTAATATGTTTGTCTATGTCTTGTAAGGAGAACCTTACATTCCATTCCAGAAACCACAGAACACGGGTATAAACTCGGGGGTGTGTGGGGGCAGTGAGGCTGGCTCAGTCTCAGGGTGACGTGCTGGGGGCTTTGACCTAGCGATCACTCTACTTGAGGTTTTGCCCAAACAGAAAAACAGATTTTGCTGCATTTGCAGAGATGCACATCCCAGCTCCTCTGGATTTTAAATATCTTGTTTGTTTTCAGACCACCCCTCCACCACCCATCTTGAGTTTTTGGTTTGGACACTGTGCTCACAGAACGTCATTTGTAAAAGTCTAGGTGCGTCGTGATAGCATTTGGTGATGGAAACGTAGGAAGAGAAGACCAACACCGTGTGCCTCCATTTTAAAAGAACCCAAAGAATGGACATTGAAGGGCACTGATGAATTAGGAGGTGACTATTACATCCACACGTAAAAAAACAAATCAATGATAGAGTATTTGCCCTTCAAAAGAATCCCTTACCAGTTCCTATGTGAGGTACCTCTTTACATTCAAAATATTTTTCTGTTTACAAAAGTTGGGGAGCTTGTATGCACCAAACCAGGCCCTTCTGTGAGAGGGAAGACCATGCATGTGCCTGCAATTTGGGTGGAATTACTGGAATTCTAGGTGGATTTTTCAAAATGACAAAAACAACAGCAACAACTAATAGAATATATAAAGCACAGGATACTGCTAACCATAAAAAAATGTTTAAATAAGAGCTATAAAAGGAAGTGAAAAATTACAAGTAAGTATTATAACAGGGGACGTATGTTTCTGAAACAAATTGGGGTGGGAATGAGTGCATTTAAATCCATCCTACAAACACCTGGGTAATTTTTAAAAAGTGTTTTAGGAGTAATGCTTATTACTTTATCACTGACTTACTAATTATCAGTCCCAGGAGAAACTGTTTTAATGGTGCAGCAGGCACCACCAGCCACTCTGAGGCTTTTTACGACTTTGCCAGTTCAAGTTCACATAAGATTTGATGTCCTGTTTAAATACAACCAGGTGAGAGTTTGATCACCTGTTTCGTGATAGTCCCGCAAACGCCCTCAAGGAATAGCTGAGAGGGGAAATGGCGGTTCAACTAATGGTTTGGACAAAGGACCATAAAAGCTCTCGTTTTTTTTTTTTTTTAAATCTTAACCACAGTTCCTTCTTTCAAAAGTAGGCCACGTGACCAGTGCTGTATTCGATTGTTGTTTGTTGAAGATTTCACTGTTGCGTTTGGCTAGTGATCACGAAGCTACCACTTGTTTTGATAAAACAGCTCTCCTTTGGAGGAAATGAAATACATTTCCTGAGTTTCAGAACCAGAATCTACCATTGTCTGCCACCTTTTGATTAAACAATAGCACAGAGGACAGACAGAAAGAAGAGGATAAAGCTGAAATAATGAACTTCAAACCATCAGACACCACTTGTCCTCAAGGGAGTATGTAACAGAACAGAACCTGAACGCTGTCCATCAAAATACTCATTTTTATCCAATTCTCACTGTGAATTCAAGCGTAAAAACACTGAGGTGGGGGCGGCCAGATGGCCCAGTTGGTTAGAGCGCGAGCTCTGAACAACAGGGTTGCTGGTTCAATTCCCACATGGACCAGTGAGCTGTGCCCTCCACAACTAGAATGAAGACAATGAGCTGCAGCTGAGCTTCCGGAGGGGCTGCCGGATGGCTCAGTTGGTTAGACAGCGAGCTCTTAACAACAAGGTTGCATGAGATGATGGGCTGCGCTCCCTGCAACTAAAGATTGAAAACAGTGACTGGACTTGGAGTTGAGCTGCGCCCTCCACAACTAGATTGAAAGACAACAACTTGGAGCTGATGGGCCCTGGAGAAACACACTGTTCCCCAATATTCCCCAATAAAATTTAACAAAACAAAATGAAACAAAGCAAAACACTGAGGTGACACACAGATACACAGTTACTGGTTACAATGGCCAGAGAAAGACAAAATACACTTCTGAATGCACATGAGACAAAACACTCTTCTGAACACACATGGATGGGCAACGTAAGGGTGACAGAAAATTGATCCACACAGCATCTTTCCCAAGCTTGTTTAAGAATTCCCTTAAGTGTATTAAATAAACAGTGGTGTGAAGGAGGAGAAAGCTGGCATCAGAGGCAGTCCTGGCCATTCTGGCCCCGAGGGAAGGGAAACGAACAAAGCCCGAACCGTGGTCTCCAGGGCTGGAAGGTCAGGGCACGGTTGGCTTCTCTTGAGGTGCTGATAACGGCGCGGGGAGCTGGCTCGTCAGGGCTGCGATACCAGCTCCAGAAGCCAGCTGGCCAGCCCGTCAGGCATGCAGGCTTCCGCAGGAATCACTGCGATCGATACCCTCGATTATAAAATGCAATTTTCCCAGGAGCTCCGAGAACCACCACATATTTTCTTTGTATTCATCTTCATGATGGATTTGGGAGTGTATTAGAGGCAGGTGTTTTTGTGCTTCCATTTTTGTCCATTTATTGAAAAATCAAAGCTCACAGAAGTTAACTACAACCCCAAACAATACAGTGAATCTCCACAAATAAAAATCCACACCCCTCCGATTTTTGTGTTTTTCTAGAGCTAGTCTATGCTTGAATTTTCCACTTGTAGAATAAATGAGGTAGGGTTGCCAGTCAGATAAACAACAGGTACATTTTTAATATGAATATGTCTTTTGCAATATTTGGTACATACATTGCAAATACTTATTATCTCTCTGAAATTTACATTTGAGTGGATGTCCTATATTTTTTATGAAAACTTAACCGAGGGAAGAAACGAGGTCTCTCTATATCCAAGAACGAAGGAGGTTCTCTCGTCCTGATTACAAAGCACTGATCTTTCAAGCCCACACCCTTCATTGAACTCCCTCCACCCAACCTTGACCTCCCAGCTCCCAGCCCTGCCTTTGCACCCTGGCCCTTTGCCTTAGATGTCACTTAGATGGGGGCACTGCTTCTGTGTCCCCCTCTCATGGATCTGATACAGGTGTCCTCTTGTTAGTTATTTTTAAATTTTTAGCTAAAACGTTGTTATTAATTTGGACATGTCAGGCAAAAAAACACAGTGTTTGACACTTAGTGCAGAGAACACGTTGTGGCATAAATGTAGGAGTCACACTTCCCATGGGATCAGAAAGCAATGCTTCCACGATTATATCACAAACGCTTTTTAAAACACAAACGCTTTTTAAAACACTAACTGCCCCTGGATATTTCAGTATGCCTCCAGCAGAAGAATAAAACCTGGGCTACTTATTGGGGCATCCTTTCCTTTCTAGCCAATTGCCAATTTTCCCTGCTCACTCCTGCGGAACAGCATGGTGTATTTGGTTAAACCTGGTTTAAATTGAAAAAATGCTCAACATCACTAATCATCAGAGAAATGCAAATAAAAACCACAATAAGATATCACCTCACCCCAGTCAGAATGGCTATCATCAACAAATGTTGGAGAGGCTGTGGAGAAAAAGGAACCCTCATACACGGTTGGTGGGAATGCAGACTGGTGCAGCCGCTGTGGGAGGCAGTGTGGAGGTTCCTCAAAAAACTACGAATAGAATTACCATATGACCCAGCAATCCCTCTCCTGGGTATCTACCCAAATAATCTGAAAACATTTATCCATAAAGACACGTGTGCTCCAATGTTCATTGCAGCTTTGTTTACTGTGGCCAAGACATGGAAACAACCAAAATGTCCTTCGATAGATGAATGGATAAAGAAGTTGTGGTATATATACACAATGGAATACTATTTGGCAGTAGCGAAAAGATGATATAGGAACATTTGTGACAACATGGGTGAATCTTGAGAGTATAATGCTAAGCGAAATAAGTCAGACAGAAAAAGCAGAAAACCCTATGATTTCACTGATATGTGGTATATAAACCAAAAACAACAAAAGAACAAGACAAACAAATGAGAAACAAAAACTCATAGACACAGACAATTATTTAGTGGTTACCAGAGAGTAAGGGGGCTGGGGGGTGGGAGATGAGGGTAAAGGGGATCAAATATATGGTGATGGAAGAACTGATTCTGGGTGGTGAACACACAATGGGATTTATAGATGATGTAAAACAGAATTGTGCACTTGAAATCTATGTGATTTCACTAACAATTGTCACCCCAATAAATTTTTTTAAAATCTGGGTTAAAGCCCATTGAACTGAGAGTGACAAAGGCAGAAATAAAAGCACCAAGCATCCGTTCTAATAAATGCTTGGTGTTTACTGAATGACAGACTGACTGAATGAATGAATGAATGAACGAGTGAATGAGCAAGAAGGAAAGTGGCCATCAGGTTCCCTATTGAGTAAATACCAGTTCGCACTTCCTAGCTCCACCCACCACCACCAAAAAAATAAACAAATAAAATAAAATCCCAAGTACCACAGAACAGCCAAGGTTCTGTGCCAAGGACATCACGGTTATTTTATTAATATTAAGAAGGGTTTCAGTCATGTTGCACGCCAGCTCTAACACTAGGTGGACGAGTCTCCTACGGCCGCTGTAACACAGTTCCAAGCACTGGAGGGCTTAAAACAGCAGAAGAGCATTTGCTCCCTGCTCTGGCGGCAGAAGTCTGAAACCAGAGTGAGGGCAGAGCCTGTCTGTCCCTGAGGCCCTGGGACACTCCTCGCCTTGTCCAGCTTCTGGTGGCGGCCACAGTCCTTGCTGCTCCTTGTTCCCGGGCTTGCAGCTGCACGGCTCCAGCCTCTGCCGTCATCACATGGCTGTCTTCCTGCTGGTCTGTCCTCACGTGGCTCTCCCCTCTTCTGATAAGGACACTGGTTGTCATGTGGGGCGGCCTGCGGGGTCTCTGCTCCCGCTCCCCACACAAGAACACAGGATATGGTGAGGCCAACAAGGAACACCCACGGAGCCATAGGTAGGGGAGTCAGACCACTATATTCTCGCTGGAGGCTGGGTTGGAGACACAGGGAGCAGGAGTCACACTGTTTGCAACTCTCACTGCACCGCTTGCCAGCCCACCCACCACCTTCTTGCTAGCCCCCATTTTTTGCTAGCGTAGCCACAGCAGTTATATTAGAGGCCAATGGCTCACTGGTTACAGCTGACAGCCAGCTAGCCACAGCTGATGGCCTCTACTACCCAAGCCAGCACCTTTGTATGTGAGGCCGAGAGCCTGGAAACTGCTTTTTGGGGCTCTATCCCTACACTGGTCATATGGATTAGGGCCCACTCTGACGACCTCGTCCTAACCTGATCACATCTGCCCAAACCTCATTTCCAGGTGCCTTATTATAGGCACCAGGGTTAGGACTTCAACATAGCTTTTCTGGGAGACACAGTTCAACCCACAATACTAAATGTCACAATTGTATGTCACACACACGGGTGACTCTACAAAACCAATTGGTTTACAGCTAAATATTGCCATCCAAGTCAGTTACGCGTAGGTTCCAGGAGACTGGGAACTCATTTCCCATTTCCCTGAGTCCTAGGGCTGTAACTCGGTCTAATTCATGAACACTTCATCCACAGCACCACCCATAATGCATAAGCAGGTGCTCCGTAATGTTTTCTGAATGAATGGACTGCCAAGCTAACAAGTGAGTACACGTGAACATGGAATAATTACGGCCACGTGGGCTTCTGCACAGATAGACCACGGCCCATTGTGTTGTGTGCCACAGGAAGGGTACAAATGCTGCCGACTGAACTGGTACGCAGGCATTCCAATCGCTTCAAATCATACACGTGTTGAGAGTTCTTTGATTTCATTACAGACATTGATCATGTTTCTTCTACGTGTGGAAATGAGCAGGAACATAGAAGCCCTGTGAATGGTAAGATGTCTGAACAGTGTTTGAAGTCAGCGCACAGCACCGAATTGCGTGTTGGCACCTCGCCCACGGCCAGACTTTTTCATGGGGTTTAACCTCCGAGCCAGTAAGAGCAGGGGGAAGCTTGTTGTACATGTGGATTCTACTGTTGGGATTTCTGACGCTGCTAACGCCCATTCTGTAAATTTTGATGCCATTCCTTTACAATCTTAAAAGAAAGAGCAAGAAAAGTTTCCTGGAAACAACTGAACTCCTTCCAGCCCTCGGGTGACCGAGATTATTGGGGATTAAAGGCTCCAGGACTGGTCAGGCTGTGAGGAAACGCATCCTGACACATGGTCGGCAGGAAGGAGAAGTGACACAACTTCCATCAAGGGAACGTCGACAGAACCCATCAAAATATAAAGCATGTGTCTTTCACTTCTAGAACAATAACTTACGGCAGCGATTCTTAAACCGTTTGGTTTCAGGACCATTTCATACCTAAAAATTACTGAGGATCCTAAAAACTACTGATATTTACCGCATTAGAAATTAAAACGGAGACATTTAGAAGCTATTTATTACATTATAAAATAAGTTCTTGAATGATAATATACATAGCACATTTTTATTTAAAAATTATATTTTCACTGAGAAAGACAAATACCATACGATCTCACTTATATGTGGAATTTAAAGAACAGAATAAAAGAGCAAACAAAACAGGAATAGACTCAGAGATACAGAGAACAAACTGATGGTTATTAGATGGGAAGGGTGACGGGAGTCACAAAACAGTCATGGGGATGTGAAGTACAGTATGGGGAACATAATCAGTAATGTAAAGGCTATACAGGGTGTCAGACAGGTACTGGACCTATAGCAGAGATCACCGCACGGATTTATGTAAATGTCTAACCACTGCGCTGTACACGTGAAGCTAACATAGAATAATACTGAATGTTAACTATAATTATATATAGTCACGGATGTGGAGTACAGCATAGGGAATAGAGTCAATGGTAACAGCTTTGTACAGTGTCAGAGGGGTAGTCAACGTGGGGGGATTATCACTGTGTGAGGGGTGTAAATGTGTAATCATTATGTTGTTTTATACACCTGAAACTGATCATGAAATTAAATTAAATTTAAAAAATTATATTTCCAAAAGAGTTTGGGAAAAGAGGGCATTGTTTTACCTTTCTGCCAATATCTCGAATGTCTGGCCTGAGAAGCCATCTGGACCCCACATCTGCTCTGCGTCCAGCCTGTGAGAAATGCTGTTTTGGTTGAAGTCTGGAGGAAACGCGGCCTCGAAGCCCCTTGCAGACCTCTGGAAGGGGCTCAGACCTGCAGGGTCCGTGCTTTGAGAACCCTTGTGTCACAGACTGTGAAAGGACTCACACGCCAGCTTATTCACCAAGGTCCTGTCTGTAC
Source organism: Rhinolophus hipposideros (assembly GCF_964194185.1). Lineage (NCBI taxonomy): Eukaryota > Metazoa > Chordata > Mammalia > Chiroptera > Rhinolophidae > Rhinolophus > Rhinolophus hipposideros. The sequence goes on along the minus strand of NC_138049.1, from coordinate 1,870,158 downwards.
CAGCTACAGATGGCAGCAAAGTGTCCCTGAGGAGCGTCAGACGAAACGAGGGGTGGAGCAACTCCGTGCAACATTAAAAAGAACGATGTGTCGTATGTGCCGATACAGACCAATGCCAGAGTACTGAGTCATCACGTGGAAATAAAGATGTATTGTTAGGAGCAAAGTGAAAATGAGCCGCAGAGGGATGTGCATAGCATTTTGTCATTTACATGCATATACATAAAATATACCCGGAAGGAAATGCATTAAAATGTTACAGACGGCTGCCTTCCCAGAAGGGGCTGGGGGTGGGGGGAAGCTGGACTTTGAGGGTTGCAGCAGGCTCACTTCTCATCGTACCCCATCATATGTAGGCATTATCCGATGAATAATTAATGTAAACACAAACTTTTAAGTATTTTGCAAGGTTATTCTGAGGATGAAATGGATTAATTAATGAATGCATGGAAAAATGCCTAGCTCGTTGTAGATATTTAATAAATGATAGCTGTCAAAAATATCAAATAGTATAATAACTAAGGTTTGTTATGTTTCATATCCAGGTCTTCCCCTTCTGGGTCCCCCTAATTAGCGCTGCACCCCCTGATCGTCTCCCCTAAAGAAGCAACCAAAGGTCTGGTTAGAACAGCACAATACAACGAATAGGCTGCTAAACCTGTTAAGCTTTTGTTTTCTTTTCTTTTTATTGGGGAAGGGGAACAGGAATTTATTGGGGAACAGTGTGTACTTCCAGGGTTTTTTTCCAAGTCAAGTTGTTGTCCTTTCAGTCTTAGTTGTGGAGGCGCAGCTCAGCTCCAGGTCCAGTTGCCATTGTTAGTTGCAGGGGGGCGCAGCCCACCATCCCTTGTGGGAGTCGAACCAGGAACCTTGTGGCTGAGAGGATGCGCTCCAACCCACTGAGCCATCTGGCCACCTGAGAGCTGAGCGGGAGCTCACGGACTTCATTCTAGTTGCAGAGGGCACAGCTCGCTGGCCCATGTGGGAATCGAACCAGCAGCCCCGTAGCCCAGAGCTCCCGCTCTAACCAACTGAGCCACCTGTCCGCCCCAAGCTTTTATTTTCAAGTGTTAAACATTTCATGTAGATATTTTGGTAATTAAATTATTTTTAAAACAGTATCTTTTCTTTTCCCCTTGGGTCTCATTAATCCCCACCAGAGAGAACTTTCCAAGAACCCATGTGGGTTTCCCTGCCCTGGGCTGGGACCAGGAGGTGACTGAGTCACTGATGCTATGCTTGCCACCGCATTTGGGGTGCTCCTTCTTCTCCAAGGGTTTATCTCCATCTTGGTTTGCTTCTCCCTAGATTGGCACTTAGAAGTCAGCCCATGGATAAGCGTTAGTTGCTTGATGAATAATAATAATTCAGTATTCTGTCTCACTTGGTCTTACACTCCTAAGATTTTAGGCAACACCAATATTTCTTCCTCAGTGTTACTCAACAATTACAATTTAAGATTCAATTTATTTAGGAAAAATGCTTCACCCATCAAAAAATCAAAATTACTGTGTTCTGCATTTTAAACAGCAAAGGTGAAAATAAGCATTTGATAACTGCTACTATTCAGAGTAATGTGTTGGACGACCCTGGTCCAAAATCACATCATTCCTTCACCGAGCTGTCTGACACCGTTTTGTACATTTTCTCAGGCGTCCCCAAATTCACACCATCATTACCACATCTCCTCCCCACAAAACTCTGGAATAGGGTTGAATACATTTGGTCTCTGAGCCTGAAGCCCATCACTCATGGACTTGAAGCTACACCATCATGCGCTGGGCCCTGTATGATGTTTGCTGAGATTTCTGGTGTATTCATCTGCGGAGGGTGTTCATTCATTCATTCATTCCTAAATCTATGGAATGTCTACTGTGTAGGTATTAGAGGCAAACTCAGAAACCACTTCCATTTGTATTTCCCTTTGATTGTACCTCTCCTGGCTGGAAAAACAAAACGGAACAAAACACGACAAAATAAAATAAAACACAGTGCTATAGCCTTTTTCTTACTCATCTCTTGTGATGACCCTCTTCCCTTAATGTTATTTTGGATTTATTGCATTTATTAAAACGACATAAGGTGAAGTTATTTCTAGAAGAAAAGCTACCTTGACTTTGAAAGGTACATGGCTTACCTCCAGCATGGATCACTGTGGAACTGCCGCGGCTGTCCTGTCACTCCACTGATGTCACCGCCAACGCAAGTGTGTTGTGCTGCTGTGACTTCACCTGTGCGTGGATGGGTGTGAGCCCACCTGGATCGCAGTCACTGTGGCAGCACCACTACGGGCCGGGTAGAGGTCTGTGTCCCCATACTGACGTGGATTTCCCAGCTCAATGTCATCAAAACTGGATTCTTTTCTCTGGCATCCTCAACAGGAAATGGGGGGTGACAAGTAATTAGAATGCCCAATAATGATTAATTACTAAGTGTGGGAGAAAGTATTTGGAACTCAAAGGAAATAGGATGAGCAGCCACGGGAAACATCCACTTTGTAAATGTCAGTCCATAAATTTACAAAACTGCGGATGTGATTTTGAAATTGTAAACCTTGGGCTTTGGACGTGAGGTAATCTGTCATGTCACAAAAGAATTCACTCTTTTAATTGATCAAACTAGATTTATTTTTAGCTCTTGGGAATGTATCTATCCCATAAAACAGGGTGTCATGCAGCCAGATTTGAAGGGCCTATCACAGGAAATGCTTTCGGGCTGTGCACAAATCGCCTGTGAACTCCACTAAGGGGAGACCTCACCTCTTCCGACCTTGTTTGTTCTGGGCGATCGCCCCTCAGGGGTAAGGCACACCCGGGAGTAAGACAGACCCGGGAGTAAGGCATACCTGGGAATAAGGGACACCTGGGCGTAAGACACACCGGCTCCTTGCTCCGGGCACAGCTGACTTCTAAGGAACAAGGGAGCCTCATACACATTCTCTCTGACCCCGTGGCAGCCCCCTGAGGTCATCACACCTGGCGCCCAGGGCCTCCCACCCTGACACAGAAAATAAGGAAATTGCTTTTCCCCAGGAGCTCAAAGCAGAGACATCATGGAGGAGCCGACTACAGGAGAGCAATGGGGTACCTTCTCTACTGCTGGTATTTGCCGGCATGCAGTGGCTTCTGTTCGCAGCCGACAGAATATTCACATCCAAGGATGTGCCAGAAACTGGCCAGCTGGCCATGGGGACAGAGTCGGCCTGTCACAGCAGAGCTAGCTGCTCCACGCAGCGGTGACAAGAGCAAGCCGGTGAGTCTGGGGGACCCCGTGATGTGAAACAGGGGTGTGACACTCACGGAGGGCGGTGTCATCCTTCCCATGAAGTTGCACATTCTCCTGAAAATTCCAGGGCAATTTCCTGTGCAGCTGGACTTTTGCTTCTAAAACGGTCACATACTGTTATGTCATGTGCCTTATGTAAAGCCGGTTACTGTTTTTAGGAATTTCCTACTTTTCTGAGCGAGGCACCACCTGGCTGATGGGACGTGAACACCCCCGGTTCCCGGTTTTCCTGTACCTTCAAGATGAAAGAAAAAAGCTTATTCTTTCCACAGGGGTAACACCTGTAAGAGCCAGGCAGAGCTGAGCTGGGGAGCACGGCAGGCAGGACCCTCCCCTTGGGACCCTGTCGGTGGCCTCTGATTGGGTGGGGCTGAGGCACCTCCAAGCCAAAAAGCCTGAAGCTGCCACTGCCAAAGCTAAAGCTCACTCAGATGTAACAAGGCGCCTGGGAGCTGGGGGGGAGTGGGGGGGTCATGGGGGTCTGGGGGCCGGGGGAGGGGGAACCTCCTGGAGGCAGCCAGAGCAGCAGGAGGGGCACTGCTTACAGGCTAAACTGTAATCTGAATGCCTCCGAAGCCCAGCTCCCCAGCGCAGCAGGTGACAGGCCTGAGAGCCAGCGGCAGATGGGAACACCGCGCCACTAAGTGCTATGACATTGCAGGGACCCTGTGGGGCCCTGCCCGTATGAGCACAGGCATGGCAGGAGCCCCTCCCGCTCTGTAGGGAGTGCAGGCCTAGGGCCTGGGCTTGGGGATGTCTGAGCAGAACACCAGCCCAGTTCTGGGGACCGCTGAATCCAAGGCTGCAGGCTTTCTGCCAGCTGGTCCTGCTCATGCACAAATCTGATGTGAGTGCATGTTTGGGTGAGAGACTACAGAAAACTGGATTTGCTGTGGTGGGGCAGGTGGAGCTCCCAGCTATAACCTGGGAACCTGAGCTCTTTGGTGGTCATGTACGTATGGACACCCAGCTCTTCAGCTGCCCAGTGCCGGCCCTCTCCAGTGCGAGTTAAATTCTCTGTGAAGTCATGATTCTTGATCCAGGTGTCGATGAGTGGCCCTCGAGGAAGGACTGCTCACTCCCATTCCCACGCGTCACCACTTGGCTCTTCCTGACCCCTTGGACTTCCGGAAGCAGCAGCCAGCCTCTCGCTTAGGACTCTGCATTATAGGCACTTGGCTCTCATGTGATCGGGTGGCTGCCTCAGCGCCATCACACTGTCCTATCTGGGCCTTACGCCAATTCCGGGGGCCCAGGGGCGTAGTCCAGCCCAGCTACCCAGACAGCCTGTGTGATCGCGAATGTTTGCCTGGCTGTTGGTCTCCTGACACTGCTCGGCAGTTATCTTGCTCACAGCCTTGCAGGCGGGGATTACCATCTTAGATCCTCCACGATGACCTCCAATGGGCCACTCAATTCTGGGCAGTTGATAGATCACTGACGGTCACTCTTCATCTGGCACCAAGCAGCGCCCTTCCCCATTTCAGAACATCTCAGCAGAAGTGTGGGCACTCAGACATCCAGCACCGGGATCCAGGGTTGCCTCACAGAAGACAGGGGACTGCACGGGCGGTGGGAGCAGGAACCAGAGGCCAGCACAGCCCTCTCCCTTTATTTCCTTGGCTGGGCCACAGTGTCTTGTTGGTGCCACTTCTCTCGCTTGGCTCACAGCATGCCCTTGGCTCATCCCTGGACGTGCTGGGAGACCACTCAGTTACATCAGTTCAGTTTATGGGTCTCAGTCCTAGTTCCCCAGAAGAGGGACTTTTGCTGGTCCAGACTGTGTTAGGTGAGTCCCTCGTCCAATCTCCCAGAGCAAAGTGGCTTCCCAGGGCACTGATGATGAATCTGGATCTTACCTGGCAAACGGTGCCTGCCCACCGCCCTGAGCTCTCCTACCTCACTTCCTTCCTTTCCTAGTCTCCAGCCACACTGGCCTCTTCCTCTTCTCCACTGAGGCCCCTCCTTCCGCCCTCAGGGCCCACGCACCTGCTGCCCACTCCTGGAGCACCCTGCCCCAGGCCTTCTCACTGCCTCTTCCTTCTTGGTATTCAGGCCTCAGCTTTAGCATCACTTCCTCTAGAGGCCTTCCTGACCGATTTTCTTAAGTAGCTCTCCAACATGTGGTCGTACTCTTACTTTCCTTGGACTTCCATCATAAGTGAAATTCTTCTGTTCATTTATTTACTTTTTTAATAGAGCTATCCTCCCTTTAGAATTATAGTTTCCAAGGAAACAGGAAGCTGGCCTGTCTTTCTCATCCCTGGATGCCAGCTCCTGGTACACAGCAAGTGCTCTATAAATCCTCATGAATTGAATGAGTCGCAAGACCGTGGAGACCCTCTCCTTCCGGAAGGAGGCAGGACTCAGAAAACAGTGTCACCACTCTTGGAAAAGACCCCAATATGTCTACTGTGTGGAGGGTTTCCTAAGCTCTAACCCATGTGTAGTTCAGAACTCAAGAACCATGTCTGCACAAAAAGCACACCTTCCCCAGGACATTTCTCTGTCCTGTGTTCTCCTCTAACCAAGTTGTTAAACACCCACATTCCATATTTACATCCCACTGTGCGGCACTCACAGTGCTAGCGATTTCCCATTGGACATTCCATTTGTTCCGTAAGAGAACCTTCAGGGCTGTTACTATCCCATATCAGAGCTGACCAAATGGAACTTGAGAGAAGTTTCTCCTTATCCATATTCACATGACTTCTAAGTGGGTGGGTTGTTAGCCAAACTCAGATCATTTCAAGTGCATACTTTCTAATGACTTTCTTGGATTTGTAATCCTTCAAGGCAAGACGTCTGAGCCCCATTTAAATACACAAATCGGGCACCAGGGGCAATCGTGCCAGCAGAGATGGTGAACAACAGCCTTGTGCCATGATGGGAAAAACAGGCCTAGAACCCCAACTTCCCCAAGGCCAGTTCTCAATTCCTGACTTGTTCCAGGTCTCTGGAGGGGGGGATTAATAGCCACCTTACAGGACTGTGGGAAAGAGTAGCGATGACAAGTACCCGCTTAGGAAGAGGCAGTGTCTAACTCTGCGTTGGCACATTCGTCCCACTCTGTGCCCATCCCTGTACCCAGAAGAGGTGGTCTGAGAGGTCCAGTCCTCATCTTTAGGCTAAATTTGCATTTTACAAACACTGATCGGCTACTGAAACTATTTTGAGTAATGTCATTATAGTTTACCAGTTCTGCTACCCTTCACCTAAGTTTTCCGAGTTTCCAGCATATACATTTATGACCTGTATATATACCTTTATATAATATCAGCAAATGTGTCTTTAAATATAATCTTTTCACATTTGTATTCTGTCAAAAACCCACTGGAAACCTTGGGATACAAGAAATGGACATACCAGCACTTTATACTTTCCAGGTGCCCATCTGCTACGCGCCAGGCATGCTGATCTGTGTATTACATGCGCCATCTCACTTAATCCTCACAAACCCCGTGAAACAGGTGCCAACTCCATCACACTGTAATCCAGGGATGAACCAGGGCCCCACGTGACTCAGGTGTACTGGGTGCCACGTACGAAGGGAGATTGTTTGGTAGCCAAAAATAACTGGAAGAAAGCGGGCTTCATCTGTCTTTTCCTTAGAAACACTAATTCACATCCCCAATAGTACTCCCCAAAATGCCTCTGTCTTGGTTTCCTAACAAAGTACCGCAAACTGGCTAGAACAGAAATGTATTGTTTCTGCAGTTCTGGGGGCCAGAAACCCACATCCAGGTGTGGTCAGGGCCACCTCCCTCCTAAGGCTCTCGGGGAGGGTCCTTCCAGCTTCTGGGGACAACCGGCAATCCCTGGGTCCCGTGGCTTGTAAATCCATCTCTCAGATCTCTGCCTTCTGCCACTCTCTTCTCACGAGGACACCAGTCATACTAGATTTTAGGCCTTCCACTCCATGTGACGTCACCTCAACTTTAATAATTAATGTGCGATGACCCTATTTCCAGATCAGGCTCCATGCTGAGGTTCCAGGAAGGATGTGCATTTTGGGGGCACTGTTCAACCCAGGGCAGCCTCTGCCTTTTCTTCCGAGTCACCCTACAGCCCCTAGCTATACCCATTCACTTTTCAAACTCACACTCTTTCCTGGGCCACACCCAGCTGGCAGTCTGCTCTCTTTCCTCACTCCGTGGCTGTTTGTTGAGGAGGCTGGCTTAGTCTCTCTGAAGTGCTTCCCTTCTTTCTTCACTTTTGCCCATTACTTGAAATTTTCGTAGCAAAAACGAGCCGAACAGTGACGGAGGGGAATTCATTTAGGACTCTCCTTAGAAATTGCGAAAAGGGGGCAATGGTGGGGAGGCGAGGGGAGTGGGTGATGATGGAGACGCTGGGTGGGATGGTGGAGAAAGGTGCCCGGGGCCCCCGCCAGTCAGCACCGAACTCCAGCCTCTGCCCACACCGCTGCTGTGCACCCTGTTCTTCTAACGACAGCTGTGCTCCTTTTCCTTTTTCTGTTTTCAGGTTGACCAACACCTGTTTTCTGTGCCACTGGGTGAGGAGGCTTGGGTAAGGGACAGAAGGTGGTGTCGCCTGGCTGGGAACACAGTGGCCACCCTCACACATCTTTGGGCTCTGGCAGGAGTGGCCGAGCCCTGGCGTCTGGCCTTGTCTGCCCCTGGCTGGAGGCATTTCAGTTCCTGACGAGGCTCAGGTTTGAGGGGTGCAGTCCCAGAGCCCTTCAGCCCATGTCCCACAAGCCCGGGGGGTGGTGTAAGGGGCCCTGTCCTGACTTCCTGCCAGGCCGGGGCAAGGTCAGGAACGGCCGCGCTGGCACCACTACATGTCATGCTTCCATTACGGTGTTAATGCCGGCATTTTAAAGTTAGCGTTCCATAAACTTTAAAAAAGAAACACACTTTAAAAAATTCAAAATTTATGAACATTACAGAAATCAGGAATGTCATTGATAAAAGTAGAAATATTAAACACATGATCATTTTACAATAAGATTTTTTTGAATTGTATTTTAAAAGGTGATAAATGCTCCACAAACATGCACAATAAAATATTAATGAAAAATGAAATACTGTGTATTTCTTAACAATGTGATCTTGAAAATCAGCGTGGCATTGTTGCAGCACATTTGTGCAAATGGCTCATGACCGTGGAAAAAGCTCTTCCAATATACTCAGATGCTCAAATAAAGCATTTGTGATGTATCTTCATCTTTCTTAGTTTCCATCACGTGTAGTTAGAGATTCTGGGGCAGGATGAGTGTCCAGTTAACACTCCACTTTTTCAGAAACATTTAGAACCAGAGTAAGAATTATCTGGAAGATGTGCTTGTCCATGACCGTTTTCTTCCTCCCCTTGAGGATTCCAGAGGCACAGAAGCTTGCTTTTCAAATCAATGTTTCTTGGTCTGATTTGAAATTTTACTGCAGCATTTAACATTAAAGAATTTAAAAATCGCATTTCCAGACTCAGAGAGATAGTCTCTGTATGAAGCCCCAAGTCCACGTGGCAGTGACCAATCACAGCCAGCACCCATTCCTCTTGGCTGCAGAACGTCAGCCAGAACCCGGCACAGCTCTGCCCACATGTGCCGGTGGGAACTGGTGCGAGGTGCTGGCACCTTATGACGCTGAGAGCATCAGCGTCTCCAAAAGCAAACTCCATGCAGCCTCACTGTCGTCAGACACTCTCTTTCCAGAATCCCACTGTGGCTCTGATTTCCATAGGAAGTGCAAGGAGAGCCCTGCTCTCCTCTTTGCTCCTGCACGCGGCCTTTGTTCACCGCTGTGTTCTGACATCTACCACTGTGTCTGCAGCTGCGCCGATGTCACCTCCCTCTCCTCTCTCCATGGAGCTGTTGTCCCCTGAAGGCAGACACAGTGGCAGTATTTTCACTTGAATGGAAGTCCCTAACATAATGCCTGGCACACCAAAGAATGCTCTGAAAAGGTTGGCGTTATATTTCAAAAAGTTTAAGGAGATTTAAGGAAGACATGTTTCAGAGACCTTAGTCTATTGAACAAAAGGAAAAGAAAAACTAGGATTTCCGTCATTTATTGGATGAATGTTTCATTGCCCCATAAGTTATCATAACGAAGACAAAGTGTGTATAACCAGGTCCTGTTTTCAAACATAAAGCAAAACCTGTCTCCCTTTGGGGTCGGGGTAGTCTACCCTTGATTACTGGCTTCAGAACGTACTGGAAAAATGATATCCATGCAGGTGGGTTTTCTAGATTGTAACTAGTTACCGACTTCCAAAGCTACAATACAACACAACAGTGAACAAAAATCACATGTTTACCGGTGAGTCTGTGATTTTTTTAGCTTCTGACATTTTTACCGTAAGTGGATGGAACTATACTTGACTACAGAATACCAGGTGTCATTAGGCACCAAATGTTATGTTCCAGAAAAACATCGACAACCAAAGGACACAACACAAGCCTCGGGTGACAAAGGAGCCGGGCTGGGGAGGTGTTGGGGGCTGCATTGCCAAGCAGCTCCTGCGAGGGGCCTCTCTGAGGCAGTCACTGGCTCTCCTCTGCAGGCACCCTGGTTCTGCGCTTCACCTCCCAGGCTCACACTGAAGCAGGACAAGGCCGTCTTCCCCACCGTCCACTGAGGGGCCACAGCAACCGAAGGCTGAGAGCCTCCCTGCTGGCTGGACCAACCAGGACTGCTAGTGGCTCCATGCCGACTCCCCGCTTAAACTTACTAGAAAAAAGAGTGGGACTCCTTAGCTCCCATGATGGAGAGTCTGGATATATTTGGCTCCACGAGCTCAGATGATATCTCCACGACCCAGTTTCCCTGTCTCTTGTCTCTTGAGTCTGTTTCCCTCTGTTCTGAAGCAAGTTATTTCCTCGGGGTGTCCTCACAGACTCCAGGCTCCTACACCCTCACCCCTCTCCTGGTCACTCCAGCCAAAGTTCCAGGGCCAGTGCTGATTGGATCTACTTGGGTCATGTGATCATTCCTGACCCAAGTGCTGTGGCCAAGGACATAGAGTGTATTAAAAGGCAGGCCACTCCAAGATCTGGGAGGAAATGTCTCTCCCCTCACAAATCACACAGATGAGAGTGATTCCCCAAAGGAAATCAGGGTGGCTTAACAAGAGAATGGGGAAATCGATTCCAGATACACAGAAATGCCATACGCCCCAGACACCAAGTAGAGGCTGTTCTGAGCTTAAGGCTTCACGTGGGTCAGCAGTATGTGGGCTGGCGTTAGCACTCATCCCCCGACTTACTATAACTACCTGCTGTATTTTGGGGGAGACATTAGCTAAGTCCTATTTTTCATATATGAAGAATAGTCTTTTGGACAACCTGATCTTTCTTCATCTGTTTTTACTGCTATGCAACACAATGGAGTGTTTCTAATAAAACCATCTAGAGTAAATTCATTTGTCTTTCATTTTCTCTGTTTCCCTTCATCCCTGCTCCCATTTTCTCTTTCTTCTTCCCCATTTTGCTCCCTATTCTGTCCTCTTTCTCTACTTCCAAGTATCTAAATAATTCTGGTAATGTTAGTAGCCTGTCTTAAGTAGGGTTTTTTTTTTTTTGTTTTTTGTTTTGTTTTTTTTTCTTATTGGAACAAGAGAAAGGATGGTTGGCTGGCTGGCTGGCTGGCTGTCAGATGGATGGATGGATGGATGATGGATGGATGGATGGATGGTGGATGGATGGATGATGGATGGATGGATGGATGGATCAATGGAGGGATGTGTGGAAGGATGGATAAATAGAGGGAAGGAAGGAAATATGAAAGAGGGAGGAAGGAAAGAAGAGGTGGGTGGAAAGATGAATGGATGGAGGGATGAATAGTCTGACATCCATTAGATAAATACATTGCTTACTATTTCATGTAATGATGCAGTATTTGGTCAAAGAGTTAATAAGCCTAGTAAGTCTGACTGTCACTATATATGGGAGGGTCACAGTGAGTCTGGCTCTTTGTTAGTGAGGGATCCTAGGTAAGGAATGTTCCCCTCTGAGGTCACTAATGAACTCTAGAAATCTGTTTTCTGGAACCAGCTTGGGTGCTTTCTTTGGCAGGAGAAAATGTTGTTTTTTGTTTTCTTTTTTTATAAGAGCAAAGCCTGACTATAAGTTTCTGTGTGTTTCTGCTCTTTGTCACTATAAAATGTCATCACTGGTGGTTGAGGCAAGTTTTTAGGCAAAAACTCGTCCATGTTAATGGCGGAATACAAGCTGTACGGTACATTGTAATGTAAGTTGTAGACACTGATCCCTTTTCCAACACAGTTTGAGTATGACAGCCTTAACCCTTGAAAGGAAACAACAAAATGCAGAAGCAGGAATTTCAAAAGCCGGACACTGAGACCAGATGGGAGCTCCTCTCAGACCACCGTCTACATGCCAAGTCTCTGTGACTTCTGTTGGTCAGGGTTTCCAGTGGCCTCACTAGTGTGGACCAGCCCAGCACGTGTCCTGCCTTCCCCTCTCAGGAGGCTCCAGACATGTCTCTGTGCCAGACCCCAGAGGCCTCCCATGGTGGTCAGCACCTTCTGTGATGTGGAAAGCCCACTTCCCCTGTCCCGCGTGTCTGTGTTGTGCTGAGCATGTCCTGGGAGGGAGGTGGCTGTGAAGGAAAGCTGCTTTTCAGGCAGCCCCAGTGACTGGGTTTTTTCCTGCCACTTTCTGTAAATAATAGAACAAAGCCTGTTTTCTGCCAGCTGCCTCCCACCCTCCTGGATACTGAAGAAGCCAATCTGCCAAACTCCCCATCCCCCATATGCTGTTGGGTCCTATACGCTCCTCTGGGTGACAGCAACCTCCTTTTCTGGCCGGAAAGACAATGGCCATGCACAGAAGCGACTGCCGGGAGAGGCAATTCGGGTCGGGGGGCTTCAGAGAACTGGACCCAGGACCCTTCAGCCGCATCACTCATTCCTTACAGAGGCACCTGGGTGACCCGGCTCGCTGGTCTGTGCTTCAGTTTCTATTTCCGCTCTGCATGTTTCATGTTCTTTCTTTCTTTCTAGCATTCTGGGCCTTGCCTCAAGGGAAAAGATAGGGTGAGGCTCTTTGAATATTTTCTGCATATTTTACTACAGCCTCGCCTGCCAGATGACAGAGAAAACCCCAGATATTGGAAGGGAGGGGCCGCTGGCGGCGTCTGCATCCCTACAACTTGTTAATGAAATCCTTGCAGAAAGCAAACCGCAGAGGGGTGTGTTTTCCCTGAGAAATCAGAGGATAATTGGGGTTGGCTCTCCTGTCTGTGCTTTTACCATCAAAAAGCATCACTAAGAATAGAACACGTAGACAAAAATACAAAGACTATGAATCTTCACAACCATTTAAAATAACAGGGCCTACTCTGAGTCCCTAAAAATAGTCATTTGTGAACTGTCCCCATTTTTTACAAATCAAGCACCCAAAATGTAAACCTACCAAATTGGACATTTAACCTAAAACAATGAGCTGCGTGAATACATTTCAGTTATGCTTTGAATCACCAGGCACTTTTCATTCCTTGTGAAACACTTAGACAATTTCAGAAGGGCGTGGCTTAGCCCTCTCTGGTACCCAGAAAGTTAAAACTCATTTTTCTCCAAATGAGCTGTCTTATGGGGCAGGTCCATTTGAAATCATGTACTTTTCCTTCCAGTGCCACGCTAGAGCATTCTCCTGACAACATACCATGGCAGCATGGTGAGGTTTGAAACCCTCAGTAAGGACCGGCTCTGGTTTATCTTTTCCTGGTCCCACAGGGAAGCCTTGAGACACACAAGCTCCTATGGCATTTCACAACTCACTAGTGCCTTTGCTGGCCCCCTGGAGCTCCGCCTGGCTGTCCTTGTCACCTCCAGGACCCCGACGCCATAAAGGTCAGTCTCAAATGGAGGACACTACTTCCCCTAAATTCCAGTGGGCTTCATCCTCGCAGTAATCCCACAAGGTATGAAATATTATTATTTCCATTTTCCAAATGAGGGAACTAGGGGTCTGTGCTCTGCTCGTGGTCACACAGTTTGAAGTGATGACGTCACAAGCTGAGTCCAGGTTGTCCCGCGTCCTGGATACAACGCTCAGACACCGAGCGCGGGGGAGGAGGTTGGCCACACCTGGGCGAGGACGCCCAGAGGCAGCCTCCCACGGCCGCCGCCTGCCCACCTGGACCAGGAGCGGTGCCCAGAGCTGGGCAGAGGGCAGGAGGAAGCTGGTGGGGGCTGGGGCGGGAAGGCCAGGTCCTCCAGGTTCTCAGCTTCTCCCTGGCACCTGGCTGTTATTTTCGCGAGGAGGTGTTTCCTCTCCGAGGTTGGCTTCAGGGGACTCACCTGGAGTTTTAGGAAGTGTTTTAATTAGAAAAAGGAAACAAACATGTATGAGTTTTACTGGACTCTAGCCAGGAAGCCGAGGGTGAAATGTGCTGCCTGCTTCTAAGGCACCTGTCATATTTAAGTGACATTGCCATATTTTCACATTCCTCAGAAGCTGCTTCCTTCCAGCGTGGGGCTTCTCCTAGGGACTCAGAGGTCCGGGAGGTGACCTGAGAAGGAGGCATGTGTACACTTTCCCCAGTGCTCTCCCCACCTGTGACTTCTAATGGGCCATCAGCGAGCCCCCGTTCTTTCCAGCTCTGCTGGCTCCAGGGGGCTGAGCTCACACCCCAAGCCTCCTCCCGCGGCAGGCTCCTCTCCATGTCACCTCCTCTCTGGAACCACGGACCAGCCCCAGTGGGATCACAGCCTTGTTGGAAATGCAGATTCTCAGCCACTCTGGACCCACTGAATCGACTCCACATTTCCACAAGATCTCCAGACAACTGTGGGCACCTGAACGTGTGAAAAGTACCCTCCTAGATTCCTGGGTGGTCTCTGGAGAGGGCGCATAGTAACTTGTTTCTAGAAGCAAGAGCAACAGAGCCATCCTTTCCTGGGAACAACAGGTGAGTGGCCTGGGGATCACCCTTGGCCTCTTCTCAGCAGCTTCTTTCCAAAGCTACTTTGCACAGGCCCCTAACCGTCCCTGGTGACCTCTGCTCCATCCTTGCTTATCTGCCAAGACACACGACTTTTTCCTGGTAATGCCTGCCTGTGCCCCCAGGTGCATCTGGGTCCCTCAGGACACCTGGCTTCATCCTCCCCTGCCCTACTTCTCACCTCGGCAATGAGACCAGGAGGGCAGCCTGGCTTCATTCTCCTTTTTATCCTGGGCCTTTGGGCGAAGTTGGCACACAGGTCACACTCCATGGAGACGCTGAATGAGCTGTGGGATATCCTCACAAACCCTGGAACCCAAGGGTTACTGGGACCATAGCTGAAACGTCGGTATGATGGGTCGTTCCATAACTTCCTCCATTAACTTGACTATTTCCAAATGAAACAGTGAAGTGTTCTGGAAGATGTTACAACATCACAAAATGACTGGGATGGAACAACGTTGTGGGAATTTCGCATCAGTGTAGGTATCCTTCCCCCACCGGCTCTGGGCCGCCTTTGCTATGGGACCTGTGGGGCATCACACGGCACCCCATCTGCTACCACCTGCCTGTTCTCTCATTATAACTATTAACAAAGCAATGTCTTTGGTGAAATTTGGTGAAGCACCTCTTCGGTTGTACTGTGTCCCCCAGAAAGAAAAGTTCACATCCTGCCCCCTGACCTGTGACTGTGAGCCTACATGGAAATAGGGTGTTTGCAAGTGTGATCAAGTTAAGGTGAGGTCATTGGGGAGGGACGTGATCCAGGATGGCTGGTGTCCTTATAGGAGGAGCAGAACACACACACACACACACACACACACACACACACACACACACACACGAGGGCCACGTAAAGGCAGGCGCAGAGACTGGAGTGGTGCGGTAGCTGGGAGCCAGGAACCCTGGGGCCCCCCGGACCTGGAGAGGCCCGGCATGAGTGTCTCCTCGGCTTCTGAAGGAGCACGGCCCTGGCGACACCTTGCTTTCAGACTTCCGGTCTCCAGAATTGTACGGGAATACACTTCTGTTGAGCTGAGCTGCCCGATTGCAGTGCTTTGGCTCAGCAGCCCTAAGAAATGAATTCCTACTTCAAGTGTGGACAAGGGCTGCTGATCACCTGCTGATCACCTTATTCACAACGGTAACGTCCCCACAGAGCTCTGCTGCCCGCCAGCCCCACTTTCCCAGACGGTGGCCATTTACATGCACATCCTGGCCACAGCATTGTCTGTCCCTGCCCCGTGCAGGGTCCATGGGGCAGTGACTGTCTGTTCTGCTGACAGATACATTCAAGGGTTGAGGACAGTGCCTGGCACGTAGCCAGACTTGATGCATATTTTTGGATGAAAAACTGATATTTTTCCAATGGTAAGAATGTTTGAATCGAGAGAATTTGCCATTTAGTTGATACAATAAAAGTCCAAACAAACTCAGTGCAAAGGACTCGTCTGTGCGAAAAGACAGTGTTTTGTGGACAGACTGTTCACTGCTCAACATCTGTGCGTCTTCTCCCTGGGTCGGTCTCTGGTTGGTGCTGCTCTAGTCTGTCTGTCGTTTGGCCCACGGGGCGCTCACGCTCTGTCCCCGTCCCTCCCTGGACATCGACTCCCATCTACTTGTCTGCTCCCTCCTCCAGCCCCATCGTTCCTTCCACTATAAGCTTCCCCTGTAAGGATCTTACGTCCGGGGGTTTACTTGCCCTTCATACAATCTCTATGAATTACCATGCTGAATCAGCTTTACCCCTGGTAGGCTTGGTGCTGAGTCATAGAGAGCTACTTCCCATTATAACAAGGGGAAAACAATGAATTAACTTTCCTTGAGCCCGTCAGAGAAATGCGGTTGCAGGCAGCCAACTGCCCCAGCCTTGGATGCTTTTGCCCCGGTTCATCTCACACTGCTACACACCCTTCAAAGCTGACTGTGGGGGCTTCAACGCAAAGACGATGGCCTGGGCAGTCCTGGCTCGAAGAGCTGCCAACTGTCATCCTTACCTGCCTTCCCACAAGCCCACCAAGCCCAGGTGTGCCCAGGGTCTCCTGTCTCCCCTCCTTCTCCCTCCACGGCCCCAGGAGATCAGCCCTGGGGGGGTTGCGACCACAGCCAGCATCCCAGCTCTGCAGTTGCAGAGGAAGCTTGGCTCCCTGCACTCCAGGAAAGGAGGAAGAAACAGAGGCAGCTGCTTCTGGAAGCCCACCCAGCTTGTTCCCCAGAGCCTGAGCTTCCAAATGGAGACAGGAGTTGGAAAGGCCAGTCCCCAGAGCGGAGGCGTGAGGACCAGCCCGGAGGAGAGCGCCGTGCAGGGGGGATGGGTGGGGACACTTCCCCTCAAAGCCCAGCTCCTCCCTGGCCTCTCCAGTGTCCTCAGGCCGCCTTGGACCTCCTGACCCTGCCCATGACAAATCTCCAATTGCGATCGCATTGTCTGCAGCAGACAGGTGAGGCTTCTGGGACGCAGGGTGAGGCTGAGGTCCTGTCAGCCAGAGTCCCCATCAGATATCAGACTGTGGGACGTCCTGCCAGCCTGGTAATCAGGGGCCTGTGTACACAGCCCCAGCCCCACCTTCCTGTCTGTCACAGGACACTTCCCAAACAATGCTGTGCTGTGCGGAAAGATTGTAGGAGATATAAAATTCTCTGTTGTTAATTCAAGCGAAAAGAAATAAAATTTTAGATCAACACAAACCAAAAATGTGTCCCCAGTTATCCCTATCAGGGGACCCCACTGGATGAGGCAGAAAGAGCGGATGGAGGTTACTCGGGCCAGCTCGCCTCTCTCCCTGCAGTGAGCTCACCTCTGCTTCCAGGTGAGGCAGCTGCCAGCGCCCTCAAGCCTCTGTGCAACCAGTAACCTCCACTCTGGAAGCAAGCAGCAAATTCGCCCCAAAGCTGGGGAGAATATGAGTCAGGCCTGTGCCAACATTCCCTGACACTTAGGAACCCTCCTGAGACCTGCACCGGGGACCAGGCATTCAGGAAAGCCCCTCGCATGTGATGGCCGACACGTCACCATGGCTGTTCCTAATGACCTCTCTCTCCTACCCATGGTTCAGCCACCAGATTTGACTCAAGGGGGTTGTCTGTGGCCAAATTCCCACAGGCCAGTGGGCCACACCTGGTGGCTATATGAATGGGTCCCCTGCAGGGGGCATCGTGTTGGGAAGGCATCTGGGACTGGTGCTGAGAGCATTGGTGACATCTGTGCACAGAGAAGGTGCAGGAGGGACCCATGTCCTGCCGGGCGTCTGAAGAGACACCTGATGTCATAGGAGAACCCTAGTATGCTGTTGATTGTCCAGCATTGAATCAAAAACAGATGTTTCTCACTGGTGTTTCCCGCACTTTTCACCTCAGTGCGGTGGGGTCAGCAGACCAGCAGCCGGCACCCCAGTTCTTGTGGGCTCACCTGCCAGCAAGGGGAGGGCTGCTGCAGGGTGGGCAGGGCGTCTCACACAGCTGGTGTCCAGGTGGCCGGCCACACACGGAACCCCCTCAAGGACCCACACTATTGTCATTTCCGTGTCTACTGGATGTTGTTCTGTGGTCCCAGTTAGCATAGTAATGGTTTTTTTCTTTCTTTTTTGTTAATCTTTATATTATTTCAACTCTGCTAGTGTCCCACAGGTAAGGGGGCCCCTGGGTACAGCTCCCGGGTACTTATCCTGTCACCTCCCGCCACCTTCTTTTCTTTTCTATAACCCACAGATTTTCCAAAATGGGTTGGTTCCAACAGACAGGAGTCCTACTGTGTTTCCCTGAAAACAAGACCTAACCAGTCCATCAGCTCTAATGCGTCTTTTGGAGCAAAAATTACTATAAGACCCGGTATTATATTAATTGTATTGTATTGTATTGTATTGTATTGTATTGTATTGTATTGTATTGTATTGTATTGTATTGTATTGCATTGCATTGTATCGAAGACCCAGTCTTATAGTAAAATAAGACCGGATCTTATATTAATTTTTGCTCCAAAAGACGCATTAGAACTGATGGTCCGGCTAGGTCTTATTTTCAGGGAAACATAGTAGTAACGAGATCTGTCACTGAGAAAAGAATATGCTGTTTCTGGAAACTGTATTTCCAAGGATTGGCCCTGTGTCCAGGCTCCAGTTTGTACATTGACCTCCAAGAAGGTTCTGGAAAGCGCTCATGTTGGAACGGGAACCTTGCCCTGAAGCTTCACTTTGAGATCAAGAGTTTAAACTTAGGCCAAACGGGTGGGTGTAACACCTGCGAGGTGGAACGTGCATTAGAACAACCAGCACTGCCCATCTCTTCAGACCAGAAACTCGCCCAGAAGCACTAAAGCCTCAGCAGCAAGACACCTCAGGACCACCCACCCCAAGTCAGCCTGTGCCACGTGCTGCCCGAGCCCCACTCGGTCTCGGCCCCCCGCCAGCCTCCTTCTCCTGTCTCTCTGTGAACTCACAGCTCTCCCTGTGGTTGGTGGTGCTCAAGCCCCGGACACAGAGCCCAGAACGTGACGTCGGGTCCCACTAAGCTGCGGGGAACCTGACATCTTAGGCTTGTTCGTGTGTCCCAGCCACGTTGAGACCCTGTCCCTGTCCCTGTGGAGAATTCCCCACTGACAGAGAAAGGAAGCTTCGCCTGAGACAAGGGGTCCTGGACCCCAGGCCAGGAACTTTGCAGAGACCCCACCTGCCTTGGAGACTATTTCCCCAGGTTCTCACTGCGGCTCTTGCTGGGGGCGCGGGACAGGCAGTCAGCGTCCCTTTGTCTGCAGGACAGAGGCTGCCATCCTTTGGAGAGTGACAGCCCAGAGATGAACCAACGGTCGGTCCTGTCCTTCAAACAGAGGGTAAATAAAGGTGCTTCCTTAAACCAAACTGTGTAAAGTAAACATGGACGTGCTGGCTTCCTGTTTCTAATATGGGACTTTGGTCCCATGGAGATCAAAGCACGTTCTCACTAGGCCCCGCCCCAATCTCCAAGTCAGAGGAAAGAGCCTGGAAGGGCACGTGCCCCCAGAGTCAGCTTTCTTACAGTTTGCTTTGCCCCCACCCACCAATATCATGGGGTGAGGACCTCCAGGGAGCCTCCTCTCAGCACCTATGTGTAGAGCCATGTCACCCACCACTGTCACTGAGGGTCTCGCCTAAACTTAGCCTCAGGTGTGCCTGGAATCCAAAATCTGACCTCTGAGAATGTGGATTCCTCAACAGAGCAGAATATAACAGGTCTGCATGAAGCTCCTCAGCCTCCTGCAACCGGGTCACAAATGATGGCTGCCCAAAGCTCCTCAGCAAAATGTCCCAGTGACAGGACAAGGCCAACGCCACACAGAGCCTGGGGCCGGTTGGCCTGTGCCCTGACATCTCCTGCGGGGGGTGGGGGGGCCTGGCAGGAGGTGGTACCGGGAGGACTCTCCTGCTGGGCAACGGCACTGGCCACCTTCAGAGACAGCCTTGGGGCCAGAAGTCAGGAGGGAGAAGTGCCCCCCACCTCTCCCCTGGAGCCCTGGGCCCCCACATCTGCTCAGGGAGCTGGAAGAGTGTGGAGCCAGTGGGACAGGAGGGAAGGGAGCCAGAGGCGTATCTCCCTGGGGAGGCTCAGAGTCAGGGGTCCTGCTGCACCCCCCAGCCTGGCAAAGAACCCCAGACTGTCTTGGTCAGATGATTAACAAAGGAAAACCACTGGCTGGAGGCTTGCGATTTGATTTTTACCAAATGGGAGAAATTTGTGAATCACTGATCTTTGTCCGGTCTCACACCCCAGGAAGCTGGAAGTGATTTGTTTTAACACACCCCAGTGATCCCCACACTTTTTAACACCACACTGATCATAGCCAAATGCATTCTATGTCCTTTGTTGTTTCCGCCTTTGAGGTGCAATGTGGAAGAATGTCCTGTGTCACAGTGCGGCCTGGAATGGAAAACGTTGGTGCCCCTGGGTCTCCACCGGCTGCAGCTCTGTTTTCCTAGCGGGTCTTCCCCACAGGATGTCTCACTCCCACCTCAGATGCGCCCCCAGTTTTCCTCGTTCACAGCAAAGGAGGTAGCACGCTGTACTTTTTGTGCTGTTTTTCCTAGTGGGCAAAATAGGGGACAATGCAGCAGCCTGACACTTCCCTCCCCAGGACGAGCTGCGCTGGCAGCTTAGTCTGCAGCTAAGGGCACCCACACGCCCGGAGCCTGCCGGACAGGAAGCCTGTTTTCTGTTTTTATTTTTAATGAGGAGTAACACGTCACACAACATGCTAACAAATACGGAGGAAACTGTTTCTCAGATCCTATGTTGCACTTTCTTCGAGGGGAAACATAATTCTGCAACCACAGAGATCACTTAGCCTTTTTCTTGGATTTTAAAAATAATTTTATTTAGGCATGTTTTACATATCACATAATTCACCAGTTTCAAGTGTATAAGCCAATTGTGTGTTAGTCCGTTTACCAAGTTCTGTGACTGCTGCCATTAATCAATTTTAGAACATGTTTGTCACCCAGTGAGATCCCTCATGCCCATTTATAGATAATCCCATCCTCTCCACTCCCTGTTCTAAGCAAGCAGACACGTAGTTTCCTCTGCAGATTTGCCTTTTCTGGACATTCCACACAAATGGCACCATGCAAAATGTGGCATCTCGTGTCTGATTTCTATGACTTGGCAAGATGTTTTGAGGTTTTTCATGTCATAACACTTAGCTGTAATTGATTCCTTTTTGTTGCTGAGTAATGTTTCATTGTATGACTCTACCACATTTTGTTTATCCATTTCTCTTGATGGATCATGTTGATGTTTTCATTTCTCTCGGGTAGACAGTAATAGTGGAGACACTGGGTCATGTGATAAAATTGTGTTTAACTGTTTAAGAAACTGCCAAACTCTTTCTCGCAGTGGCTGCATTGCATACATCCCCACAATGCGTGAGGGTTCCCATTTGTTTCCCCAGTCTTCAGCAACATTTGTTATTGTCTGTTTCATTTTTGTTAGCCATTCTGGCGTTTGTGAAATCATCTCGCACTGAGGTGCTGATTTGCGTTTCCCTGGTGACTAATGAGGCTGACATCTTTTCATGTGCTTCTTGGCCATTCCTGGGTCTTCTCGGTGAAGTGTCTATTCAAATCTTTTGGCCATATTTTAATTAGGTTGTTCTTATTTTAGTATCAGAATTATTTGTACATTCTGGGTACAAGTCCTTTATCAGATGTGTGTTTCACAGATGTTCTTTTCTAGCCTGATGGATGTCTTTTCATTTTCTTAATGGTGTCTTTTGAAGTGCAAAAACTTGACTGCTGATGAGGTTCGATTTATCAATATTTTTCTTTTATGATTCATGCTTCTGGTGTCATATTTAAGAACTCTTTGCCTAACCCAATATCTGAAAGACTTTTCTCCTGTGTTATCTTCTCAAACATTTATTGTTTTAGCTCTTACATTTACGATTCATTCTGTGTTAACTTTTTTATATGGCGTGAGATATGGAGTCTAAATCCATCTTTTTCTGTGAGGATATCCAATTGACTCAGCAACATTTGTTTTAAAAAACCTCTCCTTTCCTCAATGAGTTGCCTTGGCACTTCCATTAAAAATAATTTGACCATAAATATAAGGATGTATTTATTTCTCAATTCTCATTTATGTTCCTTCAATCATTATCTCTCTTTTGGGCAGCACCATGCTATCTTGATAACCCTAGCTTTATAGGAAGTTTTGACACTGGAAAGTAAAATTCCTTCAACTTTGCTATTCTTTTTTCAATTTTTTTTGTTGTTTGTTTTTTTCTAGGTCTTCTGCAATTTCAAAAATTTTTTTAGGATCATCTTGTAAATTTCCACCAAGCAAAAGCCTGCTGAAATTTTTACAAAGATTGCATTGTATCTACAGATCAATGTGGAGTATTCCAATCCATGAATATGGAAAGTCTTTCTGTGTGTTCAGAGCTTCTTTAATTTCCCCACACAATGTTTTATAACTTACAGTGTACAAGTATTGCACTTCTTTTGTTAAATTTATTCTTATTTTGTTCTTTTTGAAACTATTGTAAAAGTAATTGCATTCTTGATTTTATTCTGATTGTTCATTGTTTATATTAATTATATAGAAATAGAATTAATTTTTATATATTGATATTGTATCTTGTGTCTTTGCTCTACGTTTTCATTAATTGTAATGGTTTTTGTGTGCATTTCTTAAGACTTTCTACATACAGGTTCATGTCATTTTAAAATAAAGGCAGTTTGATTTCTTCCTTTCCAATCTGAGTGCCTTTTGTTTCCTTTTCTTGTCCTATTGCACTGGTTAGAACATCTAGCACAACGTTAAAAAAGTGGTGAAAACAGGAATCCTTGTTTTGTTCCCAATTTTAGGGGGAAAGCATTCAGTCTTTCACTGTTAAGTATAATATTTGCTGAATTTTTACGTAGAGACTCTTCATCAGGTTGAGGAAGCTTCCTTTCATTCCAAGTTGTTGTGTGTTTTTTTTCCTATCATGAGTGGGTGTTGGATTTTGTCAAATACTTTTTCTATATTTATTAAGATAAAAATGTGATTTTTGTCTTTAATTTTATTAATATGGTATGTTACAGTGATTGATGCTTGGACAGTAAGCCAACTTTTCATTCCTGGCATAAATCCCACTTCTTTATGTGTCTGACCCTTTCGCTACGTTGTTAAATCTGATTTGTTAGTATTATGTGGAGAATTTTGGTCCCTAAGTTTATGAGGGATATTGGTATGTATTTTTCTTTTCTTTTGATGTCTTTAACTGGCTTTGCAGTCAGGAGACAGTGGCCTTACAGAATGAGTTGGAAATGCTCTTCCCGCCTATATTTTCTGAAAGTTTGTGAAGTATTGGCAATTTTTCCTCTTTAAATGTTTGAGAGAATTCACCAGTGAAGTCATTGGGACCTGGATTTCTTCATGAAATGATATTTAATGCTTAATTTAATTTCTTTACTCATTATAGATCTTTTCATATTTTCCTTTTCTTCTTGAGTAAATTTTTGTAATTTGTGTTTTTCTAGGAATTTGTCCATTTCATCCAAGTTGTTTAATTTGTTGGTATAAAGTTGTTCATAGTATTCCATAGTTCATAGTATTATAATCTTTTTAATTTCTAAATAGTCAGTGGCAATTTCCCCTCTTTTATTCTTAATTTTGGTGATCTGTGTCTCTCTTTTGTTCTTGTTTAACCTAGCTCAAGGTTTGTTGATTTTGTTTATGTTTTCAAACAAATTTTTTATTTCATTCATTTCTCTACTGTTTTTGTTTTTTTTTTTATTTCAGTGACTTTCATGCCAGTATTTATTATTTCATTCGCTCTGCTTGCCTTGGATTTCATTTACTCTCATTTTTTCAAGATTCCTTATGTGAAACTGAGATTATTGTTAGCTTTAAGCTCTTTCTCTGCTTCTAACATAGACATTTAAAGGTCTAAGTAAGTATCCTTCTAAGCATTACTTTAGCTGTATCCCATAAATTTTGATATGTTGAGTTTTAATTTTTATATAGTCGTTTCCCTTATAAATGAAATTCTTCTTTGGGGGAAAGGGGACCAATAGACTTTTCTCTAGGGTTTTCCTCCTCAGATAACATCATAAATATGAACTAATATTGGGAGATCCTAGAGCTGCTAATATTATTGAGGAATTCTGCCTCTATTCTACTTTCAATTTAATCTTTCTTCATAGTTCTCCTGTACAGTTTACCAATACCTCACTCTCCCACTCCCCGCCATCTGAAAATACTGGTAAAAAAAGTGTCAGGCATATCCAAAGAGTCATCTCTTCCGAACGGCCCCACTGTCTAAAGGTCCAGAATTGGGGACAAACCACTTGTAGGGTGACCAATTATCCTGCTGGAAAGAATGAAAGTGCAAATAAGTAAGTGTCTTACCCAGAGTCACAGCTAGCAAGTGGCAGAACCAGGATTTGAAGCCAAGACTCCAAAACCCACACTCACCGCCATGATTTCAGCCTGCTTCTGCACATGACCAAACATCATGGAGTGGGAAGAAATGCCAGGCTCGTGTTTCAGTAGGTGATCAAACGGCCTACAACCTGACATGAAGGAAGGCCCAGACGTGGGCCTGTCAAAAGTCTGTAAATGTCAGCACGAGGGACAGACGCATGGGCTTGAGCCATCCCACTGACTTGAAACGCCTGTATCAGTGGGATCCACTACTTTTTCTCTTGCATTGTGATGAGAAGTGCCCCTTTTCAGGGTACAGAGCACACCGCACAACCTCTGAGAGAGAATGCAAGCCCTTCCAAGTGGATACAACAGAGAAGGCAGGTTATAGTGGCGACAAGGAGGGGACAATGTGGGTGTGGTCTCCTGGGGAGGCCTGCTGGTGGTGCTCTATGCCACTGTGGGAGCGAGTCTGTGTGGTTAGAATGCCTCCTATTGGCTGTAGGCACCAGTGCCACCGTGGTACCTTCTTTCTTACCTTACCAAAAGCTCAAAGATGTCATACTGGCCTAACATCAAGTTCTGACTCACAGTTTCACTGCACCCAAGTACATAATCTAGCTTACAAAACATCTCATTTTATCCTACTTTCAGCTGCGTCTTATTCCTTGCTGCCCCGTTCAGCCTGTGCAATGCTTCAATGAGGTGGAGAAGGCCATGAACACAACAAATTCCTGGGAAAAACCCAGGGTGAAGTGATTTTGATCAAAAGAATGATTTATACTTGGAATCCAAAGACAGATGGGCTGGGTTGAAATCTCAGCTCTGACATGTCCAAGCTTGGTGAGCAGCAAAAGGAAGTTCTTTATCTTCTCCCCACCTGAGACCATCATTTGTAAAACAAGGAGAGTAACAGAATCTGCCATGTAGGCTTTCTCTGAGGATTCAATCAGCTAGAACACTTAGAACAATGCCTGATGTACAATCAGCACTCAGCAAATGTGAGTCATGACAGCATCTCTTTGCATTTCACCCTGCCATCCTTTGCACAACACGTCACTATTTGGGTGCCATTAAGAAAAAAGAAATAAAAAATGCTGGCAATTAAACAGTGCCACTCCATGCTCTCTAAGACACACACATCCCAATGCTGGAGCTGGTGGGATGAGAAAAGACGTGTGTCCTAAAATTGGTGACACACAGTATCACCGTTGTGCCTAATCAATCTGCCTGCAGACGCTGGCCCACAACTGGTTAGCTGAACAATAGCGCATGACACCCTCTGAAGCACATCTATGAACATAATCAGAGGGCAGTCTGGACATAAGACGATGGGCTAGAAACTGGAAGCAGAGCTCGGGTCAGAATCACAGCTCATCCTGATGCAATGACAGGTATACCAAGTTTGGGGAGTTCAGTGAGAAATGCAAGAACCACAATCAGTGTCGAGAGGCTGGTTTCCATTCCATTCCATCGAGGAAACGTCACTGACCATAGCCTGCACAGAAGGCATTTAGTCAGGCGCTCTAGGGGAAAACAAGGCATGGCTTCTGCCCTCAAGGCATTTTCTATCTGACAAAAGACACAAACATGTAGCTTGCAAGCCAAGAAGAAACAAGACCTAGATAATAGCAGGCCTTTGGGTGCAAGAGTGATTTTTATCTGGGTAGGAATTCCCAGCGGAACCAAAGGGTAAGGCAGGGTTATTAGACCGAAAAGCTGATGTTAATCCTTCACCGTGCTCAGTTAACCCTCCAAACCACCCACGTCAGATCTGTTTCCCTGTCCCCATTTTAAACCAGGAAATGGCATTTTAGAGATTAGTTGTCCCGGGGTTAGCTATCAGTGACTGATCTCCAGTTTTGTGCTCTAAGAAGCTTATTTATTTTATGTGTAATAATAGATGTCAATGTCAACACCTGACTTCTGGCATTCACAACTTTAATTCAAAGTTAGTTAATCAAAGCCATTCACATATGAAGTTGGCTGGCCTGTCTCAAGAAGCTCACAAGCCTTGAGACATGGAACAGGAGACAGAACCCTCCTCCCTGCGACACTTTGCAGACTCGTCGCCAGGAAGGTCTCAGGCAGACAGGCGCCCCCCCCTCAGGTGAGCTGGGGCGGCAGCTGTGAGGTGATCCAGCCTCCAGTCCTCATGTACCCTTCACCCCAGTTTCCCCCAGTTGACTATTTTTATCTTGTTTAGTTGATGTATGTTTAAGATTCTTTAAATCTCCTGTGGAACAATGTGGAGTACCAGTACATAAGCAAAACGAAATAACATATACCATACCACGTGCCTTCTCTTAAGGTTTTTAACGCTAGGAAAATCCTTCCTGTATGCCTTGTGTTTCTATCAATAATAGGAAAGCCTGGGAAGAAAAGAAAGAAATGCAGCAGTGATAAGGCATATACCGTGTTTCCCCGAAAATAAGACCTAGCCAGACAATCAGCTCTAATGTGTTTTTTGGAGCAAAACTTAATATAAGACCCGGTTTTATTTTACTATAAGACTGGGTATAATATAATGTAATATAATATAATATATAATATAATATAATACCTGGTATAATATAATACTGGGTCTTATATTAATTTTTGTTCCAAAAGACACATGAGAGCTGATGGTCCAGTTAGGTCTTATTTTCGAGGAAACACCATAGAAAGAGGAAGAAGGAAATGTCACACATGGTTCAGTTATTTGTTGCTCTCTACTGAACCACCCAGCACTGATGTTTCCCACAGCTCTGGGGTGGGGCAGTCCTCTGGTCTCCTGCTGGCCCTCTCCTGTGGCTGCAATTCCCTGGGGGCCTGTGGGGACAGCTGAGAAGGCTGATCCCTCCCCCACTCCTCCCTCAGGTTTCTCATAACATGGTGGCCTCTGCTCCAAGGCATGAGTGACATCGTTTGCCACATCCTGCTGATAAGTAAATCACAAGGCCAGCTCAGCCCCCTGAATGGGGCAGGGAGAGATATCTCTGAGTGGGGTAATGACAAAACACTGTAGTCAAGTTTGTCATTTGCCACGGGAGACAATGGAGGGCTAGAATCAGGTGAAAACAGAAAGCGTGAAATAGACTACTTAATAGTGATTTTCCCCTCTTCATATTCCTTCAACATTATTGATAAATGAGTTTTTTATAGAAAAAAAAGCATTTTCCCCCAAAAATAGACCCAGAAGCACTATGTTCCCAGTAGCTGGACAGCAGAGCTGTGCTCAGGCTTCTGGCAAACGACTGCTGGTGAGCAGGTGGCAGGTAGGGGAGGGGGAACAAGGGCATGGGAGGGGCACAGGGAAGAAGGGAGCTGGACTGCCCATGACCTGGGGGTGCATGGTGGACTCAGAAAAGAGGTAAGGGCCCACCATCCACTAGGGTAGTGCAAGACCAACGTGACTTTCATGATGGACCAGTTTGTGCCCCACATTAATATAGACCACTTTTAAAGAGCCTCAATCAATTGACAGTAAGAAGAACAAAATTGGACAGGTGCTCACAGACACTGAAAGGGCCAAAACTCTTGAACCACAGAAGAGGGTCAGCTTCAGAAAATGGTGAGTCAAACTCGGGTCCTATAGACTCCCTCAAAAAGAACTGTCCTTGACCATTCCTATTGGGGTTACCCAATATGCATGAATACCCTCTACCCCAAATGGCCCAAGCTCAGGGTTATATCTAGAGATTTCAGTATGGTATGCTTGAGCAAAATGAGAAAAAAAACAGGGGGCCTAAGGAAAATAGGATTACAATGGGAGTTTCAACATCTCCAATAGAGGACAGATGTTATATACAAGATGTGTGCTATGTATAATGGGAAGTATAAAAATACACTTATAAAAGATGATCTATCCTTAAATGACTAGTTAGAACGATAAAATTTACAGTGATAAAACATTAGAAATAAAAATGGCAGCAGATGACCTAATTCGAGGCCTTATACAGATGCTAATAGTGTCATCACCACCACCATCATCGTCATCACCATCACCACCATCATCACCATCGTCATCACCATCACCACCATCACCATCACTACCATCACCACCACCATCA
Source organism: Rhinolophus hipposideros (assembly GCF_964194185.1). Lineage (NCBI taxonomy): Eukaryota > Metazoa > Chordata > Mammalia > Chiroptera > Rhinolophidae > Rhinolophus > Rhinolophus hipposideros. The sequence goes on along the minus strand of NC_138049.1, from coordinate 1,842,014 downwards.
CCATCACTACCATCACCACCACCATCACCACCATCACCATCACCACCATCATCACCATCCCATCACCACCATCATCACCATCACCACCACCATCACCACCATCACCATCACCACCATCATCACCATCCCATCACCACCATCATCACCATCACCACCACCATCACCACCATCACCATCACCACCATCATCACCATCCCATCACCACCATCATCACCATCACCACCACCATCACCATCACCACCATCATCACCATCGTCATCACCATCACCACCATCACCATCACCATCACCACCATCACCACCATCATCACCATCCCATCACCACCATCATCACCATCACCACCACCATCACCATCATCACCATCACCACCACCATCACCACCATCACCACCACCATCACCATCACCACCATCACCACCACCATCACCACCATCACCACCACCATCACCACCATCACACCATCACCATCACCACCATCATCACCATCCCATCACCACCATCATCACCATCACCACCACCATCACCATCATCACCATCACCACCATCACCACCACCATCACCACCACCATCACCATCACCACCATCACCACCATCACCACCACCATCATCGTCATCACCATCACCACCATCACCATCACTACCATCACCACCACCATCACCATCACTACCATCACCACCACCATCACCACCATCACCATCACCACCATCATCACCATCCCATCACCACCATCATCACCATCACCACCACCATCACCACCATCACCATCACCACCATCATCACCATCCCATCACCACCATCATCACCATCACCACCACCATCACCATCATCACCATCACCACCACCATCACCACCACCATCACCACCATCACCACCACCATCACCATCACCACCATCACCACCACCATCACCACCATCACCACCACCATCACCACCATCACACCATCACCATCACCACCATCATCACCATCCCATCACCACCATCATCACCATCACCACCACCATCACCATCACCATCATCACCATCACCACCATCACCACCACCATCACCACCACCATCACCACCATCACCACCACCATCACCATCACCACCATCACCACCATCACCACCACCATCACCATCATCACCATCACCACCACCATCACCACCACCATCACCACCATCACCACCACCATCACCATCATCATCATCACCACCATCATCACCATCCCATCACCATCACCACCACCATCACCACCATCACCATCACCACCATCATCACCATCCCATCACCACCATCATCACCATCACCACCACCATCACCATCATCACCATCACCACCATCACCACCACCATCACCACCATCACCACCACCATCACACCATCACCATCACCACCATCATCACCATCCCATCACCACCATCATCACCATCACCACCACCATCACCATCACCACCATCACCACCATCACCACCACCATCACCACCACCACCATCACCATCACCACCATCACCACCACCATCACCACCATCACCACCATCACCACCACCATCACCATCATCACCATCATCACCACCATCACCATTATCACCATCATCACCACCACCACCATCACTACCATCACCACCACACTATGGCATGAGAACCTTCTGTTGCCAGGCACTGTGCTCCGTGCTTTCCATGCACTATGTCATCTGAGCTTCACAAAGGCCCTGCAGCTTTAACCCGGCCTTTTATAGATAAAGTAATAAAAACTCAGGGCGTTCACTACTAAGCCAGGATGTGGATTCTGGGACTTGAGCCACTGTTCAACGGACCACAAAGCCTATATTTCTAACCTCTCTGCTTCCCTGCTCTCCAACAGACAGTGCCTCGGGGAGAGCTCAAAGCTGGCAACAAAAAGAAATATCAGTAGAAAGAACTTTCCCTCCAAAGATGTAAACAGTGTACATCTGTACTGTTTTTTATTCTACCAATTGTTTAATTTTTAAGGAAAAAATCCACTTGCATCTAAACAACGTGTTTTTTTTTTTTAAATCTCATTCTTGTCATTTCCTAAGTGGCATGCACAAAGTTGACACAAAAACCAATGTGAAACGATTCATAAAATACTTAAGATGATGAAAACAACCATTTTGGACACGGCTGGAGTCTGTGACGCGTTTGCTTGGGTTGTCCCTTAATCCCACCCCACATAAATCATCCTTGTTTTCTGCCATCATGGGTTTATCAGGGAGGTCCTTGCCTTGTAAGTCATCCGGAACACATTAGATTTTACCTTTGCTAAAGTAATTAAGCACTGCCCAGCTCAAAGAGATAAAGATTTAGAATGTATTATACATGAAGATTAGAATGTAAACACAGAAATCTCAATTAACCTTCCAATCTGTAGGTCAGAAGGAGGCACCTCTGAGTTACAAGATAAATACAATGCCCTTTCCTACAGACCCCATCTGGCTGGTGACAGAATTCAGGTCACAGCGGTTAGCTATAATAACAGGAGGGAAACAAAAGGTTGTGTGTTCATATCTGAAAAGACCAGTCCCCCGGCCACAGCTAATCCCAAATGCCCAACGTGAGATGGAGTCAGAGACAGCCCTTCTTGCCAGCTGCAGTAAAACCTCTGAGTTTATAAATAATCGCTTCTGGATTAAGGATTTATTGGAGGAGCAAGGAAGGAATGACAAACAGCAATGGCACACCCCAAGCGCAGGTGTCACCGTGACAGCCAAGCTCAGACTCACCATGAAGAGCAGAGCGTCTGGCACTGGCAGCCCCGCCCACCAGGGCACAGTGCACAATGCCCCGGAACAAGAAATTGGCAACAGCACTACTGTCCGGCCTCCCTCCGTTCCTGTGACCTGGGTGGAGAGGCTCCTGTGGGGGTGGGGGGTGACCAGTGACCACAACCACTGGTTTCAAAGCTAAGCGTTCCTGACACAGACGGTTTATAACAGCACCCAAGGCCAACGATGGGCTACGACCTCCTCTCTTCCGGCACCCCTCCTTTCTCTCCCCAGACTGTGCCAACCTTCTGAATCAAAAGGGAAAATTGTGGTCAAGCTCCTGAATGTGGGGCTGGAAACTGACAGTCAAAAATCTATGTTTCCAGGTGTTTTTATGAAAACACAGCCTATTTTTGGTTTTCTCCATCCTCGAGATGAATTCATCCAGATTTCAAAAAGAGGCAGCCTGACTGTCCCGTCTACTCACTCCCATGGCCTCAGCCCAGCCGGGAGCAGGTGCCCTGCTCTGGGACCATGACCTGAACTTTCTGTCAGCCCCCCAACTGCACCCCACACGTAGCACTTGCCAGCGCATGCTTCTCCCACTCAGGTCTTTAGACAGCCGAACCTAATGTTCTAGCATGTTCATAACCTTCAGTGAAAACACACACATAGATGCTGGAACAGTGTCCCCTGCCCCAAACTCATGTTCTTCCCTGAACCTCAGAACGTGACCTTTTCAGAATCATGGCCATTACAGACGTAATTGGTTAAGAAGTGAGGTGCTGCTGGCTGCAGTAAGGAGGGCGCTAACCCAGTACGGCCAGGGCTTCTGTAAAAAGAGACCACAGATGCCCATACCAGGAGAAGAGCAGACTCTGAGTGATGTGTCTGCCGGACAACACCAAGGAATGCCGGCCACCACCCTGAGCACAGACGGCAGGAAGGACCCCCAGCTCGCAGCCTTCAGAGAGCACATGGCCCTGCCAACCGACACCTAGATTTTGGACTTCGGGCCTCAGAACTGTGACAGAACAAACTTCTGTCGTTGTACGCCACCCAGCTTAAAGCACTCCATACTGGTAGTCCTAGGAAACTAATACAACGTCCAAAAGCAGAGTTGCAGACTTTGTCCCAGAATGAGTCAAGCTAAATGTAACCCAGTGTTCAAGCTGTTCACGTTCAAGCTGGTGAGACTGGGTCCCTCCCCATCAGGCCACCCACTGGCCTCGGGGCCCCTCCTTGGCCTGGCACTGCTCTGAGCAGGCTCCCTTCCCTCTCTGCACACTGTCCCCAGCACTTCCTCAGTAGGGCTGCCTCTGGACCATGGGCCTCAGTCGCAAGCCTTCTCCCCGCTCACGTCGCTGCAGCTTGTTCCCACCCCGAGCCCCTCGTCAGGAAGTGTCTGTCACTAGACAAACCCCTGTGACCTTCACGCCCTCTCCTGACCCATTACACCTGGCCGATTAGCCTGTCGTGAGTTGTGAAATATCCTTTCATGAGTCTTCCTCTGCTTGTACCCCGGTGCCACGACCAGAGCAGCTGTTATATTTGTTGAATAAACAAACAAGTGAACTCGTAAATAAAGTAATACTCTTGTATCTATACAATGAGTTCAAGTTCCAGTACTCACTGTCCTCGGAGTTCAAGTTCCAGTACTCACTGTCCTCGGGACCCTGCTCTTCCTTCTACCTCCCCGACCCGGCCGCCCACTTCGCACATGCTCCCTCCAGTTCCGGGTGACCCGGGCCAGTGGGCTACAGCAGCTCCAGGAGAAGGGGGACGGGGCAGAGAGACGGGCAAGCCACTGAAGGAGGGGAGGCGGCGGGGTGGGGTTGGCACCCTGAAGACCACACAGCTCAGTGCAAAGAACAAGGCGACGTCTTCCACCAGATCTCCCACTGTCACAGCCTTTTTAGGAGACAGCACCACTGCTCTGAATGAATTTTTTAAATGTTTTCTGCCTGTGTCCTGAACTGTGAGGAACGTTCCTTATGCACAGGAGCCAAGCTCTGTGCCCACGTGTCTTCTGTCAGTGTCACCAGCACTGCATTCGCTGCAGTGCCTCCCGGTCTCTGTGCCCCTCCTGCAGCCGAGGCTCCAAGGTGGCCATGGTGACAGCATTTCTCCCAGGGGGGCTCGCCTAACGATTTCTTGCTTCAACATTTACCTGAGTACCTGTCATGTGTCAGATGCTGGAAGAGATATAAAGGGACTCAGGTTTTGTCACCACCCTTCGGTCACTCCAAGCCAGAGGAGAACCTGAGCGTGTTGTCAGTAATTAACGACTTGCATGGGGGCAATAAGACCTAAGAAGAGCTGAGGGTGTCCTAAGCACAGGCACGGGGGCACCAGTCCGCATGCGTGGTCACTGTGGAAATGCACATTGTCTAGGAAGCAGTAAGAGTCCCCCAGGCCCTATCTCCTCTGGGGACCTGTCACACTCAGGGATGCCCATGAGCCTTGTTCCTGGAAAGCAATTACACAGACGTGTGCTTCATGGCCAGGGAAAGGCACTCTGACACCTGGTGCCAACGGGCCACTCACGCCACCGGCTTATCTGGCGAATAGATGGATATTGCGAGATGGCCAGGGCGCCACGGGCGTGCAACACACAGCTGCTGACTGAGGAGGGCAGGCAGAGACGCCTGGCACAGACTGCATCCCCTGGGGGACAGCAAAGTGAAGAGTCAGCTTCAGGTCACTAGGTTCATAAGACCCCAGAACTGAAGCAGGGACCAACAGGGACAACGGAGCCTGCTGCTGAGAGCTTCCCGGACCCGCTCTGCCCGCCCCACCACTACCCCAGCAGAGCTCCATAACTCCTCCAGTAGACAGGCTGCCCTGTGGCGAGACAGCAGGGAGAACGTGACCCTGAGACCCACCTGTGTCGGGCTCCTTGCCCTTCAGGGAGCCACACAGAGCATGTCCATCTGCTTCATCCCTAACCAGGGTGGTAACCTCAGAACCACTGGCATCAGGGCCTCTGTTTGTCAGTCGTTGTTTTAATTCCCTCAGAGTCCCTGTCATGTCCGTTTTGTGTCCACTTAGGTAGACAACATTACCCAGTGTTTGTCTTCTACCTGTCTAGATGTCAAGTGAATGTGTTTTTAAAATGTGATTAGCCTAAGTAAAGCCAATTACCACCTGCAGTGAGGGTGGGCCTCATTCACTCAGTTGAAGGCCTCAAGATGAAGAAGACGGCAGTGGCCAGAGGAAGAGGGAATTCTGCCTCCAGGCGCCTTCAGACTCGAGCTGCAACATCAGCTCTTCGCTGGGTCTCCAGCCTCTGGTCTGCCCTGCAGATTTCAGACTTGCTTGGCTCACAGAACCGTGAGCTAATTCCTTAAAACAAATAAATGCGCACACACGCATACACATGCGCACACACAGTCTGTTGGCTGTTCCTCTGGGGAACCCCATCACAGGCCCGGGTGTTGCCGTCCCTACAGGGCTGGCTCCGCCGGATGGTTGGGGCAAAGCTATCTACCCAACACTCAATTTGCTCACCTGTAAAGTGTGATACCTACCTCGCGGATTAAATGAGATGAAAGATATGAAAGTACTTTGTAATAAACTACCTCTGCAAAGTTATTGTTCAACTTGGAACTTCCCAGGACAAATTAGAGGCCAAGCTGCCTTCCTTGAGGATAGGGCTCCCTGGCACTGGGAGCCACCTTCTGACTGCTGCCCCCCCCTTCCGACCCCTCCAGGCCTAACACACTCACATCCTATTATTACGGCCCACCCGCATCCATCTCTGATGAGATCAAGTTGTCTTGCACATGAGACAGTGAGTCAGGATGTGTGAACCAGTGGGAAAGGTCGGGAATGACAGCAGTACATTCCAGTGAGTCTGGGACTCTAACAAACAAACAAATGCTTCTCAAGGTGTCATCTGTCTGCCACATGCCGTGTCGGAAGGGCACCCAGGGTTGTCACTCATCCCCCTGGCTGTGGGTCAGGTTACAGACAGGTAACTGAAGACGCTTGCAGTGTGGGGACATGTTCCTATCTCCCAGGGCCCTGAGATGCCATCTATCACAAGTCTGTGGAGCGAAGCAGTTCCTCCTGGGTGTCTGCTGAGCCTCCGTGATTCTGACCGTCAGGACAGCGGTGCCGCTGCCTACCCTTGGCTGGCCCCAGTCGGTCTGACCCGGCCCAAGAATGTGTTCACAGCTCTCTTGCTGTCCGAGGGACCCCAGCAGGAGCAGAGGCAGGCTCGGTCACTGGGAGACGCAGCAGGGAAAGTCTGCCAACCGTGCACAGCACCCCCTTACAATCTCATCTCACCGACACCAGTGTCTGACTCAGGTGGTTACCAAACAACAGGACAGCTTGCCACGGGTGTACATCTCGGGCTTGGACGTGGGCCCCCAAATCGTCACTTCCCACAAGTCCTCGGGCCGGGGCACTGGCATCTCCGTGACTGCCCCAGCGGATGGGTCCTGCCGACCTGCCTTCTCCCATTCCAGGGGAGAAGCTTGGCCCCAAATCATAGAATGTCAGACTGGGAAGGGTCCAGGGAAACATCTGGAATGTTCATTGCAAATATAGACAGAGACGAATGCAAGGAGTCTTCTGTCCAAATAAATCCTTCCTCACAAATATAAGTAAGTAAACCCCACAAAAGCAGTTTGAAGGTTGTAGTTGGAGGGGTAATTTGAGGAGAGGGAGAAGGCAAGTGGGAGTGTTGTCACCCCCGCCCTCTGCACTCTCATGGCAAGGGTCCCTGAGGGGTTCCACCGCACTGGCTCTGGGGAACAGAATCTGAGAAGCAGTGCCCAGGCCCCCAGCTGGAGGACAGGCCCGTAACTATCACAAGGTCACACTGCTCACGGGTTAGGGACCCACGGGTCTGGCTCCCCAACATGGGAGCAAATATCAACATGGACTAGAAGTCTGACTCGCCCCCAGCCCTCCCCCCAAGACAGCAAGCGCCCACTCTCCTCCGTGTGTGTGACCGCAGTCCACCTCTACTTCTGAAAAGGCGCCCGGCCCGTCATTCCAGTGGGAAGGTATTTTGACTGAAGTTCAAAGCCAACACAATCAGAAAATGATCCGTTTTCCCTTTCTGAAGCAATTCCTCGCTCTGGTTTTCCCAGTTCTCCGGAGCCTGGATCCACATCTGGGTGGCAGTGCAGGGCACACGCTTTGGGTCAAACTTGGCTCCACGATCGGTTAGCTCTACAAAGACTGACAAGTCACCCAGACTCTCTGGGCTTTAGTTTCCTCAAGTACAAAATGCATTAACGACTCATGTTCCCAGCACTGTTGTCAGCATGCACCCACCGCACACAAGAGTAGACGCCCAGGACATGTTACCCCTCGTGCTGTTTCTTATTCCCTCCTTAGTCCCCCCGGTGTTAGCGGTTCTTCCTCCCCGTGTCCTCTCAGACTCCCTGTCCTTAATCCAGGTTCCTGGGACCCACCCCTGGGCCAAGGCAATAGTTGTGTTACTGACAGCTTCAAGCCACTCGGTTTCCATCATCCAACGTCTCCATTTGACATTTTCTAGTGACCCCTTGTCACCTACTGGCTGAAACACAATGGCCCAACCAGGTGCTCGAGAATTTCTAGCATCTGGTTTGATCTTCTAGACCAGTCCCCACCATAAAAGCCGCGCCAGCCATGCCAGCCTCCTGATTTCTCCCAAACAGGCCTGTTTGCCCGCCGACCCCAAGCCTGTGCTCAGGCCAGTCCATCCCGCGGTAATGCCCTCCCACTTCGTACCCACTGCCTCCCCTTCCAGAATCAGCACAAGTGTGTCTCCTCCATCCCACTGATACCCTTCTCACCCAACCTGCAGAGTCTGCATTTTCTAGGCCTCACAGGCCTTCTGTCAGAACAATGAGGTACCCCCAAATCGGTCCAACATCCAAATTAAAACTGGGTTCCTGTTACCAGTTCCTGAGAACAGGAAAGGATTCTGATTCACAACCAAGTGGCTTCTAACAGCTCCCTTTTCCGTCCTGGCCAGTCCTGTTTTGTCCTGCACGTTCCCAGATGCCCCTGCTGTCAAGTTCTGCCCTGAGACCCCAGGTACCTGTCTCCCAAAGGCACTTCTGCTTCCCTCACCCTGGAGTGGCCACAGACACCTGCTTTGGGCCCCCAGCAGGGCTGGGCCCCCTGGAACCTCCCTGAGCCCTGGTGGTCCCTCTCTCTGCTGGGGGGCTTCCTGGAAATTGTACTTCTCCTATTGCTGTGTGAAGAATCCTCATGGACAGTTTCTAATAAATAGACTTCTCCACCTCATTATAGCATTATTGTCTGCAATGTTCCATTTTGACAGTGAATTCCACACTGTCTGAGGGTCACTTGACCAATTCGTGCTGATGCCTTACCTTCCCCAGCAGACAACAAGCTCCTGAAATGAGGGGGAGGTCTTGTCTCCCTGGATAACGCTTTTCAGCTTTATCCAGCATGTCGCGGTGGGGGTGGGGCTCCATAAATAACAATCGGACACAGTCTGCACCTCGGCCAGCAAGAAACACACCTGCTTCACCATCCCCGCAACTTCATGAGAGCGCACGCTACCCGGCATCGTGGAGAAGCGTGACAGGTCTCCAGCTCACAACAGCTTCCAGCTCAGTTCCACAGTGACCAGGATACGCTCTGTGACTCCTTTCACCACGAATCCTCAGACTGTCATTCAACACATGAAACACTGCAACTCAGTGTGGGCTCAGGCATCTGCCAAGTCACAGCAGTGTCAGCGATACTGAAGTGCTGTCACAGAGCCCGTGCGTGCATGCGCACACCGGGAGCCCAGGCTTTGCAAGCTGCACCCTGAACGCCTGGTGTCGGATGAGCAGGTTTTAAACACGGAGCTATGTCAGGTGCATCATGGGAGAACAGGTATCGTCAATTAAATTTGTTCAAGGTTACTACTGCATTACACATCACGGGCACTCAACAAATAGTTATTGACTGATTTAGGTTGCACGATTATTCATAAAACAATCAGTCTTCCCTATGCTCGTTATTTTAAAATACAGTATTTTCACATTCCTTTAAGAGAGCCTAACATTGTACACTTAAAAACACATAACACAGTATAACGCCGATGTTTTCTGGGAAAGTTTTTCAAATGCTATGGAAGGAAAGCATCCCGACTGGGACAAGATAGGGCAGCAGACGCTTACACTGACCCTCACCCAGGGTCAGGGTCAAGTCCACGCATTTCACTTTGAGTTTCTTGAGGATGAAAAGTAAGGTGGTCAAAATATTTTGTAATAAGTGAATCTGCCCAGGAGACATCAGAACCTGTGGGGACAGAGCCGGGAGTGCAGTTTCCAGGCTCTCGGCCTCACGTGGAAAGGTGCTGGCTCAGGTAGTAAATGGCCATCAGCTGTGATTGGATGGCCATCAGTTGTGGCTAGTTGGCCGTCAGCTGTAACCAGTGAGCCATTGGCCACTAATATAACTGCTGTGGCTACGCTAACAGAAAATGGGGGCTGGCAAGTGAGGATTGCAGTTAGCACGTGAGGTTGGTTGGCAGAGACGTGGACAGAAGGCTGCAGATCGTGTGGCTCCTGCTTCCTGTGTCTCCAGCCCAGCCACCAGCGAGAATATAGTGGTGTGACTCCACTATCTATGGCTCCGTGGATGTTCCTTTTTGGCCTCACCGTGCCCTGCATTCTTATGTGGGGAGCGGGACCAGAGACCCCGCTTGACAGAACCCCACCGAATAAACAGCTAGAAAAGATCTGCTGGTCTCTTTCATTGGCTGGGCTTGGCTGTGAGGCGTGGGTGTAATGTGGAGAATTACCGAGTGGACAGTGGGCGCTCTAAGAATGGGTCTGGTCCCGGCGTGTCCACAGTGAACCGAGGCCCTTTGAAAGTCTAACCCATCAGGTACTTCACATCAAACCCCAAGCAGCTGGGAAGGAACTGATGAGGAGAAGCAATGAGGGAGGGAGCTGATCAGGCTGCTTTGGGAGGGAAGAGGCCAGGTTCCCATAGCAGGAGAACTGACCTAACCCACTCTCTCCACCTCACTCGCCTTCTTTATTTTCACTGTAGTCAAACATTTCTCAAATATTTCAATATTTGATGCCTTGGATCAACATTCTCCACAAGAGCAGGGTCCCATCTTCTCCCTGGGTTCCTGAGTGAGTGGCAGGGTGCTCCCAAAGCCCACAGTTGTTTAAGGGATTGTTTGAAACTCCTCAGCTCAGCTCTGCCCTGTGGTTTGCAGACTCACTGGTTCTCACACGCTTACCTGTTGACCTGCAGACTGGTTAGACCAGTCCCAGACACTCCTCATCAAAACATTTTGTTTGAGATATAAAGTAAGGCTTCTGTTCAGTTAAGTCTTGTCAGTAAGAGCTTAAAACAAGACCGGTACAAGCATTTTCAACAAAGATTTCTAAAACATGTAAGAAAACTTTTAAAAATTAAAATGTTTGCTGCACATATGGTTGGTGGCTTGATGGTACTGAGGTGTTGCAAAATATTTTTAACGTCCTACTTATTTTTTTCCATACACTTGCCCAAAGCCTAGCTCTGAGTTCTAAGGAACCGTGCAGAAAACGGCAAGGTCCACCGTGGGGTCCAGGTGCTCTCAGGCTCATGCCGCCTCTGCACACAGGTGACTCAGCCGGCCACTCCTGTCACGCCCTCCAGGAGGACCCCGTGAACCACAAGATACACTCCATTTGCCCTCAGTTGGGCGTAAGCCCTCCTCTAGAGTTCGTGTGCTCTCTGGGGAGTTTGGGAGTCTGTTCCAAGGTAAGACAAGGCTGAGGCAGGTCGGCCCGGGAGTCATCCAGCCTTGGGGAAGCTTTTCAGCTCTCTGCTCAGTCTGATGACAAAAATTACATGCAGGACGTGACGTGTTTCCAGTCCTGGTTTCAGAAGCAGTTCACTGTTGGGAAGATTTCCTAGTATTATCAAGTTCAGATTTTATTTTATAGCTTAATTTGTCATTGCCTTTCTCTGCTTCTGGCTTCATCCTCTCCCCATAGCTGTGTGTATCTTCCCAGATGCAGCGGGCTGGGGGGAGACAGTGAAGAGCAGGCGTGCTGACGGTGACAGGCAGACCTCTGTTAGACTGCTCTGTCATCAGCCTCATCAGGATCACAGAAGGAGGAAAGAGAAAAAATTGTATCCTCTGCGCCATCATCCCTGTTTATCGTGCGGGTACCTGGTAACCTCGTGTCATTATTGTAGACAGAGGGCGCTCCATGTGCTTCCGACTGATGTCATTATTCAGATGACTGGTAACCAATTTTGAGCAGGACAGATGCCAGCACAAAGCCCCAGGGCGACCACCCGTCTTCTCTGCTGGCCTGTAACCCCACTGGCATAATTTTTCAGCCAACTCTGAATTCACCGAAGTGTATTATTTCTAAGCCATTGTTCTTCCCTTGTCCTCAGGGAGAGCAAGCCTGACCCAGGTTAAGACACACGGATCTCCCCGTACCTCGTAGTACATTATACTCAGGAAACAATGTCACCTTGACATGGCTTTTTCTTTTAAGTGAGCCAACGCCAGTTCCTTCTTTCCAGGGCATTCCTGAAACATCTAGACTGAAACTGTCCACCAAGAGACAGCGAGCGAGCTCGTCTGCAGTTCTCTGAATGGCCTCCACCCTCATTTTGAAAGCTAGGACATCTGTCCATCTCTTTGCTCCTGGTCTCTCTCTCGTTCCTCAGTATTCCACAAAGATTTCCTCCATGAGCTTTGCAATCTCCTTTCTAAGGCTTTTCAATAGTCTGAGTCAGACAATTCTCTTATAGAAAGCAAGTGTTCTCACATTATTTTCTGACTGTTTGGGATTTCAGTTCCCACAAGTTTGCCCTGTCCTTTCTGTCTGAACATCTTTTTTACATAAAGGAAGTGAAAAATAAAATATAAACTTAGTCATTCTGGTTTCTCCTTTATCTATTCTCTAGCTTTATACCATCTAATTCTTCCACTGAACAAAATGAAGCAAAACAGAAAGGCTCTGATGGTTCTGGACTAAAGAATCCTGGCCCTAAAATCAGATAAAAGGAGTGTGGCTGAGGGGGTCTTTGGATTCTGAAAGGCAAATAAATACAGGTCAGGATCCTGGCTGGACACAAGGAGGGCCTGCTCTTCCCCAGCTGCACCCGTGGCCAAGCGCTCACAAGAGGGAATGGAAGTGACCCCCAACCAGGGGCACATAGGTGGGAAGCCCAGCCTGCTCCCCACCCCCCAGCTGAAGCTGTAAGTGGCCAGATGGGTGCCTGCAGGGCTCCAGATTCAAAGCAAAGAACTTTCGCATCTGAATGAGGGGTCCCAGTGAAAGCCACTGCTCCTCTGCAACCACTGAAAATTTCCGAAAGGCAGAACAGTCAGCCAATAGATTAAATAAAACGGAATTATAAAAATACACTCAATCCTAGAGAAGGCACACGAAACTGAGGAAACAGAAGCAAAGGACGGACGGGACAAGTGAAAAGCATTAGGCCAAGAGTAGATTTAAACCCTCCCACATCCGCAAGCATGCAAAATGGTCTAGATGTTCCAAGAAAAGGCAGAGATGATTTACTAGACCAAAAAGAGCAAGACCACTGATATGCACTGATCAGAAACCTGGCTTGGAAAGCAGCGTGGCAGTGTCTTGAACAGCAGGATATCCTGTTCCTACAATACAGCATTCCATGTCCCTACCCACAGGTACTGAGGACACATGTCCCCACAAGCTCTGCACATGAGTGTCCAAAGCAGTTTTATTCACAACAGGCAAAAACTGGAAACAACTGAAAAGTCCATCAGCCGCTGAGTGGAAAACAAATTGTAGCGTCTTTGTCTGGAAGTCTCTGCTAATGCAATTGGACAAGAAAAGGAAATAAAAGGTATACAGATTGGAAAGGAATAAGTAAAAATGTCTTTGTTTGCAGATGACATGATCATTTATGTAGAAAATCCAGAATCACGAATATGCTCCTGGAACTAATGGGCAAGGACAGTCATGTTGCAGGAGAAAAGGTTACTATACAAAATTCAATCACTTTCCTATATACCAGCAACGGAAATGTGAAACACAAATTTGAATTTTTGGAATTTGAAATTTAAAACACAATACCATTTACATTAGCAGCCAAAAAATGAAATTCTAAGGTATAAATCCAACAAAATATGGGCAAGATCTATATGAAGAAAACTACACAAATCTGATGAAAGAAACCAAAGAACCGAATAAAAGGAGAGATGTTCCATGCTCATGGATAAGAAGACTCAGTATTGTCAAGATGCCAGTTCTTCTCAACTTAATCTATAGATTCAGCTCAACCCCAGTCAGAATCTCAGCAAGCTATTTGTGGATATCCACACACATCGAATTTTTACATGTTCATAGCAGCCTGCACACGAGAAGCAAGACTCAAAGAACCAGGCAGCTTTTATTCCTTTTAGACAAAGAAACAATAAACTTGTGAAGAATTGACAAGACAGAGGGGGTAAAGAAGTACCTTGGAAGATAAGAATTAGTTTAACACGGTTTGTTTATACAGTGTCTGTGCCCTGAATTCCCTGTCTCTGCTGATAAGGACGTGTCCTTTCCTCCAGGTGCAGAGAGGGGACCTTTCACAGTGGAGATTTATCCCCGCTTTCAGGGAAAAAGGGCAAGCGAGGAGGTCAGAGTGACCTTCCTGACACTAACCTTTTCTCCAACTCCTTCAGCTGATGATATTCAATTTGCCAAGGTGCCATATTGTAGGGAAGCAAGTCATGAACCCCATCAGAGCAGAACTCAATGAAATAAAAATAAAAACAGGAAAACAATAATGAAACTAAAAGCTGCTTCTTTGAGACAATCGATAAAATTGACAAACCTCTAATCAAACAGACCAGAGAAAAAGGGAAAGAAGACACAACACACCAACATCACAATTGAGATATGACATCACTACACATACCACTGATAATGAAAGGACAAGGGACTGCATGAGAGAATGTGTGCTCATAATTTCTGAGATGTAGACGAAATGGACAAATTCCTAGAAAGACACAAACTGCCAAAGCTCACTCAAGAAATACAGACAACTTAAGAACCCCAATAGCTATTAACAAAAGTGAATCTAGAGTTAAAATCTTCCCACAAAAAAACTCCAATGTCTGCACTGGTGAATTCTACCAATACTTAAGGAAGAAATAATACCAATCATACACAAAGACTTCAAGAATATTGAAGAAAAGGAAATACTTACCAACGAATTCTACGAGGCCAGCACTACCCTGATGCCAAAACCAGACAAAAACTTGACAAGGAAATAAAACAGAACTGCGATTACCCTTTGTGCTAGTGAAATTGGAAACGCGTACATTTTCTTCAGGGGGCAAAAATGAATGACTACGTGGTCATACCACAATTGACTACATGGTATATTCTACAATTGAACACCATATGCATAGTGTTACAATGAGTGAACCCAAAACTGCATAAAGCGAAAAAACAAAACCAAAAACATAACATTGAGTTAAAAAAGTAAATTTCAGAAGTGTGCATGCAGTATGAAGGCACTTATATAAAGTTTAAAACACACACACAAAATAATTATGCATTGTTTATGCAAACATACATTTGTAATAAAAGTGTAGAAACACAGCGGCAAATGATAAATATCAAATTCAGAATGATGGCTGCCTCGGGGAAGGTAGAAACAGGAGGAATGCTATTGGGGAAAGTCACACGGAGAGCTTCGCCTGAGTCACACATCACAACCATGTGTTGTGCTATTTAGTTTTTGAAATACGTGAAGCAAGTGCGGCTGAATGACAAAACTTGACAGAGCTGGGGTGTGTGTATACAGTTGTTCTTCATATTATTTCCTATACTTTCTGCAGGCTGATGAACCTTGTAGTACAATAGTCAGGATTCTGGGAAACAAACAAGCAGGCAGATATGTGCTAGAGAGAGAGCCGTCAGCCTTCACAGGGCGCTACGCAGGGCACCATCGCACCAGGAGGAAGCCCCTTCACGCAGCCATGAATGCTGGGCAGGGCACTTTCACGCCATCAGTGGCACTATTAATTAGGATGCTACTAGATCAAGATCAAATTGGACGTCCTGAAGGGCACCTGCCCTTAGGAATCTTGGCTTCGGGCCGTTGTGCTGAGCCAGGCTTTCCAAATATTTCTCAGATCACACATTTGAAATGTGACCCTTATAAAAGAAAAGGAATGAGGGAACAACACTCCTGAACTAAACGCATTTGACGCTGGAAATTTTCTATTGGAAAAATACACAAGTTTAGACTCACCTCAGCTGCTGTTTAGGGGTGTCCCCCGCTGAGAGGTGGCCTGCAGTGGGGCTGTGCCCTCAGGGGTGGAACAGGCATCTCAGACCAATCTGACAGCAAATCAGGCTTCATATCTTCAGCCTGTCCCTCATCTGAACACTTTTCTTCCTTTCATTGAAAGCTGTTTTGCTTTTTTTCCTTTCAGCGCTTTCCACGGCAAAGCTGCATTGAAATACAAGCAAAAGGCTTCGTTAATAAATCAACCCGCCCAGCAGTCCCCACAATGCATATGCATTACCACCACCTCAGGGGCACACGCAGGGACTTAAATAAATCTCCTGGAAAAAAAACAGGACGAGAAAATGATTTCCTCTGTTCCCAACAAGATAAAAAAATAAAAAATCACCCTTTTCCTTGTTGGTTGGCAGAAACCAAGATTCTAGCTTGGCCTGGTTTCAGAACTCACGAGTTCTTTACAGACAAGTCGGATGACTTTGGCCTGCACTCCCTACAGCTAGCATTTAAAACAAAGAACTTCCCGATTGTTTCTTTCTTCTCGTGTTGTGTTTTCTCAGTCAACAGCATGATGGGAGGTCTGGAGCAGAGATTCACCAGCCTCTGGCGTGGAAGAGACGCCAGAGCTGCACTGGGACCCAGATCTCACATCCCATGACCTGGGGTCCCCGTGGGATGTGTGACAGGACGCAGCTTTTCCTCGGGCCAGGCTCGTCCTGAGGGCACTTGCCGTGAATACAGAGACACAACCCTTCTTATAGCTACACAGACTGCCTTTCTGTAACACTTTCTGGGCTCTTTTGGAAAAACAAATTTAACTTAAATTGTCAACCTAAGAAATGTCCAAACCTGTAGAGAACTTTAATGAGTTTATTTGAGCCAAACTGCTGACAATTGCTGGGAAGCAAAATCTCAACGAATTGAGAAAATGCTCCAGAGAATGGCAGTTTTGCAGCTTATTTTTTACATCAGAATCAAAGGAGACGTAAGGAGGTTTACATGGAATCCATAGGTGGTAGATTAAGGGGGTGGGAGAAAGCAAAACGGGGAAATCTCTGGGGTTGGATAAAAAGTAAAACGGATTGACACACACTTCTTTTACATTGGTGGGTACAGGATAGTTAATAATTAACATTTTACCGCACAGAGAGATGGAATTCGGGGAACAAGATTACAATGAAGGGTTCTGTGCTCTGTGTGCTGGGTTGTGCCCCGAGTGGTCCAGAAAAAGAGATGACTCTGACATTCCAAGGGCGGTTATCTTAGGTGTAAAAGACACTAGACAGACTCCCTTAAAGTAAAGACTGACCTTTGTTAAGGCAGCTATAGGCCTAGCTACCGGCCGTGACCCACTTTTAGTTAGGAATTTCTAAGTTCAGACCATCCTGTGTGGTTACTGTCAGCCTCTGAGTTTGAAGGGCCTGCCATGTGGCTCCCCTGAGCTCATCAGGTTTAGTGTGTGGCCCCTTTTTCATTTACAACACTAACAGATAGTTGCCACAGATCGTTCATACACATACCTCTCAGAACACCTTCAAACTGGTGTTCCTCCATCATAGGACCGGTGGGACACCATGAGGGCTACGTGACAGGTGGGTCTTCCCACCCTTTGTGAAGTTGGATGTGGCCCTGTGATGTGCTCTGGTCGGTGAGCATGAGCAGAAGTGGTGTGTGTACTTCCAGATGGAAACCTCCAACAGCCCAAGCACAATTTATCACATCTCCTTCCTTCCGCAGTGGGTGGTGCGTGTAGAAGCTAAAAAGCTTTCTTTTTTTTTTTTTTCTTTTTTTTTTTTTTTTTTTAATGGGAGTAAAAGAAAGCTGTTAACTGATTCCTATGCTCACCTTGCACTCAGGACGCTAATGTTGCCCCAAGTGACAAGTGACATGCCAAGAGAGTACCTCATGGGCCCCCAGCAACCAGCAGCACTGACAATTCAAACAATAATTCTAGGTTTACCAGCTGTTTCAGACACTAGAGGAGCTAAAGTATAATCCTAGCTAACAGTAGGCACTACATAAGCATCAACTTTTTGGGGGGCAAGAAATTTAAGCTTTGGGGCCCTGAGTTTCCCTGTTTGTAAAATGACAATCATAACATTCATAACTTCATTACAGGTTCATCTGAAGGTTAAGGGTATTTCTTTGCAGGGACGTTACAGCCTGGCCTAGAGTAGACACATGTAAACAGTACCTTCAACAACACAATTTGTGAGACAACCAAACAAAACTTGAGCTTCAGTCTCCCACTGTCCTTTGAAACGGTATTCAGTAGGGATTCTCTGTCCCCTGCACCTGACAAAAACTCAGACAGGCTCATGAATTCTCTGCTCACCCCTAGGGAATGGGTAGCCCGACAATAGCCTTAAATCTCAACACTGTCTCAACTCAGAATGTGAATTGCATCTGGGAGATCCATCGCCCCAACTTGATTTCCTGTCCTCCACGCTCGCCTCCCCCACGTCTGCCTGGCACCCTGCATCCAGCAACAACGTGCTGCCCAGAGGCCCGTGTACATATCTCTTCTTGTGTTTTATTAAAAAAAAAAATCACCAAAACATTTTGCTGGGAATGTCACTTAGAAATTCCAAGTTTAAAGGATCAACCACATCCCTGTTTTCTGTTTTGTATGGATTTTAATGCTCACACCCAAGCGTGGAATTTCCACTGACACAGTCATAAAAGAGCTTCTTTGTGGCCATTAGAGAAACACACAGATGAAGGGTTTTGTTCAGCAGGAGCCTGCCCTGGGAGATGCTGACAGGCAGTGAGGTCCCTCCTGCAGCTGGCACACGGGAGCACGCGCCCCGAAGGCTCTCTGCGTGGGTCCTACCCCACCAAAGAAAGCGGTGACCCAGAATCACAGCAAATGAATAATTATGAGTGGAGGAAACCTCCCAGACCATCAACACAGCCCGTTCATTTCACAGATAAGGCAACGGCGGTAACAGCCTGCGACCCCCAGTGAAAGGGGGAGAAAAGCCTATCTTCAGTTACACAAGAAGCAGGTCACTGAAAATACCAAGGGGCCTTCACAATCTTTCCTAAGTCAATAAAAACCAAATGAGATTCAGGAGTGCTTATCTGGCACTGTAATTCTTAGTATTCACCCAGGAATACAACGATGAATTAGGAGTTATCTGTGCTTCGAAGGAGCTAATGATCGTGACAGGTTGAAATGATGGGATACATTTTAAGAGGAACTCAGTCAAATGTACACCGAATTCCAGAGGCCCACAGATAACAATAGGATGGGGGAAGATAAAGTTAATAGCAGCAGATGTAGAGATGGAGGGCTGTGTATCGTCAACGACTGTGGCTCCAGAATAAGGAAAGGTCACTTCCAGGGCACACAGCCTAATGGCCATGCCAGTTTGTCCGAATCAGTAATAATTAAAAACAAACAAAACCAGGAAAAAAAACACCTACTGGAAACAGTCTAGTGTTGGGGGTTGCACGTTTGTGTCCCCCCCCAAACACACAACAGGATCCTATTAGGAGGTGGTAAGTCGGTGGTGGGGGGCCCTCATGAAGGGGTTAGTTTCTCTTTCCCCCTCACCCTTCTCCGCTGTGGGAGGACACAGCAAGGACGTGGCCTTCTGCAAAGCAGGGAAGGGCCCTCGGCAGACACGGCACTGCCAGCTCCCGGATCTCGGACGTTGAGTCGGCAGCACGACGAGACATTAGTAGCAGTTGTTTAAGCTGCCCAGTCTGTGGTCACTTGTGAAGCTGAACTGAGACACCTGGTAAGCTAGTGAAACCACATTGCCTTGTTAAGAGTCACCACAAAGGCCTGAGTTTTGAGAGATTTTTCAGATGGTTTATTTAAAATTACATTTTTCAGCACCAAAATTTCTACCGCGTGGCCAGCAATTGAGTGGACTGCGGGGTCTGTGAGCGGCAGGCAGCTCTCAGCCTTCACTCCTTCCCACCGTTTGCTCAGACAGCCGGCGGCGTGCTCAGCCCCTGCATCTGCACATTCCTTGACCTTCAGCGCACCCACGAGAATGGCACTTTGTCCGTCTACCACACAGACCACGAACCTCAGGCGCCCACCAGGCACGGATGGGCCTCCGCAGTTTGTCCAGTCACCGAGCAGAACACCAAGATTTGCCGTGGGCACGAGGACACCGCCAGACCTCACTGCCCTTCAGGCGCGGGGAGTGAGCTGGCCATATCCCACCCACTGTGAAGGAGAACACACCACGGAGATTTACGCACTGGTACAAATGGGTGATTTCTGTCCACAAAGTCAGGATTCTGGAAGGGTGTGGCTTCGAACCTCTGACTGCCTGGCCCGAATCCTGGCTCCACCACTTCTTAACTGTGTATGGCAAGTTCCTTCCTCCTTTGGGCCTCAATTTTCTCATCCATCAAATGAGGCCAATGCTACATGCCTCAGAAGAAAACATGCCTTTGGCTTGGCACAGCACATTCCGTAAGGGCCGCAGCGAATACCGTCGTTTTCCTTATCCGTGGACGATACATTCCCAGACCCCCAGTGGATGCCTGAAACCACGGATAGTACCGAATCCTACATATACTGTGTTTTTCCCAATACATGCAGGCCAATGATAAAATCTAACTTATAAATTAAGCACAGTAAGAGATTAACAATAATAACTAATAATACCTAACAAAAATAACTAATAATTATAACAATATACTGGGAAAAAAGGTATGTGAATGGCTTGGGGGCCACTTTTAAGTGAAATAAGGTGACTTGACCACAGCCCTGTGATACTGTAACAGTCCGTCTGATAACTGACTAAGTGACGACCAGGTGAGAGCGTCTACAATATGGAGACACCAGACAAAGGGAGGAGTCGTGTCCCAGGCAGGACAGAGCAGAATGTGGAGAGATTTCATCACACTGCTTAGAGCAGGGTGCAGTTGAAAACTCATGAACTGTTTAGTTCTAGAATTTTCCATTCACTATTTTCAGGCCGTGGATGACTGTGGATAACTGAAACCACAGAAATCAAAACCTCGGAGAATGGGAAACCATTGTATTATTATCATGTCCTTTTGGAGTTCATTGGGTCCATTAGCCTTATATTTTCTGGGACCAAATATAATGTCAGAATAAGGAATTTACTGCAATCATCAAAACCACCATTTAAGAGGAATGAACAGAAGTTACTGCACTGTTTTCCCAAGAGGCAGGAAGCAGGACACTGTAAGACAGGGTGAGCAGAGCAGAGCCACAAGCAAGGGGTCAGCCCAGCCTGAGACTCGAGGCACGCAGCTTTACCACTGGACTCCTCCACCATCCTCATTGCCTCTGACGAGGCTAAAAAATTGAAATTAGCTTATTTCCATTTACTTTCACCCATATGCAGCATGAATACTGAATTAAGGCTGCAGACAGTCTTCCTGAGACTATAATTCAATAGCAGCAAAAATGCAATGCAACCTAGAAAACCACCAGCTAATCACCTGACAAGAAAATCCACTAGGGAGAATCAGAAGGCATTAACATACAGCAGCAGCAACAATGGAGAGGGCAGGAAGGCGATAAACCTTAATGTGTTCCTGAGCATCTGCAGTGTGTGAGGGCCTAGGTCATATCCATGCCTGGTGACAGTTTGCACCTTAATTAAAGCTGAAGACATCTGTTCATTTCTACCTTCTTGCCTCTGCTCCAGAGAGCTCTGCACGCTGGACTCCCGGACACTCCATCAGCAAATGACCTGAAGAATACACCCAGGCCCCACAAGGCTCAATCTTAGTCTAAAGTAACACTGAAGTAACCACGTCTAGCTGCTGGAAAAAAAAGTTTCAGAAATACTTGAGTTCTGGATTTCTCTTTCCCGGCCTCGTGCCAACACACACCCAGGCGGAAACACAAGCAGTACTCCTCAAAATTCTTATTTGACATCCCTGCCACTCCCTGAAATTCCAAACTCATAGCAGCTGCTACGAGTTTTTTATTCTCTTAAAACTCTTCATGGGGTCGTGTAGTGGCCACAACCCTCCCAGCCCCTCACATTCTGTTTGTCCCCGATGGCTGCTGGGACCTGGGGTGCACCCCTGCACCCTGCTCTCCCAGGCTCATGGCCCCAGTTTTTCATGAGGAGGATTTGAAGGCCTGAAACTGATACAGCCCAGGAGGTCTCCAAGAAAAGAGTGCAAAACATAAATGAGAAAAATTATTTAGACTAGAAAAGAAATCAAAACAAGTTATAACTATTCAAATGCTGACAAATGCAATACAAAAAGAGAGAGAGAGAGAGGGAAATCGCCCTTTTATTGATTAAGTGCTGATGGTGACAAGTATTTTGTAGTATTTCCTACGAAGAGAGGAGAAAGATAAGCAAGCCTTCCTTCTGGCGTGGCTGTTGGAAGTTATCATTTAGGAACTTTTCTTTTCTTTTTTAAAGATTTTATTGGGGAAGGGGAACAGGACTTTATTGGGGAACAGTGTGTACTTCCAGGACTTTTTCCAAGTCAAGTTGTCGTCCTTTCAATCTTAGTTGTGGAGGGTGCCATTTAGCTTCAAGTTGTTGTCCTTTCAGTCTTAGTTGTGGGCAGCTCAGCTCCAGGTCCACTTGCCGTTGCTAGTTGCAGGGGGCGCAGCCCACCATCCCTTGTGGGAGTCGAACCGGCAGCCTTGTGGTTGAGAGCCCACTGGCCCATGTGGGAATCGAACTGCAGGAGCACGGAGCTCCAATCACCTGAGCCACCGGGCTGGCCCTAGGAAGTTTTCTTTCACTCCACAGCCCTGCAAACCCTGGTTGTGGTCCAGGTGGGCAGGACCCCCCACACGCCCCCCAACACACAATCCCCCATCCGTGTTAGGCCCTCCGCCCCACAACAGGCCAGTGTTACAACCTACATTTTATGTCTCTTTTCTGAACCTGTCTTTCATCTGTTAAATGGTGGTAATAAACACCTCATAGAACGTTTGTGAATATAAATGAGAAAAAACGCAAGAAAAGCGCTTTGCACATGCTGGCCTGCAGAAAGCACCCAGTAAAAGTGCCCAGTGCTGCAGGAGGGCGTGGGTTAATGTCAAATCTGGAGAAAGTTCCCCCAGTGGAGAGCGCTATTTAAAAACAATTTTTTTTTTCTTTTCAAATTCCAGTGTTTAGAATGCTGCCCAGAGCATTTTAGGTGAAAAACAAGCAGAAAGCCTAACTTTCTGTTGGTGGTGTTTGGTTACAGAACAGGGGTGGGTAAAGGCCAAGAGAGACTCAGCCTCAGAGCAGGGCTGGCCGGGGGTGTGCACCCAGCCGTCAGCAGGGGACAGTCCCTGGACCTCTCACAAAGGGGTCAGGTTCCCAGCACTCCCAAGCTGCCCGAGGGTGGGGTGCACAGAGCGGCATTCATCCCACAGGGGCCTGTGGGCAGGAGCCAGGCTGACATCAGTCCCTGGAAACGCGGAGGCCGCACCTGCCTCCAGACAGTGTGTGCGTAGACCTATTATCCGCAACCCGGCCCTGCAGGGTTGGGAACAAGAAAGCTGGCATCAAAACGTGCGAGTTTGCGTTAATGGGTGGGACCTGCCAGAGACGTGAGTCCAACAGGTCAGGCCTGGGGTGCTGGGAATGCACTGATTCTGCGCCTCTCCCAGAAGAGTCGACACTCTTGAAAAGGGGCTGACCAGTGACTGCTGGACGGGTCAGTGCTTTTTATCGCAGCGCCTTGCTTTTCAGCCACGGCCAAGATGGCCTGATTCTGAAACAACAAAGGTGATTGAGAAGGTGGGGAGGAGTGAAATAGCCACACTTCATTCTGTCGAAAACTCAGTGAGATAGTGACATTAACACCCAACATCCACCGGCTCTCGAGGTGGCCCGAGCTGTGGGACCTCGGGTGTAGGACAGCTCAGTGGCATCTCTCTGGTGAGGTGGGGGCACCAAAGGGCCCTGAGATGTTCAGATGGGGAACTGGCCCAGCAGCTGTGTTGTTTGTGTGACGTCACCTACTGGGAACAAACGTTTTCATTCTGTGGACCTGGGACGTCAAACTCCAGGTATTGGCAAGACTCCCCAATGAGAACGGGCTGCACTTTTCCTGAATGTGACAGACTGACCACAGCGACTCTCTTCTGTTCTCTTCAACTATGTCCTAAGCTGAAGCTGAGAAATAATCAAATGCCAAGAGTCACCCTCACAGCTCTCCGCCATTTCACGGTCCCTTCAGTATAGGACGTAACCTGTCCTGTGATTCCAGGATGGTGCCCAGGGCCCCTGTAATGCAGCACCAAAAACTGGGAGGGGCGCAGAGAGGGGCTTAAAACCACCATTCTGGAGGCCAGAGGTCTGGAATCTGGGTGTCAGGCAGGACCTGCTCTCTGGGAGGGGCCTCAGGAGGATGTCCCTCTCGTGTGTGTCAGTCCAGTCTCTGTCACCTGGCATTCCCCCTGTGTCTCTGTCTTCACACGGCACCTCCTCTTCCTATAAGGATGCCAGTCACACCAGATTTGGGCCTACTAATGGCCTCATCTTAACTTGATCATTTCTGAAAAGACCCTATTTCCAAATAAGGTACTTCACATGTCCAGGGCTTAGAACGTCAGCATATCTTCTGGGGGACACAATTCCACCCAGAAACTTAAAGTTTGCGGTATCTTTAAAGGTACACGACCTGGGGCTTTGTACCACACTCCGGACCACTCCCGTGTTTCCTTCCCGGCCCTACGTCTGCGTGAACCAACAGTTCATATGTCCTGTTCATTATCTCACACCCTATGAACTTCAGTTCATTGACGGTGCAGACTTACCCCAAAACAGTGCCCAGGGATGTTGAACGATGCGCTTCCCCCAGAGTTACCCCAGCCCAGAGCTCAGAGCCTTTTCATTTCTGCAATGAAGTTCATCATCTAAACCACCTGCTGGAGGGCCAGGCCTGGTGTCTGCAGCTCCAAGTTTGCTGTCTTTCTCTTGCTTGTTACTTTTAAAGGATGGTGTCAGGAGCCAGTAGGAAGCTCTTAGCACCATTAGTGGGCACAGGTGGCTCTGCTCCCCTGAGCCTGAGATGATGGACAGAGAAGAGGGAAATTTACGGAGGAGAGGGGCCAGCTGTTGGGCATGGGGGCTGCTTGGGGATAGCTGCCCTGGGTGGGTACCGCTGCCATCTGGAGGAACAAAGATGAGGATTAGATGTCTGTTTTGTGGCCATAGCAAGACCCTTATCTCTGGTTGCCCTTATGTGTCAGATCTCCGTTCACAGAGAGCTGGGACCAGCCACCCACAGGCAGGGAGAATTAATGGGACAGGTGAAGGCTGTGAACTGCTTGGCTGCCATGCGAAGCACATGATAAGAATCAGGAAGGATTCACGCTTCCTATTATTGGCACAGTTTTCATTGGCGTGTCACTCTTTACAAATGTTAGTAAAAATGCTTGTGGCATAAAAAAGAAAAAGATGGTTTTAGTTGAAAATGAAGAGTTTGTCTCTTGGTGGGAGATGAAATATTCACCATAATTTCAAGGATTTTCCTGGACACTGTTGAGGTTTTACCCCCTCGATGTAGCATGTATGTACTTTGCCATTTCAAACACAGTCAGTGTTAAAATAACATGCTGGAATTTTTTTCTTAAAAGACATATGGGAGAAATTAATTCACAAAGACACTGAAAACTAAAAAAAAAAAAAAAAAAAAAAAAAATCCAAGTTGTTAATAAATGAAGACTAGAAAATTAGACAACCCCCACCCCAGGTTAATGTTAAAACTACATGGGGAAATCCACGGTCAGAGACGCTCAGTGACTTAGTCTGTTCTGGAGCAGAAGTGCAGCAGTCAGGGAGGAAACTGGAAGATAATTAAGTAATCTCATGGACTGATTCTTAAAAGACCTCTCCAAAGGGACAATTGGATGTGTGCCATTCGAATCAGCACTAAAGAGAAAGACTGAAATCGTAATCAGATAAAGCTAACAACACATTTTTCTAAAATAGACACATATTAAGGGTGATACCCACCCAGACGAGCCTCTCATCAGTCTGTTCATTGCAGGGGGTGCCCACCCAGAAGCTGTGTGAGATGGTCTATGGGGAGGTGAAAAGAAGGTGCACTTACATTTTAAATCCCCCCCTTTATGATTTATGGTCTCTAACACCCATGACTTGTAAGTACAATAATATCACTCCACAATTTATAGATAAGTTCGGAGGAGCTACTCAAAGGTTCCTGTCAGTGAGGTTGGTGAGGTGGGTGTTTGGACACCCCCCAGAAGACTGGAACTCGGAGGGACACCAGAGATGGGAGGAAGAGAAGGACAAAACCCCATGCACCGTCGCTGTGATGGACACGGCAACGAAAGTCTGGATGGGATCTAAGAAACAAGTTTTTTGTTTGTTTCTTTCTTTCTTTTAAAATGCAGGCTTGTTTGTTTGTTTGTTAAATTTTATTGGGGAATATTGGGGAACAGTGTGTTTCTCCAGGGCCCATCAGCTCCAAGTCGTTGTCCTTTAGTCTAGTTGTGGAGGGCGCAGCTCAGCTCCAAGTCCAGTCGTCGTTTTCAATTTTAGTTGCAGGGGGCGCAGCCCACCATCCCATGCGGGAATGGAACCGGCAACCTCGTGGTTGAGAGTTTGCGCTCTAACCAACTGAGCCATCCGGCCTCCCCTGAGGAAGCTCAGCAGAAGCTCGGCAGCAGCTCGTTGTCTTCAATCTAGCCGTGGAGGGCGCAGCCCACTGGCCCATGTGGGAATCTAACTGGCAACCCTGTTGTTCAGAGCTCTAACCAACTGAGCCATCTGGCCACCTCAGAAACAAGTTTTAATGTCCAGAAAAGAACTTTTGAAAAACTCTATGAGATTATGTTTTAAATAAAGCACATATGCTCAGAGTCTGAAAGTTTTCAGGGCTGGTTTCCACGTGAACTAAGTTTCATGGGTCATTTGTAGACTTAAGGCTTCACCTGCATGTAGCATAGACTGAGGTTGTATCTGCTTCCAACACTGGGTCTGCACAGTGTGTTATATGTTCTCTGTTCAGAGACACACTGACAGCATCTGATGAGTGGCACATTAGGGCTTCAGGTCATCTGTCCCAAAGGGAGGAAAGGTGATTTCGTTCATTTGTATGTTTGTTTTTTAAAGAATAGTTTTCTTGAAGGAGCTTGAACCCTGTTACCAGCCTTGGTTTCATAAGAGAAGGCAGCGGCATGGGTATCATTTATCTCATGTTTGGCTTCATTTCTGTGTTTCCCTGGCTTTCCAACAGTGGGAGCTGGAACAACAGAACCTCAGGAAAAGTAACAGCCTCACGGCCTCTGGTGCAGCCCACATAGAAACATGCCTCCCACTGCCTCCCTGGGCGGGAGCAGCACTCACGAGAGCGTTCAGGTGCAGTCTTCCTGCATGTGACTTGGGACTCCTTTTTCCAGATACCAGGACACCCGATTTGGATGGGGGAGGGGACACATCTCCACGGAGTGCTCACAATTCATATTTCTCTCTGAGATTTGATTTCAGACACATAATCTGAAGTACTAATGGCTCACTCATCAACTGCTGTCAACATGAATCTTGGAATGGAGAATACATTACACGCTGTTCAAAAGCCAGTGTTGAAAGTAGACAAAAATCGTAGCCTGTGTTAATTACAAATACATTTTTAAGTCTACAGATGATCTCTGACTGGCCCAGCAATGGTTGTGGGACTCCCTCCTGCTGTGCGGAAAACTCCTTCTGGGAGCATCCAGGCCCTCCTGGGAAGACACCAGGGAGAGGGTCCAGCCGCCTGGGGTCTGTGAGTGTCTGATTCCAGGGTGTGGTGTGTTGGTGCTGATAGACTCCAGGCCCCTCTGCCCAGCACAGGGCCTCGAGCTTCCCAAATGGCATTTACATGGAAACTATCCTTCACCAGGGACACGATCCCAGGTTGTAAGTGACACTAAGCAACAGGGGGAACTATTGAGTCATTTCCCCAAGCCAACCAGGGGCAAGGGACAGAGCTAGAACAGCCCAGCCTCAGTGGCCACCACCCAGGCCCTGGTCCGGCGGTGTGTGTTCGTGTGTGTGTAGGGGGGCAAGGGGGTTGGTATTCAGCCGTGTCCCATTGGAATTTATGGTAGAGGGACAGGAGGCCCGAGTCCCCAGGCTATGGCCTATGACAGGTATCCCAGCCTCAGTCCAGGGGGTTACATGCCTGGCAGATGGAAGACCCTCCTGTTCAACCATTGGGCGCTCAATAAAGGGCTATTGAATCTGAGTGAGTGAATCAGGCCTGAGGCTCCTCAGATCAACAAACGATTACTGAGAGCTGCTGTTTCTGAAAATTCTTCGACATTTTTTTTAAGAACCAAGATCTCCTAAAGAGTGAACTCATCATTTTAAAGAATCATCCGACTGACAGCACTGCTGTGACAGCCACATGAGCTCGGATGCCAGACGCCAACCTGGCCCAGAACTGAACAGCATGGAGCTCGTTAGACTCCATCCCCTGATGAGTTTCCAGTGGGTCCTGGAGGTGAGGGCCTGGGAGGGGTGCAAAATCAAATGGCTCTTTCCTCGGGTAACATGAAGTGCGTGTTTAATTGCAATTCCAACTCTTCTGCACTCTTCCTTTAGCATCTAATCATCTAGCGCTTCCAGAGAGTGTCATTATAGGTGATCATTTTCTACTAGTCATTCTTCCCAGTGTCCCCACAATAAGGGAATACTGCTAGTACATTTGTTCAGCTGAGCAAGACAGTCAGGAAAGGCTCATCGATTTGTGAGACCAAACAAATCCATTTCAATACCAGAAATGGAGTTTAAAAATCCCCTTCCTATGCTCCCAAAGCTGACCAAGACCCTGGGAATCTAAAACTAGTCCTTTCTGTGTGGGGCATGCCACGTAAGGCTGCAAACCACACCCAACCACCATAGAAAGATGGCTCCGAGGGGGCCACACAGGTTTGCACACACATCACACCACCACCATCACCTCCTTACACAGAGAACACACAACACATATATACCACCACTACCAGTACCAACACCATCACAACCACCACCATCAACTTCCTACATGCAGAACACATACACATACAACACCACCATCACCATCACCAACATCATTACCACCATCACAATTATCACCATTACCACCATCACCACCACCACCATCACCACCACCATAACCACCAATCACCACCACCACCATCACCATCACCATCATCACCATCACCACCACCACTACCATCATTACCATCATCACCACCACCAACATCACTATCACCACCATCATCACCACCACCATCACCACGACCACCATCACCACCATCACCACCACTACCATCATCACCATCACCACCATCATCACCATCACCACCATGACCACCACCATCACCACCATCACCACCACTACCATCATCACCACAACCACCATGACCACCATCACCCTCACCACCATGACCACCATCATCACCACCATCATCCCATCATCACCATCATCACCACCACCAACATCACTATCACCACCATCATCACCACCACCATCCATCACCTTGGCTTGTTTTTTATTCATTCACTCAACACTGATTAAGTGTTTCCTTGCACACACTTCTCCCTTCTATTCATTCATTCAGCATTAAGTGCTTTCATGGTAGGATGTGGCTTTGCTCAAACTTGAGCAGGTTGATCAACCACTGATTGCCCTTTCATTTGGACCTAAGAGAACCAGGGCTAATGATTGATGTGGAATTGCCAGTGGTGATTAGATGCTCCCAGTCGATCTGCACACCTGGTTTGCTTCAGAATCACTGTCTCATTGAAGCTTTCCAGAGTGTTTATTTGGCTTATTTTTCATTTTGCAGCTGACTTCATGTAAAAGAAATGCCACTACCAGAGGCTTCTGCGGTCCTGCCCCAGGACCTTCTCTGATCACCTCCATGAAGGTCACTTGTCTTTCAGGGATAGGACATGGACAACTCAGCCCTGGCCACTCCTCTGTCTATCTGGGCGTGTGGTCCACTCGGCTTCCCATTTGGAGCCCAGCATTTTATTTTCCCTTCTACACCTGAGTCCACTTCCATGTCCTGTCTCCACTTTTTTCCCTCAGTGATTGGAGAGCCCAGCTTTTTCATGGTGGCAGGAGGAAGGGAGGGAGGGTTAGATATTTTAGCAAGTTTGATAAGGAGTTGCTCCTACTTCCTTTGTAGCTCAGAAACTCTGAGATAGATTTTAAAGCTATTCTAGCATCTCAGAGTGAAGGGTACCACCTGCGTCCTGTGAGAAATTCTTCAGGACTGTGGAGAAGCTGAATGTGCCTTTGTCTTCCCATTCCTTTTCCCCCAGCTGTTCTGAAAACAGGTAATGTGCCAGATTAACGCACATGTGAGCACCTGATGGAAGCTCACTCTTTACTGTGAGTCAAAGGCCACTGAAAGTCAAATTTTCTGATAAACCATTGCCCTATCTGGGTTAGATCTCAGACATCTGCCTGAGATCCATTTCTGCAAAATCCTGGGAAACCAGTGCCACCAATGATAAGGTTGTAAGGAGAGGAAAAATTATCATAAGACAAAGCTATCTGCCAATGAAATGGCACCTCAGACACTCAGACATTCCTCTCTGCTTAAAATTGGTGTCTAACTCTGCTCACTGGGCCAGCATCTTCCTTGGTATTACTGAACTAGGGTTGCAACGTGCTGTGTAACAAATGCCTACAAAACTCAGTGGTTTATAACAGCAAGCATCACTCTCCTGCTTACAGATCCGCAGGCTGACTGTGGTTCAACTGGTCCAAGCTGGCTTGGTGAGGTGGCTCTGCTTCAAGCTGAGGTTCGCCTGGTCATAGGTACACACTGCATTTGGCTTTGGGTCTCCTCCAAGCGTCTCTCATCCTCCTGTGACCAGCGTTCATCTCATGATCCACGGAGATGAGCCAAACCAAACACACAGAACAATTGAAGTTTCGGACGATACCACCCCCACTCACATTGCATTGGCCAAAGCGAGTCACGTGACCAAAGTCTGTAGGGGAGGAACTTACAGCTGCCCCGGGGAGGGGCATTGGCTGCACGATATGCCAATTATCACAGTGGGGCTGTCAGAATAGTCCTCCACTGACAATTAGATGTCAAACATTTGAATACAATGCAAATTGTTACAAAACAAGATTACCAAATTTGCTGGAGGCATTATCTCATGAAATCAACAAAAATAATGTGAAAGAGCAATTCAGGTCTCACACAGACACTAACCTATGACATCATCTGTTGTCAATTGAAGAAAAAAGCAATATAGATCATGACACAATCACAAATTCACAAGAGAATTGTTTGAATGTCAGAGAAAGGCCTTTGGGGAAACTGATCTACACATTTGCATAAAATTAGCTTCTTTACAATCATGCTTACAAATGCGAAAGAAGGGATCATGCTACCTAAACCTCTACTGAGAAAAATGATACCAGAAAACCCTCACAACAACTGATTCCTTCCTCATTTTTTCTAAGTACTAGTCAGAATTACCATGAAAACCTTTATTTTGCTAAATGTCTGAGAAAATAAATGTATTTATATATCTTCTGGTTCTGTTTTTCAAGATACAGTCCCAAGCCAAACTGTTTATTCCATTTATCTTGAATTTTTTGTTGTCCACTTTAAACAAATTCATTTCAAGTGGACACTGAGGGCTTCTGAATAGAGGTTCAGAGTTTTGGCTCCGAGACAAAGAGACTTTGGTTCCAGCCTCACTGTGTTGTGGTGGCCTTCTGTCTGCAGCAGCCTGTGACTGTGACAGCCTGTGACTTCCGCGTGAGATTTCCCTTCTGTGTGCTGAGTGTCCTCCTCTACCTCACCACACAGATCCAGTGGGATGGTTTATCTACAGCAGACAGGACACCTAACATGTAGTGTCACCCAGCAAATGGTAGGTATTGTTCTCGAGATTATCAGACCATCCTATTTCTGTATTTAAGGTTTTATTTATCCTCTCGGGTATTTCATGTATCGTTTCAGGTTATCTAATTATAGCGAAGCTCCTATAACTAAATTAAGCTAATGTACTGAACGGAAACAGTTTCCACGTATTGGATGATACTTCACCTGTTCTTCTGGAATCTATTATATATTGCATAAGCAAAGGAGGATGAAAAGTCACAAGCAATATAATATTTATGCAAAAAAAATTAACATGTACTGTAGGGATATAATTAACTCTACTCAAACGGTTCTTGTGTCTTGTGCAGCTAAGTGTAAAACTGAAGTATTCAGTGATAGTTTAAGAAGCATAATGTGCTTTAAGAGACAAAATGAGGTACTAAAACTCAGGTATATCAATGTATGGGACTCCATTCACCCTCCCTGTCACCTCCACATGTGCATAGAGGAGCAGTTATGGACGATCAGATAGTGTTGTAAAAAGAAAAAAAGAAACAGAGAGAGAGAGATTGAGAGAGAGAGAGAGAGAGAGAGAGAGAGAGAGAGAGAGAGAGAGAGAGAGAGAGAAAGAAAGAAAGAAAGAAAGAAAGAAAGAAAGAAAGAAAGAAAGAAAGAAAGAAAGAAAGAAAGAAAGAAAGAAAGAGGAAGGAGGGAGGGAAGGAAAGACCTCTTTGCTTCTTAAAATGTGTTATTGCAAAGATATCATGATATATTCTGTATTTCTCAGCATTTGATATCAAATAAATTAGCAAAGTACAAAAGCAAGTTATTAAAGCAGACGACTGTCAACACTTTTCAGGGGGAGAAAATGTGTTCGTACGTCATGGCAGCTTGTACAGCAGGAAGGCGCTGAGAAGATGTATGTGAACTGAGACATTAGCACTGGCAATAAAATACATAGTGTAACCCTCGTGTCATGAGAGAAAACCCATTCTGGGTGGAGAAAGCAGCCTGATCACAGCCATGGAGACGTGGGAGAGCAGCACGCGCGTGTGTTTGTGTGTGTGTGTGTGTGTTTGTGTGTGTGTGTGTGTGTGTTGTGCTGCAAGTGGATTGGGGTTGCCAATGTGTATGATACTAGATGGGAAAGGGCGGAAGGAGAGTGGAAAGGAGGGTAAGGGTCAAGCCTCAGGGCTTGGCACATCACCCTAGTATACTTCAATTACAACATCAAGGTCAGTGTTGAAATATGGGGTGAGGACTGACCTCTGAATTGCATGAGAGCTGTGCACACAGGCAAAGTGTACGTATGTACATTCACACAGACGCGTGCTGTCCAGTACAATCATAGGTATTCATACATTCACAAGTAAACACACAGCAGCTTCCACCAGCTGGAGGGTGGGTGGGGAGGGCAGCTCCTCAACACTTCTCTCTAGCGGGAGTGCGGCAGTCGAGTTGCAATGGGAAAACTGGGAGAAGGACCTCACGATGGCCAAGAGATCCCCCCCCACAGACACAGTCACCATGAAAATAGGACACACCCTCAACCCCCACCCTCCCTACATCGCTATGACTTCAGACTATAGAAAAGTGGAAAACAGGAAACAGCTAGTGCTTCTGTTGTAGCTCAGAGGAAACACCAACACTCTTAAGTAGAAGGAAAGAGAAAGGAGTGTGGTCCACACTGTACCCAATGACCAGAAGGCTGGGCAGGGCTGATAAGAAGCAGACCCACAAAAGGGCCCCACAGGCCAGTGGGCAGAGCCCACAGGGAGTCGTTCAAGGCAGGCACGTATTCAAAGATACACCAATCAAAATTATTCAAACTAAATTCTGAGAATCTTTAAAAACTCTCAAGGAAGCAGATATTTCTTATTCACTGGCCAAGAAAACAAAGCTTGCAGCCCAGACAACCACCTTGGAACAAGCAGTCCCACTTCCTCCCTCCATCAGGAAGGCAGAACCAGCTGGGACCATACACATGGCCCCAGAGTTAAAGGGACACGAACCAGGTCCCAGCATGTGCAGCTGAACCAAGCCTCCCTTGAAGTTAGTTTAGTTACGTGAACCAATAACCTCACCCACTTTGTTCTCCTAATCAGCTGAATTTGATTTTCTGTAAAACAAAACACGAGCTTCCTAACTGCTGCAGTTAACCTGTAGATGAGTGTGTAACTGCCCTTTTGGCAAAGATGCTTCAATAGTGTCCCCTTACTCATCGCTCTTAGGATGAACCTGCAGAACCCTTCCTGGGGCTCTGAGGCCCTGGCCTGCCTGCTTTTCCAGCCACATCTCAAATTTCTCTGCCCCTCGCTCTGCACACACCAACCACACTGATGTGTTGTGGTTAATTCCTTGGCTGGGACGCTTCCCCCTCACGCTTCCTTTCATGTAGCTGACTCCTACTCACCCTTCTTCATGTTTTCCTCCAGGGAGGCAGGCAAATTCAGATTCCTGTTACATGCTTTCACAGAATTGTGGTCCTGTCCTTTAAAACACTCCCTTCGGTTTAGAATGAACTATGGCCTACTGTGATTCTTTGATCGTCTGCCTCCTGCCCTAGACAGCAAACTGTGAGTGATTGAGGCTATCTGCTTCTGCTCATATTGCACCCCTAGCACCTACCACAGTGGTACACAGTAGGTGATGAAAAATGCCTGTGGAGTGCACAGATGGACAGATGAATAGATGGACAGGTGGATGAATGGACGAGTGGATGAACAGATGAACGGATGGATGGATGGATGGATGGATGGATGGATGGATGGATGGATGGATGGATGGATGATGGACAGACGGAAGGAAGGAGAGATGGATGGAGGAATGGAGAGATACACTGTCAATGAACTCTACAGGTAGGAGTTCAGAGACAAGAGCAGCTTAAAACACTAGGCAGAGATGATATCTGCAACCGAACTAGAGGAGGAGAAAGCTGGGCAAGGAGGCAGTATTTGCATGTTATTATTTAAATAGCAAGGAGAAACACCAAGTGAAATGAAAGGTTGGAGACAAAGCCAACATCCTCCACAATCACTAAATGAAATGCTACCATATCACACTGTTTTTGTTCCACAAATTCCATATAAACACTTTCGTCCACATCTCACACCCGCCTTTGTCCCATGAGCACCACCTGGCTCCTATCACATGTTCTCCTTTCAGAACACCCACCCAGCTTCCAAACACGTCATTCAATTCTGACCGCCATTGATGACACTTTTATGTTCTGTGCTCAGAGCATTAACTTTATTTAATAAAGATAATCTGAAAACCCAGCATGTCTACAAATGTGTAGCTAAAAGAGTGTTTTTGCTCAAGACTGAAAAGGACAACTTGCAAACCTTGACCTTTTAAAGCTTGAGTGAGATCCCAGAGCACACAGGTAAGGTGTGCACTGAAAATAGACTACCAAGGCCTAATTGTAGTCAGTGGTGTTTACACTTAACATTAATTAAGATAGTTTTAACTTCTTGGCAATATGTTTGTAATCCATTGTTTCTGATTATTCAAAAATAGGTTCTTACAGAGATAGATTATAAATATTCAATACAATGGGGAAAAGTGTTTATTTTATGTGAATTTTTCCATTCTAATCATTACTGACACTTTCTCTGGTGGGATTTTCATCTTATTTATGGTTGTTTTAAAATATGAAATACATAAAAATATTATATGATGCACTATTATTCTGAATACAGTTCACACGTCAGTTCCTGAGGTGTAGACAAAGGAAGTAGGAGTCTTTGAGACAGCAAAATAAAAACGGAAATGGGGAAATAGAGAGAACAGTCCCTCTAAATAATTCAGTTATCTGTAATTAAGTGTCATCCACACGGTCGCATCCAGACCTCAAACGGGGTTTCCCCTTTCTCCTAAGTGCTGAGGTTTCTCGGGTGACGAGCGGCTCGGTAAAGGGGCTGAGATGTATAGATAAACGTGATCACGCACACACATTCATATGTTTGTATACGTACATGCATGTGTGTCTATTGCTCTTCACACCCACTCACTGTGGACGCTGCTCATCTGTTCAGCACAACAGCAGCGACTGGGTGTTAACACTGAGAAAACACTTCTCAGCAAGAGTCAGAGGCAAACTGTGGTCCCCTGAGCACCCCCCAGTTACGACCAGGACGCGTGTTTGCAGAAGAAGCTGAAGCCTGAGGTCACGGCGCATCTAAGACTGTGAGAACCTGCCCTCGGACAGATATGGGTTGTGAGGAAAGAGAAATATTTAAATTCCTTTCCTGTTCTTTGGGTGTCGTGGAATTTTCTTTAATAGAGAAAGATTAAAGCAATGGGAAAGGAGCTGGTCCTAATATGAATGTTGATTCCACGAGTGGAACAAGCCATGCTGGTTGCAAGGGGCCCGGGATGGAGCTTCCTCTCGGTAAATTGCGAGAATGCCCTTCTTCTATTTATCAGGAGTTAGACTGGAAAGGCGACGATAAGGCACATCTTTTTGTGACTGTGTCAGATCCATCTTCTGGGGCGCACATTACCCACATAGGTTGCCCCCTATGCCACTGAACTGGGGCACGGACGAGCTGACCATTCGTGACAGGTGGCCTGCTTACATGAGTGCAGAAAATTCTGAGACTTATTTCTCGTCAGGCAGCCCTGAGTTTGCCAGGGAATTATATAACTCACCACTGACCACAGCCCGGCCACCCCCAACCCCCATTCCTGGACACACCCTCTCATACGGACAATTGTGAGCTTTGGGGGGACTTGTCAGACGAGTTGCTGATCACACCCCTATGAACTAATGTGAATTAAACTCTGTTCCAGTCCCTGCGACAATGTGAAATGGTGACAATGACAAACTCTTGAATCAGGAGTGCTGAAGCTGAGCGGAGTCGTTTTAACCCACGTAA
The DNA here is from genome assembly GCF_964194185.1 of Rhinolophus hipposideros. Classification (NCBI taxonomy): domain Eukaryota; kingdom Metazoa; phylum Chordata; class Mammalia; order Chiroptera; family Rhinolophidae; genus Rhinolophus; species Rhinolophus hipposideros. The sequence goes on along the minus strand of NC_138049.1, from coordinate 1,805,441 downwards.
TTTGCATGAGGCAGCACCGCAAAATGGCTTACAGCGTATCAGATTGAATGATGACCAATTTACTGAGAAGAGTGAGCAGACGGGGAGGCAGCTCCACTTGTCACATCCTGGGTGAGCCGCAGGCGTCTGCAGACACAAGAGTTCAGTAAAAACCACCGGAAGCGTCCGCAGGCATCGATTTACGACAACGAAGAGTGTGGTCAGTTTATAAACTGTGTGCTTCACACCCTTCCTAGGAGAAAGATTTCCTTTATACACAACGCACAGGCACACACATATGCACACAGGCGCGCACACACACACACACACACACTCTCACTTTTCTCCGGAGCCAGTTGTTAACACTGGCCAGCACGTCATGCCAGCCCTTCCCCTCCTCCCACTCTCTCCTGATCTACCAGCGCCCTTCCCGGGGTCAGCAGGGAGTAACCCTATCCAAGTTTCGAGGACCTCAGTGAAGGAGCCATTGTCTTGCCTTGGAAATCTTCCAGAGACAGAAGCATACTTATTTAACTTTTTTCAAAATGTTCCTGGGGCTGGGAGGCTGGTTGGCTGCAGGCTACCCTGCTTTATTAAAACTTCAGAAAAGTGCGTTATTTCTCAGTTGCTGACATGTGGATGTGGCTCTCCAGCAACCAATAGTTGTGTCTCTTCAACCAGTATCCCATAACTTCCCCATGGAAGCAAATGCTGCCTTGTTAATCGTTACCCGAAGGACACGCTCACTCACTCACACCAGCCAGTCAGTCGTGTGTCCACAGCTTCAGACATTTTTTGGACTCGTCTTCAGGGCAGTTTGTCAGCCACCTAAGTAACCCAGGCTCATTTCTGGATTTTCACCAAAAAATTATATCACCTAGCGTTATCATTCACTTTATGGACCCCCACCCCAAATTCCAAACAACTTCTGCCTCTTTGTAGCAGGAAAATCCAATTTCAGAGTTAAAAATAGGACGCTGTGAAGGAGAGTGGCATGAAATGAGAGACATTTTATATATATGACATAGTGTCCAGGCCACATAGCCCAAATAAAACTGGTCCTGGAGGAGATGCCAAAACACCTTCCAGAAATTCTGAGTGACGTCATAATCCTGAAACTCGTGTACGGCCTCCCGAGGCAGCCAGGGTGCGGGCCGCGGCTGGGAGGTCTTCGTGCTGGCATCGTGGTTTCAGAAGCATGGTGGCCTTGTTTCTCAGCGCAGTGCCTCTCAAGCCAGCCTCAGGGGGCCCCTGGGGACTCGGCTCACTGTGGTCCCCTGAGACCCCTCAGGTACCCCCAGGCAGGGTCAGGCTCCACCGTTCAGCTCTCTGAAGTTTGATAATCATGGCTTTACTCTGGCCCCTCCCACTTGGCTTCCAAGGCCTCCAGGGTTTTCTGAGAAAAGTGCTGTCTGCGGGAGGTCGGTCGCCTAGACAGGCCACATGGGACCGGGCATGTGGTCCCATGTGGCAGCACCGAGCCCAGGAACATAAAGCTGAGCCCGTCCCAGGTAGACGGTGCCAAGACCAGCGAGCCCACGAATGGGAAAGGGTGACCACGGCCTGAACAACATCCCAGGCACAGGGCTGACACTTCCACCTCTCCTTTACTTCTCACACCCAGCAAGTGGGGTGCACCCAAGCCATCACCCTACAGTGTCAGAGGTAATCCACAGAACGCGCCTCTGGAGGTAGTATCCATGCTCGCTCCCCTCTGACCCACAGACTAGTTAGCTTGGCACTGGGCCAGTAGCTTTGCCTGTGGAAAATGGCACGGAGCAGACCACGTCAGCACAGGCCATGTGCTGGCCTGGAGTCCCCTGGGGGTCTGCAAACCTGCAGCCAGGTCAAACAAGCCCATCAGCCCACCTGCCCAGCTCCTGAAATCCCCACAATCCTTCTCTCAGAGAAAGGAAAGAACACACCCACAGGGCGTGCTGAGTGTGTCACCTGTGTGCAGTGTGAGTGCACAGGAATGAGGCATGGGGGCTGTCTGCTCCCTGTGGCCTCCCAGGTGTCCTGGGCGGGGAGGGTCGGCTCTGCAGCCCAGGGAGGTCAGGCGCCAGTGCACCAGGGCTGTAGGAGCTGAGCCTGGAGTCGGGGTCAGGGCTGCCTCGGACACAGGGCAGAAAGGAGAGGCCAGGGGCGTGAGCAGACGTGCCTCAAGCCCGTCTGCTGCCTCTGGAAGGACCCATGGAACTAATTCCTGACCTAGCGTCTCACAGACACCCCAAAACACATGCTGCAGAGCTGACTCCCCACCATCACACACACACATACACACACCACCATCAATTACACCCCATCACACACACACACACACACCACCACACACGCCCCCATCACACACACACATACACACGCCACCATCAATTACACCCCATCACACACATACACCCCATCACACACACACACCTCACCATCACACACACACACACACACCTGTCACACCCCATCACACACACACTTACACACTCAGACCACCGGCAAAGCAGCAGGCGGGTTTCCACAGCTGACAATCCCACCCACTGCGCTGTGGGCCGTCACCTTTTATCTCTTCTTTGCCTTCCAGTGATGTTGTTCTAAGATGCCCTTCACTGGGGACCACCCTTTGGTGGCTCCGTCATGAGCTTTTCTTTGCAGCAGCATCTTATCCTGTCCCTGGCTCGGCAAAAGCCCAGACCACATATTTCCGGGTTCATCCAGGGGAGGGGTGACCAATGCAGACAGCAGAAGGATGCAGGCCATGTCCCCTCCCAACTCCACCACTCTGAGCCTCGGCTGCACCGCGGGCAACAGCCCCCGAATTTGTGGTTACTCCACTGGGTGTCTGGTCAGAGTTGCAGGAGGCAGCATCTGTTCTCTGACCCACGTCCACCAGCCCTGTGAGTTCTCAGCCCAGACGGAGGGAGGAAGGCATTTCCTCCGCAAGTGACCCGACGACGGGTTTCATGTCTGTTCAGACTGTGGATTCCTTTAACGTGCACCCTGGAAGTGAGCGTAAACCCTGGGACAACGGATGGTGTTGGGGGGCAAGATGAATGACTGGACATCCGCAGAGGCACACAGGAACTGGCCCTGCGTGAACGGAAATGCTGAGTGACCTTGCCCCAGGGGGAAGAGACCACAGAGTGCCCTACTGAGAACATATCCAGTTACCATGTAGTCAGGACAAAGCTTCAGAGAAATAAATACACCATCGTGATCGCTGACAATTCCTAAAATGAGTACTATATTTTCAGACCATTATCTCGCTATTGGATGACCTTATGGGACTTTATAATTCAGGTACGGCAAATTTGAGGTGGGGACGAAAGAATGTCTGTGGTTTTGAAAGAAGATCATGTTAGAAGCAACTAAGAAAATGGAGTTGGGGACTTGAAAGCCACAGTACTTATAAGGCACCTGCTGTGTCAGGAGCAGGTGAAATCCTAAGGAATCAAAGATAAATACGGCGTGTTCGCCGCCTGAGGAGACAGCTGGCTGGAAACTGATGCTGACGTCACAGTCACACCAGTAAATCATGCCATGGTTATGTCGCCAGCATGCCACGGGGCAGAGTGAGTGCAAACTGGCTCCCCTGAGACAGTTCCAAGACACACCCCTGAGCGGGTGGGGGTGCTGGCGGTGCTGGCGGTGCTGTCACCCACGATGGCGGGGGTTACATTCACTGGGTCTCCAGGCATTTGCCTGTCGTCCTGAACCATAGCAATCTTGCCTCAGCTAAGCCAGCAGTTTCAAAATGCGGCCCTTCTCTCTTTCTGTGACTTACATTTGAAGTTCACTTATTGTATTTATTAGTCAGGTTGAGCTGCCATAAAGTCCCTCAGGCTGGGGCTTAAACACCAGAGGTTTATTTCTCACGGCTCTGGAGGATGGAGTCCATGGTCAAGGTGCCAGATGACTTGGTTCCTGGTGAGGGTCCCCTCCCCTCTGTCCCCACATGCGTCTTCCTCGTGTGCATGGGGACAGAGGCAGAGAGCCCTCTCTGGCATCTCCCCTGTGAGGACACTAACCCTCTCGGATCAGGGACCCACCCGTATGACTCTGTTAACCCCATTACTTCTTCAGAGGCTCCACGTCCAGATGCATTCACAAGGGGGTGAAGACTTCGACATATGAATTTGGGGGGACACAGATCTTCAGGCCATAGAACCTGTGCCAGGCAAGTAGCTGAAGTAAATTACGGATTTGTTTTTGCAGAGTGAGTCATTCTTTTAAAGTTGCAAGTTGAAGAATCCTCCCTAAGACACGAGACCTGGGGCCGTCCTCAGGGTGAACGGATGTGTCTGCAGTATGTCCTCTTCCCTCACAAAATTGTCTTGGCAACAGTTATTTTCTCTGGGTTTGTCACACATCACAGTTACACCTGTACCATGGTTTACAGTCTTACACACGAATAAGTTTATGTATTTTGACCCATTTGAAGCTTAAGACAATCTCATTTCCCAAGGGGGAAACTGAGGCTGGAAGTGTATTTCCGGGGAGACATAGCCCTTCACACTGGGACTGGGAGCTGAGTCCAGGGGTCTAACCCCTGCTTGTTCTCCTTGACATTCTGCCACACTGATCGGGAAAAGCCAGGGTCACCAGAGGTGGAGGCTGAGGGTCCATGTCATACTCTGTGTGACTCTCGCAGAGAAAAGTGTCCAGCTCCAGGCTCCGTCTTGGGCCGAATGACCCAGTACTTGGGGAGCAGTTGTTCTGAGGCTCTGGTGTGAGCTGGAAATGAACAGAGAGCCCCGTGGGGTCGGGGAGGCCGTGGGCCCTTCAGCCCCATCTGCTCCTCCCTCCCGACCTCCCGGCTAGCTGCCACTCTGGGGCCTGAGTTCCCAGGGACTTGGCTAAACATCTGTTGGTTCCACGATCAACAAAGGGCGCTTTCTAAAGCAATTGCTTGAAGACTCCAAATTTCTAACCACATTCCCAAAGGAAGAGCTAACACAGCACTAATGACAGGATAGAAAGGCTAAGAACCGGTCTGTTTGGCCACGTTCAGAGTGGATGTCATGAGGGTCATCTTAGTCCACATGGCCCTCCGCTCGCACCGAGCGGCTGCGGTCATGGCTCTCTGTGCAGCGCCCATGGTCCCGGGCTGTGCTGTGTCCACCGGTGCTGATCCATGAGCAGAACGACCACAGGACTCGGTACTCCGCTCTCTAACACCCTCCACCTCCATCGTCTCCCTAAAACCTTCCAGTGTTATGGGCCCAAAATGCTCTCCCAAGTTGAGTTCCGTGAAGGGGAGATCATGGGCTACTGATGCTGGCTCAGACGGGCCGCTGTGACACGCCCGGCCAAGGCGTGTGCTCAGCACGGGCTCCTCTGGCGCGCCGCCCCGAGTTCATCCAAGGCTGAAACTGCACGCACGAGGCAGCTGTGCCTGGAAGCACCCCACAGGCCTCTCCCTCCTGGCCGGGCACCCCAATGCGTCTTGATCAGAACCCACAGCTCAGGGGAAATATTGAAACATTAAGCAAAACAATGGTCACACATTCTCTACCAATTGTCAAGTGGGTTTTCGGCATCAAACCATCACCCCATTGGTCCATCCAGACAATGGAATATTGTTGGGCGTTAGAGAGGAAGAAGCTTTGACGCCTGCTGCAGCACGGATGGACCTCCGCGACGCTATGTAAGTGCACTAACTAAGTCGAACAAAAGGACAGACACTGAGATTCCACGCCTGTGAGGGGCCTGCGGTAGTGAAAATCACAGCGACAGGAAGTGGAACGGGACTTCATGTTTCATGGGGACCAAGTCTCAGTTTGGGGGGTGAAGAGTTCCGGCGATGATGGAGGGGACGATGGCACCGCAGTGTGTGTGCGCTTAATGCCACTGAGCTGTGCCCGTGAAACGGTGAAGATGGTGAACTTTATGTTCTGTGTATTTTCCCACAATATAAATAAATGCACGCATAGCTCCCCCCACCCCCACTGGCTCAGCCCCATTCTCTCCATGCGGCCCAGCACGGGCCCTGCGTGGCAGTGCTGCTGGGGCCCCCACAGAAGGATCACACGGCTCTAACTCCCAGCCTGCTGTTGGTGCCCTGAGCTAAGCCTCTGCCGAGCTGCTTTGCGTTTCAGCTGGAACTCCGTCTAGAAGACAAGCCTCAGACGTCAGCCATGTCCTGTGTGAACAGCACGTCCTCCCTTGATTTGTCCTAAAGCGAGCTCTGGGGTGCTGTCCAGTCCTGGATTCGATGATGGGGGAGCGTGTCGCATTCTCTCCTTGTCATACAGGTCTCTGGTCCCGCTCCCCACACAAAAACGCAGGATATGGCGACCCGAAAAGGAACCCCCACTGAGCCATAGATAGGGGATTCATACCATTATATTCTCCATGGAGACTGGTCGCACAAAAGCAAACATACGCCAGTACCCCAACAAGGGGTCTACCTGCACCCCCATCTCGCATGGCGGCCGGGAGAGACACACGAAGTAGGACCAACATGACCCATAATCCACAATCCACTTGCTAGCCGCAATCCACGCTTGCTGGCATAGCCACGGCAGTTATAGCAGTGGCCAATGGCTAACCGGTAACAGCTGATGGCCAACTAGTCACAGCTGATGGCCATCTACTACCCGAGGCAGCACCTTTCCACGTGAGGCCGAGAGCCTGGAAACTGCTCTCTGGGGCTCTGTCCCCACAGACCTGTTTTCATGGCGCAGTCCCAGTGCACTTATTACAGGCACAGCCCACAGCATGGAAGATGCCAGAAACATGTTTCTTTCGACCCTTCCTTAAAGCTCCCTGGTCCAACGGGAGGCCACAGGCAGCTTGATTAGCATGGAAACATCTGCTCTGAAGCTGCAAAGGGCACTTGTGGGGTTGCTTCAGGCGGTCACAAACTACACTGGCTTCTGCTTGTTTACTTAGAAAATGGTCCTTTACCTCAGTCACAGATGGTGAAATTGCTGTTTTGCCCCCAGCAGGTTTTGTCAAACCTGTGTTCTTCCGCCCTTGTCCCCTGGGCTATGGCTCTGGGTGGCCCGACAACGTGTCTTTCACTGAAGTTGTGGCCGAGTCAGCTTCATCTTCTCCGTGCAGATGAACTAGAGGGGGGCACGACATGGCCTTGGGCACCAGTGGCTGCCTCTGAATAAGCCTCATTTGTCATTTTCATGTGTCCTTGACCTTTCCTGCCGTTTTCAGAGACGTGGCTTTTCCCCAAATATTGTGTTTCTATGTATTGTTTCTTAAGTGGCCTCTTTTCCACCCCCACCCGCACTCCACTGCCTAACTCTAAAAAGCTGGGATGGGGAAAAAACACATGACCTACGAATTCCGTGCTTTCCCTGTTCACTCCCTCCTGTGTGATGCGCTGCCCATCCGGTCACAACACTGTATCGCGCGGGGTGCACAGCGTCCCCGGGGAGACATGGGGGGGGGGTCTCGCGGAGTTCCCGGGGCGGGGGCCCACGGGAGAGCTAGGATTTACCTGCGTAACTGGAAGTGAAGGACACGGACGAGGCCCGCGGTGCGGCCCCCAGGGAAATACAGAAGCTGAGCCCGTGTCCAGGCATGCATGCGTCACGCTGAATTTCCAGACACCAGTGGACGCCTGTCTGGCTGACCTGAAGCCCTGACAAGACCAGTGCAGACAAACGTCCCCTGCTGACCCCAGGCCCAGGGCTCCCCTTCCCGCCTCCCTTTGGCTACTGGGCCTGCAGCCAGGCTGGAGGGGAAGCAACTAAAGCTTGGTCAGACAGGACGAAGTTGGTCTTCTGAGCACAGTTTCCAAATGTGGCATGTTTTCTGAAACATGTTTTTTTAGAGGTGCTGCATTGGCCTGACAACTGTAGGCCCTGGGGCATGTGGGCAATCCCCCTGGGACCATGGGTTTGGCGAGAAGGGGTGGAGCTCCGTGAGCTGGCCGAAGGTCTGATTTCTTCCTCCTCGTGGGACTGGGCTGGGCTTGGACTCCTGCGGTCACGGGAACAAGGGCAGGGGCTTTCGGGAAATCGTTTCGCTGGAAAGGATGGTCCCCAGTCTGGGCCATTTGAGTGATCCAGAGCACCCCTCCTGGCCTGAAGTATGAGCTTGAGTGCTACGGGACAACGACAAGGAACGTCCCTCAGGATGAGCCTTTCCTGGGAAATGGCCCATCTGCTCCCTAAGGAGAGAACCTGGACCGTCAGATACAACGTCCCAGCTGATGCTGCCCTGAGTCCTGCAGAGCGCGAAGTGGCACGTGCAGCTGTGAGGGGAGCAGCCCGGCTCCTGGAGAGGCTCCCAGGAAGCACGCAGGACCTGCCAACACTCACGGCCACATCTTTGCAGTTCCCCTCGAAGCCCTTCTCTCTGGAAAGAGCCACACGCAGTAAGAACAGGTACCAGGTGTTGACGACCATGTCCAAGTCCACGCCGGGGCCTTTACAGACACAGTCATCACGTTTGTTCAGCCACCACGCGAGGAGATGTTTTTATTCCCATTGCTCAGAGGGAACACTGAGGCTCCGTACCGGCAGGTTTGGGAATCGGGGCCTGCCTGGGCCTGCGGGGCTCCCCGTGCTCTGCTCACTGCCACACCCGCAGCCCTGTACAGTTCTCCTCCGGGTCGCTGCCCCCACTGGAGGCTCCCTGCTTTCCAAGGACCGGAGCCAGCATTGCATTTCCCCTGCAGATTTGTTTTAAACACCATTCGTGGTTGGGCTCGCGTGGCCTGGGGCCTGAGCCAGCTGCACAGTTTCCCCACACCTTGCTCCTCAGCTTATGAACCGAGGCGTCCTCCCCTCCCCCGGAATAGTTACTGCTTGCACGGTCCCTCCCGGCTTGCTCAGCTTCCCTGTCAGTCACCCCAGAGCCGTGAGGCCCAGGGACAGGGGCTGCGGCTGCCCCCGGGGAGCTGTGCCTTCTGTCTAGCATTCCAGACCCGGGAGACAGGTGTCAGATGCCCATGGGACAAGGTCCACAAAGGACTGGACTACATAATCCAGAAGCAGCTGGGGGCCACCCCAGTGAGAAGGAAGACACTTTGGGTGGAAGGTTAAAAAGGACAGAGAATGCAGGTTCACCCCCTCCCCGGCAGCCTGGGGTTCCAAACTATAGAAGATGTGGGAAGGGTCTGGGGTTCACCAGGTCACAAGGCCCCAGCGTTCCAATTTCCTGCAAAAAATCCCGCCGCTGATGCTTCTTTGTATCTTTACTTTTGGAGATAAAGAAAAACTCATCTTTTGATGCTATACTGTGAGTACATATGCTGTGGGTTATTTTGAATAAAATGACTGAACCTGTTTTGAAATGAAGCAGGACGGTGCGTGTAGGATAATAAATGCCATCACCCTCCTTGGCAAGAAGCCTAGACCTTTCTGATACTCAATCATGGAGAAAGCACGCACTTAAAGGGAGCCATCGGGGAAGTACAGGAAGGTGAGTGTACAGACGATTTTCCTAGAAATTAACCCTTTACCTCGGTCCGTAATTACCTCTCTTTTGAGAAGCACAGAGAAGAGACGATTCAAAGCACTGAGGTTTATGGTCGGAGGGTTTTGGAAAATGAATTACTGCCCCCGTCCCCTGGGCCCGGGGTGTGTGCCTCTGACCTGAGCAGTCCCCCACCAGGCCCAGAGGAGGACCAGAAACTGCAGCTTGAGGGACCGTCTCGTCTCAGGCGCTTGATGTCAGACACCGCTTGCTTAACACATAACCAGGTACAGACGCTTTGCTCTAAGGCCCCTCAGTGGATGCTGGTCACCAGAAATCATTCTTAGTGACCTAAACCCCTCCTGTCTGTCCAGGGAGCACAAACGCCGAGGAAGGAAGGGGTGTTTCTGTGCCCCATCCCCCGCTCCATTCTCAGGGATGCATTCTCCAAGTGGGGGAGACCCCGCTCTGGTTAGGGGCGCATAGCTGCCCCGTCCCCCGCTTTAGCCTACACTGACCCACACTCACTGAAACACCAGAACCAGTGTTTTTAATCCTAGATGGCCTTTATGTGACCGCACTCGACTGTGGTTCTGAGAAATAGTCTCTTTTAGTATTTGACTTTCCAGTGTTTTCTAACTTGTCCCTCAGGCTGGATTTTAAGCTTCCTGAGGATGGAGGCTTGCTTTAAGCTTCTCTGTCTTCCTGGGGCCAGGCTGTACGCAGCAGCCGATGAGGTGCTCGCTAACTGTTAGTTTTCTGGCTTTTTCTGTCACCACCGTGTATCCCTAAAGGACACCCTTCCTGATACCCTTGATCTTCATAGGCAAATTCTACCGTGTTTTTTCCTGAACAGTTTTCACCACGTCCTTCTCAGGGGAACAAGGTAGGAAGAAGGTGACAATGGGCTTTGTGGGTGTGCCAGGAGCCCCTGGAAAGAAGAGACTCCTCCCTTTACTCGGAAATATTATTACCTCACTAGGGAGGGGGACCCATTCTCCACTTGCGATTGAGAGAAAGGCTCCAGCAGCCACCTAAGTTCCTTCAGGCTTGTCTCCCCAGAGGAAACAAGCTTCTTGGTGGCAGAAACCTGTCTGCAGCAGTGGCCGGTGCTGGGCTTAATGAGTGAGCACGTTCCGATTGAGCACCCCACGCTCAGGCACGGCTCTAGGAGGGTTCGGAGCAGCCGAAGGTCAGGCAGGAGTGGGGACCGGGCACATGGAGTGAGCAGGGCCCTCTGCCTCTGTCTGCACTGGGGACCAGGGAGGACTAGCAGCTTCGCACAGGTGTGCCAAGTGGCGGTGCTTGCAGGACACTTAGATGTGACACAGAAAAGGAAGGCCTTCTCTACCTCGCTTCCCTTCATTTACTTTCAACAACAGGAAAAATGGCATTCACTGCTCTGGGAAATAACCAGTGTAGTTGTGTGAGTGTGTGTGCGTGTGTGTACACATATATATGTAAGTATGTATATATACGAGTACGTGTATTTGTGTGTGTGAATGTGAATATGTGACTGTGTACATGTGTGTATTTGAGTGTGTGTACATGTGAATGTGCATTTATGTACACACATGTGCAGGTACGCGTGTGTGAGGGTGTGGGTGTGTGTGCGTGCATGTGTGTGTAAGCACACACGTGCGTTCTGGAGGAGCAGCTGTCCTTTTATCCCAGAGCGAGAGCAGACAGTGGCCGGGAGCCCCCGACCTCCCCTGCTGGCTACCTGCAGGAGACAAATGAAAATGCAGCCGTGGTCCCCACCTTGTCGGCGCTCAGCTCTTCTTTGCTGAGCTCGTATCAAAATCGCTTCTTTTTTTTCAGTGGTGCGAGATCTGAGTTTCAGGATTAAGTGTGAAGCCCATTTCTCTCTGACATGCTGCAGAGTTAGCTGGCCCCAGCCCGTGTGGTGGTCAGATAGAGGCCTGAGCGTGGAGGCCACAGGGGGGAATGATTTTGTCCTCCAGGGTCCCGTGCGGCTGCCTGTGACACCTGCCACCACCCCGTAGAATTTCTCAGAAGGTGAAAGGCAGGTATTTCAGGAGGCCTTTGAGCCAGTCTCCCTGGAACTTCATACTAGAACACAATTTCTACCCAGAGAAGGAGGAGCCAGGAAAAAACAGCAGATGGAGGCAGGAGGTGACTGCCTTTAGCACAGGAAGAATCAGGGAGATTTTCAGAAAATCAAACCAGCAATCTGGAAAGTGAGCTCGGAATGAAATGGTGCGTCATGCATGGTGACGGGTCCTGGAGACAGCGCCTCCCGAATTCCTGCTTCCAGGATCTGTCAGCTCCCGTCTGGAATCCCCTCCGTGTCAGTGTCCCCATTGAGGGTGTTGTCTGTGCTGTCACATGCACGGTGGACACATGGAGAGTCCTTGAGGGAACCCTCCGCTCAGGACCCAGGTGCTTCCAGGAGAAAGCCAGAGGAAGCGCTGCTCTGCTGAGGCCCACGCTTCTCCACCACCTGCCACCTGTATGTCCTCCTCACTGCCAAGACTGTGCGTGACGGCACCATGTCACACATGCTGTTTCCACTGGGCTCCACAGAGCAGCACGCTGTCCAAGACAAAGCCGACCGGATACTTCACAGCTGGGTGAGTAGCTCCTCCAGGCAAAATCCGTGGGCTCAGGCCACTCATGTCCAGGGGCCAGGAGCCATCACCCTCGTATGGAAATGCGACTTTGTGTGTGACGCAACATGCAGAGGAAGACAGGACAGGCTCCCGGGCCACACTTCCCAGGGGGTCACCGCACAGCAGCACCAGCAGGCACAGCCTGCCTAGGAGGGGCCAGCGCCCTCCTGCTGAGAAGCCCCAGCTCTGTGCCCTGCCTGGCCCCCCGGCCCCACAGGTCAGGAAATCAGGAAACGGGAAAGGTCCTGTCTGTGAGTGGAAGCCAAGCCCACGTTTTGTTCAAGGATTTCAGGGATGCAGCCATGACTGTGGGCTGATCTAAGAACGTCGCTGCTTCTGTCAGCCAACGCACACGTATCTGCAAACCAGCCTGCAAGCGACCACTTAACGCCCGTCGGGTCGTCTGGGTCAACAGTGAGAAAGAGGCTCCACACAGGAAATCACTTCCGATGGGGTGTGAAGATGACGTTTTAGTCCGAGCTGGAAGGACCTCTTTCAGCCTGTGCTCAGCAGAGGAAGCAGAGGGGCACCCTCTGAGCGCCGCGTCCCACTCACCACCCGCACTTCTCCTCGTGTCTTGCCAGGTGCTAAATGGTGTGTCTGCTCCGGGCAGAATTTGTTCCCCAGCCCTGTTAGCGCCTCCTTTTCATTCAAGCCACATCTGGGACCCACCCACTGCACGCGGCAGTCTGCGACAAGAGCATACCATCTGCACGGTCCAGGAATACACGTAAATACCCAAAATAGACTTTCCATGGCTTGCAGTGTCATGGGTGCTGTGGAAAACGCCATGCACTCTCAGCCGGGTTCTCCTTTAAATAAAGCGTCTGGTACAGCATCCTCGTTTTCTCACCTGGAGAAAACTGCCAACTTCTCCAAAGGCCAAAGGTCAAACTTCAAATACTTCATGGTACATTTGGTCTGAAATCACCTTGATGAGATTAGTTGGTGTTCTTATCCTTATAAAGAAAGTAGTGTTGCACTACTCCACATAGAAGACCGAGATACAGAGAGGGGACCTTGTTCCATCTGTTTACCGCCTTCTCTGTCGGAGTTTGTGTGTTTATGTCCTGAGCTGCACTGTATCCTTGGAGCGCCCTTCCAGCATCAGGTCACCAAACGGCCTACCTGAAACAAATAGTCTCCTTTGAAATAATATTGTCCTGGTCCTTGAAAGACAGTGGGGAGCAGTGACCTGCAAGTCCATTTGCAGAATCTAACAAGAGTGAGCAGAGCAGAAGCACTAAAAAGGAACTCACCAAACAAAGAACTGTGAGCCTCACATAACCCAGACTCCCACTAAAAAGGGAAACATCAACCACATGGAGTGCCCCTGACACACACGCCTGTGACAGAGGATTCGAGAGAGCAGCAAGGAAGCCTTTGGAAAGGGAACATCAGAACGCAGAACTCAGCTCCCCACTGCAACAAATCCCCACAAAGAGCTGACCAGGCACAACTTACAAATCATGAGTGCACAGCCCTTGGGTCGTGATGTAAGAGGACAAGTCGGATATGGTTCAGTAGATAGCAGCCAGTATAGAGAATCAGCAATAGCACTCTTGGAGGAAATAGGCCGCAATAGAACCTCCCCACTCAAGGATGAATGATACGTGGGAACAATCCAGCCAGGGATCTATAAAATGTCCTATTATCGGAAAAAGGGAGACAGAGAAGGAGGGGGTAAGAGAGAGGGAAGGAGGACGGGGTGCGGGAGGGGATAACAAATTCCCATTAACAAAATGTGAAATATGGGAATACAAATCAGTCCAAAACCAGAAGTTATTCTAAAATTAAACAGACATGTGGGCACAAGAAACAGTCTCTATAAAGAAAAAAAATCAACCAGCTTCGGACTTATACTCAGTAATAACAGACGCCCAAAGACAAAGAGGCAATGTGCACAGAGAAATGAGGAAATGACAAGGTGCCCTAATTACATACGTGGCCTGGATGTCATTCACATGTGAAAACAACAGAGTGATTTTATCAGACATGAAACATTGTGCATTATAGCATCCGCGAAACCGTCCTTGAAAATCATAGTGGAGTCCAATGAATCCTGAATGGAAACAAAGAAGTTGCACTTCTCTCTTCCTCTTTTCTTTTTCTCCCTTCTCTTTTATTTTCTTTAAAAATATTTATTCATTCCCTTTCTTCCTTTCCTTTTTTCTTCTTGAGACAGCCAGGGACAGACGGGAGGGCCTGCCGAGCCAGAACCAAGAAGGAGCTCAGCTGACGAGAAGGTGCTAAGACTTAGCAGATTTTTCTGTAACAGCAGAGAACCTAAAGGGAATTCCATTTTAGGAGAAGTGACAGATTGCTACCAAAATCTATTCCTCCTTTAGCCACAGGAACAGAGCTGGGGTGACCTGCATTCCGCACGCAGGTTGCTGTGGGGAAGACATGTGACTCAATTCTCACCAGTGAAACACATACAGCGTGGTGGGTGAGACGTCCCCTCATGTCCCTGAGAGCAAATTCCGGTCCTCTCAACATATGTTCTCCCCTTCCCACTGGAAGGCACGTGTTCAAGGTGGCAGTCCATAATCCTGGTTCCTACAGGAGTGGAGTTACCTGTGATTCTGGAACGCTCACCTAGGACTGCTGATTGAGGTGCACATATGTTTGTTGTGTTGTTCTTTAAGCCCTAACAGTGTTGGATGCTTGGGTTACAGCAATTTATCCTCTTACCTCATAGAGAGAGAAAAACTAATACCATGAACCACACATGACCTTTCCCTTAATCCAAGCAAAATGCAACAGAGACTTAACATGTCACAGGGTGGGCCAGGAATCCTCAAAAACACCTATTTCTAACCATGTGTCTCCAACCCCACACTTACATTTGTCCCTGAGCAGACTTTCTTCTTCCATCCTCTTCTAGACGCCGCTTCTTGGCAGACCCAGCCCCACCCAGAAGAGCTGGCCAATTCTTATGACTCCTGTTTCCACATGTGAGCATAGCACCTGCGACAACACTCGTGTTCCAGGGTGACAAAGAGCCAAGTACACTGTCTAAAATGTCTAGAAGTTGCGAGTGTAACAAGGAACCTAAAAACCCAATGGATGTATTAAATAACAGATCAGATAAAACTGAATTAGTGCTCTGGAAGATAGATTTGAGAAAACTATCAAGAATGTACACAGAGTTAAAGAGAGAAAAAAAGGAAAGGCTAAGAGACATAGAAGAGAGAACCAAGGGGTCCAATACATGTACACTGCTCATTCCAAAAGCAGTTGGGAGAAAAATGGAGGAGAGGGAATTAATTAAGTTAATGGCTGAGAATGGTCCAAAATTAAAGAAAGCTGTGTGTATTCAGATTGAAGAAACCTATCAAGTACCAAGCCACACAAATGAAAATGGAGTAACACCTAGACACATCCAGGAAAAACTCATGCCCCCTGTGTGTCTCCTTTACACCCACACGACTACCACACTCACACTTCTGACACCAGATGTGTGGGGCTTCCCCCACCAAGCAGTTCTGCACCACCAGCTGGCTGTCCTACAATTTAACTAAATCCTGACACTATCTACCTGGAGAGAGCGTCAGACCCCATGGCTAAGGGCTCAGTTCCACAAGACTGCCCCTCCCTCTCAAAAAACACACACAGTATGAAACTAGACCAATAACGAGTAGCATAGGTCTAGGGAGTGAAATGCTCAAGTGTCCCCCATCTGTATTCTTCGGGGGAGGGTATGGATGTGGGTCATTTTAGGTCTTGTTAAGTGGAACAAGCTTGCTAAAATGTTTAGAGTAAACACTCAAAAAATAAATACAGAATGTCTAACTTCTAACCTATGGAAGAAAAGGGGGAACAAAGAAAACTTGATTATTTCAATGAAAGACAGAAAACTTAATCTAAAAAAGGCAAGGAAAATTACGGCAAATAGAAATACCAATGGAGATGGCAGCAGTAGGTTCAAATATATAAGCAACACCATAAACACACAGAGTCAACGCACCTGTGAGATGAGACAGCAGAGTCTAAATCCGGTTTTCAAACTGTCACAGAGGAATCACAGCAATGATTCCTTCTGGATTTCGCCACACACCCACTGGTGGCAGGTCCAATTTGAAACCCAGGTGCCCCATAGTTGCTCATTCAGACTGCCCAAAGGCCACACTTCAAGAAACTGCCAAAAACATGAAAGAGAAATAGTCTCTGTCCTTCAATTTGCAAGGTCCTTCAATTTCCATTTGTCACAATGGAATTCGTGTTTCATATAGTTACACAGAACAGTGTTCCTGAGATCACTGTCCTCTCCCCTCAGGAGCTGTGCCTGCTTCAGCCTCACGGGGACAGAAGCCAGGTCCCACAGGCTCCTGCCCTAGACCCAGTGGACAAAGCCTTTCACTTCTCAGGAAGCCCCCACTGAACTCTGCCACCCCTCCTGATCTCTGACGGGCTTGGACAGGACACACCACTCCTGCCACGTGTCCAAAGAAATGGTCGCCAAAGTTCACGAAGACTTATGTACAAGAATGCTCACCACAGCACCTTTTATAACAAAACTGGGAAATGCCCAATGTCCATCCACAAGGGTCTGGGTAGTAAATGTGGTGGGGCCCTCTCAGGCAGCCAGGAGAAAGAGTGGAGCAGATCAGTAGTCACTGAAATGCGAGGACAGCTGAGTTGTGTCATTAAGAAAAGGTGACAGAGTCATATGCATAACATAAGCCCATTTTTATGAGAACTAATTCTTGCTCTCTGTTCCAGTTTAGGCCCAGAAACAAAACCACAGGAAGGGTGTTTGCCTGGGGCTGTTTGTGGTTCTTTGAATGGAATGTAGGCAGGGCGTGGATATTAGGGGGTTTTGTTTTCCAATCTTTTCCCACTTGTCCATTGTTTTATTTTTTTCACGAGAGACTGCATGTATTGTACAGATGGGGGAAAGAACAATAAGAAGAGGTGTCTCCTTTAATGTAAAGTTAGCTTTCTGTGAGTTCTTAAATTGCTATGGTTTGTAGTAAGAAAGGAGGTACCCTGACACCGTAGGCCTCTGCAGGTCTGTTTATCTGCCCAGAATCACCAGGATTCCTGCTGCTGTTACACAATAACAGAGCCAAGTTCTCCTCCTTTTTCTGTTCCTTCTGTCCTGGGGAGGAGGGAGTGTGGCTGTAAAAAGGGTGCTTTTTGTGTTGGGAAAGGGCTGGTTTTGAAAAGACCCTACAGAGTATTTTTATTCATTTACTACAACTCAGAAGTCCAAAGCTAATGTCACTTACTGTTGTAGTTACATACACGTTACTTTCACTGTGATAGAGAAAACAAATGAGATCATTTAAACGGCTTCTTCACAACCTTCACGATTCTCACCGGACGTCTAAGTACAGATGTTTGTGCAATGAATAAGCGACAGGAGGACAGTCAGCATTTCTATCAAATCGGCCTCAGGGGCTGGTGACCCTGGTGACCCTGACACTCGCTGAGGCCATGTCACCGGGTAGCCCCGGTCCCAATGCTGCCAGCTGTCCTTCGGGAATAACGTGTGGGGCCTGGCGAGCGTCTGTTCTGAGCAGCAGCCTGAGTGTGAAGGCCTTACTGCTGCCACGCAGGTCCTCCATCACTGTCGTCTTCTTATTTTTTTAGGATTTTCAACACAGCCATTAGTTTCCAGCGGTCCAGGCAATGGCACCCAGGAGCCTGCGATGCCGCAGGCCTTCCTGAGGGGTTTCCTCACGCAGGCCCTCCCTGACTCTGCCCTGTCGCAGGGAACTGCAACAGGGACAGTCATTATAGGGGACGAGGGCACTTACAATGTCTCCACGCCTACTGCACTACCAGACGAGAATGGCCATGTCCCCTCTTTTCCAGATGACGAAGTTGAGACAGTGCGCGTACAAGGCTCCCAAGGACACGTGGCCAGTGCTTCCCCGGGGACGGGGGTGGACCGTGGACCCAGCCGTCCGTTCCTGGTGATTGCTGCTTCACCCTCAGTGCCCTTGTGTCTGGAGGAGGATTTGTTCAAACACACCTGAATTGTGGGACAGTCACCAACGCCCCAATCGGATCCTCTCAGGACTGCGATGGAACACAGGCCTAGACACGCCGGACAGTGGCAAGAGACAAAGAGGAAGTAGTGGACACGGCGTGGGAGAAAGGAGAGGAAGCGAGAGCGGGACGTAGGGGCACAGGCCACCGTCTCGGGTGCCCACAGGGACTGTGCTCGGGAAACGGCAGGGGCAGGCTCGGTGGTGTGGAGGCCGCCTGCCTAGCGTCCTGTCTCCAGCTACAGAAGCGCCCAGTAGCTGAGGTGGCCCACTACCCAGGTCCTGGACATCAGCAGGCAGGAGAGAACTCACCTGTGTGCTGGTGTCCAGCAGGGCGTCCGGCGGGGTCTCTGCTCCCGCTCCCCACACAAGAACACAGGACACGGTGAGGCCAAAAAGGAACACCACGGAGCCATGGGTAGGGGAGTCATATCACTATATTCTCACCGGCGGCATCCGCCTCTCTGCAATCTGCTCTTGCTAGGCCCCATTCTCTCTGCTAGCGTAGCCACAGCAGTTATATTAGTGGCCAATGGCTTACGGGTTACAGCTGACGGCCAACTAGCCACAGCTGATGGCCATCTGATCACAGTTGATGGTCATTTACTACCTGAGCCAGCACCTTTCTATGTGAGGCCGAGAGCCTGGAAACTGCTTTCTGGGGTTCTGTCCCCACAGCTGGGAACCTGATGGCACCCGGCTGCATTGTTACGGCCATGAGGAGGCCCAGGGTGTGGGGTCAGGGCTGCCCTTCCCCAGCAGGCCTGCCCCTCTGCTCTGGGGTCCAGGCACACAGAGGGCCGCTGGTGGATCCACGTGGATCCTACTTTGCAGAACTCACGCTTTTACAAGCGACCCCAGGTCCAGAGGTGGGGAGACTGCAGGAGGCCCCAACTCCAACTTCACCGAAGCTGTGGGGTTACGAGGCAGGTCCCCTGTTAATGGCACTGAGACTTCTGTCTCCGTTTGGTGTCCTCTTTAGAGCACAGAGAGGAGAGGCTGAGCAATCTGTCCCCAGCTCCACCCAGGGCCGCTTCTCCCTGTGCACAGAACCAGAGTCTGTTCCGGCTGACCGCCCCCACACATCATCCCACCCCTGGGCTTTGTTTCCCAGCAGCAGGGGACACACCTGGTCAGCCCGCCGGCCTGGCTGGGCCTCCAGCCTTGTGAATGACAAACACCCAAAGGCTTTGGTAAACATGCACTCTGGGCTCAAGGCAGGTGCTAGCTGCCGTGGGGACAGCCACCACAGTAAAGGCAGGCCTTCCACCTCCTGGGTGGCTGCAGCAGGGTGCTCTCTCTGTCTCGCTCTCCCCTTCCCTTCCTCCCTCCCTCCCCGCCCCCTCTGCAGTGGGTGTGAAGGGAGACACTGTTCACAGCGTCTGGTACCAGGAGAACCAGCCTTAGGAGCAGGGCTGTGGTGACCTTGGAAACGCTCTGATTCATCCATCCACAGTCCACGCCTGCCACACTTCCCGTTTCCTGGTGTGTGAGCTAGTGCATTTCCCTTTTTCTTTCAAAACCAGTTTGAGTCAGAGTTTCTGTTTCTTGTAGCTGAAAGCACCACCTATTTCCTTTATGGGTAAAATCCATTTATCCACAGTCCTAGAACCATAAAATCAAGGATGCTATGAGACAGGAATCCAGCGCCGACCTTCCCCTGACCTTCCCCCCGGAGGAAACCCCGGGGCGAGGGGCTCCCATTCCCCAGGGCTGGCCAGCCCTGGATAGAAATCCAGCGGCATCTGCTTAAACCCCAGTGCTTTGTTTGTAAATGTCTTTCTTAAGAACATTAGAACACTGCATGTTACTTCTTAGGCCTATTAAAATATTCAGTCTGACTTTGTCTCCGTGGGTATTGAGGTTAGGATGTGTGAATAGCAATCCAGACACGTCTTACCCGAAGTGGGGCATGGTAACAGTCAAATAGTATTAGCACTTAGCAGAAGGAAAATTACAGGCAAAAAAATACAAATGCAGACTCTCGTGGATTCCTGCCACACAGCCTTACATGTTGGGATGTGATGGAACAGCAATGAAGAGTCTTCAGGAGGAGAAAACAACATCCTCAGACCCCAACGCCAGTCAAATTTGGATATCTGTGTAAAGACGGGCTTGTATATTTAAATGATATTCTTGTCTTTTGATCCAAAAAGGGCATTTAGTTAAAAGCAACAGGACTCATGTCAGCTCCACAAGAACTTACAAAGTATACGCTTTCCTGGAAAAACTTAACTTGAAAACACCCAACCGAGATAAAAAGCAAAAAGTAGCTCAAGAATGTGAAACTCACACCATGGACACACTGGCCAGGACCACCGAGTCAGTTAAAATCAAATAAAAAACTTCTAAATCTACCCAGTTCCAAGAAAAATACAGTATTAAAATGTGACCAATAATCCAATCAGGAACAGAAACCCAGATTAAATGAAAAAAGCCAAGAAGCTGAGGGTGGCGGTATGTAGGGCAGGGAGGAGAATAAATGGCCCTCCAGTCTTTCTCTCTCTCTCTCTCTCTCTCTCTCTCTCTCACACACACACACAGAAACACACACACACACGAACACACATGTATATTAACATACATGTACACACACACAGAACTCACTTTACCGTTTCAAAAATATAAGTTAAATTAGTTTGAAAAACTTAAATATACTTACTAGTATAATTTAAAATAGGATATGTGATCTTCCAAAACACAAAAAACAATAATACCAAGTTAGGAAATATGTTTTATTCATGCTGTACACATCTCAGACTTTAGTATTTTCCTCATAATTTTAGCCATATTTTCTTACCACATATAGCATCAGTATCTTGTTTTTCCACAAACTGGCTTGCTTTTTCACTTAAAAACATAATACAGACTCTTTCTTAAGCAAAATTAACTGCCAACTCATGGGTCTGCAGGAGTTTTTCTTCCTAATAAACATTAAAATAAATAACTACAAAGACAAAAGTATTCATACATGTACTATCTTGAAGTTACTTCCTAACATTCTAACGATATCTATCCCACTCTTAGAAATATTTACCCAGTACTTAATAAATAAAAGCTGATAAGTTTATTTTCTTTTCACTCATCATAAGTCAAAAATAATATAGATGGTTTTAGCAACATATGGCTTTTGAAATGTGAGGTCTTGGAAGCAGAAGCCCCGGTCCTCCCCAGGGATCATACACCAAACGTGTGCTCAGAAACGTGACAGCACTCAGATGCATGCAGAAACCCTGGAATCTCACTGAGATTTTTCTGTTGCCTGCTATGTCCCAGGTGTGTCCATGGTCATGGGGCCACCCCACAGCATATATGGCATCATGGGATCTGCCCTTCAGCATGTATGTGGTAGTGGGATCCACCCTACAGCTTATATGTGGTAATGGGACCCACTCTTCAAGGTGTATATGGTCATGGGATCCACCCCACAGAGTATATGTGGTCATGGGATCCACCCCACGGGGTGTATGTGGTCATGGGATCCACCGCACGGGGTGTATGTGGTCATGGGATCCACCGCACGGGGTGTATGTGGTCATGGGATCCACCCCACGGGGTGTATGTGGTCATGGGATCCACCGCACGGGGTGTATGTGGTCATGGGATCCACCCCACGGGGTGTATGTGGTCATGGGATCCACCCCACGGGGTGTATGTGGTCATGGGATCCACCCCACGGGGTGTATGTGGTCATGGGACCCACCCCACAGCGTGTATGTGGTCATGGGACCCACCGCACAGGGTGTATGTGGTCATGGGACCCACCGCACAGCGTGTATGTGGTGATGGGACCCACCCCACAGGGTGTATGTGGTCATGGGACCCACCCCACAGCGTGTATGTGGTCATGGGATCCACCCCACAGGGTGTATGTGGTCATGGGATCCACCCCACAGAGTATAAGTGGTCATGGGATCCACCCCACAGAGTATAAGTGGTCATGGGATCCACCCCACAGGGTGTATGTGGTCATGGAACCCACCACACAGCATGTATGTGGTCATGGGATCCACCCCACAGGGTGTATGTGGTCATGGGACCACCCCACAGGGTGTATGTGGTCATGGAACCCACCGCACAGCATGTATGTGGTGATGGGACCACCCCACAGGGTGTATGTGGTCATGGGACCCACCCCACAGCGTGTATGTGGTCATGGGACCACCCCACAGGGTGTATGTGGTCATGGGACCCACCCCACAGCGTGTATGTGGTCATGGGACCCACCGCACAGGGTGTATGTGGTCATGGGACCCACCGCACAGCGTGTATGTGGTGATGGGACCCACCGCACAGGGTGTATGTGGTCATGGGACCCACCCCACAGCGTGTATGTGGTCATGGGACCCACCCCACAGCGTGTATGTGGTCATGGGACCCACCCCACAGCGTGTATGTGGTCATGGGACCACCCCACAGCGTGTATGTGGTCATGGGACCCACCCCACAGCGTGTATGTGGTCATGGGACCCACCGCACAGGGTGTATGTGGTCATGGGACCCACCGCACAGCGTGTATGTGGTGATGGGACCCACCCCACAGGGTGTATGTGGTCATGGGACCCACCCCACAGCGTGTATGTGGTCATGGGATCCACCCCACAGGGTGTATGTGGTCATGGGATCCACCCCACAGAGTATAAGTGGTCATGGGATCCACCCCACAGAGTATAAGTGGTCATGGGATCCACCCCACAGGGTGTATGTGGTCATGGAACCCACCGCACAGCATGTATGTGGTCATGGGATCCACCCCACAGGGTGTATGTGGTCATGGGACCCACCGCACAGGGTGTATGTGGTCATGGGACCCACCCCACAGCGTGTATGTGGTGATGGGACCCACCCCACAGGGTGTATGTGGTCATGGGACCCACCCCACAGCGTGTATGTGGTCATGGGATCCACCCCACAGAGTATAAGTGGTCATGGGATCCACCCCACAGAGTATAAGTGGTCATGGGATCCACCCCACAGGGTGTATGTGGTCATGGAACCCACCGCACAGCATGTATGTGGTCATGGGATCCACCCCACAGGGTGTATGTGGTCATGGGACCACCCCACAGGGTGTATGTGGTCATGGAACCACCCCACAGGGTGTATGTGGTCATGGGACCACCCCACAGGGTGTATGTGGTCATGGGACCCACCCCACAGCGTGTATGTGGTCATGGGACCACCCCACAGGGTGTATGTGGTCATGGGACCCACCCCACAGCGTGTATGTGGTCATGGGACCACCCCACAGGGTGTATGTGGTCATGGGACCCACCGCACAGCATGTATGTGGTCATGGGACCCACCGCACAGCGTGTATGTGGTCATGGGATCCACCCCACAGCGTGTATGTGGTCATGGGATCCACCCCACAGGGTGTATGTGGTCATGGAACCCACCGCACAGCATGTATGTGGTCATGGGATCCACCCCACAGGGTGTATGTGGTCATGGAACCCACCGCACAGCGTGTATGTGGTCATGGGATCCACCCCACAGCGTGTATGTGGTCATGGGATCCACCCCACAGGGTGTATGTGGTCATGGAACCCACCGCACAGCATGTATGTGGTCATGGGATCCACCCACAGCATGTCCATGATCAGTGACTGAGGAATGTGGGTATCCCCTGGGCAGGACACCAGGACATTGGTGTGGACAATAGATCCCAGCTCACTGGAGGCCTGGGCCCAGCTGGCACTGACCCCGGCTGGGACATGCTTGGCAAGTGGAGCTGACACTGCAGTCCCCATCCTCACACTCCACTGTGACCCCTGTTGGTACGTCTGGAGTGACTTTCAGGAGCCTGTGACCCCCTGACAACCCACTCACCCTGCCAGAAGAGTGTAGTCTCAGCGAGTGGTTAGCAGGGAGAGAGGATGTGCGCGTGTGCGTGTGAGAGAGGGTGTGACCGCGGGCATGTGTGTGTGAGTGTGCATGAGCATACGTGACTGTGAGAGAGTGTGAGTGTGTGTGTGAGGGCTCGGCATGTACCTCACACTGCCGGTGGCTGCCCATCCTGCCTGGGTGCCTCCTTCTCGGGAAGTTGTGCTCAGATGCCTGTCTCTCACACTCCCACACACCCAGGGGAAGCCGACCCATGACAGGCCATCCCAGCCCCATCTCGGATGCGGCTTCAGGGGCCTTGGGTCCACTCAGGCCCAAGAAATCCGAGGCGCAGAGGGTCTCTGAAAGGGTCCACCTGTCTTCCTCTGGACATCATCAGGAGCTGCTGTGGTCACCTTGAGACCACCTTTGGCTGAGGGACAACATGCTGGCCCTGAGAGAGTCCAGGAGACAGCAGCCCACCCACCCTGAATGAAGCACCTGACCACTGCAGTCAGAGGGATTCTTGGTATGGTCACCAATGCATTGCACTGAGGGCTTCAAACACTCTACCTACTCTTAAAGGGTGACCTCAGAAAGCTTCCAGAAACTTCTTGAAGGCAAGAAAGCTCCTCCTCACCCTTCACTTTAGGATCAAATGTCATTGCCTCTTAGGGGTCTTCTCTGAACCCTGTCTGTTGTCGTATTTGTTCCCTTCCTTATTAGTAGGACCAGCTTCGGTCACCCCCCACCTGGAGGCCCTGCTCCTCCCTCCACACACCTGCCCACTTCCTCCCACACCTCACATGGCAGATCAACCATCAGCTCTCTGGGAGGCTCTTGATCTCAGCTCCCTCCCCACTGGACTGCTCACCCATTTTGCGGTGCTCATCTCACCCCAAGGCATAGTAGTTGGTACACAATAAATATTCACTATATAAAGACACAAATGGGTAAAAAAATGGATTTCATTTAAAAGTCTCTGTATGGTATCTTCAACATTCCATATTTTATTCAACTTTGAGCAAAATTTTAATTTTCTTTATTTTTTATGACGTTTACATAAAATGTATGTTAGAAAATAAAGAAGTCAGAGGAAGGGAAAGAAAAAAAAAGCCTAATAAGATAAAACCAGAGAGAAGAATAGCAAACAAGAGAAATCTAAGTCAGCTTCTACTCTGTTTCTGAATTCGGTCTAAAATTTAATTAAGAGCTTCTTAGTTGCCAAAGCAAAAAGGAACACCCAATTGGTTAGAAGAGTAATCATTAGTTATAAGATTTTTGCTCAATTTTTCTGATATACTTACAAAAAACTATCCAGAGCACGGAGGTGTCGACAATAGTTTTCTCTGCATTGTAGGCTTCGGGGGGATATTTTTCCACTTGTACATTTCTATACTTTCTAAATACTCTAAAATGAGCATGTCTGTCAGACAATATTGTTTCATGTTGAATATCTATTGCTGGAGTGATAACCACAAGAAACAACCACAAAATCTATAAGACAACTACCTGTTTTGCTCACGAGTCTGGGTGTTGTCTGGGCAGTTCTGGGACCTGGGCTCAGGGGACATACATGGTTGCTAGGTCTGCTAGGTAGCCTTGCTGAGCTCCGCTGAGGGAGCCCTACCCCTTGTCAGGACTGCGTGGCCAGCGTAGCTTGGATCCACAGGATCTCTCAGGCTCCAGCTGGCATTTTCCTGGGCTGGTGTAGGGTTCAGAGGGACGGTGCAAGTACACAAACCCACTTAGGCCTCGGCTCACAATGGCACCCTACATTCCATGGCCAAAGCAAGTTAGAAGCCACCTCAGGTCCCTGGGATGGGGAAGGAGGTCCCTCTTGACGAACGCAACTGCAGCCACATCGCAGAGAGCGTGGAGATGGCAGGGTGAGGACCTGGGGCCATGTTTGCTTTCAGTCTACATTTCTCAGCTCCCACTCCTGTTCCCGATAGCTCTCCACTACAGCCTAGAAACTCACAGATTTGCTGTCCCTGTCTCCATCGCAGCTAGGAGTGGGCACGTGGCCCAGCTCTGCCCAAGGATACCAAGGACAAGTACACTATAGGCAGGTGAGATTCTGGGAATTACTTTTCCTCCGAGAGAGAGGGAGGGAGCAAAGGAGGGGCGGAGGAAGGGAGGGAGGGAGAGAAAGACCAGGAGGTTCTGCCTGTTGGCTACAGCCACCTCCTGCATTCAGCCTTTATATCCAGGAGAAAAAAACGAAAGAATAAAGCATTTAAAAACAAAGTAAATGTCATAAATCTTTCTAAATTTTTGCAACATAATGCAGGAGGTGCTTGGCAGTTTAGAATTTCACTCCCAGCCAGTGTTCTACTATAATAAATTGAAGTATGTGTAACGCATTATCCTAATTATTCCATTTCTAAACATCTTAGAAAGTTACCGAATCTCGTACTAGTGTTTCGCACAGTTCCCCACTGATGGAGTTTTGTATAAATGGAAGGAGGAGCACAGGCTGTGACACTTCGGAGAGCAGAGGAAATCAGACAGGCAAAGGGAAGGAGGGTTTTGGGTTTTACTCTTCTCATTGGCTCCTAGGAATTATGACCGTCTGTCTTTCTGTCTCATCAACAACAAAAAAGAGCACAACGACTCTCTGGAACTAAAACTAATAGTGTACCTTAGGTCACTTTTATTTACAGGCAGAAAATGGCCAAGATGCACAGAGAAAGGGCGGCCGGTGTGGCTGACGAGGCATAATCCCAGAATCCTGGCACGGCCTGACTTCTTTCGTGACCACTCACTGAGATGGCGCCACCACGCTGGAGTCTGATGGCCTCGCGATGTCATTGCGACCATGTGAACACGGCTGTATTTCGAAGACTGCTCAGCCAGGCTCAGAGCCGTAGAGCGTCATGTTATGTGTTGTGACATTTTGCTAAATTATAACAAGATGCACCTGGCAGGAAGGAAAGACCTGAGCGCCGCAGGGAGGCCAAGGGACCCCCAGGTGTGCTCCTGGGGGAGGTGCCAGGCTGCCTGGTGTGCTCACTCACGTCCAGGAGGACCCCGTGGTAGCCTCCACCAAAGCAGATGATGGAGCTGTGTCCGGTCAGCCTCCTTCCACAGCACCGGTCCAGGAGAAGGATTGGCACTGGGCTGGCACCAGGGCCCCTGGACAGCACTGCGAGGCCCCCAGCAAATCAGCAAGAACATGGCAGGATTCTGCACCAAAACTTCCCAACTCAAAAATGAGCCAAAGCTGAAAGCATCCGGGTGCTCACCAAGGATGCAGGGTGGGGCAGAGTGGGCAGGGGTTCTCCTGCACCTTCCACCTCCCAGAGGACGTTAGCTGAAGGCTGTTGGAACAGCCCAGTGCCAGCCCCACTCCACCCCTCTCCCACCCCACTGGGCTGAGAGCCAGCGTGGGTCCCCATCTGCCACGCCAGCCAACGCCCCCCGAGGGCACAGGCTGAACTTCGTTCTGACGCTTCCTTCCTTGCAGGGTAATGAAGGCTGCTCTTCTTCCTGGGCATTTTTGGTGGCCAGCTCCAAGAAGAGATTAAGCAACAGAGCATTTGGCACCTCCCCAGGGGCCTGTGAATGGCCTATACTTTTCTTACTATCTGGGGGACAAAAGGGGTTGGGTGTCTATCTAACATACTATGAGAGCTCTTCCAAACCTCTCTAGGCCTGTCTTGACTTCTGTGTTGAGACTTAAGAAGGGAGAGACAGAGGGGGGCAAAAGGAAGAGAGGGTGAGGAAGACCTCGGGTGTCACAGAAGTTGAGTCATTTGGCCTAACAGCTAAAGCTCACAAGTGTTGGAACTGGGATTACAACTAGGTCGGTCTGACTCCAAAGAAAGTGATCTTTAAATCAGTGACAGGAGAAATAAGTAAGAGAATGGAGCTATGAGCATCCGTAACTCGGTTACTCTGAGCTCCAACCTAGAGAAATTGTGCAGACAGCCCAGGGCCTGGGAGGCCGTCCTCATGTTTTCATTCACTCCGTGTTCACGGAGCAGCACTCTGCCCTCAGTGAGAAGGGAGGTAACCAGCTGCTTTCTATGTTGCCGTCCTGGTTTTAAAAGCTTAGGAGCTAATTGAGAACATAAGCCAAGCATCCATAAAAAGCCCAGTAACATAAATGCCAGACAGATGACAAGTGCCCTCCAAGTGGTGCCAATCCAGCGACAATATCGGCTCATTAAAAACTGGGGCACCGGTCCTCACCAAGAGTCATTTTTGTGACATGAAAGTTTATTACCACGAAAGGTCTCATTTGTTTCATAGACTTAAGGACTTGCCTTACGGTGGGAGACTGGCTGCCCTGGCTGTGAGGGTGCAGACATGTGACCACAGACTCCAGGAGTAGAACTGAGCGTGGTGGGGACCCACAGATGGGGCCTCGTCCCATTCCCCTTTGTATTCCAAAGGGCAAGCATGGCCTCGGCACCCACAAGCTGCTTTATTTTAAGCAAATGCATCATCCCTGCAGGTGGTAATAAGCACGGCGGATCTGGGGGTGGTGAAACACGATGACACACGCAGGAGACTTACAACAATGAGTGGGCACGCACAACAGGACCATTCCTTTACATATTTGTTCTAAATAAAGGTTTTTTGTCTTGGGACAAACTGCTGAAATAGCCTAATAGGCTAGCTCAGAATTAATTACTCCTTTTTGATATGTGATGACCTCTATTTTCAAAAACGGTGTGTCCTTGGATTAAAGGGGGAAAGAAACTGCACCAGCCCACTGGTCACACTCCAACCTGGCCATCAAGGAGACACTCGCCCAGTGTTTAGGAAAGGCCACTCCCGGGGAACAGGTGGGTGGTGCCTGGGAGGGCCCCGTACTCCTGACGGGTTTGTTCCTGGTGCCAGGTCCTAGGCTGGTGTGGTGCCAGGCACAACGCTAAGTAAGGGCTTTCTGTCCACATGTGGACCCTTACCTCTCGCACCTGCTGTCACAGCTCGGTGAAGGCCTGGCGGGAGGTACTGGCGGAGATGGCAGAAATGGTCAGGGCGGTGTCACAATGCAGAGAAATGCTTCTTGCCTGAGCAAACCAGCCCCGCCTGGTGCTCTGGTCTCACCACGTGATGACTTAGGCTTTTGAATGTCCTTTCCTGTCCGCTGGCTCACCAAACTCATCTGAGAAAACCAAGTGCCATTTCCTCATTCCAGGGTCACGCCTATTTCTGCAGGCTCCGTCCAGAAAGGGTCGCTGGGATGCTTTTCATGAATAGTGAGTTAGAATCACTGGGAAGGAACAGCTCTTCCCTTCAGGGGGGCGATCACCCCACATCGCTGCACCTAAGCCCTTCTGAGGCTGCGCTTTGCTGGGACATTTGTCACCATTCAGGCCAGCTGGGGAAGACTGAAGAGGCTCTTTCTGTGCATTTCAAGAGCAGCTGTTGAAGAGACAGTCAAGTAACATCCCACCACTTAGAACTTGCGTAAAACCAAGGAAAGAAAGCAGAATGCTAGAAAGTCGGCTGTCAATTGAAATACGATAGGTTTCAGGGGACTTGCGTATTGTTCTGAACTTTTACAACGGTCAATATGATGGCATTATTATAGATGAGGAAACGTCCATACAACACAACCAAAATTAAGCAGAAATGTCAGGTTTCAATGTGCAGATTGAATAATGGACACCAAGTCTTGATAATTGAAGTTTTTCAATGAAAGGGGCAATACTAAATCTAACCATTAATTTTCAAAATTGAACTTTTCTAAACTCGAGACAATGGCAAGTGGTATGCTCCTCACCACCCAAGTGCAGTCTATTAATAGAAGTTTAGAGAAACGTGAGGAAGTGGAGAGTAACATGAGAAAACTAGCTGCACGGTTCAATTTTACTTTTGCAGTTGAAGACTCAGGCACAGAACACACGCCACCTGGGGAGCGGGCTGGTGAAAAGTTTGGGATTTGGGATGCAGGAGAGGGTGAAGGATTTGGGATTTGGGATGCAGGGCCTGTGAAGGCTTTGGGATTTGGGACACAGGGTGGGATACAGAACTCACCCTTCAGGTGAAACTTTCATTATGTTCAGGCACAAAGATGATTCTAAGAGAGCTGCCCACAGTGAGGGAGTGGTGAGGGAGGGAAGGGGGGGGAAGGGAGAGGGGAGAGAGGGAGGATGGAGGGAGGGAGGAGGGAAGGAGGGAGGGAGGCATAGGAACTCTTCAACTATTTCAGCTGTAAAGAAAAAAAAAGCAAGGAAGAGAGAAATTACACTCAAAATACAAAGGTTAAACCTACTCTTAAAACATACAAGAAATAGAAAAAGTTTTAGTAACAAATGGGTGGGTGAAGGATTTGGGATTTGGGACGCAGGGGTGGGGGAAGGGTTTGGGATTTGGGACACAGGGGTGGGGGAAGGGTTTGGGATTTGGGACGCAGGGGTGGGTGAAGGATTTGGGATTTGGGACGCAGGGGTGGGTGAAGGGTTTGGGATTTGGGACGCAGGGGTGGGTGAAGGGTTTGGGATTTGGGACGCAGGGGTGGGTGAAGGGTTTGGGATTTGGGACGCAGGGGTGGGTGAAGGATTTGGGATTTGGGACGCCGGGGTGGGTGAAGGATTTGGGATTTGGGGCGCAGAAGAGGGTGAAGGGTTTGGGGAGCGAGGCGAGTGAACAGTGTGGCTCTTCACTGCCCCTCAGACAAGTGACTCTGAGCCTTTTGCTCTGGCTGTTGTGGGGCCCCCGGACCAGATGTGGGTGGGGGATACTTCTCCCCTGGGGGTGGGTTGGGGGTGCAGTTGCTGAATACACTTTCTCCGTATTTCTTCTCTAACTCACTCTTCGTAAACCTTTCTATTTCTAGTTACTTTCCCAGCCTTGGTGACTCCACATTCCTGTTGCAGCTAAGAAGGAAGCTCCCTGTGCCAGGCGGCCCCCACAGGAGGCACTATTGTCCTGGCTGCAAGGGACAGAGGCCACCACTTAACTGGAAGACCAAGGATTCGAATCCAAGCCTTCTTTTCTCTAAACCCGTAGCTTATTTCCACTATAATGCGCTAACTGAATTTGTATGCATGTATCCATTCGGTGCATGTTTACTATCTAATATGCGTCAGGCCCAGCTGTGAACAAAACAGACTAAACCCCCTCCTTGGGGAGTTCACACTCTTGCAGAGACAGTGGAAGAGCATGACACAAACGGATGGTATGTGCATCGGTGACACAGTCTGTGAGCCTGGGAGACTCAGGGACAGGTGCAGTTTTAGGTGTTGCTTAGCCAGCTTTTACTTTTTCAGAGGAAATTATTCCTATGGAGCCGTAGATCAATGTACCTGCGGGAGGAGGTGAGTTCGCGGTGCAGGCTCCTGCACTGACCTGAGAGTTGCCATTTTAAATAAAGTGGCCTCACTGCCAAGTGACAGCTGAGCGAAGACTTGAAGGTGGGGGATAAATGGGGTGAAGCCTCCCAGCAAGGGACGAGCAGTGCAGGCCCCAGGTGGTGGAGCAGGTCAGTGTGCAGGGGAGGAGACAGGAGGGGCGCAGAGGAGGCCAGGCCAGAGAGGTGAGACCCCGGGGGCAGACACCGGCAAGGCCACTGGCTTTCATTCCAAAAGAACAAGAATGGGGAGCCATCGTCAGGATCCTCGGCTGCTTTGCTGAGAATAAACCTGGGGAGGCAGAGGGACAGCAGAAAGACTGCGAGCCAGACGCCTGTACAACACGCAGGCAGAAAACGGTGTCAGAATCAGGTGGGGGAGGTGAGAGCACTATCAGATCTGGGTCTGAATTTTGAAAGTGGAGCCAACAGAATCTCTGACAGAGAGACAGGCACCACGTGGGCTCCGGGGCTCCCACCTGGGCAGCTGCAGGGTGGGCCCCGGGCTGGGAGGCAGGAGACCCCGCTGGAGGGCCGGGTGGACCGGGAAGGACGCAGAGATGCCTGGGAGCTGTCCCAGGGGAGAAAAGACACGAGGACAGCAGTGGGACCATCAGCATCTAGAGGAAGTTAAATCACATCAGTGAGGGAGGAGGGAGAAGGGGGTGGAGGATCGGCTTGAGGCCAAGGGGCGTGCGTTGGGGGGTGAGGGGCTGGGGGAGACTGGCCCAGTGTGCAGGGCCTGTAAGTCCTGGAAGAGGAAGCAGGAATTGGCTGTTCTGGGAACTACCTTTACAATGCTAAATTATTTAAAATACACTGAGGGCCCTCCTCCAAATAAACGCCCCACAGAACCATCAACCTGCAAAACTTCATAAATAACCAATAAGTAAAAAGCAGTTTAAAAACGTAACAGTAACATCCCAAAAGGAAAGCCTATCATTTCATGCCATTATCCCTTAAAAGTGAACTCCTGGAGAAGTACAGACACTGACAAACGGCTCCTCTCCCTTAGAATCAAAATCTTGGGGGAAAAGATGCAATTCTGAAAATGTTTACTAAGAAACCTAAACGTGAGAAGGAACAATTAATGGACAATTTAGGGAAAGTGCATGAAAATTACCCCGGGCTCAAAGACCTAAGCCATGACCCATGCGGAGCTGCAGAGAGGAGCCTGAGAACCAGCTGGGAGGGGTGGGCAGAATGACGGTCCCCACCCAGGGTGGCATGTTCTGACCCACTCGGCCTGTCCCAGTGCAGGACAGGGGCCCAGAGCCAGACAAAGAGGAGAGGTG
Organism: Rhinolophus hipposideros; assembly: GCF_964194185.1. Lineage (NCBI taxonomy): Eukaryota > Metazoa > Chordata > Mammalia > Chiroptera > Rhinolophidae > Rhinolophus > Rhinolophus hipposideros. The sequence continues at coordinate 1,773,031 of NC_138049.1, read as the reverse complement.
GGAGTGGAAATGTCTAAGTGAGGCTCTGATTGACTGGGGGGGAATCCCAATTGAATCTGAGGGTTCCCCCAGGACAGGCTGTGATGTGAACTTGTTAGAATCTGCCACGATCGGACTCTGGACAAAACTGTAGGCAGACGAGAGCAGATTCCAGCTCCAGGCTCCACCTCTGCCCTTGGGGCAGGTAGGATACAGAACTCACCCTTCAGGTGAAACTTTCATTATGTTCAGGCACAGAGATGATTCTGAGAGAGTTGCCCACAGTGAGGGAGTGGTGAGGGAGGGAGAAAGGGGGGGAAGGGAGAGGGGAGAGAGGGAGGATGGAGGGAGGGAGGAGGGAAGGAGGGATGGAGGTATAGGAACTCTTCAACTATTTCAGCTGTAAAGAAAAATAAAAAAAGCAAGGAAGAGAGAAATTACACTCAAAATACAAAGCTTAAACTTACTCTTAAAACATACAAGAAATAGAAAAGGTTTCAGTAACAAATTATTTGAAATTCAACTAAAAATAAAGAGAATAAGAAACCACTGAGAAAAGAATTCAAAGACGAAATAGACACCAGAATAAAATGAAAACAGAAGTGGCAGAGATGTGGAAACAGATGGAGGTCAGTAATTCGTCTTTACAGAAGCAAAGCCCGTGTCTCTCTGAAGCCACAACGAAGCAGACATATAGCTGAAGCCTGGTCAGTGACACGGAAGAAAGGGCGCTGTTCAGGGACTGTCACACGAGAGCAAGGACAAAAGTAACCCCAAGATAGGGATGTTCAGAGGAAAATGGCAATTTCATACCGTTTAACCTAATTAGATGTGGAGATGAGTATGTACGCGTATATAGGAAAACGTTTTCCTTTAATAAAGAAAAGAAACAAGTCTGAAGATGAAAGGGCAACTTTTTCAAAAAAATTGGTTCACAACCATTGATCACTAAGCTTATCTGAGTGAAAATTGTGAATTTCAAGGATGAAATGCATTGTCCGAGTGTCCAGACACACAAAACGTGGATGTCTGTTCACTTGCAAAGGCCGGGCCTCAGACTCCTTACAGCAATCCTCAGGGCCAGGAAAAGTGCTGGTTCGCGTTACGGGCCTCAGGAAAGGCTCCCCAAGGATTGTACCACCTTCCCCGCTACCGTCTCTTTCTCAACCAGAATTCAGCCAACAGAGCGCCTGTGAGCCCTGTGGAAAAACAATACTTGCTATCAAAATGGAGACACACAGCAGTTGAATCAAGTGTTTTGAAACTGAAGAATGCTAAGGATGGAATACAAGGACACGGAATCTATTAGAATACAGAAAGGACTACAACTAAATGTGGTGATTATGAATACAGAAAGTATGAGACAGTCTGTAACAGTGTAACCAACACTTTTTTTGTGGGGAGGGAGGAAAGGTCGGTGGGAGAAATGCGTGTGCAAACACAGTAGGGGAAATCATAGCTTTTGAAAAAAGTTATAACATTAGAAAACACTTAAAATTTTTTAAATGAACGTCGATCTTAATCTAAAACTTTCCGTTTATTTATTTATTTATTTTAGGAACTAATATCACTTATGAAAAAACGTGTCTTATTCATTCCCTTTTCATTTTCAGTTTCATTTTGTTTGGTTAAACACAAACACTACGAAATGTAATAACTGGTGTATTCTAAAATCATGGCTCTCTTTTGTGTAAAATGATTTCTGCCTACTCTTCAGTTAGAATAGACATTTACGGAGCATGAACAGTAGTGATTCTGAGGAACGAGATTTGGGGTGAATTTGCTTTTCTGCACATACAGCACGCTCATCAACGCAAGTTATTCTGGAAAGAGAAGAGAGAATGTCTGTTCCGGTGTGGCTCCCGGCCTGGGCGATCACTGTGCTCATCCAGGATTTCCTCTGCTTCAAGTAGCAATTTGCCCATCATCATGTTGACCTGCTCCACCTTTTTTTAAACATAGAAACTTGTCATCTCCATCCAATTAAAATAATCTGAGAATATACCTCGTAGTCAAAACTGTCCTTCTGTTAAGCCAAAGATGGTCATTACACCAGCGGGACAGTCATCAGTCAAGAGGTGGCCTGGCTAAATGACAGTGTTGGACCAAAGCAAACAAAGCAAACCCAAAAAGGACTTTGGTAGAGAAGTTGTGATTTGCCCACAGCAGCTGGCCCGGGCGCTCCTCTCTGCCTTCACTGAGGTGACGGACATCGCCAATCCCCACCATGATGCTTGCACAGGAGGGCACGTCGTGGAGCAGGTGACACACACTCCCCCGAGTCCTGTGGAGCCCAGGCTCATGCAGGTCCTGTGCCTGGCACCGGGCACACCAGGGTGAATGAGACAATCTAGCGGGGAGAACGGCCAGCTGGTCCAGGTAAACAGGCAACAGTGTGGACACATAAAACACACCCATGGTTTCCTCATAATGGGCGGTCAGGGAAAAGGGTGGGCTAAAGACAAAGAGAGACTAAGGAGGGGAGAAGCTTTGTACCCCCACAGTCAGGAGCTCACTCCTGGCACTTAGTACTACGTATCCAATGTCCATTCTTTCTTCCTTTTAGTCACAACACTCCTAGAAGCTGGAAGCAGAAACGTACCTTCTGTGGAACCATTTCCCAGCTCCTGGCACTGGGGATGCCCATGAGTTTAAGTAGCTGTTGGGTGGGGCTGCCAGGAAAGTTGTCTAAAGGAGGCTAATTCAGCTACAGGGAATGTAGACGTGATGGCCACAGCCAACAGCCATTTTGTAACCCTGAGGACATTTGGAGTAGAAAGACAGAAAAGGCCTGGGTCCCTGGTAATGAGTGTAACAAGCCAACTCTAGACGGCTTACCTCCAGATTTCTTTTATGTAAAAGAAAAATAACCTTTATCTGGTTAAAGTCTGTCTCATAGGTGTTTTCCGCTACACGAATCAGAGGGAATCCTAAGTGACATAGCTTTAAAGACGCTATCAAAAAGTCAGCTGTTTTTAACATGAGTACCATTACTCCACTTCACGTTTATTTCCCTTTCCCTAAAAGCCTACAGCATTTGTGCTGTGCACTAAATAATTTACCCCTGAATTATACGTATATTTATCGGTTATTAACTAGCTGCATGATAGATGATCCCTGTCTTACGATGGGATCCTGAGCCCAATTCACAGACGTGCACACGACTCACACAAGCCTGCTGGGTGCTCCCTGGACTGACCAGTCACCACAGCGGTCCTCTCTTCTCTAATTTGCTGACTCCGCACCGCAGGCGGAAAGGAGTGTTTCCATTGTGTGTTGCTGCATAGCAGAGCACCCCAAAACCTGGGAACTGGAAACAATAAGGTCTCAGTCTTATTTTCTGTGGCTTGACTCCCCTGAGCTGGGGCCTGACCACGCTGAAAATTCAAGATGGCACCCTCACTTTCAGGAGGCTGACCTCACACACACACACACACCCCATGGGGGCACAGCACCTCCATTCTCTGCCTGTGACTGGGGGGCCTCCCCAGGGGAGTGTCCCAGGCCCGAGACAGCGGGAGCTGGGGACAGCTCCAGGCCTAGCCTCAGTCATGGAAGCGCGTTCTGCTGCCAAAGCAAGTCACAGATGTGTGCACTTCTCTCCCCGCGTGGAGGAAACGTCTGCTTTAGTAAAAGTCTGCTGACAAAAATGTAAGCAATAAAAATATTTTGTGGTCAAACGTAACAGTCTTTGACTTCTTTGTCCTTTGGGTTCTTGCTGAAGAAGGCCTTCCCCACCCCTGAAAACTGAGACACACTCTCATTTGATTTCATTCATTAGCTTTAGAATTCTCTTTATAACATGCAGTTCTCTATATGAAAACTGCTTTTATAAATACTGTGAATTGGGGTCTTTTCCCCTCAAATATAAATGCCTGCCCCAGCACCGTTTACTAAACCGTCCACAGTGCCCTCGCTGGTTTGAAATGGATCCAGACTCTGTGCTGTGCCCCATTAAAATGCTTCCTCCCGCCAGCGCCACACTGACTCGGACACTTCAGACTCAGGGTAGATGTCCCCTCTCCGCGCTCTTTCTTGCAACATACGTGCACCTTTGGTTTTACTGATCTTAACCTTTTATTCCACACAACCCCAGAATCTTTCATCATAGTAAGTGACTTGTAATTTGCATATTTTGTACGTAGAGCAATTTCTGTCAAGTATGTTCAAATCCGTGATCTTATTTGATTTTCCTCAAGCCATGCACTATTATAATCCTCATTCACACGAAGGGGAAGGCATACAGAGAAGCTGCGCAACTCATCTGTGGCCACACCGATAGGTCTAGTAAATGGCCGAGGAAGATGAAGCAGGACTTTGGGTGGGTCAGCCCCCGCCTCCCACACCGTCTGTTCCGGGGACTGCTGCTGAGCTCTGCTTGTGCAGTCACTCCAGTGAGACGCTCAGCAGCCTCCCATTTTCTCTGTCTTGGTAAAGTTCGCCTTACTGTATGTTCAGCTGTTCTCCAGGGAGGAGAGCCCCAGCACAGGCCCCAGGTCCTACCCCAGTCCTACTGCATTGCTGCCCAGGGACAGAACGAAAGTCTTGCCGGCTCAGTTTCCCCCAGAGCCTGTGCCGCTGAGGTGCTGGGGGGCGCTGAGCCCCACCGGGCAGGACTTGAGTTTGCCGTGCAGGTCACTGAGCCGTGCCCAGAGTTGCTGGACTATTTACAATCTGTCTGTCTCCACAGGAAATGCAGAGAGAAAGTCCAGGGTGATTGGCAGGGAAATTGAAGTCCCGCTTGCCAATTCTCCTCTCATCTGCAAACACATTAGGAAGAAGCCCGGAGGTCTGGGCCAGTTTCATGAATCCAGCCTCACACAGAGACCTTCATCTTAAAACAGAAACTGGAGGTTCCAGATTTCACAGCTGTTTGCTTGGCTAGAACTTACCCTGAGTTCAAAAGAAGAAAGGAAATCCTGGCTTCGAAAAGATGACTTCACAGGACAACAGCTTTTAATTGTGACACGAAAGCATCATTGACCTGATAATACCCAGAACCCAGATGTCATTTAACTGAAGGCTGACAGCAAGGCTGACCCGCCTAGGGCGGGTCCTTGTTAGGGGAGCTAAGAATGAGAAATTCTCTCCGTTCTTTCCTAAGTCCCTAGTGTTTTGATAATTTTGAAAAAAAAATAATAACTTCCAGAACATATTATTTAAATGGCAATTGACTATTAATCAATGTTGACACAGAGCTGTGACACGAGACACTGAGGCCCACAGACACTCAGAACCCCTGCCTGCCTGGCGGTTCTGGGTAGCAGGATGGGGGCGGGGCTGGGGCGGGACATGGGGACATGGGGACACAGAGGCAGGTCCTTCCTTCCTTTCCTTCCCTATGTCTTCCTCACTGTCCTTTTGCGAAGAAGACATCAACGAGAAAACATTCAAAAAAATGCTTCTCAGAACTAGGACAAGCGTTCATTTGTTAAGTAAATACCAAGCACTGCTGCCCATCAGTCAGGGAGCCTGACAGCTGGACACCCCGGGCTCGCTCGCGTTGGGGGCCTGGCTGGGGGCCTTCCTCTGAGTCCTGTCCTCGCTGGTAACTGAGCACGCAGCTCTGCAAAGGAGGTTTGGGACAGACGCCAGGCCTCCCCCAACCCTGAGCCAGCTCAGCGGCGTCTCTGCTTTTCCGTGTCTCCATCTGTACTGGACATGAGACGGCGAGTCCTGTACTGAGGTGCACCAGGTAGCTGTTCACACCTTGGGCCACCGGCTCACTTCCACACCTTTTCTCCAGCCAAGAGAAGGACTGGTGGGCCCAGAGCGCTATGTGTGTGTGATCCCAATCATCTGTCACTCAGCACTGCGATACCGGCAGGAGCCAGGAGCTCGTTACAGACGGGGACGGTGGGGGGAAGGGGCGAAGTTCAGGGCCGTGACATCATGAGTCCCATTAAGTAATGTGCGTGCGTTCACCTGCCCAGCCTCACCCCTTCTGAGAAGTCCCTTCCCGCTCCATGTTGACCTGTCATTCATGTGGCTTTGTGTCCCCACTACCCCCACTGTAGATGGGCAGGCAAGACCCAAGCCAGTCCCAGTGGGCAGAGTTTTCTCTTCTCTCTGCAGCCCCCCCTCAAGGAGCCAGAGAGCAGAGCCAGCGCAGAGGTGAGGCAGGCGGGGGACAGACCCAGTCCCAGGACACAAGTGTTTCCTTTTGGGGCTCACTGGAGTTGACGTCTGTGACATGCAGCCCTGTGTACAGCTGACAAGGAGCAGAACTGGGATTTGAGCCCGAGCTCCAAAGTCTAGGCTACGTCACGGAGCCTGGATCCCCGAGCTTTCCACATTCCCCGGAGACACTGGTTATTTTACCCCCACTGCACTTGGGCCCCGTTACCCACGTCTGTCCCTCCAACCACAGAGGGCCAGCCTCTCAGCCCGAGCAGCCTGTCGCGCAGGGGAACGTGGGGCTGCGTGCCCACAGACACACTCGTCTCCCTGCTCTGTGGGCTGGCTCTTCCCCAGCGTCCAGCTGTTCTCTCTGGCTGCTCCTTCTCAGTCGTCCCTTCTCGCAGAAGCTTCTCTGGCATCCCAGGCTGACCTTGTCCATGCCCTGTCCCCTCTCACTGCCCTCTTGCCCCCCTTTTCCACATGATTATCTGAATGGTAATGAAGCTCCCGCCCAGATCTCTGCATTGACCTCAAACCACATACACACTTGCTACCCGACCCATCCTCTCACGTGTCCTAAGTCACCTCAAATCCCACATGGTCACTCACGTCCTGGCCCTCCCCTCCCCAGTTAGCTCTGCTGCATGGAATGCCTCACTGGAAGCAGACCTCTGGGCTCACCTCTCCCCGTGTCTGACCCACTCCACAGTGAAGCGCTGCCGATTCGGCACCCTAATATAAACCAAAGTCATGCTCCTCTCTTTTCCCCACACCTACCTGTGTAGAGAACTCCACCATCTCTCACCTGTGCCGCCTGCGTCACCTGGGCCCCTATTATCACAGCCTCCCCTGACGTGGCTACGGCATGGGGAGCCCTGGCGTGGAAACAGTCGCCCTGTGGGGTGTTGGCTCCCAGGGCGTTTTTCCAGGCGGGAGCAGCACTGCCCTGACAACTGAGCTGGAAAGAGTCTGCGCGGAGGCCTCCCGGGCGCTGACCCAGATCCACCCAGGTCTGGCCTGCGTACTGGGAAGCAGGATGTTTCTAACAGGGAGTGTGACGAAGTATGGACCCCCGTTGGGCCGAGCTCGTGGCTCCCGCCCTTCTCAGTGTTTGGACAGTGTGGGTTTTCTGACCAAATATTTTATTTCACACAATGGCTTGAATTCATCCCTACGAGGCTGACATCCAACCTACTGCTTTCCGTCTTTTTGAACTTCGCTGTGTCCTTGGATCTGGATGACACTGTGCGCTTCCTGCGGGAACGTGTCATTCCCTGGAAGGAGGAGGCTGTTTCCATCCCGAACGGCCGGCCGTGAGCCACAACAAACCCGACCGCTCAGCACAGCCTGAACTCCCAGTGCCCCTCGGTGACTTGCGCTTAATTACAGCATTTCCAGTTTCTTAGTCACTCTCAGACTGTGGGGCTGCCCTCCTCCCCTCGGGCTCAGTGGCAGCTTCAGATCCCACGTGATCTTGGACGTACACCGGAGCAGATGCCAAGGGCGGGTGGGGCCCTCCCTGCAGGCTGGGTGGGGCCTGTGAACAGACCGAGGCGTGTCCCCTGAAGCCTGAGCTACCCTGTGCCCCTCAGACACCCTGACTCGCAGGCATGGGACAGAGGCCAGGGCACAGCATTCCACCCACCATCAGAGGGCCTGACATCCGGACCTCCAGGAAGCCGCGCTCCCAGACACCCACTCCTGAGCCAGCGTTAGGAAGTGCTGCTGTGCAGTCACTGCACTGGGCCCCAGGCGTGCACCACTGACCGAAGGGACATCACCACCAGGGAGTCCATTTAGCTGGAGCCAAGATGAGTTTCAACTAGATGCCTGGGGGTGGCATGCCCTCCCCAGGGCAGCAGAGGGCCCGGTCCCCACGGCAGTGACACGAGGCACTTCCACTCCTCTGTCAGACTCATGTCCTTTAACATTGCATGTCCCCATTTCACAGATGAGGAAAGTGGAGCCTAGAGAGCTTCCATGGGTTTCCCGGGATCACAAAAGAGCAAGAGGGAGACTCGGGACAAACGCTGATCCTCCCCGAGCAGCTTGGCCTTACACAGCCCACTGCATCAGACTGAGAATTGTTGTCCCGGTTCTCAGAGGATCACGGTGACAACTCGGACAGCCCACAGGCCCTCTCAGTGGCCTCGCTGACACCTCTGAGGCCCGTGCTGCCTCTGTCTGTCCAGCTCCGGCCCCACCTGACCCAGCGCCTTTGATCTCAGACTGGACCTGCTCCCACTTCGGCTTCGCGATGTTTCCTCACATGCTTTCCCCATCTTGTCACTCCTCTGTCTGTTATCACTGATTTCCCTAAATCCACATCTACTCACTGGGACACTTTGGAAACACAGGTTGCTTGCCTGGGAGATCCCGTCATGATGACACCCTGTTGCAGGGACTGCAGAGAGAACCAAAGGGAGTCCGTGCTGGGACGAGGCGCTGGCTGGCCTGGGCTGGCCATGCTGGTGCTGAGGCCCTGGCAACGGCCACATGCTGATGGGGGTCGTTATTCCCGCTGGGTACCAGTGTTTCAGAGCTCGGGAGAACCAGTGTCTGAACAGGAACAAATGTTCTTCCAGGTGTATCCTCTTGACCCTCTTTGAAAGATGTCACTGTCATTTTAGGAGCCATTTTTAGTCACAGTGCATGTGATGTGCTTCGGAGAAGGACCTGCATCTCAACCTTCTCAGCCACCCTCAGCGGCTGCCAGCTCGGGTAGCCGGGTGCCCTGCGCTGGGCTCACTGCCCCAGCCTGCAGCCTCTGGCCTGACCCTGCCAGCCCAGACGTGTCCCCAGAGTTCAGCCCCACTGCCACCAGAGAAGAGGATGTGTCCTCAGGCCTTTGTGTGAAGGGCTGCTTCCCGTGAAGTCTATTCAGAGAGCCTAAAGGGACCTGGCGCTGCTTCCCGTGGGCGTGGGCACCATGGTCCACACACAGTGGCACACGGACAGGGTGGCACTAGCAGGCTGCGAGTGGCAAGAGTCGCCCTGCGGCCCTGCAGACTGAGGTCAGCAGGAAGGAGCCGCCACAGTCGGGCCTTTGGCGGTGTGTCTGGGGGACCCCCTTTCCTTCCTTCCCCACCTGTAACAGGCCACCTGCGGCTGACCTGTCTCTGTGCTGAGATGGGTGTAGAATCAGCAGCAGCGTGTGTGACTTCCGAGAAGATTACCAACAGGGCACTTGACCTTTGCCACGTCACCGCAGGGCAGAGCTGCCCCGGGCACAAGCCGCCCACCTCCTCACATCTGAGCGGCTCCCAAGTCTCCCGATTTAGCTGCTGATACGATTCTCTTCCAACCTGTTCCTGCATGCCCACTGCGGTGCTCAGTGAGCCCACGTCGCTCTCCGGGGCCACTGAGGCCGCTGCAGGCTCTCCCTGCAAACCGTCCTCCCAGTTACCCGTGACCCAGCCCCCCAAAAGTCCCACTGTGCATGGAGCTGAAAATCGGTGCAGGTCCAGCCGCCCACGCCGGTCTCCCCGCTCCTCCCCTCACCCCCACCCCTACTGACCCGGTCTCCACACACCCCCACCCCGCCACACGCAACGTCACGGCCTCGGCACTGTCCTGCCGCCCTCTTCCTGTCTTGGCTGGTTTCTTTCACTCTTCACCTGTTTGTACTTTTGTCACCTGCTCTGGGAAACTGCCTGAAATGACCCTCTTCTGGGCTCCGGAACATTCCACGCCCCTGACCTGTCGTAGGACTCACCGGGCCCCTCATCAATGCAGGTGTGTGTTTTGTCTAATCCATTGGGCTAGGCAGCCCTCAGAGTAAGGACCAGGAATTTGCCCATCCACCATCCAGAACTGCACGTGGAACACGACACACATTCAGTAAACACTGGCTGGGTGAAGAACTGAGAATTCACCTTCTGGTTGGACGCCTGCTTCTATAACCCGTGTGAATCCTGGCGGAGAAAGTTCCCACGGCAGGTGTCTCAGTGGTGGACCCAGGCCTTCCCTCCCCTGTGACAAGCCCTTTGGTGGGGAGCAGGGCATCCCCACTTTCAGTTGACACCATCTCTTCTTCTGTGCTCACCAGCATGTGGATTTCGTTGGGATTTAGATATTAGTTTATAGTATTAAAACAATATTTTTATTTCAAGTATAAAAATCTAATGTTGATAGGTTTTTCAAAGTCTATTTCCCAGCCCACAAGAACCATAGGGGAGCGAGAGCACCGCTAAGCAATGGGCCATCCGCCATCTGGCCAGGCTGGCGGAGCGCGGTCACCAGGTCCGGCCCCGCCTCCGTTCAGGGCTCTCCTGCCAGAGGTGTCAGCGGCGAATTCTCTCCCAGCCGACCTGTCCCATGCCTCCCAGGACGCCCTTACGAGCACCCCTGCTTCGCACATGCCAGCACTGTGTGTGTGTGTGTGTGTGTGTGTGTGTGTTGAGGGGGCACCAGGGAGGAAGATGGGTCCCTGCCCTAATAGGCCTTTGTAGCCACAGCCATAGCAGGTACTTCTGAGTTGATCTGAGCCCAGATGTGCATGTGTACAGGGGTGTGAGGTGACAAAAGCCTTAACAACTTACATCCCCTCCAATAGAAATTTACTTTTGCAAATTAATCAGACGTGGAGCTGTGCACAGATATGTATAATCAATAATGTCTTCACTTTTGTCTGTGACAAAGCCTCTTGGGATTCCAATGGATGCGATGATTTTGTCAGAAAAAAAAAATGTATATACACCCATACATGCAAAAATGTTAGGTAAACTAGAAACAAATTTGTCAATACCAGACTTGATTTAATAAATTATGGTACCTTTATATGATGGAATACCAGACAGCAATTAAAATTTGTGTTGTAAAATAATAGTTAATCACATGGGAAATATTTTCACTGTACGTAAAAATGGAAAAGCACTGACATAACATGTACAATATGATGAAAAATTTTTAGGGAAAAATATATGCACAATAACGGGTCTGGAAAATCCTGCAGGAACAGTAGCAGCTGTCTCAGAGATCATGGGTTCCCTTAATTTTCTGATTTGTGCTTTTGTGCTTTTTTTTTCTACAATAAATTTGTACCATAGAAAAATTAGGAAAATATATATGAGAGAGAGAGAGAGTTTGCTTACCTGCCTGGCCCACTGTCCCAAGCTTGCTTCAGGAAATAAACCATGTCTTTATGCCTTGGATTCTGAGGGCCCAGACCAATATGTGTTTTTGAATAAATGTTTGTTGCAAAGGACATCTACATATATCTTTGAAATATGTGAAGTGGGTCTTACCCTAATTAACATTTGAGGAAACAGTGGCTCAAAAAAACTTGCCCACAGTCACAGGGATCAAAAGGAACGGGTTATGGGAAGCCGGCCCAGCGGCCTTTTCATGACAGGAAGGGTGTGTGGCTTTCAGGCCACAGAAAGAAAGGGCGTCTGAATTGAACTCCAGGAAGATGAAAAGAGCCTGTCCGAGGAAGAGCAAGAGCTCAAACACTGACGGATGTTCTTTCTTTTTTAAAAAAATACAAAATAAAACCCAGATCTTGTAAGTCAGCTCAATGTGTTTTCACAATTGCTGCACCCAAATAACACAACACAAATCAAGACATAGAACAGCTTCCATCACCCCAGAAAGTCCCCGGTATGCCTTCCAGTCACAGCCCCTAATGTCCATCCCTGTGGATTAATTTTGCCTGGTCTTGGCTCTTATAAATGGAACTGCATGGTACCAGAATTAAGTTCACAAACTCCTCCCAGAAAAAGTGCGCCACACCTCATTGCTGACTATCACTACGGTCACCTTTGAAGTCATCCCCCTGGGAAGCTGTGCACCGACGCCAGTGCCTAGTCCACCCTTCAAAGCCATTTGGGAACTTTTTTTCTGGAATGGCCATCAGAGCTGTCATCGTATTACCCTTGATGTCCTGAATGTCATCAAAACGTCTTCCTTTCAATATTTCCTTTATCTTCGGGTAAAGAAAGAAGTCACTGGGAGCCAGATCAGGTGAGTAGGGAGGGTGTTCCAATACGGTTATTTGTTTACTGGCTAAAAACTCCCTCACAGACAGTGCCCTGTGAGCTGGTGCATTGTCGTCATGCAAGAGCCATGAATTGTTGGCGAAAAGTTCAGGTTGTTTTCATCTCACTTTTTCATGCAGCCTTTTCAGCACTTCCAAATAGTAAACTAGGTTAACTGCTTGTCCAGTTGGTACAAATTCATAATGAATCATCCCTGATATCAAAAAAGGTTAGCAACATTGTTGCAACAAGTTCGCAGACTTAATCGTCAGAGCTCGTATCTAGTCTTCAGCACGTGGCTTCGCTTGCTCGGTACCGTGTCTGACACACGCCTGTACTGCAGGGACAGGTGCGGCCGAGGGGTGCTCCATCATGAGACTGTGACACACTGGGCTTATCCATTTCTCAGACACATTTCCTTGCTTTCAGTTTGAGCTGCTTTGTGCATTCTTGAACAAAGTCTTCCGATAGACATGTATTTTCATTCCTTTTGGGCAAATACCTAGGAGTAAAATTTTTAGATCATAGGGAAGATATACGAGGGGTGATCAAACAATACGGTGAATGTTTAAATTAAAAAAAATTTATTACAAAAGACACATTGCCATTAACCCCCCTCAAAACACTCCCCCTCGCTTTGAACACACTTGCCCCATCATTCTCACCACCTCCTGCAGCGGCTCTGGAAGGCCTCTTTCCAGAGGGTCTTAGTTGCTCTGTTGCAGCTGCCTCCAAGTCCTGAATTATTTTAATTTTCTGGAAGAGCCGGAAGTCACACGGTGGCAGATCCGGTGAATAAGGTGGATGAGGACACACTGTAATGTTTTTATTTGACAGAAATTGCCGTGTACCAGAAGGGATGTGTGACACGGAGCATTGTCATGATGGAGGATGATTTACTGCACACTTTAAAATACCCCTCCTCTCGACCGTAGCTCTCACCCGACTGACTGCACTGAACACGTTGGAACTTGTCACAGGCTGTTACTGAGGTTCGCCATGTGGCTTCCTGTATTGGAGTCCCTGCCTTTCAGTTGGAGGGCACTGGCAGCAGCATTGACCATATTTTGTGATCACACCTTGTGTGTTTCATTCAAGTGGAGACTGCAGAGGTCTCCAAAGTGGCTGTCCCCCCAGTGGGTGGGAAGTCCATCTCATTCTGGTTCTGATTTGCGTTTCTATGGCGACTCTGACGATGAGCACCGTCTCATGTCACACGTGTGTACGCTGTTCAAGCCTGTGTCCATGTTACATGGGGTTGTTCACATTTTATTGTTGACTGTAGGAATACTTTATATATTCAGGACACAAGCGCTTTCTCAGCTACATGTGCTCTGCTAATATTTTCGCCCAGTCGAGGACTTGCCTGCTCATTTTTTTAAAGCTATCTTTTGGTAAACAGAAAACTTTAATTTTCATGAAGTTGTTTATTATGTTTTTCTTTTATGGTTAGTGCTTTCAGTGTCTTGCCTGAGAAGACTTTGCCTATCTCAGAGGCATGCTGATTTTTCTCCTATATTTTCTTCTAGAAGGAACTTAAGAATTACTTTATCCAGCGCGTTCTCCACAATGCACTTGGTTGTAAGGTCTGTGAGAGCAGAAACACGTGTGTGTCTTACTCACCGGACCACTCCCTGCACCTAAGACCCTGCTTGGTATTTTATTCTGATCTATACGTATATGGGTGACTGTGTGGCTGAATGAGCAAGTGAATAAGCGGAGGAGGGAGCGAGTGACTGAGCTGTAAATCACCCATTTGGGACACAGGCACTGGACTGAATCGACCCGTGCGCCATAGGGAGGTGTGGCCGGAGACAGGAGAGCTGTGTTTGCTGTTAAACGCAGAAGGGGGGGGACAGCACGTATCCAAAGGACTCTGGTCACTTTCTCTGGCTTTGGAATGCCCGCATATTTATTCTTTTTAGTTAATCCCATCTGTTTTGTGCCTTAGGAAGAAAAGGTCAAATGTGCTTATCTTCTTCAACAGCAAGACCACCCTAGTGACCCACTAGCAAAATATTTGCTTCCCATTCCTATGAGGTGAGGCTCTGCTGGCCTGGTGGTCTTAGTTCCAGAGCGAAGAATGCTTCCTCCAGGAGACACACAATGGCGCCATTGAACTGGAAGTCGGGGCTGCCGCCCGGGCACTCTGGCCCCTCGTGCCTCTGAGTCCACGGGGACAGGAGGCAGTGCTGGGCGGCTGGGGAGTGACCCTGAGCCTCAGGGGACAGCGGGTGACTGCTGCTCCGTGGACGGAAGGCAGAGCATAGATGAGTACACGAGGTCCCTCAGGCTGTCCACTGCTATCATGTCCTGAAAATCATACCTCACAATCAATGGAAAACTACAACAAGTGCATGTAGGATTCCTAAGCGCCCAGATCATTCAGGAAAGAACCAGGCAAAGGGCCATGACCAGCTGGGGTGCCACTGAGGCAAAGGGGGTGCAGAGTGGGCAGAGGAGGAGGTACTTCCACAGAGCAGCCAGAGCACGTGACCACATGAGGACTGGGCTTGTCATAGGCAGTCTTCCTTATTTTGTTGTAAATACATTTGTGTATATATTGAGCAGATATTTTTGTTTTCTTTCCTGACTTCTTCTTTTGTCATCTGACATAAGGTGAATAAATAAAAATTAACTTTATGTCACAGCATAAATGCGGGATGTCAAGTTCCGGGATATCAAGAGAAGAGTAAACATCATTCAAGGACTTTACCTCCTGTCCTGGGCAGGGGTGAGTGCGTCTTTGGTTGTACGCAGGTGAGTTGTGGCATGTCAGGTAGAAGTACAACTTCGTTATTGCCTTTATTTGGAGATTCGGTATGGGCTAAGGAGATGAAGACGGGTCCTAGGTGACAAGGGATGGTCTGTGAGGGTTCGTTTCATTGTCAACCAGAATAGGCTGCAGTCCTCAGTTACTTGAACACTCACTCGGTCCGTGTGATCAAAGCCAGGAACCAGTTGGTTTAAGTCAGGAAGGTTATCCTGGATAATCGGGGTGGGGCCGGCCCGACCCACAGAAAGGCCTTACAGAGACCTGAGGCTTCCCCGAGGAAGGAGAGCCGCCCCTGGGACGAGACCGGTGGCCGTGCTGAGGGTCCAGCCCCGCCTGATGGCCTGTCCTGGATTGCCCAGGCCCCAGTCCCACAAGTCAATTCCTTGCACTAAATCTCTTAATATATGTTTGCTCCCAGTCAGTTTCTCTGATTGGACGCTGACGGACACTGACTTTGGTACCAGAAGTATACAGGAAAGCAAACTGGCTGAAAGCTGAGAACCAGGACAGAGAAGAGAGGAGGACGCCTCGTTCCACATCACAGGTGAGAAACCCTGGGACCAAGAGCAGAAAGAACAGTGAGTTTCCCTGGGAGCAGAGTAATTTTAAACACGCCTGTTACTGAAGAGTATGGTGGTCCATAGCTTTGGAGTCAGATGCACTTGAACTTGGGCCCCAGGCTCTGAGGACGGAGGACACGCATACGACGATTGGCACACAGTTAGTGGCGGTCATCTCGTTTACTGTTATTCCCAATATCCACACCTGTCCCGTACTCGCAGTCTCCCCAGACCAGAACCTATGAACCTCTGGAAGGCCGTGAATAATGCAGGGAAATTTCCACCAATCCCCTACGTCACCCACAATTAAACCCACATCTTCAGAAAAGAATTTGCTGAGCAAAAGCAATTTCAAAGTAAGCCCGAACATTATTCCCCAGGAAGGCCCTTCGTGGCCAATATTCCTCAAGCTTCTCCGACTTAGAATGAAATTCCAAAGCCACCAGCATACAGAGGTGGGTTTCCGGAGGTCCTTGAACCTGTGGCTTTGAAAGCAGAATTAAGTGTGTGCCTTTTTCTAGGGACAGGTTGTAAGTTTTTATCACAGTCTGCGAGGGTCTATGAAGTTGCCCCAATATTGCAGGAGGAAGAGTTGAGAACCATTGTTCTCAGAGGAAACGCTCCACAGTGACCCACGCTCAGGCCTTAGGCCTGCCGACCAGAGCACAGCCAGCAGTCTAGACCATGCCAGTTCCCGGGCAGGCCGGCTGCCACAGACGCTGTGAAACGCACAATCCTACGCGCCCTGACTGCCACGTTGGAGCAGCCTGTCATGCTACTATCAATTTTTATTTCGGGGAAACACTGTGCTCAATGAAGACACCTTTTGTGGGGGGCAGGGAGCCCACGTTAGGCATGGCCGCAACATGTCCGTAAATCCTGACAGACGAGTGTCAGAGATAAGCAGAGGAAGCACAGAAAAGCGATAGAATCTCCCCAGAGTCGCTCAGCAGGCCAAGCGTTTGAAAGCAGGTCTCTCACATCCCGGAGACTGGAGAGGTAAGAGGCCAGCCCTCTCACTTCAGAAATGAAAACGGCTGAAGGCCAGAAACGAAGCACCCACAGATCGCCGCACAGAGCAAGGGGCGGAGCTAAGATAGGAGCCCCCCACGCCAGGGCTCCTGGGCCCACACGGCCTGGGAGCTGAGCGTCACGCCTGCTCTGTGTTAAGAGGTGGACGTGCGGAAGGGAATGCCAGGCATTTCCACTGATCCTGCTTATCAGCACGCTCGAGGGGGTTACCCTTATCTCTTCCTTAAGTGTCAGTGAGAAGTCGTCCATCATCTCTGCTTTGGCACAATTTGGCAAGAATCCCCTGAGCGACTGCTGACATCTCAGATAAGAGCGCAGGGGACTGGAAGCTTGGAGACAGTCATTTCCCCCCAGATGTGGCCAGCTGTCCTGTAAACACATATTCAAATCTTATATGTGAAGATATATTAATGTAAAACACATATGTTTAATTTTTTTATACTTAAATCTTGAAGACAGTGAGAGGCCAGGACAAGGCTCCCGATTTGTCACTGTGGATGTAAGTTAGCACTTCTCCCCAGCCGGAACGATTGTTTCGCAGGGTAATTGTTATTGTGGAGAGAATTCCAAGTTCTAGCTCCTGCCTCACCATGAAAAGGCTGGGGGCCTTGGACAAGTCACTCTACTGCTCATGGCCTCGGGTGGTATCTGTTCACCGAGGGCTGAGCTCGGGCTGCAGGCCAGGAGTGCCATCCCACAGGCCAAGTGGTTGGCTTATGAAATTTCATCTAAAAACGTAAGAATCTGGTTTCTCTTTGTAAAGACAGAAGGAGCTCTGGTACACAGGCCCTTCCTTCCCATCCTGTGGGCCTGTGGGGTCCAGACCCCCGAAACCCTGTCCTAGAGGTCTCCGTGATCCTGGCCAGACGGGCCCCTTCCCAGCTCCCTGGTTCTAAACAAGACTGTCACCGACCGCACACATGCCAGTCCCCTGACTGTGGGGAAGCAGAGCTGCTGAGGCCCAGCAAAAAAGAGAAATTCCACTTTCCGAGAAAATACATCCCCTGTCTTTTCCACAAGGAATTCAACCATAAAAATGTCTGGATGTGCTAAGAAGTCTGCTGCTAAACCGTGGAAATGAAACCAGGAATTTCTCGAAGGACACAAACCAGGAGGGCGTCATTTATGGGCCTCACATTCCTCCGCACTGTTTTGCTGCCAAATGCTAATAATAACCCCCCCATCCCTCTGGGACTCCGCTGGAGGCAAGCCTGTCAGAAGGCGTCTCTGCTGAACCGGGCAGTGTCAGCCCCACGTTTTGGTCTCCACCTGCCCCCCCCCCCGCTGCCTTCGCAGCCGGGTGTCTGGACAGACTCTTTCCAGGACCACTGGCCCACCACTGCGGTCAGAGAGCACAGGGCCAGGCGTCCCGTTTCAAAGTCGGCCCAGGCAGTGGGGTTGGAAAGATGACAGCTGTTCTAACCTGATGTTTTAAGTGACTCCTGGTTGTTTCAAATATTTTAATGATTGGATTCTGCAAGATCTGAGCTCTGGGACTTTTCTTTTTGTGAAGAACAAGAATTTTAAGATGAACCTTAAAAACTTCTCTATGGAAAGGAGCTGCTGCCCACACACACTGCCTGCCCTGTACCATCCTCTTACAACCTGCTGTGGCTGGTACACTCTCTCAGGTGAACTTCCTGTGAGTCCAGGAGTGGATGGTCACCCCCAAAGGTCTGAGCCCCTGGTGGGGGTGCTCTCCAAACGTCCCCCCTTCAGGAGCTAACCACATCTTGGATGTTTCAGCCTCACCACAGACTGGCCTGTGATGCCCATGGGAACCTCGGGAAGCCACGGCCGTGACCCAGGGAACCTGGGGCAGAGAGGCATCCTATGCTGGCCGGGCTGGTTTCTGCCGGACCCCGGGAGCACGCTGATGGCAGAGCGTAGGACCGTGAGGACGGATGTGTGCCCGGGCGCTGGTGTGTGGCCTGAAGTGAATTTGCTCTCTCCGGCTGGGTGCATTATTGATGGTAGGTTGTAAATTTTTAAACCAAATAAATAATATATTTAGAATAGTGTCTGTTTGTTTACTAATTAGGTGGTTTAAATGTACCAAAGCAATGTAAAAATACTCTTTTGGAATTAACGCAGATTCTTTCTTTTGTGCTGTGTATGTGTTGACTAGTCCATGCTTTGAAAGGGAAGAAGGGAGGAAGGGAAGGAGGCAAGGTGGAGGGTGGGAGGGACGGAGGGAGGGTGGAAGGGGGAATAGAAGGAGGGAGGGAGGGAGGGGATGGAGGGGGAGGGAAGGAAAAGGGGAGGGAGGGAGGGGGACGGAGAGGGAGGGAGGGGGACGACGGAGGGGGACGGAGGGGGAGGGAGGGGGAAGGAGGGAGGCGGAGGGAGGGAGGGTGGGAAGGGGAATAGGAGGGCGGGAAGGAAGGGGGGGAGGGGGAGGGAAGGGGAGGGAGGGGGAGGGAGGGGGGAGGGTGGGAGGGAGGGGCAGGGGGAGGGAGGGGCAGGGGGAGGGAGGGGGGCCGTATGATCGCATTTACTTCATTCCTATTCTCAGACTTGGTGGTGGTGTGAGTGGGTGTGCATGTGCGTATGCTCCATAGACTCCATGGTGTGCACATGTGTGTGCGTGTGTGTGCGTGAGCAGTGGGAGGAAGAGGCCTGTGGGTATGAAGGGCAGAGTGTGTGACTACCTGTCCCAGGACGGCTCCCATCTGTGAGGCGACAGCAGCCCAGGCCCTGGTCCTGGCTCTGGGCAGACGCGACTGCAGGAGCAGAGACCTTTTCTGCTTGGTCTGTCCTGTCCCCAGAGGCCCCCACTGCCTGCAGTCACAGCACGCAAACAGCGAGTATGGAATCACTTTCTGGACTTGCTCGTGTGATTTGATTCCATTCAAACCACTGACTGTCAGCTCTGCCGCCAGCAGTGTGCTGGGCTCTGGGTACACAGATGCAAGGAAGGAGCAGACCGTCCTCCCGGGTCAGGCCCTGGGGGGACCAGCCGCTCCTGGGACCTCCCCAGGCGCTTCTCCAAAGCACGAGTCTCTGCAGCGCTGGGTGTGAGAACCCCCAGCCGGGGCCTGGATTGCAATGGGAACGTGCGGGGTCTGACTCAAAGCCTCAATCCCCTGGTGAGGCCCTGGAGCAAGGAGGGACGAAGGAGGACCCCCCAAGCCACAGGCGCCCAAGTGCTGCCAGCCAGGCCCTGAGCTGCGCCGTCACCATCGGTCTGCACCCATCCTGGGTGGCTCCTCGTCCCACAGCACAGGCCACATGATCTGTCCCTATGTCAGCGTGTTGGCAACTTCACATAAAGCAGGGGCAGAGTAAGTGCATCCCATGCCAACCCAGGGGCGGTGAGGGTTGGAGCCAGCTGTGACGAGCGCACCCAAACACCATCAATCACCCACACCGTCCTTCCTCCACCTGCAGACACAAGTCACTTTTAGGGCCGTAGAAAAGAACACTCCCTCGCTTCTCCGATTACCTGAGGCCTGGCTTGGCCAGTTAGGAAATGGGCACGATGGACTCGTGGGCACAGCCGAGCAGAGGGCTGTGACTGATGAGACACAGCCACACAGTGACTGAGGGCAGACGTGGGTTCTTGGACAGCTTTCAGAGGTAGCTGTAAACCTACAAAGTGTTCTGTAAAATTGTGGTTGTGTGTGTGTGTGTTTCTGGGAGGAAGGCCTAGAGCTTTGCAGATTTTCAAAGGGCTTTGCTGTCCCAGAAGATGAAGAAGCACAATGTGGAATATTCGTACGTGTTATGGCACAGGGAGAATCTTGATTCTAAATCCGTTTCTGTGGGCGCCCATTACCACTGTCAGGAGCGCAGGTGAGGCCGGCAGACAGCATCTGTGTCAGCAGGTTTAGTTTCAAAACTCAGCGCATCTTCTAAGACCCTTGAAGAAAAGAGCCTTATATGATTTAATTTTTTCTTAAATGAACAGATTGCCTAAATGGTCAGGTGGTTTAACTTTACAGTCTCCTTGGGATTCCAAGTTTATCAAAAGTTAGAACCTTGTCCCACTTTGTCAGTCACCAGCCATTTTCCAGATTTCAGACTCCCATACCCCCTTGTAAATAATCTGTACACTTACGTGAAATGCCACTTGGATGTCCTGTAAAATCCATCTCCATACTTTGTCGTTACAAATGCAAAAGAGTCCCCAGCACCTAAGTCACACAACCTTAGGAAAATCCTCAATGCCATGGGAGTGTTCCTGCGGGCACGTGTGTGTAGCCCGGTAAAGCGTGCCCAGCGCCCAATGCGGGGCCCAGTGGGTCGCAGGCTGTGTGCGGGCTTTCCTCGTGGGTCTGATGCACTTCCGACTTCTCTCCAGAGAAGGAGAGCCCGAAGTGCCACAACCACCTAACTCTTCTGTGTAAGGTTCGCACAGCCTTGTGGTAAGACCTGCCCGCCCCACCCCGTGCCCTCCATGGAGTCTCCTCAGTGGAAAGACTGGGGCCGGCCCTGCTTTCAGAGCCCGCGAGCCGCTAGGGTGCATGCCCACGTCCTTCTGCAAACGCTGATGGCAGTGCACGCCTCCCAGTTGGTGCTGACTCTGAACCCCACGGGAGAGGTGGCTGCACCTGGGTGTCTGCTTCGTGGTGCGCTCCGGGGGTGGGGGGACACACCTGTCATTTCAGGAAGGAGTTACCTAAGCCACCAAGAGCTGCAGAGCTCTTAGCTCTGCAGCTTCTCAGACGGCCCAGCAGGCTCCATCCGGGAGGTCTGAGTCCCATATTTCAGGATTGGGAGTCCTCCATGGGAAAGCAGGTGCGGAGAGCCGTTCCAGGGCTGCATAGACACACTCCTGAGCGAGGTCCTCGGTCACCTGCCCTCATGGAGCATGAGGCCGGTCACCGGTCCCTCCCTCTCCCGTTCCTGCCTCTCCTGGTCTCCTCCCGCTGCCCTCACCCTCTGTTGCCTCTCCCCTCTCCAGGAGGTTGCCCCTCTCTGCCTGAGCCTCAGTGACCTGAATGGACTGATCCTTTAACTCGATGGCCTGGTTTCTCTTAGAAGCCCGCTGTCTGGCTCTGACCAGCACTGTGGTGAGAGGACTTCTTTTTCCTGGGAAGGAAGCTGAGAAATTACATTCAGAATCTGAAAGCTGGAAGGGGGGCTCAAATCACCTATTTCTGTCCTTTCTCATCCTGTGTGGCTTCCCAGAGTCCTTTGCTTTCATTTTCATGAAAGCTGCCTATCTGCTCACAGGAAGGGCAGGCATAGCCGCCCTGACCCAAGTCTTCCCACCAGCTGCCCGGGATTCACAGACAGCTGAGTCTATGGTGGGCCTGACACGCGAAAGGCCTGAGTGGCCCCTCCACGGGGCCCCGCAGACTGCGGTGGGCCCTGAGCTGGAGGCGGGGGGACAGCGCTGCCCAGAGGTTGTGTGTGCTGAGCAGGCTCCTGGCCTCTCTCTGTCTCCAGCCAGCTGAGGGACCTCAGGCCTGTCACTTTTCTCAGGACCTGTGCCGTCATCTATAGACAAGGGAAGTGTCCTGATCAGTGGTACGTCCCTTCACCCCTTCAGGAGCACCCATCATGCCCCTCAGAGCAGAGGCAGGCTCAGGACCGGGCGGGAACAGCCAGGCTGCTCTGTGGCTTTGTAGCTACGCAGGCGGAAGGCGTGACTTCCTCCTCCTGCTCTCCTCAGCCGCAGGAATGATCATGGGGTCCTCAGCCTTCATGGCCTTCAGCGGGGTTTCTTCCGCCATGCAGAAAAAACAGATCTTTGTTCCAGAGAGTTTTACAAAAACCTCAGACTTTTCGAATGGAATTAAGACAGTAGCAAATCAACTCAATGGGTACAGTCACCAGAAAGCAGGGTTGGAGCAGTGATTATTTCTGAAGTAAAAGATTAAGAAACTAGCAGGGTTCAAGGTCACTGGATCCGGCCGGCTGCTGCGCCCTGGAGACGTGGGCACACACGTGGCACCAGGATGGCCCTGGGCGGCTCGTGTGCACTGGTCTCGGTTTAGGGCACAGGCCTCCAGCTTGCTGCCCATTCAGTGAGAAGCCCACATAACCTGGGAGACAAGGGCGCTTTCCATCCTTCTTGCTCAGGGAGAACGAGCAGGGCCACCGTGTCCTGAGGACGAGGGACTCACACTCACCTCCTGGGGAGAGCACGGCAAGTCAGCTGCCTTCCTGGCATTCTCACGGGAACAGATTGTCTTATCTGCTCCACGAAGAGACGGTGGCGCCGTGCGTGCCAAGGAGGCCCCTTCACTGCCTGCGCTGCAGCACCTCACAGACCTCAGGGGCTGATGACAGTTGTGCCAGAGGCCCCAGACACTTGCCCACCCCCACCAGCCCCCAACCTTCCTTCTTGGACATTTCTGATGCCGCACACGGTACGTCTCACTGCAGCTAAGCAAGAAGAGGGGAGACCCTCTCCGTACAGGGAGGTTCCTACAAGGAGTAAGCGCCCTCCCTCTGGAAAAGGGTTTATTGGGGTTTCTAGTGGCCTTCGGAGATCCTTTAAACCATCCTCTGGGTCAGAGGGCAAACAGCACAGCAGTGATACCTGCTGCTACAACGCTGGTCCCAGAGGGGTCACATTACGGGACCGACAGGACATTGGGATGCTGCCGGCTGGTCTCAGAAACCTGGGCCAGAGCTTCCTCTGAGCAGAGATGCCAACAGAGCCCCGGCAGGTCCAGGCCCGACACACAGGCAGCTGGGGAGCCTGTGGGGGAGGACAGCAGTGTGAGGCAGGAGGGCAGGAACGAGAAACAAGGGACGGTGGTGGGAGGAGGCGGGTCGACAACGCGGCCCCACACACCTGCTGGCTTGCTCAGGACAGAGCCACGGGGCCTGTTTCTGTCACCTCTGCTGGGTTCCCAGGAGTCCCAGCATGTTCTTAGTAGCGTGGTCATGGGGCCCAGGGAGCCTTCATGGGGGTGCTGTGCTCCCACAATAAACACCAAGGCCCTTCCTTCATTTTTAAGACCGTCTTTGCCCCGTTCATTTTCACCTCGACACGACTGCTCGCAAACGGGGTCTTTTACCAGGCACGTGTGTTCACTCCCCGACTGAGGAACACTTCAGGTGTGTGTGAGTCTAAACACACCGAGAAGGACACCACCTGAGGGAAGTGTGTGCCCCAAATGGGTAACGTCCCAGATGGTGTCCTACCCCAGAGGGCCAAGGGCACACTCCCTGCCCCTGTCCCTGTCCCTTGCTCTCCCGGCCCCTGTCCCTGCCCCGGTCCCTGTCCACTGTCCCTGTCCCGTGCTGTCCCTGCCGTCACCCCTATCCCTGTCCACTGCTGTCCCAGCCCCTGTCCCTGCCCCTGTCTCTGTCCCTGTCCCATGCTGTCCCTGCCCTCACCCCTGTCCCTGTCCCCTGCTGTCCCAGCCCCTGTCCCTGCCCCTGTCCCTGTCCCTATCCCCTGTCCCTATCCCCTGTCCCTGTCCCATGCTGTCCCTGCCCTCACCCCTATCACTGTCCCCTACTATCCCAGCCCCTGTCCCTGCCCCTGCCCCTGTACTTGTCCCTTGCTGTTCTGGCCCCTGTCCCTGCCCCTGTCTCTGTCCCTGTCCCATGCTGTCCCTGCCCTCACCCCTGTCCCTGTCCCCTGCTGTCCCAGACCCTGTCCCTGCCCCTGTCCCCTGTCCCTGTCCCCTGCTGTCCCCGCCCTCACCTAGTCACCTCCACCTCCTGGCCCCCCATCACCAAGCACCATGAGAAGCTCAGGAATCAGACATGGCTCCATCAGTTTTTATCTGTCCATCTTGCCCATCCCTTCCTGGAACCAATGCTAACCTGGTTGAGCAAAACCTTCCATTTTTATTGCTCCTTTCTCCCACATCTGTGTCTGTGTCTTCTTCCAGAACTTGAGCTTTCTCCCAATGCCGTTCTTGAAGAAGTAAAAGAATTTAGGTGCGACCTGATTCCCTTCCTTCTGGATTACTGCGTGACGTTCCGCAGCTCAGGCTCTGCTGGGTTCTTTGGCACAGCTGCAGTCTCTAGGCCTTTCCGTAGGATGGTACTATTTTAGAGCTCTTAGGGGACAGGTAGACAACCTCCCTGGCCCTGGTGTCAGGCTGAGAGCCTTCACTGCAGGATCCTAGGCAGGTTGGTGAACGGGGAGAGCCAGTGGCCAGCCCAGGTGCAGGAAATGGGCAGCAGCTGCCACCGAGGGGACTCTGACACTTTCTCACTGGCCGCCTGGTGTCAGAGAGTCTGCAGGGTCTTCAAGGGAAGAATGTAAAAAGAGCAGCCCTGAACCCTGCCCGGGGCACAAGTTCCCAGGCCTGGGGAGAAGGCTGCCCCATTAGTGGCTGAGGAATACTCCGAAAGATGAGGCTGGGTCCCTGGGGTTCCCTCTGCCAAGCTGGTCGGGGGGCAGGGGTGGCCTCCCCAGGTGTGCTGACCACCTGGGCTCGCCTTACCCCCCAAACCATGGGCTACCACATATCCAGCGCCCTAAACCTTCTGCTGACCCCACAGTGCCACGCAGGCCATGCGTCCCTCTCAGGAAGCTTTGTCGAATGCAGAGGCCCCCAGGGTTCACATCGCAGTGAGTCCACCCCACAACCCAGAGCCTGCGCTGACCATCTCACCCAGCCGTAACCTTGGCCCGGCCCAGCCAGTTTGGGGAAAGCGCCTGGTTTCAATTCTGCTGACTCAACAACTGAGCTCCCCTTTAAATAGTGATGAAGAAAAGGGGCAAATGAGTTAATCAAGTACTGATCGAGTCAAAGGTCTCATTAATTATCGTCATTGTTATCATTGCTTGTTTTTATTAGCTAGATGTCACATTTTTTAAATGATGCAATTCTCCAATTATGTGGCTCTGTGTGGACTCATCTGTGTGGATGGTGAAAGGTGGAAGAGTTCTTTGTCCTCACATTGGACAACAGAATTACCATTCCCCTGGGGAGGGACTCGGCACCTGGCCTGTCCATGATTCTTCAAGGTCAGACAGAACATGGCGTGGAGGAGACTTGGGAGTCCATGGCATTCCATGGCCAACCCAAAGATGGGCACCTGCTCCCAAAGACCTCTGCACCCCGGTTTATCTTAGAGAGAAGCCCAGTCACCATCGAAGTTTCAGAACCCCGCAGGTAAGCGCAAGCCTTCTCAGGGACACCCCAACTCTTCCCTCACCAGCCACTGTACAAAGCATGTGATGAGTAACACACAGTTCTTTCCCTCAAGAACTGTACCATTTGGGGGAGACAGGAAGGCTGGTGACTAACCACTGTGGAAGACTGAACGAAATAAACGCTTTACTAAACGTACAGACGGTGCGTGTGGAGCTGCTGGAGGTAGTGACCACACCTGCCTAAACTGGCCGGGTTGCACTGGCACCTGAGCTGGCTTCAAAGGACACCACAGGGAAGAGCGAGGGACGCGGCGCCTGTCGCTGAGTCTCCAGCTTTTCCTTTAGCGGGACCATACTTCACATTGTTCAGATATCCAAACGATCCTTAGACACGTCTGACACCCCTTCCCATCACCCTTACAGCTAACCCTTTGTATTACATGTGTGCGTACCTTTCTGTGTTTCTTCATGCAAATGCTAACACATGCCGCCATCCCCTCCTTACACACAGTTGTGTGTTTCGCTTTGTCGTTTAGCATCATCCTGAAGCCCTTCCCACACCAGTTTGCAGAGGCCCTTCTGGCTCTTGCAGCTGCCTAGTATTCAAGCAGCCCAGACAGAATTACGGCTGGGTCATTTCCAACCTTCCGCGAATACCAACTCTGCCACAAGGAGCAACGCTGTACTGAAGTCATTTGGCAGGTGTGCTGGTAGTGACTGGGTTAACAGAACTGGGGATTCTGACCAAGACCCCTGCGTCCACGACTGTGGCAGACAGTGCCAGACGCTCCCCCGGGGCAGTGCCATCTCCCACGTCCCCTGACAAGGGTACAAGCACCTGCTGTCCACAGCCTCCAAGCAAGAGAGTCTCCGACCTCTGCATCGCTTGCTTGTGTGAGGGGCGACAACTGGAGTCCCCACTCCTTCCCGCTGCACTGCTGCTGCTGGAAGTAACGAACAGCTATTTGGGTGTGTGTCCTTGGAAGAAAGATTGTCGGGTCTTTCGTTCAATATCCACCTAAACATCCAACCTGAAGTTTCGAAACCGGGTGGTGAGGCCAGCCCAATACACCCATTCTGACTCCTGGTCGTTTCCTCTCTGATAAGAACTAAGCCCCTGAGCGTGGGGACACCCGTCTGGAGCGCACGGGCACGAGTCCTGCCTGCGTGCCCGGTGGCGTGGTGAAGCTGGTAGGCCAAGCCAAGCCTACCAGCGGAGGCCGTAGGAGTCACGGCAGAGGCTCCTGAGCCAGCAGTCTGGGCTCTGGTCTCCCTCCTCTGAGGCTGGGTCCCTGTGGCCATCCAGCCGCCCCCTCCAGGTTGTGGACACGGCCTTAGGAGGCCCAGTGGCCCCATTTGTGGCCCCTGAAGCCTCAGCCCCGACTCTATCCCAGCCAGAGGCCCAGCCACTTAGGTGCCCTCAGAGATGACCTCGGCCGAGGGACAGGGGAGCCAGAGGCCACCTCCACTGGGGGAAGTCGGAAACCATAACCAGTTTTAGTGGACTCAAAATGACGCAGATGGGACATGGCAATAGGGGATTGGCTTAAGGTAAAGCGGGGTCCAATGACCCCTGTGTCATGTTAGCAGCAGCACGCTATGTCACATGAGTCACCATTGGCTGCTGTCGGATGAGGCAGAGGCCGAGTAGAGAGCACCCTGAGGAGCTGAGGTCATGGGCTACGCCCACCAACCTTCTGCACCTGGGAACACAGCGCCCGTTGGTGCAAATCCAAGTTGTTGCCACGGGAACACCCCAGAGGGCAGAGCGTGTGGCAGGGCTCCCGGTCATTACTTAATTACACACCCAGTGAGTGAACAAATGCAGGCGGAAGGCCAGAGGAATCCTCCCATACCTGCAGCCTCTGTCCTCCCTCCCCTTCCTGACCTCGGGGCCCAGCCCTCCTGGTCCGCAACAATGCACAAACGGCCTCCAGGAAACAGAACATTTGGCTGCAATGACTGGGGGAGCCAGTGGTCCTCTAGAATTATGCAGCCTGCGAAGGGGACTGACAGGAGCAGACTCTGCTCCTGGGGCCCCACCCCCACTCTCACACAGACCCCCAGCTTGGGACACTTCACCCTGCAAAGTTCGTCTTCCTTGTCAGCCAGGCTGAGCCAAGAAGGAAGCAGGCCCCCAGTGGGCGAAGCAGACCCACACGGCTCTCCCTCCCAGCGCAAGCGGGTGCCTGCTGGCCACTGACCACTGACGCTGGCCGCACGCCTCCCCCACCTCTCTCTCTAGCTGTAAAATCAGGAACCCGTCTAAAGGATTTTGAGAAGATCAAACTCAATGTCGACACAGGAGCCTGCACACGATTCCGGTCTGGCTACGCTTTGGAGGCAGAGCTCCATGATTTGCTGATGAAAGGAGGGGTGTGGGGTGAAACGGTGTAGCAGATGACACCCAGGTGTGGCCCGTGGGCTGGAACGCAGGGCAGAGTGTGGGAGGAGCAGGTTCAGGAGGTAAAGGCTCCCAGCTGGACATGGCGTTTTGTGACGTTCTCCAGGCATCTAAGCCGAGACGGGGGGCAGCTGCCCAAGAGGCTGAGGTTCAGGAGAGGGGGCTGCGCTGGAGCTCAGTCTGAGAGTCACGGCACAGATGACACTGGAAGCGGTGAGACAGGAGATGAGTGTAGAGAAGAGAAGAAGATGGGGGCTGGGCTGAGCACACCAGCTCTGGGAGGGCAAGGAAGGAGCCGGAAAGGGAGCTGGGGAAGGAGGTGGGAAGGAACCACAGGGCTGTGAGTGAAGGGTGAGCAGCTGAGCCGCTGTTGACCAGCGCAAGTTCAAGCAGAGAAGGAGAAGCAGGCACTGATCAGCTACGTGAAGGTGAGAGTGACCTCCGCACAGCACCCTGGGAGAGTGGACTGGGCCTCAGGAGCGACCATAACACAAGAGGGTCTGGACATCAGATTTAGACAACTCGTCAAGAAGTGTGCTGCAAGGGGATACAGGAATTTGGGGTTTTATTTTTCTGAGAGGGCAGAAAGAATGTCACGTCTGCATGCTCGTTAGAAAGACCCAGGGAGAGGGGAAATACTGTAGGAACCAGGGTGGAATTGCAGCAGCCCTGCTCTGCAGAGGTGAGGGTGTGGGCCCAGAGCACACTGAAGGTTCTGGCCAGCTCATCCGGTCCCGACGTGACCCACAGGGCCTCCCAGATGAGATTCGAGGCAGGGTCACAGCTGGGTCACAGCTGGGTGATTTAGCCAAAGTAGAGACATTCACAACACAAGTAGGCAAGTGCTTTCTGCAACACTCTCCAGAGACATTTAATGGCCATCGTGCTCCCCCATCCCTGTCCTGCCCTGCCACAAAGAGCCGCTGAAAGACGGGGTGCAGTGGGGCACCCAAGAGCTGGGCCATTAGGGTACTGGGGTGACAGCATGGTGTGTGAGCAGGTGCCGTTCCCCTCTTAGGTAGCCAGGGGTAGAACCTGGGGCTGCTGGGCCTTGAGACAGTGGAGAAACCGTTGTCCCCATTCGTCATATATATGGCTCTGCTCTGATTACTCATTGCAATTTTCTAGATGACTTTCCATTTTAATGTGCAATTTGTCTTCCCTATGTCCAAGTCTGTAGGGATGTTTCACTGCTGCCCCAAAGAGCCCCTCCTCTGACTTTAATATTGTTCCTTTGCTTTGGGAACAGAAATCGCACCAGGGCGTGGCCAAGAAACAAAGGTCTTCACGTCAGGAACACCTTTCTTGCTGACACCGCCTGTCCTCTGTGTACCAAGATTTTTAGCAGATCCCAAAGCCCTTTCCCTCTTTTATCCTGCTGCCCACTTCTACCCCCCGTACCCCACAACACACACAATAGTAGAATAACTACACTCCTGGCCCTAGACAGTTGTGCACTTAGGTCTCAGTGGAAAGTCCAAGTTTCCCTGGAATTTGATCCAGGTTCTTCCTACACCCTCGTGAGGAATGTCCACCCAGGTCAGAATTCAGGGAACCGCGGTGCAGGGGACCAAAGTGAGATTCATCCGGAGGAGAGAAAGAGGAGGAAGGGACTCAACACCCACGCTGTAATCAACCAGCGTCACCCCCCACGCAGTTACGGAAGGACGGGGCCCAGACTCATGCCTGCCCAAGCCAAAGCCCTGGCAAGCAGCAAGACCACACAGCGCAGAGCAGGAAGAGGCAACTTCAGGGAGAGACCTGATGCTGGGGGCAGGGTGAAGGTGACAGCGCCAGAACCTCACACTGGCATACAGCAGGCACTTAAATGTTCGTAAGTGGCCTGAATGGAGGAGCAAAGTGGCCGAGTGAGCAGAGCCAGGCCCTGCGAACTTGAGAGACTTACAACTTAGTGTGACGGAGCCAAAGCCATCCCTGAGGGAAAAGCAGCTGGAGGATTTCTTAAAGACTCATTCACCCCCCGCCAAAGAGCACAGTGCTGCGCCGGCTTCCTGGCAACCTTGAAGGGTCAAGGTCAAAGGTGAGCAACTATTTTGAAACTATGAAAACTCTTGGCTCCATCGCTGGTTTCCCAACCCTCTATCCAGACTCCATGTGGTTTGTGCCCTGAACGGTTTTTCTCCATCCCGGCTCATGGAAAGAAGCCAATTAGTTGGGAGACTCTGCCACAGAGTTAATAATGATCACGGGGATAGCCATAAATACACAGCAGATGCGGTTCCAAGCACTTTCATGTATTAATTCATTGAATCCTCACAAAAGCCCTGCCTGTACTCACATGTTACACTTGAGGAGCATGGGCAGTGAGGGCGTCCCCCAGGGCCATGTGGTGAGGGTGTTGGGCACTGGGATTTAGACCCAGGCAGTGTGGCTCCACAGGGCTTGCTCTTAATCACACGTTCAGCTGCCTCTCTTAAACCAGATCACTAGGTTAGAGCTATCCACTCTGAGTCCAACCACATCCGGCACCCATCTGCCCATCCCTCCATTCACCCGTCCACCCATCCATCTGCCCATCCATCCATTCATCCATCCACCCACCATCTATCCATCCACCCATCCATCTGCCCATCCATCCATCCATCATCCATCCATCCACCCATCCATCCACCCACCTATCTGTTCATCCATCCATTCATCCATGCATTCGTCTGTCTGTCCATCTATCCATCCATCCGCCATCCATCAATCCATTCATCTATTCGTCTGTTCATCCATCCATCCACCCATCCATCTGCACATCCATCCATCTACCCATCTACCCATCCGTTTGTTCATCCATCCACTCATCCATGCATCCATCATCCACCCATTCATCTGTCCGTCTGCCCATCCATCCATCTATTTGTTCATCCACCCATCCATCTGTCTATCCATCCATCCATCATCCATCCATCCACCCACCTATCTGCCTATCTGTCCACACATCTATAGATCTATTACTAACAAATTGTATAGGTTACTGGTTAGACAACAGTCCAAATGAGATGGCAGAGAAAAGAAAGAGAGATGAAGACACACACTATTGCTGTATTGTTGCATGTCTTAGGCTGCTTACATGGAGAAAACATGAAACAGAAGGCTAAAGCCTGGTCAGCATCCTTCTGATGCCCAGAAGCACACTCCCCGAGGTGTCTTCATTGGGGACCTCTACCTCTTCTCTCCACCCTTGACACCAACCTCGCACTCCCTCAGAAAAGCCTTTTTTCTTATTCCCCAAACTTCACCTTAGCTCTGGGCAACACTGCATTTTTGCCAAGGCATAAACTTCATGTATGGAAGGAAACTGATTGGGTTTTCTGTGATAAGTTACACAGACCAGAGGGACTCAGGGGTTGATTGCATTGATTGGTGAAATTATAGCCAAGTTGGTCCAGCTTCCACAAGTTTGGTTTCACTCTAGGAAAAGATGAAACTCACAGTCCGGGGCCGGCTCTGTCATGCCTACCACGATGATCTGTGAGCTCCTTCCCACTCGTGTCATCACCAGCGTGAATTCAAATGTCAGCACACAAGCTATTGCCAGGGGACGGTGAGAGCGCAGTGCCTAATGGAAGCTTTGTGTTCCCATCTGGTGCAAATGAGAGGAAGTAGCTTTGATCAATAGATAACATACACGGGGGTTGGGCTTTTCTGTGCAGCCAATAAACACAATCTTAAAGCCGAGTTTCATAAGCTACGTTCACCTTTCATTTCTTGTTCCTGGAGTTGAACTGCCTGGAGCTTCTGTGAAGTTGCTCACACAGGACACAGTTGAAGGCCAAACAAACAGAATAAAAGAAATAAAAAGTAATCTTGACTTTCCTTCTGCTTTTAAAACAAGGCTGCTATTATGGCATTCGTGTATATTACCTGTCTGACGAACCTCATTCTCCTTCTGGGCAAGTGCTTAGTCAGCAAAATGTCTCTGAACAGTGAGCACCGATGTTTGCTGGGTGCGTTGATGGTCATCAGTGCAGCTTACCAATACCCATGAGCATTTCTTCTCTCCCAGCGCACAGGAGACCCTCGTGGTGGGCGTGGCCACGTGACAAGGTCTGGGCGGCACTACATCCATACAGAGTATTGAAGTGCCAATGGAACACATTCCAGCACTTGAGTCCCTTTCCTCTGCCCACTGGCTTTGCCGTCCTGGCCCCAGAGACCTCACCGCAATGCCCAGTGGGCATGGAAAATGGGCAAGAGGTAAGATATTGTGATGTTTGATTCTGCAGCACCAGGCAGCCGACCCTCATAGGAGCACCTACTGTGCGCCAGACGCTCTAAAATCTCTAGCTGCAGCAACTCAGTGTGTGCTCAGAACAGGCCTTTGAGGTTGACTCTACTTATTTCTTGTTGACAAATGCAGAAACTGAGGCAGAGTAAAAATAGCACTCAATGGAGCTGAAGTTTATGGCACCCTTTACGACAATGCTTTTAATAAATGCAGTCATTTTATAAAACTCAGATTCCATTTTTATGGACTTAAATATTCTGTCCTATATGCACAATGGCGGGTGACAGCAGCAAGATGATTTCCCCGACTCCTCGATAGCGGAAGGACACCCAGATTGACAAAGGACACAGACAACGCTCCTGGCCCAGGGGCGGGGAATTACACTCATACCAGATGAGTATGGTCAGTGCAGCTGGAGCCCCTCCCCCGGGCTCTCTGGCTGTGTGATGGGCTCACAGGGACGTTGCCTTCGGCGGGCCAGTTTCAGCCACAAGGTGCTGCACACATTTCCCCCGTTATCGCATAGCTGCCAGCTTAGTGTGGCGGAAGCGGGTCCCAGCTGTACTTCTGGAGCCCAAGGGTTCCACGAGGAACTGCTCACTACGGGCGCCCCACCCCAGCTCCCAGCGCTCTGCTGCTCCTGGATTAGGAATTGGATTCCCGTTTTCAACCTCAGTTGAAGAAACAGTCCATGGCTTTAAAAAATGCTGAACCCTGCTGGTGTGAAATCAGCCTGCGCTTAGGAATCACCCAGCAGTTCGTATGCCAATGGGGCACTCCAGTTGTGTGACTGGAGACGATGGCTTAACTTCCCTATTACTTTCGTTCCCTCACGTATACAGTGAAAAATACTAGGGTGATAATGCCCTTATTTAATAAGGTTGTGAGATAACTCCAGCCCTCTAGACTTGTAAGGGTCCGGTCGATGGCCGGGCGTCCTAGGACAGGCAGCAGATTGGACAGAACGACGGCCCTCTGGATAAGCAGCCTGTGGACTAAACTGTAGGAGTGGAGAGGGGCCACGGCCACACCACCTCCCTGTGAGAAGGAAGGACATGTGAGGTGACTTCTATGCCATTAACGAGCTGGCAGACTTGAAAAGAATTTGCTTTCCTTACAGCTGCAGGCAGACAGGACACAGGCGTGTGTTTCTGGCAAAATAGCTTCTAACATGACGTGCTTTGAATTCTGGCAGAGCTCCTGGTTGGGTTTGTGCTTCATCCCAATGGATTTCGAATTCTATATTAGTTACCTCAAATGCAGTCATCTTCAAAGAAATTCACGGCTCAAGACATTTGAATTAACCATAAGATCAGTGTCTCGGAGAAAAGCTTCCACTCGGGCCGCCCCTGCAGGCTCCAGGCCACCGCAGGAAGCACCCGGGACCAAACACAAGATTTAAAAATACACCTTGGCCTCAAGTAGGAGGAATCAATTGTGCATGAAAACGGAGCCAAAGCAAATCCAAGTTTTGCGCCGGTCGGTCGTTCCACAGGAGCAGGAGTGTCCCCACGAGGACTGTGCTCTCCCGGGGAAGGCGGGACTCTGAGCGTCAGGCAACACTGCCTCCCTGTCTCCCGGTGGACGCGGACGCTCTTGGTTCCCAGACCTTGGGCAGGAGGGTGCAAGTCTAAGGAAAGCATGGGTGGGCCTCAAGTGCACACGCGTCTGACCTACAGCCAGGGTCCCCGCTGGCCCATGTGGCCTCCAGTGGGGCAGAGGCCGCGGGGCCACTGGGAATGTGCTCCTGGGCCCGTGACCCAAATGCAGAGCCAGTCAGGGCACTCAGGGTAGGGACAAGTGACTCCGTGGAGGAGTGGTGCCCACAACGTGGGGACTGCCCCCCAACCTGACTCTGAAGTGGGAATGGCATGGAGTGTGTTTGCCTCTGCTCAGGGAGCTCACATCTGCTCTGGGAGCACTGACCTTGGTCTCACTGATGTACCTTCGGTGCCCTGGGTGCCTTTTCCAGTAGAGGTCTACCTGACAGTCCCCATAGTAGGACTTGTCACTCCCTTTAAGGAAGCTTTCCGTACTGACTGTGAGAGCCAACTGACTCTCACTGGTAACTATAAAATGTGTTTGGACCCCTGGGAACACACCACGGTTTTCCAGACCAGCTAAAGTGGGTGTCACCCTCGCCCACGCTGAGTGACAGCAGCCGGGCCACATGTTCTCGTCTGCTGGGCTCCAGTCCTCCAAAGTCAGACCAGGCTGCTCATACCTGCTCCCACCGTGTACCCTCAGGCCTCCACCTGTACCCTGTACCCTCAGGCCTCTACCTGTACCATGTACTCTCAGGCCTCTACCTGTACCGTGTACCCTCAGGCCTCCACCTGTACCCTGTACCCTCAGGCCTTCACCTGTACCATGTACCCTCAGGCCTCTACCTGTACCGTGTACCCTCAGGCCTCCACCTGCACCCTGTACCCCAGGCCTCCACCTGTAACCTGGAAATAACGACAGTTTCACTATAACCTGTACCCTGTAACCTCAGGTCTCCACCTGTACCATGTACCCTCAGGCCTCTACCTGTACCGTGTACCCTCAGGTCTCCACCTGCACCCTGTACCCCAGGCCTCCACCTGTACCGTGTACCCTCAGGCCTTCACCTGTACCATGTACTCTCAGGCCTCTACCTGTACCGTGTACCCTCAGGCCTTCACCTGTACCATGTACCCTCAGGCCTCTACCTGTACCGTGTACCCTCAGGCCTCCACCTGCACCATGTACCCTCAGGCCTCTACCTGTACCATGTACCCTCAGGTCTCCACCTGTACCGTGTACCCTCAGGCCTTCACCTGTACCATGTACCCTCAGGCCTCTACCTGTACCGTGTACCCTCAGGTCTCCACCTGCACCCTGTACCCCAGGCCTCCACCTGTAACCTGGAAATAACGACAGTTTCACTGTAACCTGTACCCTGTAACCTCAGGTCTCCACCAATACCCTGGCCTCCACCTGTAACCTGGAAGTAACAACACTTTCCCCCACAGCACCGTCATGATATTTAAGTGGAAGTGGCACGTGGGGCCCCATAGTGTCATTGCTTACTGTTATCAGGGCTTGCTGACCGGCCGACCAACGTTCTTTCAACGGGCAGTTTTGATCACCTTGCATCTCCGGACCGTTGGCGGCAGGGGGGCAAGGTGCCCAAAGACGCTTTGCACTGGAGGTTACCACAGGGAGATGCGGCACCCGAGGTGGCTCAGCACTCTCCCACCTGTTGGGTCTCCCTTCCGAGGCTGGGGTGTGCCACAGGTCGGAGGAGAGGCCGGCCCGAGTGGGGCGGCACTGTCGGGTGGACCAGCCTTCTGTCTTCCCAGAACAGAGCTCATTGAGCTGCTTCGTGCGCAGCCACCTGGGTTTCACAGCAGGTCACCTTGGGGCAGGTGGCCTCCCTGGTGAACAGACCACACTTTGACCTGGGCACACATCCTTGGTGCTGTCAAGTGGCAGGGTCAGCATCACTGCTACAAGAGGACCATGGAGAGCCCCTTCCTCCGCCTGCCCCCGCAATTAGAGCTCTTACACTGCTCTCCTCAGCGGTCACTGAGGGCAGAGTCCTCAAAGGCCCCTCAGACACCCCCAGACCCTGCAGGGCGGAGGGAGGGGCACATGGAGCAATTGTGGGGAGAGCTCACCCCACCCTGTGCGCAGTACCAGCCCAGAACAGACACTGGCTTCACTCTGACTTTCTCTGCCCAGAGCCCTGCCTCATGTGACTCTCCATCAGGGGCTGGTGATTTCATCTTTAGTTTATTAAAGTGACCTGAATAAACTTTTTGTTTTTCCAGACCCTTCTTTTCTTCCCCAGGTTAAGTTATGACTCTATGATTGGCCCTTGGATGGATTTGAAACAGCCCTGAGGGGCATTTTGCTGCTATTGTTTCTAGAAAAGTCTGATTTTTGAAGCGATAACAGCCCTCAATATGCAGCCCCTCTGTGATCGTAAGAATAGTATGTCAGGGATTGTCTACTTTAGTGTGAGGCCAAGTTTTAGCTGAATGACCAAATGCAGACCAGAGAAACACAGAACTGGCTCGTGTTTGACACGTGAGGCAGAAACGTCTGGGTGTCCTGTGGGGTGTGGCCCCTCAGTGTGCGTGAGACTTGTTTCCCTCCACTCAACGCAACTGTCTCAGTGCTTGTCATCTGAGCGTCACACCAAAGCCCACACTCGGGTTCATGTCACCCCTCACCAAGCCTCCTGTGAAATGCCTGGTGACAAAGGCCGAGGGAGAGAAGAAAGCAGGCTTTGTCACGAGCACCACCCATAGGGCCAGCCTGAAATGGACTGAAGGTGCAACAGCCGGGTACAGACACACGTCTGTCACCGATACCTCCAGGCAGGACCTCCACAACAACCCTGCTTAAAAGGAAGGGCTTGCAAGGGATGGAAGGGGTGCTCCTGAGCCCCACTTCTGCCTATACTTCTGGCTGCCCCATTCCCCTCCCCATCCAGGGAAAACAAATAAGCAACTGGACAAAGCCTCCGACTGTCCTGCCCAGGGCATTCGCCAGTGGGAAGTGGAGTCAGCCAAAGGAGGTCCTAGAGGGGACAAGGACACCACAGCCAGAGCCGGGGCTTTCCCGTCCTGCTAAGCAAGGCTGCAGTACTCCTGGTGCCTTCCCCGAAAAGTTGGGTGGTCACACATAGAGGGTACGGACAGCAGCTTATCACCCGGACATGAGAGCAATCCCGGACGTTGGAATGTCCCCCATGTGGGACAGCCAAGTCTACTGTCTACACGTCTGTCTTAGCCCCTCCTCACACTTGTGGGGGGACTTGGTGAAAGCCTCTTCCACTGACAGGTACCCTCTAAGATCTTCGGGTCTTTGGCCTGCAGGACTTGTGCTTTCTTATGGCTATTCCTGGTGGAGTCCTTGCTGCATTTCATTCTCGCCTGCGTCACCTCTCACCTCTAGGTGATTGAATCACACAAGTGTCTTAGTGTCCGAAGTGTCCCAAGTGCCTGCAGGACACATGCCCTTGCATGTCGTGACATCGCCCAGGCACATGTGTAAACTGAACTCGGCCCTCCCGTCACATGGGTTGCGCCAGCTCTGACACTCTGTCTCCTCCTTTCTCCTCCACTCAGCCTCCATTCTGGGTGCAACCTTCCCTCCGCAGCCTTCCCTCCTCGGGAGGGCTCTGCCCCATTCCTACTGGCACGGCCTTGTTTCCTCATTTCTGGCCCCACCCACCTTCCCAACTCCTCTTTGACAGGTCGCCCCCAAACTCCCTCCAAAAGAGACCAAACCCCGAGATTGCTTTCCAAGCCTTCCAAGCACTTGTCCTCCTCTGACTACCCAACATTGTGTCCCGTCACACCTTCAGACAAGGACCCCACTGACCCACAAATCCTTCTCCATGTTATTGGCCGAGCAATTCCAGCCTCCCAGCCCCCAGTTCAGCTTCTCAGGACAAGCCTTTCCTGCTCTCCAATTCCTGGAACCCTGACGCAGTGAAAGCACGCGCATCACCTTGATCTCAAGGCCCTGAGCACCTCAGACCAAAACGACTTGCCCCTTCTCACAATTCTGGAATCCCGGTGGGCTGTGGGGCTGAGCTGGCCCCCCTCGCCGGCATGTACCTCATACATAAGCCTGTGAGCGTCTTCAGGGAGGTTGGAGACCCGCCCTGGAAAAGCATTTAACCTGGTCCCAGTCAAGGAAACCACTCAGTGCAGCGGGGAAGAGTCAAAATAGTTCACTGAGCAGTAAAACAAATTAATATACAAATCAATATATACTTCAAAATGATAAAATCCATTCCCCTTTGTTCGCTAAGCTATAGAATCATCCCACAAACATGCATTTACCACGATACATATGAATTGTAGCACAAATTGTTTACCCAATGATCCTAATCATTTCCAAATCATCAACTAACATCTAAAAATTGTTGGCGTGGCTCTTGCTTGACACAGCCATTCCCCCTGACTGAGCCGTGATCTGACAGGGGGAACGGCAAAATTCTTCAACAACTTTCTTATCAATTACATGGTCATCAGGCAACTTGAGTCTCAGCAGCGAACTTCAGTGAATGTCATTGTCATTGCTCAGTGCAGACGCCTCTCAGCGTCGCTACACTAACTTCACTTATGTCCAACATTCCTGCCCTAACAATGCGCTGTCTGACGACTCTGCATGTCTAATATCTCTTCCATTACGGTCAATCATGAAAAATGGTTAATGGATTGTCATATTTAGTTAGCTGGCTGGATTTCCTTTATCCAAAGAACTCCACATATGTCATTTGACCTACTTTCAGAATTCTAAGAATTTTAAAAAGTTAACACTTCATTTCTTCACTTTTTTCATTAAACCGCAAGTGCATTTTCATATAATTTATTAGACAAGCTGCTAGTCTTTCTTCTTGGAATAGCTACTTTATGTTTCTTTTCAAATTTCAAATCTTATTTCTTCCCCTAAATACCACCTTCTGCTTTTTCTTCAGTTTCATTTATTTGTTTTATACCTTTATCCACTCAGGACGACTTGGGCAGCCCCACCAGGTGAGAGGAACCATTCTAGGCACATGAGATACATCCGCAATCAAAATCAACAACAATAACAAAAATCTCTGCCTTGAAGGGGCAGAGGAAAGAAAGTGAATAGTAAATATAACAAAATGATATGTTAAGGTGACAAGTACAAACTAGAGCAGGACCGGAGTCAGGAGTTCTGGGGGGCAGTGGGGTTGCTTTGAAATTCCAAGTAGCAGCTTCAGGGTAGGTCCCACCGACAAGAATATACACGCAAAGACGCCCTCGTCTTCCTCTAATAACTGACATGTGCCTTTCTCACAATGCTCATGGAAGGATTGACACCTCTTAGAGAGCAGTGTTTAGTAAAGCCAGCCTTCCAGTGTTTACCCATCTGGTTACACAATGTTTACGAGACAGACTGCAAATCTGCATACACTTGTTAAAAATGCTCTAGCTGCACAGGCTCCCCATGAAGGTCCAAATGTCCTCCCAGTTCTCATTGCTGCTGTCTCTAGCTCATCAGACATAGTATTTCATTCTCTCTGCTGTTTCCTTGACGTATGAAACAAATATGAACTTTTGGGAATAGATACAAGGTGAGCAATTTACATATTTGTTACATCATCCAGATATAATTGAATGTGGTCATTTTAGACGATCTAAATTAAACCATCTGGAAATTTTTATAAAAATTCGGCAGGAATGACACAGTTTCTCCCTATAATTTATTACAATTAAACTACAATTGCAGTGTTATTATAATGACATGGATACTGTTTATATTCGCCCAATGTGTTTTCCATAGGAATATTTCCCATAGAAAGCATGTTTCTCAACACTAATACTCATGATTAATATGCAGCAACACGTACCCCTTCTGACCCACAAAATCAACCAAACCTGTAAACTGTCTTCAAAGTCCTGTATTTTGCACTTGAAATAATTCATTATGATACTCTTATGTGAAAGCTGAAGCATGCCACAATGACTGAAATCTTGCTGCCTTGCTTTGTAAGTTTTGCAAAATGTAATTTCCACATCTCAGTAGATGAGCGTTTTCAACGAGCAGTATTGAAAATCTAGGTTACAAGGATCCACCTGCATCACTGTGATCCGTCTTTGAAGTTCTAGTGACGATTTCATGTCTGAAATGCCGATTACTCCCCTGAGTAGGTCATATTAGAGATTATGACAGTACTTTCTAAACGCCTTTCACTGGCTTTATCAACATTTTACTAAAAATGTTTACAAGTTTTTACTATTTGTTTGTTATATGAAGCTGAATGATGATATTCTTTTAAAAATTGCCTCATTAATTATTGCAAATGTTTTTCAGGTAAGCCACTAGCCTCGAGTAGAACCCGGTTTTCCTTGTGCTGAAAACCGGAGACGATTAACATTTTCCATTTTCAACATTACAGACAGCGCCACCACTCACGTTAGGCGTTTACAGCCGTACCAGCAAGTCACTTAACTCTTGTTGAAACAACCAAATTGTTGTTAATTCCAGGCATTCTTGCATAGAATCAGAAGCTGGCACTCACACACTGTCAGGAGGGCTTTCAGGGAGCTGACCTAGTAATATTATTTCTTCCTTTTCCCCTAACGTTCAGAAGACACATGCTTATGCGACTTAAAGGGAGAATTAGCACACTTATCCAGGGTGGTGTTTGTTCATAACATTTCATTATAAACTCTGCAGTTACTACTTACATAAGAGATTCGGTGCACCACAGCGGAAACTCTCAGAAAACAGTAAATAGGAAGCCCAGTTATGCGCTGCAGGCGTGACGGCCTGTGACAGTGAACATGACCTCACGAGTGTACATTAGAGCTGCCATCACTGTGAAATGTCACCATCTCAGCTGCTTGGTGCCATTTACCAGGCACTATGGGGGACTCTGTTCTCTCTCATGTCTCCTCTTGATGGCACATACCTGTCTGCCATGTCTGAACACAGCGGAGATCAGCCCGACTCCAGGAGCGCTGAACTGAATGGAGCGGAACTCCATGGCTGTCGTCAAGGGCTATCCTCTCAGCATACAGACAGCTTTTTCATCTCACAAGAAGAACGAGGAGTGGGCTATGATCATTTGTCCCCACTCCCACCCCCAAATTCTAGGACAGAGCTTGCGTACACAGAGCGTTCTGTCGTTACCGGGGTTTTGCGCCCGCCGTGCCTCTCCAGGCCGTGACCAGGCCACATATGTGGTCCCATATGAGGATGTGCCATCAGCTCCTACGAGTTGGGGGAGGTTTGAGTCCCCCTCGCATATCAGACCGGTGTTGTTAGGTAACAGACCAACAAACATTCTCACCGCCTTTGCCCTGTCTTCTCCTCTGGATGTTTTGGGGATTAAATGAGAGAATGTACACACAACGCCTGGTTCATGCAGGCACTGGGCAAACGCACGCTGCTGTTGCCGCTCTGAGCTTGAGCCA
The DNA here is from genome assembly GCF_964194185.1 of Rhinolophus hipposideros. Taxonomy (NCBI): domain Eukaryota; kingdom Metazoa; phylum Chordata; class Mammalia; order Chiroptera; family Rhinolophidae; genus Rhinolophus; species Rhinolophus hipposideros. The sequence continues at coordinate 1,731,990 of NC_138049.1, read as the reverse complement.
GTGGTCTAGATATCATCTGGGCTTTCTCCCAGACGACAGTTCCCAGCGGCGCTGCTTTGGAGTTGTTTTCATCTGTCCAGATGTGAGCGCTCCTGTCAGACTCCGTCCTCCCTGGCATTTCCTATCTGCATGCTTTAGGGTCAGCTGCAAACTTGGTTATTTCACTCCTTTGATTTGCCCTCTAAAGGCCTGGACTCAGTCCATTTTCTTCCAACTGAAGGTCTGATAATCCAATTTAAGTGATTTTTTAATACATGTTCTATTTCTCTTTCTTCTGCGGCCCCCACGTGGACAATTTCCCACTGTCCAAACCAAAGAAGGCATGCCGAAGAATAAATAGTAAAGCCGTTGTCAGTTAATTTTATGTTTTGCTGACTCATCTTGCCGTAGGGCTGATGAACGCTGCAATTATCACACGGATTTGGAATCTGCTGCCATCCCTCTCAACTGTCTAAATATTTAGAGGCCTGGTATCTAAGCCATCCTATTTCTTTTCCCAAGTACACAGTTCCCAGCTTGGCCCGTGAATAGAGAAGGAGATAGTTTTGTTTACATTGGAAATTCTTTTTGAGAAATAGAGAAGATAGGATTTTCTAAAGTGAGGGATTCTTTACAGAAGTGGGAGAGTTGCTCTAACCAGCAGGATTCATTGAAGGCAAGTGGAGAGTAGGGATTTAGCAGTCGTAGAGAATGCTTCAGGCATGGAGACTGGGGCTCCAGGGCCCACACCAGACCTGCACTCCCCACGACACTTCAGGAAAGTACTGGCCACCTGCCGCGTCCGCAGGCCGTGTGGACCACAGTCCGGGCAGCACTGTCTGCTCCCCTGTAAGTGGCCACCACCTCAGCCCACACCCATGTGCCCCGGGTCAGTGGAGCACATGCCCAGGCTCTGGGGTCCCCGCAGGTCTGACTGCTGCGGACCCTGGCCTGCGGAGGCGGAGGGAGGGAAGGAGAGGTCAAGTTTGGAAGCCTCTGCCATCCCCACAGCTGGAGAGAAAAGGGCAGTCGGAGACACCAGTATTGGGAGCCCAGGGAAAGGGAGGGTGCTTCCGGGGGCATGGAAGCAAAATGTAGCTTCAGGTCAAAAACGTAAAAGCATCTCCCCCGGGACAGATGCGACTGAACTAGGTCACCAGCCATGCGAGAGACCCTGCCCTGCCCACCGCCTATAACTGCCTTTTCACTTTTACATGTGGAAGAATTCTGCTTCCAGTCAGAAACATGAGCTGAACAATTGCAGACAGACAAACCAGTGCGCCGGCAGTTGGGTTTCTGACATGCCTCCCTGCCAGCTGCCCAGGGACCCACCTAAGTCCTTCTGCCTCAAGGTAAGCTCTCGCCCCGCGGCCTCACTCCGTACACTGATCAATGAAACTGGAGCCACAGACAGGAAAGGAGCAGTCAGAGCAGTCCCGCTGGTTTGTGCGTGCAAGGGAGCCTTCTCTTCCAGACACAGCACAAACTGGCACGTGCCTGGGGGGGTGCAGGGAGGGCATTCGGTCCAAGTGGTGGGAAGCGTCGAAAGCTCACCAGCTTGGCCGGGCAGGAGTCGTGTGACTGTCCCTGATTCTATTAGAAACCTTAACTAAATTCCCTGGGCTCTCGCCAGCTGTTTCTGAATAGGAGGCAGTGCTCCCAATACATGCAGGACTTCCAAACGGTCTCTCATTTCTGGTCCCCGAGCTCTCGCAGGCGTGACTCCCATGGACAGCAGACAGACAGGCCCCTTTCGACACCAGCACTGAGGGGTGAGCCTGCCTTCCTGGGGTCCCCAGAGCTGTGCTCATTGGCACAGTCACTGCCGTCTCTCTTGTGGAATCACTCCCACCCCACTCTCTATCACCATCCCCAGCCTCACGATTGCAGCCCACTGACAGCCCCAAATCGGAGGGACCCTGCAGTCTGGACACTCTTCTACGCCCCCCTCCCTGCCTTCTGCTCTCTCGCTGTCCCCAGCCATCCAGGCCACTCTGCAGCACTGACCCCCCCCAGCCCCTCCCACGGCCTTCAGGATCTCCTCCTTCCCACAGCCACGCCAGACTCATCACCCAGACGCCCTTGGTCCGGTCTGACCAGCACTCAGGAATGGAGAGGCTGGTAATTACTGGCCACACCAAGTCACCAACTGGTCTGTCTGGTTCTGGAGACTTTCGGCACAATCATGTCCCAGCACAGGTGACGCCTGGCTCCTCAGATCCTCCCGTCCCTGCAGCCTCAGGAGCGTCCCTAACTGCCAGACGCACGCCCAAGCCTCCAGAGCAAAGGCTGCCTGTCTCCGTGACAAGCACTGTGTCTGCCCCTCTCCTCCCGTCTCACATTCCGCACAAGCCGGCTGAGTGTGGTGCCCCCTGTGCAGCCTGGGGAGCAGTCTGCTCAGGACCAGGAAGCGAAAGCCAGGCCGGCAGGACTCCAGGCGGCCTCGCCAGGCCCTCACCCCGGCTTGCACAGCCCCCCTTCCTTCCAACTCCTGGGCCCGTCATTAAGGGGCCCCTGACGTGCAGGAAGTCTCCTAAATAACGAGGTGGGGCTTGACTTAAAAGAGCTGCTAGAGATCAAATAAGTAGGAGGAAAGAGCAGTGAGGCCTTTCCTGACTCAGCCCCTGCGTCCCAGGGACCTGGGGAGCAGCGCGGGGCCGGCAGCAAGTATCTCAACAAGAGCTGCAGGTCAGTCAGCTTTGGGCAAACGGCAGGAGGAACATCGGACAGAACGCGCTGACTCATCACAAGCAACCAAAAGGACAATGCACAATAAATATGTACAGCTGGTCACAAGTTCAGTCACCAAGGTCAGCCTCCTTCTGCACGGAGCTCCCACCGCAGCCCTGTGGCCTCCCCGGTGCCCCCCGGGTGGGGCTCCACACCTGTTGACTTGTGCCCTGCTCCTCTCACTCCTCTCCTCTGAGGAACCCCCCGCCCCCCCGAGCTGGGTGAGGGCCTTTCCTGCACACCTCCAGGCGCCTGCGCAGGGTGGTCCATGGCGGGCCTCAGGGACTCCGGAGCCGGTAGCCAGACACTCCTGACTCTGGCTAATGGCCTGTGGAGCAGCCCGGCCCTTTTTCTGCGGTTGTGCCGAAAAGTCAACCTTCACTGAAATACACAAATGCAAACCCTTCAAGCCACAAAAAAGTGTGTGCTTTCCTGCTGTTTACTAACAATAAAGACACGACTTCAAAGCCAGGTAATGTGTAACCCATAAATTGGACCAGGTAGACCCCTAAATTACAAATGTAAGGAAGAACCAGTCGGGAGATCACAGAGGAAGCAGGCCTGCGCGACCTCCCCCAGCCCCACGACGACATGGCCGAGCCCTGCCAGCACAAGGGCAAGCGTCCATTTTTGCCAGGCATGCTCCCTTCGGTCAGGGACACAGAGCTGGCCGGGGACCTGCAGGTTTTGTCCCTGTAGCCACCCCTGTCTACCTCACACATGGTCAGTCAGAGCTGCAAATTAAAGGGTGGCAGTGACGCTTTCCGAATACGCCTTCCTGTTTGTTTTCTGTAATAAAACGAATGGCTTCCTCGTGCTTAGATAGCTCCAATGCCAGCGTGGGAATGAGCAGGGCCTAAAGGGGCCTGTGCTCTTCAGCCACTGTTCGTCGCTTACTTACATCCTGTGGAGCTCATGAATCACCTCTTCCCGCTCCCAGGAGCCCCTGCTCACGGGTGAGTCCACAACAGCCAGAGGCCAGGTGTCTCGGGCCGAGTCTGCACAGCCCAGAAGCAGGCAGTTCTTCCCTTTCAAGTTCGTGCTCCCGGAGGAAAGTGCCCACTGAGCCAGGCGCTCTGCCTGCGCATGCTGCATTTGGTCGGGCCGCACTGCACCTGCACTTAAAGACCGGCGATCTCAACCGCACGCACAAAAAGTGGGAAGAATCAAACGTCACAAGACTGGCATCACACCCAGGTCTCTGCCTCCTTCCACACACACAACGGACTCATGAGGACTAAGCGTTTGTCCTCGGCTATTTGGCCAAAGGAATCTAGAAGTTCTGTGAATCATTCTAGCAAACAAGTGCCCCTTCACATAGCAGGCCCTCACTGAATGCGTGGCGGGTGAACAAACGGACGGACGTCTAAATCGCTGAGCCCTGCAGCCCTAGCATTGACTGACCAACGTGACTTGGCAAATCCACTGCAGAAGGGAGAGTTTCTCAGGCAGCTGGGGGTGGAGGGCCAGTTCCCTGTTCCAAACCTTGCTGATACGAGAAAATCATAAAAACCAAAGACTGCTGTCCAGGCCCTGAAAGCAGCCTGTAAGTGACCATACACCCCTGTGTTATCTAACGTAATTTAATCCTCACAACAAGAGGGGTCTTTTCTCCATCCTCTAGGTGAGAAAACTGAGCATCAGAGAAGGTTAAAAACCTTTAAGAGAAGGAGCTCAGATTTCAGAGTCTAACCCCAAATCCTTACATTGAATGATCACACTGCTTCTCAAACCCTTAACAGGAAAACAAACGGCCTGAGCTGGGCTTAACAATCTGCATCTCAGATCACCTCACAGGGGACACCCCCGCTGCTGGCTGGCTGACCTTACCGTGAACAGAAGGCACGGTGCCACTTTAGGTGCCTTTGTGATCTGTCTTAAAACACCTCCCACAACTTTCCTAATTATATGAACGAATCCAAACTTTTGTTTTTGAGATTCAGTTTTGTATGAGTCAGGATTTCCCCGGGGAGCAGAACCAATAGGATATAGGAGATATATATATATATATATATATATATATATATATATATATATATATAGAGAGAGAGAGAGAGAGAGAGAGAGAGAGAGAGAGAGAGAGAGAGAGAAAGAGAGATATTGTAAGGAATTGGCTCATGTGAACTGAGGGCTGAAAAGTCTGGAAAGTCTGAAACGCACAGGGCAAGTTGGCAGCTGGAGACTCAGGGAAGAGCCAGCAGCACAGTCTTGAATCTGAAGGCCATGTGGGGACAAAATTCCTCTTTCTCGGGAAACCTCAGTCTTTGCTCTCAAGGCCTTTAGCGCATTGGATGAGACCCACCACATCATGGAGAGCCATCTGCTTTGCTTCAAGTCAACAGATTTAAATGTGAATCGCATCACCATACTACCTGTACAGCATCTCGACAGGCTGTGGGGACAGAGCCAGGAGTGCAGCTTCCAGGCTCTCGCCCTCCTGTGGAAAGGTGCTCACTAGGGTAGTAAATGGCCATCAGCTGTGATTGGATGGCCATCAGCTGTGGCTAGTTGGCCGTCAGCTGTAACCAGTGAGACATTGATCACTAATATAACTGCTGTGGCTACGCTAGCAGAAAATGGGGACCAGCAAGAAGATGGTGGCTGAGCTAGCAAGAGCAGATTGCAGTTAGCAAGTGGGGTTGGTTGGCAGAGAAGTGGACGGCAGGTTGCGGATCGTGTGGCTCCTGCTTCCTGTGTTTCCAGCCCAGCGGCCAGCGAGAATATAGTGGTGTGACTCCCTTACACATGGCTCCGTGGGTGTTCCTTTTTGGCCTCACAGTGTCCTGCGTTCTCATGTGGGGAGTGGGAGCTGAGACCCTGCCTGATATCCTGCATGACACAGGTGTTTGAACAAACAACTGGTCATCACAGCCTAGGCAAGTTGACACGTAACAGTAACGCACACAAGCTTCAAACGTTCGGGTGTGCGTTATTTCTTCCCTTTGTCATCGCAGCTGCCCCTCCAGCTTTATCAGCTGACTCCGAAGTGGGTCTCGCCCACAGCCCTTCCTCTCCACTTCCCTTGTCAGCGCGCCCAGCGTCCAGCCTAACACTTTTCCAGCCATGTCTTCCTTGTGCACACGTTGCCATAACAATCCTCTATGCCATTACCTCCCTCCCTCAAGAACCTGCAAAACATTCCTCTTACCAAGAGCGCGGCCCAGGACCCATTTACATACTTCACAGTGACTGAGGACCCCAGAGGACTTCTGTTTACGTAGCTTGTTTTTATCAATACTTCTTGTATTAGAAATTAAAACAAAATTTTTCAAAATATGTATTAGTTCCTTCAAAAATAATACTGAACCCATTCCATATTACCACAAATAATACACTTATAGAAATAACCATATTATCCAAAACAAAACAAAATGGTGAGAAAAGTTCAAAAGGTACATATTTGCAAATATCACTGTCTTGCTTAACAAAGAAAGTTGCACTGATATCTACTTCTGTGTTCAGCCTATTGCCATGTGTTGCTTTGGTTAAATCCAGAAATGGAGAAGTATTTTAATAGCCTTTTCAGATAATTATGGATATTCTTTTTTGATAATACACTGAAACCAGACAAGTGTTAATTTCTTAAAGACTGACTGCAATGTGGAATCTGCAAGTGTATCAGTAACTTTTCACACCCTCTAACATTAAAATTCACTAGTCTTTCTTGCACCATTATTTTATAATATCTCCAAGAAGTCCTTGTGTTTTATACACTATTATGAAATATGTATATTTGTTATTATTCCTATTGATCTCATCACAAAGGTCTTTAAGTATTTGAAAATCATCAAGCACATGGTGGTGAATATAAGTTCTCCAAAATTCAAATTTTCAAATTTTCACACAAAACCTCAAACATAGTCCTTGCCAAGAAATACTGTCCCTTATTCCCCTGGAAGAGCCAGAGTCACTTTATTTGTTTTCTGGAAAATGTCTACCAAGTACCCAAGCCTGACTAGCCCTTGCTATTCTCCCACTTGTCCTTTCAAGTAAGAAGGGTGTGCCATGGAAGGAGTAGCTAGTTCAGTGTGCAAATCAAACAGTCCTGAAGACATCCGTCCCGTCAGACACCGTGGCTCTCAGCGGAAGGATTTCTGTGCTCCCCATGTCACTACTCAGGAAATTTAAAAGACACCTATGCGCTCATCAGTTGAGACTTAGTACAGTCAGTTTTTACAGCTTCGTGTTCCTGAGGCCACTGGCAACTCTGTCACCGCGACTGCTTAGTGTGGAGAAGTCAATGACCACTGAAGAGCGGGAGCTACTGCCTTGACTGCAGAGCCACCAGCAGCTGTGCTCGTCCCTCACTGACATGTCACACAGTGACCAAAGCCACCAACATTTTTAGTTTTATTACGTGTACTGTTTATTATTCAGGTTTATATTCACATGTTGTATTACTATGAAAATTGCTTTGATCCCGCAGACACCTGGAGGACGGTGAGGCTCCCCAGGGACCCACAGGCCGCACGCTGAGAACCAGTGGCCTGGAGCATCACATACAGGCCTCATCCAGCTCCCAAAGCCCTTCACAGTCCATCCTTCAAGCTGCTGTCTTCTCTCACCATAGCCTGGGCGGCTTACTTTCCACACTGCAGCAAAAAAAGCTTTCATGTCACTCAGATCTGTATTATAACACTCGCCCTGTTACTGGCTGTGTAATCTGATAAAAAGTAGCAAATCTTTACCAACTGCAGGTTTTTCCATCAGTGAAATCAGGGTGAAAATACCCACCTGATCAGACAGTTGTGACAAATGAGCTGCTGTGTGTAAAGCACCTGTCGTTAGTAAATGTCAGCTCCCTTCCTCTGTGCCTCACTGTGGCTGAAAGGACTGTGGTTCTCTGAAAGCATTGCCAGGCTGTGATTCAAATTCTGACCAGATTCATTTGTCCTTGGAGCAAATTCCTGGTACTCCAACATTACACTTGAAACTACTTCCTTCCCCAAAGATCAGCTGACTTTGATCTCCCTTCCTTGAACACTTAAAGCAAGAGTTTTCTGAATTATTCATTTTTCAGTTAGTCACATACTTGTCCGTTCACTATTTCACAAGTGTGTCTTCTACCTACAAATAAAACCCAAGCTTCCAGAAGACACCCTATTTATAACACCTTTGTGTTAAGGATCTGTTGCTGCCTAACAGATTAGCCCCAAATGTAGTGGCTGAAAAACCATGGGTATCACTATTATCCCCCGTTTCTGTGGGTCAGGAATACACTGGGGTTGGGGACATTAGCAGGGTTCTTGTCGCTGCTCCTGGAGGCCTGGAGCTGGAACCAGCTGAAGGGTCTCTTACTGCCATGTGGAGTCGTGACCTCCCATATCAGTGGGTGCTGGTGGCAGCTGGTACACGACGCTAGAACACCCCCTCGTGGCCTCTTCATGTGGCCTGGGCTTCCTCACGACATGGAGGCAAGCTTCTTAGAGGAGGGTCCAGACACAGAGAGCCAGGCAGAAGCTTTCTCCTTTTGATGACAAAGCCTCCAAAGCCACATAACCTCACTTCCACCAAAAACACTGGTCAGGAGAGTAACAAGATCCCATAGGGACTGAAAGGGGGAAACACTGACATCCCTGCCCCTCACCCTGCGGGAGGAATGTCAGTTCCACGCTAAGTTCCAGGAAGAGCGTGTGGGATGAGCTACGCAGTAGGTGTGGCCGTCTTTGACAATTGCATCTGCCACATGCTCTAGAAATCCCACTAAATGAATGCAGGCGTGACTCATTCCAAAGAGAGTTTTCCCACTGTCACGTGGACCAGGGTGTAGCCTACACTGTCATACGAGTGGTATTCTGTTACTCTCAGAAAATACCACTGGAAGTAACAGAGGGGTATTACCTCACCAAATGGCAAAGTCTTTGAAGGCGAAAACTGTGCCTTGGATTCTCAGAGATTAACCCAGTGCCAGGAAAGAAGGGAGGGAGGAAGGAGGGAGGGAGGGGGGCAGGAGAGAGGCAGGGAGGAAGGGCCTTTCAGACTACTTTGCCTCTAAGATTCAGTGATGTGGGGGCTCTGCTTTCATGACCCCCGGTTCTCATCTGTGGGAGAAGCACAGCACGCCCTGGAAAGGAAGTGAAACATACTCACTGCATCATTCTCTCTCCAAGACCAGGAGCCATCTTTGCTTGAAAGGGAAAAGAGAGACAGTCTTTCAAACATCTCATTTCTGGACAACTCATTTCAAACAACTCATTTTCTAAGTTCAAAAGGATGCCTCCAGATGTTCTGTTGCAAATCAAATAAAAGCTACTGCACCAAATAGTAATGTCACCGGTGTTTCCCTTTTACACACTAGGAATGTTTTGCCCTTTTAGAAGAAATAATTCATTTAAATCTCTATTGTACGTTTCCTTTGAAAGCATAGTGAAGAGAACAGGTCAGACATTCATGTATCTTTTAATGTTAATGCTGGGTCAGAAAGGAGAGCGTTCTGATTTTGAAAATTCAACTTACCATTTTAAAATAGTTGGTGGAAAAATCAGAGTTAAATCCAATAAGATGTCTGGAGGTTTACACAAAATCTGATAATGAAATCCAGCTTCTTTAATGACTCAAGCATTATGAAAATGGAGACTATTTTCAAATCAGTCCTGAGTTGGGAATTCTACCAAAGCACTCTCTTGATATTCCTGTATGAAATCATAATAATCTTTAAATGAATAAGCTTTCTCTCTACTACTCTTTTCTTGCCTTTCATTTCCAGGCAGGATTGTGTGACACTGGGCTGTCTGTGTAGTAACTTGGGGTTCACCCTCCTTCTAAAGCTCAGGCCACACCAGAAAGTCAGTGGGGACTGGGGGTCTCTTAAGTTGGACTTTCCAGCAGCCACTGACTTGACAGCTTTTCAAATTATTCTAATCAGTGTTTTTAATGTTTCGTCTTTGAATGTTTAAAAACACTTATTGAAACTTACTGTTTGGAGAAGTACTTCACATAAGCTAACGTCCCAGCTCCTCAGCAGGTAACCGTACTAACCATGAATGGAAGAGACTGCCATGCAGTGTCTCCGGCAAAGCTCACTGGGTAGCCTGGAACCCAAAGGGCACACAAACCAAGTAAGTTACGAAAGAAATGGAGAAAGAAAAAGCCCCGTCTTCCTTGGAAACAAAGGATAATTTGGGGTGACTTTTCAGACAACCACTTCCCCAGCATCCCTGCCCTGCTCCCCTCAGTGCCTGTGGCTTGACTCACTCTGAGGTGTGACTGACATCTATCCCAACGGCCAGGCGGCCAGGCGTGCACCTTCAATGGCAGACCAACACGAAAATGCAGAGATTTATCATGATTACTTCTCACCTTGAAGAGTCCTAGTCAACAGCCAGAAGGACCCCCTGGGAAATCATCTACGACCAGGAACCTAACACTCAACATTTACACCCCACCCCATTTGCCCACTCGTCCAGCCAGCTAAGGCCTGGCTCACAACTCAATGAGAAAAGAACTTTAAAAGTTATAGCTGCGAAATGCTTGCATGCACTGAACTTTCAATGTGCTTGCACCCAGCATGTTAATATTAAAGAAGTTAACCCAATTTCTGGACTGTGTTCGTCTAAACACCAAAAACTGAATTTCACTCAGTTTCACTACTCAGATCACTTCAGTTACTCAAAGAACATCTCAGAAAAAAACATCATTTTATTAATAACTATGAAAAGATTATAGTATATAAATATATTACATAGTAACTACACATTATATGTAATAACTAAATTATATATAATAACAATAAGTATATAATTATTATATCTGATAATAATGGATATTATATTTGTATATAAGAATTATAAGGAGTCAGATATAAAACAGAAAATGTCATTAGGCATTTATGTGACCTTTAGATGGAGAAAAGTCATCTTTTTAACACACAAAAGCAAAAATAAAACTATTAAAAAAAACAGTAACAGATTTTATACCTAAAAATGAAAACTCTCTAGATGTCAAAATCTCAATTAACAAAATTAAAAGCAAATAAAAAATTGGAAGAAAACATTTGCATTATACATTAAAAACAGAGCATTAATGTTTCTAATGTGTTTTTTTTTAAAAATCACTAAGTAAAAGATAACCCCCATGAGAAAAACAGCGAAAGGACATTAATTGAAATTCATTAAAAATATATAATAAACATATTAAATAACATTTAACTTCTCTAGAATTCAAAAAATATATCTAAAAAATGAGAAATCAGTTTGTCATCGAAAAAGCTATATTTGTTTTTTTTATTATGTTTTGATAAGGGTCTTTTTTTTTTTTTTTTTTTTTTTTGGTAAATTCTGATAAACCAGACTCTCTCAAACACAGGTGGAGGGGATGTAAATTGATACAACTTTTCTAGAAGTGTTTGCAATATTTATCAAGAAGCTTAACAATTTCAAATGCCATAACCCGTATATTCTAGTTCTGTGAATCCAAGGAAAAATCAGAAATGTGTAAAATTTTGGGCATAAGGATATTTGTTGTAATACTATTAATAACCACAAAATCGTAGATTCCAAATGTTCAAAAACAGAAGGCAGAAATTGTTGTTTTTTCCCTATTTGATAAAAAAATATATACAGCCATTTAAACAAACATGATTTTGAAAAATATTGACCTTGGAAAATGCTTATGGCAATATTAAGAGAAAAAAGCAGGCTCAACGCACTTTAAATAACAATGATTTCACCGTCAATATGTGTCACAATTACCTGTCTTCGGATTTATTAAAAATTCCACTCATTGATTCTGTCTTCCCCTCCACTGCAAATCACCAATATGCTACATTATCCCAACTCTATTGCATAGAACAAAGATTGAAACAAAATCCACAAAGTGTTAAATGTATTTTTTTCCCTAGATGGTGGAATTAACAGGAAATTTTGTTTTGGCTTAAAACATTATTTTTCCAAATTCTCAATAATGTGTATGTATTAGTACATTCATAATTTGAAAAGGGGAGCTATTTTTAATATAAAATAAAGTCTTTAATCTGAGATGAGATAAGCTGCTAATATGATTTTTTTTATTTTAGATTCCATTTCTTAACTCAAATTTTCCTTAGATAATTTACCTAATACCCAAGCACAGAGCCATTTTGGTAGCACATGGAGACCATAAAATTGCTTGTCTTTTATTGATGCTTTTCATCATTTTTAAAACTGATAAAAAATTTCCAAGTGAAAATTGAAAGTTAAATTCAATTTCCAGTGGGTTCTTTTTTTTCTAATTTTACATATCTTTCAAATAATAAACATTGACTTATTTTTTAATTTAAGAACTATGTTTGGGTTGAAAAAAAGGTTTTTAAAAGAAAAGGCAGTTAACTAATTCGTAATTTCTTCTCTTCCTACTTCTATTTCAAGATTCTAAAATCAGTTAGTTGTGGAGACATACAAGATGGCAGAATAGATGAACACTGTGCATTCTTCCATGAACACATTAAAATTACAACAAATTATAGAAAAATTGACCTGGCGAACTATCTGAAGTCTGATCAAATAGAAGTCCTATAACAAAATATAAGAAGAAGCCACATGGAGACTGATAGGAGGGGCGGAGATGTGGAATGGGCCCCACACCTGTGTATGGTGGATGAGAATCAGGTGGGATATCTCGGCCATAGAGGTTCCCCTCCTCCAAAGGAGCAAGAGACCCTAGCCCTCAACACCAGGCTCCCCAACCCAGAGCACTGGTGCTGAGAAGAGGAGCACCTTCAACATCTGACTAAAAAACCATGGAAATTCTGACCATTTGGGTGGGACGGAAGGTGGCGGGCAACCCAGGCATACTCTTAGACTCACTCGCTTGCAGGCACTCACCTTGGGCTCCAGCAAAGGGGCAGTGACTCAGGGGGCATCGGAGACGTACGGGGGGAAGACTGAGGTGTGTAGCCTCAGGAGGAGGCCTGGAGCACAGCTACCATTCCCCATGTGAGGAGACCTCCTCCCATATAGCCTACAGGTGAGCTCCATCTTTCCTGTGTTGAGCCCACCCCCTCTGGCCAAATCTGAATCTGATTGGCCTGGTGAGCTCTATAGCTCCGCCCTGCTGACTTAGCTGGGATCCCGTCCAACCCAACTCACACACTGTTAGAGGCACTTTCTAGAGAGCATTCAGCCCCACCTGCATTGCACTCTTTCTTGGAAAACTATAGGAGTCCATGAGCCCCAGGTGGGTGGCGACTGGCCTCAGTATGTTCTGAGACTTTTGATGAGTTGCTCCAGGCTTAGCACTGGCACCAAATCAGAGTTTACATTAACCTTGTGACTGCAGCTCTTCCCACTCTAGTGACTCCCTAAGCCCCCACCTCACCCAACTCACATACCACATGAGGCACTATCAGTGGCTGAACATTAAGGGAGTTGGCAGGTGGCAGCAGGATTCTGGGTGCCCTGGCTTTTTGCAGAGCTGCCTCAGGTCTGGTAGTCGTGGCAGCCATCCTCATTTCCTAGCATGGTTTCTCCTGCATGCCTCCAGGTCCAGGACAGGCGGCAAACAACTGTGGATCACTTTGTAGCTCCTACCAGGTAGCCCCTGGCCAGTCACAGGCAGTGGGTGACCTGTGCCTGCACCAGAGCCCCTCCCAAGAGGCCCCAGAACCAATGTACTTGCAGAGCACAGCCTAATTAGCCCCACAAGTAGCACACCCCCAAAGGGAGGTTTCAACAGGCACCAGAGATCACTGGTGTAAATCCCACACAGTGGGTTAAGCCCTCAGCACAACAGCCCATAAGCTGTGGATGTGGCCAAACCCCACAGCCAGTCAGCCTGAGGGTCAATCCCACCCACTGACATGCCAATAGCACTCAAAACTCAACTATAAAAATAAAGCACACACAACCCACACAAAGGAATACTCCAAGAGCAGGTGATCAGGGAGGTTGGGCCAGGGCACCTAATACATAAGGCCACCCAGCCAAGATTGGGAGACATAGCAGATCTACCTAATACATAGAAACAAACACAGAGAGAAAGCCAAAGTGAGGAAACAAAGAAATGTGTCCCAAATGAAAGAACAGGAGAAAACTCCAGAAAATGAACTAAACAAAATGGAGGCAAGCAACCTACCAGATACAGACTTCAAAACAATGGTTATAATGATGCTCAAGGAACTTAATGAGAACTTCAACAAAGAGATATCAAGCATAAAAATGAACATAGAAACCATATAACGGAATGAGTCAGAAGAATATAATAACTGAAATGAAGAATGCACGAGAAGGAATTGCCAGCAGACTAGATGAAGTAGAGGATCAAATCAGTGATTTGGAAAACAAGGCAGAAGAAAACACCCAATCAGAACAGCAAAAAGAAAAAAGAATCAAAAAAATGAGGAGAGTTTAAGGGCCTCTGGGACAACACCAAGTATAACAACATTCGCATCATAGGGGTACCAGATGGAGAAGAGAGAAAGCAAGGGATCGACAACCTATTTGAAGAAATAATGACTAAAAATTTTCCTAACCTTGCAAAGTAATTAGACATGCAAGTTCAGGAAGCACAGAGAGACCCAAACAAGATGAACCCAAACAAGCCCACACCAAGACACATTATAATTAGAATGACAAAGGTTAAAGACAAAGAGAAAATCCCAAAAGCAGCAAGAGAATGACTACTAGTAACTTATAAGGGATCTCCCATAAGATTGTCAGATGATTTCTCAACAGAGACTTTGCAGGCCAGAAAGGACTGGCACAAAATATTCAACTTGATGAAAAGCAAGGACCTACAACCAAAGGTACTTTACTCAGCAAAGTTATCACTTAAAATCAAAGGACAGATAAAGAGCTTCCCAGACAAGAAACAGCTTTTCTAAAGGAGTTCATCACCACCAAACCAGCATTACAAGAAATGTTGGAAGAACTTCTTTAAGATGGAAAAAAAAATCAAAATTATGAATAATACAATGGCAATAGCTACATATCTACCAATAATTACTTTCAATGTAAATGGATTAAACGCTCCACTCAAAAGACATAGGAGGGTTGAATGGATAAGGAATCAAAACTCTTACATATGAATATGCAGCCTACAAGAGACTCACTTCAGATTGAAAGACACACAAAGACAGAAAGTAAAAAAATAGAAAAAAATACTGTAGTTCATGAAAATGGAAGTGGAGAGGGGAAAAAAAGCTGGAGTAGCAATACTTATACCAGAAAAAACAGACTAACTCTTTTGCCATGATAGTCAGATACATCTGAAAGAATATGTTCATCCACTGACTGCAGATGGAAACTTCCAGAAATGAAGTTTAGGAAAGCAGATGTACATTTTTCTATATTTTTGTGCTTTTCAAGAATGAATAACAACAGGAAATTTTTATACATAAAATAATGTCATTTATATAAAAAGCAGCTCAAATTGTTATTATTAAATGCATAAAAGAGTCAAAATATCAACTTTTTGTTTTTTGTGGCTTTCTGACACATTTTGGAAAAAAACCGTGAAATCAATTAACACAGCTAAAGAGTGAAAACAAAGCATATAAGAGACAGTGAAGGACCCAGTAATCCCACTTCAGGGTATTTATCCAAAGAAACCTAAAATGCGACTTCAAGGGGACGTGTGTGTCCATATGTTCACTGCAGCCTTGTTTACAATGGCCAAGATGTGGAGGTGGCCTGGGTGTCCGTCGATGCAAGAATGAATAAAGGGGAGGTGGCACATAGATACAGTGGAATATTGCTCAGCTAGGGAAGGGCATGGGTTCTTGCCGTCTGCGGGGCCATGGTTGGACCTGGAGGGTACTGTGCTGAGTGGAGTGTCAGGCAATGAAAGACAGATTTCGCTTACATGTGGAATCTAAGAACAAAACTAACAAAGAAAACAGACTCAAACTCATAGATACAGAAAACATTTTGATGGTGGCCAGACAAAAGGGGTTTAGGGCTGTGGGTAAAAAATGGGGAAGGGATTAAAAAGTACAAATTGGTAGTTACAAAATAGTCGTGGGGATGTAAAGTATAGCATAGGGAATATAGTCAATGATATGGTAATAATTATGGATGGTGCCCAGTGGGTACTAGACTAGTCAGGGGGGTCACTTCTTAAGTTTTACAAGTATCTAACCATATGCTGTCTACCTGAAATTAATATAAAATATAATTGAATGTCAAAAAATAAATAAAAAGTCAGTTAGAGTTGTATCATAGACCACTTCACATGTTGAAAATGTTGCCAGAGCTTGCTTCCCAGGGTGGTGAAAATGGTCAAGCGTACCTGATAATGACTCAAAGAGCCTATTTCTTTAGCGTTCCCAACAGCTTATAATCAATCAAGTTATAATTATTTCAAAATCCTTTGTGTTCTTCTCTTTCTATCAAAATCTAATCCATCGTTGAAGACTCGAGGACTGAAACTTCCCCAAGTCCAGCGGCTGTAATTTCTTTGTCCTCTGAGGTCTGACAGCGTATGCCTGTCAGGGGCTTTGATTCCTACACTGCTGTCTCGCCTCTTAATGATGCTCTCGATGAAGCCTGAGATCTCAGGGGCAAAGCCGTAAATCCTTAACAAAGCACGTTGCCTTGCTGGAGCTCAGAGAGCGTGTGGTTCAGATTCCGGGGGCTACGTTGCACTGTGAAGTGTGAAACTCAAAAACCCAAACGTTCCCAAGACACTAAGTGTACTCACATGTCAGTAGCTTATGTTTAGTGCCAGAGGAACACATCCTTGGAGCTGTCTGGAGTCAGTCGTCCTGCATGCGAAGTGCTTCCCGGGGGACACTCACTCCAGGCTGTGGGCATCAGCAGCTTGTTTGAACTTGGGTCAAAACATGTCTTTTCTTGGACAACATTCCAGGCAGCACTGAGCAGTGACTGCCTGTCCCTGTGAGCTCTCTCCTGTGCCCATCTGCTTTCCCCACATCCCCTCTTGTCTCCATCCCAGGGCCGCCTGAGGCCCGGCCTTGCACACCCCTCCCCCACAAAGCCTTGCCTGACCCTGTACTCACTGGCGTGGCCCTGTTCTGTGCTGGGGTTTTAGTGTGACATCGTCTTCCTGATGGTGTCTTCTGAACAAAACTGAAGACAAGACCATTTGAAATTTGGTACTTAACTGACCCATCCCATGGACTATTAGGGCGATTGCCTTGAATTTCTCTGCAGACACCCATTATTGCAACTTGGATGTACGATCTCCTCTCCTTCTAGACAGTCTCCTCTCATCTGGCACCCCCAGGAGAGGAGCTGTGGCACTGGGGCCAGCAAGGGGACTTGCTCAGTGTTTAATGAGGGGTCACTCAGGTGGCATTTAACTAAGCCTATGAACAGTGTTTTCCTCTTTACATGGAAATTTAATTTTATCTTATTTTTTTCTCTGTACATGGAAATTTAATTTTATTGCTTCCTTTTTAAACTTCTAAAATAACAAGCTTTGAAGGAGGAAATCAATATAAACTGAGAAGACAGGCTGCTAGGACCTTTGGCACATGCTGTCAATTAATCTTCGAACCAAGGTACCAGGAAATGGTTCAGCGGCCAATATGGGACCAAGGTCACCCGGCTGCCAAGTCACAGAGCCAAGGTGGGGCCAGGACCCCTGCTCTGGCTGCCCTCCGGTGCTACGCCAGAGGGGTAGCCCCTTAGATGTACTTTATTTAGCTGTCTATCATATTCGGTCTGATTTCTCAGAAACTCCATGTAAAGGATAGGTACAGTTCGGTGGTGACGGCCCGCAATAGAAACGTGGAGGCCCCTGTGGGGACACCTGTGGCCTGGGTTGGGTTGATGGTCCCACAGGGAATGGGACACTGAGTGGCTGGGCTGCCTAGCAGCGACGAGGGCCCTCGGGGGAGGACCTGCGTGCTGTGCTGCTCTCCCCACGCAGAGGTGATGGGCAGAATGTTCCCGGGGGCCTCCTGATGACCATGCCCACGGCAGGGCCCACCTCAGGGTGGCTGACGGCTCAGCCCCCAACGCATCCTTGCCCCCTTCTGGAGTTCAGGGTAGCACTGGCGCTGGTGGAGGAAGGTGAAAGGGCCGGAGCGCAAGAGGGCAGAGATCAGCCAGGCGCCGGGCACGTTTGCACACAGACGAATGGATTTCAAGTACATCACTGAACCCTTTACATGCAGTTTCTCCGTCTACAAAGTGAGTTGATCCACCGAGGCAGTGTTTAGAATTGGCAAAGTGGCTCGATTTACAGATTCCTATTTCCCCCCCAATTATCTACTTCCACACACAATTAAAACTAATTATAATCAAACCTCATTAGTTCAGAATTATAGGAGTAAGGCCCATCGACTTCACTAAAAATCTGAATTATAAAATATTCTAAGAGAAATGTAATTTTATTATTTTTAAAATTCAATAAATAGTGTGAAGATATAAGTGAACAAAAGAAAAATGAATTCTATAAGAGGACATATATGCTTATGTACTAGGTTGATAAAAACTAAATTTTAAAACATCCTAACAATAACATACAGCTCTGAATCTGGACGTTGAGGACATTCAGTGAAATGTCTTTTTTGTGCTATTTTATTTACTTCTTATTTTGGTCTCGTCTCTCTAACAAGATAGTAAGTCTCTAAAACCAGGGACTATATGTGTATTGGTGAGAGGCTCTTGAAAGTCTTCAGAAGTACCGTAATTCAGAAGTTTCTACTCAATAGTGCAACAGACTGAATTGTGTGCCCTCCCACCCCCAATTCCCATTTGTTGAAGCCCTGGGTCCCCATACGACTGTGTTTGGAGATGGGGCATCTATGCAGGTAACGAAGGTTGAAGGAGGGCGTGAAGTTGGAACCCTGATATGATGGGATCAATGTCCTCATTAGAGACGCCGAAACTCCCACCTCTCCCGGCTGGGGACAGTCCAGCAAATGTGTCTGTTTTCCTATATTTCCCTTTCACCGTTTGAAAGCCAGTGTCTCAGGAAGGACTTACACTGCCACAGTCCCCAGGGCGGGTCAGTATTAGAGCCACACCTGCCCTGCCACACTGCGTCAGGCTGTGCTGTGGGGAGGTGCCTCACCCAGGACTCCCTGAGGACAGAGACCACGTCCTGCCTGTTCACTCATGAGTTCCAGGTGCCTGTGGGGTCCCAAAGGCCTCAGTGACAGTTTACAGGACTGGGGGAATGTGGTCACAGAAGTGGTGGCCGAGCCCAGACTGCCCCTTTGTCCCTCCTTTGGTGAGGTGGCTCCTTGTGGACGGTGGGTGGACAGGCTAACAACCATTGATGATTGATTCATTTCCCTTTAACCCTGGGAAGCCCATCAACAGAGGCAGTGCTTTCAACAAAAAGGACCGTAGCGGCCAGGCCAGGCAGATGCTACAGGAGCGTCAGGAGCTGCCCAGCAGGTCAGGCCAGGGGTGGCAGGCCTCCTCCACGGGACGCCATGAGATCCGGTTGCTAGGTGGAGCTAAGGGACCGGCCGGCCAGGGCTGAAGCTGGTGGTGGACCTATGAGCGCCTCCGTGGTTTTATGCGCGATGGTGCTGACGTTTTTCTGATCGGCTGAAATATTTTAAAGCATATTGCTCAAAGCAGGCCTATAAGAAAGACAAATAGAAATTCAAAGCTCAGTACAGTTTTTGAGACTATCTTCTTTTAAGTGTGGGGTACAAATTATATTTCTGCAGTGTTTCGGGGCGGTCTACTTCTAAAACTGGTTTGTGGTCTGGCCTGTCTACGCCCTCCCTTTGTTTCTGCTTCTGGAAATGTGTCAAGCCACGGGCTCTGTTTGTGTAATCCTCTCATTCAGCCTCTGTCAAAGTTTCCGGTATCCAGGCCTCTGGGCCTGGGTGTCGTTAACCAACACCTAGGAACACACACCCAGCGATGACAGTGGGCTGGGCCCCACAGGGACTCCATAACATGTACGTGAAGCAGGGCTCGGGTGGCAACTCTTGCATTTTATTGCCTCACCCGAGGCCACAGCCCCCTGTCCTTTTATGGTGATACCTGCAGGATGTTTGATAAGAACGCATCCAAAGTCCTCCACTTTCAACGTCTTCGCATTCCAGGAGAGCAGTGCCTGAGGTCTCGGGTCAAATTCCAGAGGTCCGTGAGAGGTGGGGCAGAAGTGGTGGCTCCAGCAGACTTTCCGGCACCCATGGCACAGAACTCTGAGGCCCCTCACCTGCCGGAGCCCCTTACCCCCGAAATAACTCGATCACTTCAGGACCTGAAAAGTCATCTCTGTCTGACCACTGCCAGGTGTGGACATTCATCCTGATCTCTGGCTACACTACCAGGGGCACGTCCCTGCCATTCTCTGTCACCACACAGCCTGTGATTTTCTTCAGTGCACGTGTTAAAACCTGTCATTGTACATTCACCCAGGACCTGATCACCACCTTTCTCATCAATATGAACATCCCAGGAGGGTAGGAACTAGGTTTTCTCCTGTTGTTTTGTTCCGATCACGGCCACTGCCTCACACACAGTTGCTGCTCAACAAACATGTGTTGATGAATGAACTGTATAGTTACACAGAAGCTTAGGGCAGGCAACACCCCTCTCTATTCTTCTCTAGTTCAGCACGTTTCTTCCCTGTACATAGCAAACTGGTCTGTGAGCACTGTCACCACACCTGTGCAGGTGTCCACACCCACAGCTTCCTAACAGACCTGTCTAGCAGGTGGAGGCACCCACAGTAACCCAGAAAACACTGGTGCATGTGTGGGACCAGCTCTCGTCCCCAGCCACAATTATCAGATAGCAGTCTCATGACAGGGGCTGGGTCAGGACACTGCAGGTTCACATGGCTGAGGTACTGCAGATCAGGGCCCCCTCACATGGCTTTAGTATTCCCTACCACGCTCAGCAAATAGCGTCTACTCTTGTGCTCTTCCCAACATTGTATTGCCCTACACAGATCCACTCGAACCATAGTTAGACTGGAAGATTGCTCACTACTGGATACAAGTTCGAGACTCCCAGAGCTAAAGTCACATAGATGATGGATGGACAGATGGATGGATGGATGGATGATGGATGGATGAGTGGATGATAGGTGGGTGGGTGGGTGGGTGGGTGGGTGGGTGGATGGATGGATGGATGATAGGTGGGTGGGTGGAAGGAAGGATGGATGGATGGATGGATGGATGGATGGATGGATGGATGGATGGATAGATAGACAGATAGATAGATAGACAGACAAAAGAGAGAGGGGGAGAGAGAGAGAAAGAAAGAGAGAGGGAGAGAGAAAGAGATCCCTGGCTTTAAGAAACATCATTATTATTCAGACAAATCCTTTATATGGGGACATTTGTCACATTTAGATCGGAACATTTGTCACAGACTAGAAAGGAAACCCAAATCTTCTCCAACAAACTGAAGATTAAATCCAAGGACATGTCTTCTGGGAGTGGGGCTAGAAGAAAAAATCTCCAGAAATACTTTATAAGGACTTTTTCTCAGGGAAAGTAAACATCAAGGAGACGTTGGTGGTTTGGGTGTTTTCCTTAAACAGAAGTTACAATAAAATTCTAACTTTGTTTTGACAAAGAAGAAGTGCTATTTTGTGTGGCTTAATATTTCATGATTTCCCTGTGAAGCTTTTACAAGCAGCTGTGGGTAAGACTTTTTAAACATGTAAACTCTTGTAGGGTAGTAACGTTACACCATGCATGATCAATATCCAATACTGGCCGGCGTCCAGCAGGCGAGGAAGAGGACAGAAAAGTTAGGAGCATTCTGCCCTTTCTCAAATAGGAACTAGAAACACAAGAGAATACCACAGTATCGGTGTTTCACTGTTGAAAAAGTGTGCGTAATCATTAATACTGTGCATTGCTCTGTAACTTGGCAACTGCGAGGAGCCAATTTTTCTCTCAGTGAGAATGATTTTTCATTTTTCTTTTCATTATCTATTCATAGTCAACTCTCCCATTTTCTGTAAACTACTCGAAAACACCATATGGGAATTAATGAGCGCTGGACATTCTCTGGCAGTGTTTCTCTTCTTAGAAGCATGCGTTGTACTGGACATTGTGTGCTTCTCATGGATAACATTTTAAATATGCACTGATGCCAAACACTCATGCTACCTAACTGAAAGTGAAAGTTTTAGTCTGTCACTTAGAAGTATCTGAATAGCTGACTTGAGCAGAGAGAAAAATGCAAGAAAACCCATTTGCTTTTCCTCAGGCTGTTTGTCCTGTAGATATCATCGGAATGTGGTATTTGAAAATAATGAAAAGTACCAACTGAAACCTGAAAAAAAGAAATGACTGGGATGACAGGAAAGACGGGTTTTTTGTTTTGGGGTTTGTTTTTCTTTCTGCAATTAAAAAAAAAAATCCTTGGTGTCAGAAAAGGAAGTGTATTTTTGAGGGACTAGCATTTGCCAAGAAGATGTAGCCACTCCTCTGAGCCTCACCAGAAGGCTGGCACGTGGATGGATGGCTTCACCTCCTTGCACGCTGACGGGTAAACCTGGCACAGCAGCCTGAATACTGGCAGAGGACACAAGCCTCCCAGGTCAGAGATGTGGTGCTTTATTAATGAGGTCCCGGCACAGCAGACACACGACCTGCACACCCACCTCAGTCTGCCTCCGTTGCTCTCTAATTCCCATGGGGCGATGCAGAATGTCCACAGCATGGGTTTGTGTCACAGCGACAAACTCCCAACTTAGGAACTCTGATCTTTTAGAATGGGCTGCAAAGAAGCCTTCTGCCCCAGAGGAAGACATTACATTTACTCTTCAGGACAGTGAACCAACGTGCCCCAGGCTGATCTTTCAAGGCTGTTTCCTCTACAGCCACCCTGGGGAAGAGTGGGAACAAAAGCTGTCAGTGCCTCTGCTCACAAGACACACAGGAAGCAAGAGACACGGAGACCCGGAGACCCGTAGTCTCCCAACACTGGGCAATATAATTCCAGTTATTACAGATTCACAAACCAAACAAAAAGGCAACCAACCTGCTCCAGGTCATAACGCTTAAGTTGAAGAACCAGGATTCAAATCCGGGTGGGTCTGCTTTCAAAGCTCATCTCTCTTATCAGACATCAGAATGGCATTCTTCCACCTACAGTTACCACAAACTCCTGAATTGACCACGCCAGGACCTGGAGTTTTCAATGACCGCCCTACTGTCGTCCATTGTTTTCACCACGCCAATACTCCAGCATTATCGTTCTGCATTTTTTCACTTGTAGAATGTGAATACGGAAGTACACTGGCAGGACGGCCAGAGTCAGAGCACCTACAGACTGTGTTCTGAGAGCTGGTCTTGGTTTGGAAAACAAGGCATGGAGGGCACCGGTTCTCTGACCTTGGTCCATCACCTTTTCAGAACAGGCGACACTTAATGCTACAGTGTGTGGCCCCTGACTTGGGGCACCTGCAATTTTTTTTTCTTGGAAAGCCAATAATATTATAATCATAAATTTTGATATTTTGGTAATCTAATTAAAAATTAATCTAGTTTCTGAACAAATTTTCTGTGTCATTGTCATGTGTGTATTTCTGCAGGGATTTCTTACTAGGAAGCACTTTTTAAAAAAATTGTATTTTAATATAAAGATTATAGTTTATTTTTAGATGTGGAGAAAAAATTTTTTCACCATTGAGAGGTATGGTTTTATTCCCAATGTTGATTACTGATTTATTTCTAAAATGTTTATGCTATACGTGCCCATAAAAAAGGAAGCAATATTGCTAAAATTAAATGCCTAAAAAAGGATCAGAAAGAAAAAGTAGCCAAATTTTTGCCTAAGTTTAACCACCTCAGGAAGTGAAAACCACAACAGGAAACCACCCTGACCAAGCACATGTTATTTCCTATGTATAAACAACGTGATCTCAGTTGCATATAGGGCGGTATTTTGTTCCCAGCTTTACTGTGGTATGATTAACATACAATAAACTACACATAATTTAAAGGGTTCAATTTATTGAGTTTTAACATATGTACACACCCATGAAAATATCACCACAATCAAGATACTGCTTCATGACCCCTTGTAATAATCACTTCTTCTCTCTCCTCCCCAGATGTGTATTTTGCAAATATTTTCCAGACTTGACTAGAATCTTAACATCTCATAAAACTCAAATATATATATATATATATATATATCTCCAAATTAAAGCTTCTTGGAATAGCTGTCAATTTTCATATTTTTAATCTGTATAAAAAATAAACTATGTTATACTCTATTTTTGACTAAAGCTTTTCAATTTAATAATTACAATACAATATCAGACTTATTAAATTATGTTTAATAATTTAATAACAATTTTTCCACTGACTAAGAATGTATTTAGAAATATTAATTGTACAACAACATTATCCGGCAACCTGATTTTTTTTTTCCTTTCAGCAAAACGAACTGAGTATGTTTTAATTGTTAAAATTCATCATAAATATTAATACCTTATTAAGCATTTGTGGTAGGGATAACTAAGTCTAATATTGTCTTATATTGCACAATAGCAGTGGTTATATTTTGGTCACCTTAAAGAGTTTGTGTGGTAACAGTTTTCATTTTAAAACAAAGTTGTTCTATAACATGGATGAACCTTGAAAACATTGCATTAATTGAAATAAGCAGTCACAAACGACCATGTATCCTATGATTCCTTTCACAGGAAATGTCCAGAATAGACATAAAAGTGAAAAGATTATTGGTTAACTAGGATTGTGAGGGGTGGGGTAGAAGGAACAATGACAGCTATCAGGTACAGTTTCCTTTGGGGTCAAAAAAATGTTCTGAATTGAAAGTTGTGGAGGTGGCTGCACAAATTTGTGAATACTCTAAAAACCATTGTGTTCACCTTTAAAGATGAATTTCATGATATGTACATTGTATCTCAATAAAGTTGTTATTTAAAACAATTTTTTAAATTATTGAAAAAATTTTAGTAAAGCCCATCTTCCACTGCAATAATTTGAGTCTCTTTGTATTCTCAACCAGATACTCATGTTTCCTTTATTTCATGGCCCCTTAGATGATTGAGGCTAAAACATAAAACCAAGACTTGGCCTTTTGAGAAGATTAATAAAATGATACAATCCCAAGGCACAAATAATCAATATCAAGAATGAAAAGAGATATTGCTACAGATCCTACACACATTAGAATAATTTTTAAGAAGATCTTATAAAAAGCTTCAGGTGAATAACTTTGAATTGAACATAATTTTGGGAAAATGAAACTTACCAATGCTGATACAGGAAGAAATAGAAAATTTGAATAATTCAATAACTATCAAAAGAATTGTATCTGTACTAAAAACTCCCCCCAGCATGACCCCCCCCCAAAAAAAACCCCACCAAAATTCCAGGCCCAAGTAAATTCTATCAAATGTTTAAGTAGGAGTGGAGCAGGTCAGAGAAAAGAAAACGGGGAACGTGTCCTAATAATTTTTATGATACCAGCATAACTTTGACATCCAAATCGAACAAGGACAGTATAAGAAACAAAAATGATAGGCCAATTTTCCTCATGCATATGGATGTAAAATTTATAAATAAAATATTAGCAAATCAAATAAAGCAATGTATTAAATGGAAAACACATCACCAAATTTTGGGCTTGTTCCTGGAAGTAGCATATTAATGTAAGAAAAGAGGAAAATTATGTGATCATAGAATTGATAAAGAAAACACATTTGAAAGAATTTAAATCCAATTATGGTTTAAAAAAATATTCTTAGTGGCAAGGAATGAAATGCCCTTCATTATTAGGATAAAGGATTTTTTTTTTTAAGGTAAGAATAGAGTGGACATCTCTATTATGGTAAAGAATATCTAAAAATATATTTAGTAATGAAATGTTGAAACTTTCCATCTAAGGGTGGGAAGTAACCAGAATGTTTGATGTTGCCACCTCTCTTTTGCATTAAACAGCCTGTCCTGGCCAGTGCAATAAAGATATAAGGGTCAGAAAAGAGGTGACAAAGCTGCCATTACTTGCAAATGATACGATTGTGTATATAGAAAACAAAAATCATTAGAATGAATAAGTGAGTTTAGTAAAGTTATTAAACACAAGGTCACTATTTTAAAAATCAGTGATTTTTCTATGCACTACCAACAAACAGTTATAAAATGAAACATTCAAACAGGTATCATTTATAATACCATAAAATAAATATTTAGGACTGAATCTATAAAAAGATGCAGAAGGACTGCACAGAGAAAACTATAGAACATTATTGAGAAAAATAAAAAATGATGTAATTAAGTGGAGGGAGGGCTATACCATGTACATAGATTAAAAATGTTTTTGTTATGAATACATCAATTCTCCCCAAATTGATCTCTACATTCAATGCCATCCTAGTAAAAATCCCAGCTGGATTTTTTTGGTGGTAATTAACAAGCTAACTCTAAAATTCACTTGGAAACACAAGGACCAAGAATCAAAAGGACGTTTCATAAAAAGAACATGGTAGAAGGACTTAGTTGACCAGATATCAAAATTTATCATAATTACTGCTTCGGTAATTAAGGCAGGTGTTTTTGTGCAATGATAGACAAATTGACCGAAGGAAGAGAATAATCAGTTCTGAGACACACGTCTACTTCATTTACAGCAAACGTAGTAGCACTATAGAGTAATGGAGATCTTTCTTTCTCTCTTTCTCTCTCTCTCTCTCTCTCTCTCTCTCTCTCTCTCTCTCTCTCTCTCTCTCTCTTTCTTTCTTTCTTTCTTTCTTTCTTTTTTCTTTTCAATAAATGGTGCTCAGAAAAGTGGGATATCAACAAGGAAAAACATAAAACTTAACTCCTACCCTGAAACTATGCACAAAAATTAATTCCAAGTCTGCTGTTTATCTGAAAATTAAGGGTAAAACAATAAGACTTTGAGAAGATCATACAAGAGAAAACCTTTATGTTTTGGGGATAGAGAAAATTTCTCAAATAGAACATAAAAAAGCTCTAACCATGAAGACGAAGATGGACAGAATAGACTATATTAAAGTTGAAAACTATTCAAAAATTAAGAATGAGAGATACTGCTAACGGAGTGAAAAGGCAAGCCACAGAGCGACAGAGTGGCTATACAACAGATGCGACGTTAATGTCCAGAAAATAGTAACAGTGCCTACAACTCAAGTAAGAAAGACAGACAACCCCCTGGAGAAATAAGCGGACTTAAAGAGGCACTTCACAAAAGAAGACATGCAGATAGTCAACAAACATGTGAGAAGTCTGTCATTTTCATTAGAAACATGGGAAATGTGAATTCAAATGATAAAATACCACTACACACCCACCAGAATGGCTAAGGTCAGACAATGCCAGCTGAAGCCCTGTTACCCTTAAGATGCTAATGGGTTTGAGTCAACCATTTTGGAAACGTGGCTTAGCTATTAACCGTGTATGTGTGTGTGTGCCCTATGAGCCAGCAATACTACATCTAGGCATAGACCCAACCAACACGTTAACCCATTTACACATAAAGACACCTACAAACTCTTCAGAGCAGCACTAGTCCTAATCATCAAAAACAGGCAACAGTTCAAATGCTCACCGACAGAAAATTACAGCACTCACACCGCTGGCATGTGCCCAGCAATGGATCTGAGAGGACCACTGCCACACACACCTGGATGGGTCTCACACACACACACCTGAGTGGGTGACACACACACACACACCTGGATGGGTCACACACACACCTGGATGGGTCTCACACACACACACACCCCTGAGTGGGTCACACACACACACACACACACTCACACACCTGAGTGGGTGACACACACACACTCCTGAATGGGTCACACACACACTCCTGAATGGGTCGCACACACACACACACACACACACACTCACACTCCTGAATGGGTGACACACACACACTCCTGAATGGGTCACACACACACACACACACACACACACTTTTGAGCAAAAGACGCCAAACATCCACGCAAATACTATATTGTATGATTCTGTTTTCATAAACTTCCAAAACACAGAAACAAGACAAATTAACCTGCAGGATAGTGTTTAACTTGGACGAGGAACGAAGCGGAGTCATGGAGAAGAGACATTGTGGGGCTCCTAGGATATTAGGAATATTCTGTTTGCCGTTTTGCAGTCTGGTATGTTTGTGTTGTGTTAACTGAGCTGTATACTTATGTGAGTTAAAAATTGTATGGTAGGTCATATATTAGTAAAAGAAAAATGAGTGACGTCACCAGCTTGCGTGAGTTCAGAGGAGAGAGTGTCATCAACTGCAAAGATGGCTGGACTTCTTGGGAAGGAAGGGATGTAGGACACAGAAAGTGCAGAGAAGGATCTCTGACGTCATCACTGTCTCACCTGAAGGCAGGATACCCCATGTATGTGGTCCAGGCTTCTGCCTTTATGTGGGGAAACACCTGCTCTGTGCTCCATGCCCTTCTGCCTGGATCTGCTGAGGTTCCTCAGTAATTAACCGTGCTTTTCCCCAAAATACACAAAACTCAATTCATAATTCTTGTCTATTTCAACCTAAGAAAATGCAACTGCAAACTAAAAAATAATATTTCAGCTTTTGTCCCTAGAGCTGTTTCCTAGGCAACCAAATTAGATAAGGCTAATTCTTTGATCTGAATCTGAAACACCCCAAGTGACTTCAGTGAACTTTCATGTTCAACAGCTGCTGGAGCTTCAGAATGAGTTATAATTATAAACATCCCCATATTCCATTTTTGATTTACCAGTAGGAAACCTTTAGAATTTCACTTTGGATTGAAACACTTTCTTCTGGCTAATTACCATTGCCCTCCCAGAAAAGCTGTGAAATCAGATGGCTTTTTTGGTTTCAATAAGGAAAGTACCGTTAAATCAGCTCTCAAATGATGACAATGTGACACTTTCCTCCAATTTTACTTCTGTGACTTGGTATCTGTTTATTAGCTGATACCATATACCTAGGCTTTAAAATTAATATTTTATCCCCTGTCACCTCTCATTTCTATTTTTTTCAACCATTTAAAAATGTAGAAAGCTTTCTCAGTTCATGGGTCACACAAAACCAGAGGGCAGGCTGGATGTAGCCCACAGTTTGTAATTCACTGACACCCGGCTAAAAATATTAACATCTGTTCACATGAGTCCGTAGCCTACGAGACCTCAGGATAGCAGTTACTTATGAAAATGTAGATTTATGGTGTAGAAACTGTACAAGACTAAAGGTATTTGGAATGTACCTTTAAAAGAGGGAGTTCACCCTGCTTTGTCACTCCTTATAGTTGCCTTGTGACAAATAAAAAATAGGATTTGTTAAAAAATATTAAACTAAAAACGTAAACAATATTTGGCATTATTCTTTGAACGGGCATCTCTTCATTAATTTGCTGTATTTAAACAAATAGTTTTTAGACAGAACATAATTTTCTTAGTCATAATTGTGGATGTATCTGTTGGATATTTTGTTATATATATTCGGCTACAGTCCCTTCTAAAATTTTATATTTACTCCATTGCAAGTTTACTATGTTTATAATTTGAAATTCAAACAGTAATCTTGCCTTTTTTATTTAATAACTGTGTGGGAAATTAAGAGTTAAAAATTGTTCCTTGAAAAAAATCTTAGTTTTGAACCAAAAGTGTCATTTTCTGGAATCTCAATCAAATGGAAGTGTAGAATCATAGAAAATTCCCTGAGATTATGGAGCTGAGATTAATGTTTTAAAAGATGCTACTACTATCTTAAATTTCTCATGGGAATTACAACCACGAATTATTAAAACTACATAGTACCTAATACTGTTCTGTTAATAATGTATTTCTGACCACACTGTGGTTTATGCGAGCCTAGTGAAAAAGTCATGGTCTCAGTACGTATTAATACAGAATCATTTTTAAAACTTTAGTACCTAAACAATAAATGAAGGTCTATTTGTTCATTTTGTCCTTGATACTTAGGTAAACAAACAAGAAAGCCCTTGAAATAAAAAATGTCACATATTTCAAAATGGTTAGATACTCAGGTCGAAGGTAATTGGAGACATTTGAATAACGTTTTTTTATTCCATGATTTTCAATTTTTCTGATAACTGGCTGTTTTTCTTGTGAAAATTCAATCTAAAATTTATTTTTAAAAGACAAGAATATTACTATGTGATAATTTAATCAAATAAACATGTGTCTATGCCCTCCTTTAAAAGAGATTATACTTTGGTGGACATATTGGGCAGAGAAATTTGTCTGTGTAGTGTAATTGTCCTACAAATAACAGAAAAATAAAAAGAAAATCTTATTCTCTAAAATAACTTTAAATTTTATGCATTTTCTAAATAAAGAAGAGAAAAGGATACCAATATCGAAGATTTAACATTTAGGATGGACTGCATATATATATTATTGTGGTGTTGTGGTTCATTTATATTACACAGTTCTGAGGCGTCATGTCCATTATTTTGACAAGAAAACTGGGTTTCAGAAAAATACTAGACCATGAATGGCCAATGGCAGTTTGACATTCACACTCAGGTCTGTGTGACTCTATGCCTGTGGTCGTCCATCACGCTGGGGTGTGACTGCAAAGCGGGATTGGGTAGGAGTGCCCTTGGTGGTGGTCAGCACTTCAGTAGTAGAGGAGACCTGCGTCTGGAAGCCAGTGGAACTGAAGACAGGTCAAGTTGTCCCGTGGTAATAAGCAACCCAAATGTCAGTGCTAACACCCACCGTGGGACTGTGACCCTGCAGGATCAGCTGTGGCTGAGACGTGCTGCGAGACGTCATGGCACCCCCATTCCTATGCAGACTTTTCCACAGTCACTGCAGCAAGGGAAAATGGGGCTAAGTTGAAAAAATGAACAGGGCTGACTTGACTTGGATGCTAGGTTTTTGAAAGAGTGACCATAGATATGATATGATCAGAGCAATGTGTTAGGGGGATTGGAGTGGTTTGAATGGGGCAGAGAATGCAGCAAAGATCACAAGAGGGTATTTAATAGAAAGGATGGCTCCATTAGGACAGAACGCGGAAAATGAAGAGGAAGGAAGAGTGAAGGACAGCCCTGAGGGCAGAGTGACAAGCTCCCAAGACAGGCAGTCAGAGAAGGCACAGGAGGGACCATGGTGGGAGGTGGGCTGGCGGAAGGGGGAAGGGACGGGACTGACAGCAAGAACCCAATAAGTGTCCGAGATGGAAAACAACGGGCAAGGTGGCTTAGTGATTTGGGAGAGCATAGATGAGCACATGTTTTCTCCCACATATAGAATACAGAGTTTAAAATTTTATAGCATGAACCAAATTGATTACAGACATTGTGTCGCAATGAAAACCATTATAATAATACAGAACCCAAACAAGAAGAACACAGTAAGATATATACACAGTGTTCCATTTGAAACCTTCCCAAGGCGTTAGACAGAGGCTTACTGCCGTGTTCTGAACAAAGCATCTTTTAATAATTAAAAACATGCATAAAAAGTTATAATTTAATGGTTTTTCTTTGTTTCCACATACATAAGCGTGTATCTCTCACATTCAGGTCTATCAAAAAAATATTTTGTCTAGACTTCCCTTTTTCTCGGGTGCATGTTTAACCCTTGCACTACCAATGTCCAACCCTCGAAGGAAGGCATTATACCCACGAATGCTTGGGTAGTTCACTCCTGCATCCTACTTGAACCTGAACCTTATAACAGCTCCTTAAGATGGGCAGCTCAAGCCGCTGCCCTCGTGCTGTTTCCATTTCACTTGAGGAACCAGACAGAGAGTGACACGACCCATTCATTGTCCTACAATTAGTAAGAGATGAAGCTCACACTGGGAGTTTGACTCTTTCCCCAGTTCTGCTTTCTCACGTCAACACCTCTGCTCACACACATACAACGGATTTCCAGGCTCGTTCAGTGATGTCATGGAAACAGTCTCACCTAGGAGTAAGGAGGCGTGTGGGAAAGTCAGCCTCAAGGTCAAAAAGGATCCAAAAGGTTATCCAAGCCCGTGATTATGAGACCATCAGAATCACTTGGAAACTCCAACTATCCACACTCGCCCTGGGTTCTGATCCTGTGTCTGGGTTGAGTTGAGGGAACATGAAGTTCTCAAAAGTCCCCTGAAATGTCAACACTGACTTGATAGTTGATGACTTTAAAGAATTATTGTTCATTTTCAAGGCATGTTAATGATATTAGGAAAATATGTATTTTTAAAGAGTCCTTATCTTTTGAAGATACATCTTAAACACTTACTGATGAAATAATATAATGTCTGATTTTTATTTTAAAATAATCCAGGGATGAGGGAAGCAGGTGTAGGATACAAGCAGCAGGCTTGTGGTAAGTGTTGGTGCTAGGGGGTGGCGGTGGTGGTGCGGGGCTTATTATGTTATCATGCTGGTGTATATTGGTGAAAATGTTCTATGATAAGAAAGTTACAGGAAAAACGCTCCCCAGGAAATTCTGATGACCAGCAGCTTTTGGAATCACCAACCTAACCTTACCTCATGGCTGCAGAGGTCCCTTCCTGCAAGTCATACCTTTGCACTAACCTGCATTGTAGTGCTTTTGCTGAAGGGTGCTTACCTACCCTGTCTCCCCAAAAATAAGACCTAGCTGGACCACCAGTTCTAATGCATCTTTTGGAGCAAAAGTTAATATAAGACCCAGTATTATACAAGACCCGGTCTCATTTTACCATAAGACGCATTTTTTTTTTGCTCCAAAAGACGCATTAGAGCTGGTGGTCCGGCTAGGTCTTATTTTCGGGGAAACATGGTACCTGCCTTCCCCACAGTGCCACCCAAATCAGGAAATAGTTTTACTGAAATAGGCCATTCTGCATACAGTGATATGAGGGTGAGTCAGTGGACTTGTCTAAGCTGAGCCTTCTAATCAATGGTGTGCCCCCCAAAGCTAGGGACACATTTTCTAGGTCTTCCCTTTGATTCTATCCTTTTTCCTTCATTTACAGGGCAGTCCCAGGGAACTGGTAACGTTTCCTCCTTGACCTTTACCCTGTAGTGTCACTACTGTGTATTCAGGTGTGAATTGCCTTTCATTCATCCTGCTTGGTGTTGGAAAGCACTTTTAATTTGAAGACTCACATGTTTCTTACATTCTGGAAAATTTCCAGCTTTTGTTGCTTTAATTATGCTTCTTTGCTGTTCCCTCCATTTCTCTGGAATTCTGATTAGACTAGAATGAACTCTCTCACCTATTGTTCGTGTCCCACAAAAATCTTATTTTGAAAAATCTTTCTTTTTATTCTGCTTTCCAGATGTGTTTCTCAGTACTTTTTTTTTTCTGTTTTCTGGTGTGTTTTTTTAGTCAATCACTAAATTGCTCATTTCTAGGATCTCTAAATGGTTCTTTTTAAATATGTCCTTGTTTTATTTCTGCCAATTCTTTATTTCATCATTTCTTATCCATTTTTATGCATGTTATTCAGTCATATATTTATTTCAGGTTCCTAAACATTTACTTAAAACTTTTTTCAGAATGTTCTGTTGTTTCTATTTTGTCCTGAGGAGTTCACTCCAGGTTGCGGCTTTTGATGGCCTTTAGCATTTGGTTCATGCCTGAGGATTGGAATTCTGGGTTTGTCAGCTCGTCCTAGGTGGGGTTCTTTCTATCTTGGTGCCTGTTCGTCCACTCCCGCTTCTGGCTGAAGTCCTCGACCCGGCCCAGGTGTCCTGGAGCGAGCAACGCTCTTTTGGTTGGAAGCATCCCAGGTACAACGACTGCAGTCAGAAGCTGTATTCCCGGGAGCGCTGTGGTCCTCACCACCCCAGAGAGCCCACCTCCTTGCAGGATCCACCTGCTGTGGGTCCCTGAGTCTGGCAAGAGGCTCCCCCAGCTCTTCTCCCCACTGTCCACTTCTGTGCAGACACAGATCCTCAGGAATGTTCATGTTGTTTGAAGAACCCTCTCATTTTCCATTTCCCCTCTTTATTTTTTATCTATCATTGGTGTAAGTTACACGTGTGCGTGGCACTGGTGCTTCTGAGTACAAACTTATAACACCGTCCTAACAAATGCCTTGGACACGCCTCTCACTTCTCATAGAATTATTGCAAATGTCAACAGCACTTTTTAAATGTTTAAGTTGCACTGCATTTCCCAAAGCAAAAGCCTGTAATTTGGAATTTTGGATTTCCAGAGATGCTAGCAGATATAGAAGAGATTTGGCCTGGGGAAAGTCCTGGGATATTTCACTCTGGGTTTCCCACGAGCGACACCTTTCTCAACATGTACTTTTCTTGCTTTCCCTTATTTTACTGCTGGTAAAACATTTAATAGTACACGTTCCCTTCATTTGGTGTTTTTATTTTTTAACATAAAATTTAATGTGAGTTGGCATTAAAAATATCAATTTTCCAGCAAAATTATATTTATTCTATACATCGGCACATATTATGTATTATACAATTATATGTAATTTACAAGTATTTATACAAATAATAAAATTATATGTATCATATTATCATTACATACTATAAAACATACTTATATACATGTATATCATATACAAGGTCAGACAATAAAGTTTGCGAACTTGTTGCAACAATGTTGCTAACCTTTTTTGATATCAGAGGGATTATTCATTATGAATTTAGACAAACTGGACAAACAGTTACCCAAGTTTATTATTTGGAAGTGCTGAAAAGGCTGCATAGAAAAGTTAGACGACCTGAACTTTTCACCAACAACTTATGGCCCTTGCATCACGACAATGCACCAGCTCACACGGCACTCTCTGTGAGGGAGTTTTTAGCCAGTAAACAAATAACTGTATTGGAACACCCTCCCTACTTACCTGATCCTGCCCCCAGTGACTTCTTTCTTTACCAGAAGGTAAAGGAAATATTGAAAGGAAGATATTTTGATGACATTCAGAACATCAAGGGTAATACAACAACAGCTCTGATGGCCATTCCAGAAAAAGAGTTCCAAAATTGCTTTGAAGGGTGGACTAGGCGCTGGCATCAGTGCATAGCTTCCCAAGGGGAGTACTTTGAAGGTGATCATAGTGATATTCAGCAATGAGGTATGTGGCACTTTTTCTAGGATTAGTTCATGAAGTTAATTGTCCAACCTCGTACATATAATACCCATTTATCTAGCAGAAAAGGGCATGAGACATAGAGAATAGTAGTTGATATACTTCTATCATTTGTCTTCCTTAGGTCTATTAAGTTCCAGTCTTTTCCCTGATATTTTCTGTTTTCCAGAGCCTGTGAAAATTGGGGCAGGAGTCAGGTTTATGACACTTAGGTCATCTTAGAACCTGGTTTTCATAACATCTCCTACATTCTTTTTGCTTTTATTGTACCAATGACAGCCAATCGATAGAGTTGTCTTAAAGCTGCTTAGTAGACCAATACCTCTACCTTAGGAATAAGGCACCCACACTTTCTTCTTCTAGCCCCATTGTTCGATACTATACCTTTTATCATCAAGAGAAAAGGTGAAAGGCTGGATGGAAAACATCCAAGGCCTCCACACACTGTAGAATCTCTACCCCTTAACTTTACTCACTGGAGTGATGGCTACTGGGAGTGGGCCAGCAGCCACAAAGCTGCATGCTGGCGACCTCATAGCAGCCATCTGCTATCTGGTCAATGATTACTTATCAAACACCCATCATATGCAATGCTCTAGGCTGTATTCAACACTGTAGTGGGAGACAGAATCAAAAATCAGTAAGATGGGTCCTGAACACCAGGGGGCCTTAGATGAAAATAAGGTAACAAAGCAATTCTCCAACACATTAAAAGGAACGTGACCAATATTCACAAGGTCTAACTCTCCCTATAACACCTTATGTGTGCACGCACACATGTGCGCACACACACACAATTTTATTTGCATTCAGGATATGTATCTTATTAATCTATTTACGATTTGCCTTTTTGTTTTGGTAGCATTAGCTTAGGTTATCAATTGCTAGAGAACACATTTAACCACAGATGTCTTTCTGAGTTGGTAAGATTAATTTTTTTTTAATAAACAAGTAAGATTAAATTCCTATTTTAAGGGCTTTTTATATCTCTGCCTTCTCTGTGAAAACTTATTTGCTGAAAATTCTATTAGGTAACCTAAAACTTAACTAAATATCAGGAACATGGAACTACAATGAAGACAGAAATGTTTAAAGATACCTTTCTCCATTTATCAAATAAAGTAGCCCATATCCTACTTACTTCTAGAGACTTAATCCTCTGGAATTTCCCTTTTTTAAAAACTGAATTAAGAACACTGACATTTCTAGCCATGGGTTAGGCAAAGTTCAGTTACTTCACTTTCTAGATTAACTAGACTAATTTGCACATGCATAGGCTACTGTGGAAGGTAGTCTACCCTAGAAATTCTGCTATTTGTATCTTTATCACAGCCCTTTAATTGTTGTTTAAAGACCATCCTTTGAATTTATATGCCTAGTAAAAGGGCTTGTACGGTGATTCCTATAATCACAGATTAAAATATTTCAAAAGTTGATTTAATTTATTGGTGGTTCGAAAATTAAATGATCTATAGGTCACTAAATATACTTGATGTATTTGTATCGTTTGTTGCTCCGTGATGGATTACGCTTCTGTACTTTTCCCGGGCAGTTTCTGTTTTCCAGAGCCTGTGAAGACTGAGGCAGGAATAGGTTTATTACATTCTGTTGGTCTTAGAAACTGGTTTTCAAAGTATTTCAAAAAAATTGTTTTAATCTTCGAAACTTAACCAAAAATTTTAAAATACCATTGTTTGTTTTCATATATTTATTCCCATTACATGATACTTTAAGGTTTTATATAGACTTAAATTTTAGAGACATTTAGACATATTTGTGGACCAGTGCTGATTTAAATGGAGCTCTTACTGTTTTTAACAGTTACTAAAATTAAATACTTTAAAAAATAAACCTGAAAAAAGTGGAAAATAAAATTTAAAAACGACTCATAAATTAAAAAAAAATTTTTTTCAACCTCACCTAATGCAGCTTCGTAGTCTTTCATTTCACATCTCAGTGCCTCTGTCTGTAAAGTGGGGTTGATGATAAATCCCATATCATTTTATTTTTATATAGCGTTTCTTGAGCACTTACATACAATTTCTTAAATGTGTCAGAACTCAGCAGTACAGCGTGAATAGAAGATGGATATCCTCTCTACTTATTCTTTTTATGATGTGGTATCAAAATTAACATATGGCTCAGCATATTATCTCGGGGTTTTGAACAATGACAATTAGTAGAAGAATGTGTCAGCCTGAACATTTTCATGGCCTAAATATATACCCGTTCTAAGAGTCTTTGTGATTTGAGAATCAGAGGTATTCTATGGATTTTAGGGTGCTTTGAGAGCATTGTCAAAAAACCACAGTTGGATAGAACTATGAATTGTAGTTTGGATATTAATATATCACTCATACATAATCCTAATGGGGGCTTGTAATGAGTCAGAAAAACAATAATAATTAACACTGAATTAGTCTTCTCTGTGGCGTGCATTGTACTGTAGGCACTTCACGTAGCCATATGTTTTTTATTACAAAACAACACTGCAGGGAGCCCATATTTATTTTCTAGCAATACTGAATTTTCTCTTTAGCAATATACTACATGCACTTACTTTGGACACCAGCAATCTAATTGCCAGCTTTGCAAATTGATTCTTTACTCTAGGAGCCAAGTCATCCCTGGTAATTGCATCATCAGGAATAAAGCTCTTACTGTTAAAATTCAGTTGACACTGTGGCCGATCAGTAGCATGGCATGTGTGGAACATAGGTAGGCAGTTCTGAGCTGTATTGACACGGGGATGTTCACCACCAAACAAAACAACCGAAAAACAACTCGAGTCTGTGAAGCAGCACAGGAACTTAAAAGCATAAAGAGACAGAATGTCCAAACAGGAAGATGCCATTTATACACATACGCTTTTCTGCAAGTCACCGCACTTTAATTTTGAGAATGAAGACTGGAGGTCTATTAAGAATTCATCCTCATGGCACTGGTTCAACACCTCGGGCTTCTCTGCTGAAAAGCGTCTTTATGTAGCGGCCCTTCCCAGTGCAGCAGAAAAGAGTGCTGAAGACAAAGCCCCGCAGGACGACAGACTTCCAATTGGGGGAAAGAGAAATTATCTCCACGCTGGAAAGGACAAAGTAATGACAAAAATAAAGAGGCTTTGTCAAATATACTTCTCACTATTTTCATTACTTGACTTTGGTATTTCGGAGATGAAGGCTCTGTGCTCCAACCCATGAGGGATGATGGCAGAAGCCAACTTCCCTGGAAGGAGCACCGCGTGGGGAAACAGCCTGTGGGTATGCGCCAAGCAGCCAATTTTTGGGGAGGGGGGGCGGGAAGGCGATTAAAAACGCCTAATGACACAAACGTCCCTGAAATTTACAAAATTTGCTATTTAATTTTAGGGCTGCACCTCCACCGGGAGCCTTAGGGGCTCGACACGACTCCCCCGCCCCCCGTGACTCATTACTTTGGCTGTCACGCGTGTTCTGAGCGCGAGCTTGTAGATGGGATCTGGGCAGCCGCGTGTCTGCGCGGACGGTGCAGGAGGGACCCCGGGCAGCAGCGGCCTCGGGAGCCCCGGGAGGCCGGAGGGCTTCACACCCGGAGCGCGGCGCACAGCGCGGCAATGTGCTCCTCGGAGGAGAGCAGCCCGCCGGGGCGGCTTCGGTGGGACCCCGCGGGGCGCCGGCGGGAGGCGGGAGGCGGGGAGGCGGGAGGCGGGCGCGGGCTGGGACCCCACGCGCAGGAACGGGGTGGTGCGCCGGCCCCGCGACCCTCCGGCCTGGACCGCACCTCCGCGACGCAGCCCCGCCGCCCGCCGCCCCGCGCGGGGGAGCCCCGGGCGTGCGGCCCGTGGGAACGCGCCCCGGCCGGCGCCCCGCGGCCGCGCGGGCGGGAGGTGAGGCGGCCCGAGCGGCGCGCGCAGCAGCACCTAGCGGAGGCCCGCGGGGCGGCGGCGCGGGCGCGAGACGGGGCGGGGGCGGGCACGCGGCGCGGGGGCGCGCACGGCGGGCGGGGCGGGGCGGGGCGGCGCGTGCGGGCGCGCGGGGCGCACACCGGCCGGCGGGGCTGACGCGGGCGGCCGGGCGGGCGGGCTGGGGCGGCTGGGGCGCCGCGGAGCAGGCGGCGGCCGGCGGCTGGGGCGCCGCGGAGCCCGGGCAGCGCAGCGCGGGGCGGCCGAGCGGACCGAGCGGCGCGGCGCGCCGGCTGGGGCGGCGGAGCGCGCGGGGAGCCGGGCCCGCGGACCTGTGGGCGCGCGGTGCCGCCCGGCCCGGCCCCATCCGCCCCGCGCCCCCGGCCCCGACCCCCGCGGCTCGGCGCGCAGGAGCGAGGCCGGGAGGATGTCGGCGGGCGGCCGCGACGAGGAGCGGCGGAAGCTGGCCGACATCATCCAGCACTGGAACGCCAACCGGCTGGACCTGTTCGAGATCAGCCAGCCCACCGAGGTGCGCGCGGGCCGCCGGCCGCCCCGGGCCCCCCCGGAGCCCCCCCGGGCCCCCCGCCCCCCCGGACCCCCGGCGCGACCCCCCCGGCCGCCCCGCCCCCGGCGTCACTCGGGGGCCGCGCGGGCGGCGAGTGGCGCGCGGTCACCTGTGCCCGGGGCCGGGGTCGCGCGCGGGGCTGGCGGGCGTGTGGAGCCGGGGGCGGGGCCGGGGCTGAGCGCGGGCGCCGGGGGGGGGCTCGGGGGGGTCGGGGGGGGTCGTGGGCCGGGGGGGCCGGGGGCCGGGGGGGCCGTGTCAGGGCGGAGCTGGGGCTGCGGCGGGAGCGGCCGCGGCGGACGGGCTCGTGTCCCCGCGCGGCTGACCCGCACCCGCGGGGCCGGCGCCCCGACCGTGGGCGCCCCGGACCTTTGTCACTGCACGGAGCATGTGACCGGCGGCGTGCTGCTCCGGGGGCTTTGCACACTTGGGGGTTGCTAACCGCGACAGTGGAGCAGATATCGGGAAACTTGTTCTAATCGTGCGGATTGGCTGATAACGCGGCCGGGCATTGAACTCCGGTGGGAAAGACGTTTTCTCCCCTTCGTGCCTGTGGCTCGGGGTGAAGGAGGAGCGCCCCTCCCCCCGCGGGCTGGTCCCGGTGTCCGCGCGGGCGCGGGGGGCGGGGGGACAGGCCCCGGGGGGGGGAGGGGGCCCCGGGGGGGGGAGGGGCCGAGGCCTCGGGGGGGGGAGGGGCCGGCGCGCCCCTGCCTGGCGGTGGCCGGTCCCGGGCGTGCTCCCGAGCACCGGAGGAGATCACACTTGCTCCGGGGCTGCGACGCGGGTACTTGTTTATAGCAAAGCTGCTCCGAGTCCCGAACAGGTTATGAAAAAACGAGTTGGAGCCTCAACCTGTTGGGAGGGGGGAGGTTGTGTGGGAGAAGGATTCTCTTTCATTCACGAATACAGTGGGTGCACAGACTTGAACCGGGTGAAGTCCACCTCACCCAGGGTTTTGGCCTCTTAGGACACTGTTTTAATAGCACCTATTTTTTAATTGTTCTAATAGGTATTTCAAAGTTAGTATGATTTGTTAAAAAGACCAGCTCTTAGGCACCAATCACGTTTGGCAAATTGGAACATTCTCATGAAATTAATCTCTCTTATTAAACCTCAGTTCATATTTTTTAATAAAGTGACTTACCTGTTTTAACTCCTTGGTTTGTCCTGTGATGGGAAGGATTCCATTTCTTCTGTCTTCAGGGGTAGAGCCATTCATCTTGATCCTTAATTGAATGTAAAGGTTCCACTTGAGACTTTCTGACTTTCGGTTTTTCGTCTTAATGCTGGTGCTAAAGCGATACCCATCACTAGAAACTACTTTGAATTCTGAATTTGGATCTTTTCTGGGTCTTGCTGCCGTGTGACAGCCCTGGTGATGGCGGGCCAGCGGTGGGTGGCGGCGCACAGTTAGCCAGACCCTGGCGGGAGTCAGCAACCCATACTCTGCAGTGCACTGTTGTCAGCGTTTTCTTTATTTTTACTTATTTATTTTTAAAAAATTTTGGATACTGTGTTCTGGGCACTTTTAAGGTAGGCTCGGCAAAGCTGTGGTGTTTGGTAGGTTAGGTAAATTAAATGCATTTTTGATGTATGATGTTTTTGATTGAGGATGGGTTTATCTGGTGGTAACCCCATTGTCAGTCAAAGATGACAATTATTTGTGTAAATTATTAGGTTCAGGTTGTCAATTTGAACACTGATGGATAGCTCTAATGATTTTATAAGTTAGATGCTAGTAAGCAAATTAATATGTAGTTGTGTTCCTTGACTTATTGGCATGCCTTTGGAAGGTGACGCGCAGTAATTTAGCCTTCAGGATTATGTTATTTTTCAGGATTAAGTTCATTTTTCTTCTCTGGTTTAAAAAATTCAGATGTAAATATCTTGGTACATAGTTTTTTTGTTTTTCTGTTTGAATGGATCTTTTTATAATTGTTTTTTGAGAGATTCCCCAAGTCTGGTTGAGAAAAGGAATATTTTTTTCCAGTTTAGTAATAGATAAACTGGAATTTTAGATTGAGATTTTAGATTGAGGTGGTATTTAAAAAAAATTCTAAATAAGAAACAGATTATAGTTAATAGATTTCATGAAGTTCAGTTTTTAAGCACTCAATTGAAACTTTTTTCTATATTCTTAGATATGGGTTGTTGAAGTAAAACTGGCCTGTCATTTGGAGAGCCACTTATTCCATTTCATACCTTCTACAGGTGAAAAGTTGCTGTGTACGTGTGTGTTGAAGCAAAGCGAAAGTTGCAGGAATTTTTTTGACAATGATTATGTGTTATAGCTTTTCTTTCCCACTTACACCTGAACATTTCTATTTTTAGAAGTGATTCTCAAGGATTCTATTAGAAAGCTTTTTATAATGAAATAAAGTATTTTTAAAATGTTCATGTGTTATTTTTCTTAGTTTTTTCGTTATCTAGTATTTAGGTCACAGTTTCTGCTTTGTTTTCTGGAGAACCTTTACATACTATTAAGTTTATTGTGATCTTGGAAGTTAAGCTTCAGATTTAACATATCTTTCATTATGACGTAGTAAACTTATGTTAATTCTCTGAGCCAGTATTTCAAGGCCAATGGTTTGAATTTGCTTTATCTACACATGTCTGAAAATTTTTACCATCTAATAATGATGAACTTTTTACTCTATTTGGCCATCACAAATTATATCTTAGTTTTCTACAATAATGTAAGTGTTATACTGGCCTTTATTATAATGTTCAGTAAATGTTGACCAAATTTACTGCAGAATTTGATTTGTACGACTAAGATTTAAGCTTTATATGTATTTATATATTTGGATAATCTTGTGTGTGTGTATGAGAGTGTAGTTGTGTTTTGTTTTGTTTGCTTTTTTGGGGGACAGGGTACAGTGATCGGTATCTATTGTCAGGTTTATAACTCTATTAATCATCTTTGGTGGTTTCAGGCAGACTTGCTAACCACTGATAATTCTGTGGTTACTGTACAGGAAGGATAAACGTGGCGTTTTGGATTACACTCACTTTTTAAGAAAATCAGAATGTGTTTTAAAGTCAAGCTGGTTAAGTTTGCTTTTTTCCTTCATGTTTTACATTTGTGGGTAAAAGGAGGGCTTCCAAAGAAAAAACAGGTACTATTTTATCATTACATATTGTTTAATCCTTCCTCAGTTGGGTCCTCGATTCCTTCCGAGTTTTCAGATGCGAGTTGATGATCTAAACTTAATGTTGACATCACATCACCAGGGCGTTGATGTTAAACTGAATTAGTATCTTTGTTATTGTGGAAAACTATAACTCAAGACAAAAGCTTCTTAAACTATTTAGTCTTGTCCTTGTCTTATTTTTAATGTTAAGGCTTTATTTCTCCTAGGGATTTCTAATATTTATTATGGCAGAGTGCTTCTTGCCAATCTTTACGTCCCATTGTCTTCTCAGAAGAGGGTTTCTCTGGTTACCCAATGTCTCCCTGTTGTTCTGTTGTTTAACTTAACCTCAGTTTTGTTGCTATCGCCATTGGTTTGTCTGTCTCCCTGATTACATACGAAGGCAGGAGCTTAGAGTTTTATTTTTA
Organism: Rhinolophus hipposideros; assembly: GCF_964194185.1. NCBI lineage: Eukaryota > Metazoa > Chordata > Mammalia > Chiroptera > Rhinolophidae > Rhinolophus > Rhinolophus hipposideros. The sequence goes on along the minus strand of NC_138049.1, from coordinate 1,689,382 downwards.
AAATATTATTCTTATGTTTGTCATGTGGTCGGTGCTCAATAAATACATGTATTTTGTGAGGAGAATATTGAATATAGCTTTTTTTGTGTATCCCTTTATTCCTGACAAAACATGGGATATATTCTTTTTTAAAAACTTAGTGAAATTGTCTGTTAAGAGTATTAAAGATTTATGTTTTCAAGTCTCGTTCTTTTGTATAAAACTTACAACAAATGCAGAAACTGCTAGTAGTTGACTACTTCATGAGATATTTCTTAAAGTCATTTCTTTATTGTTTCTGGAGTTCATTGCCTTCTTTTTGTACTGATGGGAAAAAATAACGTAGTATTTGTGTGGACACCCACATATGCTCTATTTACTAAAGGTGAATAGTTATATTTTAATACTCTGTTAATCTTGAGAGGAACTGTAGTGATTCATGTTGCCCAGAAGTGTGTGTGACATACAACTTCTGGTTTGTCAGCATCTCCACGTGAAGTACTGGAATTGCATAACTTACAGTGAAATCTGGACTCCAGAGTAACGTTTAGGCTATGACTAGGCTTTGTCACACAACTTTACTATGTTTGAGATGGTTTTAGAAATTGCAGTTATATTATTAAACATTGGGACTTTGGAAGGTCTCTTCCTAGTAACTAATGTATAATGAGAGAGTAGCCAGTGGTGGTTTTAGTGTTGATAGGCACGTCAGTTCCTTCTTTTTTTGTTTTTTTCATAGCTTGACCTCAGTGGTGTATAACCTTTATTTCCTGGAGTAACTGGTTAAGGTTTATATTTTATGGGTGTGTATGCTTGTGAGTCTGAGGTAAAGCCCTTGTCTAACATTGTTATCTTAAATTGAAACTATATCTAGACTAGTTTCAATTTGGTATCCTACTGCCAATGAAAAATAATTTTACTTTATGCAATTTACACACTTAATGGAATGTAAATGTTGTAACTTAGGCTTTCTAGAACTATCAAATTTTGATCATGTTTAGTGGTAGAATAGCAATAGTGGTTCTTTCATATTCTTGAGAAAACATGAATCACAGAAGATCAGGATATGGTACTAAACTGGTGGGAAGCTTAAGAAAAAAGGGTTTAAGGTTTTGTCATTGTAGATTTAATTGAACAATTGTAGTGTGTGAAGCATTGTTACTAGGTGTTGGTTATTATTCTGGTGGCACAGGTTAATTTGTTTACAGTTTTACCAGACTTGAACTTTGGCGTAATATCACAAAATGCTAATAAACAGTATAGCAATTATTTTGGTATAAACTCGTTTTCCTTTAGTATAAGTAAAATGGATATATGAGTAATGTGTATGGAAGGAACATAAAACTAAATTGCCCTCTTACTCAGGTCAGGTAGTGTTGATGGTCGTTCAGAAGTTTGCTACTTCTGTTAGTATCTTGACTGATTGTATGTAGGATTTGTCATTCATCTGAGATGCCTCAGACAGGGACGGAAATTGATGTACATTTACACTTGTAAGTTAGATATTGAGCAGTGTGCCCAATCCTACAGACCCATTTATCAGTTCTGGGCACGTCTGTGAGCTAACACTGACCATCTGGCAGGGCCGGAAAGTCCATTGGTGGCTTCTAGTGAGTATCCCCACATGTGTGAGGTGACAGCAGGTGTGTGCATGTGTGCTGAGCTGGACCATCTTTCTGCATGAGCTGTGCATAAGGAGAAGCTTTTCTAGTCATAACGGGGCTAAATAAAGCAGGCATGAGAGCTGGTGAGGTGGGTATTGTTTGCTTACCTCAAGTCATCTGGTGGAGGTTTTATTTTTGCAACAATAAAACTAAAACGTCACTTATCTTAGGGCATACGTGATTGACCAAAGCCATTATAATTTAATTTAGAAAGTGAATGTATTTTGTAGGGTGAAAGTAAGTACATGTAGAAGTGTAATAAATCATATGCAAACCCCAGTATGAATTGATTCCTAAAGAAGAGGGTAATTTGAGCTTTCATGCTTGTGTGTCATGAATGAAATTATTGAGAGGAACTGAGATTGACTAGTTTACTGTGTGACTGGGAAATAGCCACAATTTCTGTATTCTTACTCAAAAGAACTATGTGAAATTTATGTTAATGTTAAAGAAAATTAAATTGTGTTGCTTACAGTAGAAAATGAGACATGAACTTCTGTTGTACTTGTTTGCATTGTCATGGATGCAGGTTGAATACACACAGTGCTTTGTTTACTAAATGTTGTCACTACATTCTAGGTAGGGTGCCTTGTGCAACAGTTCTGTGAGTAACAGTGGTACCAGGCCAACAGGCATCAGCGGACTGTCTCAGTTAACTCCAGGTGTGAACAAGATGAACTTGCTTAATTACACTGTTGTTTTCAGTTGCGGAAGTTTTGGCCGTCCTTCAGTTTACTGGTGCTTCTAGGGCCTGATAGATGCGGGCAGACTGGACCAGAACATTGGTGAAACGTTAGACATCTGGGTTGTGTTTTCAAAGCTGTCTTCCATTTTGGTACGACGGAAGCAAACTGAAAGAGGACGAGTCACTGTGGAGCACAGCTTTGCCACCATCCGCAGTGAGAATAGTATGTTTCCAAATGAGGAGGTCTTGTCTTGCTTTCTAGAACTCCACCTGAAGGTTTCATTGTTTTTCATAGTAAAAGAGAGTTTGATCTCCAAAATTAGGACCCATGAGCAAATGTCCACCCTTACTGTTGTTTGGATGTTTTATTGGTAAGAGCAGTCCAATTGTCTTGTTTTATTCAGCACCATAGCTTCTAGTGCTCTGTGGCTTGATTTCCTACGTGTTCTGTTAAAAAGAAAATCAGACTTTTGTTCTTTGCAAATTTAAACCAGTTGTTCCTTCCAAGAATGTACTTTCCCTTTATCCTTGTTTGCGAATAGTGGTACTTTCCATGGTGACCTACTTATTATTCTATTTCCTGATTTTTTACAGGAGAACCAGTATAGCTTATGTGTTATAACTTTATGCCACTTTTACCGGCTTTTGGGACTGAGACTTGACATTGCCAGTTTGTCCCCCTCTTACTCTGATTTCTATACGTTTGTTTAGTAGAGAAAATGAAATGGGAGCAACAATATGACCACTGTTGGACACAATCAGATATTTAAAATGCCTAACTTCTGTATGCACGCTTAGTGTAAAATCTATACATTGGGAAGATGTCTTTCAAATGTTGTTATTAGGTGGATGTTGATACTGATATCTGAATCAATATCTGAGAGCTCCAGGCTTCTAGAAAGATGCTTGTAAAACATACCATGATTTTATATGAACTCTGTAATGAGTTCTTAGGTTACATTACATTTTTCACATTAGTGAATTTTTGTATTGGCAAAAACTTGGGGTGATTGTTGGGGTGGTTAGTTTTAAGAGACATTGATAATAAAAGTAAGAATCAGTTATATGGACGTTTCTAGATTGAGCCCCAGTATTTTATCTTCATTTCTGGTACTCATTCTCCTTTGGGAGATTCTTCTACTTTTCCTCCTCTGTTATATTAAAGGCTGTTTGTCTGTCTTGTACTTTGAATGGCCTTTTACCAATGCATGGTTTTGTGCTGTCATGCATTGGCCATTTGGCGAATATTGGTTCACTGAGTCATGTGGATTTTATGTTGATGGATTTCTTTTTTAAAAAATATCAAAATATCACATTTGTTAATATCCCCACTCATCTGAGAGATCTTAAGTATTCGGAACCTCTCCAGCTCACAGTGGTGGATACAGGTTTTCAAAAATTTGATTTCCTATCAAAGCTGCAGCACTGATGGCACTTGAAGGACAGGCTTTCTTCATTTTTGAGAAAGTGCCTGCCGGATAGCCCCGCCTGAATAACTAGGGTTTGTCACTTTCAGGTAAATAAGACGTTCCGTGAAAAAGGGGCTCATTCCGTTGACACTTCCATGGTCGCACAGATCTTTTCTTAAGAGAGCATAGAACTTGGGTGTGTAGCTCAAGTAGGAGTTCTTTATATGTACTTCCTATTTTGGCACATAGAGTATCAAACAAACATGTACTCAGAGGAAATTCGATAAACTTAATCATTGTATTTCATCACAGACATTTTTAAGTGACACTGCTCTCTTTTTTTAAAGTGAATGCACAGCAGTGAAAATACATCGAGTGTTAATACGGTTTGATGCTGCTCTCTCAATCTGTGCTAAATCGTGTGCTGTCGGTATTGTCATTTCCTTAGACCATCAGCACAAATACCAGCATGAGAGAGGCTAATATTGTGTAAGTACTAGTGTGAGAAATTTTGCCCTCACAGTTGACACGAAAGGGTCTGAGGGAGCCTGAAGGATTCGTGGACTGCAGTTTATGAGTTGCTACCCAGATATTTAATGATGGGTTTTAAGAATTTTGATTTGGGCTGATTTTAAAAATATATTGTAAGGTAGATATTAAAGTCTATATTCATGGTATTTTCCAACTAGGGCCATAAAGTTAACAGGTATGTAACGTTTAAAATGTGAACTTAGGACTTATGATAAAAGGTAAGATTTTGATATAAATTTGTTTTACATCTATATTTGCTTATTTCCTATATTTATAAGTACCTATTTTAATTTTTAGTCATCAGTAATAAAATGCATGTATTTACTGTTTTGTTATTGAAGAATACTGGCCACAACCTAGTTAAAGAGGTGACTATGAAATTTTACTATTCTGGTTGAGTCAGGATATAATCTAGGCTCCTCCTACTCATGGGTCCATTTCTAGGTCAGAGAACAATGGTGTCCAATGGATTCCAAGTACTGTGGTAGGTGGCTGGGTCTGGACGTGGGCTCGTGTCTTCTGGTGCTTGTCGTCCTTTCAGTCTCCCCAAATGTGAGCTCTGAAATATGACAGCCATTGACTGTGTAAGGATGTCTTTTTTTCCTATTGTGTTTGGTTGTATTTTCCCTTAGCTTTAATGTATTTCCTGAGAAAAAGACAGACATACAAGCACAGACAGAATTTTAATACTTCAAAATAATATGTGAATATATTACTTTTTAAAATGTATGTGGTATAACCAAAATATTAGCATATGGAGTTTATGTTTAGGATTAGCAACACTTAAGATTAATTTATCTACTCAGTGGCAACTTGTTTTGCAACAAATACTATATTGTGTTGTTAATTCACAGTTAGGTGTAAGTTCATTTTGAATTTTTGGTGACCATTTCCTTTTCATAGAGAGCATTATTAAATTATTTTGGTGATACACTGTTTTTAACCATTTAGTGAAATGTGTTTACTAATAAACATATTGCTTTAATTTTCTGGGTAATGAAATACAGATAAGAAATCTTAATTGCTGAATAAGTGAATTTGTAAATGAGTCCTTTGTAGACCAGCTAAGCTTCTACTTGTTGGAGAGCAGAGGCTGCCAGGGGTACCATGGACAGTGTTTTTACCGCATTTAATGTTCAGGACCTTCAATATTCTAAAATGTGTTTTTAATTCAAGTTTGGCAAAGTTGACCTTGTTGAGTTCATGGTTCAGTTAAGGTGTTTTTGTGCCAAATGTGCTGATTTTAGTTTTTAAAAATTATGTTTTTATTACGTTTATGAACTTGTTACTTTAGGAATATCAAGGACAGTGAAATTAAGACCAGTAAGTCTGGAAAACCGTTAAAAAATTTATGTTATGTTCACTTCACTGCAGTAAGATTATACATTTAAAATATTTTTTCTATTATGAAAATAATGCTTATTTTAGAATATTTGGAAAATGCTTGAAGTGTGCATGTATGTTTAATTGGATCTGGTTGTTGATTATTTTCATTTTTAGCGAGTACTGAATTATGTTTCTTAACCAGCCACATGTCTGTCAGGAATTGAGTTTTTAAAAGTTACTTAGATTGTTGTGGTAATAATTGAAATACTTAACATTTTGTGACTGCATACTACCTACACGCATGACATCAGTGTAAATGCTTTTGTGTGTGTCATCTCTTAGTTCTTGTAGCAATCCTATAAGGTGGTACTTTGGCCATTGTCACTTTTGGATGAAGAAACCGTGGCATGGAGACTGTGACATGGAGAAGGGTATGCAGCTAGTGAGCTGAGGAGCCGCGATCTGAACCCAGATGGTCTGATTGCGACTTTCTTAAGCCATTATGTTTGTAGAATTTGAAAATTTAAGGTCACCACAATGAAAACTGGGAGTTTCATGGGAAAATAATTTATAGAGTAATTTAGAGCTTAATTTTCAGGAAGAACCATAAGCATGATGTGGTTAACGAAATCTGTTTTAGTTACATGACATATTATTGCGCGTGTACGTAGATCTTGAGTTATATACATATGTATGTGAATGTGTTGGTTTTCATCTTGACTTTTTAAAGCCTGGTTATAATTTTATGCTTTGTGTTTGAGACAGATGATTGTGTGTTTTGTATCAGCGTGGTGCAATGCTGGACTTTCTTTCCTGACTGTCTGGGGACTGTGGCAACCGAAACTATGACTAGGACTGAAGGGTCTGAGGGATGTTCGGTAGCTTCACCAATGGCTTTCCAATACCTGAGGGAGAGAAGGCAGAAAGACCTGCCCACGGCGGTGGCACTGCTGTGCTCAGAACCTTTTCTGATGGCATGGCCGTGACTTGGAGTTTGTAGTGCTAGTCTTGTGACTCCCCACACCATTTCATTTTGTCCCTTTCCCTCTTAATATGCTTCCTCTCAGCGCCATCATCCTTGGTTTTGTTCTGCATGTTACCTCAGCCCTTCAAAATTAAACAGCAAACCAAACTTGTCTGTTCTCATCACTGCTAGGGTTCAGTTAACCTAATTTCATAAAATTTTGTTTACATATTAGCTGGTGATTCCCCCCAGGTAACATTTGAATTTCAGCCATCTTCCAGGGATAATTCCTTTATTGTTGCTAACTGCTCTTTAACATTTGTTGAGCAAATATTTGCCATTCCCAAGTAAGAAGGGGGATTTTCAGACAAAACGGCAGGTTTAGGGCGTAGCGTGGTAGACCTAGGCTAGACCTTCTCAGTGCACACAGACGTGCTTCTCTGGTTGTGAGTCTGTGTTTGCTCCTCTTGTAAGATACGGTAAAGCGTGGAGGAAGTTTCTAGGCAGGAAGTTATGAATACTTTTATGAGTCTGACTGTTTGATTATAAGAGCTGCACGTCAGCATGCCCAGATTTGTGATGACGGCAAACTAAGGTACTCAGCAAAGTGCGGTACAGGATGATGAGACGTATGTAACGGAGGTTTTCACCCTGTACTACCCTTATTTGTATCAGTTTGATGTAGCATTTGCCTGTACATTCTTGTGGCTCATATTCCAGCATAAAATATAATTGAACTTTGAAAAGTTACCTTTTTTTTTTTTTTTTTTACCAAGTGGCACCTAAACCACCAAATATTACTTGTCTGTAATTTGCACAGCTTCTGAACAAGTTTCTAATGCTTCAGGAATGTTTGCATTTTATTAGTGCAATGACATTTTTAGACATTTTATCTTTAGTATGGAATTACAAATGCATGTGATTGGTATCATCAGCTTGATTCTTGGGAAACATTGTAGATTTTACGTTAAATAGAGTGATAATTATTTGCTTCTATGAACTTCTGCCTGTGAGTAAAAGTTTTGGCAATGGTTAGGCACCTACATCATGGGCTGAGTCGTGTGAGAAATTGCTTCTGTTGCATATTTGGTTTTGTTTGTTTTTTAGTGGCTTAGCCCTGTTAAAACTTGACATTTAAATGTTTCTCTCAGATTTATCTTAGGCTAACGCAGTATTCATTCATTCAGACTAATATTTATTGAGTGTGTGGTGTGTTTCAGGCTTTGTTAGGGACTGGGCCGACAAAAGTGAAAGGATGAAATAATCTGCAATCTCAAGGAAGGAAGTGAAGCAGACTTATTATAATGGACCCATTGTGCCCTGAGGAGAGAGCCTAAGTGGTAGCTAAGGGCACCAACAGCATTTGGGGCCTGAGGTTGAAACCTGGCCCTCCCACTCAGTAAATGTGTCCCTCTCTGTTTTGATGTCCAAGGTCACTCTTTGGTGGTCACCTACTGTGTGCCAGTCACTGTATAAGTGCTGAGCATGCAAAAGTGCTGTGCCCCTTAATGGGCACATGGTCCTTTTCTCAAATAACTCCCATTCTAGTATGTAGGATAAATTGAAAAGAAACTGCAGTCATGTGATAAGTATTCTGTTTGGATGGTGGGGATTAGGCACATCTTTGTAGACAGTTAAGGTGAGTCTTTAGCTGATAAGGAATTTTCTATGGATAAGTGGGAGGGCACTCCTGGCAGAGAACATTATTCAGCCAATGTGTATTCATCTGGTACCTGCTGTGTAGAGGTGAGCAAGAGGAACTCTTGTCAGGAATGCCAGTTTGGTGGAAGAAATGCACAAATAAACAAGAGCCACGCCTGATGTGCTGTGAAGAGGGAGGACCCAGGGTAGCACGTGGGCAGCTCAGCGAAGCGTATTTGAGTTCATTGTAGGAAGCGTTTCTTCTGAACTCTGAAGAGTTTGTAGGAAGCAGCTGGAGAGAGGGTAGGGAACTTAGTGGGAAACATCCAGTCTGCTTGGATTCGTGTGTGTGCCCCTGAACGTGAAGGTGCACGTGAGGCCCACAGATTGTTTGTGCCTGATTATTCCTGGCTCTTCCCTGTGTGATGATGTAGGTCCTTGCCCGTGCGGCATCAGGTTTGACCATGGCCATGACATAGGCCACGCTGAGCGTTAAGTCCCATTCCATGGTTCTGTCATTGCTCTTCTGTCTTCCATGAATTAGTACGTCTCAGGCTGTGAACGTTTGTACGAGAATGAAGGTTGGAACCGAGTCCCAGCCACCCACAGATCGATGAAAGACCATGATGAGGGTTTGCTGTTCAGTGAGACCTCCCTGTCAGCAGAGTGTGGGGAGAACAGGAGTGGAGGCAGCGCCCTCACAGACTGCGTGGCTGTGCTCTGTGAGGTCCCGGCCGGACCTAAGGAAGGCGGTGCAGCTGACGTGGAAGGAGGGAGTGAAAGTTAGGAGGTAAAATTGGGACAGGGCGAGGGAGGAGTTGTCCGTGGTTGTCCATCTCAGGCTCATACTTGGCTACCTCGGGTCTCTGCCCCAGAATTGAAGGAAAGAAAGATAAATGGTAGATGAGATTGGGTAGGGAGGTAAAAAGTCGTCTTTGGGGTGCTTGTGGATTTCCAGGTACAAGTTTGCAGCCTAGACAGCGGAGAGGAATGGAGCAGGGGCTGGATGGTGACTGTGGCAGGTAGGTGGGAGGTAGCCAAGGCGTAGACGAGAGAGCTTACAAAGAGCTGTGTCAAGAGACTCGAGAACCCAGGACGGAAAGCTTGAGAATCCCAAGCTTTCCGGGGTGGATGCTGGAGGAGCACGTCTCCCTGGGAGTCCAAAATGGGTGAAAGGCGCCTGCTGTCCACATCTGGAAGGAGGGTTTCGAGAGAAAGTGTCACCCACTGAGCTCTGCTCTACGGTCCAACACCTTCTGACTCATTTAATTCCTGCCTTTCTTGCTTCCAGTCCTTCTACTACGCTACTCAACTGCTTCTCTCGCCACCCCCTTGTTCTTTGTGTTGCTCTGTTAGTCTGTGCCTGTTCTTTCCTTATCTCCCTTGGTTGACTCCATTTTGCTCATCTTGGCACTGTAAGTATTTTAATATTGGAGTATATCCTCTACTTATTTTTTCCATAAAAAGGGGCCTGTAATTCAGTATGGGACCATTATCCCGAGATCAAGGAGGCAAATTGATACTGTAGCTGACAAACTGTACTTATTTAACATTTATTGACTCTAAACTATGCATACTCATTTAGATACTGAAATTTTTTGTTGGTATTCCTGGGTCACAGTATAGTCTGCAAGAGGGAATCAATGGTGGGCCCGATTGCCTGGTAGCTTCTTTATCCTGTTACCTTCTTTTGTCTTGTCTTTTGCCAGAACGTCTTCTCTGGATCTCAAACACTGGTGTCATGTCACTGTGTTGATGTGTTTGTTATTGCTGTCATCACAGAATCTGCACTGTGTTTTAGACCAGGTAATCGAGGTGACTGATGATGTGCCTGCCGCAGGCCCTAACGCTGTCTTTCTGCTTTAGGCTGGCAGTCACCGGATAAATAGCCTCGGGAAATGCCGGCTCGTGCTGGGTTTCCGTCCGCCTTGGTCAGCTTTGGCCACCTTCACTAATGTTTCCCCCCCACACACACTCACACACTCTTAGTCACCTACCATGGTCCATAAATACAGGCCTGAAAAACAAAACAGAGCAAAAAGTATGTTTGATTTTGGTGGCCAATCTTGGAGAGGAAGAATTTGGGAAATGGAATAATGACCACTGTGTTTTCTGAAAATAAGACCTAGCCGTACCATCAGCTCTAATGTGTCTTTTGGAGCAAAAATTAATATAAGATCCTGTCTTATTTTAATATAAGACCGGGTATAATATACTATAATAATATAATACTCTGTCATATTTTAATATAAGACTGGGTATAATATAATGCAATGTAATGTAATATAATACTCGGTCTTATTTTAATATAACACCGGGTCTTATATTAATTTTTGCTCCAAAACACGCATTAGAGCTGATGGTCTGGCGAGGTCTTGTTTTCTGGAAACACGGTAGTAGCATAGGAGAGGAGAGGAAGATAAGCTGAATCCGGGGTCCGTAGGAATTCAGTGCACCGGGGTCGCTGGCTTAGCGTTGACATTTGTTTAGAGCCGCAGCATTGTGTCTCAGATTAGCCTGTGTGACAGTATCACACCTCATCGTGAACTTGACTGATCTCTTTGCTTCCACTCCATTCTGTACTGAAATGTGCTCTTAATTTTTCCAGAACTTTCCCACCTCTAAGGCTCCAGACTGCCAAAATGTTGTCTGAGCAATTCCTGACCTCTCCTCCCTGCAATTTGGGAAGATAGAGTTTCCATGGGGGAATCTGCATAAAGTCAAGGGCATGATGGCTGTAAGAAAAGATGAAATAGGACCATTTGTGACAACATGGATGGATCTTGAGATTATAATGCTGAGCGAAATAAGTCAGACAGAAAAAGTAGAGAGCCATATGATTTCACTGATATGTGGTATGTAAAACTGAAAACAACAAAAAAAGACAAACAAATAAAGGAACAAAAACTCATAGACATAGACAATATTTTACGGATTACTAGAGGGTAAAGCTGGGCTCTAGAAGAGGGTAAACGGGGTCTAATATGGTGATGGAAGGAGAACTGACTGGGTGGTGAACACACGATGTGAGATATAGATAAAGTATTACAGAATTGCACACCTGAAATGTATGTAACTTGACTTACAATTGTCACCCCAATAAACTTAAAAAAAAAGTCAAGGGCATGATGTTTTCTGGGAACTGGTGCCTAAGTATGAGAACCACGTAATTCCCAAGATTGAAGAACAAGTCATTAGCACCCAGTACGTTGTTTAGTACTTGGGCTCTTCCATGAAACTTGAGCTGTTGAGGACACGGACCAGGCTGTGTGTGACTCATTTTCGCATTGAGTCCTCCGGAGGAGGGCGGGTACACACAGCAGATAACTGATGAAGGATGTATTGAGAAACAAGTGAATGTTGATCAGTGAGGACATGGCTATCATATACAAGCTCAGCAAGGTACATTTGAAGCCTTTTGTGTAAGGCCTCAAAAGTCTGGCCCTACCCTGCTGGGTTTGTGTACGTTTCTTCAGAAGTTGAGTAACTTTTTATAGCAAAAGTTTATTAAGTATGTATAACTCGTTTCAGATATTAATGCCTTAATGGCACATCATAAGGAGTATAGATTCGTTCTGGAAATATGCCACCACTTTTCACCTGGTACTATTGGATCGCCTGGTCCAATTAGAGCCTTTTGTGTTAGCATTTCGGTATCGGACTAAGTTAAGGAGAAAACCCTACTTGGGATAATGGATACTCTATTGAAGGATAAAGTGAACTGTTAGATGAGCAGTAACTTGCTCCAGATAAGTTTTATAACAGGTGATACGGAGAAACCTGTACTTTACTAAGATTTATGGAGATTAAAAATTAGTTTTTCAAATGGAGTTCATAAAGTAAATTTGAAGATCTCTCTTTCCCCATTTCAGCTATCCAGAGGTTAAGAATTTTCAGAAAGTATCTTTCTTAATTTTATTCTGTACGCTTAGAAATGAGCATGTGTGTATATTTGAATTTTATCTTTTTAAAACATGGGATCGTATGATACATACATTTTGCAACATGCTTTTCAGGAAATTTTTCCGTGTGTGTATATCTGCACCAAAACTTTTAATAAGATACAAAATTCTATATTATTTATAATCGCTATGTAATATTCCAGGAATGTAATATTCCAGGTACTAGTCATTTTCTTAACTGTTACTCACAAGCACTTTGACTATCTCTAGAATACACTGTTTTGAATAATGTTTCTGAACATTTTGCAGACCTATCTTTGTGTACTTACATATTTCCATAATAGATTTTAAGAGGTGGAATTTGAGTCAAAAGGTCATACACGTTGAAAATCCTTGATAGACCACCAAGTGTTATTTTAAAAGGGTATTGCAGTATATACCCCCACTTTTATGAGTGTGACCCTCAACCTAACACTGGGTATTGCAAATTACATTTGTTTTAATCTGACAGGTAAAAAGTTACTGGTTTCAAAATTCACATTTCCTTGTTCATTGTTCAGATTGAGCATCTTCCATGAATTTACTGACTATTATACTTCGTTTTTATGTGAAATGTCTGTTTTTCTGTTGGGATATTTGTTTTAATCTTACTGATTTATGAAAATGCTTTTTATAAAACATATTGATGTTTTATCCTGTGTTTACACGTATTTTTTCCTAGTTATTTCGATCTTCTAATTTTATGGTACCTTGCCATAAATGGATATATTTTATTGGTACATTTGTTTCTTTATTTTGAAGGTACTTGAAAAGTAAAAGACCTTTAAATCCCTACTTTTCAATGTGAATATATAAACACTAAGTTAATTTTACTTCAATTATTTTATTTCTTCATTGAAAAGATTCTCAAAATGAAGTATGAATATAGCAGTAAATGAACTTATTAAACAAAATCCTTTCCAAAAAACTAGAGAATGAACTGTTACAAGTTCAAAAATAAGCCACGAGCTTTGTAGAAATTAGCCTATTGATAGTTGTAAACAGGTATGGTTACCTGACTATTTAAAACTCCCTTCTAATTTATTTGATATTTGTTGTAGTGGTATGTGTTCGTTCTACAAATATCACAGTAAAAAATATAGGTTAAAAAAGGATGCTTAGCATTTAAAAAGCAAGGTGTCTTGCTTTCTGGTATATTTTATCGAATCTTCTATGTGATTTGGGGAAAAGGTAGATTATTGGAAGCCTAGTATATGGCATTTTCAGGGGAATTGCTCATTATAAGAGTCATAACTGAAGTAGTATAAACCACGTACTGTGCGGCATATTCTGCCAGCTGATTGTGCCTTGTTAAGACAGTCAGTAATTGTATGATTATTTTGTCAGTTTGGTTATTTGGAACATGTCACCTATAAAAGAAGAAAAAAAAAGCGGTGACATACAGCTATATTCTGCTAGCAGTTTGTTTAATTTTACAGACGAAAGTTAAATTTTAGAGCTTTTTCATTGCTTTTGCCCTACGGGGCCTAACCCTTGACTTCACCAAAACCCCTCTTACCCAAATGACTAATGGCCTGCCTTCCTGCTGCCAAATCCAGCCGTCATTTCTGAAGCGCCTGACGTCCACACAGCAGCCCCAGCGCACCCTCCACTGGCCTCCAGGACCCGTCTGCTGTCTGCTGCCTGCTGCGTGGAGGAGACCCCAGGGTTTGACCTGCGGACACCTCCTCTCTCCTCCACACTGACTCCCTAAGGCGAAACTGTTCTTTCTCATGGTTTTAAGTGCTAATGTGTCCCACATTTATATCTCTCGGCTTGGTCATTGCCCTGAGTATAACACGTCCAAAACGGAAGACGGCTTCTGCAGTCTTCCACATCTTAGTAAACACCTGGCAGTTCCTTTTTCTCAGCCCTCACATCTAACCTGTCAGCAACTTCTGGGAGCTCTACCATCAAAATGTGTTCATGATCTAACCCACTTTTCAACATCTCCACTCTTGCTACTGGCCTAGCCCAAGCTCTCTCACCCGGACTGTTCAGTAACCTCTTTCCCAATCTTCCCCCCCCCCCCCCCCATCATCTACCTTTGCTCCTTATAGTCTGTTTACCACATGGAGATAACGCTGCTAAACCTTAAGGTAAGTAATGTAATTTTTCTGCTCAAACTCTCATGTGGCTTTTGTTTTACTCCAAGTATGCTTTGGCCTACAAAGTGCAGTGCGAAGCTCTTTTCCCAGGAAGTCTGATGCCATTTCCCCTGTCCTCCTGCTCAAGCAGCAGGGCCCTTGCTGTTTCTCAGACATGCCAGCTGGGTTCTGCCTGAGGGTCTTCGCACTTGTCCCTGCTTGGAAAGTTCCTTGTTAATGTTCCCTCCCACTCATCCCTCAGTGAGGTTTGGTCCCTCTCACCATTTGTCATTACTGGGTGTCTCTTCCTGCTAGATTAGAAGGCCCATGAGAACATACTGTTTTGTTCATGATTTTTCCCCATTGCCTAGATAGAATTGGGGAGAGGAGGGAAGGGGGTGGTGGTGGTGATTTAACTGGAAATAAAGTGTTCTATCCCCTAGGCTTACTAAGTTACATTTTTCCTTTCTTTTTAAAAACGTAGACTGTTATTCCCTTACTACTGAATGTTACCATTTTTAATATGATTCAAAAGCTTTGCTATGAAGCGAGCTCTATGATTGTGTCCCAACTTTGGGCCTCTGACTTGTGCTGTTGGGTTTTGTTTTTGGCTCCCTGGTGGACAATTCTCTCCCTTTCCTTCCTTTCTATTTCTTGAGAATTATTACTGGAAAGATGTAGGGAACCTTTGTCCTAAAGAACTCTGACCAGTGTCCGGTGGACTGGGTTCTGCCACAGCCTGTGACCTTGGAGGGCTCTTTGCCTGTGGGTGGAGCGTCTGGGAAACCGCCCTTCCTGGCTGCAGTTTCTCAGGAACTAGCTGTCACGGTCACCTCTCTGCTACAACCAGTCAGTCATTTCACTTAATTCCCAAATCAGCAAGGAGTGTATTACTGTTCTCTACGTTGCCTGCAGATGAATGAAGCCCAGAAAGTTGAAGGAATTCATTGTTACGGACTTAACCAAAGGTCCCTTCTGCTTCCTTCCCTTCTCCCTCTCTGCCCCTCCAGAAATAACTCACTTGAAGTTGGTAGACAATGGTTGATTTATTTTAACTGTTTTGTAGTATTCAAATGAACCGCAGTTCATTTAGCTCTACTGTCTAGGGATGACCAGATTGTTTCTATTTTCCCACTGTTACAGAGGTGGATTTAATGAACACCCTCGTCCATGTTTCCTTCTGTACTAATAAAACATTTTAGGATGAATACCTAGAAGTGGAATTTCTTGGGTTAGGCCATGCACAGGTTCTAATTTACCAGGTTGTTCCAAGTTGATCTTTGAGATGGTTAGACCAACTTACATTCCAAACTTCAGAATTTCCCATGTCTTCAATATATTCAGATTTTTATAAGATGGAATAATAATTATTTATATTACCCTGATTTCAGTGAATGAACACGTTTTCTTACATTTATGGTCATTCTGATTTTTCTCTTTGAATTGCCTATTTATATGTTTTATCCATCTTTTTTCACAATGATTTTATTTGGAAAAAAAATCATTGTCTTTCTAGTTTATTTGTAGGAACTATTTATAAATTCTGAATACTAATCTTTTGTGCTTTATATATTTTGCAAATGTGTTTTTATTTATGGTTTTTCACTTTTACAGTGTCTGTTGTCACGTTAATTTTAAAACTTGGGAAATGTATTTGGGTTCATCAGTCTTTTCCTTAAAGTTTTATACTTTTTTCTCTTATTTGATGAACATGTCCCATGTTTTATTTTGAAAGCTTTACAGTTTGACTTTTTACATTTAGATAATTTAGTCCAACTGCTTTGTAATATGGTAGTACCACCCCTCGTTCCCCCAGTGTAAATATCAGTTACTGAGGAGTGCATTTGTTTTTCTGCCCTTCCCTCTTGGATTTCTTTTTTTCTACATAAACTCAGCAGTGTATTTAGGAGAATGTTTATTTTGTATTATCTGTCATAGAACCATTTCTGATTGTTTCGTCTACCATTTTGCCTCAACTGGGAGTGTTACACCCTTATTTTTTTACACAGCAGGGTAAGAGGCAGTGTCGATTAGTGGCTCCTAGTATGGCCTCTTGTTTCAGCATTGCCTGAGTAAGAATTCTGCCCACCGCTGTGTGGCCCCGGCAGTGACTTCATCTTCCTAGGAGGCCCAGTTCCTCATCTGTAAGGCAGGAAAATAATAGTGCCTCCCACACAGTGTCGTTAGAATTGAAGTAGGTGGATCATGAGTAAAAAGTACTTGGCACAGTGTTTGGCTCAAAGCAGGCACTTTACTTCTGTAACAGGGAAAACTTTTTAGGAGAGATACCTGCTGTGTTACCCTAGCTACCCTTGCTGTTCTGTCCTGTCGTCATCATCATTGATGTTTCCTTTTCCTTTCTTCCTCTTGTTTTGTTTGCTGTGGCTGTGGCAGGAGACCGTCCTTGTTCCTCTGAGGACAGAAATTTACAACTGTCTGCTGAACCTTGTATTAGTTGGTGTTATTTGTAGGGCAGGGGAGGTTTCCAGCAACATCAGCCTTAGTATCATACGTTTAGATTGGCTCTGCATTCCATACCTTACATTGAAAAAAAATCTTGTTTGTGGCTATTTTTATTTCATGTGCAGTTATATCTAGAAATGTAACATCACTTCAGAGTCTACTTAAGTGAGAATTTGTGAATAATACATTTTTTATATAAAAACTGAGTCAGTGACTTTGAGGTTTTCGTTTCATGGAACTGAATACTTGTGTTTCTGTGTTCTTGTCTTCAGTTCATCCCCGTGATGTAGTCCTTTCATCATCTAAAGAATTGGTTCCAGAATGTACTTTTCTAGTCTGTATATGTATGTGTTAGTCTGGGATATTTAACAGTGTGGAAGATTCTCTACTGGGGGGGTTGAAAGTGTTATTCTAGTGATCAGAATGTTTCAGTAGAAACATGAGATGACAGTCTACTTCAGTTATTGCTTCTTTTCATGATAATTCTTTTTTGCAATTATATTAAGAAAACGTACTAATTGGACAGTGAGCCATTTCATCAGTATTGCTTTCATCCCCTGCTTAGATGTTCTACATTCCCTTTTTAAATTAGCGCAGTTAAAAATCCTCCTAAAAAACATGAATCTTGTACAGAGCCCCTCTTCTGATTTAGGCAGCTTACCTTTTTGTTTTTCACTTGTTGGTACCAAATGACATTCCAATCTGCTGTGGTCATTTGGTAATGCAGAATGTGAAACAGGAAGTGTAGTCAGGAGGTACCGGGTGGCACAAAACAGGCAGGTATACCCAGGGAGGGAATGCCGGCACCAACACAGTGTTTGTTTAGTTTGTGAAATCCCCGCGATAAGGCAGGAATTTCCATGTCACTGCTATGATGCCCTCCGTCCAAAAATTATTTTTTCATTGGTTCTTTCCACTTCTGTCCCAGCCCCCTCTCAAGTGTCTTGTATAAGACATGAAAAGCCTTAAGATACAGGTGGACTGAAAAATCTGCCTGTTTTAAAATGTGTTTGTTTGCTAATGCAGAACTGCAATAGAGGTTTGAAGATATTTTTAATTTAGCTAAGTTTCTTGAAGTTTTTTTAATTGAAATAGGCTGAGTACTGTGAATTCAATTTTCAGTATGCTCGAAAAATACAAATGGAAGCATTTTAATTGTGGGAAGCTTCTTTGCCACAGTTTGAGTATATACTTTGATGTGAAAGTTATGGTAAATGATAGTCTACCAAGTTGTGTATATAATCTGTATAGTGCATTACCCTGTTCAAATTTAGAAGCTTTTTAATATTTAACATACTTAAGGAAGAATCTCAGGGCCGATTCAAGAAGCAGATTATATTATAAAAGTGAGTTTTCTGTCTCTTTTTTTGGATATGTATTATAATATTGGGGCTGAGTTCAGGAACATGGTTATCTTCTTTGAACAAGAAGGAATTTCAAAATTTTATATGTCTTGGTTTGCCTACAGTCAGATCATTGGAAATATTTTGAACTTTTGGACATTTGTTGTATTTCAAAAATAGAATTATAAATGTTCTGAAGTACCATTTTCTACAAAGCTTAATATTTTGCATTTTCACATACATAAACTTTTAATAGCATGCTCAGTTGTTTCTTAGATTTTGTATTTTGTTTTGCTCGCAAGAGGATTATGTCCCTTTCAAAGTAGCTGTTGTGTAAGTGAGCTCTTGAGTATTTGCAGACAGGAAGTAATATTTATCATCAAATGCCTTATTTGTGGCAGGTACTTTTACATACCACAGATAACGTAGTAACCACAAACCCTGTGAAATGAATAGTAAGCTCTTCATTTTATAGACAGGAAATGAGAGCACTGCACTGTCTTGCCCAAAGCCACGGGAGTATTAGTGAAAGTCCTGGGGTTTTCATGCATTCTGGCCGCTTCCAGGTCCTGCCTCCCTTCCCGCTTCCCACCCACACCGGCTGCTTGCTCAGTGTAAGGGAGAGATGCCTGGCATGTGATGCTAATTTATTAGCTTTTGTCTGAATCAAATTCTTTGAATATTTTCCAGAGCATCTGTATTTTTATGAAAATAGGTTTATTTTACATGTACTAATATTTAGTTTGTAATTATAACTTATTTTCATTTTAAACGTTTTTAATAAGAAAATTTTCTAACATAGATGAAACTCACTATATCCATCCCCAAGACATTTCCAAAATGAAAATTTCAACAATTTTCAAAATGTTGTCATTCTTAATTCATTATTTGTTGTTTTTAGCTAAACTATTTGAAAGCAAATTCTAAAAACTAACATGTTATTTCTCTTCTACCTCAGTGTGAGTCTCAAAAAAAAAAAAAATCTAACCATAGTGCAGTAATCCTACCAACAAGTTAACCAGAATCCTTGTTACCTAGTATGTAGCCCTTATTCAGATTTTCTGGTCGCTCTCAAAAATGGGCTTGTACAGTAATTATTTCAGTCAGGACATGATTATTTATGTCTCTTTCAATCTAGAGCATTGCGACTCTTCTCTCCTTTATGTCATGTCACAGACTTGCTGAAAAAACCGGCTTAGTTTTCCTGTTCCTGTTGGCGTTCAGGCCTTGCCCCTCCCCAGGGGTGGTGGTCACAGCGCTCGCCCAGTTCCTGCAGCGCCCAGAATGCCTCCTCAGTGGTGCTGTATGTGTCCTGTGCTGTGGCATTGGGAGCACGGTGGGAGGAGGCATTGTGACAGCCTGACCCTCTCGGAAGGGTCCCTGTCAGCCTTCACTGACTGGCTTTATCATTGCTGTCCGCTTACGTCAGGCATGGGTTATTAAGTGCTTATCTTTTAATTCTGTCGTTTTTCACATTCATTGGCTGGAATTCTTTAAAAACCAGAATCAATTTTTTTCTCAGCTGTAGGAAAGCAGAATGAATTCTGAATTATTTTACTTCAATTGCCTATTTTCAGACTAAGGGTTGGTGCCTTACTTACCTGCAGTGGTGACAGTGACTTTGATTTTGGCTTGCTCATTTTGCTTTCTCATTGTGAACGGAGGAGTTCGTGATGCAGTCCGTGTTTCAGGCGTTGCAGTCATTGTGCTTCCTTGTGTTCCAATTGTCCCAACTTCGGCCAGGCGCACTTCTAGGTCCGCTAGAGGGTCCTTTTAAACGAGCTAGTTTCCTGAGAACTGCCTTGTTTTCTGGCTTGACAGGATGTTCCAAACTCATGGTGTCCGTGTTTTGACCTATATCCAGATGAAGCCATTTCTCCAAGGAGCCCTGGTTCCTTTCAGTGGAGAACAGTGTGCAGAGACCATGCAGTAGGTGCTAGAAACACTTAACTTGCATGAGTTGTCTGTTGCTTCAAGGTCTTTGCAGTGGAACAGGAGATACTTTTTTTGTGCGTGGGGAAAGAAAAAAATCCATGAGTTTCAACTATGTCCAGTTCAGTTTTAGCCTTACAGGGTTTTGACTTAATTCTGTAACTGTATCAGCAGCTCCCGTGGGCTTCATCTTTCATACAATGGTTACTGTATCACAACTGATCATACCAATGTTTCTACTAACAATGAGACTGAAGAAAATGAATTACTTCTCTCCTTAGAACAATATCGTCTAGTAATGTGAAGTTCAAACACTTTTCTAAAATCACTTGGAAAAAAGTTTTTTTCATGTTCAATGGACTATTACGCAGCGATAAAAAAGAGTGAAATCTTGCCGTCTGTGACATGGATAGACTTAGAGGGTATTGTGCTCAGTGAAATAAGTCAGAGAAAAACAAATACAAATGATTTCACTTATATGTGGAATCTAAAAGGAAAATAAAAACAAAACAGAAACAAGCTCATAGATACAGAGAACAAAGTGATGGCTGCCAGAAAGGAGGTGGGTGGGGGCGATGGATGGAGTAGGTGAAGGGGAGTAAGAGGTACAAACTTCGTTATAAAATAAGTAAGTCGCAGAGACGTAAAGTACAACTTAGGGAATATAGTCAATAATACTGTAATAACTGGTATAGCAACAGACGGTTACCAGTCTTAATGTGGTGTTTGTTTCACAGGGTATTTAAATGTTGAGACGCTCTGTTAAACACTGAAACTAATATCATATTGTATGTCAACTAATTGAAAATAAAAACAAAAGAAATAGTGAAAAAAAGTTGTTTCTGTATGGTAGTGTGACCAACTTGATATGTAGTTAGACATTAATTTCAGTTTGCTTAAAATTTTTAGTGATTTTTTTTGGTTAAAATTTGATTTTTATTATTTAAAATAATTACTACATGGTTCCAAAGTTGAACTAGGTAATAAAGTACACTTGGAAAGGCTTTGCTTCTGTCTTGAATACATTTTGGTTTATTCACTCATGGAAGGTTTCTTTTTGCAGATATGATCAAGTACGTGTATGTTTGTCTCCTGCCCCTTCGTATAAAAGACGCTTGCTGTGTAGTGTGCTGTGCTCGCGGCTCTTCTCCCAGCTCTGTGTCTGGTGCCCTATCACAGTAGTAAGAGCTCCCTCATTCCCCTGCAGGGCAGCATTTGTTCCAGTATATGCACGTCCACCCCTTGCTGGATCGCCTCCAAACTCGCGCTTTTATAAACGGTGCATGTCAGACTTGTGCTAGTAGGTATCTTTGGGATAGAGTCACAAAAGTAGGATTGCCTGTCAAAATGTATGTGTATATGTAAGTTTTGCCAAATATTGCCAAATTCAGCTCCTTGTTTACATGCCTTTTTTTTTTGCCAGCCCCACAAATATAGTATGTTGTCAGACTTTCAGATTTTTACCAATTTGACTGTTGAGAAGCAGCTTCTTATTATCTTCTTTTGAAGTTATCATTACTGAGGTTGTCTATCCTTTTAAATATTTGAGTCATAATCATTTCTGTGAACTGCTTGTTGAGATTTTACTCCCATTTTTCAATGGATTATTGGTCTTTTTCTTCTCAAATTTAGGAATTCTGTATATATTAGAGAGATTATATTTCTTTCTATCATGTAAATTGGAAATGTTTTTCTTCAGTGTGTTGCTTGTCTTTGGACTTTGATTATTGTGTGCTTTTCTTGGCCAAATATAATTTTATTTTTATGTAGTCACATTTATTAACATTTCTTTAATTTCTTTATGTTGAAATATATTTATTTTTTGTATGTTTTAATATATAATTTTTTAAATGGATTTCCATAAAGTTGTTTATTACACAGTAAAAGTTTTAAAAGCAGTGTATAACCTATTTATACTGACACTGTTAAAAGATGAACTTAAGGCTTTTCCTAGAAATGTTCTCTGAAATTGTGGTAAGACTGAAAAGGGGGTTGGGAAGCTATGTAATCCCATTTATAGGAACCAGTGTCTATCAGTAGATAATAGTAATGTCGTTTTGTGTGCGTGCGTGTGCGAGTGTGTGTGTGTGTGTGTGTGTGTGTGTGCGTGTGACAGAGAGAGTAGGGTTACCAGGTTTACAGATCAAGGAAATGGATTAGCCATAATGTATCTAGACTTCATCAAGGAATTCAGCAATGTCTTTCGTAATATTCTTGTTTAAGGGCTAGATCTCAGTATAGTTAGATGAATGAGGAACCAGTTGGTAAGTTGTACTCAAAGTCTGTTTAACCTGTTAGTACCAAACTAGAGAAGTGTTTTTTGGTAGACTAACACGCAAATGACAAGAATTTTAATTTTACTGGAACCTAATTTGAATCAATATTTGTGGTCACCAAAAAGCTAATGTAACTTAAATTGCACTAATTGCAGGTACACTATTAGAATTAGCAGTGTACTTGCAGCTCATCAGACATATCCAGATTTTTGTGTTTAGTTCTGAAAGCTGTTTCAGGCTAGGAGGATAGAACATGACTCTTCAAGAGAGAGGAGAACAAAATAGTAAATGGGGTTGGAATTACGCAACAGAAAGGAGACAGTTGAAGGAACTAGAGTTAGTGTTATTCTGAAGAGGTACCAGACTGGTTCTAAATCCATGGCTCTCCCCTGGGACAGTTTTGTCCTCTGGGGAATATATGTAGATTTCTGGAGACATTTTTAGTTGTCACAGTTGGGTGGGTGCTACTGGCACCTAGCATACAGAGGCCAGGGACATTCTAGGCATCCCACAATGCACAGCATGGCTCCCACAATAAAGAGTTAGTGTCGTAGTGCTGAGGTCGGGAAACGTCTCAATTGAAACCGGTTTAACTGAGGCCCATAGTGAGAAAAGAACTGCGTCTTACCTGGTAGCTCAGGGCATACACAGAAATAACTGAAATTAGAATTTTGTGAGCCCGTACTTGTCCTGTTTCCTTAGCCAGGTGCATTATACCTTGTAGAAATCTATTCTGCTCTCTTCTATTTCATTAGTAAATGGGAAAAAATGATCATTCATAAGCCATGATTTGAACGTAGGTCTAAATGATACTAATGCTAAAATTAAGCCCAATTGGTAAAGCTGCATGAGATGAATTTTGCTTTGGTATATGGCAGTGCTGTCTAGCTATTGAGCTGTCCAGGAAGATGGGCGTACTGCTTGGCTAGAGAGGGTCCCCAGCACTGCAGTGGGTACAGGGGCTGCACGACTTGAGGTCTGTGAATAAATTTCATGGGGTCTTTGAACATGGATGAGAAAATAAATTACATCTCTATTTTCAGGAAACAGATTTTTATTAACCTCTAACTGAAATTTAGCATTTTTATCACGTACGCGTTTATACTCATATCTACTTCAGTATTAGAGTTGGATGAACCCACTCTAGATCTTATTTCATGTTGATAAAAAGCACATTTATTACTTGTGGGGAGAGGGCCAGGAGTGCAGTTTCCAGGCTCTCGGCCTCACATAGAAAGGTGCTGGCTCAGGTAGTAAATGGCCGTCAACTGTGATTGGATGGCCATCAGCTGTGGGTAGTTGGCCGCCAGCTGTACCCAGTGAGCCATTGGCCACTAATATAACTGCCGTGGCTACGCTAGCAGGAAAAAGTGGGGGCTAGCAAGAAGATGGTGGCTGAGCCTGCAAGTGTGGATTGCAGCTAGCATGGAGGATTGCAGTTAGCAAGTGAGGTGGGTTGGTTGGCAGAGAGAAGTGGACGGCAGGTTGTGGATCGTGTGGCTCCTGCTTCCTGTGTCTCCAACCCAGCCGCCAGCGAGACTACAGTGGTCTGACTCCCCTACCTATGGCTCCGTGGGCGTTCCTTTTTGCCTCACCGTGTCCTGTGTTCTCGGGGAGCGGGAGCTGAGACCCTGCATGAGTCCCTGCATGACATTACTATATCACATTTTAATAAATATTTTCATAATTGTGCTTTATTGTAATTGTCCCCTATGTAATGCTTTGTATTTTGTTTTATGCACTTAGAATTTTTATTCTGAGAACAGACTTATAGGCTTCACCAGACTTCAAAGGATCTGTGGCAAAATCAGTTATGATCTCTGGGCTAGACAGGTGGCTTTTTAGGGTTGTTTTCTAAGGCTGCACATCTGTACAAATGTAGTATTTAAAGATTAGATTACAGACATATTTTTTAATCACGAATGTGATAATTGCTTGTCAGGCAGGTTTAATGTATTCTTTAATTGATCATCTTTCAGATCCCTAATATACGTATGTGTGATGGTTACTCAGATACGAAGATTCAAACACTGGCAGAGGGCTATGGGGAGGACTTTGCTTCCCAACACCCCCTCCCGCCCCCCATGGTGCTGACGGGGTGTAGCAGACATTCACTCCATTGGAGTCCAGCACAAAGCACAGGTTTAACTTGCCTTGTTAACAAATTGTGAGCGGCTGAGAGCAGACAATTGTTAAGTAGATAATGTTGGCAGTTATAACTGAAGCATTTAAATCTGCTGGCTTGTTGGTTTTTCACAGCAGGCTGTGTTTTCTACAGAGAATTTTTCTGTTTTATTTATAATGTTTAGATGTTTGGGTACTGGATGGATTTTTTGTTCATAAAAAGGGAGATCTGCTTGTGTGTGTGTCTGTGTGTTTTGTATGTTTGTTAGTCCAGAAAACGTTTGCCCTTCCCCTGGAAGATGACTATTTTCCCATCTCCAATGACCTTGGGCTTTCTCAGCCTGGGGGAGACCGCGTGGAGGTGTTAGAAGTGCCGTCCCGGCCCACATTGAACAGGGGTACCGTGTGATGTTAGAGAGCACCTGTACTTTCAGACAAGAGTATTGAATGGAATCATTTTATTACAAAGAGCAAATACACATGTGCAGGTGTAAAGCTCTTCCTAGATGTGGGTCAGGGCAGCCCCCGCAGAGGGACAGAGCCCGTGGAGCCCACACTGTCCTTGTGGGCTTGTTCCCGATGTGGAAGCAGACTCAGCTAAGTTAAGCTCAGTCGTGGGAGAGCTGGGGTTTGAATTCAAGCCCAAGCTAAAGAAATGAAACTCTTCATCTGCACACTAATCATCTGAAAAGGTAGTTCTTTATGAAGCAAATTCATTTGTTTAATTTTGTACAGAGAATTCTTTTATAGTTTGAGAAATCGGATGTTTGAGCACCAGATAGGTAGCTGGTGCTGTTAGAAAACAATTTATATAAATGTTGAATCACTTGTTATACATCTGAAACTATTATAATATTGTATGCCAACTGTAATTACAGATAATTCAAAAAGGAAAGACAAGAAACCAGGTTTATAGGAGCTCCCAGTCCATCGGTATAGAGAGTGGGAGGAGAGAGGTGGGGAAAGGTCCTTGGGAACGGGTGCCAAGGGGTGAGTAAGCTGTGGCCGGCTGGAGGTACTTGACAGTATTTCTTTTAAGCTTTCAAAAGTATTGTTTGTCTTGTAAAAGTTTTAGGGAATGAAATGCCTATGATTTTAAAGATTATTCTTGAAGTACTAGCGTTTAAAAAATACTGTGTATATTAGACTCCAGAAACCCATGTTCAAGGATTTCTTCTATCCTCTACCAAGACTACTAGCACTCAAATGTTATTGTTTTTAACAAAATGAGTCAAATGGCTGTTGTCTAATTGGTCATTTTATGTGCTAGTAACATGTGTTTTTGAAGGCACAGCTGTACTTTCCCTACGATTTTGTACCTATTTTGGAGGCACCAGCATTAGGAATGGGGGAGGGGAAGCGAGTTTTGAAGTGGCCTGTCCTGTCGGCCGCCTTTTCCTCCCTGGGAAGTTGGCATGCTGATTACCTGTTTGAAGTTAGTGTTGTTTTGCTGCAGACTAGGAAATGGATTTGAAATAAATGCTGAGTACAGTGAGAAGAAACGTGACCGGGCCATGGCTGGCCTGTTTAAGCTGCAGAACAAACAGTTCTAATGAGCTTGAGCCAAAGGAGGTTGGGGTTGCCCTGGCGAGGATCTACTGGGGGGGGGGGGGAAGGCCAATGGACTGTCAGTGTCATTAATTAGTGAGATATTGGTAAAATATTTTAAAGAAAATGCCACCTTTAAGTCTTCGCTCCTTGCATTGGCTCTCTAGTATTTCATGTAGCCTTCCACCTTCTATGGGTTTTTTTTGTCTATTGTATTCTTTATGATAAAAATTAAACTTTTTTTTCAGAGTTGTCGGCCAACCCCAAGTAGTGTTCCATTTCTGTTGTAATTTTCATTAGTGATTCTATTTCTCAGGGAAAAGTTTAAGCAAAGGTAAATATATACCTTCAGGGGAAAAGAAACTTATTTTCCTATCAGGAAAACAACCATTAAGGAAAGGAAACAGGTGATTGCTGTGTTGCCTTTCCTTCCCTTTGAATTAAGGTCCTCAGATTAGCATGTTCCAGGCCTGACTGGACCCATTGAAGAGACTGTCCAACCTGCTCCAGACCCACTTCTTCCTGAAAATACACTGCTATCAATTGGCACTTAGAGTTTTTTTTATTTAAAATGTTCTTTTCTCTTGGGTGAGTTGTAGAACCAACACGAAGGAAGGGAGGCTTTTTTTGTTTTTGTTTGTTTTTCTCAGGAAACATTTGTCTTTGTAAAATTATAACTATTGGCTTCAACATTATCAGAATATTAGCCCAGTTACTGAGACTTCATGGTTGTTCTTAGAAATTTAAAGCTTTGTTTTCCAGAGTTCTTATCAGTTGAGAACAGACAACCACAACTGGAAGAATTGAATGTTGTTACTGGAATGTTTTTCTTTTTATGTGTGAAGCATTGTGTTAGAGACTGAGGGAGGACCTACTATAGTGAATAAAAGTAGTTTCCTCGTCTGAGAAAAGCTGTAGTCTAGTGGGAGGGACGGAAAGGAAAGGATGACAGTCTCAGGTAGTAGAGCGCTTGCTGTGCCCAGTGATGGCTTAGATGGATTTACATAGTTTTACTCCTCAAAACAAGCTTGTTTGAGGAAATGGGCGCTTAATAGATGTTAAATAACTGAGTCGGAGATACAGCTGTTGAAATGCCAGCTTGCTCTGTCCTGCTGCAAACCCCCCAGGTTTCTCCGCTGCGGGTGGAGTGGACAGGCTCCCAGAGCAGCAGTAACAAGTCTGATGAGGCGCCCGGCTTTGTCTCAGAACAGCGGTGTCTGAAGGCCAGGCCCGTCTAGGTGGGCGATCCCTCCTGGCAAGTCACCCACCTCTGCACTTCAGATTTCCTTCTCTCATTCATCCATCCATGTGTTTCTTCGGAAACTCCTCTTGTACGTGTTCTGAAAAACAAATCAATAAAATTAGTATTAAACGCCCTTCAGATGATGAAGTGACTGTTGAAGACGAGGCAGCGGAGAGAGCGTGGTGGTTTCAAGTTCTGGTTCTGGGGTCAGGGAATGCTGGCCTGCAGGGCAGCCTCACTCCTTAGCAAGCTCTGTGATCGCAGCTGATGCACTTACCCGCTTTGCGCCTTCGTTTCCTTTGCGCCTGCACAGAGGGGATGAGAGGGCCTGACTCTTAGTTTGGGGGATTAAATGCTGAACTCTCAGTATTTGGCACTAGTAGCCTTTAGTATGTTAGTTACAATTATTGTTTGTTAGTTTGGTGACTACACACCCCATTTTTAGGTTCAGGAGCTTGATTTTATCAGTCTTTTCAGATTTGGTAAAATTTTATGGACTTAACCAGCCAAACCTAGGATTAGCTGAATAACTAAACAATACTAATCTATTAATTTATTAAGGGAATATCCTAGTGACAGCTATGCTCAGGTGTAGGAATACCTGTGATGTTAAGGCACAAGGCAAGCTAGGTTAGTAGATATTTATTAACTCTTATTTAGTGCAAATGAAATCATACCACAGGCAGTTTGTATAGGCTGCTTTATTCGGGCCTGATAGACTAGCGTGGAAGTGTTACCTCTCTAGGGCCTCTGTATCGCTATGCTTGGGTTTATTTCTCTTCACCCCCCCCACCCCCCCATGTATCTCTCTCCGAACCACGTTAATAACGAAGATTTTATATTTACAGTTTCCTTTTGACCAGGGAAGGACAGTAATGCACATGGAAGGGTTTTCGGGAGGGTGGTGAAGGCTGTCGTCCTTTCCTTTCCGGGCTCGCCTTTGCCAGGTCTCTCTTGATTCTTTCCTTTGTGTCCCTGCTCAGTGGGGCCTTCCCTGCCAGCCACAGGTGGTGTGTCTGTGTCTTTAACATCTGGTAGTTTAGAATGATTTGTTGACACTTCTCAGCGAAACTGGAGCTTTCGTGTCTTTTGGGACCCATAGTTACATCTACCGTGTTTCCCTGAAAATAAGACCTAACCAGAAAAGAAGCCCTAGCATGATTTTTCAGGATTCCTGTAATATAAAATAAACCCTACCATATTTCCCCCCAAATAAGACCGGGTCTTACATTAATTTTTGCTCCAGAAAATGCATTAGGGCTTATTTTATATTATAGGCATCCTGAAAACTCATGTTAGGGCTGCTTTTCCGGTTAGGTGTTATTTTGGGGGAACACGTTGCTGTTTTACGCTCCTCACAGATGATATAAAATGAGTGTGTTAATAAAATGGTTGCATACAAGGGAGGTAACACCCTTTTGGTCCAACTCGAGCGTACTCTGAGGATGGGCCTTCAGCGGAGCCGGGTGGTTTTGCCGGCTAACATTTGAGACTTAGGTGTGGTGATTCAGGTAGCGGGGAACATCCGAGTCGGGGGACACAAACAGGACTCCCACAGAAGAACTTAGGCTTATGTAAGTCAGTTGCTAGAACAAGTTTTGTTTTCTAGAGTGCTAGCCTAGGGGCCTCCAGAGGACGCAGTGGACAGAGACGGAAGCTGCAGTGGGAGGACTTGAGTGCTTACAGAGGGGTGGGGCTGTGGCAGGCAGTGGGGGGCAGGGGTCTGGGGCACAGGCCTGGCACAGCGTGAGTGTTTGAGTAAGGACCTAACGCGTATGCACACTTTTATAGTTTAAGAGCATCTTGCACATTCGTTGTTAATATACCTACAGTTTTAGGATTGCCGGAGTAACAGATGGGAGCATTTAAAAAGGTATCAGCTGGACTTTCTTTGCCACTTGACCCAGGCTGGACAAAGAGGCAGTTCATAGGATTTTGAGAACAGAGCAGGACTCCTGCTCATACAACTTTCATCTTGCTAACTCATTAAGCTTCCTTAGACGTCACCCCATAACCAGGGCCCTACTTCCCCCAGAATCTGTGGTTCAGTGGGTGCTTCTCCCACACACATGCTCACTTCTGTATTTTTTCTGGACCAGTGGGAAACGGGAGGGTGCGCTGCTTAGTGGTCAGAGAGTGGGTCAGCGCAGGAAAGCTCAGAGACTAGAAATGTGCCTTCTTGTCTCTTTTTCTGGTTTAACTTTCACATAGCTCATGCAATTAACCCTATCCTAATATCCCATTTTCCTTGCTTTTCTTCAAATAAATAAATACTTGTTAGATGTTGCGTCCTGCACAACACAAGCCGTGGGAAGGCGAGGGAGGCGGCGAGGGTTAAACTCTCATAAAGAGACAGAGACTCAAATATAGTTAAACCACAGAGGACCAAGGGACTCACAGCCTCAAGGGACTGGAGCCCCAAATCGGGTCACCGTGGGTATTTATTGATTTTTCACAATAGAAATCACATGATTAAGGGCAGGGTCTGTGAAACTCTTACACCATACAATAATCATTCATTCCAAATCCCATAATTGTCCCAAAGCAACCCATGCATACCATCCCCCAAATGACCAAGGTGTGGTGTATACAATCCCTGGGGGAACAAGTCTCACAAGATAAGATTATTCCGTGAGCCAAACTGGAGGGGCGAGATGCTATTGTTCTAATGGGTTCATTACACCTGAGGGTAAAGGACAACAGTTGAGGCAAGCGTCAGCAGCTTCTCAGAAGAGGAGGGGCACAGCTACCTCCTAACTTTACCTTAGCTCATGGGGGTCCTAGGGGGGTCCCGTCTGGCTTAGGTTGTTTCTCCCGTGAGAAAACTTACCCGTCTTTGACTGCAGACCCTGCTTACAAGGACCAAACATGGAGACTTAGAGTAGCATAAACTCAACCCCAATGAGGGACAATCCCACAGGGTCACCTTTCCCTAAGGAAAGATTGGAGGGGACAGACTGCTAGGTTGCTGTGTGACTACAGTTAGATCATAATTATCAGGGAAGAATAGGCTGGTGCATTGGGGGAAAACGGAGAAAAGTGTAACTGATGAGCTTGGAGCGCGGTGGTAAGGGTTTGACGTCTGAGAGAAGCCGTAGAAAAGAGGAAAGCTAAGGAATGACATGAGCTGACCTAGTTTTAATGAGATCTTGGATGGATCCTGGATCTATTTTGATGATGGAGCGACTTAGTGTGTTAGTGTGGAGGGCAAGAAAGGAGAAGACTGAAGATAACTTCTGTTGAGCAGCTAGAGTCAGCGAGTGACCTAGGAGTTAGCAACATTCCCTGAGGTTTCCTTGGGAGTTGTGCTTTTTTTCTGTGCTCAAGGAAATAATGGGTACACAGGAACTGCGGCCCTCACGCCTCACATCCCCAGATAAAGTGTAACCCAGCAGACAGAAAGCAGGTTGTCTCCGATTCAGCGGTTCCCAGCCTGTGGGTTAGGAACCACCGTGTCTTAGGTTATATGGCAGAGGGCCTTGTAGTAGGATTCTTTTGACTGGAATTACATTGTATTTTTCTCTAGAAGTGAGGTTTTGAGAATAGTCTAAATTGTGTTTATTGATTTGGGGCAAGTTACAATTATAGTCTTCAAAGTTAAGAGTTTCCATTTATTCACATGATGGCAGGAGTGAGGCCAGTAGTTGCTTTTTGCTGTTAGAGTCACCCCATTATAATCTCAGCTGGATGGCAACTCTGGAACAGGTGGCACGGGCTGTCAAGTTCATTGGCTCTGGGTTTTAGTGCTGAATTTGCCACATACCTGCTTGAGCAGAAGAGTCAAACTTTGTGAATCTTAATGACCAAATCTTGAAAATAGGGTTTAATAATAATAGTACCTACTTAACTGGGTTGTTGTAAAGACGGAATAAAATAATGCACATCCACATGTGCCTGACAATTGCTGAAGAATCAATAAATGTGCTTATTATTAACATCAGCTGCTCTTAGATTATTGTTTTTCCAAAAATGTATCATTTTGTTTTCTTTTAGGATTTGGAGTTCCATGGAGTGATGAGGTTTTATTTTCAAGATAAAGCTGCTGGAAACTTTGCAACAAAGTGTATTCGGGTCTCCAGTACTGCCACCACTCAAGATGTAATCGAAACACTGGCAGAGAAATTCCGACCTGATATGCGAATGCTGTCCTCTCCCAAGTATTCCCTCTACGAAGTGCACGTCAGCGGAGGTCAGTGTGTGTCCGCTGCACTCGTGGCAGCAGGCAGCTGCCTCGCCCATCCCTGCCCGGGTGCCTGACTCCTGCTGCTTCCTCTGGAGAGACTGGGGAGCAGTGCACAGGTCGGCCAGGCCTTGGCAGGTTTGGGAAATCAGTCCTTCTGAGTCTCCAGCATGTGTATTTGTTGGGAGTTAGAAGGACTGTTAATGTTATATATGCTTATTTCTCCTAAGGTAAGTAGCGTGGCGTTTCCTAATTAAAATTATGCAACAGATCTTGGTGTCACATGCATTGATAATACAGTAGTATGCTACTTGCTTTTGGAGTGATAGTCCATGTAACTCTTATGTGTAGATTATAATATTACAGTTAATTATAACCCAGTTAAATATATGAGTGTGAATCATCAGTCTCACTGTAATTTATGATGTAAAACAGCATATTTTCATTATTCTTTGGAAGGATAATTAGGGCATCTGTAGGAAACGCATATGTAGTTAGTAATTTTTCCTTGTTCTAAATGTTTGACATTTCTGAAAATGTCCTATATCTGTATCAAATGACAATTTAAGTTGGGCTCATTAGAAATGTAGGAATTTATAAATTTTTTGAGTGCTTTAGAAATGTTGAGTCACCTGTAAAAAAAAGTCTAATTAATACAGCAAATAAAAGATTATACTGTAGTACAAATCCAAACTGAATACCTGTTAAGTTCCATCCACAACTCCTTTTTGAACATTATTATTATTATTATTGTTATTATTTGACTTCAGAAATATAGCTTTCTTTGTACATTTGAAATTGGGCTAAATTTTTTGGTAATGTATGGATTCGAGTATGACCAAACACTTTTTCCTGGGACTGTATACAGTAGCCGGGGTTGCTTGCTGTTCAGTTAAGGTCATGAGGGTGTCACCCACCTACAGAAATAATACCCAAGCTAAATTGGGTGATAGCCTCAAATTTGGATGGTTTTCTGAGGTTGGTTTTTCCTTTACCTCAGAATCTTTGTATATGAGTTACACACAGGAAGACAATCTCTCAATTCCAGCCCTTTTTCTGTCTGCATTATTTTGGTAATTTTAATACCCCTAGTGAAGTCTTTGCAATAATATGATGGCAAGATTGGAATTTGAAATCTAAAAACAGAATGATTTTGATTTTTTAAAATAACTTTCCTTTAGATTTTCTTTACTCGGTTCGTTTTTAATTAAAAAGTAAAATATGTTATTTGTGAGGAGTTGAAAACAATAGAAGTGTGTAAAGAAGAAGGAAATGGCCTCTTCCCCTGGCTGTGAGTGGCCCACCGGGGACAGTCTGACTCTCAGCTTCCACATTGTGTGTCATGTCGGAGGGAGTGCGTCCCCCTGGACCTCACTGCTGAGGAAAGCCTTGCCTTGCCTTCCGAGTGTGTTTCTCAGTCAGTTTCAGGGCTTAGTGTGTTTTTAAATGGCTTTTCTTGGCCAAAGGCCGTAAGTACCTGGTACTTCATTTTGTTGAATAGCTAGAGTCAGGCAAATTAGTAAGTATTTACATGCTAACAAGGTTGTGGCTGTTTGAAAAAATAGTACACATCAAATGAAAGGAAAACTCCAGTTTCCCTTCCGTTCTCATCACAAAACTCCCTATGATGGGCTGTGTGCCTCTGGGCCCTCCCCAGCTCCTGGCTGCAGGCAGCGCTCCCCACGGTGCTTTGGGGCAGTGCTTCTTGTTGGTTACAGCCTGTGGACCGTGTAGGGGGGGTGCCTGGAGCCAGTGCCATCGTTCCACAGGGAGAAGGGTTCCCTGGGAATTTGGAACGCCCCCTCCCCAAGCTCCACAGGGCTCAATTCTGGGCCCCCACCTGTGCTTCGACCGCCAGGGCAGCCACTGTTGTCCTTTTTGGGCATTGGGATTCCTTGTGAAGTCAGTGGCAGGATAAAAAGGTTGCTGCTGTTTGAAAAAAGCCCGAGAACCACTGAGGCAGGCAGAGGTGTCTTAAAGTATAAAGGTGTAGCAGGACCTTGACTGTATTTCCATTGAATAGTTAGGCCCAGTGCTTTAGAATACTTCATCCTTGTTTTTGTTTTATGATTTAGGCTTATTTGTTCTTAATATTAGATGTCAAAAAAAACACCCTGTAAGGATTTTTATTTAGTACAAACTTTGCAACAAGAACAACTCGGTAATTTTGGTTTGTAGCAGAATTTCTAATTTCTTGATTCAGTCACTGACTTATTACTGTTGATTTTCATTTCTCATATTTTCAGTAGATAAAATAATAATTTAGAATTTGTTCTCGTATGCTGATAATTAACATTACTGTTTACATACTTGTACAGTATTTACTAAAAGCCTCTATAGGTCTGTCTTTTGAATTTAAATTTTAAATCTTGCTTCCTTTACCACAGGAATTCTTTAGCAGCTGGCACTGCCTTCTGTGTTTGCTGCCCTCATTTTAGCACACCCTGCATTACCTTTGCCAGCTGTAGGCTCCTAGTGTGTGGGCTCTGGGAGCCCCCCCGTGGGCTGCAGTGTTCCGATTAGTGCCCGGAGGCTTGTGGGATTTCTACTGAGGAAGGAAGTGTGGCACTGAGCTGAGCACTGTCCTGCCAGGGAAGGGGGAGGGAGGGGCAGTGGTCCGATGTACAGAGGCCCCGATGTACAGCGCTAGAAAGAAGCGTGCCGTAATCGCTTCTGAGCCTGGTGAGGGCGCGTCCTTGCCATCCTTGGTGTCATTAGCACGAGAAGGAGAATCTCATGGCTAATTGGAACTTCCCTGACATAGTAACATTGTTCCCTTATTTTCCTTTTGCTTCTAAGATAATTTGAGTTACAGGAGCAGGATTATAGCAATGTCCTGTATCCTTTCTTTTTTCCCGTAGTTCGCGTGTATGTCTCATTTTCCCAATTAGATTCTAAATGTGAGGAGACTGTCCCCGGTCAGTGTCTCACCCTGGGTGCATGATACTCACCGTACACTAGTGACACAATATTGAATTAATTATTAAAACTCTCTCTTACCATTTTGAATTACATGTCAGTCTAGCAGGAAGTACTTGCGGTAATAAGGTATTTTATGTCTATAAAATTAAATGCATGTCCAATTGTTGTATTAGCTAGAGCCATTAAATAACCATAGCTTAATTTATTTTTGTTTCATGTTTTGAAGAAGAAAGAAGATTGGATATAGATGAGAAACCGCTGGTTGTACAGTTGAATTGGAATAAAGATGATCGAGAGGGGAGATTTGTCCTTAAGAATGAGAATGATGCTGTCCCTCCTAAGGTACGCTGCTGCGGGCCAGGCCGGGCCAGACGACAGCGCAGACTGGGTTAGCGGGGAGGGAGCTGGGCTGCCTCTCGGCTCCTCTTCCTCAGCTGCTCTTTGATCCTCCCTGAAAAGGATGGAAAAGTAGCCCAGCCTCTCCCTGCTTCATCCTGTTTTACCCAAGAATCCCAAATATTGCTCCTTACTTTTTCAGTTATGTCAGCTTCAGTTACTAAGAGATTTAATGATCAAGTAATAGCTCCAGTTCCCCCCCCCACATTATAAAATCATAATAAGTTTTAATGAGAATCAGAAGGGAAAATAAAACTATAATAACCTATTTCTGTCTGAACTTTCAGATACAACTTAATAAAATACATTTCAAACCTTTTTCATATTGTATGTGTAAGGTTAGGAATTAATGAACTTTCTTAGGATGGTGATAGAGTGACTCTAAAACTTTCTCAGGTGGTGGGATGTCTGGAATCCCTGTGCTGCTGCTCTGTTTATGTGGAATACTACAATATTGATAGACTTTGAAAAAAACTGGAATTCTGTCTCAAATCAAGTGGCATCTTACATGAACATTCAGTATTGATAAGTGACGGCAAATGCAAAGGTTAAGGACATTTTGAGAAAAATCTTTCATTTAATTTTTCCCCAACACCTTGGGAAAAGACGAAAAGACCAGCAGCAGAAAAGTTTTGTTTTGTCTGTGGGATGTCAGTGTTCCCTGTTGAAGAGCCCTGGTGTATCAAGTATATCCTGGGCCTTACGTGTTCCCATGCTCTAGTGACGTATTGGGTTTGCAGTGAGCAGCGAGTATATATAAATAGGAATGGCTGTCCTCGTTGGTTTTTTTTTTGTTTGTTTGTTTTCTTTTTTGCTGTCCACGTTTTATTTCATTTCTGACCACAGTGTCAGCTGATGTGCCTTTCCGTGGCCCCCACATCCTCACTGATGTGTGCTAGAACTCTTCCTCGGGTCAGGAAGCTGCCGAAGCTGCTGGCAACGGAAATGGAAGTGCTGACGTAATGTAACACAGAAGGCAGTGCTCTTTCCCAATAAAATAACCATTTAAAATTTTTTTTCTTGATTCTCAACTAGTCAACCTATTGAGATATACAAAAAATAATTTGTCTCTGTCATCTGCTGGCAGGCCATGTTATAAATGAAGAATAAAGAAGCAAATAGACAAGATCTGGAAAAGAAATGAAAAGTATTTGCACAAACTATACTTATAACTTTGCTTTATTAAAAGCCAATTTATTATGACTACTCTTAACATTTCTTTTGAAGTTAAAAAATCTCTACAGTAGATAATGATTTCAATGCATAGTTATTTCCATATTTTCATTAGGTTTTTTAAATTTAAACTTATGTAAGTTACTTGAATTTTTATTTATTGAAAATCAGATTTCATGTTTCTCACTGCAGTTGTCTCAGTGGATTTGGTTTTTTATTTGCCTGCTGTTGCTTATTAGTTTTGAATGGTGATATTACTTACACACAGTGAAATGCACAGGTACTGACTGTATAATTTATTAATATTTGATCAGTATGCTCCTGTGGCTGTCAGCCCCGCTAGAGGGGAAGGGTATTTCCTCCCCGCACCTTTCCCTGCTCCAGCAGCTTTGCTGTTGGCTGTGGCCTATGGGATGAAGGGAGCTAAGCCAGAGATGAGCTTTAGTGATTCTGTGTAGTAGCCAGCATAGTGATAATGTTGCTTTCATCAGAAGGCTCAGAGTAATGGACCTGAAAAGCAGGAAAAAGAAGGTGTTATCCAGAACTTCAAGAGAACTCTCTCAAAGAAAGAAAAGAAGGAGAAAAAGAAGAGAGAAAAGGAAGCAATGAGACAGGCATCTGATAAAGATGATAGACCTTTCCAAGGGCATGACATGTAAGTTAATTTGGGTGTACTCTGGCTTCTGTGTCGGGATTTGTTGCTGACAGAACATGTCGTCACTCTACTTGCTAATCGGGTTAACAACATTGTTTTTCCTGAGCAGACTGTGGATGTCAGTGTTTCCTTCTTCTTCGCCTGGCCTTGCTTGCCATGTCTGCTTTTCTGGTCCTTAAGGCAGCAGTGGTTTCTTATGTACCTCACATGTGCTTAACTATGATCAGAGATTGTCCAGACCAGTGAGAAGGGCAGCTGTTCCCTTTGAGGTTCAAATGCACCATCTAGTTCACTCCAGCCTGACCACTTTCCATTCCTTATTTCTTCCCCCCAGCCCGTGCAACATGTACTTACCTGGGTAAAAACATTGGCGCTTCTGACCTCAGCCGAGGGAATAAGGGAAACAATTGCATTTTCATTATAACAGAAAAAGATATTAGAAGAAATTAGCCTTTCCCTCCCTTATGTGGGAGTCTTCAGATCTGAAGTTAACTTTTGTCAGTTTTCAGTTTAGTTAGTTCATTTAATTACTCATACACTCAGGGCTCTCACTTGCCGTGGCGTTGACTGCACAGTGGTCTGTGCAGTACCTTTCTGTTGCTGAAGTAACAGGCAGTCATTTAGAAAGTGAGAATCTGTGGACTTTTCAGTAGGGGAAAGGGGGTCACCTGTCATCACATGAGCCAAAGACGGCCGTAGTTTGTTTTTGCTGCACAAAATACATGCTTTATATATTTATGTAGAGTTTTTAAATAGAAATACAATAACCGTCTTCAAAAACTAAAACATTCCACATGACATTTTTTTACTTACATGTATACATATGTATATTTCACATGAGTATATAGTCGCAAATGTATATTCACAAAAAACATATTAAGTAATTTAAATGACTGAAGGATTCTGTGTACATTTTTTCTATAATTTGGTAGCCGGCCCTTTCTGTGCACTTGTAGGTGGTTTACAGTCGTTGGGTACTGTGAGTAACAGCCCAGTGAGTGCTTGTTCCGTAGCTTCAGGGATCCACCTGGCTGTTCCCTTAGGACCTCTCTGAGAAGGGTGGCGTGGTGCCAGCCTGATGCTTCCTTGCCAGATCATCCTTAGAAAAGTCATCCCCAGCCCGCTCATGTCCTCATACCCTGTTGGGTTTTACAGAACAGTATGCTATCTCCACAGCATGTAGTACTATCTTGAATAAATCAAATTTTATCATTAACAAGGTAGGAGTCTTTCTACATGTTCGTTAACTATTTAAATTCTTCTGTTGTGATGACCTGTTCAAGTCTTTTTCATTTTTGGTTGATTCTGTGTTCTGTATGTGTTGAGGATATTAACCCTTTGTCAGAGAATGATGTTTGCTGTCGAGTGGAATTGGAGCTCATTTTAGGTTCACAGTGGATTTAGGTATTAATCTGTTAGGCAGTGGTACCTATGGGATGAACATGAACTCTGTAGTATAGTATTACGTAGTAAAGCTCTATTGAGTGTAGTAGTTAGACGAGAGAAAGGATTTGCGTTAAATGTATTGCTTATATGTAAAAAATACAAAGAAGAGTTTAAAGCTTATGCTACAGTTTGTTTTATCAATTCAAATTATGGGGTGATCTGTTATTTCTGTTAAGAAAACTAGCTACTTAAAATGAGGTAAGTTGCTCAACTCGATTGACTCAAAGCTTGGCTGATTTTTAATTAAATTATTTTCGTGATTAAGAATATCACTTAAAGTATCGTTATCAAACGTCAAGTTTATCAATCTTAATATTTAATATTCAACTCATCATTTTGTACAGTACAATTGACTGCTCATCTTAGGAACCACTGGAGCAATTTCCTTTTGAAAATTTAGCTTCAAGTAAGTGAACATTGGTAAATCTTTTAGTTAAAAAATCATGCCGTTTGAGTTCTTCAGGATTTACTATACTATTAAGACAGACTTTTATTAAATTAAAGTATATTCAGTCTTTCTTGTGGTTGGAATGTTGTGTCACGCATTCGATTTGTTTTAGGATAACAGTGGTGGAAATTACTGAAATCGTAATTGATACATTTGCCTTTAGGTTTATTAATATACAATAATTAAATTATATAAACTCACTATAAAGTTTTAACTATACATTTCTGCTTAGTTCAGTCTTAGTTTGTATCGAGAGAAACTTTATTCTTTATCCACGGTAATTAGCGCATGGTAAATAGTACATGACAGACCTATGTGGGTACAGATGTAGCCCCGAAACATCTGCCATTTTGATTTTTGTACAATTACAATGTAACTTCTACTACAAAATTTAAAAAATTTTGCTGGTGTCTTTTTTCTTACAGTGAGAATTCTCGGCTGGCTGCTGAGGTTTACAAAGACATGCCTGAGACCAGCTTTACCAGAACGATTTCTAATCCCGAGGTGGTTATGAAACGGCGCAGGCAGCAGAAACTGGAGAAGAGAATGCAGGAATTTCGGAGCTCAGATGGGCGACCTGATTCAGGTACATGTTTCTGATTGTTTTCTGTTTCATTTGTTGTAGAGAGCACTACTTACTTATACTTCTTATTGAATCAGGAGGCCTTGCTTTAGTTAAGTTAGTGTGTGATCCGGCTGTTAACAGAGGTGTAGCCTATGTGCAAAAGCAAAAGCAGTGCTTTTCTGGTGCAAAAGCAGTGTTTGGCTTAAGTGTAAGTTCTATTCACGGAGAGATGTGTCTAGTTACGTAATTTCACCCTGGAGGGCTCTTCTTTTGTTAATTTTGGAAAATTTCAAATATATACAGAAGAAGAGAGAAAGATACAAGGAACTCCCATGTACTTATTATGAAGCTTTCATAATTAATAACTCATATTTCATCTCTACTCCCACACATGTTGCTGCCATTCCTATTTTGAAGCAAACCCCAAATTTCTCATTATTTCACTTGTAAGTATTTTGATATATTTTCCTGTAAGGTAAAGCTTCTTCAAAAACAAAACAAAGCACAGGATCATTATCACATACAAAAAACTTGACAATTCCTTAATAGCAAATACCAAGTCGTTCAGATTTTCCTCATTGTGTCAGATAATTCTTGCTCTCAGTTGGTTACTATGTCTTTTTTTGTCTCGTATTCTAAAACCCCCATTGCTTTCTTTTACCTCCCAGCTTGCTTAATCCTTGGTCTGTTTTAGAGAAAACCTAGGTGGCTTTGTAGATTTTGCTGACTATAATATATCCTGTGGTGCCATTTACCATTTTTTCCTCCTGTTTCTCCATTTCCTTGATCAGATAGAGGTAGAGGTTTGGGTTTTGGGAGCGGGAAAGGGTGGGACAGAAATACTTACCTTGGTATCATCTAGGTGAGCAATGGTTTGGAAAAAATTGTAATGGATTTAAAACTTCTCACTGTATACCCATCTGTTGCAGTTATTGTCCTTCTGGTTCTTGGTGTGTCACTTTGAGCAAGTGTGTGTGTGGGGAGGTGTCTTCCAGCTGGCACTCGCGCCTTTGACATGGCCCCAGTGGTCCTGGAGAGCTTTTCTGTGAAGAGATTCTGTCCTAGGCTCCCCTTGTGCATTGCCTGCTCCGGACTAGGAATCCCATGCCTTTTGATAGGGTATGCGTCTGGTTGCCACGCGTGCTCGTAGCTGCCTGCTTTTGCTTCAAAGCCCACTGAGTGGACAGAGTTAGCAAATGCCTTTTTAATGCCTTTCTAAACTTTGGTTTTAGAAAATCTGGGCATCATTTTTTCTCCAATAAATTTTTTTCTTCCTAACAACAACCTAATTATTTGCTTTTTCCTATAATACATAGTAATAATATCAAAATAAATATAATGCTAATACAGTAGTAGTACTGACAACATGATACTGAAAATATTTTAAGCTTTTTGTGAAATTTTTGTTTGTGAATATATTCACAAGGATATACTTTCAAATTGTATAATTGATTCCTGTCTGTATGGTTGTATACCAATATTGATTTCTAGTCAGGTTTATTTATTTTGCTTTTGATGTTAGAGGTTTGCTTCTTTAAAATCCAGTGTCGTTTAATAGTTTCTAAGTCAAATCTACAAAACGGTACATTTAGAGAAGTCTGGCTTTTTGTCCCCGTCAGTCCCTTTAATTCATTGGCAGAGCTCTATACACTTTTGCCCTACCTTGTTTTTCCCATTTACCAGCATATTCTGCAGATTATTCTGTACTTCTGAGGGAAGAGACTTAAAGCACATGACTTTACTACTTGATCTATAAATTGGTTTTGTATAGGTTTAGCTATTTGACATAAAGCTTTTATTTATAATTAACCTATAATTGTATTCAGTGAAGACAATACTTGTTATAAAGTTACTAATTATAGTTTTGCGAAAAAAATAATAGCATAATCATTTGAATTTTTT
The DNA here is from genome assembly GCF_964194185.1 of Rhinolophus hipposideros. Classification (NCBI taxonomy): domain Eukaryota; kingdom Metazoa; phylum Chordata; class Mammalia; order Chiroptera; family Rhinolophidae; genus Rhinolophus; species Rhinolophus hipposideros. Next base: position 1,648,539 of record NC_138049.1, on the reverse strand, counting down.
TTAAAAAAATCATTGTACAAGAGGGATATATCACTGATCCAGCCTTTCCTAAAAATTCCTGACCTAATCTGTCATCAACTCTGTTGTCCTTTTATGATGTTATGTTTAGTTGCTTATGAATTGGGCATCATCACATTGCACCCTGCACCCTGTTAGCTTACTCACTAGCTTGAGAGTGTTGAATGTTGGGATGGGCAGTGTTTTTATAAAGCCCCATTTAAAACAGTGCGGGCTGGGAAGGATTGCTTAGTTGTGGGCCCTTTTCTGGAGTACAGGCCTGAGTGGCCAGTGTCACTGCCCATCAGATCGTGTTTCTGACTGTAATCCAGTCCACGCCTGTGGCAGCAGGTTAGACCCCTCAACAGGAAGCTGTGTTTACACTCATGTCATGTTTGCGGGAACGGCATTAGTAGTCTCTCTTGTCGCTATTGGTGAGCTAGTCTGTGCACCCTGGCTCTAAAATACGTGGTCACTTCACCTTGCCACCACGACAGTTTGCCCATGACCTTCTTGCTTTGGAGCTTATGCAGTGTGTTATGTTTCAGTGGGTGTTCCATGCCAGGCAGCCGCTAGTTGCAATGTAAGCTGCCCCCGAAACTTACTTGCCACCGTAGCACCAGTTTATTTTGACCCTCTAAGCCCTTCTAACTGAACCTTCATTATATATTTCACGGGAATTGTGGTATCGGTGACTCAGACCAGGAGAATGAGAGACTTCCTAGTTCCATAAATAATCTGTAGATTACTTTTGATACCCAGGTTATTAATTTGCTTATATATTCTGTCTTGTTGAAGGATTTGATGTAACTTACAAACATATGCACTAAAAAGAAAATACCGTTTCCCTGAAAATAAGACCGAGCCTGACAATCAAACTCTAATGCATCTTTTGGAGCAAAAATTAATGTAAGACCCGGTCTTATTTTACTATTTTACTATATTATATAAGACTGGATCTTATATTAATTTTTGCTCCATAAGACGCATTAGAGTTTTTGTCCGGCTCAGTCTTATTTTCGGGGAAAGAGGGTAAGGAGGAAGGTGAGAAAATACGACGATAAAGAAGAAGAAAGCTGGTAAACATTGTAGAAAGGACAAGACGAATGCTTATTGATACCTGCCATGTGCTAACCACAGACCAAGTGGAAGGGCTCTGTGTGTCCTAGGAAGGCGTTTGGCGGTGTGACTGAGATGGTAACTTCTTCATGATTCCTGGAGAAGTATCCACGTGTGGGCTCGGGGTGAGTCAGGATAAAGATGGATAGCATGGAGGGTCAATCTTTGTAAGTAACTTAAAGTATTATAAGAAGTATGTTTCTAATGTGGATTAGGACACACCATTTCTATGAATTAAGATAAAACAGGAAACCCTCTGTGTGTCCCTTCAGGCCAGGCTCCCAGACACCCATATTTATTTTATCACCATTGGGGGTGCTTTGATGGAAAAGTTTGTTATGATCTGTTAATAAGCTGCTGAAGAGTTTTACGCTGGGGATTTAGAAAGCCTAAGCTTCAAGTCTGGAGAGACTACTGTGGAAGCAGCATGGAGGATGGACTTGAAAGAATTGTGGGGGAAGGAGGCGCTGGCTGTGTGTGCAGTCTCTGAACTTAGGCACGGACGGTGAGCCGTCAGCCGAGAAAGCATGGAAGGATATGTGAGGTGAATGGCCAGGAATTGCTACCAGACTGCTTTTCCCGAGGAGGGAGCATTCAGGATGACGCCTGCTTTCAGCTGGGAGATGCTGATGAGCTGTGGAAGGAAAGAACCTTGGGAGTGGGAGCCAGTTTCATTCACGCCTGTCGTGGGAAGTGCTGGCGTCTGGGGTCTCGTCCTGAGTACAGCTCAGCAGTCAGATGCAGAGAGGTTGGGGAGGGACCTGAGGTCGGCAGGAAGGTTACAGGTAGCACAGGCAGTTAAGGAGGAGGCAAAGGAAACAGCTCCAGAGAATTAGATCGGAGACATGGCAGGACATCCGAGAAGCAGAGCTGTCTATTGACAGGGACGGTTGGGGCGGAAGGAAACCCGAGCAACTAGATTATGTTAGCAGAATAGCTGTTTATGGTGAATATTAAGGAAGTCAAATATAAATTAAAGTGTTTCATTTTTAAGAAATATCTTGGAAAATACAGCTTTATAACCTACTGTAGCAATTAACTTAGTTATTAGTCTGGTAAAGATTATGACAGCTGCTCCGTTACTTTCCTGTCCCCTTAGCCCATGGTTGGTTCCCCAAGATCTGATGACATAACTTACATGTACCTGTCTAACTCACTCCACAGCTGATCAGACATCGTAACTTGTAATACGATTTGGCTCTGGAGTGTGTGTTTTTAATACTCAGGTATATTATGTTCACTTTGTGGTATCTTCAAAGTAGAATTGACCCCAAATGCCCAATTAATTGATTTATAGTCACGGATGTTTTATTGCAGCGACTTGCATGAACAGAATTGTGAGAGACTTAAGGAGTCTGTTGTTCTTGTGCCTCATTATTTCCATGGACGGCCTTGGGAGCAGCAGAGTCTTCCAACATGGACCCTGGTGTCCTGTGAGCTTCCGTTGGCTCATGTGCAGAGTGGGATGAGGGTCATAATCCCCCCTTCAAATGAGAACCGGAACATGTTTATACAAATAGATTTTAGTCCATAGGAGTTTGTAAATGTTAGCTTTTATTCTCTTTCTCCTTCCTTAGCAAATTGGGAGGTGTGTATCTTTGTTATGATAGTTCCATGGTGTTATGCTCATAAACTACACGCCTTTTCAATCAGATTGTATCCATTTATTGCTTTTTTAATCAAAATGCTGTAACACTCATTATACTAAAACCAAGTCAAGTTTTAAATAGATGTTCTAAAACATTTGAATAGATGATAAAAGTAATATCATCCAATAGCTGAATTCATTTGGCCACATAAGTATGAATTTTACAGCTGTGTCCTCATGATGTGACTTTTAGAAAAAGTGCCACTCAACATAAACTTACCTGTAGGAACCATACTGATTTCTTCAATGATGGTCTGATAAACCCTGTCCTTACGTGTTTTCAGACCAAATAGCCTTTCCTCCTCTATGGTCTGTCCCTTTGGGATTGCAGAGTCCTTGTCTAGGCTTTGAGCAGATGTGAATGTTAGAAAAATGGTTTCTGACCATTTGTACTTCTCTGTAGCCGACGAGATGGGGGTACAAGTCCATCACTTCAGCTTTTAAAGCGGAAGGTCGAGTTGGCTCTGTGCTTGTCGAATGTGGAAAGCACGTAGGTGTTACCTCAGCCTACAAAATTGTTTCTACTGATTCTCCTGCACGTTTTTCTTGCGGATTACTTCACATCTGTGTTTGGAAGGGGAGTGTAATTAATACGGATGCATGCGTTTCAGGGTGGGGGCTCCCTGCTGGCCTGTTGTCCCTCTGCTGCCACTCCTCCCCCGGAAGCCAACGTCACCGGGCATTTTACCCACCTCCCCACACACGCTCTGGCCCCTCCCTCACATGAACCTGTACACACACAGCTGAAAGCTTCCCGGGGCTTCCTCCGTCCACTGCAGGACATCTCATTGCGGGGTCTTGGTCTCAGCCAGTGTCTGCCTGCGCCTCCCTGCTCGCAGCTTAGCCTGCCCGCCCTGGCCGGCGACCGCAGCCGGACTTCCCCAGTCACGGCTGGACGAGCACTTCCTAGTCCTGTGCCCAGAAAGCTCTTTAGGTGTCATGCAGCCACAGCTGCTTGTCGTTCAGGGATCATGACAGATGGTGGCTCTTCAGAGAAGCCTTTTACCAGCCATCCAAGGTAGGAGGCTTGTATTTTTCAACATGAACCACTGTCTTCAATTTTATTTGTGTTCCTGTTAGTCTCCTCCCCCAGCACCCCGCAACTAAAATGGAAGCTGTTTAAGGCAGTGTCAGTGACTTGGTCATTGCTGTGTCCTCAGCAGTGGACAGTGGGGCCCTTGAGCTGCGGGAGTTTGCACGTGGTTAGAGGTGTTGACAGCCTGGCCCCTGGTCTGAATCAGGGGTCTGCACTACAATACTCATGTGGACTGGCTGGGTTCTTAAAAGACCAACATTATTTTCCTGTGAGTCAAGTGGTCAAAATGCAATTTGTGCCAGACTTGTTGAAAAAGAGAATATAAGAAATATTCAGTAGCCAGAATAACTGCATTAGAATTAAGAGGCAAGGAGTCATGGAAGTTTAGAATGTGCTTCAGGGGATCCACAGCTATTTTAGTCTAGCTCTTTTCAGTTGCAGACAAGAAAGGAGAAAGCTTACCCCAGGTCACATGCAATAGAGGGGATGTGAGGTTTTGCTTCACTTCCCTGGTATTCTTACAGTTGTACTTACAGTGTTAGGGCTTATAAATCTTAGATCATAGGTGGAAAGCAAATTATGATACCAAAAGTGACAATACTATACGAACTCTGACAATTAAGGTCACAAACTTGTTGCACCGATGTTGCTAACCTTTTTTTCATATCAGAGGAATTATCCATTATGAATTTGTACCAGCTGGACAGTTAACTAAGTTTACTACATGGAAGTGCTGAAAAGGCTGCGTGAAAAAGTTAGACGATCTGAACGTTTCGCCAACAGTTCTCGGCTCTTGCATCACGACAATGCACCCACTCACACGACGCTGTCTGTGAGGGAGTTTTTAGCCAGGAAACAAATAACTATTGGAACACCCTCCCTATTCACCTGATCTGGCCCCCAGTGACTTCTTTCTTTACCCAAAGAAAAAGGAAATATTGAAAGGAAGACATTTTGATGACATTTAGGACATCAAGGGTAACATGACAACAGCTCTGACAGCCATTCCAGAAAAAGAGTTCCAAAATTGCTTTGAAGGGTGGACTATGTGCTGGTGTTGGTGCACAGCTTCCCAAGGAGAGTACTTCAAAGGTAACCAGAGTGATATTTAGCAGTGAGGTGTGGAGCACATCTTCTAGGATGAGTTCACGAACTTAATTGTCCAACTTCGTATACATACCATAGGATTCCATCAAAATGTGTATACAAACAAAAAGTAAAACCTCAGGATATCCACATCACTCTGCTCTGGTTGATTTTTTTTTTTTTTTAATTGGGGAAGGGGTACGGGACTTTATTAGGGAACAGTGTGTACTTCCAGGACTTTTTTTTTTTCCGCCAAGTCAAGTTGTTGTCCTTTCAGTCTTAGTTGTGGAGGGCGCAGCTCAGCTCCAGTTGCCATTGCTAGTTGCAGGGGGCTCAGCCCTCCATCCCTTGCAGGAGTCAAACCAGCAACCTTGTGGTTGAGAGGACACGCTCCAACCAACTGAGCCATCGGGAGCTCAGCGGCAGCTCAGCTCAAGGTGCCGTGTTCAATCTTAGTTGCAGGGGGCGCAGCCCACCATCCCTTGTGGGACTCGAGGAATTGAACCGGCAACCCTGGGGTTGAGAGCCCACTGGCCCATGTGGGAATCGAACCGACAGCCTGCGGAGTTAGGAGCACGGAGCTCCAACCGCCTGAGCCCCGGGCCGGCCCTGCTCTGGTTGATTTTTCCCAAATTAGTCCACAGCTAGAAGTGCCATTCTGGTCTGCATCGCCTGGAGGGAAAAATGAGCCCCGTCCTGTACTGTCAGTTGCTTGCGGGACATCTTAGGATTCGAGCACCTTAGGTCTCCTGGCGCCTGTTTTTTAAATTGAACTTATTCAGTGGGGTTAATATTTAACTTTACCAGGGTTTTTAAGTTTCAGATAGACGACCAGGGAGTAGAGAAAATGGTAAAATAAGTATATAACCATGTACGAGTATATGTAAGGAAAGGGGAAAGCAGTTCAAGAAAGAGCAGTACTGTCAACAGATTCTAGAGTTTCTTCCTTTGTTCATCCATTACCCATATGGTAGTCAGTTCATCATTATGCACACTTTTTCGTCTGGAAGAGAGGACAGAAGTAGTCTTTGTCACATAGAATGCCCACTGGAGCAAAGTGTCACGAGATGAACAGGTTGCTGATGTATGCCATGTAACGGGAAAGGAAGATGGTGTGTGTACACCCATCTTTGCATACACTGCAGCTGGAACTTAGCTGTCCTTTTCTTAGGTGATGGAAACGGTAGCTGTCTGTGTTAGTGGGTAAAGTTGTGCTCAAAGATGTCTCGTGTTTTTCAGGTGGGACGCTGAGGATTTATGCAGATAGTTTAAAACCAAATATCCCCTACAAGACCATCCTGCTGTCTACTACGGACCCTGCGGACTTTGCAGTGGCCGAAGCTTTGGAGAAGTACGGTCTGGAAAAAGAAAACCCTAAGGACTACTGTATTGCCAGGGTAAGCGGCTGTAGGGTAGGCGGCTGTCAAGTTGGTACCGGAGGATAACTGTTAACATTTTGATACATATCATTCCAGTTGTTATTTTGCATATATAGGTAACTTTATTTTAGTAAAATCTGCTTTAATGATGTATTCTTACGGCTTTAACTAAGATATGTCATGTAGATTCACCTTTTAAGTAAATTTCAATTTGCTATTCAGAATTAATCAGCATTTGGTTGATATGGTTCATAGCCATCCATAATTTCTTGTAGATAAAAAGTATCTCTTAGCGTATGTAAATCTATTAAATAATAATCCGTTCCACCATGTTGCATTTGAGATGATATGTAAGAATGAACTTGGTAACATTTTTCCTTTCAGTAACTCGGCCTCCTTTTACAGATGAAAACCAGAGAATGAAAGAACGCCTCAGTAAGGGTCAGGAGGCTGTGAAAGCCTTCTGTGGGCTTTTAGTGATGGTACCTTTAAGGTCATTTGATGATTTCGTTTGAGGCTCTCCTGGTTTTGGTTTTCTGTTCAGTTTTGTCCTTGCTGTTTCTTTTGTAGGCTTAGGCAATACAAATCAAGAGCTGATTATTATTTTAACTTTGAATTCGAAATTCTTTGTTTTCTTAGCTCGCCATCTCGATATAAATTATGTAATATGTAGCTCCTTCATATTCATCTATTTTATCTATTCTAATTAATTATTCAATAAATATTTAAGTTTCTCTTATTTGTTAGATACTATGCTGGGGCAGAAAAATAAGAGCTGCCTTCAAAAGAGCTTATAATAAACGGAGATGGAGAGGACAGAAGGAGAAATATAAACGGGGAGCTTTTAAATTAGAATGGAGGTTGAAGAAGGCTTCCTAGGGGAGTTGTGGGTAGATGAGTGAGTGTTATCTAGATCTGAGAGTTGGGGATTGGGCCTTTTAGTCCCAAGGGATCATGGAAACGTGAAATTCGTGGTCTAGTTGGAGAACTCTGAGTTGTCCCATGTGCCCGGATCTCCAGTGGTACGTGACCAAGACTGAGACTCGAGATGAAGTGAACGTCAAATCCTGAAGTAGAATGTGTTCTAAGCCAAAGATGGGAAATTTAATGCAAAAAGCTATGCAGAAAAATTGGTTACATCAGCATGTGTTATAATAAACTCTTTAAAGGTGATTTGAAGTAATACAGACAGAACTGATAGGGTTCTATAGAAGAGTCTAATCCATTTGGTGTATGAGCAGATGACAGTTGGGTGGTAGGAGCTGTGAAGGTGACATTATTACATTAACTGTAGGTTGACAATGAGGTTGAGATGCCAAGGGCTTGTCTGCGTGTGTGTTCCGTAGCCCTGTTTTGGTTCATGTTAACACTAAACTAGAATAAAGGCAGAACGAAAGGTAAGAAATTACCATCTAAGCATTATACATTGTCCTTCCATATAAAAGTTTGTTTGAAAAAAACACAAAAGCCCAGATTAGTTCTTTTGGGAGTCAGAGAGGCAGGTGAATAAAAACTGCCCAAACTGACTAAGCTTTTTATTGGAAACTGTTTTCCTTCACTTGTGTTGGTGGTTTAGTAAGAATTGTTGATAGTGTTTGATTAGTTTGATTTTACAGTGACTTCTTTACCCAAAAACAATAAATTCTTTCTTTTAAATACACTAATTAACTTTTTAGGGATATCAGTTAATTATTTTTTTCCTTTTAGGTTATGCTTCCTCCTGGAGCCCAGCATTCTGATGAAAAAGGTGCTAAAGAAATTATCCTTGATGATGATGAGTGTCCTTTACAAATCTTCAGGGAATGGCCAGGTGACAAAGGTAAAGAGTAATTTCATTTGTTAAAGAATTTCTTCTCTGACACGTTAACACCAGTTGCTGAATTTATCAGAGGAGGTGCAAGAGTGTGCGTGGCGGTACTTTTTGGTGGTTATTTGCTGTACAGTTTTCTGCATCCTTCTTAGACTTGCTTGATGGCTCCCAGGTGGTCCCCTTTCTCCAAGGGCCACACCCAGCTTGTGTGAGTGTCGCGTATAGACCTGGGACAGACTGTCACACTGCAGTGGGGAGAAGAGCATGTCCTGAAGAAGCCAGACTTTCCCCGTGTCAGCATGTGAAAGAACATGTTATCTGTCCACGGGGTCCTTCCTGTGCTGACCAGATGAACTAGGTGCTGTTTGCACAGATGTGTTACTCTAGGGAGGATAACCTACTACCCTAAAGATTGTGCAGTCATTTAGTTAGTTCAAGAAGGAGTCCAGACTTACCACTATTCAACCCATTTCCTCTCTTTCAAAGCAGTGGAAGTTTAGAGCAGTGGAAGTTTAGAGCTATGTTTTTGATGAAATACAGTTGATTTCAGATTTACATTCCAAGCTAACTGTTGCTCAGTAGAAAGCCTTTGTACTAATAAAGACATAAAGATTTATTGCCAATTAATCTGATCAGTACTTGAATATAGACTGGTAGTTTTAAAAGTACACTTGTTTAGTACTTTTTCTAGACAGTATTAAGTTACTTTATTAATGTCAAATTCCTTTGAATTCTGAGTTAATTCAATTGAATTAAATAAAAATCAGATCCACTAAAATATATTTGTGCATGTGTATTTGTGTGTGCGTGTGTTATGTGTGTGTGTGTGAATATATTGATCATAGGGTTACCAATAGAAACATTCATTTATTCTTAAACTGATGTGTTATATTTCAAGCATGTAAGGTAAAATAACCTTCACAAGTTGCTAGCTAGAGTTTTTCAGAACCCATCAAGAGACTACTATTTCCTCTATTGAGTAAAAATATGAAGTGGTTAAGCTTTCGCACAGTTACTCCTAGGGAGATGTTAACTGCATTACATTTTCTTGATCAATCTGATTAGTTAACTCCAGTCAGCCAGCGGTCTACACTAATGTGAGTCTGCTTCATAATTTACAATGTTTCTGCTTTAGGGATTTTAGTCTTTCAATTGAAGAGGAGGCCACCAGACTTCATCCCAAAGAAAACGAAGAAGCACGTGGACGGGAAGCCAGTGAAGGGCAAGGACAGAGCCGAGGGGTCCGGCTATGGCTCTGCACTTCCGCCTGAAAAGCTGCCCTACCTGGTAGAGTTAAGCCCAGGTGAGGACTGTAGAAATGATTATTTTTTAGCTTTAAATGTTTATACTTTCTAATGAATTTTATTTAAGTGGTCTTTCTGGTGGCCCACATCTTTTTTATACCATTTATTTAAAAAAATTTCAAAGTAACCCTCATGAGGTGACATTTATTTCAAAAAACCAAAACCTTAAGGTCATAAGATACATACTTTCATGCATAAAAACAAAGTTCACATAGACAGAAATGAATATTGAAAAAAGTTAAAATAGTGAATATAGAAATTGAAGGAGAGGTTTAATCTATTCCCTTTAAATCCCCCCTCCCCCCAAAAAATAACTTTGTAAAATATGAAATCTCCTGAAAATGACAAACTGAAATGCCCTCCTCTTCAGGCAGATTTAATAGTTGAGGCAAGTGTGTGTATATGAACAGTTTCGGAAAAGAAGTCCTGTTAAATTTAACAGTGCATTTGAGAAATACACCTGTAAGAGGAAGGATATTTGTTTGGTTTTAAAGTGATCATAGACTAAGTTTATTTCGTGTTAGTCCTCAATTTTGCTTGTAGAGCTCTCTTTTTAAGCCCAAGCTGTTGTTACAAGTGAACTGCCAGATAGAGAAATGCGTCCTGGGCATTCTTAAAGGACTATTTTATACACACGTGTCTCTGTGTACTGCATACACCCGCATATGTGTGATGGGTGTGGCGGCTCATTTGCTTATTGTTCAGCTAACCTACATCCCTTCTCATTTATTTGATTAAAATGGGAATATGTGACCTGGATTATAATGCTATGAGAATAGACTCTTGCACCCTGCCAATGCAAACTGCTTTTAAATAAAGTTCAATTCATAATTACAGAAAAAGTTAGCTAAAGACCAAACTGCATATGTAGGTAATCTATGGTTTTTCCGGCAGGAATTACGTTACTGTCCTTTGATTCTTGTTTGTTTGTTTCTGTTTGCAAGATTTTACCTACTGATTAGATAAGGTCCAGTTCTGTTATGTGGGTATAGGAAACGGTGTTACTCTTCCCGACGCTGTGGATCCCACGCAGGGCGCTACGCTGCAGATGGTGGTTTTTGTAGTGATTACGTCTGAGGGCTTTGAGTCGGTCAGCTGTTTGTGAGGAGTGTGTTAGTGTGGCTGAAAAGTGCATGGAAGCATTAGGTTTCTCGTTGGGTTTGCAAACATGTCCCAGGATTACAGTGTCCGGACAGTGTAGCGCGTGTTGGTACCTGGTCGTCAGAGGTGCCGAGTAGTAACTGGGACACAGACAGCCGTTTGTTTTTGAACTTAAAATTTTTTAAGGTCTTTGGGCATCGGATCTGTTCTTTAAAATTTTGCATTACATGCTGGAAACTGATGATTATTTTCTCCAGACCAAAATGTTTGAGGATTTAGGAGTATTATGTTAGTTCAGAGAGAACTGACAAATAGTAGCAGGCGTAGAATAATTTTCAAGTGAATAATGGAAAGTTGGTTTGGGTGGGTAGCAGAGACAGGATGAAAATTCATTCATTCATTCACTCATTCATCTGACAAACAGTTATTGAGTACTTATTACATGTCAGACGTTGTTTTGGGCCTTGGAGATAGAGTACCAACGAAACAGATGCAACCCTCTGACCTGGGGAACTCACAGTCTGCTGAGCATTGCTGTTTTGGCTGCTTCTTTCATACTAACAGTCTCCCAGGTGATGAAATATGTGAAGTTTCTGTAGGTGTGAGAAGATCAGAGAGCCTAGGTAGGTATTAGTTCTGTACTACTTTTCTCCAAATGTTGGCAGTAGCGTATGATACATGCTTGTGAATACATCCCTTTCCGTCATGGCGTTCTGCTACCTTCAGCCAGCATCCGCTGATCCTCTCTGGTATGCTAGGCAGTGGGCAGAAAGGTGAACAATTGCTGCTGCCTTCAGGTGAGTCTCACACCGAGAGCCATCAGTGGGATGCAGTGTGATGAGTCCCAGGGGCCATGTCCAGCGGGCTTCCCTCCTGACGACATGGGGCTGCCTGCTGGGTAGCGTCACCTATTCCACAGATGCCTAGAATCAGATCTGCTCCCGCTGTGTAAAGGGGAGCAGATAGTTGTGGCAGGCCCGAGTGCCGGCCACCGTCTTACCACAAAGCCATGTCTCTTTAAGTTTTCATTATTAACTGAGCGTAGTCAGTGTGCTGAATGAAATTGACTCATTTTCCATTTATGAGCAAATGATACTGAAAAATGCTGACTTGTGGTGAACGGATGTGACTGGTTTTCCACTGCACCTGGTCTCAGTTGGGCCGAGGTCCTGGAGTTGTGCGCTGGACGTTTCTGAGATGCGGGTGTATGCTTACACTGTCTTGTAGAAATGGGGGTACAAGTCATTTTATTCTCTGCTTTGGATTTGACTGTGTCCTTTCCACAGAAAGAACAGCCGAGTGGGGTGGCGGTCCCTAGACAACTGATTACCCGCCTCTCCTGCTGCTTGGTGACTCACCTGCTGTCTCAGTGTTTTCCCTAACAGTCCGCACTGGTTTCTAAGACACGCTGCCCAGAGCACCTGTCGTCCTCACAGCTGTGAAAGCTGGTGGCGTGGGGCCCACGCGCCGTCCTCTGCAAGTTGCCTCACTACAGCTCACTCTCTCCTGTCTCTCCCCCTTCCCTGTCCGCGTGCTCTGCGTGGCCTCTGTCCTGCTGACGCTGCCTTCACCTGGGTCCTGTGCGTGTGTTGAACCCCAGGGAGAAGGAAGCACTTTGCCCACTACAGCTCTCACACTTCCGAAGGTAACGCTATGCTTCCTACTACGTCGTTAGCTAGAGCACAGCCGGCCGGGCACATTCGTGCCGCCACCAAAGCGCTGGTGCATTCGTTTTGGAACTGATGTAAAGAACTCACCGTAAGAAATGTACTGTCTAGAATTCTAGTCTTTTCTGCTAAGTTGTCCGTATCCAGAATTCATTTAATGTAACAGAAACTTATTTTGCAAAAACGTCCAGTTTATTTAGGCTGTCTTAAGTGAGAACTTGGACCAAAGAAGGGAGAGAGCTGTTTTCCTGACCTTCCCCTCCTCCACCGAAAAAGGTTAGGAAGAGGGAAGAACAAAGAGAGGAGGGGGCAGGGACCGAAAGAGAGGAGGAGAATGTTGGGGGTGGGAAAGGAAGACAGACGGGCAGGCCGATGAGGGGGGCTGCTTGTTGGCCACTGTCCGGTGGTCTAGTGACTGTGTAGTGGGAAGAAGTGTCCCAAACCAGAGGCCATGTGTCTGAGACTCCTAAAGGGGAAGAGAATAAGCCATGCACTTGGAATTCACTCCTGGGTATGCTTTTTTCATAGGGAACTATTAAGCTTTCATCACGGCCAGGTTTCAGATCGTTCAGGGTTCTCTGTCCCCCTGGTTGGTGCTCTTTTCTTCATGATAGTAAAGCTGCCCTTTACTTGGAATATGTTTCTCACATTTTGTTCATCTCAGTGTTTGTCATCTGAAATAGTATAGCTAGTTGTTGGCTTTCTGGAAACACTTCTTTTTGTCTGTTTTCATATTCGAAGTGTTATTTTTTTTTTACATGTTGAATATAACAAATACTTTCCCATGGTATATAAAGTTTACTACATTTGGTTATTTACCTAGTTGCATTTTCTCCAAACCGATCATACAGATTTTCATTGGATATTAACCAAACTTGGAGTTTGGGTTTTTCTTAAATATAAACAAGTGGTATTTATTACCTATTTTGATGTTCGTATATACATAGTCTAAAACATGTATTTATTTTATTCCCGAAGAGGATTCTTTAGTGTTTTCATGTGCTTGTTAACTTTGTAATGTAACATAATAAAACAGTAGGGAGAAAAATGCATTGCCTTTTATCTGGTGTGTAAAATGCATGGAATAAAGTCATTAATGTTCACCAAAGTGTTCATACTTTTCATGCCAATTCTATTCCAGGAGAGTTTGTTTTATTTCCCAGTGGAGTTAGAATGTGCTGTAAGATATGTTTCAATAAGCTTCAAACTTTTTTTTGATAGTTTCTTATCTGTTGTGGTTCACTACAGTGCAAGCTCTGTGAGAGTGTGAATTTCTTCTCAGTTTCTCGCGTTTGTCTCTAGCACCCAGCACGGTACCTGGGCCATGGGAAGCTCTTCAGTCAGCATTCTGTGCGTGGACTGAGTCCTTCCTGCCCGCTCCTAAATGGTGCTGCAGAAGGAAACATGTAGCACCACCGTCTGACTGCCAGAGATTCACCTAGGAAGCAACTGAAGGCAGAAGCAGAATTGAATGCACAGAATTGATATAGAGTGAAAACAAGTGCCCTTTGAAACTTGTTCTTAGGCAATGTTCATAATTGGCTACTTCCTCTTAATGTTAGAATATTAAAGAAAACTTCCTGTTACATCTCAGTTTAAAAGAAAAAAAAGTTGGCACATAAGCTGCAGGACAGTGTGAGCAGTAATTTAGGGGTGCCAGGGTTGGTGAATAGAGTTCAGGACACCTGATAAATCTGAATTTCAGGTAAAACACCAAATTTTTAGTGTATGTCCCAAAGATTGCATATGACTGAGTTTCATATATTTTCTTTGACAACCCTAAATAGTATTCTAACGTGTGTGTGTGTGTGTGAGTGAGTGAGTGAGAGAGAGAGAGAGAGAATGAGAGAGAGCGAGAGAGCAGAATATGTGTATCTAGTTGTTTAATTATATATGCATAAAATAGATTTTGAAAGATTTGCTTCTGGTGGGAGAGAACTAGACAAGAGGCATGGAAGGGAAGGATACTTTTCACTGTATACTTTTTGTGCCTTTTAAATTTTGAACCACGTGAATATATATTTTTCAGACAAAATTATAAAATTAAAAACATTCTGGTTGAAGTACTATTACTGTATGTGGTGGTGTTACTTAGATTTATCTCTACTTTTAAAGTGCCACAAATTTGCTCTGGTTATCTAACGGGAAGAAGGGGTCACGGGCACTTTGGGCAGAAATCGACTTTTTGTAGGTTACCTGTTGAGGAAGGGGAGAAAATTGAAGATTTGTGCTTTAGGACACAATCTTACTGCCTGTGAGATGATCATTGTACTTTTAGTACGGAGATAGTAATGGACAAGAGGGAAGGTACCAGTTATTTGAACATGACCTGCCTCCACCTCCCTTTTCTCCCTTGCCCCAAACTCAAACCAGACACCATTTTATCTGCTAAATCCCGTGGCCGCTGTTGAGCTTATTCAAAGTCTATCTATGCATTCTGTTATTACTGTGAGTAAGAGAAGAGGGGCTGGGAAGACTTCTATTTCTAGTCCATGTGTTGATAGCAAAACAGTAAGGAAGGAGAGACTGGGAAAGAGGTGGTGTTTCTCCCTTTCTCTTTATGGTTCTAAACCTGTTGCTGTAAATGGTGTAGAAAAGCATGACTCACAAGGTACCTTTCAGAAAAGTGTTCATGTGACTTTTTCTTTCTCCCCTAAACACACGTTTTTCATGTTCTTGTATTTTTAACTTTGTATTGAAATAATTATTCTCGATCACTTATTTGCTCCTTTTGCTTTCTTTATAATTCATTTGGGTAATTTCTGTGTGATCACCTTGTATTATGCTATCTTCATTTTTAGTTAATAATTATTCACTGTTAATACATTAAATCTTTGAGTACGTACCATGGACCAGAGCCTGTGCTCAGTGCCAGGAGAAAGGTTTTTTCTCCAAGCCTAGCCTCCGAGGAGCTCAGAG
The DNA here is from genome assembly GCF_964194185.1 of Rhinolophus hipposideros. Taxonomy (NCBI): domain Eukaryota; kingdom Metazoa; phylum Chordata; class Mammalia; order Chiroptera; family Rhinolophidae; genus Rhinolophus; species Rhinolophus hipposideros. The sequence goes on along the minus strand of NC_138049.1, from coordinate 1,633,473 downwards.
ATGGGGGAGGCAAGCAGATAGAAACTTGGGCGAGATAAAGTGGTCCTTGGAGCTGATGGGGGATGAGAGGGACACACAGCCCTTCTTGACCCGGAGTGTCACGAGGACTGCCGGTGGTGGTTACAGCCAGCAGGCCACGTGAGACATGGGCGGAGGGCATGGGTCTAGCAGGTCTGGCAGGGAACAACCCGTGTCCAATAAAATTGTTTCAAAAATGCTTGTTACCGCCACATACGATGAGGATATTCCAGCGACACAGACAAAGAAGCAGTTTCTTCATGCATCTTTAGACATCGGTGTCTCAAATACTACTTCAGTTTCGGCTTACCTTCACCCAGATTTCACAGGGTTCAGATATATTTCAGAAACAAAATTTTATTAGAATGTGACTATGTATTCTAGCAGAATTGCATACTCATGGTGTCTTGTCTGAGAGTTCAGGCCACACCACAGCTAAGAGATTTTAGCAGTCCCAAGCCCTTGTACACTCTGGATGTTTAACTCCTAGAGTGCTCATGGCTTACTTAGGTTCCTGATCCAGTGACTAGCGATTTTAACTGGCAGCCTCGTCATGATTTTGAAGGTTTTGAAGGTTACTAAGGCATTAGCGCAGACGGCAGGTAGGCTGTACTTGGCCTTCTAAGGAGACTTGTGTAGCATATGCACTAACAAGGCGGACTGCCATGGCTCAGATTGGGTCGTGATTCACCGATCGCCTCGTATGTTAACAACTCTGAAATCAGAGTAAGTCTTCGACTGGCATCATCCTGTATTACATGGAACATGGCGGGTGAGAAGGGAGTAAACATACCTGGGTATAAATGAAACACATCTCAGCAGTGTTTCTGCTTCCTCTTCCTCCCCCCCTTTCCCTTCCCAAGTCATCTCAATTCTAGAAATAATTGCACCGGGAAATTTAAGTTCTTGCACCAGTCACCGAGGTGTAAAATGACACAGACACAAAAGCCGGCCTCCCTGTCTGTCCTTCACCGCGGCTCTGGTCCGCGGAGCTGAGCTCTTTCACAGTAAGTAGGTCCTCGGGAGCCAGTGTCAGCAGTGGTCGTCGCGTCGCTTAGGGACGTTTTTCAGAAGGCGCAGGCTTGTGTCTCATCCCCGAGGATTTTGGTCCAGCAGGTGTGGGGGCAGCCGTGAGGTTGTACATTTTGGAACCTCATCAGTGAGTCGGCTGCCCTCCCATCTTCTCCCCCCCCCATGGTACTGTGTGCCCTGCGGTGGCAGGTTTGCCATAGGGAGGGGCTGCTCTGAAGAAGAAGGTCCCTGTGCCTTTGGTGATCTTTATTTGCCTACAGACTTGTTCCTTAGAATCAGTAACAAAAATCCAGGGCTGCGTGGTAGAGAACATTGCTTTTTATGTGGTAAGAAAATGTTGGTATGAATGACAGTTGTAGCACCTATAAATTACATTAAACAGAAGCTGGCGTGTTTATGTCTTAATTGGAATTTTCTGATTCCAATTAGTTAAATTGCATGATATGAATTTGGAGGGAACTGTGGTTGCTTCTAACTGTGGTTGCTTCTAAGATAACGTTGTGTTTGCTTGCTTTGTTTCAAATAACATGATAAGAACATTACACTTTGGTCACGAAGCTGTTCCTTCTCTTCTCGCAGATGGTTCTGACTCCAGAGATAAGCCGAAGCTGTACCGCCTTCAATTAAGTGTCACTGAGGTTGGGACAGAGAAGTTTGACGACAGTTCCATCCAGGTACGTACGCCATCGTGCTGCAGCTCTACACTTCCTTTAGTAGTTCTTACACTTCAGTGGGCAGTAAGTAGCATATGCTAGCAAATGGATGGATGGGTAAAAATTAAAGACTTTATATGTTAATGTAAGTATCCTGTTCCCTCTGGGTCACTTTTCTTTGCTTCAGTGTGAAAAGAGCAGAGTGTGAGTTTATGTCTGCGCCCCACCTCTAGAAACTTGGAGTGGTCATGATATTGCTCTAAGACTGTTTACTTTTCTCCAAAGGATGGCGATAATTTTATAGGTGTGTTTCAGGATGAAGGGAGATTAACTCGCTGAAAACGCCTGTCACTGGGTCCGATACGTACAATAATAAGTGTTTAGTAAATTACAGTTACAATGTTAGCTGAGTTCCCTTCTCAGTTCTTACATAAAATAGCCTAACACGTTCTGTGGATAAGGAAGGTCCGAGTACATCACTCCATCCGCCGAATCTGGCAGACCCTCCCTACTCTGTATTCTCGTTGCTCAGTGATGACGTGGTGGGTCAGGGTCAGGTTTGACATCCTTCCCTTTGTAGCACAGCAGAGAGAACAGCGAGATAGAAATCACTAATCATAATGGTCTATATCGATTTAGCCATTAAATTACCTGTTTAAGATGTCCAAATGTTTTTTCATGCAAAGTTGCCATATGCCTTAAACCAAGTTAGTGGATGCTAAAAATAAAATGTTCAATTATTTTGACAGTGTTTATTATTTTTATATTATTGGTGGAAAATCCACTAAAAACACCAAACATCCTAGTTTGTTAGATTACATTTATCTGAAAAGGGGAACTCACAGTTTTAAATTTCTGTTTTTAAATACTGTGTAATTTATGATGGCAGTTTCTTTGCTTTTTTTTTTTTTTTTTTTAGTTGTTTGGTTCGGGAATACAACCCCATCACTGTGACCTCACGAACATGGATGGAGTTGTCACTGTCACCCCTAGAAGCATAGATGCGGAGACCTACGTGGAAGGGCTACGCATCTCAGAGACGACCATGCTGCAAAGTGGGATGAAAGTGCAGTTTGGGGCATCGCATGTGTTTAAGTTTGTGGACCCCAGCCAGGACCACGCTCTGGCCAAACGACCTGTGGAGGGAGGCCTGACCGTGAAGGGGCCCCGACAGAAACCTGGGTAATTAATGACGACGTCAACTCTGAGAACTGTAGTGTTTTTTCATTATTCTTAAAGTGTTCTGAATCAGGCACCGATCACGAGCTTTCTCATTTTTTATTTTGTTTTGATTTTTAAAAATTCCAAGTGGGTTTGTGGTTCTGTTTCTTGTTGATTTGGTTGGTTTCAGAGGGGAGAGAGATAGAAAGGTCTTGACTTCATCTTAATACTGGAAGTTGTGGCCGGTTTTTAAATTATTCTAAAATTTTGTTTTTATTTAATACTTTAAAACAATATTTGTTCCTCTGTGAAGAATTATGGTGTTCCATATAATGATTCTATGTAACTAAGATTTTTTGTTGAGGTGGGTTTTTTTCAGTTTCTGGTAAGGAAGCACATTAAGGCCTGTAAGGAATTCAGAATATTTTAGCTCCACCTCGTGCCTTTCTGCGGACTTGCAACGAGGACCTGTGCTGGAAAACAACATTACTGACTGACTGTCTAGTAAGATACTTTCCTTTTTGTGATGATAAGAAAGAATACACTGTTAAGCTACTTGGTTGTCCATTTTGCAGGTTGGAAAACCTGTTTAAAGCAACAACCTAAAAGTACGCTGAATTAGACGCACTGCCCTGAGAGCACACGCACGCAGCATGTGGGTGGTCTCCTCTGTGTCGCCCTCCCTTGTTTTGTCCTGTGACCTACCTCGTCCTCATCGTCCAGAGCTTATACTTTGGGCCATGTGTGAATTTTCAGTGTCTTCCAGTCGGTCTTTTGACAGTTTATCGGCATTATAAGTTCTACTTTTTCTGTTCCTGGGGCGTTATCAGTGAACTCTGACTTCCCATTCTTTGCCCATTTTGAATCCTGACGAAAGGTAACAGGGAGCTTGTATTTTAAGACTTAGTGTCTTTCTCCAAGGAGAACACTTGCGGGTCATCATGCATATTCATGTAGGCAAACTGGGCGCTGGTAGTTCCGTGGGCTTTTCAGATGTTCGGAGCCTCTCTCCTTGAGCCCCAAGTCTCGGCAAGTGACCGTACCTTTTAGTTCCCAAAGAAATCCAGCACCTGTGCCTTTACTGTCTGCTTCTCCACGACATTTGTTTCTGTCTGCGCTCGTTCCTGCTGTAAACTGATGTGTGCCTGAACTCATCCTTCCATTCTGTGTCTGGGGACGTCCTTGTTTTATGCTCCTTCCTCAAGGTTCTGTTTGTTTATCACCCAGTCCCCCTTCCTGCCTCTGGGCATGACCTTGATGGAGGCTCTTTACTTCAGCAGGTAGTCATGCCGCTGCTTCCTTCCCCAGCAGATGTCTTAACAGGTAAGGTGTGCCTGCTTGGTAGCCTTACTTTCCACGTACTCAGAGGATGTTTCACCTAAAGAAACAATCAGATGAAACAGTTTCTTCTGCTGTGCTGCACGTTGGTTTTCCACAGCACCTCCTGTTCTGCCTCTTCTTCACACTTGTGCTTCATTTCTGCGTTTATCTCATGTCCATTTTGATGGTGTTAGTGATGAGATAGCTGCTCGCATCTGTTTCCTCAGCACGGCTGCGCGACGTCTGCCCACTGCGACCGCCAGTCAGTCCTGCAGATTTGCTCTCTGCTGATGTGATAGGAGAGCCAGTCCCTGCTGTCGTTGTGCCATCACGGCTCTTGCTTTGAGGCTTCTAATCCTATTTCAGGCCAACAGCAGAGATCGTCAGTGTGACCTAGGTGCCATGGGGGAATGCGCTCTGAAATTTTACTTTTGTTTCTAAATCTTTTCCTGCAAAACACTTACTGGGTGACAATACTAGTACTTACATGTGTATCTGCAAATTAGAAAAGACTTTTTTTAATGTTAATTTTATTCTAATGACGAGCTGTTACACAAATTTCTAGGTAGATAAACCCATGTATTTTCTTCATACATGTGTATATATATATTCTTTTTAATTGACACATAACATTATGTTAGTTGTAGGTGTACAATGCAATGATTCATTATTTGTATACATTGTGAAATAATCACCACACTAAGTCTAGTTAACGTCTGTCACCATACCTGGTTACGTGTTTTATTCCTTAGGAGAGCTTCGAGGCCTACTCTCTGAGCAGCTGTCAGATACGCAGGGCAGTCTTGGTAACTCGTGTCGCCATGCTGCGCCTCGCATTTCTGTGACTTACTCCTTTTCTAACGGGAAGTGTGCCTTGACCCGTTTTGCCCAGCCCTCACTGCCTGCCTCTTGCAAGTACCAGTCTGTTCGCAGTATCTATGAGGTTGGGGTATTTCGTTTTTGTTTTATTTATTGATTGTTTTTTAGATTTCACATGTACGTGAGAGCATATGATTTTTGTCTTTCTATGTCTGCCTGCTTCACTCCGCGTGGTGCCCCCTAGGTCCGCCCATGTTATCGCAAATGACAGGATTTCCTTCTTTTTCTAAATGGCTGAACAATACTCCATTGTGTACTTACGTGTTTCTGTATGTCCCGGGGGTGCCAAAAAAGTATACACGTGACTTGTATTCATCTCTTGTTATCGGTATATATTGAGCATTACAATTTTAACACAATTTTTTCTTTTTAAATGTGCATATATTTTTTTGGTGTCCTCTGTATATATCTATATATAGATACATACGTAACTACAGTTTCTTTGTCCATTCATCCTTCTCTGGGCACTTAAGTTATTTCCATATCTTGACTGTTATAAGCAATGCCTATTATTTCCATATCTTGATTTTTATTACGAGTAATGCTGCAGTGAACATGGGGTTGCATGTATTAATACCTTTTTGAATTAGTGTTTTCACTTTTTTCAGATAAATACCCAGAAGTGGAATTGCTGGATCATATGGTAGTTCTAGTTTTAAGGTCTTTTTTTTGTTGTTGAGAATTTTCATAAGAGTTTATTTGCGCTAAACTGATGATATATGCATGTGCGCGGGAGCAAGATCTCAAATGCTCCAGAAAATAACAGCTTTGCAGCTTTTATTCATTTGAAACGAAGGAGGAAATGTAAGGAGGTGGGAGACAGCACGGTGGGGACTACAGGATAGTTAACGAGTTTATGTGCTCTTTTGCGGGTGGTTACTGCTGATTTCAAAATTGTGCTAACCAAGATACACAGAAACAATGGGCAGGGCTTGCTTAAGGCCAAGATAAACCTTCCACTGAAGAAGCTTATATATCTGCGGCATGGATACCCACCATGACCTATCCAGTCAGGGATTTATGACCAGGTCTCTCTGTGAGGCCACTTTCCATGGAATGCCTTCTTTCATCCACAGCTGCCCCTTTTGGTCATAAATCAGTCCGAAGGAGGCGTTGATGACCAGCCTTTTGGTCAACAGTGTTATCTGACAGGGCTGGGCAGGCTCCTCGCGGGAAGGTCAGGGAAGGTCAGCACCCACGTTGTCTGACTGTTGGGTGTGGCAGTAACGCACCCTGGGATCTGAGGTGAGGCTGAATTTTTCCCAAATGGGAAGGGCAGGTCAATGGAAGGCAGTCAGCTCTTACGGCCTTCATTGCAGAAAAAACAACAAAAACCACTCTGGATCATTTCTCTCCAGAAAACGCACAGGATCCAAGTTGTACCTTCAGTCTCATTTTTCTGTTTTTGGCATCTTGTACAACATTTACGTACGCCATGGAAAGAGTTCTAATAGTTACCTTACACGTGTTCAGTAAACAGAAACTGTTGGACTATATAGAAAAACCCAAAGAACAGGTAAAACTATTATGACTAATAGCATTAGCAGACAGGTAAAGACAATGAAACAAAATGGCTTCTGAGTTCAGTGTTCATCAGTAGGTACACAGGCCTGTCACTGTCTTGGGGTAGCTGCCTCTCTCTGGTGTTCTCATCCTCAGGAGTCTTTGATGTCCGTAGACAGGGTAACTGTCCATTTGTGGGTAGGCATCTGATAAGTTCCTTCCAACGAGCTGGGAGAGTCTTTGATGTCCTTTCCAAAAAATCAGTACCTAAAGTCTCTGTCTCCTGGGAGCTCCCTGTGAAAGGAAACAGTTACCAACTTGGCATTTTCTTGAAGTGACTTTAGCAAACATTGGCAGTAGTGTAAGATGTCTCCTTTCAGTAATGTCATCTCATAAGTTCCTTCATCTTATCTAAGTCCAGCTGAAATGCACTATGATGCATGAAGGAATGAAAAAACCAAGAAGTGAGGAGCCAGGGATCCTTGCAGGGAAGAACCAAGTGGCCGCCTTGGCTTTCGCACAGCCCCAACTGTTGGTTTAGTTTACGACCAGTACTACCCAGACAGTGCACTCCAGGAGTATTCCTCACTTACTTGACAAAGTTGCCCATGCAATTCGTAATCTTTTGAGGTGCCCTTCTAAAACACTGCAAAGTTATTTCTTCACATATTGAGATTATAACATTACAACCTCAATGTCGAATGAAAACTGAGAAGTAATCAATTAGCTTTCTTTAGCTTGGACATTTTATAACCTCTAGAAAAATTTTCATAGACATCAAAGTCAGTTATTAATATGGACTTATTTTGTAAAACCCAGGTAATATAAAGACGTGTGTTTTACTTAAACCAATAAACTTAAGCTAGTTTCTATTTGCTAAGGATTAATCTTAGATCACATGAACTTGAAAAGCATTTCAGTTAATTTCTGTATTTCTTAGACTTTTAGAATGCCCTACCCTTCGACGCGCTTGCCTTGAATCAGTTTTAACAATACCATCCAGAGGTGGGAACTATCTCACACTTACGCCCGCCATACAGCTATAGACTTACACAGACAAACAGCACAGTTGGGTCTATTTTTTGGGGGTGGGGGAGGTTTTTACAATTTGTATCTTTTCTTGACAAGTCAAGTTCTAAAGGGCCTTCCCCCTTTTAAAATAAGGACAGCCATTTTTATTATCTCAGAGAATTGGGTTGACACCTAAATGACCTCATACATTGATCTATTTACCTAAGTGCTCTTTTTGAAGCTTTGAGACCAATTCAATATGTTTTCCGTTCATTCTGCCTTACTTTATACCGGGCTTTTTCTAATTGTACGAGTGAAAATTGAAAGTGTCAAAGGATCCTCATTCGGCCATCTTGGTGCTAGAGTGAGGCTGTGTCGGGGGGCTTGTGGGCCTGGGAGGCCCACAAGATCTCATGTGCATTTTGAGATCTGTAGAGTGAACAAACTTTCAGGGCAAATCAGCCCTTCCGTGCTGGCCTCCAGATGAGCCAAACACCGCACATCCCCTTCCTTCTCGCACTGCTTTACACCCTGGAGGAAGGGTTTTCTCAGGCATCCCCATGCAGGTTCTTAGTCACCTGAGGATACCCGAGCAAGGGCCAGCCAGAGCTTATCGGACGGACATCACCGGAAACGCAGTGCTTTCCAAGGCAAGGGCCCCTCTCTCAGGTTAGACCCATTGCAGGGCACCCTGCCCTTCTCCCCAGGGCTTCCGAAGCCTTCTTCAGGACGAGCTGCCCTTTTGCACTGGCCACCTCGTGGCACCCATAGCTATCACTCCAGATGCCAGGGTCTGAACAACATGTCAGCCCATTGGCTGTTCAGGTTGGGAAGCAAGTGTCCTTCCTCTTTGGAGCTAAAGAGAGTTCAGTCTCTCGTTTAACCAGCAGAGATTTTGTTCTGATTCTCAATAAGCAATCTAACTTAAAAGCCTAAATTAAAAGCAGGAACCCATTTTTTTTTCTTTCCCTGGGTTGTCTCAACCAGTATCCACCTCGAGGATTTTCTAAGAATAGCTCAAATAAAGTCATGGCCTGCTGCTTAAAGCAAGGAGGCCCAGAATTCAGAGAACCTCACCCAAGTTCACCCAATGTGAAGCGGGGAGCCGGTGGGGCACCAGGGGCCCGGGCTGGTACCAAGCACTGGATCCGGTCCGCACGGTGGTCCTGGTGGGCTTTGTCCAAATCCGGAGAGGATTTTTATAAGAGTTTGTTTGAGCCAAACTGAGGTCATGTGCTGGGGAGCAAGATCACAGCTGCTCCCTATTTTTAATCTTTTGAGGAACCTCCATCTGGTTTTCCATAGTGGCTGCACCAATCTGCAATCCCACCAACAGGGCACGAGGGTTCCCTTTTCTCCACAGCCTCACACACTTATCTGGCTTTCTCTGTGGTTTTGATGTGCATTTCCCTGATGGTTACTGATGTTGGCCATCTGTATGTCTTCTTCGGGAAATGTCTGTTCAGGCCCTCTGCCCATTTTTAAATGGATTGTTTGGTTTCTTGCTATTAAGTTGTGTGAGCTCTGTATGTTTTGGATATTAACCCCTTATTGTATGTGTGATTTGCAAATACTTCCCCCCATTCTATACGTCGCCTTTTCACTTTATTGATGGTTCCTTTGCTTGCAGAAGCCTTTTAATTTGATGTAGTCGCACTTAGTTTTTGTTGTCTGCTTTGGGTGTCAGATCCAAAAAAATCATCAAAACCGATGTCAAGGAGCTCACCGTATGGGTTTCCTTCTAGGAATTTTATGGTTTCAGATGTTACATTCGAGTCTTGAATCCATTTTGAGTTAATTTTTGTGTGTGGTGTAAGTCAGTGGTCCAGTTTCACTTTTTTGCATGTGGCTGTCCAATTTTCCCAGAACCATTCATTGAAGAAACTCGTTTCTCTATTGTACATTTTTGGTTCCTTTATTGTAAATTAGTTGACCACATATATGTGGGTTTATTTCTGGGTTCTCTATTCTGTCCCATTGACCTATGTGTCTGTTTTTATGCCAATACTATACTGTTTTGATGACTATACACTTGTAATATATTTGAAATCAGAGAGTGTGACACCTCCAGTTTTGCTTGCTGTCTGTCAAGATTGCTATGACTATTGGGGGTCTTTGGGGTTCCGTACAAGATTTAGGGATTGTTTGTTCTACATTTCTGTGAAAAATGCCATTGGAATTTTAATAGGGATTGAATCTGTAGACGGCTTTGGTTGTATGGGCGTTTTAACAATATTAAATTCTTTCAATTCATGAATACGGAATATTTTTGCATTTCTTTGGGTCTTCAGTTTTTTTCATTAATGTCTTAAATTTTCACTGTACTGGTCTTTCACCTTCTTGGTTAAATTTATTCTAGGTGTTTTATTCTTTTTGATGCAGTTGAAATGGGATTGTTTTAGTAGTTTCTCTTTCTGATAATTAGCTGTTTGTGGAAACCCAGTAGACTTCTGTATATTGATTTTGTAGGCTGAAACTTAACTGAATTTGTTGATTAGTTCTGACAATCTTTTGGTGGAGTCTTTAGGGTGTTCTTTATATGATATATCATCTGCAAATAGAATTTTACTTCTTCCTTTCCAGTTTAGATGTCTTTATCTTGCCTAATTGCTCTGGGTAGGACTTCAGTACTACATTAAATCAAAGTGGTTATAATGGACATCTTGTCCTGTTCCTGATCTTAGAGGAAAAGCTTTCAGCTTTTTTCCATTGAATGTGGTATTAGCTGTGGTCTTCTTATGACCTTTGTTATGTTGAAGTACATTCCCACTATACCTACTTTGTTGAGATTTTTAATCATAAATGGATATTGAAATTTGTTGAAATGCTTTTTCTGCGTCTTTTGAGATGCTCATGATTTTTATCCTTCATTTAGTTGACATGTATCACGTTGACTGATTTGCGGATGTTAAACCATCTTAGCATGTTTGGAATAAATCCCGCTTGATCATAGTGTATGATCCTTTGAATGTGTTGTTGTAGTCAGTTTGCTAATATGTTATTGAGGATTTTTGTATCTATGTTCATCAGGGATATTGGCCTGTAATTTTATTTTCTCGTGGTGTCCTTGTCTGGTTTTGGTGTCAGGGTAATGCTGGCTTTGTAAAATAGTTTGGAAGTGTTCCCTCCTCTTCTGTTTTTTGAGAGTTTGAGGAGGATTGGCATTAATTCTTCTTTAAACGTTTAGCAGACTTGACCTAGTGCAGCTGTCTGGTCCTGGGCTTTTGTATGTTGGGAAGTTTTTGGCTACTGATCCAATTTCATAGCTCACGGTTAGTCTGTGCATATTTCCCATTTCTTCCTATTTCCTTCTTGGAAGGTTGTGTGTTTAGGAATTTGTTCATTTCTTCTAGGTCACCCAAATTGTTGGCATATCAATTGTTCATAGTCATCTCTTATGACCCTTTGTAGTTTTGTGGTGTCACTTGTAACGTCATCTCTTTCATTTCTGATTTTGAGTCCTCTCCTTTTCCTTGGTCGGTCTAATTAAAGGCTTATCAGTTTTGTTTATATTTTAAAAGAACCAACTCTTAGTTTCGTTGATCTTTTCTATTGTCTTTTTAGTGTCTATTCTATTTATTTCTGCTCTGATCTTTGTTGTTTCCTTCCTTCTAGTAACGTTGGGCTTTGTTTGCTGTTCTTTTTCTACGTAGTTCCTGGAGGGATACATGATCCATGTATTTTTAGCTGCACCCTTCAGGGTCTTTGCCTTCGAAGCCTGAGTGATGCTATGCTCAGTATGGCACAGTTTGACATTGATGGGCACTTTGGGAATTGTAGAGACTTCTGATGACGTATGAATTCATTTATGAATCCACCTAATGTGCGTTCTTTGAGCACCTGTGCCATGTAACATTATGCTCTCAGTGCTAAGATGCCCGAGACATGATTCTTACATTCGGAAGACGTCATCAGAGTCATGAACAAAGACATTTTCTAACTACTCACATATCCAGAATACAATACAGATGGATCCATGTTAAACCTGAAAGTTTTGGTAGCTTTAGGGAAAAAAATAAAAAGCTTTGCATGGTATTGAGTAAATTTGTTATTCTGGAATGATAATTACCAATGGAATCGAGAAGACTTTGCTTGTACTTTTGTACGTCATAGAGGAAGTTAGGGGTGGGTAAGGAGTATCTGTAGCTTTCATAGGTCATGATGACAGAGGAAGGTGAGCAGTTATATTTCCTAGATTCATTGTCAGAGACAAAATAACAAAGTTCTCATTCAAACCAGTGCAGACGCGTAGAACTCTTTCATTTTGTGAATATCTTGGTGACAGAGGATAAGTATTTAATTTCAGAAAACTCTGTAATGTATTGCATGAAGTCGTTTTTCAGAAGATCGATGGAAAGTAAAGGTATAGCCTTTACTTTCTCTAAACTTACTATTTTAAGTGTGGTATTCTTTTGTACTACCAGATGATTTTATTAATTTGTACCTGGTTTTTTAATTTGAAAACTTGTTTTGAACTTCTACATCCCTTCCTAGTTTCATTCTGTAGATTGGACTTAAATACAAGTTTCGAGTTAGCATGTGCTTTGAAATTAGACTATATGTTTTCCAAATAGTGTAACAAAAAAGATTTTCATTCTTTTTGATTGTCTTGTGAAGCCCAGGAAATTTAAGCACTGACTGTTCCTGCTGGTTCCCAGGTTCTTGTAGGCTCTCTTTCCCCTTTGGCTGGGCCTCTCTTGTGGTCTGGGTCTCATTCATCCTTCCTTCATGCCAAAGAAACGTTGCTGGCTTCAGATTATTGACTTTTTAAATGAGATTGTGTATATTTTGAATTAATTTTTTCATAATGATAGTTCAAAAGTTTTGGTATTTTGCGATACTCTAAAAAATTGTTTAAACAAGAGTAATTCTTGATCTGATTCCTAACATTATCAAAAATGTTCTCCATTTCTTTCTGTGCGGCCTAAGTGGTGGTGTCCACAAACTGTTACCAGACTGCTTTCAGGCCGGAGGACGGTCAGCCCCCTCTGCCATCCTCCTATGGGCACATCACCTGCCCTCTATCCACAGGGCGCCTGGCACCTGAGGTGGTGGCACTTTATTCCTGGGCCATTTGCAGCCTGGAGAGGCTGACGTGATGAAACAGCTTGCTTTTCCCTTTATTGTTTCTTGCAGTTGACTGTTTCAAGTACCGCTGTAAAGAATATCCCGAGAGGATTAGTAGGCATCAGTCAGGGAAGTTCATGAAGTGACTGTAGGTTTTTTTTTCAATAACTTCATATGTTGAAAATGAAGTGATGTCTTGGTGATCTTTGAACACTGGGGTGTTTAACTAACTGGTGCTTTTGTGTTGCTAGAAGAGACTACGCCGTCTCATTCCAGAGTTAGTAACTCCATGGCTTTCTTTTCATCCTGACAGGATTGTTCAGGAGACAACTTTTGATTTAGGAGGAGATGTCCACAGTGGAACAGCATTACCAACAAGCAAGGTAGGTGATTGCGTGTTACCTGACGGGACGTGTGTGTGCAGCACTGAGGACCCATAGGCGACTGTCTGGACGTGTGCGCGTGGAGCTGGTGTGCGGACAGACTGCCCAGGGCTCTCTGCCCACTGTGGCCCCACAGCCTGCGGTACCGCTCAGTGACAGACCTAGGACATGAGCAGGCTGTCTCTTCCCCAAGGTCAGGGAAGTTGTGCTTTCTGCTCCGTGCTGTGTGTCCCCTTCTTGGTCAGGGGACCCCTGAAGAGAATGGGCTCCTGCTCTCCTTGACCCCTCGACTTAGACCCCAGCTCCCACCCACCAGCTTACCTCCCAGGTTCTTTGCTTGCACAGTCAGTTTATTTGTCTTAATTTTGTTTGTCTAATGCTGGGGAGCAAACCCTCCAAGTCAGTGGGCTACCACAGCGGCCACCTTGTGCACTTGCTGTGTGTGCTTCGTGGTTTGGACTCCCCTGGGCAGTCACGTGTCGGTCTTGCTGATGGCCACTTGTGTGACTGCGTCCACCTAGCTAGCGGGTTAGTTGGTAGCCAGGCTGTGCCAGGACGCAGGGACTCCTGTCACCTCTTCGTTATCTCAGATTCCCTCCATGGGACCTCTCCCCCATCATGTCTCCATGGGGCAGCCTGACGTCTAGGTACCGCACAAGACTGTGGAATTGGCAGGTCTCCTTAAAGCTTGGGCCGGGCACTGGCACAGCATTGATTCTCCCCCTTCCATTGGTTAAAGCGAAGCGTAGGCCCCGCCTAGGTCCAGGCGGAGGAGCTGCTCAGTCCTGGGACAGCTCCTCGGCCTCCAGACGTCTGCAGTGGCCCTGTTTTTAGAAGCCCTCACTGCCCCCTCCAGCTGTTACACCCAGGCTTCTGCTCCTGGTCACAGTGTGATTTCTTGAAGAAATGATCTGTGGTCGCATGTCCACTTCCTGGAAGTCCTGTCGTCTTTCCTCGGCTCCTGCTCCTTCATGGGGCCTGTGCTTGTCACAGCACTGGGCCGCTCTCCATCCAGGTCGCCAAGCCCAGGGCCTGTTCTCCGTCTGTCAGAGCTGGCTTACCACCACTGACTCGGGGCACTTTCTTTCAGCTTCCAGGTGTCCCTCTCCATTTCTTCCCACTTCATTGCTCATACCTCCTCTTGCTCCTCCGCTTCACTTCTGAAATTTGGGAGGTACCCAGGCTTCAGACCTGGAGCCCCTTCCCTCCTGCTGATCTGTGTTCCTAGGTGATGTCGTACACTTGCCGAAGTTAAAATGCCGTCTTTGTGTTAAGTGCTCCGACTCGGGCCCGGACCTGCCCCTACTGCGGAGGCCTGCTTAACACCCATGGGAATATCTAACGCGTATTTCAAAGTTACACAGCCGAGACCAACTGGCTCTTCTCTCTCCAGCATCCTGTTTTCCCTGGGCCTTCCCGAGCTCAGTCACTGATGTCCCATCCACAGGTTGTCCTCAGAGCCTTTCCTTCGCTCAGCCTCTGCATCTAGTCATGCCCAAGTTCTGTTTGCTTGACCTCTGCCTAGTCCTCCATGTCTGCCTTCCTCCGTCATCACTGAGAGGTCTGCACGTGGCGGGAGCCCGCGTAGCTCCTTCACAGAGGGCAGCCTCCTCTGGTCTGCCCGTCTCCTCACTGCCCTCCCAGCAGCAGACTCCGTGTTCTACAGATGTAAATGGGATTCCCTTACCACCCCGCTGTCAAAGATCCCGGTGGCTTCTGATCCCAAATACCACGCAGTCTTCACTTGGGCTCAGGCAGCGCCTTCCCTCTGAGCTTAGCGTGTGCTGTCCCCAGCCTGTCCTGCATGCAGGCCACTGCTGTCCCCTGACCACCCACCGTTCCCATCTGAAGGCCCATGTGTGTCTGCCCCTCTGAATGCTCTTTACACTGTTTGCACGTGGCCACCCCGTTTCTCAGACCTCAGCTTGTCACCTCCTGAACGGAAGTGGTCCTCGAGCTTCCGGGTGCTGTCAACACAGCTTACTTCAAGTTCTGTGTGCAGCTTTTATTCCCGGCTGAGCTCTTTTGTTTGTTGATTGGCTGTAGAATGTGAGCTCTGGGAAAGTAGGGTTCTTGCCGGGTGGGTTCTCTGCTGAACCTCTGGTGTCTAGAGAAGCGTGTGGTGCATGAAAGAGTCCCAGTAACGATCTTGGGAATAGTTGAATGAATAAATACTCTTGGGACCAGATATAACTGTCTTGATAAAAATTTTAGTTTTTTTTTTTTTTTTTTTTTTTTTAAATTTTAGTTTTTATAAAATGTTTAGTCAACAATGAAAACTTGGTAAATTGAAAAATAAAAGTGAAAATCATTCCTTCCTTCACAATTTATAGTTAGCTATTCGTAACATTTTGATGGATCCTTTTTTGAATTCTTTGTGCATGTACATGTGTTAATTTATACTTTTTAACATCATTAAATCTGTATACACACACGCACACACAAACGTGCACAAACAAACCTTCTGTCCTGCTTCCTTTGGCTTTTATTTTGTGAGGGTTTCCTTTGAAAATCATTTAAAAACAAGCTAAAGTTGTTTTGTAATATGTTAGCGTATAAAATGCCATAATTTGACTATCTTGCCTTACTCATTTAAAACAATTTTTGGTAGTCTAAATATTGCCATCCACTGACCAAGCAGTTTTATTTCTATAAATGTATGTTATAGAAGTAATTATTGTCTAGGAATATATATATATATATATATGAGCATGATTGTCATGACTCTATACTGATGAAAATTTCAGATAACAAAGGATTGGTTTAATGAACTTTGATGAATAGACAACAAAATGTTTTATGACTGTCATACAGGATCTCTAGTCCCACTCCCTGCACAAAAACGCAGGACATGGTGAGGCCTAAAAGGAACACCCACGGAGCCATAGGTAGGGGAGTCAAACCACTGTATTCTCGATGGTGGCTGGGTTGGAGACACAGGAAGCAGGAGCCACACGATCCGCAATCTGCAGTCCCCTTCTCTGCCAACCAACCCACCTCACTTGCTCACTGCAATCCGCGCTTGCTAGCTCAGCCACGGCAGTGGTATCAGTGGCTAGTGGCTAACCGGTAACAGCTAACAGCCAACTAGTCACAGCTGATGGCCATTTACTACTCGAGCCAGCACCTTTCCATGTGAGGCCGAGAGCCTGGAAACTGCTCTCTGGGACTCAGTCCCCACAATGGCCATTACAGTTCTGTAATGTAAAAATGATATTGTAAGATGTTTACAACATGAAAAAGAGTAATTTTGTTTACAAATCAAATTGTATAATCTCATTTTTGGGAAATGAAAACCCAGAGAGACCCATACGGCACAGTGTAATCCTTAGTTGGTAAAACAAGGGTGGTTCTTACTTATCTGCGCTCAGTGTCTTCATTAAACAGATGTAGTGGGGAGTCTTACATAAAGGGAGTGCGCTACAGTCCATTTGTTAGTTATCAGTGTATTGATTCTGTTCTGATTGTTTTCTTCATAAAGGTAACTCATCCTTTTTTGTCTGCTGTTGGTTGGTTAGGAATGTGTACTGTTGGGAAGGATTGAAATGTGCTGTGTTGGGTTGCTATACATGTGTGTTTTATCTTTGTTGTCTAAGGGCAAGAAATAAACCAGTTTCTATACTGAATTCTTTGTAGGTTTTGAGCTATAAAGAGCAGAGTTTTAAGTCCTTTCTTAAAACTAACAAATAAAACGAAAGACCCTGCTTCTTTACATTGTGCATTCTCGCAGCCCTAGCCTGACTGAAGAGAACTGCTTGGAATAAAGTCACTATTGTTGCTGTGTTTTTGAAGAACCCCGTGTGTATGTACTGCTTCTGCGTGCCTGTGTTTTAAAGCACCTTCTAGCTTTTCGGAAAGGAAGGTGGCTGTGTGTGGTTTACAGTTCCTCAGTGGCAGTGAAGGACAGTGTGTCTTGGGCGTGCCACTCCTCCTGGACGTGCGTCCTCCGCGTGCTGAGCACCTCCCGTCTGTGCTCGCGCTCTGCGCTCCCGTCATGCTCCCCTGCTTGGCAGCCTTGCACCACAGCTTCACCTGCAGCACTGGGTGTGAAGCGTGACGGGGGTGTGCAGTTTTAAACGCGCTGCGTCTTCCTTCCTTTGGCCCAGAGCACCACAAGGCTGGACAGCGACAGGGGACCGTCTGCCTCCAGCCCCGCCGAGCGAGGGATGGTGAAGCCCATGGTCAGAGGGGAGTATCAGGACTACCGCAGGCAAGAGAGCAGGTAGGAAGGAGGGGGGCGGCCCAGGGAGGGCTTGGGGTGAAGACCATTGAACCTACAGGGGCTCGGCCAACAGTTTTAGCATGTCAGCGGTATTTTTCAGAATATTTCCATTTTATGTTACTGACTTGGAAGAAAATGTTCCATCAGCAGTTCTATCCCGTATGTGCCACGGAGTTGTCCAGTTGAAATAGGAGTGTTGAATTAAAATGTGTCTGTTTTGAATGTGCTTCTCTGCAAAAATGTGGGAGAGTTTTTATAGTTTTAATATTTGTTAATTTATATACTTAGATAAAACTAGTCATTTCCCCCCTTTTTAGAAGAAATCCTCACGTATTTAAAAATATACAAAGCCAAACCTGATTTTGAGGGAGAGCTTTCAGGATTCATGGAGTGCTATGGTGCTGTGTTGGGCTCCCATGTGGTGTGTCTCCCTGTTGAGATGAATGGGGTGATTTTGTTTTCTTCTCACATTGTTCTTGCCTAGGTTTTTTCAATAGAGAGCTTCTGCCTTTTGTTATTTTCTTTTCTCACGATTTTTAAATTATATGGTCTTAATAAGTCAATAAATTATATGACCTTAATAAGTCAGAATTTACTTTCTTGTGACCTCTAAAATTGTTTAAATGTTGAAAATTAACGTCAGTGTCTCAGACGTGGTTTGTGTAGCCAATTTGTTTAAACTGCGGTGTTATCTGTGCTGAGCACGTTTACTGTAGGCCTCTCGTGTACTCAGACAGAAGCAGGGACGTACAGTATGAATATTTTATCATGTTCTCATTATCAGCAGTGAAACTGGGAGCCTTCATCTTCTGGCGCTATTCAAATATTTAATGAGGCCATTCTGACTGTTACCTTTCACAGATACAGTCAGGTGTTAGCTGATGCAGGTCACTTGCTCAAGGTCACTTACCAATTCCGTGAAAGGCCAGATAGTTTTTAATTTTCCAACTTCCAGCAGAGGGCACTGTGTATCATCAGATACTAAACCAACATCAGTCATCACAGGAGTTAAATTTGTGCATTCAGATGGGGATATCACAGTTCTGAGCCCACAGAATTAAGTGAGTGAATGAAGACATGTGAGAGGAAAGGTGGGTGAGGATAATGCTTTTGGAATATGCAAAATGAGTAAGTATAAAGAGTTAATAAGTAATAGCCACATGTTGATTAATTGTATGTCAGAAATTATTTTATCCTGTGAGCAAAAATTTTAATTAACTCTTTTCAAGGTCAGATGGTTTTGCTTTGCAGTGTTACTAAAATAAAGGTTTTATTTGAAGTACAAGTATGTGTTATTTTGTTGCTATTAAGACAGTGATTCTTCCCATTTACAATTGTATTTTTCACATATACAGGTTGGTAAGCAATACTTAATTTGATATATTCATAAAAACCTAAGTCACTTTAATAAGCATGTTTAAAATGCTATGTAGTCAAGGAGAAAGTCTTTGAATGATTGGAGTGACTACATTATCACTGACATTTTTTCAATGAGCATTTAAATTCCCTTCATTTTACTAGATTTGTTAAATTGAAGAGACATAAACACTGCATAAAGTTTGTCCAGGGTCATCCGTTGACATTAACTTGAAAATAACTACTTACCTGCAATTGTAGATGTCTATAAACATGGCAGGGTAAGAGACGCATGTTAAAATAATTGCATTTAAATTATATCTGTGTATAAGAGCATTTTTACGCCTAAATTGTTGAGTTAAATCCAAATTATAAATCATAGACTGCGTAAACTTCGAAGCATATGATTTGATGAAAATATTTTTGTTTTTACTTGTAATGATTACCTTAGTTTGAGTTGACTCATTATATTCTCTCCTTATTCATCTTTGAGTGTGTGACAAAGATGAGGATGGAGGAAAGAGAACTTTGTTGTTGGAAAGGAATTACTATTTTAGTTAGGCAGTCTATAACTGTATAAATCTGTAATCATAGGTGTTTTGTCTGAAGAGATGAGTAGCCTTGAATGTTCTGCTGGAAACGACTGTCATTTTAAATCACTAACCTAGTGCAAATATCCTGATAACTGTGTTGACTTCCCGTTTCACCAAACAGGAAGATTTATTTGCGTCAGTATTGCCCTCATTTTGGTGTGAGCCAATATTTAACTCAATCGACATTTTCATTCCAGTTGTCATAATCCCTCTATTTAATTTTCTGGTAACTTTGCAGAAAGGCAAAACACATTTGTCTTACACATTTTAGAAAGTTTGCGCTTACTAATGGCTTTCAAATGTTTTTGACCACAGTACAAAACACAAAATCATATTTCACATTATGCCCTAGTGGACACATCCCTGCATGTGTACATGTGTGTATCTGAAAGAACTTCACATAACAGTACCCTGCGCTTACATCCAGCCAGTGGGGGCAGGGTGACGCACTAGTTGAAGAAATCTTTAACTGAAGTTACCTACCCTTTGAATTAATTTGGTCCTGAGTACCTGAAAATACATAAACATTAGTACAGTGCTAATGCTTAGAAATGTTCCAAATTTCTCTTTGTTTATATTTTTGGCCTTTCCTCATTTTTGTAGTGTCAGGCTGAATGATGAAAAGTGCCTGGAGTTTCTGTGACTTTAAGAAAAAGTGTGAGTGAGTAGGATGTCTTATTTTAAGGCCTGCGTCAGTGTGAGCATTAAAAAATGCTACCCAAGTGGCTGAAGGGATCTTCAGGGACCATCTTGGGTGACTTTTATCAGCCAATAAACACAGTGGCTAGCTCTTGGGAAATTCCTCCCCCTGTAAGAGCTCAGTGCCAGGCTGGACGTGGTGTAGACTTTCTCTGTGTCTTTTCATGGTGACTTGAGCCGTGGCTGTGGCAGCTGCACAGCGGCCTGGTCTCTGTGTGCTGCACAAAGTCTTCGTGAATAATAGAGAATCATGTCAGGTCTGCTCTCGGGAAAGAAGCAGATACTTCAAGGAGTTGACCTCAGAGGAGCTGGGGGATGATATGATGACTCTGAGTGTCTGAATATTCAGATGCACTCCTTGTGGAGGCAGGGCATTGGGCTGTTTATTATTTCAGAAAAACTGTACACACATGTAAAAATAGTTCTGAAAGCTGCACAGCTGGGCAGTGATGTTAGGAACTGCGTGACGGCAGTTCCTAACTTTTCAGAGACGGCAACATTATTTTTTTCAGAACTCAGGACGCTCCTGGGCCTGAGGTCACGCTGCCTGCAAGCATTGAATTCAGGGAAAGCTGTGAGTAACTTCAGATTCCAGTGTTAGTGAATTACTGCTTGTTCCATTTTTCTCCATCTGATTTTCATGGGTTTTTGTTTCTGTTCTTTTTTTTTCTTTTTTTCTTGTTTTTGAAATCTTTTCACAGCTGAAGATTCATTTTTATCTGCCATTATAAATTATACTAATAGCTCTACAGTCCATTTTAAGTTGTCACCTACATATGTATTATATATGGCATGTCGGTATGTATTGTCCAGCCAGTACAGACCCGATGTCAGTCCTACAGAACGTACTCACAGAGTGATCGCAATAGTCAACAAGATGGTGAGCATGATGGAAGGGGTGATTCAGGTAAGTTCACCTGCGACACCATGCCAGTCCCTGATGTGCTTGTCCTTTTGAAGTCAGTCAAGTTTGTTACTATAATATTTCAGATTTGGTTGTATGTTTGCCTTTATCTTAAGAATTTTTTTCTAAATTAAAAGTTACATAAATTGTGTTGAAAAATGTATGGCTTTAAAAGTTGAAGAGAAATGTAAAGTTTTTACTGTTTCTTCCCTACAGACTTTAGAATAAGGGAAGATAAACTGTGTATATGGTAACGTAATAATCATGAAAGAGACCCTTAAAATTTATACTTGTTGTGAGAAAGTATTGCGACTTGATGTGAATTTTCTTAGAATTTAAAAAAAAAAGTTATTGAGATGAAATTCACATAACATAAAATCAGCCCTTTTACAGTGACCAGTTCAGTAGCAGTTAGTGCATTCCCAGCTGTCGACCCTCTGGTTCTGAAACATTTCTGTTACCTGCAGTAGAAGCCCACCCCATCGAGTAGTTTCTCCCCATTTCCTTCCCTCCAGGCCCTGGCAGCCCCCTTGTTAGAATTCTCTAATGGTTGTAAAAGGCACTTGCTCTTTTATAATGAGCCTCCTGTGATGCTGGTGGGATTGTCTGCACTGGTGTAGGTATGATGGACATCACGACATTTCTCACTTACGATGAAACTCAAGTCAAATTCTTTCATAAATCTATTTGAAAATTTCGGAAGCAAGGGTGTTTTCTCAGTAGAATGGCTTGTTTCTTTGAGGTACTCTCTATAGTTGATAAAATTGGCATAGCAGTTTTCCATACTTACAGATAATTTGAAGATTTAATCTTAAATTTACAGATTTTTAAAATAGTTTTCCTAAATCACATGGCAATGCTAGTATTCAGCTATAAAACTTGAGGATGTAATGTTGAGAAACAGAATTAGATGGTTAGGTTGCTTTCTCCTGTCAGGATAGTTTGAGGCTAACTAATGTTTTAATTCCCTCAGAAGTGTTTTAAAAGGCCAGAATTTTTAAAGAAGTGTTTCTCTTATGTTTGAGTGGTTAGCACATGAATTTGATGGAGTTAGGCTTCTTTTACCCAAGTGAGGATAGGGATTAAAAAAGAGAGTCATTTTATTTGGATACTATTTTGTTCCTCTCTTATTTTACAAGCAACCATGATTTCCTTTTCAGTTGTCATTCAAAGCCATTGTCTGTTCCCCACCTTGTTTGGATTTCTAAAGCCTATTTCAAATCAAGTCCTGTCATCAAACTGCTTTTGATAGACTTTTCCATGTTGCACTTGGACTGGTCATTGGAACCACCATCATCAAATCAGGGCTTTTAAACTTCAGATTTAGGGTTAGTATATGATTGGAGGAATCGCAACATTTTAGTAAGAAACTATGACAGTGAGTAATTTAAATTCTTTAATTTATAAAAACCTACTTTCCAAAAATAATTTATTCCTTTTTAGTATAAGTATAGTATAGGTATAAGTTTTTTAATCCATTGTTAGGTTCTCAACTTTTGATTGTTTCTGTTGGTCTTTCCTGTCTCTTTCATTATTAATCAATCCAGGGGAAGAGACTGTCTTCCGGACCTTTCAGTAGTCTGACGCACAGTGTTATCGGGACGTTCAGCAGTCCTTCCTTTGTGAATCTTCTAAAGAGATCCATATGTTCATGTGTTCATTGTACCATCGTTAGAGATAAGCTCTCTAGGAGTTGACTTAGTTATTGTCCCAGTGGGAAGAACATAGAACTAATTAGTCCCTTACGGCGTACGCTCCAGGAGCTGCCTCGGCCCCTTACATGAGTATGTAATTCGACAAGAACCTAACTGAATGTTGTACCTTCATGTCGTACCTTCATATTGGTGTTTTGGTTTTTTTGAACTACCATGATTGTTTACAAGTTTCTTTCTCTCGTTCTGCTTGATTTCCCCTCGTCTGTTTCTCTCCAGGAAGTAGACCAGGTTCATCAGGTAGGACATACTGCTGGGCCTGGGCCTGGCTGTGTTGGCTTAGCTGAGTTTCTCATGCTGCTTCCATGTCAAATACAGCACTACACCTGGACTGAGCAGTTCATAACACTCATTCAGCAGCAGAACATGCACTACTAAAATCCTTTTTGACTGCAACCTTTATCGGCATTTCATAATTTCTGCTTAATGCACTTCAGTGTGAATATGAAATGACAAAAGTTCTGTTTCTTCTCTTTATCGTTTATCTTTGGTTCCTATTCTTTGGATCTCATCTGAGGTTGCCTGGCCTGCACATGTGGTCGGGAAATGAGGCGATAGATCAGTACTTGATACCGAGTTGCTTGGTGTCAAAGCCAGTGACTGCGAGTATCAGGGTGGCTGTGGGTGACCATGGGGACGTGTGTGTATACTTCACAGATTACCAGATAATGCATAATTGCCAATTTGGTGTTGTAGTATTTGCTCTCTCCATTTCTCCATTGATTCTAAATCGTAGCTAATTAGGTCCATGTATCTGTACATAAACCCCAAGAAGAAGTGGTTATTTTCCACCGCAGTGAATGTACCCAAATTCCTTTGCAAATATCTGGTATCTGTGGTAAATACCCGGTGACATGGGAAGGTACTGGTCTATCTTCAGCAGCTTTTCAAGAGCATCCCTTTTTGTGTTACTGTCTTTGTTTGTTCTGTAGCTGCTTATGGAGATGTGTTCTGTCTGCAGAAACAGAAGAACATCGCAGGGGCACTTGCTTTCTGGATGGCAAATGCGTCTGAGCTTCTCAACTTCATTAAGCAGGATCGAGACCTTAGCCGGATCACCTTGGATGCCCAGGATGTTTTAGCACACTTGGTGCAAATGGCGTTTAAGTAAGGACAACAGTTCTGGAGACACTGTTCTATAAAGATTTAAATCGAATATTTTCTTGTTGAATTTTCAAAACTAATTTTAAAGGTTTTCATTTACTCTAATTGAAAATGAATATTAAGAAGCATAAATAACTATGCAAAATGAGTTGACTTAATAAATGGAATTCAGTGAACTATGTTTCATGAATCCTGAGAATAAAACTATTATATTTTTAAATGAAAATATTTTTAAACAGTACAAACTGTTTTGCACGTGGTACCATGTCTGATAATAGCAGTGCCACATGTTGAGATCATTAACACTGTTTACGTATTTTCAGGTACCTGGTTCACTGTCTTCAGTCAGAACTGAATAATTATATGCCAGCCTTCCTGGATGACCCCGAAGAGAACAGTCTGCAAAGACCAAAAATAGGTTAGGATATTCTTTTCCTCTTTCCTTCTTCCTTTCCTCCCGCCCTCCCTCTCTCCCTCCTTCTTTTCTTCTCCTCCTTCCTTTCTTCCCCTCCCTCCTTCTGTCCTGCCTGTTTAACTTCATTTTAATATTTAATACATGTAAGAGGGAGGTATTTTACAAATAAATGAGATGTCCTATTGGATTTGGCATTCTTAGTAAAATAATAAAGTTTCACTATCGTCCGCTTTGTTTAGCAGTAGTTCTCATTTTGGAATGTCATGCTGGCTGTGTCTGTTAGAAAGTCCCTTAGCGTGTGCGTAAATGCTAGACAGATCTGGGGAATCCTCCCCTCCCCCCCCCGTATGTAGTCTGTAGCCACCACGTCGCGCTGCCCATTTGAGACAGGTATTCTAGACGTGAGTGGAGCAGGCCTTCTCTTAAGTGCCGTTATCTGGCCCACGGCTGCTTCACGAGGCTCTTCCCCAATGCCATTGCTACCCTGCCTCACCCTGCGTTTCTGAACAGACGATGTTTTGCACACGCTCACGGGCGCCATGTGTCTGCTGCGGCGATGCAGGGTCAATGCGGCCCTGACCATCCAGCTCTTCTCTCAGCTCTTCCACTTCATCAACATGTGGCTGTTCAACAGACTGGTCACCGACCCCGAGTCGGGGTTGTGCTCCCACTACTGGGGCGCCATCATCCGCCAGCAGCTGGGACACGTGGAAGCATGGGCGGAGAAGCAAGGCCTGGAGCTGGCCGCCGACTGTCATCTCAGCAGAATAGTGCAGGTGGGTGGTCCCGGGGAAGGACTGGGACGCAGCAGAACGTCAGCAACCCGCTTTTGGGCTCTTTTCTGTGTAAATATAATGGGAGCACGGTATATGCGTTTGTCTGGGTCACTGTAACAAAGTACAACACACTGGGTGACTTAAACAACAGAACTTTATCGTCTCAGTTCTGGAGGCCGGAAGGTCCAAGAGCCAGGTGGGCAGGTGAGGGCTGTGAGGGAGAGTCTGTGCCATGCCCCTCCCCCAGCTTCTGGTGGGTCGCGGGGCATCTTCGTGTTCTGTAGACGCATCTCCCCCACAGCCCCCATCTCTGTCGTTGTCTGCACAGGGCAGCCGCCTGTCTGTCCACGTGTCCACTTCTTGTAAGGACATCAGTCATAGTAGATCTGCTTGATTACACTCTCAAGGCCTTGTCTCCAGATGAGGTCACATTCCGAGGTGCACAGGGCAGGACCTCAACATACCAGGGTAACCAGTAGGACACGGATCCTTCAGTGGTCCTTTTTACTCAGAGTAGGAAAGTATGTGTCCTAAAGCTCCTTTCTAGAAGGCAGATTCTTATTTAAAATGGTTACTAATTCACTTTTAAGAATACGAAGCCAGGGGGTCACAAAGCAAAAACCTATATACAGTAGTAGATACACGAAAGAGAGAGGAAGGACTCTGAGCACAGCACTCCAGAAAGTCATCAAATCACAAAGGAAGAGAGCAAGAGACAGAAAGTGCTGTTTTACACTTAAAGAAATGAGTATCCACAGTCTCAAAACCCAGGGCGAATTTTTGTTATTACATGTAGTTTTGTATTTTCTTCTCAGTTTCTTAATCTAGTCTAAGGAGATTTGTCATAGAAAGAGGCAGTCCCCTCCTGCTTTAACTGAGCCAGCTGGTTATAAAAAGGCCATTGCAGTGAACCTATTCAGACCCGAGTAATTGAATCGGTCACCTGACTGGCTATGAAAGTATTTCCAGGTTCTAAGATAATTTTTTTAATGCTCTATGAACATACAATTGAATTTTACTATATATGCTTTTGAGTAAAATTAAGAGGCCACATAAAAACCTTTTGTAGGCAGTGCTTTCAGTTCAATTTAATGTATATAGTTCATGTTCATGGAAGTTTGTTTTCTTAAAAATATCCTGCATTTCAAAATCAAATTAGCAAGTTACTACCATTGTACAAATGTTCATAAAGGGGAATATTTGTGAAATACTTCTAAGTCATATTTCTGTTGTTTGTTCTCCAAGGCGACCACTCTGCTTACAATGGACAAGTATGCACCTGACGACATTCCCAATATAAACAGCACCTGCTTTAAGTTAAATTCATTACAACTTCAAGCCTTATTACAGAATTATCACTGTGCACCCGATGAGCCCTTTATACCGACGGTAAGTGAACGGTGCCACGTTGCTACACGGTGGTGCGGGACGCGTTTGCACAGGGAGATGTGGATGAAAAGCAAAAAGGAGACCTTGTTTAATAAGCTACCTTATTTCCTGAGAATTAGATGACTTACTCTAATAGAGAGGTAAGTTAGATGGTTGGATCCATCTGTTGACCTCCAGTATTGCACTTATGCCAACAAAAGACATCTCTGAAAATAGCCCCAAACTAGGTACCACCGAGTGTCCACCAGCAGTACTGTGTATAAATAAGTCAACGTCGTGGTTGCAAAGGAATACCGCCCTGAGTGGAAAAGAATGAACTGTAGCTACACGACATCCTGGATGAGCATTAGGTCATAATGTGCACAGAAATTAGGCAGATACCCCTGTATCTGCACAAACAAGTGCTTTCGGCTGTCTGAATTTCAGGAGCCGACAGGAGCACGGTGTGGGAAGCCTGGGAGCGGTGCCTTTGGGAAAGGCGGGAGGGCGTGCATGCGTGGTCGCTGCTCGGCCGGCTGCGCTTCCGCTCCCTGAGCTGGGTGGTAGGTGAGCTGCTGTGTCCACTTCAGTGTGCTGTGCAGTCAGGATCTGTGCACTTTCCTGTCTGTGTGTTGTGTTAATAAACAATTTTTAAACAGAAACCACTATAACCCGTAATTCAGAAATCACCGCTCTTCCTATGTCATTAAACAGTCTCCAAAAGTGGGATAATTAGCACTGGATGTTACAGAATTGTGCAAGGAAAAAAATGATTCCTTTCGAAAAGAGAAAAAAATCCATTGTCTTGTGACTACACAGCTTCTGTTCAGAGCTATACGTTACTTGAAATCAGTCATGAACGTCTTGGTTCATGTACTGGGGTGTGTGCTCGGCTGGTGCTTTGCTGCCTTCCCCCTGGGCTGTGGGTATACTGGCCGGCTGTTGTCCCTCCTGGATGGCCCCGTACTTGCGGGAGCTGCGCCAGCCACACAGCATCTCTGATCCGGCCTGTTTCCCAAGCAGGACCTAATAGAAAACGTGGTGGCCGTCGCTGAAAACACGGCTGACGAACTGGCCCGCAGCGATGGGCGGGAAGTGCAACTGGAAGAGGATCCTGACCTGCAGCTACCCTTCCTCCTGCCCGAGGACGGCTACTCCTGCGACGTCGTCAGGAACATCCCCAGCGGCTTACAGGAGTTCCTGGACCCTCTGTGCCAGAGAGGTAAGTGCCACTCTTGAGCCGGGGCTCAGGTCAGGCCGGCGCCGGCTCCTTCCATTCTCGGCGTTTCCTGAGCCTGGTGGCGGGACTCGGCCTCTAGAGCCCGGTTGTAACTTGGTGTTGGGACCAGCCCAGTGGGGTCATTCAGGGCAGCACCAGTGTTGGCCGCAGATTGCCTGAGTTCTGATCCCACCCCTGTCACCTACAGTCTCACGGTAAAGTGGGTGTGGTGACAGGACCCTCCTGGGGACTGCTGTGAGGATGGCTGGGTGCCTGCGCTGCTCCGTCAGGGCCACGGCGCTGTCGCTGGGGCCAGGCCACTTCGTGGTCTGCGCTAAGACCCCGGCCTGGCGCAGTGCCCCTCCCAAGTTCATCATCGTCTGGCCTGCGTTTTCTCCTTCACGGTCAGCGGTGAGCGTACCGTCCCCGTGGTACCGGAAGCCTGAGCTCGATGCCACCCAGTGTTAGTCCCTGTCTGCTGCCCTTCTGCAGCGGAGCTCAGAGGCAGGCGTTTCAAACGAGTAAAGAGAATAATGGGAAGCTTATGGTTCTGTGCCCACAGGTGTATCAATTCAGTGAGTGTGATTTTTAACCAGTGAATATTTCACTCACCTCAGTAGACGCTATGCCTTCAGAGATTTTCATAGTTTATGCAGTTGGCTTTACAGAAGCTGCTGCTTGTAAGATGGGAGTGTGATTGTCCTCAGCTCTCGGAGAAGCAGAGGCTGGGTGGCTGTGGGTCTAAAAGGACCGAGTGGGACAGTGAAGGGACGGGGGCAGGAGTGGGCAGGGGCTGCCCCAGCCCTGGTTCAGGGCACCCGGGAGCCCCCGAGCCAGGGGCGCCTGTCACAGGGGCCTCAGCTGGCCCCTGGCACCAGAAGTATGTCCTCACACTGACCCAGCACGGCGGTGGGCCTGGGGGCAGCAGTGGCCACTGGGCTGCTGAAAGGTCCCTTCCATGCTGCCCACCCCCCCCATCCGAGACCACAGCCGTCAGCACCGCACCCGCGTTCATCATGGCGGCGGCCGGCCGAGGGCTAGTTCCTCCTCCTCGGCAGCCTCCACACTGCCTTCAGACATTAGAATTAGGCTCTGTTTCCAGCTCCGGCTGGACACTCTCCCCCATCACCTGTGGGACTGTGGAGCGTGCCGTCCCTCCAGCCTCGGTCTCCGCCTGGAAACACACTGCCCGTGTGACCGCTGTTGAACAGTGCGCTGTGTGTCCTTGCGGGGGCCTTTGGGCCTTTGGGCCTGTTCCTGCTCCTGCTGTTGCCCTTACACGCCTTTCTGTATTTCCTTCAATGCCACTCAGGCATCCCTGTGTCCAGACAACCTCAGCCATCTCCTAACACTTAAGCGACTTCCCCACCAGGGATCCTTATGTTGTTCTGCTGTGTTTTGTGGCAGCACTTGAAACATGCTTATAAACGTACTGCTTCACTTCCCCTACTCAGCGCCTGACTCCGGGGGCTGCGTGCCCGTGCCCGGGACCTCCCCTGGGCTCTGCGGAATGCTGACTTTCCGGACATGTGATGCTTGGTCAGGTCTGGGCATCAGCACCTCATGTCAGGTTTTGAGATGGTGATGTCGCCCAGAACACACGTGCCTTGGAAAGGCTTGTAAAGAATTGGGCGTTTTCTTCGATGACATCAGTGTTTTTAATTCTTCATACTCAATTCTTTTTGCAAGCCAAAGAAAGAACTACTGTGTGCTCTCAATTTATATTGCTTCTGTTTTTTTGTACAATATAATTGATTCTGTGAGAGAAGGCTATAAAATCAGCATAGACTCATACCTGATCTGAGACGCATTCCTTAAGCTTAGAAAGTAGGAAGTGTCTGCAGTGTGCTCCAGACTTATTGTGGGAAACCTGATGTTTGAAAAACGAAGAAAATAAATTACAACTGTTGGAATTTCAAAGCTGTGATAATTATAATTCCTAGAACACAAGAAAGAGACGTTAAGTTGTAGGTTATATTTCAGTGAAACTGGATTGAAACAGCTTTTTTTTTAAAGGACTAAAACTAAGTAAAATTAATTTATGTTCTGACTTTAAGTATGTTTGTGGCATCTCCTTTTCTGTCTACCGTGAACGATCTCTTAAGTGTCCAAATATACTCCCCCCAAATTACCCTTCCTGGTGGGTACCGGCGTGGAAGAGAGTCCCAGCACATGCCAGCCTGGGCCCCTGACCAGTACCCACACCTCAGGGTTAATGGAGACTGGATGTTCCTGAGAGGCTGTGTGTGGCACACTGGGTGCTTCTGGGAACTGTTAGCTGCTAATAATAATGAGACCACTGGGAGAAACTTAGCAAGACTTGTGCGAGGCTTGTGTGACGTGACTTTTTCAGAAAATTTCTGAGAAACACAAGAGAATACCTGACTAAATGAAGAATGCTACATTTTGAATTGAAAGACTTCATTTTGTAAAGATGTCATTGTCCCTGATGAAAATATCAATGGTATTCTTTAAAACATTGTAAGATAATTCTAAAATTTATTTGTAAGTAATCAGAGTATTGCTTGTAAGGAAATTTGGACAGAGTAATGACGAGGGGCCTGTCCTCCAGAATTGCTTTGTGAGTCAAATAATATGCGGGCTGTAAGTCAGGTGGCCGGTGTCTGGGAGTGCAGGCACATATCCGGCAGTGCCACTCGGGTTCCTCTTGCCTGTCTCTTTGTCAGAGAGGGCCTCTTGGGCCACGGGGTAGGTAGACAGTTAGCAAGGCATTACATTGTGTGTCAGCAGTCGCCCACAGATGTGAGAACAGCGATTCTTGGGAACAAAGGAATGGGGAGACCCAGCTCACTTTTCTACCTGGTGTTGGACCAAAACAAATGTATGATTTTCAATGTGTGCTAATTCAGTTTTCAGAGGGAGTAAAGGTGTATGTAGAGTAAGAATAATAAATAGTCATGAGACGTCAAGTACTCGAGGCCTTACGTTCTTCCCTTGTTGAAGATTGTGGTGTGTCTGACGTGCTCTGCCTGTCAGTCTCACTGCGACTTGTTTGCTCTTCTCAGGTTTCTGCAGGTTTGTTCCTCATGCACGCTCACCAGGTACCTGGACGATATATTTTGAAGGTGCAGATTATGAAAGTCACCTTCTACATGAGAACACGGATCTGGCAAGTATTGGATGGGTGCTAGGTGGACCAGAAAACGAAGCGTTTTCCTAATGACTTAAAAATTTAATGCAAATGTATTCCTCGCTTATAGTGAACCTTCTTGTGATAGGAAAGCTTTAAAATCACCTCTTAATGCTAATTTTATTTAAAAATCTTAAACCCATGACTTATATAGATACAAGTTTTTATTTTTAGACTATGTCTGTACAGTTTTGTCTATAAACAAATGGTGCTTTTTTAAGTAAAGAATCTCTGTACCCCCAGTTACAACAACCTCAACATTAATATGTATCTTTAAAAGAGGTTAATATGTTAGCCTTCACAGACTTCATTGGAAAATGTTTTCTTTTGCTGATGTTCCATAAATTTCTGAAAGAGTGGTCAATTCCAGTGTTTACTAGCTTTATACATTGTAAGGGAAATCCTGCTTCGCTTCATACAGAGCATTTCAAACCAGAAGGCTGCTCTCCCCGTGCCCGAGGAGGCGGTGCCAGCCCAAGAGTGCTCTTGTGCCACACACACGAGCACATATTTCTTTGAAATACCAGTCCAGAAGAAATAGGAAATTTTTCTGTTTTGAAGTTGTTGTTTTTTAATTTTTCCATAATTGCCATTTTTGTCTCTTAAGCCACTTAAGAGTTCAAAAAGAACAAGCAGATGTTGGCGTTACTATGAAGAGGCTCAGTGTATTACGTGTGGTTGGATGTGGCAGTTCAGTCACCTGTTCACATAACCCCAGACGGCATGGAATAGACCAGTGTGTCTGGGCCAGACACACTGGAGATTCTGGTCGTGAGAAACAGCCATAAGTCTCGTGAAGCTTCAGAGACTTGCTTGTGTGTCCTGAATTCCTCATTGGTACTCAGTCGTAATGAATTGGTTTTGGTTTAGTAGCATACTTTAGATTTGAACATGGATCATATCCATCCCCCCAAATGAATTAGTTGATGATTTCTCTGTGGCCCAAATAGATGACACATGTAACTACTGATACAGTGGTCAGGCCTCTGACACTTACCATTGACCTAACCAGCTCTTACTTGTCAAATCTGAAGTGACAGCAATTTCTGATTGCCACATTTCATAGAAAAACAAATACCTTTTACATGGAATCACTGGTTCTTTACCTTTCTGCTTTATTCCCAGATCCCTCAGGAGATTTCAGGTCTTGATTTTAAAATACTCTCTCACAGAGAGAACTCTGGTTCTGAATTAACAGCCAAGTGTTGAATTATCACTCCCTGGCAATGTGCCTTCATACATAAGTCCCCGTCTGTGTGCACTGACAGCTTTGTTCTTTAATTTCGTTTTCTATTTCATGGGAGGTGTGACCTATATACAGCATGTCAGTCCACAGATCATTATCTTGCTCACTCGTTTATGAATCCGTTCAAGAACTGGCTTGGCCTGTGGGGATGTAGCTTGTCACGAGCTTTACACCCAGCCCAGTGGGCTTCCCATCGTAAGGTGGGCCGGGAGCACAGCTGCCTCAGCCCTGTGGCTGCTTTAGTTCTGCTCTGTAAGAAAACATGCCTGTTGGCATTTTCCCAAGAGACAGATGTTAGGTCACCTTTCTCAGAGTTTTTCTTCTGTCCTCCCCATAGATACTCTGAAATACGTTTAAGTTTCTTCAAAAAACACCCAGTAATTTATTCTGAAAGGTAATAAAGTAAAAATTTCATTTTGTCTTTATGTTTGAGTTTTGTAACTGGATAGTCATGGAAGTTTAGTTTTGTTTTATACATTAACTTCTTCAAGTAACATTTCAGTAGCATTTATAACTAGATTCATGTTTAAGATTCTTGAGTCAAGAGTCTTAATAGTTACCTCCCCGGATGCGTACCTGAAGCGTACCTGTGTTGATTGGCTTTTTTACTGTTTCCTTTCCCGCTCTCCTGTTTTCCCTCTCATTCACCATAGTGAACCTGATTGACTAGGTGGAGCATGAGCTGTGTGACCATGTACTATAGAAGCACCCCCATTTCAGCCATAAAGTAACTGTCTTTTCATCCCTTAGGCTCAGCCTCTGAGGAAGGAACCTGAGGTAATCACTGTGACCCTGAAAAAGCAAAATGGAATGGGCCTTAGCATCGTCGCAGCAAAGGTAGGACAGTCAAGGCATGAGCGTGCTCAGGCTTCGTCCTTTAAACCTGGGCTCGGTGGCTGGGTGTGGGGACGTTGCTGCCTGCAGGTGAAGTGTGTGTTCAGCATTGTTTGGGGCGGGGGGGTGGTGGTGCTGGAGCGAAGCCCCGGCTTGGGCTCCACTCACTGCGGGCGGACCTCCCTTCGGAAGGTGGAGCCAGCGTTGATGCGACCTGGCGAGGAAGCCGCTGGGTTTGGGGGACTCAGGCTGGAGGAGAGGCACCTTGTCGTCAGTGCCTGGGGGAGGCCTGTCCCTGCGTCCCAGTGGGTGTCATACACCCTTTTCCCATGTGAGTGCACTCACTGGGCACCTTGTCACCGGCACCTTTCTGGCTTTGACCACGAGGCACTCCATCCGCTGGGTGTGCAGGGGAGTTTCAGAAACCGCCTGCTTTACCTGGGCTGTGTGCTTCCGACAGGGCCAATTGCTGGCCCTCCACTGGCAGAGGGCGCCAAGAAGGACGTATCATTTCAGCACTTGGACAAAAAGGAATAAGGGGAGGTTGGGGTAACAGGAAGGACAGAACCATACATATGTACAGCGCGTGTGTGTTCGGACCACTCAGCCCTGCACCAGAGGCAGAGTTGAGTAAGAAGTGGTGCGTAACTCATTTTAAAGCGTCTTGATTGACAGGTCGAGAGTTTGTACCTTATGCTGTAGGCAGCACAGAACAGTGAAGGGTCCGGAACAAAAGGGGACATGATGACACTTTAGGAAGCCGTACCTGGGAGTGGTGTGGCATGTAGGGTGATTTACAAGCACCTGGCACTAAAGGTGGGATTCCAGTTAGGACCCAGCTGGAAGACGCCCTGTCCAGGGCGGTCGTCTGGTTCTGAAGCACCAGGTCATTGGGGTCACCCCAGGTAGGCTGGACAGTGGGTCCCGAGCCTCAGCCCAGCTCCGTCCAGGATTCCTGCTTCCTCCTCCTGAGAAGGCTCACGCTCGTGGCTGTATTGCCAGACTCTTGTATCTCATGGACTCAGAGCTCACAATTTGCAGATGTGAATGGGAAGGTGTCAGCTATGGACTCTTGCTCTTTGCTTAAAACTGAACCAAGCGCCCATTTTCAGGATAAAAAAGACTAGGATGAAAACTGCCCCATCACACTCAGGTACACAGGAAAAACTTAACCTCCTGTTTTCCGATGTTGTTGTATGTATGTATGTATGTATGCATGTATGTGTGTGTGTATAAAATTTTATTTTAAATATTCATCTTACTGGCTGCTACCATTTACCAGCATCTCCATTTTTTCCAGCTTAGATAAGTAATCTGTCTTAATACAAAACTACCTGTTTTCTGTAGATCCCAGTCTGATTTAGGTTAAATGTCTTTGACCCTTTTGCTCATGTCCTGATGTCTAAAGGACCCATGCCACCTACCGCCTGAGGCCCACTGGGCACTCCCCTGCCCTTTCTTGCTGGCCGCTGGCCTTGTCCAGCTGCCAGGTGTTTGTGGGCAAATAGGACAAGGAGACAAACTGAAAGTCACAGTCAAGCTGTAGTCACTTTCCTGACACTGCAGGCGAGAGGCAAAAGAAAAGGGCACTGTGCCGTCCCCCGGGTGTGATGGTCAGATGGCGAGCAGCCGGGAGAGCCCTCTGGCCGCCAGGAGGAGCCCTGAACCTTTCTGTGGACCCGGCAGGGGAAGCAGTGAACTAGGCCGAGTGAGCGTGGGGACAGTACTTCAGCTGGGCGCCCCAGGAGGCCGCTGCCTGGAGGTGCCTGGCCAGCACTGCGGGCGTGTGTGCTGCCTGCTTCACTGCACAGGCTGTGGCCGCGGTGTGCCAGCTGTGCCCCGGGAGGCCTGGCAGGCAGCATTGTGTCACTGCTGTGGTCTGGTCAGGCCCAGGGGAGCTGGATTCCTCAGCCTTCACCAAACCTGCGCTCATTGAACTGCTTCCGCCCGGCCTTTGTCCACCCGTGTGGCTGCTGGCCACACACCTACCCGTGCTCGTGTGTGCAGTTCCCGCACGGTCACCTCTGCCACCAGCTCCTCTCCTGTGCAGCTCCAAGCTACTGCGTGTTCTCTTCACATTGGCGTTCACACAGGGAGCGTAGGAGGAAAAGAGTCCTCTGTGGTCAGTCGTGGGAAGATAGGTGTCTGGTTCCTTGCTGTCCCACGCACGGTTTGGGGTGAGCAGTCAGTGGAAGCCAGGCCTGATTCCCACAGTTTAGGAGGACACAGTGCGGTTCGGGTTACGCTGCCTTCGTAAGACTAGGTCTTCGTTACGTGTACTGAGATGTTTGAAAGTAGCAGCTAATTGCTAAAGTGACATTTATTCCGGAAGAGAATATTGTGTGAAAGTAGAGTGTAATTTTCACTTTTGAGTCTTTAAATCTCTAGGGTTTTTTCTGTTTTGTTTTATATGCTAATACATTTAAGAGATTTGTAGGAAAAAACTAGAAAATAACAGTATTTCTAATTGGGATACAGGATTATAGAATTGGGGCTTCATGGGGAATCGTAGCGACCCAGGAAGTTAGGCAGATGTAAATCAAAGGATGAACTTTTCTGCCGACCACAACCGTGTTGGGAAGCGTGAGGATGTGGGTGTCTACACTGGGCCTGCTAATATGTGCTTTCTGAATGCAGCGCGCTCCTTCCGCCTCCCCGCCGCTCCCGTAGCAGTGGCCCGCCACAGGCTGCCCTCAGAGCAGGGCCCCCCGGAAAGCAGAGAAGCCACAAGAAGGAGTGCCCGCTTCAACACCCACTGCAGCCCCGAGGAGAGGTGGGGTGTGGCTCCCTCCTTTCCGGGGTGCAAGACCTGCGCCTCCTTTTCTAAACGAGAGGGTGGTGTCCTTTAACGTAACGTGTCAGGGATCTTCCTTCTGTTCTGGCGTCTGGTCTTGCAGATATTTTCTACAGTGAACAGTATGTGTACGCTTAAAACTAGAAGAAAAGCAAGAGTGTTTGAAGAGACATTGCAGATTCAGTCCTAGGGTGGTTAACTCATCAGCTTGTACCTGCATTTAACAGGACTAAGTACATGTGTGGCTGTCAGGTTTTCTTCTCCCACCAAGAATGTCGACATGCAGTAGCCACTCTGTTGGTCCCTTGGGGACAAGGCTGAAAGTGGGAATGAGCAAGTGACCTGGGAGGGGTCACTCTGAGGGATCTTTGCTGGCGGCCTGCGCTCTGCTGTGCCGGCCGGGCAGCCCGGCCTCCCTGCCGAGAGGCCTCGAAGCTGCACCTTGACGGGGAAGCAGGTGCGAACCAGGTAAGATGGTGGCTGAGGGGCTGTGGAGAGTCTGCAGCTGTGGTGGGGTGCAGCACGGGGACACCTTTGAGGTGCACTGAGCGCAGCGGGGGCAGGTCTGTGCTGTCTGTGGGCTGGTTGGTCTCTGCCCCACTGCGTGGTTGTGCAGGCGGAGTGGGAAAGCAGCCACAGGGCCGCTGTGGGCGAAGGGGAGTGGCTGTGTCCTAGTCACACCGACCCACGAACGCTGCCCCCGCGCTCACTTACTTGCTGCCCGGAAGCCCCGAAGGAGCTGTGAGTGAGGTCGGCAGCGTGCACGGGCTCCGATGGCGCCCACTGTGCTCCAGTGCCGCCCTGCGTGGGGGTTCTCCCTGCCGTATGAGGCAGGGCTGGAGGGGCTTTGCACGCTCAGGGCGCCCCGTGGGGCAGGAAGAGAGGAGCTGGTC
Organism: Rhinolophus hipposideros; assembly: GCF_964194185.1. NCBI lineage: Eukaryota > Metazoa > Chordata > Mammalia > Chiroptera > Rhinolophidae > Rhinolophus > Rhinolophus hipposideros. The sequence goes on along the minus strand of NC_138049.1, from coordinate 1,597,160 downwards.
CTGGCTTCAAATGGTGACAGGCTCCGCGGAGCACTGGCAGTGGTGTGCAGGGAGGTCAGCAGCTGGGGGTCGCTTTGTTGTGGGGTAACGTGGCGCCGACCGGCAGACACCCCGTCTTGTGCTCTGCTCAGGGCTCCCCGTTTCTGGTCATCAGAGGCGCTGGTGCACCTTTGTTGAGCAACAGCTTCCAGGTTGCTTGATGAACTGGCTATAGTGGCGAAGGAGAAATAGCCACACGCAGCCAGATGCTGTGTGCGCAGCTGGCATACCCCAGGGCTCACTGGACGTAGGACGGGGGTGGCAGGGGCAATGGCAGTGTGACAGGCAGCGTCCGGCTAGAGCACGACAGATACGTGTGCGACCCGCTGCCTGTCTCGCTAGGTAGGCGAGTGTGGGACTCCGGCTGGGAGCCGCAGATGCGATGTGGGGTCGCAGAGAGCTGCTCTGGAGGACAGAACTCAGAGCAGGCGGTCTGCTGGCTGCAGGTCTGCTGCTCACGTGGCTGACACGGGTCCCTTCCTCTTGCTGTGGGGTGCCTGAGCTCCTATCCTCGGGACCTCGGAGCGGAACAGACCACTTCACGTCTCCAGGCCGGCGGTACGGCCAGGCCAGTGTGCTGACCTCATTGTCAGGTGAGGGAGCCCTGGGAAGCGTCCTCAGCCCGGGAGTGGGTGATCACGTCTGTCACTTGTTCTAGTTAATGTCAACCGGGTATTGTGTTCTTTCCTGAAACAGCCGGTCGGCCTCTGTAGCTGGGTTGTGCCCCAGTAACCTTAGTGACTGTGTGTTCATTTTTTCTAGACGCTCTCATGGTCTTTGTATCTGGCCCCGTCTGTGTTTTTGGCTAATTAGTGAGCGGCTTAGCTGCCGCGAGCCTAGACACAGGCCATTGAGTCCCCTGCCGCCCCTGCACACTGCGGTTCCGTCCTAGGAAAGCCAGATGGCTCGGGGCAGTGGCTGTGTGGCTCCTACCCCCAAATATTGCTTTGGGGGTTCAGTGTGCCACTTCTTACTCATCTGTGGGCCAGCGCAACACTTCCTGTTTAATTTGGAGTTTTAAAATACAAACAGTTCCCTCCTCTTCATTTTTCTAGCTCTTTCTAAAGTTGAATAAAGTACCAAGTGAACAGAAATCAGAGCTGACTGGTTACGTAAGAGTCTGAATGTTGCATGCTTCTCATTCGTGCTGATAAATGCCACAAGTGTCACTGCTTCCCGCTTGGAACTGCGGCCCGAGTTTTGCAAGGCCAGCGTGTTGGTTGCTGTTGCAGCTGAGAGAAGTAGACAGTTGTGTTTCCAGGTTGAGAAGCTGTTGTAGGGCCCCAATGTGGTTCTCCGTTGTGGGGAGAGCAGAGCCCGTGGTGAGTTTCCTAAGGGGCTGTTGGGGTGCGGGTGTGCTCGAGCAGACTGATCTTTAAAGAATGTTTTTCTCCCACTGGAGCTTGTTGAAACCTGTCACTAATTAGCTTGCTCATGAAGCAGCCATTTAGTGTTGCTTGTAATTACACACCCAGATGTTTGTTGCTTTTTGTTTTAATGCTGCCAGTTCTTAAGATTCGTAAAAATACAAGTCTCCTACATACATTTTGTACAAGAAAAAAACATACATTTAATCCGGCTAGTTATAATATGGTGAAAACTGCTTCAAGTAATTGTAACTGCAGCTGTATAATTTACTGACGACATATACAAGAAAATCCATGATGTAATTTTTTTTTCGCTACCATTAGGTGGTTTTTACTGTAGGTTTTCTCTAAAACTCATTTTTTCTAAAACCCATTTTCTAAATGTGAACATCAAACAACTTTTAGAAGTACTTAACTGTTTTACTATTTTATTTATAAATGAACAGCTAATTCAGTAGTATCTTAAAGATAGTTTTAGTTTGTGCTTTTAGACTGCATATTGATTTTAAGTTTTTAAATCTTGTTAGCTTGAAACACAAAATAAGATTCCTGCGCCTTAGAAAGGAGAGGGTGAGACAGTGTTTATTAACACACCGCCTCTCACCGTTGGAGGAAAGTTTCTTACATGACTGTCCTTTAGTGCTTTGAATCTGAGACTTTCACTTGTGTCTCTTCTTGAGTGTCCTGACTGCGACCGTGTGGGAAAGAGCTGGTTAAAGAAATGAGGTCGGGAAATTCTTGGTTCCTTTTTAAAATCAGTTCTAAAGTGCCCACTGTGACTGCAGCGTTTCTGCCATGGAAATGCCAGAAATAGCTTTCCATGGAGTTGTAAAACTAGTGCCTGCCACGCGTGGCCGTTGCTTATGAATTTGAAAGCAATATTTTATGTTTTAGTTCTAAAAGCAAAATAGTGTATTATATAAAAGAATAATTTTTTACCAATTTTACAATAACGGCCTAAGTGCTAATTTCTAGATTGAGTTCAATTACAATATTAAAACCACATGACAGGAACATTTAAGTGTTAATGCTCTAAAGCAGAGCGGTCGTTTCGCACGGTGGGTCCTCATGGAAGCGTTGGTATCTGTAGGGTCCGGCGGCTCAGGGCTCAGCGCCGGGCACGCACAGGGCGCACTGCTGCGCGCTGGGTGCACAGGTGCCCGGGGCCAGCCTTGGGCTCTCGCTCCTTCACGCCACGGTCCCTTTGAGAAGCTCAGGAAAGCTCTGCACCTTTGGCCACACGAGCCCCACGCGGAACGTTTGCCTCCTCAGCGTCCATGGGACCCAACCAAAGACTCTGCTTTCTGGTTCATTTTCCTTCACTTCGTTGTGGAGGAGGGAAAGAGTGACGCCGTGATGCCTCTGGTTTCGAATTTTATGCAAAGAGGAAACAGACCCACAGAGCGGGGCCTAGAGCCCAGCTCACAGAGCGAGGTCAGGCTGGGCCTTGTCCACAGGACCGCCCTGTCGTGCACGGGCCTGTCCTTCCACGTCGGTTAGGGCAGGGTGTGGGTCCACAAGGAGTTTTAAAGCCAATCGTTTCAGAATGAAGGAGTCCCCACCCCAAAGAGGGAGCTTTTCAGTGTTTGGTAAAGTCTAGTCTGAATTTTGCTGGTTAATGGGTCAGAACTGCTTGTCTGACTAGATGTGCCATGTCAAGCCCTGCGAAAGGAGCAGGTGGGCAGAGCATGGGGCTGGGCGCCTGACGAGTTGTCCGTATTCCTGGGCGCTGAGGTCATCCCAGCCCACTGATTGTTGGAAATCCAGCCAGTCCAGACTGGGCTTCCCGGCCTGAGAACAATAGCCGTGAATTCATGCTGCTTTGGCTGGCATATCTTTTTTCCTTCTGCTGCCTTTTTTTTTTTTTTTTTTGGATTGTATTTTAATGATGTTTTTATGTTGTTAATCATCTACTCCCACACTCACTCAGTTTGCCACTGGCATTTTGGAAGCACAGGTTCCTTCTGATTGAGGCTCCTGATTGCGTCTGGCTGTGCAGCAGTGAGGTGAGCGTACCTATACTTTGAAGCCTTCCCAGAAGGTGCGTTGGAAGAATTAGAGGAAACGAGGCATTTGGGTGGCCTTTTCCTTGTAGCATTTTTCATCCGATACGTGAAGCAACTGATAGGTACGTGTTTCTTTCTCGGATCTAGGGAAAGTGGGATGGATGTCCAGCAGCTGCGTTGGACCTGTGCCTTCTGGCATTCTGTTGGGGCACTTCTGTGTTATTCTCTTGGTACCTTTCTTACAAGTAAATTCCAGACCCAGCTTTGCTCCTCCACACTCTTCTCACTCTGCCCTTGATCTCTCACCTCCTCCGTCCCACCTTCCTCGCAAGTTCTCTTCTCAATCCCTCTTCCTTTGCTGTTATAGGAAAGCAAAGCAGTTTTAAGGTGCATTTCACAGTTAATAAGATCACACACGGAGCGATCTGTTACTTCATTGTAGTTGCTTGTTTTGAGGATTGAGGACCTAGATCTCTGCCTTCTTTGCACTACCTGGCTAATGTACTCATGTGTCTGGTCATTGTTCTCTGATAGTCTGCGACGAGGTGGAAGGGCACAAAAGGCAAACCATGCACTTTGGGTGCTTTGTTGCCGTGTTACTCTCATACTTAAGTCTCATTACATTTCAAAGTTGTATGCAGCGAAATTCATCACTCCTAATGCCTTTGGAACACATATGCTTTTCAGAAGATCCTTTTTAAAAAGGAATTTGATTGGTTAAATGAGGAATGGCTAATTCTGAATGGTTATCCTTATTTTAATTTTGCAACTAACAAATACACTAAAAATACAATAATAAGTTTTTCAAATACCAGTTGAGGTACCTTTAGTCAGGTAATTCTTAAAATTATTTAGAATTTAGAATGTATTTTATACATTCATTTACTATACTGTGTTCTCAATTTTAGTAGCTGTGGGTGCTCTTCCTACGTTTGGCAATCAGGGTGTATAATGTTGGCATATGCTATACTAAGATCCTGTTTTTACCCAGTCATCTGCCCTGTTTATTACTACCAGCACCTGTGGTTACTATAACATCTGTACTATGGAGACCTTGTAATTTTAGAGAGTACTGTCCAATGGAAACACAATGTGTGGGCCACATAGGTAATTCTAAATTGTCTATTAGCTACCTTAAGAAAAAATTGAAACAGTGAGGTCAGTTTTAATTGTTTTATTTTACACATTATATCCAAAATATTAGGATTTCAGTATGTAGTCCATATAATTTGTTAACAAGATCTTTTAGATTCTTTTTCCGTACCAAGTCTTTAGAATCTGAGCGTGTCTCATACCTGCTACCCATTTCCATTGGGACCGGCCACACTGCAGAGGTTTGGCAGCTGCAGGGGGCCTCGTGGCTGTCGAATCGGACAGCACACTGGTACAGCTTCACCAACATCAGAAAAGCTCTTTCTTTATATTCTGTAATTGGCTTTTGGTCAGCGCTCACATAGCTCATACTTATATTCTTTGAATGACAGATGGTGATACATTGACATGTAGCAGCAAAAAGTTACAATAACTCTGGACCCCATTTTCCTTTGTTAATTAAAAAAGGAGTAGAATTACCATAAAATTGTGTGTCGGCCTCTGTGTGTGTGTGTGTGTGTGTGTGTGTGTGTGTGTGTGTGTGTGTATGTGTATAAATAAAACAGGAACTAAAGGAATTATTTTAATTTTCTTTCAGTTCAACCTAGATTAGTTTGTGTGTTACTGCTTAGAAATAAGACATAAGTGGTTTAATGTTTCTGAACTTAATAAATTTTATTTCATACAATTTTTTTTTATCATAGTCTGTAACATTTTTATTTTTATTCACACAAAGTTAGGCAGGTAGCAGGAAGTTCCGTAATGCTAAGAAATTATAGTGGCCTGTCGGATGGTAGTCTGCCTGGCCCATTCCCAGCGTGGAGGGCAGTTAGCAGAGATGAAGAGAGCTTTCTTCTCTTTGCTCATCCAGCCAGGTGGGCATGCAGGCCCAAGGCTGCTGTGGCCAGATTGAGACACGGCATCGCCTTTGAGTTGGTTAGAGGTTGTGGAGTTTGGGTTGAAAGTAACTACCCATGTTGATTTGAGACACACACACACAGTAGTTAGAAATTCTTCCTGGTTCTTTCACCTCCAGGTATTCATGTGTAACTTTGTTTTTCTAAAATAATTACCAGTGCGACTGTAATTTCTCGGTACAAGTCATATTTACAAATTTTTATGGCCAGTTCTTAACTGAGCTGCACATGAAATATAGACAGGATTCTAATAAGCAGAGTTGGGGAACCAGAGTGTAGGAGGGAAGGGCATTGCCATAGAGGCAGCCATTCTGCAGGAAGGACGTGTATCCACACGAAGGAAAATGGCCGTGGGCTGCCAGCGTCTTCCCGGAAATGGAGCAGAGCAGTCTAGGAAGGAGAGAATGGTTCTTGGGGATGTGGTGCAGGCCGAGACCACATGTGGAAGACTCAGGGCCAAGCACAGTTTGGGTGCCTCTGAGAATATTCTGGATGCAGATGCTTTACCTTACATCCCCTACCTCCACCAAGAGTGGTTTTTTAAATACCATGTTTCATGATGCCTTGTTGATGGCTTTTGATTAATTTTATGACGAGCCTTAAATAGACCTTTTAGACACTAATGGGTCTTCTGAATTGAGGTCTCTAATAGCATGCACTCGTATTTCCTCGGATGAAGACCTCCCTTTGTGACAAGCAGATGTACTGCTTACAACCTGAATTCACTAGGGATTAAAAGAAGGGACTGTAACGTAGAATTTAGATAAATCCCCATCATGTGAGCAAATAATATGTATTACTTCAATACTATGCCTTTCTCATCATCCATCACCTGACAGGAATGGACTGTAATGTCCCTCTCCTAAAACAGCAACACGTTCGGTCCCATCGTCAGAAATGCTTAGGTTTTGTGACTTTTTAAACTAGTAGCCTTACAATGTTATCAGTGTTGTGTTACCAACTCATATGTAGTGGATAGAGCAGCTGCTTCCTAAACCTGCTAAGGAATTCCTTAACATCCCGGACTTCCTCACAGTAAGTTTCTAAAATAAGAAATTGACCACATTGTAGTAGCTTTATGAGGCTGAGGCTGGGTGAGGGGGCTGCTCTGGGATGGGAGGCAGTTGGGGGGAGGCGCCTCTGTCCAAATAGCTGGAATCCAGGACAGAGGACCTGGCCATTCAGGGGAACCAGGACAATCCCATGGGAACTTCAGTGAGGAAGAGATTACATCTTGTCTGACGTTGGGAAGGTGAGGGGGTTAGCAGGTTCTGGCAGGTGAGCTTGGGAACCGGATGATACAAGGAGTTGGGCAGACATTGCATCAGAAAGCCATACAGAGAGGACAGCATAAGCAAATGCAAGAACATGGAAACAGGATAGAGTGGGGGCCATGACGCGGGACGTGGCTCTAGCAAAGTGTTGTGAAAGGCTTAGACCTGAACTTGGGTGCGGGGAGCCAGTGCATGTGCAGGAGGCTGCCGCCCTTCTAGCCAGCAGGCAGCCTGAAGCCGTGGGCCGGGCGCTGGGTCGGGTGGGGCGGGCGGCTTCCTCAGGCCGGGCCACCGAGGGAGCCGGCCGAGCCGGCCCAAGGAGGGTGTCCATTTGGGGCCAGAAATTTTCGAAATTGATAATGTCAACTTCTGTTGTTTAAAGTCGTGGTGGTAGTGATGCTGTCAAATACCTGTATTACGAGGCGGGTGTACGTAAACAGTCCACGTAGGCATATTCCAGTTGACATGGCGTGTGGTACAAGCACAGTAAGTTACCTGTGCACAAATGGTATAAGACGGCAGGTGAGCCCCGTATCTGCAGTTCTCACGGCATCTCCTGACGGAAGCTGGCGTGTTACGCCGTGGGGTGCTTGTGGACTAACAGGGTGCAGTAGTTCTCCTCGGGTAGATGGTCTCTGGTTGAAAACATCAAGTAATCATCCAGTGAAGCCAGTTTACGGTGCCGTGGGACAAAGACGTCTTCCTGGAGTGAAAACTGAGTAACAACAGTGAAGTGGCCTGCAGAGCAGGAAGTGTGTGCAGGCCCTTGGTTTACTGGGGGGAAGCAAAAGGGTTTTCTCGTTTTCTTGTATCACGATTGCGTGATGTTAGAGTTCTGTTGTTACAGTTGGTCTAAATAAATGAGATATTTTTTCTTTATTAATAGTAATCTTATAAAACACACCAGAAGTGGGGAAGGAGAGCTTGATTTATTGTTTTAAAGTGTGTGTTTGGTGTTTTACTGTTTATATCAGTGTCACTAAATGCACTATTACTAGTATTATTACTAGACGTTTTTCTTGTCAAAGATGGTAGTAACTGGTTATCTAATTAGAAGGACGATTTTTATTGTCAATTTACAAGGACAGTATTACATTACCAAATGCTTACCTAACTACCTAATGCTGAGTGAACATGTAGGTAAGTGCTCATTCGCACTAAAATCCAGTGCAGCCACCCCCCCTTATTCACAGGGCTGACATGACAAGACCCCCAGCGGATGCCTAAAACCGCAGACAGCACGGAACCCTAGACACACTGTGTGTCCCTGTCCCCGCCCCCATGGTGAAGTTTATGGGAGGCACCATGAGAAATGAGCAACAATGACTAACAATAAAATACCACAGTGTACTGCAGTGTCACTTGTGTGAATGTGGCCTCTCTCTTACAACCTGTCTCACAACATCAGTGGCTACTAAGTGACGCACGGGCGGGAAGCTGTACACCGGGATGATTCACATCCCAGCTGAGACGGAGCGCGACTGCGCGAGATTTCATTGCTTGCGCCACTCAGAGCGGCACAGTTTAAAACTTAACATGTTGTGTATTTCTGGAATTGTCCACTTAATATTTCAGATCTTGATCGACCACGGGGAACTGAAACTGCGGGGAGCGAGGCGGGTACTGTATTCTGAAACTCCGTGAGCACTGCTTTTACATCAGACAGAGAGCAGAAGAAAAGTAACTGTACTTGAGAACCTTTAGTAGAAATCTGACAGGACTAGCTACAAGTATCATGTAGTATTGGCAGAAAAAAAGGAAGAGGCATTCTCAGTGTCCCAGTCAGAATTATTATTTGACACCTATGAAGAAAACTGCTGTAGAATATAAGCTCCACGAGGGTGGGGGCGTTGGTCTGTCTCGTTCATTGATGGGTGCACAGAGCTTAAGACAGCATAGGCACTCGGAGTGTTGGCAGAATGAGTGAAGTCCTGTAAAGAGCTGCGTTGTTGAATTAAGCGCTTATCATAGATTGTGTAAGTTCAGAATACGTTTTTAAAATATCATTGAATTAGATTGTGTGTGCAGGAATACCCATTCTAACAGATGGGAGCAGTGGGGGTTGTCTCAGAAGTAATTTCCCATAGTGTGTGTCAGGCCCCAAGGTTCAAGGAAACCCAGAATTGGCCCCAGTGAAGTCAGGTGCAGAGGTGTGTTTATTGCTCTTTCGTAAATGTGCTAAAATTCAGAAAGTTGCCATTTATTGAGTGCCTACTATATATTTTTTATTGTGGAATTTCAAAATTACAAAAAAGGACAAACTTTGCCAACTGTCCCAGTAATGTTTTTGTTTGTTTGTTTTTTGTTTTTAATGTTATGGCGAAAGGACCCAGGCAAGGATCCCAGGTTGCACTTGGCTGTGGGTTGTGTTGGACGTGCTGGTTGGTTTCTAAGGGGCGTCTGGTTGGCGTTGAGGTCTCAGCCTGGACAGGAGTTCACCCACAGGTGACATGTGGCTGTGGGTGTATAGACAGCCACAGAAGGACACTGTGGTGAGCACGTCGGGACACCTTGGCAGAGGGTCAGGAGCTGGATTGGGGCGACTAGAGGACTTCTAGAAACTCAACCCCAGCTCGTGTAACCCCAGGAAGTCTGAAACACGCTGCCTGCCTCCTTGTCAGCTGTTTTGTTAGACTGAGACATTTTATACTGGTTTCCGAATGAGGCATGTAATACACGCCTTTAGGCTCACAAAACAGTGACACGCTGGGTTTTCCCAAAGGGCAGAGCGGGGGAGGTCTCGGCTGTGCTGGCCGGTCACACTGTCCTCTGTAAACCTGTGCTCTTAGCTACAGGGAAAAGGAAGGCTTGTAAGTGGGAATGGTGTGGTTCGAATGCTGTGGGACGTTTGTTGCAGTTAAGGCATTTGTTGAAGTCATTATCTTTATAACCGTCTGACACAGTCTTTAGTTTTGCTTTTATGACACAGTATTTCACAGCTATGAAGTAGTTGTGACGTGAGAGAGATACTCACTTGGAGAGTATTGGCAGTAAATAATCCACATGATTTCACGCGGGTGATGATGCTGCAATAACTTACCCGAAACTTTGGTTTTTACATTCGAGTTGTAATGTCCAAGTAGAGCGTTGGTCCTTCTGTAAAACGGTTGTATGTGTGACCTACATCTGTCTCCCTGAAGCTCCGTGTCCTTCCGTGAGGTGACATGTAGGAAGCTGGTGCCGTTCTGTGTGGCTTCAGTGTTTATTTAGGATTACAACTCGTGCCCCTCCACCTGAACCCAAGCAGAGTCCTTTCTGCCTGACCTGCTCTTGCCACCTGAGTGTCTCTTCTTGTTGGCCACAAGAAGCGTCTTCCTATATAAATGGTGAACGACAGGTGTGAACAGAACAAGGAGATACAGGTAAATGTGGAGCGTGGAAGTCCTGTAGCCAGTTGCCTTTGTGTGAGAGTGTTGAACAGTATGTATGATGAGGGTATTTTTTAGTTCACTGACCCTGTGGCTGTTCAGGACTGACCTTAAATTACTTTGGGACTCAGTCGAGGTTAGTCTTCTGATCAGCTGATTTGTTAATAATTGATTTCTCAGGAGTCATTTTCCTTAATTTGGAAATACAAAATGGGTGTGTTTCCTGTTAGTTTCTTTATATTTACCATGTAGACTGTTAATTCTATTAATACAGTTTTTATATTTCTAATTTTCTTGTAAAAACAAGAACCAGGACTTCTGTTACCGTTATCTATGTACATGTTTTATTTTTTTTAGTTTTGTTTTATTTCCCTGAGTATTGTATTCCTTACTGTATCTTCACTGCAGTGTTTCTGCCTTGTTTTTGCTTAGGGTGCTGGTCAAGATAAACTTGGAATCTATGTCAAGTCTGTTGTGAAAGGAGGTGCTGCAGATGTGGTTAGTATCGGTTTTTGAAGATGTCAATTCTTGGTGTATCTTCTGTTTAAAAAATGACATGAGATAGCCACTGGTACTTTCCGGTACAAAACACGACACACTGTTTGCTACAAACAAACAAACGCGAAGTGTACTGACCATTGCCTTTCTGCCTCCCCCTCCTCCTTTTGCTGCCCTACCCCGGACACATGGCTCTGCCTCTTGGTGCTGGGCCCAGGACGGCCGCCTTGCTGCCGGTGACCAACTCCTCAGTGTGGATGGACGAAGTCTTGTAGGACTCTCTCAAGAAAGGTATCATTCATTTCTTTGTTTTAAGCATAATTTTAGCATGTTTAGGGATTGCTCACCTTACAGTTGGGAATTGGAAGACGAAAAATAATGCCAAAAAGCTATGCCCTTACTCTTTACCTTTTTTAAGTGTAAAACTCTTAGTGTGCATGACGTTTCATTTGTTAGCAAAATATAAATACGTGTTTTAGTCTAGAGCAGTTTCTTTGAAGTTTTAAAAAAAATTCTTAACACCTCCTGAAAGTTCTGTCATCTTGTTCTGAATGTGATCATAGGAGATGTGTGCGTCGTAATTAGGGAAGAAGTAGGCAGTAGGGAGTCTGGCTGAAGGGCAGAACCATTGCTCAGAGCAGCAGCGGAGGCTGTAGGCCGCGCTGCCCATTGCTCTGGTCGCAGGCCCCCCTGGTGACAGAACAGCACTGTGTTTCATTTCCTGTATGTTTGTGCCACTCTCTTCCTAGGGCCGCAGAGCTCATGACAAGAACAAGTTCCGTGGTGACACTGGAGGTAGCGAAACAAGGAGCCATCTATCACGGTCTCGCCACCCTGCTCAGTCAGCCGTCCCCAGTGATGCAAAGACGTAAGGCCTAGCTGTGGAAGACCGGAGCTGTCTTCTGTTGCTGCTCCAGTGACAGCAGACTTAACCATCACTTCCTGTGTGCCAGGCAGGGACCTCCTCTAATATTGGCAAAGCTCTGTGGAGCAGGGACTGTTGTATGTAGTAGCCCAGCTTTACAGGGAGGGAAACCGAGGATGAAATGACTGGCTCATAACTGCCTGGAGACAGGATTCAGCTGTGGGCCAGCTGACTTCCACGCCGCAGTGGTGATACGTCAGGTTGCGCGTCTCCTAGGAGCCACTTGGCCTCACCTTCACAGGCCTGGCTGTCTATGGGAGAGCGTCTGTGTGCCCGGTGCAGGGCAGCACTCAGGCAGCAGTAAGCAGATGAATGAATTTTCAGTTCTCAGAGGCAAACACAGGATGTCAAGTCTTCAGAGAACAGGCAGAATTCTCTAGTGAAGGGAGCTTTAGGAATATGAATAGTTATTTCAGTCCTGCATGTGCTAAATGAAATAGGACGCACGATTGTCTTGTTGTTATCTTTCATTTTAAATAAAAAGCTCACTTATTTGAATGAAGTCACTTGCTGATAGGAATGGTGGTTTTGTAGCTACATGAAAAACCTCAGAACAAAATCAATATAAATGTAGGGCTTTTGAAAGCAACGAGTTCAGACACCACAGGGGGAAGCATTAGGAGTCCCATTATCTTTAAATCACGCACTGCAGACTTTTCATCTCAGCCCTCACAGTCCGCTTGCTAACTGTGCGTGACCGCGGGGTCCAGCCCTGACAGCTCTCGGCTCCATAGATCAGCATTCTGGCAACTTCAGAGCCCAGAGCCCAAAAGCTAGACCTACTAGTAACAAAACAGCCACGGAAAAGGTACCTGGCAACCTGGACCGACTGTTTATTGAAACAAAAAAAGGCGCTTAAAAAAATGATATGCTATATAGCATATACCTTGACTCAGCATGTTTTTTACTCTTTTCATAACATAATACTAATACATTGGTTGTCGTAATTTCTTAGTTTACAGTTACTTAAAAGAACCAAGGTAGACAGAGTTAGAAACCAGAGGGAAACTTAAAAGGAGATAATAAATCGGGGTCACCAAGCAAGAAGCTAAGAAAACTAAAATATAAAAGACTGTATAAGTCACATCAAATGATGCCTATTCGTGACGATGACAATTCTGAGTAATTAAAAGGATATTTTTTTTTTAAGTGAGGGGAGTGTGTGTTTTAAGTTTTAAAAAAGTTACTCTGAAACAGGTTTTGTTACTTTAGATTTGTTACTTAAAACAGGTAACTTTATGAGAAAATAAGCTTCGCAAGAGTACCTTTTTCCCATAATGCCAGATACATGTTACTTTGTTTGAAAACTTTTTAAAGAGTCCTGGAAAGATTTTACCCTTGCATAAAAATCATCTCATTTCTTCTGCTAAAAACAAATTTTACTTATGGAGTTTTAAATACTGGGTGTGCCCCAAAAATGTATACACATGACTTGTATTCATCTTTTATTACTGGTACATAGTGAGTATTACAATTTTAAGTTTTTTCCTTTCTTAAAATGTGTCTACATTTTTTCGGCACCCTCCGTATCTGTCGATTCATCTCTTAAAACTAAACAGGGCATTTAAAATAAAACCTTAAATAGATGAAGACATCTTGAATGTACTTTGGTTTCAGTTTCAGATCGCCGCGGCTCAGGTAAACCCCGACCAAAGAGTGAAGGTTTCGAGCTCTATAACAATTCAGCTCAGAATGGGTCACCTGAGAGCCCTCAGCTGCCGTGGGCAGAATATAGTGAACCAAAGAAACTACCCGGTGATGACAGACTAATGAAGAATAGAGCCGATCACCGCTCCAGCCCCAACGTAGCAAGTAAGAGAATGACTGGCCCCTCCTCCTATTGCCTTGAGGTCTCCTTCAAGTACATGCGTGGTCACAGTGAGAGTGAGGAGGGGTGCTCTGGCTTGTTAAGTTATTAAAATGGACGTATGGCCTGCCTGTATTGGCTGACTGGGCTCTGTTTCTCATGAGGGATGGCAAAACAAATGTTCTCTTAACAGGAAATAAAATCTTAAGTTGGAAAACCTTTGCTCAGTTGCTGCTTTAGGCAGGTACATTGATAATGTCACTGGCAGCCGCTGCAGCCTACCAGAGGGAGCTCAGACACTTCTTAGACTTGCAAAGGATCCTTAACAAGGAAAGGACGCAGTAGAAGAATGTGCAACTCATATGAGGTTTGCAGAGCGTGAAAGATGTATTCTGTGGCCCTCGCCAAGACCGCTGGGCTCTCCCTGGTCTGTAGGTGAGACATCGTTGCTCTGGGCCCCGGTTATCAGCGGATGGACGGCAGGACGAGCCTGAATCCCTCATGTGCCAGGCACCTCACTGGCAGAATGGCGATGTGTGGCACACGGTGACTGCTCTTAAAGAATGCTTGTTGGGTCTTATCTTGTTTACGTCATGTTACATTTCTTTCCCTGACTCTTTCCAACAGATCAGCCTCCCAGTCCTGGAGGGAAAAGTGCACCGGCCCCTGGAGCAGCAGCCAGGATAACATCCGTCTCCACCGGGAACCTGTGCACGGAGGTCTGAGCCGCACGCTCCCCAGTTTCCGTCACTGTCACTTAGCGTCCCTTCGAAGGCTGATGGTCCAGTACAGCTTTCACTCCACAGATAACATGTCTATAATTCCTGAGCATTTAATTTGGTTATTTTTAGTATCCTAGGTAAATTAGCTTTAAATTAGTATGTCTGGGTAAAGCAGTTTTTCGTTATGTGTGTGTATATACTACTGCATTTTCATTACACACATACTATAATTTCAAAGGGACGATTGGAAACGAATTTGGCCTGTCACACAAACTGCAGAAGCTCACTCGGCTCCCACTTACCTTCCCAGGAGCAGCTGCCTCCCCCTCGACCCGAGGCCTACCCCATCCCCACTCAGACGTATGCCAGAGAGTACTTCACCTTCCCTGCATCCAAGGCCCAGGACCGGGCGGCTCCTCCGCAGAACCAGTGGCCAAACTATGAGGAGAGGCCACACGTGCACCTGGACAGCAGCCATCCCAGCCTCGCGGCTCAGGTCAGAGGGGCTCCCGGGACGTTCTCGGCAGCAGCCAGAGCAGTTGGCAGGGTGTGAGCTGAGTGCGGTTCCCTGGAGAACAGACTGCTGAGGTCGTTTCTCTTCCATGGTTTTGTGGTGAACTGAGGCAGAGGGATACATGGGATCAGATACTAAGGAGAAAAGAGATGCTTTGTTCTCTTAATGTTTGATGAATGAAATGTCCGTGATGTTGAGCCATGAGGACAGTTGGTAAGGCAAGGCACTGACTCTAGGAGTGAGAAATGAGGACCCCTTGTTGATCATGGGGGGCTTCCTTCGAGTAGAGGCTGCCCCGGGCGCTGGGCGTGCAGAAGTCGCCATGGTCCTTGCCCACGAAGCGGAGGGTGTGGCTGCAGACCAGACCCATCTGGTCTTTCTCTTAAAAGACCTTTCTCTTAAAAGAACATCAGTTAAACACAGGATAGTAAGTGCCACTGCAGAGGCGGGTCCTCACTGAGCGATGGAGCTGTGCCACGGGGCATTCCCGCTGCCTGAACACAGGAGCTTTTGACCTGGGAAGGAAGGCCCACAGCCGTGCGGCTAAGCCAGAACCTCCAGTGTTCAGCATGGGGGTGGGGGCCAGGCTTCCAGGCTGTACAGGCAGTTGGGGCCACAGGGGAGAGCTCCACGTGACAGGCTAAGGAATTTGGGTTTAGCCCACTGAGTAGAGAACGGGGAGTCAGTCTGGGAAGTTACGTTAGGGAATGTCATCAGGTATGTTTTTCATTTTAGAAAGATCACTTTGTATTAAGAACTACTGGGAGAAGAAAGTAAATGCATGCTTAAAAGTACGTCCAGTCTAGGCTAGGTAACATATGCGTCTCAGATGGTGATTTCCAAGAGAATCGTTCTTGGATTAGAGTGGTCAGAAGATACTCAAGGGTAGAGATGGCATTTGAGCTGAGCCTAGAGGGAAGAGAGAACCGAAGGGGAGAGGATGGCATTCCCCGGAGACAGTGTGATTGGATGGGAAAGAGCTCCACTTTCTGACCTCAGAAATTGATTCTCAGGTCACACCTCTTGCTTGTTCATAAGATTTCATCTTGTCATCCTGTCTTGTCCTTGGATCTGTCCTGCCCGTTTCCTAGATAGGCCTGATGGCCTCCAGAAGCCCAGTTATGCGCCCACCCCACCAGCTCTGGCAGCAAGCTGGAGTTGGCAGTTGACAAGGCCCTGTCGTGGTTTCTCTTCAACAAGAAAGTAATTCTGTGCCTGTTAGCTCTTAGGAGTCTCTGCTTCCTGTATGTCAGAGCAGCCCACCCCTGTCCACCTGTCATATGGGAGAAGCATTTTTAAACCTACACACTTATAGTTTAGAACTGCTGTTTGCGTCCACCTCACAGCCTGGGTCAATAAACTATGATGATCTTGCGAGGAGAAGGGGTCAACAGATCGGGAGGCCAGGGGGTTGAAGCCAGGTAGGTGGTGTTAAGCCACTCAGAACCATGATGGACTTGTCATGGAGGGGTGGAAAGACGAGGCCAGTAAGCACCAGGAGCTGAAAGACGTCTTCAGGGAGACAGAGCAGTGACGCAGGTCACCAGACATAGCAGCAGAGCGGCACCGCCGTGTACAGTCTGAAGGCAGGAGCTCCAGAAAGCGTCTGCTCTACAAAGAGCAGGAAACGTCACACCACTTTTCTGTGGCCTGTGCGTCGTTGCCCAGTAATTAGGAAACTGGGTATCTGGACACCGTAAAGCAATAGCAACGTGTTGGAAGTCCGTGTTCCGGTTTTCTATCAGGTTGTATTTTTCAAGTGATGATTCATTTTTCTGCTTTTTCAAGAAATACTTCATATTTCATTCTGTTGGTTTGTTTTTTATTTAGGGAAAGGAAAACAGTTTATTTTCCAGGTTTGCATTTTCAAATTCTACTCATTGACAGGGCAGGAAAAGTCTGACTCAGACATCATAGCAAATCATTCCTATCAGATTAAACTACTTTTAGGTTTGTTATTTTTCAGACATCAGACCAGCCCTTTGACAAAGGTGTATTTATTTCTCTCACGCACACACAGAAGTTCATGTGTAATGCTTGTACCACTGCTCTTACCCCTTTCCAAAACTGGAGCAGAGCAGTTCCAGAGACACGTGCTGCTCTAGCATCATCACACACAGCTCTGTGGGAGCACTCAGAAAGCCATGGATGGGTCAGATGGTTGACATTGATAATTACTCCAGTAACGATTGGAATTTTACCTCAGAGAAGGAACTTTGTTACTGTTGACATGCTTTCCCTGCATCCATCCTTTCAGAGTCGGTTCCGTGACTGGTACCACAGTAGAGGAGTCTGCCAGGGGCTGAGAAGCCTGGGGAGGGCACCACGGCGACAGTGGGATTACCTGGAAGGAAGGGCACTTACCTCGCTCCACAGCTGCTGAGCCGTCGCACAGGCTCAGCCTTTCTTTGCTGTGCACTCGTTTTCCTAACAATTTTTATCCCCAAAGAGAAAATGTTAATGAATTTTCAGTAATTTTTTCTGATACATGACTGAAATGTCACAGCTTTCCTTTTCCTTTCTCCAGCGTATTACCCGTTCCCAAGAGGAACTTCGGGAAGAGAAAGCCTATCAACTCGAGCGGCATCGAATAGAGGCCCTTCTGGACCGTAAGTCTGACGGCGACATGTGGGTCCATCCGAGCTCCTCCGTGGGCTCCTGCACATCTAGCCAGGAGCACCTGGACCACCCCTCCAAGTCGGGCACGCCCGCGTCCACGCTCACCAAGAGCGGCCCCGGGCGCTGGAAGACCCCAGCAGCCGTGCAGCCTGTGCCCGTGGCCGTGTCCCAGCCCATCCGGACAGACCTGCCCCCACCGCCCCCGCCGCCTCCTGTGCACTACGCCGGTGACTTGGATGGGCTCCCCATGGATTTGCCTCTGCCTCCGCCCCCTGCCGGCCACATGGCACTTCCGCCCGCTCAGGTGGCTGCCGCAGAGCGGAAGAAGCGAGAAGAACACCAGCGGTGGTATGAGAAGGAGAAGGCCCGGCTGGAGGAGGAGCGGGAGAGGAAGCGCCGGGAGCAGGAGCGCAAGCTGGGCCAGATGCGTACGCAGGCCCTCGCCCCTGCCCAGTTCTCTCCTGTGGCCGGCGCCCTGGGGAAGCCCGAGAAGCCTTCCACGCTGCAGAGGCCCCCAGAAACCGTCATCCGCGAGCTGCAGCCCCAGCAGCAGCCCCGCACGATTGAGCGCAGAGACCTCCAGTACGTCACGGTCAGCAAGGAGGAGCTGTCCTCGGGGGACAGCCTGTCCCCAGACCCCTGGAAGCGGGACGCCAAGGAGAAGCTGGAGAAGCAGCAGCAGCTGCACATCGTGGACATGCTGAGCAAGGAGATCCAGGAGCTGCAGGGCAAGGCCGGCCGCTCGGCGGACGAGAACGACCGCCTGCGCAAACTCATGCTCGAGTGGCAGTTCCAGAAGCGACTGCAGGAGTCCAAGCAGAAGGACGAGGACGACGACGAGGAGGAGGACGACGACGTGGACACCATGCTGATCATGCAGCGCCTGGAGGCCGAGCGCAGAGCAAGGGTAAAGGGGACAGGCCGGCAGGCCGCGGAAAGGCCCCGGGCGGGGCAGCTTGTGCGGGTCCCGGCAGCTCCACCCTCGTAGAAAGAGCCAGGGTGGGAGGGCCAGGCGGTTCTGAGACCCGCACTCACGCACTTTGGAAAGCATGAAAGGCAATTCAAATGGAGATGTACTGTTTTAATTAGCAAACTTACATCTGTCCTCAGACACTTCAGTTGAGAAAATAAGTTAAGAACCAATAATAATCTTGATCAGAGGTTTGCAACAGTTTTTCTTAAACAGCCGGAGAGGAAACGCCTTGGGCTTTGTGGGCCGCACACACTTGGCCTTCATGGCCCAGCCCTGCTGTCGAAGCAGGTGCTGCGCAGTCAGGAGGCGCTGTGCCAGGCCGGCCGGGCAGCTGCCCGCTGCTGGGCTCCACGACCAGCGCTGGGTGGGGCGTCACGGCGCTGTGCACAAGTGGGCTTGAGGTCTCCCTGCCCTGACCACGGACAGGCTCCATAGCAGTTACAAGGTGGAGGAAGCTAGCACTCGCGCAATGCTGTTGCACCGCTAGTGTGACGATCAGAGAACCTGGGATTTTATCCATATTTCTCCAGGTTATGCAGATAACTTTTGCTTTTTGGTATCAAATAAGAAAAGTAAAATTTATATTAGTTTAATGCAGTAGATTTTTAATGCCAAAGTTAAGACTGGTGTTAGCCTCTCGAAAGCATTGCTGCCAGAGGCGTGGTCAGTGTTAGTGGCAGCCAGTGCTGCTGGCCATTCCATGTTAGTGAGTTTTAGTGATTTTAACGCAACGCAGTATTCGGAGAAAAGACAGCCAAGGGCATGTCCTTTCTGTCTTCTGGATTTTGTTTCTAATTCCAACTTTCGTTGGATGCTGTCTGTACTAGAGATCTAAACCAATAACTGCTAGTCAGACGTTTTCTTCTGCCTCACAGTGAAATGTAATCTTAGCTCATTATCAGTGTCCTTTTCAGTTTGCTCTGTGAAGTATTGTCCTGAAACATCACACATGCACACACTTGTTAGATACATATTCTCACCCCAAAGTATGTAGATTTGCCCAAAATTCAGCCAGAATCTGTCTTTAAGACACTACAGCTTCTCACATGAAGGCCTAAACGTTAACTGTGACGTTGTTTTATTAGCATTTCCCAGCTCATCAGTAGTGAACTTCTTCCAGAACGGCTGTATTTGCCATCGGTATTTTATTTTGTTTGAAAGAACAACTATTGGTTAATACTAGTTATTTTTAGTGTACAGGCTCTTGGAAGGATTTTCACTCTGCTCGTAGCTCTGGCCTCCATTACACACATGGTTGGCTGTGCACTTGTCACTCAGTGTCATTTCCCTCTGGCTGGCCAGTGTCACTATTGGACATGTTGCAGGTGGATTCATTGAAGAAGCTGAACGTGTTCACGGCCTTGTATCCCTCACCCCCCAAAATTCAAGAAAAGAATGGCTTCCCTTTACTGCAGTTCAAACTCCAAACCCAAAGCTGTGGTTATGATGAATAAGTAGTAGTATTAACCGTCATTGCTATGACTCTGTCTCTGTAATAGTGAGGAGTTAGCAACAGCATTGTAATGTTTCCATAATTATTCTTTTCCATAAAGACTGAATTTGTATTGAAGGTCTGTCAGCTTTTCCAGATGGTTAAAATACTGGCTAACCCTAAGGCCTCTTAGGATGTATTGTGATATTTGGAAAGTTTCTTCTGATGACTTACTTAAAAGTATCTGTGTATGTATCATGATTACATATTAAGATTAGTATCTTACTCTCCAAATAAGAGAGCTAAGGAAAATTTTACCTTTTTTAGTTTCTATGTATCTTAACAATGAAACTCAATCTTTACTACCATGCGGACAGTTTTCCATTTCTGATTATCAGAAATTAGTCTGTAGTTCTTTACTTTTCTTGTTGGGGTGTCCCTCCAGAAACAGATGAACCATGAGAGCTACAGGTGTGCTAACGGCGGATGCAGGTCTAAACTTAACCTTTTTTTCACGCTTCATCTTTCTTTTTTTCCTTCTCTGTTGCCTGCAGCAGACTGCTGTGCCAGCAATCTCTGTTCTAGATTTGGTATGTTCTTTCTTTCCCTTTGGTACTTTTTCTGTCTTGATTTTCTTTTTTCTTTCAGTGGTGGTGGTTTTATGTTTTCCGTAGACCAAGTTCGTAGGGGTGTCCTAGATTAGGATATGTACTTTCGTGACTCTTTAGAAGCATGCCTTTGAATGTTTTTACATTTAGTTACTACTCTTTGCTTTTCTCCTTTAATTTTAAATGTTACTGTTTGTTTATGGTTTTGACCTTTTCTCAGCTTTAGTCATAAAACTGATTCTGTGTATTCTTACTAGTCATAAATACATGAGCAAATGAAAGGAATTGTGCAGAGCATAACCCCTTTCATTCTTGTTCCGTTAGAAATGGAGTTTAGATGTTCAGCTGTTAGAAACTCCGCTGAACTGACACTGACATTGCTTGCCAGCCAAGCTGTGCCTGTGTAGGAAGTAACTCCTCGAGCAGCGTGAGGGAGCTCGCCAGCAAACATGCATTGTGTTTTCTGCAGCGTCACGTGGATGTTAGTGTGGTTTACCAGCCATCCCAGTTTGTTGCCTGCCCCAAAGACTTGAAATCGCATTCTGTTGTAAATTCATTGTTTATTGCCGGGAAAGCTGGGCTTGCCATCTAGTCCATCGTGCTTCCCGCCGTATCTGTGTGTCTGCCAGACAGTTATGTTCTGCCTCGGACGTTAACTTGAAGTCAACATTTGTTAGTTGACTTTTAAATGATAAAGGGCCAGTATCAGGCAATACTTAAAACAAACAAGCAAACAAACAAAATTCCCCAATTCAGGTTTGACTTTAGTGGCCTTTTCGCTAAGTAACAGCCTTCCTTTTTGAAATTTAAATATAGCATGGCGGCAGTATCACTCCAGAGAGAAACTTCTTTAGAAAACATTTCCCCTCCTCGATGACTGAAGAGCCTTTTTTTCAGAGATTGACGTTTTGTTTTCATGAGATAAAAAATGTCTGTTTTTCTCCCTCCTCCTCGGTGTATTGACATGTATGTCCCTGTAGTGGGTGGTTGGGAAGTGCCCCTCATGCAGAGTTGCTTCTTTTTGTGAGGTCTTCATTTAACAAACGGTGGCTCAGTATCCGTTACCCCAGGAACCCGCAGAGGCACCAGCTTAGAGAGATGAGGCCCAAAGAAACCACGTGTGCTGTGAAGATTTATGGCAGAGGAACAATGACATTTAAGGGTTAGGGCTCCACGAAGGTTTTTATCTCAAAGAAATAGTTCAGGGTTTTTCTTCCTTTAAAAGATCATTATTTTGAATATTAATGTTGATGTTAGCCAGCCCGTTTCTGAGTCCGCCTTAGCGGGATTCCCCAGGACCGATGATGTCATTATCTGTAGTTCTTACTATGTCAGGATCTGTGAGGCGTTACTCCTCTCCTTTCGGTATCGGGGACAGTGGCAACACATGACCATCGTGTAGGAAACCTGCCCTGTGTAGCGCCTCAGGGGACGGGATAAACGAGGCAGGTCCGCTCCTGCCGGGAGCAGCGGGTTTCGGGGGTGGGGGCTGCCCTGGCTGCTCCTCCCCTGGTCTCGTTATGGCCCAGGGCCCGCCGCCTGCTTTCCCTGCCTCTGCTCACTCCCATGTGCCCGTTGGCTCTGGTGCCAGACACACCCTTCCAACGTTTCTGGTCCAAACCCACATCTATCTGCCACTGCCCGTCTCCACCTTCAGCCTTCCCCACAGCAGGTTCTTCTAGTCGCTCAGCGTGCAGACGTTCCAGTTACCATAACCCCCTTTTCTCTCCACTGCGAAAGTCTCCCGTCTTTGTGTCTACACCCACCCTGGCCTAGGCCTCCGTCACGTGCTGCCTGAGTTACTGCAGGAGACTTCCTTCCGAACCCTTTTCCCCTTCACAGGCCGCCACTGTGGTACTACTCCAAACACGTCTGCTTTCAGATATTCTCAGAACCGTGCGGTGACTTCCCTGTCACAGAGAGAGACGTTCTGAGTCTCCCCAGGGCGGCCCAGGCCCCCTTTCCTCCTCCTCAGTCTCTTGCGGGCTGAAGCCTGAAGGGCTGGGTGTGGATCTCATGCCTGTGTTGCTCTAGGCCGCCAAAGAACTGCACGCGTCCCTCTCTTCTTTGTTCATAAGTGGCCCGTGGTGTGGGCAGAACAGAAGGGGCACGTCCAGTCCTTAAGTGTCAGGGAGAATCAGGACTAACCAGGATCTTCTGAGTTCAGATACAGGGCTATTCCCGCTACAGTCTCCTGCTCAGAAGACTCTGTTGCGAGGAACCATCTTCCAACTAGAACTTTCCATGACCCGATGGTCTCTCAGTGGGCTCATCCCCGCTTTGTCCTGCCATGTGAGTGTCCACTTGCTGACTTAGGTGACCCGACAGCTCCCGGGATTTGGGGAAAAGTCCGTCCCCCGCAGGGCATTCCGGTGAAGTCAGTGTTCCCACAGATTGCAGTGCTCCCCGCTTTGCTCCTGCAAAGCCCAGGCCAGACCTTCCCTCCCGAGCGCCACCGTCTGCCTGCTCTTCGCTGGGCACTGCAGAGCAAGGGCGCGCCCCGCCGCGGCCTCCCGGGCACAGAAGGGCTGAGCTAAACTGGAAGAACTTCAGGCGAGAACCAGGGCACCTATGTAGGCGAGAACCTACTTCAGAGGCACCTATTCCTGGGGAGTGGCCCTGGCCAGAACTTGGTCAGAGCCGAAGGGTGACCGCGGCCGGTACTCGGCCCTAGCATGAGAGGCCACCATGTACATACTGGGGATAGAGCAGCGGAGCCCGGGACAGTTGTCCGAGCAGGATTGGGGTCACTGATTTGTCTGCCCCTAGAGGCTTTCAGCAGCTTCGCTGTAGACCTCACAGCTCCTGATAACATCATCATCTTCCTTAAATTAAAAGAGGGTACGGTCTGTGTCAAGGGAAGGAGCCCTCGTTCCCTGGGAGCCCAGTGCTGCATCATGCCGTGCGCATTCCTCTCGTGTGAGAACAGACTGTTCTCCTGGGAGGAACCCATGCTCTCCGTGTGGTGGTGAGCGGCAGAGCTGGCTCTGAACCCAGGACTTAGCTACCAGGGCGTGTCGTAATAAACAGGTCCATCAGGGCAGCTTCATTTGGGGGCCTTAAAATTGTTTTAGTGTGAGTGCTCTTAATGGGGGGCCTAAAAGCAGAACATGCCTGTGGAGAGAAAGGTTTCTTAAGGGCCACGTGCCTAGCAGACTTTTAGTTAGTTGTCTTTTCAGTGAAAATGTCAAAAAAGTATAATACAAAGATACAAGTTAGTGTATTTTTGTGGTACAAATTCTAAACACACAGCTCTCTACATATTTGTTTTAACCTAAAAATAACGCTTTTTTGAAATGTGGACTGCCAGTGTAGCAAAACCTTGCATCAAGCTTACATACTGGCTTTTGAAATCCCAGCTTAATTCTTGCTTTAGAATGATTTTAGTCTGGGTGGTCTTCATTCATTCTGTAAAAATTAGTATTGTATTTGTTCAGGTCTGTTCCCCCAAGTATAGCCTCCTACGAGATTGCTTTGGTCACATGTAACTTTCATTCTTGAGTTACCATTTAGAGTAAATTAAGAGATTAGAGTCTCTTCTCTCATTACGTTTTTGGGGTTTTGGTTTTTTTGTAAAGCAGCATATCTTTGAAGAATAAAACAGTCTGTGTTTTGAAAAGGAAAGTGGAAAGAAACTGCCTTAATTTTAATAGTGGTGGTTGATATGCTTTTCTTTAAAAATATTAACCAATGAAGTAAACACAAGGAGGAGGCTCCTTGCTTACCACCATCCAGATTTAAAAGAATGAAGGTTTTTAAGAGAAAATGCTTCCTTGTAGATTTATAAGGGAGCGTTCTGTACCTGTAACTATGACAAATGTAATTGTTCTGATGTCTTCATAGTATACTCCTACTTAATTTAAAAAGAACTAATTGGCTATTTAAACGTATACCGTTTTTTTTTGCACGAATGTTTTCCTGATTAGGTCCAGAAAGTGTAAGATAATGAAATGAGTTTGTGCTTTACTGGTTAACAGCAAAACCTGTAATGCATCAGTGCAATTTTACATTCTTTCTTAAATTACGTAGCTATAGAATATTTAATGCTGTCACCTGCTGTTCATTTTGTCATTTTCATCGGGGTGCCGTCTCTCATCGTCTTTGCTGATGACCCCAAAGCCCTTGGTGAATGTTCCCCCGTTGGCAGTCAGTGCCTCCTACTGTCCCCAGAGGCTGGCTCCCGTGTGGCTGCGTGCCAGGCCACTGGGTCCCCTCGCTGGCTTCCCTGGTTCTGACGCAGCAGCATCTGGTCCTGCTCCACAGCTCCTCACCGCCAGTTGGCCTGGCACCCCTCGGGTCTCAGACCTAGATGACAGTAAAACGGAAGTTCAAATTCATCTGTCTTCTTGAGAAGAGCATTTAAATTTTTTTATTATTGGTTGCTGACATGAAAAACCCTAATGGCGCAAGTTAATTTGTTACTTTCCCACCAGAACACAATGTTTGTTCCACAGAAATCAGCAAGAACGTTTGTTAAGCGTTTGTTTTAAAAACAAAAAACAAAACGACCCACAACTCGAATCCAAAGCACTTTCTGTTTTTGCAGTGAACAACTTACAGAATAACTAGTGGTCCGTAGATGTGGAAACACACCGCGAGGGCCTTGATGTGAGGGGCTCCTGCAGTAGTTAGGGACCGAGCCAGGCGGCTGGCTCCCAGCTCCTCTTCGTTTTCAAAGTTTTGAACCAGCTCCTCTTTGCGTGTGCGTGGGTGGGGGTGGGGTGGCGCTGTAGCCACGATCAGTGCCCGAGAAGAAGCAAAGGAGCACAGAGCCCCGTGGTCCCCAGCTGTCACTGGCCCAGGCTCTCACAATGGCAGTAGCTGCATTCATTGTAGCGAGACAGCGGAGGAGAGTCTTACTCTGCTCTCTGCTGGCCAAGTGTGCTTTGCATTCAGGGTTCCTCTTTGGAAAAGCTATTCAACCTGTAGTGAGTACAAAGAGAAATGTGAGCAGCAGGATAAAGGCACAGGAACTCAAGTAGAAGATATTTCTGGGGATTTTTTTAAGATAGCATTAAGTATTTGAAGTAAAGCTGTTAAACTTGTTTTGTGTTGTTCCAAAAACTTCGAACCTAGGTGACACAAAATGGAAAACAGACAACGACTCTTAGATCAGCAGAGCGCTCTGTGCTGCGTAGAGTCATGGGAGGGAGGGGCCCCTCACCCGCAGAGTTCAGGCAGATGGGGCGTCACTTGGCAGAGGTGCATGTGGCACAAGAGGGTTAGAATAAGCTTCTTCCAGAATTCCCGTTCACTTCCTGGGACTCACTTTGGAATATCCCTGAGCTGGGAAGGAATTCTTGGAGACTGGGGTGCGACCTAGAGGGAACCTACTGGTGACAAAGGGCCAGAGTGGGAAGAATGCTAGAAACTTGGTCTCCAAGACCACGTGGCACCTCTACACCAGCTCTCAGTGTCGCCATGCCCCGCTGGAGTCTTTTGCTGCCGTGGAGTCCCCCCACCCCCCTTCGAGGCTAGTGTGGATATCTGCCGTGTGCCGCAAGAGTGCAGGCTTTCTTCTCGACATTCATAGTGGAAACCAGGGGTGAGGGAAGGGTGGTTCCATAGTGCCACAAAGTGGGCGTGTCTGCCGTTCGCGTCTGTTACTTTCCATGAGCTGGGTAACTTAAATACATTCTCGTAAAAGAACCATGCTTGTTTCATGCATGAATATATAAGATAAACGTGTTGTTCTTTGGACCACAGTTAATGGAAGAATAATACTGGAACAATGGGGACAAAGTTTTTAAGTGCCTTATTTTGAAATTAGAGCTATAATTGTGTAAGTTTTGTTGTTTTTCAACCGTGACTTTAACCTGGTATTTTGTATTTAACTTGTATGTGTGTCTGCTCATCTCAGTATGTGCCTCTTATGTCTTGAACTGATGGAGTTTGTTGAATGGAAGTTAATGTTCCTTTGCTGTTAGTTACAGGACGAGGAGCGAAGGCGACAGCAGCAGTTAGAAGAGATGCGGAAACGGGAAGCGGAGGAGCGCTCCAGGCAGGAGGAGGAGCGCGCCAGGCAGGAGGAGGAGCGCGCCAAGCGTGATGCTGAGGAAAAGGTTATGGTCCTCTGAGGGCAGCTGGGCCCTCCCCCACTTAGCCTGAACGGAAGTGGTTGGCTGGGCACCGGGGCGGAAGCTCATCTCTTTCTTAAGACGTGCCTGGGTCCCCCCCCACCGCCTTGTCTCTGGACCAAAACCTATAGCCCAGCCGGCCCCCCACCTCTCTTCTGAACTGTGTCCGGGCCCCTGATGTCTGCGTGTTGTCTCTCTCAGATTCTGAGCTCGTAGCCTGGTCAGCCGCCAGCTCTGCCGCACTGGACGCGGTGCAGCTGCTGCTGTGCCCGCGATGCTGGCTCAGTTGTGGAACTTGAGTTTGAGCTGTGGGAAGAGACAGGAGCGTAGTGAGACAGACTGTTCACGGGAAGCATTGAAATAGATTATTGACTGAAACTACTCCATTCTGGTTGATGGTAAAGAGAGCAAATGGCTTATGAAAACCACGATACAAGGAAAATTGAACTTAGTGTGTAATGTGTTGGGTGTTCTGAGTGACTACTTTGTTTCCATGTTTTTCTGAGTAATCCTTTCAGTTAATTTTTAAATGACAGAATGCTGTCCTCTGGTTCCCTCTCCATCGGTGCGCGTTGCGGCCTGTCTTCCGTGGGGCCCCCCTGCACTGAGGTGGGGAGTCAGCGGCCATCTGTTGGTTCCCTTCTGTGAAGGTGAAAGCTCGACTGCCACAACTTCTGATGGGGAAAGTTCCATTTTTATTAACAATTCCCTCTTTGATAGTCCATCGAACTATAACTCGAGAGCACCCTCCCCCCACCCACCCCCCCAGGAAAAGAAGCTTTAGGAAGCTTTTTGTAGTGATTTGATCTGCCAGGGTACCTGCTTAAAGAGGCACATTGACAGAAGCCATGTGACAGATTGAAATGAAAGTAGAATAATAACGTGAGGACACACACCTGTGTGTACGTCAGTGATCCTGTGTTTTACAGACCTTCACCCCTCCTTAAGTCTGTCCCTTACCTGTAGGTCTTTCCTGAAAGTCTGGGCTTTAGGGATTAGGTTACCCCCACAGCCCTGTGTGACGGGGTAAGTCAAAACGGATGGCCTTTCTAAGGAAACCCCTGGACTCAGTTCTACGGTGTTTGGTGGTGGTCTCCTTTTCTTGGCTGCGTGGAGAGATGTACCTTAGCTGTCCCAGAGTCGGCATGCGCATCCTGCCAGCCCAGGGAGGCCTGCCTGGGCCGGGTGCCCATGGAGCTCTAGCCAGTGTGGGTACAGCGGGCAGCAGCGCGTGTGGACGGCAGGTTGTCTCTGCTGAGACTCGGGCGTTGGGTTCCCCTGCATGCTGCTCACAACTGCCTGCGTCAGACACACTGTTTCAGCACCTGCTTCTGTAACTGAGTGCTCAATGTAAAACGAAGTTGAGTAACCTATTTTTTTATACAGAATGTCCAAAATTGATGGGTTTGCTTTGTTATAGCAAAACGTTGGGTAGAAAAAAGGCTTCTCGGTTTCTGTGATTGTTTCTGCTCTGAGTACAACGGAAGGAGGACGTTTCGGTTCCCCCGAAAATGTTCTCGAGTAGCTGTTCTTCTGTGATGCTAAGATACCCGAAAGCTGCACTTGAGAGATCATTCTAGATTCCGTTCCAAACCCAAGAGAACACTTACTTGTGTGGAAAGTAAGAGAAAATGTTTCTCCTTCAGGATGTCTCCACACAGAGTGAGAAGGTAAAGTGACGCTGGGTCGGGGCCAGGGTTGGGCTCTGGTCTCTGCCCCTCGGAGGGGAGGGACGCCTCGCCCAGTGTCCACTCACTTTGTGTCCACGTGTGTCTAGAAGCAGCAGGGCGACACACAGGCGTACAAATTGAAACGGGGACTAAAATCGTTTACCCTAAGGCCAGCAAGGTCCTTAAAATTAGTTATCTTTGGTTAAATGAATTTAAAATTCATTGTACTCCATTCTGTAGCATTAAACATTTTTCACATTAAGGGAGATTATTCGGTTTGATCTTTCATCCCCTTTCTTACTTACTTTTTTCTTATGTTTGAAAACTTCTGTCAATCTTTAACAAAACTGTGCTGTTACCTTTTTTAATGTTAAAATAATTTTAACTCTGTCAACTGTAGTTTGTGCGGATGTATGTCAGAAAAATGTATCGTGTGTGTCAAATATATTTGAATATCCTGTCACTCCTGCCCTTCATGCCTGGCTCTCTGATTTCCTGTGAGGGAGTCAAAGACGTGAAATATAAGTTAAGAACTGTGGAAAGCATGTTTTAGGTTGTTGCTCTGGGAAATGAATAATGTTTTTACACTTGATGGTTTCAGTAGTGGGAGGTACAGCAGGGAACTTACTCCTGCCCTTCTAGAAGGACTGCTCTTCTAAACCCACTGGGGGTCAGTGGAAAGGCACCGAGAGTGCCAGCCATAGGCGGCCATGACAGCCTGTGTGTGGCCTGTTTGCTCTTTAAATGCAGCAGTGACAGGTAAGTTACTGTCGTACTGAAAACAGAAGGAGAGAGGCAGACCCAGAGGGAGGAGGAGCAGAGGGGATTTAGAAGTCTGGCGGGTGACTGAGGGGACAGTGATATGTAGCAGGCGCCTGGGGAGCCTGGGAGCACCCGTGACTTCGTTCGTTCGTTCCGCACTTCTGAGCAGCTTTGTGTCCACTCGTTCCAGCACAGTGTGAGCGTGTTCGTGGCCGCGAGAAGGCCGCTTCCAGGTTGATCTGCTCATTTCTGTCCTAGTCATTACCATGCTCAAACGTTCACGTGCCTTGCACTCTGTCAGGTGGCGGTGGGGGCTGGGGAGCCAATCCCTCCTTCCCTGCCCTGTGAAGGCCGGTTGGGTGGGCTCTGGTCCCCCGATCTCTGTCTGACCTTTGCGCTTTTGTCTATTCCCGCCTACAGAGGCGACAGGAAGAAGGGTATTACAGCCGCCTGGAGGCCGAAAGGCGCAGACAGCACGACGAGGCCGAGCGCAGGTTGCTGGAGCCTGAGGAGCCGGGTCTGTGCAGACCTCCGCTTCCACGGGGCTACGAGCCCCCGTCCCTGTCCCCTGCGGCTCACGCTCCTCCCCCCCCACCTCAGCGCACGGCCTCTTCCCTGCAGGCTCAGGCCCTCTCCCCTGACTCCCTGTACACCGCCAAGTTCGTTGCATACAACGAAGAGGAGGAGGAGGACGGCAGCCCCGCAGGTCAGGATAAGTACGCCGGCTCGACAAGGTCTCCTCCTGCCGCCTTTAAGCCACGGCAGCCCCCCTGCCAGCCGCGCCCGGCCTCCGATGGCATCTTTCTCTCCAACTCATTCCAGCCACCCTCGGCCAGTGCCAGCAGTACTGCTCGCAAAGCAGGCCAGCCCCTGCCCCCTCCAAAAAAAGCGAGCGGCTTCCATCCCAGCCACTCCAAAGGTCGAGGTAAATGGTAGACATGCCAGTCAGCCAATCAGCCGCACTGTCTTCCTGATCGGCGCCTCTGCGCACCTCCCGCTGTCATGTGTCCGCCTCAATCAGCACGCTTGGGAGTCCGGGTGGTGCTTTCCTCCTCCAGTTGTAATGTCTGCTCGCGGCCTCCTTGGCAAACGGCCCAGGCTCCAAATACCTATGCACTTCCCAGAATCCATCTCTTCCATCAGCGGGTGGCAGTCAGTCCCCTCCCTCTGTCCCTCCCTCCGTCCCGCCCTCCCCAGCCACTCGAAGTACTGTTGGTCTGGGCCTCCATTCTCTGCTCTTCAGATAATGCTGACATTTGGTAGAACACGCTCCCTTTTCATACAGTTTGGTACCTGACGCTAAGTTTCTGCTTAGTAGCGGTGTCAGCGCTACATGCCAAGTGTCCATCCTCTGCTCTGAGTAGGACTGCGTCCTGGATGAATGCCGCGTGGCAGTGTCCTAGGCACTCCTGCTTTTGTGTAGAGGCTTGAAACTGTGGGAGCGCTCCACTAAGCAGGGTGACGCTTCTGCCTAGCACCAGCTGCATCCTGCTGGGCCAGACACCCTGGGCACTGTGAAACGATCGTTTCCTCGTCACTGGCTCCACTCCTCTGTCACGTGCCCTCTGGCTGCGCCACAGCCCTGCTAGCAGACCTCAGTGGGCATACAGCTGCCCGGTGTCGTCCACAGTTCTCAACTCGTGGCAGCACATGGCGGGGCCCTGCACGTGCAGGGCTGCTGTGCGGCTGTGCTCAGCACAGCAAGTTAGGTTGAAGATACAGCTGTGAATTGGGGAGATTCAGATTTCAGACTAATCTCAGTACTTGCAGCAAACGAGAATGCTGGCAGTAAGCCTTCTCAAGTTCAGTGGTGGTGCTTTGAGTACAGACTCGTAGGGCAGGGGACTCATAGCGGTGCCGGGAACACCCCAGAACTCGCACGCCTGTGACTCGTGTTCAGGGGCTCCCTTCCCGCCAAGTCAGAGCTCTCATCCACTAGGTTCAGCATACGGTGTTTCCGTGGTCACTCAGAAGCCAACCTGGCTGTTGGAGATTTGTAAAATGTCTGTTGTGACAGACGAACCTGAGTTGGGTAACGGGACACCAGCTGAGTCGTCACTAACTGACTGGCTTTTAGGCACACCACTAACCCTGTCTTGTCTCCCACCCGAGGTCCGCGTGGGAGCAGGCTACATACACCCCGCATCCGCGCGTCTTTGCAGACGCCTTCCTCCGTGAGGTGCAGAGCGGGCGCACCACATGCAGCATGCGTTCTGACCTTCCATCGGTCACCTCATGAACACCGTCCCTTCCCTCTCTCCAGCTCTGTCGTGAGCGCTCTGGAAAAGCCTGATTCTGCAGACGGCACTTGGCTTCTTCCACTGGGAGCTGTAGGAATGGAGTCAGGATATGGATTGGAATGATTTCAGCACAGCGATGCATTAAACACAGTCTTTACTAAAGCTCTTTGAAGGTTATTTGCAATGTGTAGTATTAATTCATGTGGAGTCAGCTGAAAGTATTTGATATTCTGATTAACTGAAAAGTTTGAAAAACTGAATCGTACCAGTGGAAGAAACAAGGATCATTCTTAAAACAAAGCTCAAAAGATAAAACTATTTTTAAAAACAAAATGAATTAAAAATTTCGAATTAAAATTGAAAAACGTCCACTATGCAGATAATTTATTGAAAGGCCTACTGTGGGTTACCTTGAGTTAGAGAGAGAGCGCTAGGATCCTGTTGGATTTTTTGAGTCTTGGCTGAGCCGGGTGACTTTCCATCCAGTGGTGTTAGGAAACCCGCACTAAGTAATCACGAAAGATACAATGCGTAGAGAGATCGTTCAGAAGCAGCGAGCGGGGCTCTCTCAGATACCTCAGATACATTTCTACGCAAGAGGGCCTTAGATCGAAGCATCAAGTCCACGCTTGTGCAGCTTGTCTGAAAGGGGTGATTTCCGCGTAGGAATATTGTAATAATTGTGTGGCCTCTTTAATCCAGTCCCCACTGCCGTCAGTGTTGGCTGACTGTTTTCAGCATTTATTGCCGCAACACGTATTACTACAAGCAAAATATTTTTTTCAGTGTGAAGTTTTCTTTCTCCTGCTGATGTTACAGTTAATAGAAATTCATTAGTACTGTTTTAATGCATTACAGTTTAATATTTCGTTCGTGGCAATATTTGCATACGTGGATGCATTTAAAACTGTGCGTCATCTCTTGCTCTGCCCCAGCCCTTGGAGCCGATGGGTAGGTGACAGCCAGCAGCTCACTGGCATTACTGGGCCCATCGCAGGCAGAGCTGCTCTCCCCTCACACCGTGCTGTTCTGGCTTTTGTTTTTGTTTTGTCAGTGATCCTGCGTCTGGCTCTAGTGTCGATGCTGTGGGGGGGCTGACAGTTCATTTGTTCAAAAAGTTGTTTTAATAATTACCATCATGTATTTTGAAAAAAATTCAATAGCTATCCTGAAAAGAGGAGCTTGAGTCACATGCTTCCCTCTTAGTCTGCAGGTTGAGATGACCGCCTCTGTGGTCAGTGCTCTTGTAGGAAAATGCTTAGTATCGGGTGTCTGAAAGTTTTGCTGTCTCCCCATTTACGTCAGTCTTCTGTGGACTTTTTTTCTGAATGGACAATAATTACGCACTTGATCTGATTGAAGCTTTTTGGCTGTCACTACCTAAGGCCGATGCCATCTCCTGTCTAATAAATACCAAAGGGCATGAGGCCAGTTACTCAGCAGCTTGTGACAGTGGTGACTGGATTACTCAGGCCACTCGGATGGATGGGGGTTTCAGATCAATGGGGCTTCAATCTAATCTGAAGAGCCGTCACCTTTCTTCTTTGTTCAGTAATTAAAGACATCTTACTCTGTGGGCACTGCGTCTTCAGCATGAGTCGAGTTTTGGGGATAAATGCAAGTACTTTAACTTGACTTTTTCTTTTATGGAAAAGGACCAAACTCTTACACGGGATCTACTGGGATTCTCATTGGTGCCCAGGACGTGTATCGGGACCCGAGAGAGAAACTGTCCAAAAGGTATTTACATCTGTGCTGACGGGTGCCTCCCGCCTCACGCAGTCTCCTTGCTCACGTCTCAGAGACTTCGTTGTCAGCCCAGGTTTTCATCATTGTACAAAATCACGTGAGCATGTGAGCGTTTCTATTTTGTGTCGTGACGTGGTTGTTGCAGGCAGTGGTGTGGGCGCCGCGCTCACCAGTCGCGACGTGAGAGTCACTGGGCCATGCGGTTGGCTTCTGCCACAGAAGGTCGGCAGTTGTGGGGCAGCGTCCAGGTGCCCTGCGCTCAGGCCAGCCCTGCGGGGGCGCCGAGGGAAGCGGCTGCTGTCTTCCCTGAGTGTCCCCGCCTCCGTTTCCGTCAGAAATGCTGTTGCCCAAAGGGTTCTTAAAACATGGAGGATGAGCTAATCCAGAAAATCCTTTGTATCTGAACTGGAACTTCGTACTCGGTTACGCACACGACAGCACGTCTCCGACACACAGAGTCCATTAGCATCCTGTATTTTAAAGCCATACTCCTTCAGTTAAATTTATTCAGAATTACCTGCTTGTTAAAATTGAAGTCACTAAAGAGTTTTGAGAGTTAGATGTGACTGCAGAAAATTAACATTTTATAAGGAGAATATTTGGCCCTTTTTTCTAAATGGGTTTGAATACAGCACCAATGATTTGAATTATAGGAAAGGTTATGGCAAAATTGAGCAAAGAGTGAGCCTCTCTCTTCCAAAAATTATACTTAATTGCCCATTAACATAAACTTACCTACTTATTGACAAGTTATTTCTGTTTTGACCAGTAATTATTTGTGTTTCCCTGTAATGCAGCCAAGATGCAGATTTACCTGGAAGTTCGGGAGCCCCTGAAAACTTGACATTCAGAGAGCGCCAGCGTCTTTTTTCACAAGGTCAAGATGTGTCTAATAAAGTAAAAGCCTCTCGTAAATTGACAGAACTGGAAAACGAACTGAACACAAAATGAAAAAGCAAAGGACATCTGGTTTCACCCCAAGTCCTCCAGTGTGGCTTTGCGGGTGGGAGCCTGGACACGAGGAGGGGCTGTATTTCTAAGTCACTGTAATTGTTTCTAAAGTGGTTGGGATTTAGAGACGGTCCAATTCCAAGAAATTCTATTTTATTTTACCAAGAGATTATCATTTATACAATTTCAACACTGTCTAATTCTTAACTATCTGGCTCACGTGAA
The DNA here is from genome assembly GCF_964194185.1 of Rhinolophus hipposideros. NCBI lineage: Eukaryota > Metazoa > Chordata > Mammalia > Chiroptera > Rhinolophidae > Rhinolophus > Rhinolophus hipposideros. The sequence continues at coordinate 1,563,325 of NC_138049.1, read as the reverse complement.
GATAACTTTTTTGTTAGTTTGTTTTTAGAGCCTGAGTTGGAAAGGGCTGTGACAGAATGGAGAGTAGTAGAAGCTAACGAGGGGTTTCCACCCCACGTAGCACAAACAAGTCCTGTTTCTGTTCTTTCTCGAAACTTTCTTTTAGCTCCTCAGACAGGGCACAGCTTGGACTCCCCAACAACTGTTGGTGCTGAGACTCGGCAGTTGGGTTTTCTCTTCCGGGAGAGAAGACTTGTGAAGCCAGGCCACTGCTGGCTGTGGCCCAGAGATGCCATACGACTGGCCATCCCTGCCTGTCGTGGGCCAGCTTAGCCGAAGCTCCCTGACAGCGGGCCAAGGCACACCACACTCTTCATTCCCGCTCGTGCCTTACGGGTCCAAGCCCTTCTGGTCAATGCTAAATAGATGTTTGATAAAACTTTCCAATAAGAAAATTTGGGGGCTTTACGCTTAGGAAATTTTGTTTTTGTAAATACCAGATTATTGTTGGTGATTTTGAATGTGGCAGTTAACATTAGAAAGTTAGCAAAACATTTCAAATATTCAAAGGAATCTATAAAAGAGTATCTTGAGCTGAACAGTGTTGATGTGAATAGGAACGAAAATGTCTTGAGAAGCATGTCATACTAATAGGTGACACTTGAGCACAGCTGTTGCTCAGTAATTTAAATTTGAAAAAGAAAGATTTCCATTGATGCGCTGTCAGGGAAGGGAAGGGATTCGATTACATACGGCATCGGGAATTTAAATTTGCAAGAACAGCTCATGGCAGTTCAAGCTGATTTTTACGCTAATAGAATTATTTAATGTTCATTTGTTGAATTATTAGTTACCACTGTCATTTCTTCGGCTATGAGTATGGCTGACGCTGGGGAGACGGACCTCACGCTGTTTGATGTTGTGTGATGATAAAACAGTTAATTACTTCGTGATCGTGAGCACGTTTTCTGTCTGACAAACCCTGATGTGGGGTCTAGATGATTTTCCTGCACCATGTTGTTTTCTTACAAATCTGTATTTTAGGAAAACACACACACTTTCGAATAGAAGAGGGAGGGGCTGTCTAGCCTTGGAAATCACTTTAATAGTTGTATGATAAATGATTCAAATGCGAGTGTAAATATTTTTGTGTCTGTCAGGGTTCTTATTTGGAAGTGTGCTTTTACCGTTTCCCTGCTTAAGTAAGAGTAAAGCGGTTCTGTGTTGATGAAGGATTTGCTGGCTGCTCCGGAAGTGCTGGGCAGTGGGCTCCCCTCAGAGCTCAGAGAACACTGGTGGCCTTCCGGGGACTAAGTCCCCACTTTCTTTCTTTGAAGAAAATGAGGCAGAAGAACTATTCTGTTAATATATAGAAGAAAACAAGTACACATCAGTGCGTGCAAATAAATACGTGTAAATATCTGCATACCTGGATATTTGTGTGCGTGCTGTCGAGCTCACAGACAAGTGGGTTTGGCCACCCTTGCACGGGAAGCCAAGTGTGAATAGGTGTGACTGTTTTTCATAACTGCGTTTTATGAAAAACATCCAAACTGCTGTAGTTTTCCATTTCTACTGTATTTCACTTGCAACCTATTTTTAATAAACTTTGTATGTATTTAAGTGTATTTGCTGTCATTGAGTAGTGCTGTAACAGCCGCTTCCTGTCCCCGCTGGTGAGACGTGCACTGAGTGTCCGTCGGCGGTGCTTCTGCGTGGGGACGCGCACTGTCCCCGTGGTACAGCCTGACTCCACTTTGCAGCTGTCTCCTCCTTGCTGTGTTCTGGCTTCCACGGCTTTGCGTGTCGGCGACCCCGGAGTTCTTTAGACTTGTTCTTCAGTCACACTGTCCCATCATGCCTCTTTGAATCTGGAGTGTACTCGGTAATTAGCAGATTGTGAAATGGTGTTCTGGTGACATGTGAGTGCACGGGCCCCCCAAGGTAGCTCGGGGAGGGGCATTTGATGACAAGGAGGTAAAGAGGGGCAGGGCTGAGGCCGCCAGGGACGCACTTTCTCCCGGCTGGTCCTGGCAGCCGCCTGGCTGTTTCTGCTTCCCCTTTGGTTTGTGGCCTCCGAGCAGGTGGCAGGAGCGACAGGATTTCAGAGAGGGAGGCGTGTCTTCGGTCGCAGATCCGCGAGGAGGCGGCTTACCTATCGGAAGCACTGTGTGTGCTCAGTACCTTTTGATGCCCAAAAAAGAACTTCAGAGTCTGGGAAGACACAATGCAGAGGCTGTTACACTGATTGCAGGTTCATGTCAAGGCCCGGGTGCTGTCGCTTCTCCTGGAAATAAGCAGCGCTCAGGGGCACTCTGTGTCCTGCGTCACAGGCGGAGCCCTGGGCGCTTTTCTAGCATGTGCCCGCGGACAGCAGTTTCCCCTGTGCCTGCTCACGTGGGCAGCTGATTTCAGTAGTTTAGGAGCACACTTGTCACATTAAGCCACAGCAGAATTTCAGTGCGGTGACTGCAGAAGGGAGAACATGCACAAACAGTGACGGGTTATTCACGCCAGTGTCCAGCCAGTGTAGTCAAAGAAGTCACATGACCCCGGGAGGCGCGTTCACCTTCCAGCTGGAGTGGAGGAGGTCATTTCCCGCACAGCTTATTCCACAAATACAACTTGAGGTGGCTGCGTGGGGCGCGGTGCTGCGCTGGTCCCAGTGTCCCAGAGCAGATCTGGACGGACGGACAGTAGGAGTGGCCGTCAAGCCCTTGCGTTTGTATCCAGGTGGACAGGGCACTTGAGGGGTTCACGGACGGACCCGTTTGAGTCATGGATGCTCCCTTTCGAGAGGAGCGCCCCCGAAAAGCCAGGACGGAAGGGGGGAGTGTCCCTGCAGGGAGGAAGGCAGCTCCACGCGGCGTGTCCACGGGACGGGGCCCCGGCGCCGGCGAGGCTCGTGCAGGGACCGGGACCGGCCACAGCCCTTGCAAACTGCTCTCCAAACGCAGCACCCACGCCAGCCGCGCCCCCGGCCCCGCGACCCCACGCCGTGAGCCTCACGCCCGCGGCCCGGACTCCGCTCGGACCAGGCCGTGCGCTGCGCGGGGGGCGCCTCCTGGCCGGGGGCGCGCGGCTGCGGGGCCACGTGCACGTGAGGGGCCGGGGGACGGGCCGGTCGGCCAGCCGCCCCCACGCGGCCCTCTGACCACCCCCCCTGGGCGCCTGCAGGACGCGCTCCCGCGGGGACAGGTGGATGAGTTCGTGGGTGTCACCCAAGTGCAAACCACTCCAAGCCGGCGCGGTCCACGCCCGCCCTGGGCCCACCTGGGCCCCACCCTCCTGCTCCGGCCGCCCCCCCTTCACCCCGTCAGAGGCACCTCTGTTCTGCCTGGGCCTCTGTGCTCCCACCCGGGCGCCCCCACCGCTCTACCGGACGTCCACTCGTGCTAAGTGGGGGTCAGCGGTTAAGCAACAACCGACACCCTGTTTGTAGCTCCTGCCCTCTGGGAGTGGGACAGAATAAGGGAACGTGATTAATCAGTGAGCACAAAATGCATGTAATCCGTGAAAGTTGAACTGCACGAATGCTGCCCAAGGGGAGGTACACAGTCTCGTGTTCTGGTGCGGCCAGGTGGCCCCATCTGAGGGTCAAACGTAAGTCTCCCTGGGAGAGGGGTGCAGCTGAGCGCTGAGATGAGAAGCTGCCACCAATGCCCTGAGAGCGTGGGGGAGAACTCCAATCCAGGCAGGCCCCTACCCCCAGTAATGGCTGTGTGCTGGGCAGGCTTGGGACAGCCCAGGAGACAGCTGCTACGTGGGGCTGAGGGGTCAGGCAGGACTACCAAGGATGTTTATCTTCAGGGCAAGGAGAAGCTATTGAGATACCGAGAAGAGAGGGAAGACACGACTAGATCCATATTTTGGAAATGTCACTTTGTGGCGAGTCTTGGACCTACCGAGGAGGGTGAGAATGAGCCTGCAGATCTGTCAGAAAGCTGATGGTGGGTGAGGGCCTCTGTGGGCCCGGTCCCAAACAGCAAACCCAGTGAAAACCGCTTTGAAAAACCAACACTTAAAGCCTCTGCAAATTGCCCTAAGAGGACACTTCAAATGAAAAAACATCTATTGAAGAAAATTTACTAAAACTCTAAGAGCGAGGGCAGTCTGTGGCTCCCTGCCTGCCCTCGCCCCCCGCCAAGCCTAGCTGGACAGAAGTTCCCCCCTTGGGCCAGGAATTCAGGGAGCTCTGCCTTCAGCTCCCCACTAAGGGGCACCGTATCTCACCAGGAGGGACAGACCACCGGCGTGGAGTGGAAGAGGCTGAATTCCTGGGGAATGCTGTGGAGACCTAGGGTTTTCTTCCTCCCCACAGCCTCCACGCAGGGTAGAGACGTTACCCTAAAGCAGAGGCTGGGTACTGGGGTCCTGACGGCTCTTCCCCACTCGGTCACTGCAGAGAATCCGTATCAAGAGAGCATGCCAACAGGCCAGGCGCCACAGCCCTGCCCCAGCCCACAGTGGTGGAGTGGAGATGTGCCCAGGGAGAGAGGCAGACCCAGGACAGACTGAAGCTGTCCTCAGAGGATCAGCTTTATTTGAAACACACTCGGGGACGTTCAGAAACAATAGTTCTTGTTAATTAAGAGCAATTACTTGTCTGCTTGGACCACTGTAATGAAATACTACAGACTCGGGGACTAAGACAACAGAAATTTCCTCGCAGGTCTGGAGTGGAAGTCCAAGATCCCAGTGTCAGCAGGGCTGGTTTCTCCTGAGGCGTCTTTCCTTGGCTGGCAAATGGCCACCTTCTAATTACGTGCTCAGATGGTCTTTCCTCTGTGTGCAGCCACCCTGGTGTCTCCTCGTGTAAGGACACCAGTCGGATTGGATTAGAGCCCACCTTAACAGCCTCGTTTTAACTTATCATCTCTTTAAAGGCCCTATCTCCAAAAAAAGTCACATTGTGAGGTTTGGGGTTAGGGCTTCAACATGTGAATTTGGGGTTGCAGCCCATATCAAGCAACAAACTAAACCATGGGCCACCTAGTTCACTAGAGGAAACCTGGAAGGAAGCTAACAGGAGCCCTCCTGGGGTTAGAACAAATTCAGAGACTGGCCTCCCCCAGTATACCTGCCCCAGTTTAATTGGACCAGACACTGGAGAATTTATGCCCCAGGCCATTTGTTAAATAATAGAGCAATCCGTCAGGTATTAGTGGGGCTTAACAGGTGGGTATGACCAAAGGTGATAGCATAATTGAGGGATTAGGGAAAGACAGTTAACAGGAGCCTTAATAAAACTGTCCCCAGGCGCCTGTGAGGTGCCTGAGGCTGGGTCCTTCTAGAAGCCACACCAAATCCTTCACACTATGGGAAATAGACTTCCCTAAAGAGTTCAACAAAGTCATTCAACAAAGCAGGCAAATAGCAACAAAACCAAACCAGCGGGGAGGGGCTAGTGAGGGGAATCAGTATCCAAAATTTCTACAATATATTGCCTAAAGTGTCCAGTTTTCAACAATAACAAAATTATAAGGCATGAAAAACGTGAGTCTCTTACATGGGGGAAAAACAGACAATAGAAACTGTCTCAGAGGGCCCACAATGAATTTAAAAAGTAACGGCTTCACAGCAGCCAATGTAAATATGTTCAAAGAACTAAAAGAAACTACACTTATAGAAATAAAGGAAAGTATGATAGTGTCTCATCAAATAGAATATATCAATAAGGAGATAGAAATTTTTTAAAATAATAAATCATCGAGTTGAAAATAACTAAAATTAACTAATATAACTAAACTAGAGGAGCTCAAGAGTAGATCTGAATGAGAAAAAAAAAAAGAATCAGCAAACTTTAAGAAAGATTGGTAGATATTATGTATGCAACCTTAAGAACAAAGAGAAAAATAGAAGGAAGACAAATGAATGGAACCTCAGAAAAAGGTGAGAAAACTAAGTGCACCAACGTATACATAATGGGAGTGGCCAAGAGAGAAGAGAGAAAGAAAGGAACAAAAAATATTCAAGGAAAGAATTGCTCAGAACTCCCCAAATTTGCTGAAATTTGCTACACATCAAAGAAGCATAATGGACTCCAAGCAGGACAAATACAAAGAGATTCACATCCACACACATCATAGTAAAAATATTGAAAGAGAAAAGCAGGAAGAGAAAAACGACTTGCCACATCAATCCAAATGGACTGTTGGCTGACTTTTCATCAGTAACAATGGAAGTCAGGAGGCAGTGGGATGACAGTGAGAGGACTGAAAGAAAAAACTTGTCAACCAAGAATCTTGTATCGAGCACAAACTGTTTTTCAAAAATGAAGGCAAAATAAAAGCACTCACAGATAAACAAAATTTGAGAGAATTTGTTTCTAACAGAGCTTCCTTAAAAGAGATACTAAAGGAAGCTCTTTAGGCAGAAAGCCAGTGAACCCACATGAAAATGCAAATCCACAAGGAACACCAGTAAAGATAATTCTGTAATTACAAAAGACAGTGTAAATGTATATTTCTTCTTCTTCTTAATTTAAAATCAATTGTATATAGCAATGTGTGTATAATTGTATTGTTGGAACTGTCACATATAGAAATATAATATATTTGACCAAAAGAAAAATAGCACAAAGAAGTTGGATGGGAGTAAAGTTTTAATGGAGTGAGAAAATGACACCAGATGGTAACTTGAATCCACAGCCACAGGACCAAATGAAGACAGTTAGAAATGGTGAAGAAGAAGGTGAATAAGACAAGTCCTATATATATATGTACTTGCTGTTCTTTCTTTTCTTCTTTGATGAACTAAAATTATGTAAAGTAATAATTATAGCAATGTGTTTTTTTTCAGTTCCCCAAAAGTCTTTAATAAAATATTTTTCTATAGTAAGGCAGGATAAACTATTAAAATTCTCTGTGAGGATTTTCCTCTCATTGTGATTTTCAGAAATCACCTAAAAATGCTTTATTCCAAGGCTCAAATGTTTTTATGCTGAATTCTGAAGATTTTCTAAGAAACCACTTGGCAATGATTGGTTGATAGCATGGTTTTACTTATAGCATTGTCTGACACATTTGACAATGATTTCAGTTTGTCATACACAGTAACAACTAAAAAGTCTCTTTATTAATGTAAAGTTTCTTGTTTTGAACTTGTAGAGATAAAGAAGGAATGTGAAGTAAGATTTGCTTCACGTTTTGGGCAAGGGAGAAATGAAGAGTGAAAATCCTCAAATACTAGTTCTTAAATTATGGAAGTGAGAGCACAGATAAATGAGAAGGATGGAGAAACTAGGTGAACAGTAGGATAAAATATTTATTCTGTGATCTCATTATATGAATCAGTATCACACTGTATTGTTGCATTTATAACATGTATAGATGTAACATGTATAACAGTAATAACACCAAAAATGGGAAAGGAGAATGCAGTTGTATATGAATAAGGTTTCTATCCCTAACTGGTATTGTCACTATAAATGTGGAGTCAGTTTTTTCAGGTTCACATGTAGGCCTTCAAGCAACTGCTAAGAAAAATGACAAAAAATAGTGAAAACATCGTCAAAGGAATGAAAATGTTACATCAGAAAATATCCACTTGTTGCAAAAGAAAGCAGTAAAAGGATAGAAGAACAAAACAGACATGAGATGTCTTTTTAGACAAAAAAATTTTAGACATAATTCTAGACATAAATTTTAGACATAATGTTAAATATAAATGAATTAAACAATCCAGTCAAGAGGCAAAGATTGTCATACTGGAAATAAAGCAAGGTCCAACTATATGCTGTTTACAGGAGACACATTTAGATTTAAAGATACAAATAGGTTGAAAGTAAAAGAATGGAAAAAGATATGCCACTATCAACCACAAGAAAACTGAGTCACTTTACTAATAGACAAAATAGACTTTAAGACAAAAGAATGTCACTAGAGATAAACAGGGACATTTTAAATGACAAAACAGTCAATCTGTCAGAAAGATATAACATTATATCTTTAGAGCACCTAACAATAGGGCCCTAAAATTAGTGAAGCAAAACTGACAGGATTGAAGGGAGAAAAAGGCAGTTCAAAACTAATAGTGGGAGACTTCACTCCACTTTCAGTAATGGATACACTAGGCAGAAGACCAGCAAGGATACAGAAGAGCTGAACAATGTTGTTAAAGCAACGAGCTCTAACAGACATCTATAGAACTCTCCACCACCCAACAGCAGAATGCACATTCTTTTCCAGTACATATTCAACATTTTCCAGGATAGACAGTATGCTAAGCCATAAGACAAGACTGAATAAATTGAAAAGGAGAGAAGTCATGTAAAGTATCTTCTCTGATTATAATAGAATTTAAAAATTAAAACAAAAAAGAAATCTGTGAAATTTCACAAATATGTGAAAATTTAAAAAGACACTCTTAGATAACCAATACATCAAAGAAGAAATCACAAAGGAGACAGGAACTATTTTGACATGAATGAAAATGAAGATACCCTGGGATGCAGCTAAAGCTGGGAAATTTATACAGGTAAACACCTATACTGAAAAGTAAGGTAGATCTTACGTCAACAACCTAACCTTCTATCTCAAGCCCCTGGACAAAGCAGAGAAAATGAAACCCAAAACTAGTAGAAAGAAGGAAACGATAAAGATTAAAGTAGAAATAAATGAAATAGAGAATAGGAAAAACTATAGACAAAAATCAACAAAGCCAAAAGTTTCTTTGAAAAGAAACAAAATCGACAGGCCTGTAGCTTGACTGACTAAAAAGACAAGAGGATTCAAATTACTAAAATCAAGAATATAATAGAGCACATTACTACTAACTTTGCAGAAATAAAAGGGACTATAAGACAATGCTGTGAACAACATTGCTAACAAATTAGATAATCTAGGTGAAATGGTCAAATTCCTATAAAAGACACAAACTACCAAAACTGATTCAAGAAGTAGAAAATTTGAACATAACTATGAATAAAGAGGTAAAGTTAGTAATCAAAAATCTCACACAAAGTAAAGTCCGGGCCCAGATGGCTTCACTGATGAGTTCTACCAGACATTTAAAGAGGAATTGACACCAGTCCTTCTCAAACTCTTCTAAAAAACAGAAGAAGAAGGAGCATTTTCTATTCCACAAGACTGATACCAAAACCATACAAAAACATCGCAAGAAAAGAAAACTACAGAGCAATATTTCTTGTGAAAATAGATGCGAAAGTCTTCAAATACTGGCAAACTGAACCCAGCAACATATACAAAGGATTTTATATCATGACCATGTGGGCTTATCCCAAAAGTGCATGGTCGGTCCAGCATTTGAAAATCAGTTACTATAATGGACCGTATTGACAGAATGAAGGACGGCATCCCCTGGTCGTTTCAGGAGGCCCAGGAAAAGCGTTTGGCAAAATCCAACTGCCCTTCATGATGAAAACAGTCAATAGCTAGGAATGTGAGGGAATTCCTCAACCTGGTCAAGAACACCCGTGAAAACCCCACAGCTAACATCACACTGAATGGTGAAAGCGGCATGCTAACCATGTCCTTTTTCACCACTTCTATTCGTCCTGGAGGTGCCAGTCAGGGAGAGGAGGCAAAACAGCGGGAAGCAAAAGACCCCTCCTTCAGAAAGAAGTGAGACTATTTCTGTTTGCAGACGACGTGACCTCCTACATAGAAAATCCTAAGGAGCACACATATGCAGCACTAACAAGCCAGGCTGAAGGATACAAGGTCAACATGCAAAATCAACCGTGTTTCTATTCTGTAGCAATGAACAAACCAAAAATGAAATTAAGAAAACAATTCTACTTGCAATATCATCAAAGGCAGCCAAATGCTTTGGGAGACATGTCACCAAAGACTTGTACTTGAGAATATTCAGCGTCTTCTCCAGCAGGCCATGCAGGTCAAAGCCTGGGCCATGCCACCTCACACCTGTCAGGATGGCTCTGACCAAAGGATGGGTGATGGCCGGGTCAGTGCAGATGTGAGATTGGACCTCCACACACTGCTGGCGGGAATGCAGTGAGGACAGTCTGGCAGTTCCTCTCTGCGACTGCACTCCTGGGAATGGACGCCAGCAGAAGGAAGCAGGTCTGCACATGGGGTGTGTATAGGACGTCTCCTCAGTGCCACTCATACCAGCCGGGAAGTGGAGACAACCCAAAGGTCCTCCCGCCTGCAAGGACGGGTAGAATGGTACCTCTGCACAAGGAGACGTTATCAGGGAGTACCAAGCAATGCAGTCCTGACAAATGCTACTGCATCCTTGGGCCTTGAAAACGTGATGCTGAGTGAAAGAAGCCAGTCACAGAGGACCACAGATTGATTCCACTTGCATAGAATGTCCAGAAGTGGCACCTCTGTAAAGATAGAAAGTAGATTAGTGGTTCCCTAGGGTTGGGGAGAGGGTAGTTAGGGATGATGGCTAAGTGGGGTGATGAAAATACTCTAACATTAATCCTAGTGATGGCTGCATGACTCCTAATGTGCTAAAAGCCACTAACTTGAACCTTCTTGGTGGGTGACTGTGGGGAAGGGATTCTGGGCCCGTGAAGTTGGCGGGCAGGCATTGGCCATTGCAGTTGTCCAGGGAAGACATGGCGAGCTCTTAGAATTAAGGGGACTTGTGTGAAAGTATCTGAGGGGTTCTTTTAGGAAGTAAAATTGACTGAACTTGGGAACAGAAAGTCCAGAAGACTGCAGGTTTTCTGGCTGGGTAACCAGTCATGAAGCGACTGTCCGAAACGGTCCCAACTGTCTGTGAGCCATGTGCGAGCGGCCTGAGGGAGGAGGGCACCAGGCACAGAGGACCGGCCCTGAGCCCGCCTTGCTGGAAACTGGCGCTGCCCTCCTCATGAAGGCCTCCCATTGCTGGCTTTCTCAGCATTTACTGCAAATTGTTCATCTTTCAGCTCTTCTGCTTAAAACTCTTCAGTGCCTTCCTGACTCGGGGAAAACGCAGCTTCTTTCCTTGTGGGCCTCGAGCGCCTGCCCGCGGCGCCCGCCGGCTGACCAGGCTAAGACCTGCCTCTACCTGGCTCTACCTGGGCCGGGTTTCCATGCTGACCCTGACAGGGCGCTGCCCTGTCCATTCACGGCACTCAGTTTCAGCCTTAGTTCGGCTGCTGCTTTCCGGCTTAGTTACCTGGCTGCTCGCGCATCGGTTCCACCCACCAAACGGGAACTCAGGCCTGGTTTGCTCACTGCTGTGTTCACCTGCCCAGCACATTATAGGTTTCTAACAAATGTTTTTAGAATAAATGAATTAATAGAAAGGAAAGAAATGATGATTCTGGCGAGCAGCGTCCTTAGAGCAGCGCCTTTCACCATTCCCTGTGCATCGGTCACCTGGAGACCATATTAAAATGCAGGCTCTGAGTGGTCTGGGGTGGGAGGGCCAGGCCTCTGCCTTTCCCACAAGCCCCCGCTGCTGCTGCTCTGGGGGCCACCAGATGCCGGGCATGGAGCTCGTGACGGTGGCCCCTCCAGCTGACCCTTGCCATAGCTTTCCACTGAGGCACATGCTCACAGCTGTTCATGAGCCTCTGCTCTGAGGGGGGAAGTGACGACTGATGACTGTCACTGAACTTGATAATTTTCCTTTTTGGATCCTTGCTTGTAGGCCAAAGAAGAGCGAATAATTGAACTGGAGACTGAAAATGCTGTTCTTCACCTGAAATTGGCAGAGGTAACGTCTTACACGTCGTGTAGATTGAGTTGAATTTTGTCCCATGTGTTGACTTTCGTCCAGTGAGGATGGACATTCTTCTCAATGTCCCCTGACCTCTGTGTCGTCTGCAGGTCTGAGCTCACAGGGCCCTCAGCCTGGCGCTGGTGTCCCGGGACACGCTCCGTGTATACCCTGTCACCCTGCCCACTGGGGGTTTCCCCTGAGCTCCCCCTTCTCAGAATTTTCTGTTTAACCTCTTCACTCTTCTGAAAACTCCCACACCAGGCAGAGACTTTCCAAGCTGATTCATAGTTCCTCTCAGCTGCCATCTTTGTGTCACCTTACTTCCAGGCTAATTGCTCGTGAGCTCTGGCCTCCTCCTGGCACAGCAGAGGACTCTGGGTAAGCAATTTCATGAGCAGCAGTCAGTCGGAAGCTTTGGTCAGAAGCAGACGCTCACGCTCAGCATCTGGCATTGAGGAGAAGCCTGGACCCAGCGGCAGAGTGGGCTGGCTGGGTCCTCGTCATCCAGGACCAACAATAGTGAGCCGGCTCATCAGGACTATGTGGCTCCGCGTTTGGCTTCTACCCGAAGAGTTAGAGGAGGAAATCAAGGAGATAAAACAGGGTCCTCCGCGGCTGCTTCTGATACTCGATTGTCACGTGTTCTGCGGCCTAAATGAAAGAAGGAAATCGAACATCAGAGCTAACCAGCACCCCTTTCCCCTCCTTCCCCTCTCCAAACATTTGGGACAGAGTTCATGCCTCTGAGGACCCCACTGCTTTCCTACTTCTAAATTACTGTGTGGGATTAAACCAGGCTTCCTGGGGTATCCCAGAGCAAATGAGCCAAAGTCAATGAAACTTAATCTGAATTTTAGTTCATTTTAGTTTCTTCTGTCCGCAGAGGAGAAATTAATGTCTGTATGCTACTTGCTGTCATTTCAACATGACAATAGTGCCCAGCATTTCCATGTTGTTTGTCCTGAGCTCATCCACGTGAGAGAAACTCCATCCCATGGTCTTGGGCATGGAGGCCGCGTCTGAGGATGGCAGTGTCACGGCCACCATCTTTAACGTGGACGCCGGCCCGGCCGGGGACTGCTACCCTCTGTCCAACCGGCCTTCAGCTTGTCTCGTCCATGGTCTATTTTAGGATTAAAGAGTCAGTGAAGGGGGCGGGGGGTGAAAAACAATCAGTGAAGGGCATTCAAATGCCAACAAAGCTGGGTTTGGCAGCAGAGGAAGATTTGGTAAAAGTTCAAGCAAACAAAGATGTCAGGTTAATCAGGCAACAAGGCAGAGCTGAGGTTACTATTGGTGGTGTTTCAGTGAGGGTGGCATTCTGCTGGAGCCTGTGGAGCAGACAGGAGCGAGGTGGCTGGTCGTCCTGCAGCAGAAGCCGGAAGTGGCAGGCAGCTTGGGGAACCACAACCCTGCAGTTGTCCCTGCATGCGCTGTCTGTGTCCCACAAACGCAGCTGCCAGCACTAAGCTTGACATTGCCAGATGTGTCCAGGGTGGCTGCTAGGGCTCCAGGTAGCACATGCCGGTGCCAGGTGTGTGGGGGTGGGGGAACAAGGAGGTAGGGAACACGCCTGCCATGTCTGTTCCTCTCTGTCATTTGCTCAGAAATCCTGCCCCGTGACTGCCAACACCTCTCTGGCCAGAACTGGGTCACGTGTGTCCTACCGTTAAGAGAACCTGGGGAATCTAGGTTTCAGTAGGAACGTTGATAAACGAGGGGCTGTGGTAGCAGCGGAAGGCAGACAAGCAGCCACTCGTCTCTGCCACCCAAACAATGACGTTTCAGAGAACTCTGACTGGGATCTGTTTTTCCGTCAGAGAAATAAAGATCGTTTTCTGTTAGGAAGACAATGCATGTAAGTCCAATCAGCAGAAGTTACAAGCACCCTTTGGCGGTGTTTTTGTTTTCTAGTATTAACTGTGGCCGTGAGAGCAGTCCCCACACTGCTTTTGTGAATCTGGTTTTCTCTGAGAGATTCTGAACACTGAGTCCTGGAAATGATACCCAGTTTCCCTTTTCATAGCTGTCTTGTCCAGAAAATTCTTGACTTTTTATAATCTTTTCCTTTTAAAAAATGGTCATGTTGCGACATTAAAACGTGCATGGACTTCCTGTTTGCTTCCCAACAAGGCCTGGCTTGAACCTTGGCCTGGAGCAGACCAGGGTCCCACCACAGGGACACCCAGTGTCCCTCCACCCCTGCCGTCCTGCAGCACCCACACCCCACGGGCCACCCACCCGCCTCCCCCCTGCCTTATGTCCCCACACCTCTCTACCGTCCCATGTCACAGATTCGGACACCTCTGCCCGACTCCAGCAATGGCTGTTTGATGAGCTCACTCACTGCATTCCTCCCACAGTCCTCCCGTTTCATCTGGTCGGCAGTCCCCTGGTCACTTTGTTTTCCTCCAACAGCCACGCCAGGACTTCCTGTCACTCGCCACTTAGATGTCTCACTCATGATTTCAGCACTCCCTTGCAGGTAGCCAGGACCCCACCATCTCTGCCACCGTCACACCCCGGCGCTCCACATATCTTCATCCCGTGTGCGCCTCCCCAGTACCTGCACCGAGTTGCTGCAAAATACCGACAAGTAGGAAGGTCGGTCCTCGCCATCCACCTGACACAGGTGCTGGGATCCAAGCCACGCTGCAGTCCTGGTTCCAGAATCAGCTGCTCCCCACCCACCACGGAAAGTGTTTGAATCTACTCCCCCTCGCAAACCTCTGCTCCCAGCCCCTCCACACAGCCGTCCTTGGGGGCAGACCACTGTCCCCTCTCATGCACAGTGTCTTCCTGCCGCCCCACCAGTCACCTCGTGGCAAGCACCCCCTGCAACCTCGGGAAGGGCCTGCTTACAACCAGCCTGCACCCCGAAACCCCGACTGTTCAGCTGCGGGACCTCCTCGCCACAGCCGGCCCGGAGAAGGTGGCCACCGTCTGGGTCTCTGTCCCCTCACTGTCATCCCGCCTGTTGCAGTGCCCACGCCGCCCGTCCGAGCACACGGCTCCAGACTCCTGGGCTCCCTCCCAGCAGCAGCTGGCGTGACTTCACTGCTGTCCTTCCCCATGGACAGAGTCACATGTCACATGGAGCTCCCGGTCCCCTGCTCTCTGCCCTGTCACCAGTCAAGGGCAGACTCGCAGAGCTGCACTCCCGCTGGCAGGAGTCCTGGGACCCATACCAGTGGCCTGTTGAGCATTCTCACTGGAAGAGCCATGTCGTCGGTGACTAGCGTGTCCCTCTTACTTCCTGGGGGCTGCTTCCTGGCCTGTTTCCTTCTCCTCCCCACCCTTCCTTCCCGAAGATAAAAAGTGGGTTCCTGTTAATGAGAGAGCACATGTCTGCTATTCCCCCACAGCTTTCGAGCTTACTCCATCTTAATATTTGTAACACCACTAAGTCTATTTCAGTACGTAAGTGATGAAAATATGCGTTTTACTATTACTTAAACCATATGTTTCCTGTGTGGGATGTATGGCTGCGGTGCTGACGGAGGAGCAGTTTCCCAGCATGCACCAGCGTGTAAGAATGTCGTGTGAGTGTGAACACCTGAGTGGACTTCTGGGCAACAAAGCAAGTTCATTATGTGTCCCTAGTACCTGAGTGGCACCTCCACCAGCTGCTCCAGCCCAAAACCGGGAAGTGTAAAGGGCGGCATGTCCGACCCCACATCCATCTCCCAACCCTGGCAAGGTTGTGCCCTGAGCATGTGCTGGCCCCGCCCACTGTCCACAGCGAGATTCTGAGGTCCAAACCAGCACTGGCTTTCGGACCAGTTTACCTTCTTCGCTCCATTCTTGTCCACAGAAGGCCCAGGGTGCCCTCTAGAAATCCTCCAGTGGCTTGGCACTGTCCCTCAGCAAGTGCCCTGTTTGTCACCCTTCCCCACCTGGCCTGCAGGAGCCTCTGTGCCCTCCCCCCCACTGCACCCTCTGTTCCTCTCACACTGTTCTTTCCGTTGCTGGAATCTGCCTCTTCCCTCGTGGGCTCCCCACCGTCCCTGCCCTCCGGACGCTGTCGCCCAGCGTGCCACTGGTCCTGAGCACTGCCGGCTCACCTCCACGGCTGGTTCCCGCCGCAGCGGCGGCTGCACAGGGCAGTGTCTGCTTGTGGGAGACTGGGGCCCCGTGGACGGTCGAGGAGCTCCTCCCCTCGGAGGAGAAGCACCTGCTTCAGCGCCTGCACTTTAAGGTGCTGAGTCCCCTTCTGTTTGTCTCCACGACAGTACCAAGGAAGGATGGGAATCAGGAGTGGCAAGGCCACAGGGCTCGGCCACCAGCGGGGGCCTCGGCAGAGGACACACCTGCCCCTGATCCAGCTCCATCATGCAGCTCAGGTAAAGGGATTGAGCATCAGCAGACTCTTCATTTACACAGTGGACGCTCACGCTCATAACTTGTTTTGGGTGAATTGTGTTAAGTCGTGCCGGTCAAAACCTTAGGGAAGGAGAAGGAGCCTCCATTTGGGGAGCAAAGTTCCTCCTGTGCGTCTGACAGATTTTCCGCAATAGTTGGCTCGTCTGCTTTCCCCAGATGGGAAGGTCACCACGGTTGTCATGAGGGCTTTGGTGCTCTGCTTTCCCACACTCACTGAGGACGAGACGCCCCTCAGGTGGCACAGATGGCTGGGACCCGAGCAAACACGGGAAAGAAACATTGGGCCGCCAGAGGGGTTGCTTCAGACAGCTGTGCGAGCCTCAGCTCGCACAGCAGCACTTCTCTCAGCACCCAGCAGCACTTCTCAGCTTTCTTTTAACATCACATGGGAGAGCCCTGCTTTGCACGTGTCCCACTAAACAAGCTACTGCAGTGTGTCCTCAGAACAGCATCTTGAAACACTGGAGATTCCAGAAGGAAAGGTGGGAAAGTCGTTATTCTGTGTAGCACATTTGGCCATTCTCCAGGATGAAACTGTGGCTATTTTTATACCTTTGATTAAGAGCATTGTTCACGTTTTGTTATAAACAATGCAACCGGGTGAGAATTAGAAGGAAGCAAAGGTCATTATCACAACAACAAAACACCATCTGTCGACATGATTAATCCCCACTTAGAGGTGTTTTCCCCCCATGAACTGGTTTACTGTGTTTAGAATGGATTTATATAGAATTGATTCTTAATTCTCCAACTGTGTGAAATGAATCCATCTCCGAGTGAAGTGTATAACTGTCTGCATGCCACATAATAAAAATAACTCAATTTATTTCCGATGTTTTATCAAAATATTTCCCAAACGTGGAAGCAGTCTGCATTTCCTAGGAGAGAAAAGACTGACAGAACTTCTAAGCTCAAGGCACGACTCCGAGGTTTAATTCTGAGACCCGATGTGCAGCAGGGCGCTGGCTGCCATCCCTGGGCCATCACGCAGGACGCGCCTGTCAGCTGCATGGTTCCCGGAGTTCCGTAACGGCCGCTGGGCCTGGGATTCCTTAGCACACTCACCCAGCGAGGTCGCCCGGCCTGCATTGTTCTCACCGTGAGCTCTTGACAATTGGACTTCCAGAAGGTGGTCTGGATAAGAGGCCAGAGCTTCGTTCCCATGTCAGGAGGGGGACTGTGCCAACACTGCAAGGAAGTAAACAGCAGACAGAGAGACGGCCTGCGCCTGGCTTTTCCCCGCCATGCAATGGGTGCACTTCCCCCGGAAACTGGTGAAACAGTTTATTTCCGTGACTGTTTCACATATGTGGGCATATGCACTCACACAGCTGCTCTGTGTAGCGCAAAACCCATACCTGCAGGTCAAGTCCAGAAGTGGGTGTGGCCTCCCGTCCCACCTGAAGGGGCCACGGGCCATGGTGACGGGTGTCAGACTCTGGTTTTGAACAGACTCTGTTCGTGATAAATTGCTGTCTGACTGTGTTAACTGTGGACAGATGTTTGTGTGGGGCATAATTGTGCTGTGACGACTGCCAACAGTAATTGTGTTAATCACATACATTCTTATTTTATAGGAACTGAAACAAGATATAAAAGAGCTTCATTCCTCTTCTGCGCAACTTTTCAGAAACTGCCAGGACCAACACCGGGGCTGTCTTTCTGAAATCGTGAAAGCCATGCAGCGAGCACAGCTGCAGCTCGAGGCTGTGCCGTGTAAGACGTGACCCCAACCCTAGGGGCTGCCTCGCTCTGGGGTCCGGCAGGCACAGGGATTCGCAGACTGACACATGCAGTCCTGCTGCCACCAGAGCGAACCTGGCACGCAGGTGTCAGACCTTGGGCCTGGCCGGACACACCTGGAGGTCCTCGCACGTTTGTGTCCAGCGCCCATCGATCCTGTATTGTCACTGCAGTTGAGAAGCCATTGTCCTTACGTGCCAGCTAAGGATGTGGTGACCCAAGGTAGTCCCTGCCCCGAGGTGCAGGGCTCTCCCTCCAGCCCCAGGGCGCTTGGTACCTCCCTCCCGGTGCTTCAGGTAGTGGGCATGATGGCTGCCGTGTGACCTGCCCGTGCGCACCGAATGCACCACATGGGCCAGGCTGAGCTCAGTACTTGGTCAAGGGCCCTCCTCACAGTCCTGTCCGCCGAGGTGATTGGAAGCAACTGGGTGGGCCCACGCCCCTCCTTCTAACTTGGGGTGCAATCGTCCTCAGCGTGGCAGGCCAAGGCACTTCACCTGGAGAGGTCCTCACAGGAACTGAAGGCGCAACATCACCTTGAAAGGCAGAGGAGGACGCAGCTTCACAACAGCCTGCTGGTGAGCAGGGCACCCGCGTACCGTGTCCCCTGACCTGGTGGCTCAGAGGAAGGTGCTGAAGGGGGACCTTGAGGGGGACCTGAGCAGGGACATGGGGTGGGAGGGACGGCCCGTGGGCAGAGAGGGACAGGGCAGGCCCCTGGGGTGCGAGACGCAGTGACCCAACCTGACTGCAGTCGGGAGGTGCAGTCTGACCAGAGGGGACGTGGCCTGTGCCAGGCTGGTGGCAGTGCAGGGAGGCACGGGTTGGACCAGTCCCTGTGGGACCTCCTGGCAGGACCTGGTGAGCTGCGGGCTTGAGGTTTGAGGGGGGAGCGTGGGGGGGAGCGTGGGGGGGAGCGTGAGGTGTGAGGGGGGAGCGTGGGGTGTGTGGGGGGAGCGTGAGGGGGAGCGTGGGGGGGAGCGTGGGGTGTGTGGGGGGAGCGTGGGGTGTGTGGGGGGAGCGTGAGGGGGAGCGTGGGGGTGAGCGTGGGGGGGGAGCGTGAGGTGTGAGGGGGGAGCGTGGGGTGTGTGGGGGGAGCGTGGGGGGGAGTGTGGGGAGACGCAGGGGTGGGGCACACCAGGACCCCCGAGTGGTGTGGGCCATGGTGCCCGCCCTCCCTTCCTGTCCCTCAGGGGGCCCTGAGCGTGCCTCTCACTCACGGTCCAAGACTCAGGTTTCCATTTACCAACAGAGGGTGCCCGGGTGGGTGACTTATTTGACGGCTTTGATTTTTGATGTACGTGTTTCCATGATATTTGATATTTATGGGTGTCCTTGGCCAGTCTCTGCGACTGTCATCTGCCTGAAGCCAGCACAGCGAGCGTCCTGAGAGCCCCTCCTACCCGCGCCGACCACTGTGTGTACTGATGTGTCTGACAGTAAATCCATTTTACGCGCTCCTGCCTGCAACAGCACCGCAAACACTGACGTTGGAGCTCGTTTGTTGAGTGCTGCTGCAGGGCAGGCGCTGTCCGGAGCTTCTGCCCCGAGGTGCCGCCCCTCTGAGCTGCTGTAGACGAAGCCAGGTGCCGCCACTCCAGAAGCTCTTTGCGTGGCGTCTGGCAGGGGCCATGAACCACCCGAGGGGCCACAGCTCCGTGTGCGGCACTGGACCGTGGAGGAGCCTGGGTCCTGGCTGCAGCCCTGGGAACAGCACCCAGGGTCTCACGCTGTGGGATCCCGGACCCAAAAGCCCTAAGAGCCTGTAAACACATGGGTGTGTCATTGATTCCCATCAGAGTCCGAGGGGCTGCAGCTCACCCGGGGCTGAATAAAGTGGCCACACAGCCCAGGCGTGGTGTTAGAACGGGTCCCTAAAAGGCTGTTTTCTGGGTATGTGGAGGGAAAATGCACTCCCTGGAAACCAGCAAGTGCTTAGAAGAATAAAATTGTGAAAGAGAGATGGTAGGTGAGACCATCTGGCCATCAGCCAGGCATTTGAGAAAGGGCTACACGTGCACCCGTGAGAGTGCCGGCCCGGCGCCCGCTCACAGCACGGCTCGCGTTCAGGCAGAAGAGACGAGGGACCCACGCTCCCCTCCCTCCAGGAACCGCTTCGCGGGGCGCAGGAGGCTCGGGGTGTCCTCTGGGCCCCGACTGCTCGGACCCTAACACCTATGAGTGGTTTGCTGGACACAAAAAGGCACGTTTATTGTATTGAGCGTTCACATTTGAGAGGGTTTGCTAGCAGGTCGCGTCAAACTGTTCCAACCGGCTGGAGCCACAGGCTGGACCTGACCTGGGGACGAAAAGCCGGGCCCACAGGGGTAGGATGGAGGCAGAGATTTAGCAAAGGTGCTGGTGGGTGCGGGGGTCCTCCCGTGGCGGCCTCACCCGGACTCATGTGGCCAAACCAAACCCTGACTGTTTGGACGTGGATTCCCCACAACACAGATCTTAGCCCGGCGGTTCCCCTGCTTCTCCGTGGGAAGGGAGTGGGGTCAGCGTCGCACGGTCTGCTGGTCCAGCTGGTTCCTGGGCTTTGGTTTCGTTCCCACATATCACGTCATGCCACTATTTAGATGGACCCTTTGGGTTGCTGCATAATGAGCACAAGGACCACATTTCAGAAGGTTCTCCTAACATGCCTGGAAGAGTCAGCCCAGGAGGCCATCGAAAGGTGCTTTCTTAATACTTACTATCGAGTGATACTCATTTGCCAAGTGAACGAGTTAAACATGAATTTTTCAAAAGCTAAAAACGACAGGGCTCACTGCTCCGTAGGGATGTTTTCAGAAGTCGAGATGTGGGCAGGAAACGGAGGCTCGTGTCTGGGGGTGGCGGTGTGTGTTCTCTGGGGAAACAGCCCTGCAACGCGGGTCGCCTCGCTCCTGCGCCCATGGGGACGTGCTCTGTTGTCACAGGAGCTGACGGGGAACATCAGAGCCCACTGTCGCATCCGTCCTCTGCTGCCTTTGGAGGACGAGTCTGATGATCCAGGTTCACACGCCAGGTAATTTGCTTTTGTGCATGCACATGTGTGTGCACATGTGTGCATGTGTGTGCGCATGTTTCCGTGTGTGTGCACGTGTTAAGGAAAAATACAGAAATGGCAGCCAGTTGCCGTGTCCCTCCTTCCCCAGCCCGATCCCAGAGCGGGGTGTGTCTGTGCTGGGGGTGAGGTTCCCTTTATGGAGGGAGCGGCCTTGCTAATCAGAAGCGCTCAGCTGACTCTCCGGCAGGTGGCTTACATCGGGCCCAGACGTCTGCGCGGCCAGAGGAGCAAGCACGGTGGGCTGCTGCCGCCGGTCAGGCTCCTTCCCTCACGGGCAGGCCGGCCTCGCACTGGTCCCCCTCCCACCCGCGCCCACGCGTTGCTTCCTCTGAGGGGGGCGCGCTGCTTTATTACTCCTGAGACCCTGCGGGGGTGACGCAGCTTTTAATGAATTACACAGAATTACCTGCAATGCATTTACCTGATGTTTGCTGGAACGCCCTACTCAATCTGACTTCCCCGCCTGGGGTGGTGAGATGTGTATCACATGCCGTTTTCCCCCAGCCGCGCACCTGGAGAAGTGGCCCGTGCGGTGGATGACGTGAGTGAAGCTCCCTAACAAACTGTGGGTGAGTTCTCCGTGTGGTGGTGCAAAGCGCCCCCAGACGCTTCCCCCGCGGAGCGTCCTCCCGAGTCTGAATGAATGTGATTTCCCACCTTGTTGCACACTGTCCTAGTTAATGGAAGTGCGTTCGTCCCTTGACTTCTACGGGACAAGAGGTGAATGAGGCGTTGGACACGTTTTCCTTCTGTGGGACCGCAGGGCTCCTGACGGTAGATCTGTGTCAGGCGAGTCACTTCACTTTCACTAACTCTCCAGGCCCCAAATCAGGCGGTGCACGTGCGATTGGGACCTAACATTTGGAGCGTAAGAAATACCAATATAGCACCAGTGAAGTTAAGAATGAAATTGTAGCATCAAGTTTGAAACAGACACATCTACTGTTAAGACTTGAACAGGCGTATTCAATTTTTTAAGAGTTTATTTGAGCAAAAATCAATTTAAATCAGTGCCAAACCAGAAGTGGTTAGGAGGGCAGAAGCCAGTGGACACACTTAAGCAGAGAAGGTGCAGAAGCAAAGCAGGAAGTGACTGAGTGGCGGCAGCTTCCAGCCAAGTGGCTGCCTGAGGAGCTGTCCTCAGCGTGTCCATGTCCTGACCTTGAGGAACCAACAGGCTTAGGTTTGGGGTCGGCCACCTAGGCCAGCAGACCACACAGCCTCGGTCTCCTGGCCTCTTGTTTAATTCATTTAACAACACCATGAATTCCAATTGGTTTTCTCTTTAAACGCACGTATTTCTTAGCTTTATCGACAAAAAGAAGCCGAGAGGTAGCAGTGAAAACGCCAGCACCCGGGCTGGGCCCCCTAAATACCAGGAAATGGGGCTCCATGTGTAATTGCGGGTTGCATATGCAGGATGGGCCCCACAGCAAGGGAAGTATCAGGCAGTGCGGTCGTGTCCACAAAATGCAGAGTCCACTAAATGGGACACCCACTAAACGGAGCTGACGGAATGACTGAGCCAGGCTGAAATGTGTACTTCTGTAACAACCTTCATTCAGCTCATAGCTATTGTCAGTAGGTTTAAATCCCACTGATCACCTGTGGAGAGTGCTAGAGTGTCAGTCCATTGTTCTAAATGGCGACAAAGAGAAAGGAACACTTATGATGCCCTTCCCGATGAAGTACATTTCAGGGTAAATGAATATTAGATGAGGGAAAGTTTTTGTTTGTAGGAAAATCTATCTAATAAGTTCCAGTAAATGATGGGATTCGGAAATCACCATTTGGAGTCCTGATGGCAATGGGAGGTTCAGGGACCCTCTGTAGGCCCCAGGCACTTGCAGATTCGCCGGAAGCAGAAGTGTGGACCTCGGGAACTGGTGATGGACACACAGCCCACACCAGGGAGTCTGGGCCAACACGGGGCATCTAACCAAGTCTCAGGGTCCATCATTTTAAAGGTGAGGAAGCAGTCAGCCAAATCAGAAAGAGGGACGTTTCACAGGACAGATGACCTGATTTCTTCAAAAGCCAACGGTGTTAGCCAAAGGGAGCGAGAGAACCGTGGAGCGAGAGACATGGCAGGCTCAGGACCACAGCCATGAGCTTTGTGCAGGACCTGACGTGAATAAGCCATTGGAAACACATGCTGGGGACGGCCAGGTTTTGGGTGATGCTAACCTCATAACGTGAGCTTCCTGTTGGCACGGTCGTGATGTTAACGGAAGCTCCTTGACAGTTGCGTACAGACTGAAATCATTGGTGTGCTGTCTATACTCAAGTTAAACTATGCCAGAGACATGGGCGGTGGGCTGAGCAGGAGTATTTGTAAAACAAGGTCAGCCGGGTGTCAAAGAAGCCGCGGGAGGGCTCCTTAGACTAGTTCCTCTACTTTTGTGCATGTTTGAAAGTCTCCGTAAGTAACAGTTCATTATATGCTGGCTTCGGTTTCACTCTGGCTTAGTATGACTGCCACAGAATGGGGTTGGAGAGCATCTGGAATGCTAACTTTTAGGTAACATGGATCATTCTGAATTTTACATGGAAGTCCCAGGCCGTCTCGATTACAAGGATTGTTACGAAGATGGTTTTTTATCTTGTACTGATCCCTTCTAAGTCTGTTTCTCTTTCCCACACGCCTGTTGTTTGACTCTGCGTTGTTACGGTTCCATATCATAAACTTTAGCAACCCTCTTTTAAGTGGTTCCAGTTGATGGAGTGATGGCTGTATTTTTTACAAAGAAGCCAAGGAAATTGTTATAGCTGTATTTTAAAAATTCCTCGACAAAGTCTCTGGAAATGAGCATTTTAAAATTCCTTGTTTTGGAGTGTTTTTGTTGTGTCATTTAGTGCAGTGTATGTTGTGTTAAGCACCAGTATTACTGAGTCAAGCGGAAGGCGACCAATTAAGCCTTCATTATTAGGAATCTGAGTTAAAAGGTGCCCTGCAGGCGTCTTATTGACCCGTCCTTTCATTGGTGAAGACCGTTGAGGATGTGTGGTTATGGAACTGCCTTTCCTCCCCTTCCCGAGTATGTGGGCACTCTTGTCCCACTCAGGGGCTGTCAGTGGGAAGGTGTCCTGAGCCCGAGGCCTGGTCCCCGCCAGCTGGAGGCTCGTTATTATTATTGTTGTTGCTATATTCATCTGGTCCTCCTTGAATTCTACTCACTCTTCAAATTCAGAAGTTTGAGAGTTTTTAAAACATATTTTACTCATCAAGATAAGATAAAAATTGTTTTTGGTTGCAACATTTTGGATTATGTTTTTAAAAATCAGCAGAATCCAAGTTATTTCCTAATTTAATAGAACTGTTTGTTAAAGGACTTCATATCAGTAAATCTGCTTTTTCAGCAAGTGTCAATACTCTGACATTGTAACTCTTGGCTTCCACGTTCTGTTTTCGTTTCCAAAGTCTACAGGGAGTGTCAGTTTGTACTGGATACCTAACACAGCGCTTCCTTTCCATTTGCCGTCTAAGTCAACATTTAATAGTTCTGGGCTCAACCTATAAATAAAATCAACCTCGCGGGGAGAGGCTGGAGGCTGCCCTCATTCTTGCTGTCTTAAGAGTTATTTATTTGTGTTTTTCATTTAATCTACGGCTGCTTGTTTGGTAATCAGATGTGGAAGAACTGGTCTCTGTGCCGAGCTGTCTGGCGGTCGGTGGTTCTCTCTGTTTTCATCCTTCTTGCCATTGTTCAGTCTGACAGTTGCCGACTGGAGTTTCCGAATGTAGCTGAGCAAGCAATGCATCAAGTGGTTCTCATGCAAAGATAGTGGAGGTCAGAGCTACTTTTCGGGAGGTGCTTGACGAAGATTGATGGATTTGGCAAACCTGACACAAAATGTTCAAGATCCAAGTTTTGTGTGGCCTTTGTTCTTTCTCTCAGGCTCAGCCGGCTCTGAGCTTGGCTGGGACTGCTGGCATCCAGCGCGAGCACGTGGCTGTACAGAAGGCACAGGCCTGCAGCCGCACCCATGTGCCTCAGGCCTGCCCCACAGGGGTCCCGGCCGTGTGTGTGGGGGTGCAGCTGCCTCACGCCCACTCTTCAGAGCCATACGTTCAGCTGTCTAGGGGCATCTGGGATGGCTCGTGCGGATCTTAGACTTAAACACCCAAAACAGAATTCCTGGTTTCCCCTTGGGGTGCACTCTCCTGGTTCCCCCAGCTCAACAAGTGATAAATCTGCCTCGTTGCTGGTGCCGGGAGCTGGGAGTCAGTCGACAGCTCGACTTAGCCGATCATCAGGTGCTGTCTGTTCTGCGGTGGAACTCTTCCCCGAGTCCCATTTACCCCCGTCCATCACACTGCAGTCCAGGTCACGTGCACCCCCCGGATAACTCGTGGCCCCTGAGTGACCTTCCTCCCAAACCTGCCTGCGTCCCATCCACTCTGCCCCCGGGAGCCAGCCCTGAAAACAGTGTGGTCAGGTTGCTTCCCAGCTTAAAACTCTTAATGGATCCAGAAGAAGTTAGGAAAACACCGAAAGCCGGTGTGTCTGAGAGCTACTTCTCCTGTCCTGCTGGTCCCCCGGCTACATCGGCCCTGAACATGCACATGTTGTCCCCTCTGTCCATCTGCTCACCCTGCTCATCCCCAGTTCTCAGCGCAGACGTCATGGCCTCAGAAAGACCATCCTTGATGCCCCTACATTAGACCACTGTCTTGTGCGGTCTCACCACACCTACACTTTCCTTCAAGGCACGTGATGGTGGTTAGTCCATTCCTCCATCAGCCTGTGTGTTACGTCTGTCTGCACCACCAGGCTGCGGCTGACATCCGCTTCGTGCTCCATGAGACCCACGTCGTCGCTCCATACTCGTCACGTTTGTCACGTGAGTGAGTCAACAGATGACGCACACACCATGTCTCTTCATCACACGGCACAGAACGCAACAGGGTCAGGAGACCCGAGGCACAGGCTCAGTGTGTCACCTTGGTCACGTCACTCAGCTCCTCGGGGACTGTGGCACATTCGCTCTTTCCTGATGTGAAATTCTGGGTCTAAAAGGGGCTTTTCTAGAAACAAGATTTAGTTTCTCAACTATGAACCCATTTTTAAGGATTAAGAATGACTGTGACACCAAGAGTGACTTTTACAGGCTCGTGGCGCGAGGAAGACTTTTGGATTTTTTTGAAGAAGTTACAGGATTTAAGGAAAAAATAGTGTTTCAGTTCCTGACAGTGAACTTCAGACTGATTCTGTATATTTTATGCTCTTCTTCTCCTGCCACTTGGCGTTTTCATGTATTTAAATCAGTTGACAGAGGGAGTTTGTCCCTCATCACGTCTGTTCCAGGACAGGACCTCTCTGTCCCTTCTGGGCACGTGTCCTGTGCTATTCTCGGCACACACGTGGGGTGGGCTGCTTCATATGCATTTGCTTTGGAAAACGACCCTCTTCTGCCTCTGGGGTGTGTGTTCTTTTCTGCAATAAAATATGCACTTGTTTTGTGAGTAATTCATCCACATTTCAGACCCGTGGACTCAGCAGATTGTGTAATCATTAAATACCTTTGAGAGTAGACTGCCACCAGCGCCTTTTACAGACGGCAGAAATGAGACTCGCCCAAGGTCCCGGTAGCTGGTGCGGGACTCAGAATTCGCAGGTAGCTTTCGTGCTGGTTCTAAAAAAATTGGAGAACCGCGGAGCCCACCGACATGTGTGGTCCCGGAGGCTTAGGGGCGGCCGTGGGCAGCATGAGGCGACGGCTGGGGACAGAACTGGACGCTGCAGTTGGCACCGAAGCTGTGAGCAGCGTCCGCTGGTGTCTCGGCGCCTCTCGGCCGCCCTGTCGTCTGCCAGCTTCTACCTCTGAGGGCCACGTCCCAGGATACAGGCACACAGGTGTCCTCTGTCCGACCATGTTGATGACCTGGGGAAGGGAGATGGCTGGACGTGCAAGGCTACGTAGTAATATCTAACAGTAACCAAAACAATGCTAAGTACATTCTTCCAGCTGCTTTTAAGAAACAGCTTTTAAGACACATGAACAGGGTCCTCTGTCCCCAGCAGTGAAACGGCTCAACCTGACACTGCTGAGTGGGTTAAGATAATTCTGACCAAAGCTCATCATTCCTGCATAGGAGGACAGCATGTGCGGCACTCGGGGCTGGGTGTCCCGGTCACTATGGAGCCACACCACGTGTTTGTCCTCAGTTACCGCAAAGAGCGTGTTACCCATCGTCTGGCTCTGGTGTCGGGGCTGTGCGTGTGCTCTTCTCACAGCCCACACTAGACGACAGCGAGCAGAGGCCTGTTGGCAGGTGAGGAGCAGAGGAGGAGCGTGGGGGTGGGAGGTGCAGAACCAGCCAGAAGGAAGGGGGTGCCAGCATGGGGGACAGGAAGGAGAAGGGTGGGAGAAGGACAGTGTTTTTCCAGGGATAAGGACCGGGGCACAAGGGAGGGCTGTCCCATTACGGATGGGTTCGGAAACGAAAGGAGGGCTTTGAACTTGCTAGGGGAAGAGAGGTGGGGGCCACCGTGCTGCAGGTTCAGGGTCACCCGGAGCTCAGACTGCACAGGAGAGGTACTCGGCCACAGAGCCTGACTGACACGGGGTTTCTCAGGAGGCTACACTTCAGCATGTGCGTGGAACCCTCCCCACCAGAGACTGAGAAAATGGCAGGGGCTGTGAGCAGGTGGGCCACCGCGGCCAGCTGGGCCTGCCTGTCCCGTGCTTGTCGTCCTGCCCTCCTCTGCCTGGTTGCAGGTCCTGGCTCACATGTCACTGCTGTGACCGTGTTCCCACGCATACCCACACAGAGGTCCCTGCCTCTGCTGCTGGTCACTAGGCTTCAGGGACTGGGACGCTGGCTGTCCGGCACTGGCCTGTTGTCACACCTGCATGCAGGCAGGTGCTTCCTGAGTGCCTACCGGGGGAGATGGTCCGAGCCTCCCGTTCCTGCTAGGAGGCCATGTGTGGCCTCACACCAGGCCACCCTTTCCCCATCCCTGGCACAGGGTGCAACTGTCCCCTCCTTGTGGGAATCACCTGTTTCATTTCTTTATAGTTTATTGCTCAAGAGTGCCACCCTAAACAATGCACTTTACTCTTGGCCACTTTTATTTTTTGTTTTTGTTTGTTTATTTTTAAGCAGTTGTATAGATAAGGACCAAGGAGCAGGAGGTGTGGTGTTGACCTGATTCGCGTGCTGAGCGCCCCCTCTAGTGTTGGCGGGAGCAGGAGGCTGTGACCGCCCCTGCAGGGCCCCACTCGGCCAGCCTCGTCCGCACCCCTTCACCAGGCCCCGCCCTCCCCCTGGCGGCCCTCAGCTTGTCCTTCACTTCCACGGGTCTGTTTCTGCTTTGTTTGTTCATTCTGTTCTTTAGATTCTACATATAAGTGAGATCATGTGGTATTTGTCTTTTCTCAGTCTGACTTATTTCACTTAGCACAGTACCCTCTAGGTCCATCCATGTTGTCGCAAATGGTAAAATTTCCTTCTTTTTTATGGCCAAGTAATACTCCATTGTATAAATGTGCCACCTCTTCTTTATCCAGTCTATCAATGGACATTTAGGCTGCTTCCATATCTTAGCTATTGTGAATAGCACTGCAGTAAATAGGGAAATATATATCTTTTCAAATTACTGTTTTGGATTTCTTTGGATAAATACTCAGAATTGGAATTTCTGGGTCATAAGGTGGTTCTATTTTTAATTTTTTGAGATAGTTCCATACTGATTTCCGTAGTGGCTGCACCAGTCTGCAATCCCACCAACAGTGCACGAGGCTTCCCTTTTCTCCACATCCGCGCCAGCACTTGTTGTTTGTTGATTTATTGATGATAGCCATTCTGACAGGAGTGAGGTTATAGCTTATTGTGGTTTTAATTTGCATTTCTCTGATGATCAGTGACGTTGAACATCTTCTCAGATGTCTATGGGCCATCTGTATGTCCTCTTTACTTTTTGTGAAATTTACTCTTGCCTCTATAATTTGATGACTGAGTTGGTGGCCAGGAATTTTATGCCCTAAGTGTCTGGAAAGCCATCCTAGGTGGTCGGATACAAAGAAACTAGATGATAAAGCAGCTCAATGTGAGGAAAATAACGTCACTGGTTGTTGGCCCGGATCCAGCTACCTCTCGCATGTTCCCTCGTTTGGCCTTGTAATTCCATGAGGCCCGTGTGCTGACACCCACCCTGCAGAACCCAGAGTCCAGCTGTCTGTCCAAGGAAACGGCTCTGACCTGGGCCGTTCCTGTCCTGGAAGGAATCCAGAGCCTGAAGTCTTGGAGAAGAGGAAATGATTCTGAAAGCCCAAGGAGAACAAGGCTCACCTGTGAGAAGCAGGGCTGTGTGTGGACAAGAAGAGGGAGACGATGGGCAGGAAAGAACATTCCAGCTGTGTTTGCAAAAGTTCAAGTTTGCCCTTGGTGTCATTTCCGATGTTCTTTAAAATGCAGCGATCATACTGTGGGATGACATTCTAAGTACCCTGGGGAGCTTCTGGATTCTGGCTTGTTTTTATGCCTTTTCATGTTCCTTCCATGGTGTCCCTGGAGCTTTTGGGTGAGACCTTGTAAACTTAGTATTTTTCATTTGTTTCTCTTTATGGTTAAAACTTAGGCATTTGAAGACATCAGTAAAACACTTTGGAGGGGGTGTGTGTTCCTGTGCAATTCACCCAGGGCGCTAGGATTACATGTTGGCGCCATATGAAAGGACTACGACCATAACCAGCAACAGGAAAATGAAAATAGGCCGCAGGGAGGGAGCAGGGGACCATGGCGTGGTCAGACTCCGTCCAGGGCTGGGAGCCAGGAGCCTGGGGTTCTGCCCTTGACGAGGCCAGTGGCCTGCGTGCTGGCGAGTGTCTGAGCTTTTGTGCCTGCATCTTATTTCAGAGTTTGGGAGTGGAAAGGATTTAGAGCCTCTTCTGCCACAGAGGACATTCCTATTATTATACGTGACGTTACTGTCACTATATCAGAATGTATGTCCCTGAAACAGGAGGTGCTCAGGTGTTCTAGCAGAGAGTGAAGTCTCGATTAATGTCTCCCTGAGAATACGACTTCTCCCTTGGAAGCCGTGTGGAGGCCCAGGCACACACAGGTCCTCCTTCGTGGTGATGAGATGAGGGTGGCTTGGCAGTGACAGGAGTGACAGACTCAGCGGACCCTCTCACTGACCTGGCCTCTGCTTCACTGCCAAAGTCACCGTGGCCTGGTCTCTACCCCCACCCGTCCCAGTGCAACTTTTCATCATGGAAGCAGAGGCCCTCTTAGTCTCTACCAAACCCGGTCAGCAGCTTAAATTGAGGACTCAGTGACTTCTCGGCAACATGGACACTCGCCATCACTCACTCACTGCTTCTTAACTGGCTCTCTTTGGTTTCAGTGACGTCACCCTCTCCCTTCTTGTCTAATTTGCATTTTGGAAACATTTCTAAGGCATCGATGTAAAGATGTAAACAGCCGAGAGGAAGGGCCATTTCCCTCCACAGCAGCAGTGCAGGCACAGTGGGGGGGGGCAGACGCTTCGGGGGCAGTCGGGGCTCAGCCCAGGCCCACAGAAGCGGCTTTAAGGACCTGCACCCACAGCATGGCTCAGAGGCCGGCAGAGCACAGCCCACCCAAACGCACAGCGTTTCACCTCTGATTACGAGGGCAGCACGGGTGCCCCTCTCCAGTGACGTCAGCATTTCACACCAGGGACCTTAGCGTGGAGCCCAGGCCCGGGCTTTTCGTGGTAAGTAAGTAACGGACAACAACCTCTTCTAGAACAAAAGCTCGTGGCTCCCGTACCTGAACAGGCCACTTGTTAGACACGTGTTCATGTCCACAGATGAATGTGTCTGTGTGAGAAGATGAGCCAGCATCTCGTACCACCCTCTAACTCTATGGAAAAAACAAATGTCTGTGTGCTGTTCACCACTGAAATTGTTGGGCTTGGTTTTTTTACTAATTCTTCCTGTAACCCTGTTTTTTCATGAATTTGCATTTTGTTTTACAGTTGGAAAAAAGTCAAAAGACTTATTTTTTCTTTGCTTAAGCTAATGCTGCATTTCTTGCTGAAAATTGCTTCTCTCCACACAAGCTGCCACCGAGGAAAATAGTTTAACGATGTGTTTAGAAAAGAAACCTTTTAATACCAGCAGGTACCGTTAAGTCATACAGTGAGCTGTGACTTCTTTAGTCTTTGGAAGGTCTCACACCTCACGTGACCTTACTCGGTGGCCTGGGCCGACTGCTCTCAATGGACTCCATGCGTCACTGTGTCACGGGCTTGCAAGCTCCTCCCCACGGCCAGAGGCAGTTGCCCCAAGTCTGAGGCCACATGGCCCCTGTGTCAGCTACTCACTGTGTGGGCAAGAAAACGAAGCCATGGACGTCCACGCGTAGCTGTGTTCCGGGGCGGTTCACAGGACGGGGCTGTGCTCTGCCAGGCTCTGTGCCCTGCTGTGGACGCAGCCACCTCGCACTATGTTTACTCTTTTCTGCCAGGAAACCGTCCCGGTGAAATTCAGTCGGCCTAGTCACCCTTCCATCAATAAGACATTTACTTTTGAAAGGTAAGTGTGTTTTAAGATGACATGTAAAGCAAAGTTACACAGATGTCAAAGTTGCTTTAGGATTTGATTAATAAAGGGTACAGTTTGTCCCGTCATTTCGACTAACTGCAAAGGAGCAAAGGCTACTGTTGATGCTGCTCCCGTTTTTAAAAGAGTCGTTGCCCTCTGGAGACACATACGGAAATGTTCCCAGATGACGTGGAGATGAGGTCTCCTCGAAAGGCTGTGGGTGGCGAGGGCTAGCTTCCGGTGGAGCTGGGCCAGGGTCCCGGTGGGATGCACTGCACCCACGGCTCACTCCCTGTTGTCTGCTTTTGTAGTTTGGAGATTTGGGGGGGTAGGGAATGAAAAGTTAAGAACCATTTTTAAGAGCTTAGCACCATGTCACGTGCTCTACGTGGCCTCATAGCCACGCACAATGAGCAACATACCATGACATTAAAAACTGGTCCTGCTTCCCTGACACAATAAACTGCATTGAAGAAAACATAGGTACTAAACTTATGGACCTTGGGTTCAAAGAGCATTTTATGAATTTGACTCCAAAGGCAATGGAAGTAAAAACTAAAATAAACGAATGGGGTTATATGAAACTGAAAAGCTTCTGCACAGCAAAAGAAACTATTGACAAAATAATGAGGCAACCAACTGAATGGGAGAAGATTTTTGCAAACAGTGCCTCTGATAAGGGGCTAATATCCAAAATATACAAGGAACTCATGAAACTCAACAACAAAAAAACAAACAACCCAATTGAAAAATGGGCAGAGGACCTGAAGAGACATTTCTCCAAAGAGGATATACAAATGGCAAATAGACATATGAAAAAATGCTCAACATCGCTAATCATCAGAGAAATGCAAATAAAAACCACAATGAGATATCACCTCACCCCAGTCAGAATGGCTTTCATCAATAAGACAAATAGTAACAAGTGTTGGAGAGGCTGTGGAGAAAAAGGAACCCTCATCCACTGTTGGTGCCGCTATGGAAGGCAGTGTGGAGGTTTCTCTAGAAATTACGAATAGAGTTACCATATGACCCAGCAATCGCTCTCCTGGGTATCTACCCAAAAAATATAAAAGCATCTCTCTATAGAGACACATGTACGCCAATGTTCATTGCAGCTTTGTTTACGGTGGCCAAGACATGGAAACAACCAAAATGTCCTTCGATAGATGAATGGATAAAGAAGTTGTGGTACATATACACAATGGAATACTATTCCGCGTTAAGGAAAGATGATATAGGACCATTTGTGACAACATGGATGGATCTTGAGAGTATAATGCTAAGCGAAATAAGTCAGACAGATAAAGCAGAGAACCCTATGATTTCACTGATATGTGGTATATAAACCAAAAAGAACAAGACAAACAAATGAGAAACAAAAACTCATAGACACAGACAATAATTTAGTGGTTACCAGAGGGTAAGGGGGTGGGGGGTGGGTGATGAGGGTAAAGGGGATCAAATATATGGTGATGGAAGGAGAACTGACTCTGGGTGGTGAACACACAATGGGATTTATAGACGATGTAATACAGAATTGTACACCTGAAATCTATGTAAATTTACTAACAATTGTCACCCCAATAAATTTAATAAAAAAAACAAAAAAAAACTGGTCCTGCTTCTAGAGATGACATGGGTCAGTCAGACACTGCCACACATTTTGAAAATGAAAGAAGAGAGAAATTTGGTTCCAGCTCAATAAAAACCTGTGCTTCCGGGAAGTAAGCTCAATATTAAAGTGCACATAATGGTGACACGAGTGACCACTGGTGTGTGTGTGACACATTTGGTCGTTTGGAACCGACTGCCCTTCACTGCACCCACTCGTGTTCCAGGTTGTGCGATAGGTTCCACCTCTCGGAGTTGACTTCCTGCTTAGCTTTACTGGTTCCTGCTTGTAGACATGGAGCCACATGACCCCCCTTTGCACAGCGGGCACACCAGCCCCACCATGCCATTACTGTTCTGCTCCACTGACCGGGGCCGAGGAAAGCAGTGTTTTCAGGAGCCTGAACATGAAATTAAATATTGCATATTGCCTGGGCTATAATTTTTGCGTTATTGTTGGACCTACTTGGGCTAGTTTAATTACGTGGGAATTATGTGGTACCCTTTCTTTTTTTTCTTGTTTGCTTGTTTTTTCTTTCTGCTTTGCAAGTGTTTATCTTCATCTCTGCTTCTTACATTTTTATAGCAGGAAATGAATCTCACTCTTCCTGAAGCTCTGTTACGCTGAAAAGTAATAAAATTCATCTTTCATTGATGAAAACTGTGAACGTTGACTGAGTTGGGGGCTTGTATGGGAAGTTCAGGAGGGATGCTGTTTCCTCGGGTTTTGGGGTTTGGGTACATAGATCTGTTTTCCTTTTACTAATGCATCTTTTCACTGTGCCTCTCAGGGTTTACGGGCCAGCTGAACCCCAGAGAGAGGTGTTTGGAGACGTGCACGCCCTGCTGACATCTCTCTTAGACAGGTGAGTTAAACTGTTTCCGGTCCATTACCCCAGTTCCAGGCACAGTGATTGGGTCTTGTTCTTGCTGGGAATGAGCCTGTAACATTGGAGTCTCAGAGCGTGATGTGCCTGCCGTGCAAACCCGTGGCCAGTGTTGGCTCCCTGTGTCCAGGAGAGGGGGAAGGGTGGACTCGACAGGAATTACTGGACCTCGGGGTCCAAACAGTGTTACGTCCATGCAGGCTTCATCCTGCGCTGACGGCTGCTTTTCTTCTCTCCAGGATTTTTCACATCCCGGAATTTTCTAAGAGTCTGTTAAGAGTGTTACCGTTAGATTAAGGGGCGGGTCCCTTTGGGAGTGAGCCTTCCACCCGTGGAAAACACTGCAGCTAGTGTCAAAGACAGGGACAGAGGGGCTTCTTTCCCAGTGACATGCCACACCCAGACTTCCGACAACAGGGTGTTTTGGAGACTCCGGTTTGGAGGAAGGGCCCACGCGGAAGTGCTGGAGGGAACAGAGCTGGGCCTGCCCAGAAAGGCTCCTGCACTGCCAACTTCAACAAGACGAAAAGGGCAATCACAGCCTTGTTTTCTAGCCAGAGCTCTCTGGCATCTGAAGGGCAGCACGGGTGCCCAAAGGCAGTCGGTGGCAGGTCACAGCAGCGGGGACCAACCGACTGCGTGTCTCTGAGGCATACCACCCACCGCCCATGCCATGAGGTTTCTGTTTCGACTCTTCCTTCAGTTTTTTGTGTCCATCCAAAAAAGTTCTACACTGAAAAAGGCAGAAGAGGCTGTTTTTTCAGTTTTTGTTTTTAAAGTTGGCGTCTTTTAAGTAAGCAGATTCCAGAAGTAAAAAAAGGCGTGGTGGTTAAAATGATTTTTGCCAGAGTTCCCTTTCCGTTACAAATATGAAACAGATGCCATCATTTTAAGTCCCGAGCTGCTTCTGTTTTCTCCACATCCCTACAGGGTCTGAAAGGTCGTTTTAGGAGCCGATGCACTTGCCATGGTCAGAGGGCTACCCCCTACTCAGAAACTGAAACTCGCGTCCACCTCCTCAGGGCAGATGCAGCAGACGTGCGTGCCTGGGGTCTTTTCATCTGCCCTGGTGACACTGATGGGGAACAGGACTTAGCGTTTCAGCATGGTGGGCCAGGCTTCCCTGCCCGTCCACGACCAGGAATATACATTTGTATCGTAAACTTATTTCAAATATTCCTTCAAATGTTTCAGTCTTCCAGTGGACAATTTGGGCTAATAACACAACTGGAAGAAAATGTAGGGGTCTGTCCATAGTCCTTGTGTTTCGCGAAATAGCTGCTGTGAGGTAACCCCAGAGTGTAGGGCTGCAGGGACCAGGCCAGCCTGTCATAGAGACGTTGCCCATTCTGGCTGATGACAACACGAAAACCCAGGTCCCTTGGGATGACAAAGTGCAAGATACGATGTGACCTTAGTGTAACTGTTATGAGCAATGCTAGCAGTTATATCAGCAGTGGGGAAAGCATTTTCAGGACATCAGTAGAAAATAGGCAGACTTTCGGATCCTCTTGTAGGCATTATGGGAAGCCTGGCAGCCACCGCTGCATTGAGCTTGGAAGGAGTGGTGCCGAGGAGGGTCTGGCTGGCATGTGGGCTGTGAGCGGTGGCCACTGGGGAATGCTGAGACACCGAGGAGAAATCGTGTTCATGAGACGCAGCTGTGCGTGTGTAGCTGTGAATATGATTTAATCCACCATGTGTAACCTAGCAGCAACAGGCTGGGTTAGCAAAAAATGGCCATAGTCACACAAAAACCTGGTTTAGAAGGAACATGTCACAGAGGGACACAGTGAAATGCATGGAAGCTTTTCATGCAAGGGACATCTTGCTCAGTCTCAGGTATGGCCAGACGGGCATGTTTGGCTGCACTAACTTGTGCCTGGAATCCTAGGTACACATTTGCATCACGGCCGAAGGACAGACAGGGAGTGGCAAGAGTGACACCATGCTGGGCCCGCACTCGGAAGAGGGGCCTGTCCTGCCCCTGGAGTGTCACAGCGACTTGGGACTTGTCCCCAGAGCGACTGAGGAACTCTTCAGGTACCTCGGTGGCAGTAACGGGTGGCGATGAGCAAAGAAACATGACAGCTGTGCAGGGACGGGGAGCGGGGCGCAGTGTCACCCTGCATTGTCACCGTGTGTCTTGTGTCTCGAACACTTTGCTTCTTCAGGATGAGGGCTGAAGACGAGTTTTCAGCATGGTTGGCAGAATCTAGACAATAAGTGAG
This sequence comes from Rhinolophus hipposideros, assembly GCF_964194185.1. Taxonomy (NCBI): domain Eukaryota; kingdom Metazoa; phylum Chordata; class Mammalia; order Chiroptera; family Rhinolophidae; genus Rhinolophus; species Rhinolophus hipposideros. The sequence continues at coordinate 1,527,245 of NC_138049.1, read as the reverse complement.
TCAAGGCGTGGGGGAGAAATAAGCCATCGCATGAAACAAACACGTTCTTTTTTTTTTTTTTCTTTTTTTTTTATTAAATTTATTGGGGTGACAATTATTAGTAAATTTACATAGATTTCAGGTGTACAATTCTGTATTACATCGTCTATAAATCCCATTGTCACCCAGAGTCAGTTCTCCTTCCATCACCATATATTTGATCCCCTTTACCCTCATCACCCACTCCCCACCCCATTACCCTCTGGTAACCACTAAATTATTGTCTGTGTCTATGAGTTTTTCTTTCTCATTTGTTTGTCTTGTTCTTTTTGGTTTATATACCACATATCAGTGAAATCATAGGGTTCTCTGCTTTTTCTGTCTGACTTGTTTCACTTAGCATTATTCTCTCGAGATCCATCCATGTTGTCACAAATGTTCCTATATCATCTTTCCTTAACGCCGAATAGTATTCCATTGTGTATATGTACCACAACTTCTTTATCCATTCATCTATCGAAGGACATTTTGGTTGTTTCCATGTCTTGGCCACCGTAAACAAAGCTGCAATGAACATTGGAGTACATGTGTCTCTATAGAGAAATGCTTTCAGATTTTTTGGGTAGATACCCAGGAGAGGGATTGCTGGGTCACATGGTAATTCTATCCGTAATTTCTTGAGGAACCTCCACACTGCCTTCCATAGCGGCTGCACCAGTCTGCATTCCCACCAACAGTGCATGAGGGTTCCTTTTTCTCCACAGCCTCTCCAACACTTGTTACTATTACAAACACATTCTTAATTTAATGCAAGAAAATCTTTCAAATTACCTCCTTATTGTTGTGTAGATAGGAAATTTCTAGTTCAGGCCTGTGACACAAAGACACAGGCTGTCACAGGTGCTGAGGTCCCTTTGCCTGTGTCCTTTCCTGGCGCGGGGGTCGAGGGGGGTGCTCTCTAAATGGCTCGCTGGCTTTTTCACTTTTCGTCACTGTCCTTGGGGTGCTCCCAGCAAACCCCAGCGCTAAGAATCAGACAAATCTGAACTCATTGCCAACCATTATTTTTACCAGAGAATTTCATTTATTTTTCCTGCCATTTCAGTCTTTTTAATTTTCTTAATTGTTGTTAGAAGTCGTTACTTTGTTCATAGGTCTCCGTGGCCCCTGATGAAACCTTATTTCACCAGTGGACACATCCAGGCCGCACTTTTCTCAAATACAAATAGCGTCCACCACGCTGGGTTCCAGCCTGGTTCTTGGGCATCTTTATGGACAAGAAAAGCACACTGGTCAGAATCACATCAGCCACGTTGCTTGGTGGGGGAGGGAGTGAAAGGGACAGAAGCAGGGACAAAGCAGGGACACGGAGGGCTGGAGGGAGGAGGGAGGCGGGAGAGGCTCAGCTTGTGGTCAGCCCCCCCTTGGCCTGGGGCTGTGAGGTTTTTCTCTAAGTACACAGTATCTTTATTTTTAAACTTCTGTAAAGTTAGCACATAGCACTTCAAAAGACGAGCCAAAATAAGAGACGTGGTTGTTTCCAGGAGCCCGGGTGGGTGTCAGGGAGGTCGTGGGCAGCGCTCAGCGGAGGTACCGGACGGGTGGCAGAGTAAAGGGCTCAGACGCGAGCTTCCCTGAAACGGGTAAGTTTTAAAGTGAAGAAGAAACGAGTCCCTGGCAACGTGCTACGACCTGGTGTCTTCACTGCTTGGGGTTCTGAGGGCGCTGATGGCTCACCGAGTTGATGTAGATATACCTCAGGTGTCACGACTTTGTTCCCAAGACCGTTGTTTACCCAGCAGATTCAAGGGGGTGCCCCTCACACCTGTGTGGCCCTGATGGCAGGAAGTCACGGCCCGTGCTCACGGGTCACACGTTTGCTCAGTGATCAGTACGTGTCGGAAGTCATGCTGCCACCACTTGTTCACGGGGTTTTCTAAGTTCCTCTGACAGTTTAGTCTCTTGTGTCCCCTGCCCCCAGGCTTATTTCAGAAAACCCGTCAAGGAGGGCAAAGCTTGAGGTCTCCATGTGGAAGTTTATGACAACGGCGTTGTTGACCTTCTGCCTGGGCTCAAGTGCGAGGTGTTGACAACCAAGGAGGGCAGGAAGGAGACGTGGCCGCTGACCTGCGCGTGAGTGCTCCACGGCCCCACTGCCTGCGGGGGTCAGCCTCAGGCACCCACGACTTTCCCGAGGACCCGTAGGCGGGATCTGCCCTTTTCTCAAGGAAGTGGTTCACTGTGTATTGTGGCGCTCAGCTGTGCTGCACAACCTTCAGTTTACTTTAGGATTGTCTTTTAAAATCACAGTTTAAACAAATTGATTCATCCTTTAAAGTATCTTCATTAAGAGGTGAGGTATCATCTCCACACTACAGATGACCAATGGGCTCGGAGAAGTTCAGGGAGTTGCCCAAGGCCACTCAGGTGCTGCTGTCCCTGACAGCTACCGTGACCCCAGTGGTACAGGGTGCAATCGTGTGTCATCTTGTGAAGCAGCAAGGCTCCTCGTGTTAAAGAAACGTGCTCCTGAAGCCATGTCCCCAGGTCCACTTGGGTGTCAGGTTTGCCCCCAGAGGGACTCACCGGGTCTGGCAGCATGGGGGCGGGTACTGTGACATCATCCTCACCCACGAGGGTGCAGGCAGGGCGGCCAGTCTTGGGGTCTCCGAGTTAAGGAGAGGGTCGGCCAGCTGTGTTTAACATCTGAAAAGGCCTGAAGGAGCTCATACATTTACCAGGACATGTGTGGCAAATTACCAGACTTCCAGCTTTTGATCAAAAAACCTCCTGCAGATTGAACGTTCTGACCGGCTGTCATATCTCATTAATTCAAATGAGAAAATAAACTTTATTTCATATATTTGATTTGTTGGACAAAATACTTTGAAATCTTGGGGTCCTTGCATGTATAATAAATAGAAGAACGCTTGATGCTGAAAAGGTGGGGAACCTCTGGCTTGGTTCCCAGTTGATTAGTTCAGGGAAAAGCAGTTAGAAAGACAGTGTGCCAATAAAAGTGGAAAGTGTGCTTTTTTATGTTTTGTGTAAGATTCTCTACTGTCTTGAAACAGGAACACTTCGTTCACAGAAGAGGTTGCTGTTAGCCGAGTGTTGCAAGCGGCTGGGAGGCGGGGGCCGCTCCTGCTGACACCAGTGCCATCTGCAGGTCTGTCTGCAGCGCCCAGGAATGCAGGACGCTTGTCGGTGCAAGTCTGCAGCTCGGGGCTACGTGGGCCAGGGCAGAGCACACTCATTCTTCTCCATCTCACCTGATAATCATGGTGACTCTCACCACAGCGCACTCCTGTGACAACTCTGGTAAGTGGCCGTTCGTGCCCAGTCAGTTGCACATAATAGAAATCACGTAAGAAGAGGACTCAGCACCCCATAGGACCTGGGGCTTCATGCAGCACCCGAGGGTGGGAACGGCAGCCACATCTGTGGAGGGTCTGGAGCCCAAACCCAGGAGGCCACTGGGCTCCAAGGCTGAGAAGACAGGGATACTGGGGGTGGGAGGGAGGACTACACTTTGTGACATAAGATACAACAGGAAGAAAACTAGGGCACCTTCGTACCTAGGAATGTGGTGTATTCATCATGAATGAAAGTACAAACGTAATTTCAGTTTAGAAAGAGGTTACACACCACTATGTACAATGAAGCCAGTTTAACAGAGCAGCAGTGCACACGTGGGGAGGGTGGTCAGGAAAGCCAGGGCAGTGACACAGGGTCACCCGCAGGGCCTGCAGGAACATGGGCTGCAGGACACCAGCCCCGCCATCCGTCCAGTGCTGGGCAGGACCGAGGGCTGAGGGTCTGCAGGTGCCAGGTCACCTGCCAGAGCCCACACTCGGAGGTGGGAGGGTCTGGGCCCAACTTCCTGTGTACCAACAAGCCCACCACGGGCGTCTCTCTCGGGTCCGGGCCAGTGAGGGGTGGATGCTCCTGACCCATTTGTCACCAGGGCTCCAAAGTGGCCCTGCAAGTGGGGAGAGGTGAAGGCGACACACACATTACTAATGGCCCCCAGCCCAGAACTCGCCCTCCTCAGTCCCAGGGCCCAGGGTAAACCATGAGGGAGGGCCGCAGGGAGGGCTGGGCGGAGTGTGGGCACATGCTGCCTGGAGCCCTGACCTGCCATGCCCCACTTATGGGCACGGGGGACCAGCGTGGTTTTTATGTTCTTTTAAAAAAATTACGTATGTGTATTTTCTGTGTCTTCCACAGTAAGTATACACTATTTAGGTTTAAAAATAATCTTTAAGCAGTCTATTTAGAAACAGCGCACCACAAAACTCACATGTACATCAAAAATCTTGATCAGGATTTTTGTGGAGGGTTACCCAACCGAAATTGTAGTTGTAGGATTTATTTCTATAAAGCTGAATAGATTTTTCTGACTGGGATTTTAATGAATGTCATTACCAAATCTTTCTAAGAAAACGTATTCCATTTCCTTGGTACCAGTTAGTTCAGCTTTCCACGGTGGATGCACTTTCTTCTTCCTGGTGGTTCATATTTTACCCAGAGTATCCAGTTACTGTGACACGGCCCCTTCCCTGTCCATGTGTGTGAGGAAGTCATGCAGCTGGTCCCTGTGTGGTGTGGCCCTTTGGCCCGACATTCAGAAGGCTTCAGCAGGGAGGGAAGCTAAGGGAAGCCTCTGGAATAACTGTCGTCACTCTCTTTGCAGCAGACTGAGGGTCAGGTCCATCACTGCTCACGGAGCCCGACTGCCCCGCGCCCCAGCAGCCTGCCACGGGAGTGGCAGAGCGCTCACCACAGAGCCCTGAGTGTGTCCCGGGGGCCCCGCCTGCACGCACCGCCGGGCACGCTGCGCAGGTGTGCGCCAAGCTGCAGCTGGTGGACCTGGCGGGCGGCGAGTGTGTTGGGGAGTCAGAGACCGCCGGCCTGTGGTGTGGTGTCCTGACAGAGCCAGATTGCGGGCAGGCCACCACGGGTCCTAAGCACGGGGTCCCTCTCTGCACAGGATTTTAAACCTGTTATGTCTTCATGGATTGCCGTTTTACCACCGCAATTGTACAGCCAGTCCAAAAACGAAGGTGGTGGGTGCCCAGTAAGAGCGCCTCCGGTTGGTGGCCGTGCAGCTTGTCAGAGAGGATGGTAACGTGATGAGGGGTCTCCCCGGCTGGTGCCTCCTGAGTGGTTCAAAGCCACTGTTCCTGAGAAGTCTCCCTTTTGCTTTTCTGAGTCACGTCGTGATGCCTCCCGAGAGTTTGGTCAAATCCTCACTGTGTGTGGCTGGTCTCTGACTGTCCCAGGTGTGTCTGCAGTGACAGGGTCAGCCCTTCACGAAACTTCCTTTATAACCGGAGCCTGGCCGCCCTTGCCGACGTCCTGGGGGCCCTTCCAGAGCCCCGAGGCCACATCCCCTACAGGAAGAGCAAGCTCACCCACATGCTGCAGGACGCGCTCGGTAAGTAGTGACCCCTGGAAGAGCTGACCGCTGTACCCTGCTCCTGTGGGGAGCAAGCTCCTCCCGGGCACACCTCCTGTGGGGACCTCCCGGCCCTCGGCTCAGTTGTCTGTCCTCAACACCCCTATCAGTGTGTGCACAACTAGCTCCCTCCACAGACAAGCACATGGGAGGGGACAGAAACACGGGGTACAGGGCAGCCTGTGCTGCGCCTCAGCTCATCCAGGCTACTGCAGGGTAGACGGTTCCGGGAGCAGGGCTGCAGGGGGGTGGAGGGAGGGACCTGGGGCCTGTGCCCTCCTCTCAGGCCTTTCTCCTTCCTTCCCTCCCTGTTGGTCCTTAAAGCGAAGGAAGAGGCCGATCCCGTGGGGGAGAAGCCCTGGGTGCTCCTCCCCCGGGACCCGCAGGAGGCAGCACGTGCACAGGGGAAGCCTGGCCTGAGCAGGTGCCCCTCAGGACATCTCCCAACCCCCAGGCTGGTGCGGGAGGGCACCTGGGCCCTGGGCCGTGCAGCTCTGGCACCACTTGGGCCCCATCATATTCCAGAGACACCTGTTCTTCCTTGGAATTCTTCCAACTGCGTACTGTTACTTCTTTTTTTGAAGGAGGTGATGCAAAGTTGCTGGTGATTCTGTGTGTGTCCCCTGCCAGGAGCATGTGGCTGAGACGCTGCAGAGCCTGGGGTTCGGGGCGTGTGCCCAGCAGGCAGAGTGGGGCCGCCCAGTCCCCCGGAAACCCCAGTGAAGGAGAGGCAGCTTTCCTCCCTTAATGTGTTTCCTGCCATTAATCTACATGTAATATTTGTGCCCTTGAAATAAACTGACTTGGACTTGGTAAACCTCATGGTTTCCAAGGGAATGGCCATAAGCAATGACAGAAGCCAGAGCATAAGCAGGGACCCCGGGAAGAAGAGGCTATCGGGCAGCCTCCCTCAGCTGGGCGGGGGTCCTCACGGTACCCCCGGGGCAGAGGGAAGGGCCCGAGCTGAGCAGGTTCTGGAACCAGACTCGGGCCCTGGGGGTGGCCCTGGGTCCCAACACATTCCGTAGCCCTTCAGCCCATGTTGTCTGTGCAGCAAGGCCACTGGGAGATGCCAGGACAGGCAGACGCCCCCGACAGCAGACGTCTGAAATTATCCTTCTCATGTCACTCGTCTGTGTTGCCCGCTGTCCAAGCTGCCATCCCAGAGCTGGGTAGGATGTATGACGCATGCTGGGACCCTGGCTCCAGCCTTGGGGTCTGCAGACGGACAGAACGTGGCTCAGGGAACCTGAGGAACCTATCAGGGAACCTGGATAGGGAGCACGGTGTGCCTTTACGTCCCAGACTCTGCGAGCAGTTGTTACTGACTGGAATCGATGGCCAGTGCAGGCTCAGCCTATGTCCCATCGTCCTCCAGAGTGGCAGCTGTCCACCCATGACCGGGGCCTGTGGCTGAGTGTTAGAGAAGACGTGCCTACTTCACCAGTTAGTTTTAGCCAAATGTCGTATTTTCTTTGGTCTTAACCATTCTGAGAAATGCCCGCCGGCTCCCCCAGGCTGCAGAGGGGCCGTCCACCACGGGGGACTGTCTGTGTGGCTCTCGGCACGTCACCTGTCATCCTGAGGGACGGCAGTGTGTGGAGACAGAGGGCAGTCCTCGGTGGGGGTCGATCGGAGCCTCTGCTGCCGCACGCATCCTGGGGCAAAGCTCCCAGCGTCGCAGACCCCAGAACCAGGACGGGGATCGACGTGCCCACGTCTGCCCCATACCTGCCCCCCATATAAACAACAATGGTGGGGTACAGGGTAGAGGGCACAGAGGCCGGTGAGTGGACCCAGGCCCTGCCATCCCTGGGGCAAGTCTGACACAAGGAGGGCCCAGGGGAGGGTCCTCCAGGTGCCTGTCACCACTTTGGGGACTCTGCCCTTCAGGCTTGCCCCTTCCTCCAGGTGGAGCTGCTCACCCGGGACGACTGCTGTCCTCGTGCCCTCACGTCCACGCTTCCACTGCTGGACGCCCTTTCTTCAGCAGAGAAGCCTGACGTCCCCGGGGGCAGAAGCAGACTCTGGGAGGCTGTGGCCTTAGGGGGGCGGACATCCACTGCATGTCCTTCGTCTGTGCGGGGGGCGGGGGGGGCGCCCCCCACGGGACTCCTGTCACCGCGTTCTTGGGACTCACAAGGACAGTGAGGCCCTCTTCTCTGGAGGCCTCCCAACTGCAGGTCCAGCTGAGCACCACAGGTGCTGTCGTCACAGGGAAAATCGTCAGTTTCTGTTGTGGTTGAACCCTTGGCCCTTGGCTGCCACACCTTTATCTGCTTGTTGGTGATAAGGGGACACAACTCGAGGCCCAGACGGGCCCCGTGAGACTCGGGACCAAGGCCAACACTGCGGAGAGCTGAGTGGACGGTGCTGGGGGCCATGGGCAGGGGTGGTGGCAAAGGCAGAGTGAACAGAAGAGCCTTAAGCCAGTGACGGGGGGACCCAGCCACATGGCTCCCCATGTGAGCAGCGAGCAGGGGGTGCTAGGACTCATTCCCTGAAAAGCGACCGCAATGTGACAGGTCCTGGAGCAGAGTCCCGTGTGGGCCTGGGCAGGGCAGGGCCAGGACACTGAGGTCTGAAACTGCGCCATTAGTTGGTGATGGGGACCCTCTTGCAGGAAACAAAGTGTAGACGCTGTGAATTCCAAAGTAGGAAGATAAATACTCAGAGAAAAGTATAAAAATTACGGCTTTTAAAAATCTGGCCAATAGCACGGATAATCACAAAATCCCACGAGGTCACTTTATAAGTTGTCTCTGTCTCACCTCTGTGACCCCTGGTGGTGTCCGCACAGGAACTGGTGACACAATCCGCTCTCTCCCAGCTGCTCATTGGATTTTTTCTCATATTGGTCCTTGAAAGGCACTTCACTTCCGTGGGACGTGAAGGCTGCGGCTGCAGGACGAGGCCTCCGTGCTCAGTCCCGCAGTCCGTGTTCCAGCCTTTTCTGTCCACGCACCACGGGCATCCTTCCCAACAGGACAGGAAGAGCTGCAGGGGTCCTCCTGGAAGCCACTGCTGGCCATTGTCTGACCTCGTAGACACCTCCCACCAAACCGGTCCTCCAGACGCCCTCCCACCTCCGCGCATGACCCCCTCCCCATGCCCCTCTCCCCACAGGCTCCCGCTCCATCCACAACCAGGAGGGGAAGGAGCGAAGGAGCATTGAGATTCAGTGTCTCAATCACGTGTGGTTCAGAACGGCTTCGTTTTGCGAATTTTACAAAACCCTGTAGCCCGGAGCACACCGCTGAGGCCCAAAGCTTAATCCTGCTGGGTCTCAGGTCACTCTGCCCCTGCCTGGTGGGTGTACAGAAGTGTCCTCAGAGTGCCCAGGCCACCGCGGAGACCCCTGGCCGGTTCACCTGGGGAGTGGTCTGCACTGTTACGACCCCCCAGGTGAGACGTGCCCCTGGGGTCCTGAAGGGCTGCCCCTTGGGTCTCCATCTGCCCGCACTCCAAGCCCACGCAACATTGTGGGGTGGCCCACACAGAGCAAGGCAGCTGTTGGGGAGAAAGGGAGCCCTGTCCCCAGGCTGTGTCTCCTCAGAGGAAGGTTGGGCTGGGCGACCCAGAGCCCACAGGGCAAGGGAGATGAATTCACAAAATGAGGGGACGGGTCAGATGTTTACTCTGGACCCCTGGGCCCTATGACGCTGGGAGTATCCTGGGAGCTGACGGCCCCTACACACAGGCTGTCCCGGCAGCCACCCCAAGCAAAACTGCCACCAGGTTCCCTTAAGACCCACACCCCAGCCTGTCCTTGAGGCGCAAGACCTGGTGGTTGGCCCAGGACTCCACACTCAAGAAGCCCTCGGGGGTTCTTGTGAATCTAGACCCAGTAGCTTGACCTCTGACTTCTGTCCAAACCTGGCCCAGGACAGGCTGGGGTGGGGCTGGTGGCCACTTTCAGCCTACGTTTTCCTGAGCCACCCGCCCAGAGACACCTGGAGGGAGCCGTGTGGGGCTTTGCTTCGTGGCCCCACAGCTCCGGGGGCCACCCCCCCCCACTGCCAGCCACACACACCGCAGGGTATCGGGAGTCAGTCCACTCAGCAGCCTGGAGCAGCCCCGACCTCCCTTCTCACAAACCATCCGTTTTCTACTAGCTCAGACCCATTTTCCTGGAAATACCGGTTTTGCCTAGGAGCCTTTTGGTCTTACTCTACACAAAAGGCAGTTTTTGTGACTTTCCCAAGGAGCCCCCTGCCTCCCTCTCCCACTAAGCAGTCTCCCCCCATGCTGTGCACTGTCACTTCCTCTGGGTGGTGGCGATGGGGAGGGAGGGGGTTAGAGAGCAGACAACGTCCTCCTTGCCTCTAACTGTCCGTCCACTTACCTAAGAACCAGAGGTCACACAGGGGTTAGCAGACACTGGGCACAATCTTCCACGTGTGCTCAGAGGAAGGACAGAAGCAGAGCCCCCAGGGGTTTCTCGGGGCCCAACCCCTCAGCCCTCCAGTCAAGGGCAGCCTGCAGGTGAGGCCATCACACACCACACAGCCTTGGGCAGCGGCAGGTTTAGGGCGGGTGGCGGGCGCCACCCAGAGGAGCCACAGCGTGCCACCAGTGCCCTCTTGTGGCAGTGAGGGACGGGCGCAGCCAGGGCAGGGCTTGTGCAGGCAGCTGGGACACTGGGGCTGCCCAGAGCCCCTGCCAGGGACTCCAAGTGGCATCGGGTGCCAGCTCCTTCCACCGTGCCGTGTGGACTCACCATGCCCGCTCACGTCCGCGTGTGCACACGTGCGGGTGTGCAGGCCCTAGCACTGCCAGCTCATGTCTGCCCCACCCTGCCCAGTGCTACCTTCTTGCGCCACAGCAAATGGCCCGAAGGGTGGGGCTCTTGTGTCCAAAAGCTTCTTAAAGGAAAGAGAGTCACAGACCTTAGATCAGGACCCATGTTTTTTTCACTATGGGGACCAGTCTTAGTATGGCTTTGAAAAATCCTGGGAAAGCGGGAGTCCGGGCCCCACACAGCTGTGCACACCCTGCCCATCCCACAGGGCTCTGATCAGGCTGCCGAACCCTCACCCTCTTCCTCCATGGCTGCAGACGTGGTGGCCTCGGTAGCCCTGGGCCTGGGGCCAGGCACGTGCGCACCTCCTGCACTGGGAACTGCCAGACGGCCCAGGAAGCCCACGCCGCACCATAGACTGGCCCTCACGCGGCTCTGTGCCATCTGGCACCTGCTCAGAGCCAGCTCATGACCTGCCTTGGTGACATCTGTTTAATGAGGGAAAGACTGGGCACAGGAGGCCGCCTCGAGCCCTGGCCGTCCCTGCTTGGCCCCCCCATGGTGGCTCTACTCTGGCAACTCGACTACAGAGATGGGCTTCTGGCCACGAATCAGATGGACATGCGCCCCACAGGGCACGGGCTGGCCCCCCGCGTCCCTCCATCCGCACAGCACTAGGACACCATGGTGGCTCACAGGGCAAAGCCTCGGTGCGTGGCAATGCCGCCCAGCCCCCGCCCGCCCAGCTCGGTCTTTGTCACACATTTCCAGGCCGCACACAGGGTTTCCTGTCACAGAAAAGGGGCCTGTCCCTAGGGGCATCAACCCCGCCACACCACCCCCAAGTCACCCCCACCGCGGGCTCAAGCTCTGCCCTCCACCTCCAGCACGAGTGAGGGTGGACAGGGCCATCAGACTTCACAGCACGGGCAGAACATGCTGACGTCACAGGCCCAAGGCTGCGTGTGAACGGGCTCAGTGACCCACTGAATACTCGGGACTCTGCAGCAGCAAAATACAGGTCAGTTCCTGCGAGAGAAGACACAGGTGTGTGTGTGTGGGACCTGGGCAAGGGAGAGGGCCGAGCGGCCACAGGGAAAGCAAGCCACACTACACCCTGGGCCCTGACGAGCCGTAGGCTGGGAGGTTTCACCCACCAAGCCCCACCTGTTCCACAGCCGCCCATCCAGAGCTTCTAGAAGGAAGGCGGGGGCCTACCTGGGGTCAGGAGGCCGGGGAGATGTGGCACCAGCCGCCTTTCCACCTGGGGACACACACTGCCCATCGACCGAGCTGGCCCCTCCACCAGTTGCACTCAGCACAGCAGCTCCGCACTGGCTTTGAGGCGGCGGAAGGCCACCAGCAAGCAGGACCCTGGAGGCAGGAGGGCAGCTCACCTCGGCCCTGGCTGGCCGCCTGGCTGACAGGAAACAGCCGTTCACTACGGCCAGGCCTTCTGGTCTGCGGACACCACTCCTGACCGTGCGGGCCCACTGTCCACCCAGGTGGGCACTGAGCCTGGAGCCACGCGCCTGCTGTCACACTGTTCTGCTCGCCAGGCTCTCACGCACTGCGGGAGGGCCCTGAAGGCCCCCCCTACCCCCAACAGCCCCTCCCAGACACCTTCCAGGAGTCTCAGCAGCATGGCCTGCAAAACGGCGCCTGGCTGCAGGCCCTGTGCCACCACCACTGGAGGCTGGCCTGGGGGCAGCGTCTCTGCTCCCCCACAGGGAGGGGGCAGGTACAGCCCCATCTTTGCCCCAACCCCCTCCAATATTCTGGTGAAGGGTGGGGGTGGCCAGTGGCAATGACCCTTAAAGGGTGACTAGCACTGACCCGGGCTGGCAGCCCAGAAGCCCCTGCTGCCGACAGCTCACAGCCCTGGGGACTGGGGACATATCTGGGGGGAGGGAGAAGGAACACGTGTCACCCCTCGTTTTCAAACTCCACTTGTGCTTGGAAGGAGGTAGAGACGCTGGCTCTGTGCAGGCTTCTCTTGTGTCTCACAGAGAGCGGGGCATATACAGGACACGGCCGCGGGGCCGCTGGGCCTTCCTGCTGCGGACCTGATGAGCCCTGTGGGAAGCAGGTGTCCACACGGCTGTGTGGCGTGCACACTTCTGTTGATGGCAGACAGTGGGGTGTCCGCCTGCAGGTCCAGGGTGACACAGCTGGGCCCACACCTCACAGAGGGGCCTCTGTCTGCCCGCCCAGGGCTGTGAGCAGCAAGAACTGCAGAGTGGTCTCCCCGGAGCCTGGGGCGGGGCATGACTGTGACCTTGAGCTCAAGGACTCCCGGAAGCTCAAGGACTCCCGGAAAGCCCGTGCCCTTGGCTAGCCGTCCAGGGAGAGTCAATGGCACACAGAACCCCAGCCGTCCGGCGCAGGTTAGAGGTCGTCCACGCCACCACTGGTCCTGGCCAGCCGTCCGGGGAGCTCAGGACTGCTGTGGTCCCCGGGAGACACAGGACCTCCTCCCCACCGTCAGAGCCGGTCCACGCCTCTGACAGGCGAAGACACGGGGAACTGTCTCGGGTAGGTGGGGTGGCGCCTGAAGCCTGGGTCGACAGGCACCCGGTTCTGGTGGGCGCCTCCGGGGCGCAAAGAGGGTCGGAGACCGGCCTGAGCCGGGAGGCTGGCAAGGCGCCACCGGAGCTTCACCCGCGTGGACCGAGGGATGGAACCCTGCTGCGCGGACTGAGTCCTGCGTCGTGGGCGGAGCCTGCACGTGGCTGGATCCCCGCGTGGGCGGAGCCTGCACCGGTGGATGGAATCCCACGTGCGCGGAGCCTGCAGCGTGAATGGAGTCCCACGTGGGCGGAGTCTGAAGAGTCCACTGAGCCCTGCGTGGGCTGAGTCTGCTGTGCGGGTGGAATCCCACGTGCGCGGAGCCTGCAGCGTGAATGGAGTCCCACGTGGGCGGAGCCTGCAGCGTGAATGGAGTCCCACGTGGGCGGAGCCTGCAGCGTGAATGGAGTCCCACGTGGGCGGAGCCTGCAGCGTGAATGGAGTCCCACGTGGGCGGAGCCTGCACGGGTGGATGGAATCCCACGTGCGCGGAGCCTGCAGCGTGAATGGAGTCCCACGTGGGCGGAGCCTGCAGCGTGAATGGAGTCCCACGTGGGCGGAGCCTGCACGGGTGGATGGAATCCCACGTGCGCGGAGCCTGCAGCGTGAATGGAGTCCCACGTGGGCGGAGCCTGCAGAGTGAATGGAGTCCCACGTGGGCAGCCGTGCATTGTGGACGGAGCCCCTCTGGACGGAGCCCCACAGCCTGGACCGACTCGTGCAGCATGGACACAGCTGCGCCACGAGGGCCTACACCACGAATTCCTCCGGAAGCTGGTCCTCCCCGAGCAGGTCCAGGGAGAGGCAGTTCGTGGACCTCCTCTCGTGGAAGACCACGGGTCTGGGGTCCAGCTCAAAGCCGCGGGGGCAGCTGCGCGGGAAGGGCTTGGGGCGCGGGGCGGGGCGCGGGCGCACGTCCTCCAGGCTGCGGCTGTGCTGGTCCACGTGGCTGGTGGTCGCCTCGGGGACCTAAAGGGAGAGGCCAGAGGTTGTCCTGCAGCCCCTCCCTTTCCTGCGGGGGCTTCAGCCACAAAGCCCCGCCCAGGTGTCCAAGGCGGACTCCTCAAATTCGTGCCCCCAGCACGCTTAATGCTGACCTCCCGGCAGCCCCCTGCGGCCCTGGCCTGGGGCCCCTGAACTTGCTGTCCCCCAGCTGGGGATGCCCACGCGGCCGCCTCCTTCTCCTGCAGGCTGCCCTCACTGTCCGCTCCTCTAGGAGGTGCTCAGACCTCCTGGCACAGGCCCACCCTGCCGCAATCCCGCAGTGACACAGTCGGGCCAACCCTCAACTGTCCATGCCCTGCATTCCCCGGGCAGGCGGCAGGCCCAGGGCAGGCCCCCATGTACACCTCCAGCTCCTGCCCCATCACGGAGGCGACTCACACCCGAGGGAACTGCTGTCTGGGCGAGGAACCTGAGCCCCTGCACCCCCAGAGCCCCCCCTTGATCAGAGGCCCTGGGGCCCTGGGCTGTTTTCTTCTTGAACTCATCAGACCTGGATTATTATTAGAGTTATTTGATAGGTTTTAGGAATAAGCTCGAAGCGTCTCCGCAGACAAGGACAGGCCCGGCCCCTTTCATGTGTGAGGAAATGTGTCTGGGCCTTGGCTCCGAGCTGGCCGTAAGGGTCCCAGCCAGGTTAGGGTCCAGCTGAGTGCCCCCGGGCAACTGAACTATTCTCACCTATGTAGCCCCAGGTCAGGGACCACGGCAGAGGGCCCGTGCCCAGTACAGAGATGTCTCAGTGCAGATACTCTGGGCCAGGAGCCTCCAGCCACACGGGCTGACCCCGCGCAGGGCTCTGCTGGGGTCTCTCTCCCTTGCCATGTCCCTCGCTCACTCAAATCGCCCGCTACTTTGTCTTCTCACAGGGCATCACCCCCAGCTCAGCTCCTAGGCACGCTGAGAGCTCCCAGCCCACCTGTGCTTGCCTGGGTGCCCACCGCCAGGGGTTGGTGGATGGTGGAGGTGGCATGGCCACACCGTGAGCACACAGCCAGGAAAGCCACCCACGCTGTGTGCCCATCAGGCGCTGAGGCCAAGGAGAACCAGCCCCCACGCACCCTGTTTCCAGACAGCCTCCGAGGCCTGCCCCACTGCCTAACTGCCGTTCCGGGGCTCTCTGCCCAGGGACCCTCTTCTGTGCCTAGGAGGGCCCTGGGCCCCAATAGGGCAGACTGGGAGACACGAGCTGAGGTGCAGGGTGCAGGAGCTGAGCCTGGGGCTGCCCCATCCACAGCGGAGGACGTACCTGGTGCAGGGCCTCGGCACTGCGGCCCTTCATCCTGACCAGTGTGACCTGCAATACTGCCATGGGCTCCCGGGAATCAGAGGCTGAAAGGACGGAGGGGGCGTGAGCAGAGGGGCACAACTCCCAGCACCCCACGGACAGCTGCCCACCCCATGTTGGGACCCTAACTCTGAGAGGGGACTGGAGCGCATGAGGCCATCATACCCCTCCTCTTGGGACTATCAGACCTGCATAGGGCGGGGAGGCTCATGACCTTGGCAGTGACCTCAGCCTCCCATTAGCAGGGTGGTGGTGGGTCGTTTGCCATTACAGACATAATCGTGCGTGTTGTCCACATGAGGTGCCCGAATCCCCTTTAACGAGCAGTGGGTTTTATGGGGCACGCTTTGGGTGACCTGGGTTCTGCGCTTGGAAGCAAGGGCCCAAGCCCAGGACGCACCGGCCACAGCCCTGTGCACAGGCTGCCCAGCTGCCATGTGCAGGAGCCCAAGCAGGGCCGCAGCCCTCCCCCGGCCCTCGGCTCACACGTCCCTGTGCTCCTGCACTGTGGCTGCTTCGGTTGCCAGCGCTCTGATGTCTCCCACTAGGCAATGCCGTGTTACCAGTATTGTTCATACTGGATGGCAGACCCCACGCTTGGACAGACACTCAGAGATGGAGGCCAAGCCGTCCTTTATCAGTGGACCAGACACTCAGAATGTAAAGGTAGACACCGCAGGGAAGTGACGAAAACCTTCTGACCCTGGTGGCCCTGGGTGGCCCGGACCTGAGGCTGGTCCCTACCATTTCCCATCATGTCCACTGTCAGGGGTGCTGCACATGCTCAGGGAACAGGTGACGAGGAAGCCACTTCAGGGCCGCACAGCCCCTGACCAACCACAGAAGCACCCCTGAGCCTAAAGAGCTCACACTGAGCTGAACGGACACCTGGCCCGAGGGCCCCTGCAAGTGGCTCACCATGGTGGTGGCCCTTGTCACGTGGCTTGTGCTGGACCGACCTGGGAAAACCATAGGAATTGGTGAAATGCTTTATGGAGGCCACACCGTGAACGAGGGGCGTGGGGCCGCCCTAGTCAGCTGCAGGAGCACCCCCCACACCCTGCAGGGTGCCCCTGTCTTCCTGTCTGGCCCTGGCCCCAACGCCGCCCCAGTCACGAGCCAGGAATCATGGTCACATGCTCCCCACTCTCGGGGGCGCCCACAGCAATGGCTGCACCCTGGCTGGTCGCCGCACACTCACCCTTCCCTGGATCTGGCTCCAGTGCATTCCTCTCCCGCCAGCCTCTGCTGCCACCGTCCGGGTCCCTGCTGCTCGGGCTGGTGCTGGAGCTGCAGGACAGCACCTCCCCATGGAGTGCCTCGGTCCCCAAGGACCCGTCCACCGACATCTCCCCGGGCTCCATGCCCAAGGAGCTGCCCTGGCTGTCGGCCGACAGGAGCGAGAGGCAGGGGGAAGGACGCCAGCCACTGGCCCCACTGGCCCCGCTGTCCCCTCTGCTGGCTGGGCGCAGGTCCAGCTCCAGTGCGTCGCTGATGTACGACTCCCGGTAGCACTTCTTCTCTGTGCAGGGAGAGAGGCGGGACAGCAACGTGAGAGTGTCCTGGAGCTGCAGGTGGCCTACGCGGCCCCTGGGGTCCTGCCCACACACCTTGCCTGAGCTGCTGCAGAGGCCCCGGGAGATGAATGTGTGCTCGTGTGCACAGCGTGACAGCCCAGGACACCTAGGTGGGCTCTGTCACCTGCGGCCAGGAAACGGCTCCCCTAGGGCTCTCACGTCATTCTCAATTTGAGGGGCCCCTAAGCAGCTCACACACACAAGCAGACATGCACACAGGCGCACACATGCTCTCACACTCACACAGACACACTCATGAGGGCACAACCCGGCTTCCAGGAGCTGCCCAGGTCGCCTTGCCCACCCTTCAGCCCTCCTGTGGGCTCCTGGAGAATTCTTCCCTAGAATACAATGCCCTAGGCCCCCATCTTTAGAACTGGGCTCCAGGAGAGCTGGAAGAATGGGGTCACCACCATGCCCTTCAACCAGATCATCTGGGGGGGACACAGGAGCCAAGAGACCAAACCCCACGAATGAAAACAAAAAGGTGCAACTGGGCTACAGCCCAGACTGCAGACTGCAGGCGTGGGTGGTCCTCCGGGAGCCCCGACTGGGGGCTCGATCCTCTCCCCTGGGGGCCCAGGCTGCGGTGGGGGACAGGCTGTGCCCACCTTGCTCCTCCTCGAGCTGCCGCAGCCCCCGCAGTGTGGGCTGCAGGCTGAGGTGCAGCTGGTGGCTGGTGCGGAGAAGCTGCAGCAGGTGGCGGGAGCTCGAGGCACAGCCCGTGTAGTACACCAGCTTCCGGGCCGAGGGCAGCCCGTCCGGCCGGATCTCGAACTTCTTGCCCTGCACGAGGAATAGACAACATGCAATTTTAGAAGGAAACCAGGCTGACAGGAGAGCCGTGTTTGAGCCATCAGCCACAACCGCAGACTGGGCAGCAGACATCATTTCTGATTGCAAATCTAATCTCTGCATGCAGGTGGGCTTTCAGGGTACACACCACTCTGCACTCAGTAAAGTGGGGCACACACCACTCTGCACTCAGTTATGAGAAGGTTAGACACCCCCCTCAGCCTTGGGGTGAGGGTGCACAGGACGCAGGACTGGACCCCGAGCCTCAGTTTCACTGTCCTGAGAAAGGGCCAACAGGGCCTATGGCAAGCTTGTATCCTGTGGCCCTCGCTGTCCCTGCCCTTCTGCCCCCGGGGGCCAGGCCTGGCCCAGGGTGACGGTGTGGGGCCGGGACTACAGGGACAGGGGTGTCTGGAAGCTGGCGGCCAGCCGTGTGCTCCTGGGACCTCCTCATTTCGCTTTATGTCCTCCACATAGGAGCCAGAAAGCCGTGTGGGGCCAGCAGGTCAGTACTTCCTGGGGACAGAGCCCCATGCAAAGAGCCAGGCCTGGGACACCCAGGCACAGGGTCTGGTAGAGGACGGAGTGCCCAGTAAGTGCCCGGAAGGACGAGCATTTGCCGGGCTCTCCTGGGTTCCCGGGGGTTGAGACCCGTTCCCACCTGGACCCCCAGGCACGCACCAGGAATGCCAGCTTCCCAATCTGGGACCAGGGGAAGTCGTACAGCAGCTGCGGGGTGTGGTTCACCTCCTGTAAAACAGCAGCGCCCGGTGTCCACCAGGGTCAGCCCCGGGGCCGGCGTGTCAGCCGGCAGGGGGAGGGAGACGGCGGGGCAGGGGCTCTGGGGCTCCCTCCGTCACCTGATAGATGTGCATTCCTTTGAGTGTCAGTCCCAGGACAACGGTAGCTCTGTCCTCCTTCTTATCCTAAAAGGACACAGATGTCAGAGAGCAGAGCCCTGGGCCCCGGGTGGGCTCCCCAGGGACAAGCCGGGTCCCCCAGGCCCTCCTATCTCCCCTCTGGTGCTGGAGGGCTGTCACCCCCGTCCCTTCTCAGACTTTCACTCCCCAGGTACATGAGTGCCTTAAGCCCCACTTGATGGATGACAGATCCTCACCCCAACTTCTCCAGAGAACAAACGCCAGGTCACCCTGGACACGGATAGGAGAAAGCAGAGGCCCGGCCTTTACACAGTCCCTTTACCCCGAAGGTTGGCTGGGCAGCCTTCACCACAGGAAGCGGGCTGGGACACTGCTATAGGTGTGCCGTGCACACACTGGGGCCACAGCAACGCCACCAGGACAGAACTACCACTCGGACGGCAACCCGCACACCGCATCCGCATGTCCCCCCTGTCCTGTGGTCAGGGCCCTGGCCACCCCGTGCCCACAATCTGGGGCCCTCGGCACAGACAGCTCCGAGGCCTGCCGGGCGTGACCTTGTACAGCCTGAAGAAGTGGACAGGCACGTCCTCCAGCTGGCACGCCTCCCTGATGAAGCGCAGCACGGCCTCCTTGGGGCTCAGGCCCCGCTGCTCGCGGTGCACGGCGGGGGCGTGTCTGAGGATGTAGGCGCTGCCCCTCTTGGTGATCACCTGAGGACCAGCCACAGGCCCGTCAGACCCAGCCTGCCCCCGCCCCGCCCGCAGCCCTGCCCCATGGCCTTACCCACAGCGGGAAGTAGGCTTGTGGCTCGAAGTACCGGCCCACGTGGGCCCGCTCGCGGTGGTTGCCCAGGTCAGCTTGCAGCCCATAGGCGGCCAGCAGGAAGTAGGCCTCCTCGCGGTGGACGCACTGGGACCTCAGCACCTGCTCCTTCAGGTGGCAGTAGTACAGGTGCCTGGCTGTCCTGTCGCTGGAAGGCAGCAGGCGGTCTTGGCGCGGGGGTGAATGGTCCCTCCACAGCCCCAGGCCCTCCCTCCCTCCAGGAATTCACATCCTTGTCTTGTCACACCTGGCCACTTTCCAGGCGTGGCACGGATGAACTTGTTGACTGACTGTCACTCCTGCTTTGAGAAGCCAGGAAGCCTCAGCTGTGAACATACCCAGGTCAGGCTCCTTCCCTAACCAGGGGCAGCCTCCACCAACCCATAGCCACTGCTGTAGTGGGCAGCTTTCCACACAACCCCACACCCTCATTCACTAGCACCTTCCACACAACCCCACACCCTCACTCTCTAGAACCTTCCACACAACCCCACACCCTCATTCTCTAGCACCTTCCACACAACCCCACACCCTCATTCTCTAGCACCTTCCACACAACCCCACACCCTCATTCTCTAGCACCTTCCACACAACCCCACACCCTCATTCTCTAGCACCTTCCACACAACCCCACACCCTCATTCTCTAGCACCTTCCACACAACCCCACACCCTCATTCTCTAGCACCTTCCACACAACCCCACACCCTCATTCTCTAGCACCTTCCACACAACCCCACACCCTCACTCTCCAGAACCTTCCACACAACCCGACACCCTCACTCTCCAGCACTTTCCACACAACCCGACACCCTCACTCTCCAGAACCTTCCACACAACCCCACACCCTCACTCTCCAGCACCTTCCACACAACCCCACACCCTCATTCTCTAGCACCTTCCACACAACCCCACACCCTCATTCTCTAGCACCTTCCACACAACCCCACACCCTCATTCTCTAGCACCTTCCACACAACCCCACACCCTCATTCTCTAGCACCTTCCACACAACCCCACACACTCATTCTCCAGAACCTTCCACACAATCCCACACACTCACTCTCCAGAACCTTCCACACAACCGCACACCCTCATTCTCTAGCACCTTCCACACAACCCGACACCCTCATTCTCTAGAACCTTCCACACAACCCCACACCCTCATTCTCTAGCACCTTCCACACAACCCCACACCCTCATTCTCTAGCACCTTCCACACAACCCCACACCCTCATTCTCTAGCACCTTCCACACAACCCCACACCCTCATTCTCTAGCACCTTCCACACAACCCCACACCCTCACTCTCCAGAACCTTCCACACAACCCCACACCCTCATTCTCTAGCACCTTCCACACAACCCCACACCCTCATTCTCTAGCACCTTCCACACAACCCCACACACTCATTCTCCAGAACCTTCCACACAACCCCACACACTCATTCTCCAGAACCTTCCACACAACCCCACACCCTCACTCTCCAGAACCTTCCACACAACCGCACACCCTCATTCTCTAGCACCTTCCACACAACCCCACACACTCATTCTCTAGAACCTTCCACACAACCCCACACACTCATTCTCTAGAACCTTCCACACAACCCCACACCCTCACTCTCCAGAACCTTCCACACAACCCGACACCCTCACTCTCTACCCCTCCATCTCAGAAGACTTGTTGGGACCATCAGGAAATCCTGGGGACATAGGCCCCACTGACCTGCCTGGGCTGGGGAATAACTAGGGTTCCTGAACCACCCGGGGCGCTTGGTGTTAACCTGCAAGCTCTAAGGCAGATCTCCCGATACTGAGAAGGAAGCCCCGGGTATACCTGCCTGGGATCCCTTTCCCGCGGCCGGACATGTGCAGCTACACAGCTGAGAGCAAGCGAACCCCATTCAGAAGGACGGCCCCAGGCTACAGCAGAAACCTTCAAACCCCACCCATACCCACCACGTAATACTGCCTCCCCCACCCCGAGAGAATATGGGTACCTGCATTTGGAAAACTCATGTTCCAGCATAGTCTCCATGTATCTCGAGGAAAAGAATCATAGTGCCTCCCACCCACCACAGCGGCAGCAATACCACGCTCTTCATATAAGTTGCTTCACCCCGCTAGACCTTCGCGCTCCCCAAGAATTTCCTTCTGGTCATCAGCAGTTACCTTATGAGCCGCCCGTTTTCCACGTAGTACTGCACTCTGAGGAAGGTCACGAAGGGGGCCCTACGCCTCCCGGGTCCCTGTAGGATGAAGGCACAGGAGAAGAAGAGGGGCCATGCAAATGGCCTCACTGGCGAGCTGGCAGCTGGGTGGTGGCCTCTGCGGCAGTCCCCTGCCATCACTCCATCCCAGCTCCACGCTGAAGCTCAGGGCTTAACAACTGGGAAGCTGATGATCTTATGTCACTTTTTTAAAGGAAAAACGGAGTGGAGTGATGCCCATAACATTCACGAGTGTTTGCCTAGAATGGCTTCGGGTTGGCTTTCCTCAAGCATGCATGCGGGGACACCGCGGGGAGCAGGCGTGCCACCAGCGGGCAGCTCTGTCGGCGGTGGCCCTTCCGTGCAGACCCAGAACCACTGCACAACATGGCGGGTCCTGGCACCAGCGCCCGACCTGGACACTCGGAGGCCCAGGCCCCCGGTGGCCTCACCCTGCCCTCCCACCCAGCAGTACAGCTTACTTGGTGCATTTCTCTCCTCCAGTCCTTTGAGAAGTATTTGCTGAGTTTTTGCTCCAAGTCCATGAACATATACTCGTTGTCTAAAAAGAGAAGCAGGGCCTCCATCAGAGAGTCCTTCCATCCCTGTCACTGCGAATGAAACCCTGCGTGTGGCTGAGTGGCTGCTGTACAATCAGACCACAGGACGGGTGCGCTGCGGGTTCCAGCTGCGAGCAGCACGCAGGGCTGCCTGCTGCCCGAATACTGCTGAGGTAACAGGGGTAGGTGACAACGGGGTATAAAACAGACGGGATTTGGGAAGACACAACGTGGAGCTCAGAACAGACACGGCTCACAGGTGCCAGGAGAGCGGGAGTGAGTCCTTCAGACTCAGCGCCCCCAGAAGAGGCTGACGCCCCTGGGCTGGGGTCCAAGGGTGGAGCTTACTTACTTCTGACCACGCTGAGGCCAAAGAAGTGGACTTCTCTGATGCTAGTCTTGTCACACACCTGCTGGAAGAGCTCGCGCCCTGTGGCCTGCACCTGAGAAAGAGGAGACATGGCTCCGGGCGCAGCCCAGCAGCTCAGCCCCGCAAGGGGCAGGCAGTGGAGAGGGTGGGACACTGAGGTGGGGCCGGCTGCTCCCTACCCACTGGAGTCAGCACTGAGAGTTCTCAATGACTGTCCACCTGAGGATGACATGTGTCCCCAACCCAGCAGGGCAGCTGGTGAGAGACTGGGGTGTAGAGTGGAGTGGAGGAGGGGGGCAGGGGGTGTGGGGTGGGCGTGCCCGACCTCAATGCAGGAGCCTGCATGAGGTCAGGGGCGCCCAAGACAGGGGTTGCGGTGAGCTGCGTGCCAGGATGTGCCCACTGGGCTCTGTCCCCCAACCCAACACTGCACAGGCCACTCCTGAGAGCAAGGCTGGGGTCTAGGCACCCCTAAAAGGGACAAAAGTGCTGTGCTGGAGACCCAGAAGGAGTTGAGGGTGTTTCTAGGGCCCTTGCCCCCCTCCCAGTAATACCCCTGGTCTCAGCAGCCCCCATCCTGACGCCCCACTCCCACCGCAGCCCCTCGGGGGGACATCCCCCCCACAGGCACCTTCTGCAGGACTCTGGGCCTAGACTGAGCGCCCCCACCCCTGCACCCACTCCCACTGGCCCAAGGTACTGGGTGAATCTCTAGTTCTGCCCACGTGATTGCCCAGCAGGTGTGTTTCACGTGAGGCTACACAGGTAAGGACACTTTTCATCTATTGTCCAGTCTATCAGACATCATCCTACCAACGCCTCATTCCAACTGAACATCGAACAATCTCTTACATCAAACATCCAATAAATTCACATTTCCAGTTGTCTCAAATGTCAACTCTTCTACACTTCGTTGATTTGAGTCAAGACTCAAGAAAGGGTCCCCTCCCGGGACTGGGTGGCATGTCTGTCCTCCCTCCACAGCACTTCCCCTGCCACCCCCCCACGCGTCCGGCACATTCCTCTATCCTCTCCACCACTCCACCCCCACCTCGCGGCTGAGGGTCTGCCACACTTTAAATTCCCTGCATGGCGGGCCGTGTAGCCGTGTGCTCGAGGCCCAGCTGGCGCAGCCTCCAGCTGTGAGAGGACGCGCCCTGGCACAGAAGGGTGGCACGGGACCGCTCCGCGCTCCCTGGGGCTTCTGCCAGGAAAGCGGCCCACCTGGGGAAAGCTGTTTTGTTACGAGTGTGTCCATACTGTCTCAAGCCACCCCGCATGTCACTCTGTTTTGTGGTGAATAGCTAAGACTGGCTTTGTTGTTGCCCATTTAACTTGGTGGGGCTGGTGGCTCAGCCCTACATGAGGGTGACGCGTAGCTGCTGCAGCCCGTGATTTTCTAGTACCCGGATGTGAAGACGTGGGAAGTTAGATACGGGGTCCCTTCCCGTTGCTCAAATGGTTTGCACATACCCCGAAAGTAAGCTGGCTCTGTCCCTGCCACGTTGCAGGCTAGGCGCCTCAGTGGGCACACCCCCAAGGCTGAGATTTGTGGTTCCATCTTAGGCCTCACATTTGGTCCTGGTTGCACACGGGGTGGGGCCAAAACAACCACACTCCCCCCCCATCCCCCAGCAAGTCCACTTCTAGCCCTCCCTATGGCCTTAGGTGCCTCTAAGGATGCAGGGAGCTCCTGGAAAACGCACCTCAGCTCCAGCATCTCACCCCCAGACGGGGAAACTGAGGCTTGGCGAGAGTCTGTCGCTAACGTGAATGTCAGCACTGACCTAAACACAGACATGTGTGCCTGAGCAGACAGGAGAGTCCCAGGGGACTCAAATAAGGCATTATTACCAGGAGCTGTGCTGCATTTCAGAGAGCATCCAGCTCCGACCAAAGGCTTTCATAAACCACACTGTCATGCGGGGGACCCTGCTCGCTGCGCCATTTGTCGTGCAGGGTCTCAGCTCCCACTCCCCACCCAAGAACGCAGGACACAGTAAGGCCAAAAAGGAACACCCACGGAGCCATAGATAGGGGAGTCAAACCAATATATTCTCCCTGGCGGCTGGGCTGGAGACACAGGAAGCAGGATCTACATAATCTGCCTAACAGCAGTCCGCGCTTGCCAGCCACCATCTTCTTGCTAGCCCCCATTCCTCTGCTAGCGTAGCCACAGCCGTTATATTAGTGGCCAATGGCCTACGGGTTACAGCTGACAGCCAACTAGCCACAGCTGCTGGCATCTGATCACAGTTGATGGCCATTTACTACCCGAGCCAGCACCTTTCTATGTGAGGCCGAGAGCCTGGAAACTGCTTTTTGGGGCTTTGTCCCCACACACACTTATCCTTAAAATGACAATTTTCTGGGTTTTCCTGGTCCTCTAAACCCAACAAAACAGGCAGATAAAGCGATTCCATCTTCCTTTGACAGGACCCAAGTGGCCTGAGTAGCCAGCGACATCTGGACGTAAGACAGACATTGCCACTTAGAAACTGTGCCCTGAGCTCCCTCTCTCCCCTCCCCCGGTGTCCCCAGGAAGGAGATAGCTGAATCATGAAGCTATTTCTCATGGTCAGCAATGTCTACCCGGAGCTTTCCCGTCATGGGCCAAGAGCAGGCTGACCCCTCCCTGCCACACAGATCTGATGGGAGCCGGACACTGCAGAACCACGCAATCCTGCTGGAAAGAGCACGGCAGCAGGGGCCTGCCACACAGCTGCGGGGCTCCCCAGTGGGGTCCACCGTCGGGCGAGTGGAGAGCAGTGAATGCAGAGGGGCTTCAGAGCCAGATAGTCCCGGGCTCGAGCCCCAACTCAGCACTCGGCAACACGGCTGAGCACTTGCCAACCTCTGGACCTCAGTTTCCCCATTTATAAAACTGGACTAATGAGAACTCCTGGCTGAGCGTGGGGAGGTTATGTGTGACACCTGGCGGGTGTCAGCACCTGTGTGTAAGGAAGCGGCCGCTTCAGGCAGCTGATGGTAAAGAGAACTGGCCACCGGCATGCAGGCTGTGTCCTCACTCAGAAACTCCCGGAAGACAGAAACCGCGATTTGAAAAGAGATGGCCTAGATTAGAGGAACTTAAAGCCACTTCCTTTTTCACTCAAAATTGATAACAAGTAGAAAGGACCACCATACCCATCAAAAAAGGAAAAAAAGAAAAATCCCAGCTGGAACTGACTGGTTCTTTTGGGGACATGTGAGGGAGGGACGCCAGGGTAGCAGCATACAGCCTAGGTGGGCCCTGCCTGGCCTGGCATGTCCCCACTGGTGTTTGCTCTCAGACCAGTCCCCGTGACCCCAACAGGTGATGGGCAGTTAAGGGCTGTCTGCAGTCCCCAGGCCCCAAACAACTGCTCCCTCTGGAAGTCCTACCCTGCCCCCAGCCCATAATTCCCGTGAAAAGCCCTTTCTTCTTACTTAGATACTTAGTCCTTGGGGTACTGCTTCACCATGGAGGGGGGGAGAGCCAGTCCCCTGAAAATGACTGCTTGGGAGCCGTCCTGTCCCCGGGATAACCGGTAGCGTGGGGAGGGCCGGGAGGAGGTGAGCTGGGTGAGGGCAGGCCCCGCCTGTGGGCGTCCGCTGGCCCTCCCACGTGGGTCTGTGGGGGCCAGCAGCAGAGTCTCAGTTATCTACCACAGATGTCTGAGCAGTGGGTTCCCTGGTGGAGGTTTGTGGGAGAGCTACGCACCTGGTAGAGAACGCCAGTCCTTACACCGTTGCTCACGTGTCATCCTGTGAGTGCTGGCTGAGTCAACCAGCTGATCAGTTACATAAAAGGATAAGCTGAGAGATGTGATCCTGCAGGTGGTCGAACAGGCCTCTCACCAGACACTGTCCAGGTGCCCACTGCCCGGCCATCTTGGGCACAGCACTCGTGGCTGCCCTCGGAGGGCAAGAGCCTGGTGACTCCTCTCCCCGAGTGGGCGCTGGGAGCTGTGTCTGGGGGCCCCTATGGATGTCACCTCCCTGGAGACTCAGGTGCAGGGGGCGTGGGAGCTGGGGGCAGGGGAGTCAGCCACGCCAGGAGCCGCATGTGGGCAGTGAGGAATGCAAGGGAAGAAGGACCAAGGGCCATGTCAGCCTGCACTTGTCTTGAACATCAAAGCCTCGGTGTTTGTGGAAAAAACATGCTACACACACGCAGCTCCTTCCTTCCCAATGGTGTCACATTCTTGGGAGAACATGGCTGTGGCTCTGTGTCCCCAGGCAGGAGGCCTCACGGTCGCCTCCAAGGGGCTGATTCTCCAGCCCCACCTTAGCGTCTGTTCCCAGTGGGGACACAGCCACCCGCAGGCCCGCCCCCGCCCAGAACACAGGGAGCAGCTCCAAAAGGGATGGGTCCTGGGAGCAAAATGAGCCCAGGAGGACGCTGGACACTGAAGGGACTGGTCAATGCTCAGCCCCGGGACACTGGACACTGTGAGGGGACGGGGCAGCGCTCAGGTCAGGACGCTGGACACAGAAGGGACTGGTCAATGCTCAGCCCTGGGACACTGGACACTCGCGTGGGCTCAGCCACAGCCATGAGCCAGACAGCGAGAGGGAAACACTGTGTCAGGCGGCAGTGGGGTCATAAGTGACAGATCCTGTCAGAGAGGCAAGAGCAGGGCGCATAGCCCCGATGTCCCCATGCTCACTCCACAACCCTGCTGTCCTGCTGCCTGCTCTCTGCCCCCACTCACCGTCACGGTCACTCCCACGGTCACCCTACCCCACACGTACCCCAGTCGGCCACGCTTGCCCCACACTCGCCCCGCCCCCACTCTCCTGCACACTCACCCCCACAACCAGCCGCAGCTGTTCCCGCGTGGGCAGCAGCACCAGGACGTCCCTGAGCTCCACGGACATGTCGCAGTTCCCGGTCCAGCCTCAGGAAGGGGCCCCCGCCATCACCGCCTGTAGGAGACAACCAGTCGGTGGCATGGCCAGGGAAGGGCGGAGCAGCCACAGCCTGCGTGCCACCTGGAGGGATGGGCCAAGTAGCACCAGGGCGGCCCCCACTGTCCAGCCACAGGTGGGGTGCATGGCCCCCACACTCACCCAGCTGCATGGGCTTCCAGAGGAGGAGACTCCTTGCTGAGCTCCTGGCTGGGAAGGGACAAACGAGCAGTGGGGCCGGGTCCCAGCCAGCAGTGACAGGACAAGGTCCAGGGCTGTAAATAGCTGGGATGTGTCGGGTTGAGTGGAATGCAAATAAACAATGTCAGGCTGGCACCGCTCTCCCTGCCTGGCACTGCCTCCTCCTCCGTCCCCGGGACCAAGAGAAAGGGCTCTGGGAAGCGCGGGATGCAGAGAGCGAGGACACTGCCAGGTTCCCAGAGAAGCGGGCGGCGGGTGGCAGGGGCCTCAGAACCCAGAAAGCTGCCCTCACAGTCCCCAAAGACCCCTTCAGAAACTGACGCCAATTCTTCTATGACCGTGGGGTCCAGGAGTGAAACCTCGTGGCAGGTGCAGGTGTGCCTGCTCCAGCCTGCACACAGCAGGGCTCCCGCTGCCCCTAGCATCTGGCCCCGTGGGCTCCGCCTGCCTGCCCTGCAAGGCCTGCCCCAGCTCCGCCCAGAGTTGGGGCTTGTCTCCAGGGGCATCAGAGGCTGCAGCCGGGCCCCTTCTCTCCAGGGTGAAGGCAAAGCTCTTCCTCTGCAGACACATGTCTGTCATTTCAGCCGGCCAGTTAGCAAGTCTTAAAAAAGCAGCCAACAGAGTCTGGACCTCGTGCCGTCTGAGCTCGGGCGTTCCCTGTGCTCAGTCTGTTGGCTCGATGGCCTGCGACCCACTGACTAAAGGTCACCAACGCTCTGTTATTCAAGGACGGCAGCAAATGCTCATTCGCACGCGTGTCTGAGCACATGG
This sequence comes from Rhinolophus hipposideros, assembly GCF_964194185.1. Taxonomy (NCBI): domain Eukaryota; kingdom Metazoa; phylum Chordata; class Mammalia; order Chiroptera; family Rhinolophidae; genus Rhinolophus; species Rhinolophus hipposideros. Next base: position 1,499,122 of record NC_138049.1, on the reverse strand, counting down.
CCATCACGTGAGGGGGCAGGGTGCCCGGGCACACTCACACCAAGACACACCCAGTCCGTGGAGCCACAGCGGGCAGGGCCCGAGGTGGGGCAGGGACACAGGAGGGGCAGAGCAGTTAGTGACCCAGAGGCAGGAACTGGCCTCGGTCTTCTCCTGTCCCTGCTTGCTTGTGCAGGTGCTGGCTGTGCTTTAGGTGACAGTTAGCAAACGAGCTCCAAACACCTCTAGTGAGAAAAAGAGGGGAGGAAAGTCCCGTGTTTATTGGTAAGTGCAGTGAAGAGACTCCCATAAAGATAGGGAACTCCCTGCTCCAGGGTCCTTCCTTCTCAGCGTCTCACAGGCTCCCCAATCTGGGGAAGTCCCAGGGCCAGAGAAGGGACCACACTGTCCCAAGGTGTCGGTGGCAGTGCAGTCATTTCCTGGAAAGGCTGCAAAGGCTCCTTGTCAGCAGGATCACCTCCACCCACCACACCTTCCCACCCGTCAAGCACCTCTGTCCTCGGGCTTTTCAAGAAGATAAGAGCTTCCCTCCTTTGGGAAAACACAGAAATGTGGCCAGCTCCCCCAAATAAATGCCATTCTAAACACCGACTGTCTTCTGAACAGGCTTATTCAAGTCTGCCAAGTGGTAAGTGTGACGTCAGATCTGGAAAGACGCGGGGACAGGACAGGGGTCTCCCCTAACCCCATCCTGACCTGGCCTCCTTACACTGCACCCCGAGGTTTCTTCTCTGCCCCTCTCATTCTTCTGAATACTTGGTCTTGACCACGAGATGGGCTTGCTAAGAATGTTCTAGAAAAAGCTTCTGAAACTTAAATCCATAAAGTCCAGGTTTCACAAAACAATGCAGGAAAAACCACTGGGCAGGGAAAGCACTGTCCGTGGACGAGGATCTGAGCCATCCCCCGGCAGGGAGAAGCCAACCCAATGCACACACCTGTGTGAGTCCAGAAATGAGCAGAAAAGGCAACGCCCAGAGACAGGTAGGCTGTGGCTAACTGGGCTGGCGATGACCGCACGCGGCGGGCATGGGGGTCCCTTTCAGGGCCATGTGAACGTTCCCTGACCAGATGGGGTCTGCGCAATCCGTAAATTTACCCAAGTGCATTCAATCGTTGACTTAAGATGAATGTATTTTACAGCCCGTAAATCACACCTCAGTAAAGCTATTAAAATACACGTACATAACAACTCATGAAATAGTGGAAAAACACAAAAAGTCATTCAATAGATGGCACGAAACGCGACCACTGCCAGAGTGGTATTCCCTCCCAGCAGGTGTGTGTGTGTGCACATAGTCTCCATGACAGTCTGTCCCCGTGTCCTCTCCCGCACAACTAGCAACAGCCATGGACCATTTCCCACCCACTTCCCTGGCTCTTTATGGAGTGGATTCTTATGGGCACAATGACCCATTTTAGGAAGAAGGAGTCTGAATAGACGTCGAGCTGCTTAGTTGGTGGCAGAGAGGACAGGGCAGCCCTGGGTGGGGTGGAAGGTGGTCCTGTTCCCACCACTCAGAGCTGCACCCTGAGTCTCAGGCCTGGTAGGGAGGAGTGTGAGGTACAAGAACACCCCCACCTCCCGGGCCCCTCCTAAGACCCCACCCCTCATACCTGCGCCCTCCCACACGGAGGTTTAAAATGTGGACCCCAGAGCACAGACTTGGGGGGCCCAGAGCTGGGGTGCTCCATGGCCCAGAAGCACAGAGGTGTCAGCGGTGGATGGAGGTTGGTGTGGGCCCGTGGGAAGCTGGCCCCCAGTCCCACAGATAGCCCGTCACCCACGACAAGCCAGGGAAGGACATCCCCAGTCCCACTGCAGAGACACCAACACTGAGGCAGAGAAGCTGGGCGGGGCCTGAAGGCCGAAGGTGCTCACAGGTGAACTGGGCTGCTGCCGCACTGCCCCCTCCCGTCACTGTCACCAGCTCCCTTCAGTGGGACAGCAGAGGACCCCTGCGATCAAACCATGTCAGCCCTGACATTGCTCCCCACGATGATTGGCTTCTTTACTGCCTGGACTGGGGGAGGGAGTTAGAAGGAAAGGAAAGGAGTGAGCCAGTTAATTACAGCTGGGGGAGTGCCGGGTCCCCCAGCCCTTGGTGGCTGCTCCTGGCTCCAATTTCCCCTTTCAGCACAGAGAGCAGATTCTTAGGATTCTCTCCCTGCAGGCCTCCTCTGTGAGTGACAGTCGCCTATGCCAATGGTAACTGGGTTGACCACTATTACATTATAGGCCCCGGCCCGGAGGAAGCAGCTAGCTGTGACTGTGCCTCTGGATACAGGCTGTGCCTCTGGATACTGGAACGGAGCAGAGGGCAAGGGGCTGGGGACAGCGCTGCACCCCAAATCCCAGCTATAGCTAACTCCCTTGGGAGTCCCCTTGTTTCTTTTTCTCTCCTGCCCCAATTCCAGACGGAGCAAATCCTGATGGTTTTACCTTCAAAACATGCCAGCACCTACCTGCACGTTCCCACTTCCACACCTCTGTCGTCTTCAACCTAGACTATTGCAAAGGCTCCCCTCACACCCCTCACACAATACTTCAGCCCCCGCCATCTTGCTAAACCAGGCAGATGGTCTCACTCCTGCTCAATGTCTGCACACACTCTCACGTCCTGCAAAGGAGAAGCGCAGTTCTGAAGGTGACGGGGGGCTTCCAGCCCCTCTGACAGCTGTCGGCTCTCTGGCCCAATCTTCCTGCCCCTGGACCTTTGCACCTGCTGCTCTTCTGCATGGAAGCTCTTTCCAGCATGTCTGCCTGGCTTGTCCCCTCACTGCTTCCAGAAGTCAGCCCTCCGTGATCCCCAGGCTCACTGTCCTCCTCAGCACCGAGCATAAGTTGACACATTGACTTGTCTACTGTCTGTCTCTCTCCCCTGGAAGGAAGCGCCACAAAGTCTTACAGCTGTATCCCCACTGACGAGAACTGTTCTGGGCCCATTGTATGCGTTCAACAAATATGTGTTGAGTTAAAAAAATATCCATTACGTGCCTGGAATATTCTCAGCCATCCTCTTAGGTGGGCTGTTATGTCCATTTTATGGATTTGCAAACTGAGGCTCAGAGCTGACCCAGGAATCTGGGTCTCCAGGCTGCCACCTGGCATTTCTACCAATTTCACTTCTGTTTGTTGGATCCCAGGTTGTCAAGGAGCCCTTCCTTACCTGGCCTGAGCCAACTCCCGCAGGCCTGGGAAGGAGCTGCAGCCTGTCTCAGGTGTGTCTGGGCCCAGTCCTACTCTGCCTTGGGCTCCCCTAGGCAAACGTGACCTGCCAACTGCCAGTGCTGTCATCACGAAAGTGCACTGTTAACTTCTAGGTGCCCTGTTAATTTCTCAAGGACTTGTTGGGAAAAGGCAAGGGATGTCCCCAATCTTCTGAGTCACTGACACAACCCTTGGTGACTAAAAGGTTATTGTCATGCAGATGCCTTTCAGCATGGCCCCTCAGCACTGTGGGGCTGCAGAGCCCCCACCTCAGGGGCCAGGCTGGAAGCCCAGGGCCCTGCTGGAGTCCCGTGCCGCAGACTCTGCTCAGAGCACCCCAGAAATGGCTCAGTCGCTCTCCAACCTGGAGTGTCCTCTCCACTCTCTCCTCTGTCCACATCCTTCTCTGTCCTCTGAGGACTCCACTCGAACCCCAGCTCCCCATGCACCCCCGCCCACCTCTGTGGGACTTCTCTGCACCCGGGATCTGCAATTGGTGGGAGCAGCAGGGCCACACCTCCCCTCTCCAGTGGCCCTGCCACCACACGCCTAGGTCACCTGAAGGGCTCATGGCAACACAAGTGGCGGGAAGTGGCACTTCCGAGCACCGGGCTGCTGTCCTGGTCCAGGGACCACACCTCCAGCACCAGCCCTGCGTGCAATGCGAGCCCACAGGCACCCACAGGGCCAACGAGCTGAGCGGGGTCACAGCCCACTCTACTCACTGCAGTGCGAAGGGCAATTAGAAGCCACCCCCAAGTCTCTGCCCGCCAGCCTCGCCCCAGCACTGGCGGCCCAGGCCCAGCCCCGCATCTCCCTCACTCTGGAGCAGGTGTGCTGTCAGAAGGAACTGTCTGGAATGGCCGGTCTGAGAGCCATGTTCCCGGGCCTCCCACCGCCCCCGCCCGGCAGGCTGCTGCCCTGCGGGACGGGAACTGGCCTGCCCGCCCCGTGTCACCGAGCACTTCCCGGCTCACCCCAGGCTGCTCTTAGCACACCTTAGGGTGGCCGGCCTTTCACCCTTGTCTCAGCTCCACTGTCACCTCTGTGACCAGCGGCCCACAGCTCTCGCTCCAGCCACACGCAGGCTCATCTCGCGTCTCCCTTTCCTCTGACTCCATGGGGCCCCGATGTGCTGCTCACTACCTGTCTGGCTCACTGAGTGACACTCCTACACACTCCACAGCCAGCTCGTTCCTCCTGGTGCCCACGGCTCTGACAGGCGCTTTGCCATAGTAAGTTCTCAGTAAAGACGCACTGAATGGATGGACGCCTGGCCCAATGAGGAGCCCACCACCAGTGTGACCTCCACAGCAGCTGTCCCACGAGGCAGACCTGGCCAAACAAGAGATGGATGGAGGCAGCCCTGACTCCTACAGAGCATCCAACGTCCAGTCAGGGAAAATGGTGCCTGTGACACGGAGCTGTTAGAACTCAGGGCCATGGTCATCACGCGTGCTCTGCCTCCTCAGAACTCAAGGTCAAGTCTATCACACGGGTTTACCCTCTTTAGAACACACACCCTCTCCCCACCCTTCAGAACTCAAGGTCATGACCATCACGTGGGCTGCCCCCTGCAGAACTCTAGCTCGGGGTTATCACGTGGGCCTCACCCTTCCCCCAGCCTGCACACAAGCACTGGCACGGTAGTGAACCGACATGTTTGGCATTACACTTGGCCACGGCCAACCCCATATGGAAATGTCACTCTACAGCATGACAAGGATCCTTCCAAGTTTATACATTTGTTTAATTTTTACAGGGTGGCTCAGATTTCCTGGACCAACCTCAAGGTTTTTACTTACTCAAGGTCATAGCAGTATCCTAGAAACGTAAACCAAGACAGGCTCACAGTCTTCTTATAAAGACTCTAGAGAGGTTCTTCAGTCTTTGCAGCAAGAAACCGTAGGATGGAGAGGTGCCCAAAGCGTTTGGAAGCTCCTGGAGACTCTGTTAACTGCGAATTTGTTCCGAGTGGACGGCACTAAGCTGGACCTTCTCTGAACAGCCCCCGGAGAGCTGCCCTTCGGAATTATGTCGACCTTCCGCTTCTTGGGTGAGGCCGCTGTGCCCTGGTGCAGCTGGACTCTAAGGGATAGCCTCCTTTTGTCACAGGCGTGTGCCATCGTGCTGTGTGGCGTGGCGCTATGCTGTGGTTTTGAATGGTGACCCTCAGGGCTTGGTGCTCAGTGTGGGAGAGTCTAGGGAGATGCCTGCACTTTACAGCTGACCTGTGTCCCCACCGGCCACTCACCAGCAGGTGATCTTGGGCGAGTTGGGTAACTTCTCCAGGTTGACGGCCCGTGAAACGCCCCCCTGCTCAGCAAAGCCTGGTCTATGCCTGTTCCATCCTCCTGCCCTCTTGCCAGCTGAGGTTTAACTTCCAGGGAGCCTGGTTAAGGCCTTACATTTGTATTTATATTTTATTTAAATACATTTTCTATTTCACCTTTATGTTATATATTTAGGCTTTAAACTGTTCCAAATGCTTTCAGATGCACAATCCCGTAAGACAAAAGGCTCATAGTACTTCCATTTTATAGTTGGAGGAAACCAAGGTCCAAAACAGAGAAGAGAACTGCACAAGAACAGAACTGACCCATGAGACCAGAACCCAAACACCGAGCCCACACTTCTACCCTGCCCACAAAGCTGCAGTGCCCATCTCTAATGAGACCAGGGATGTCCCAGCCCAGATGCCAGGGCAGGTCCTGAGCTCGCAGGGGCCTCGCAAATGTAGGCCAGAGACGTCCTGGGTGCAGCCGTCCACGAGGCGTGCATAGGGCTGACACTCTCCAACCCCATGTGGGGAAGGCGGTGTGAGCCTGCAGTTCCAGAGAGAACTAACCAAAGACGGGTCCCGTGGAAGGAGACCGGGACTGGCTCTTCTGGACTTAACCTTATGAGTTTACAAACCGGGGCTCAGAACTGTATAGAAGCGGGTGCTGGGCCAGAGCAGCCAAAACAATGCGGTGTTCCCGCCGCCACAAGACAAAGCGCTGACAGCCCAGCAGGACCAGGCGCCCACAGCAGCTCCCTCTGTGCTGATGCCCAGAGGGGACGTCTCCTGCCCAACTGTCCCTTGGTTGACAGCTGAAAAGTCAGCTCTCCACTGGGCACTGTGATTGGGGAGTTGACTTATTAACTGCTCACTGAGTCAGAGAAATAAAAACCTAAGCTGGGCTTCTAAAAGTCAGGAACCCACAACTTGGAAAGCACGGTCGGGAGGAAAAGCTGAGCTTGGGGTCAGACTGGCCTCAGCTTGGACCCATTTCCACCTCCTTCCTGTTGAGCTTGGACAAAGCAAGTGGCCTCAACCAGGATACCTGGCATGCAGACTGGCACCCAACCCGCACCCCACAGGTCTCTGCTGAGAGAGTGCGAGCCCCACTCGGCGAGGACAGACGGCTCTCCTGCCAGGGCCCCCAGAGCCAGCACCTTTCCGGAAGCAGCTGCAGGCCGAGCAGCTCCATGCTTGGAGCTGCTGCATGCAGTGCCTGGTCACCCTCAGCGGCCAAAGGGAAGAGCCCTGAGCAAGCCCGTGCGTCCCAGCACCTCCACAATGTTAATGGTAGAGAGTCAAGTCCACTGGAAATACAAATGAACTTCAGACCAACAGGAGCAGGTGAATTTTAAACCAACACATGCCATTCGTGAAATGTCAATTGTTCAAGCGACCACAGAGCCGGTCACGGTGGGACACAGACGGCCACCTGGGTGCCCGCAGACATACACATCCTCTCTTTCTGGAAGAGACCAAAGGAGAGGGGACAGCAAGGTCTCTCAACCTCAAAGGTGCATCTGGATGAGGGGACGCTTGCCTGTGGCAGCAGGTGTCAGCGTGGACCAACCTGGGCCTGAGGCCGGAGGGAGCTAAGGGACGCCCAAGGGGCCCCGTGGGACCTGGGGGCATGGGGAGCACCTCTTCTCAGGGACTGGTTTATCGAGTTAACTAGCTAGTCACACAGACACCTGGCAAGACCTCCAGGAGTGGAGCAGATGCCCAAGTGGGAGGGGCTGCAAGCTAACCTGACGGGCCTCCTGGGAAGTGTGGGGCGCAGCTGGTGTGCCCCGAGTTCACGGACCTCAGCGCTGTTCCATGAGGGGCTGTTGGCTGCGGCCACCATCACCAGTGTCCCTCCAAGGGCTCCCAGAGGAGAAGCCTGTGAGGTGCCATCAGCAGGACACTGAGAGGCTGGTCACAAAGCCGCAGGCGGGTGCTGTGAGAACTACAGAGTGCTGACTCCAGGTCCTGGCACGAGCCTGACTCATAACTGACAGTCACTGTCCCCCGGCTCCCACAGCTGCCTGGGAGAACAATTTGCAGCTGACCCAGCCTGGCCAGCTCTCACCAGCCTCCAGCCAGGGCTTCAGGGTGGGGAGGAGCTGAACCCAGGGAACCGGGATGGGCCCTGGCAGACGTGTGGCCCACTTGCTGTTCCTCACCCCCCACCCTGGGTGCCTAGGGTCACATGGTCAACAGGATAGGAGAAGAGGTAAGATCTGGTGACCAGAACACTTTTGTGAGTGACAACTACACTGGGACAACAGATGTCATCTGAGCCGGTCCCAGGCCCAAGGTCCCGCCCTGAAGTGCAAAGACCTGAGCCGCCCTTGAAATTCCAGTCCTCTGAAAACAGGATGCAGCATTCCTGTCAAGTGCTGAGGGGCCAGGCCTCCTCAGGAGGGTACTTCAGACAAGCCACGGAGCCATTCGGGTGGGAAACCACCATCTAATGCCGAGACTTCACAACAAACACGACACCTCATAGATATAAATAACTGCTCACCTTCAACAAAGAGCATTTGTGCAGGCAGGCCAAATCTGCACTTCTGAGTCCGGCTGGCCCGACGAGTCAGGGCCTACCCACTTGCCTGAAAACAACACCAAGACCTCTGGACTGACCTCTGTGGGGATTAAACAAACAGGCAAGAGAATGTGCTGAAAAGCTGCACACATTCTCTAGACCTTACCCATGGAGTTGAACTTGCTGCAGGAGCAAGATGGCTCAAGTACCCAGGGCTGGCTGCTTAAAGCCCCTCAGAACTCACTGTGCTTCTAGAAGACGGAGCACAGACCCTCTGCAGGGAGGGCCCTTTCAGGGGGCGGAGGGCATGGCTGAGGACATGGTACCTGACAGTCATTGCTCACCTGGGCCGGGTGAGGGTGACAGGTGAGCAGGCCCTGCTCTGACCTGGAGGGGCCTAGGATTTCCTGAGGTTCAAGTTCACGGCTCTCATTCACTGTAGGGGTTGAGCAGGTGCGAGACCAGAATCCTGGACATTCAGCCACGCTGACGGCTGCTTTCTCTGGAAAAGCTTTTCTCTGTGTAGCTGCACAAGGCCCTAAGCGCCCAGACACAGCACCTTCCGGCCCAAAGCCCCGCCTTTGGGTACCGGTCACAGACCGGACCTCACACCTGCCCACTGGCCTCCAGCCTATGTCCAGAATGGGCCCTACAAAAATGCTCACCTGGGACCCAAAAGGCCTGCACCTCGCTTAACCAAACCCAGCTCGGCAAGTGGCTGGGGCCTCTTGTGTCCTCATGTCACCATGACCCTGGTCACTAGAAAATCCCTGGAAAGTCCAAGAGAAATGAACACACCTCTGTTCAGTGTGGGAGTGGGAGGTGGGACTTACAGCCTCGTCCTGTCAAACACGCAGCTGGCAGTCCATACCTGCCCGCACAGAGGGAGAGCAACCTCAGGGGCAGGGCCAGTGTCCTCAGGCCCCCGTCTGGCTACTTGTTCTAGAAAAGCTGGCTGGACCTGCTCTCCCCTCCCCAAACTTGGTGGGTGGGTGCCGGACCCAGTTTACTTTTTGTCTCCTGTCACCATGTTATTAATACTTAATGGGACGGGGGGCTGAAGCCCCACAGAAAAGGGGGACAGGTGTGTTTCCGGGCCTCCCTTCCCTGAGCTAGCGTCACCCTTCCCACTGCAGCTCTGGAAAGGGCCAGGTGCCCACACACACGCACTGACCACAAATGACACCTTCTCACGCCAACACTCGAGGACCCTCCTGAGCACCCCCCTACATTCTTCTCACCTTCCGTTCCAGCCTTACTTTCGGAAAGGAGGAAAACACGATCTTTGGGATCTTTGGCTGGCCTCAGGAATGAAGGAAATATCCTCAACTAGATTAAAATGCTAAGATGTCATTTATCAACTTATGTCCACGTCTCCCACAAACACTGCCCCGCACACCCATCCAAAACCACCCAAAGTGGCCCATGGGCAGGCATGCAGTCCTGGGAACTGCTACCCTGCAGGTGGCCAGCCCCTCCCCAGCCTGGTGTCTCCTCTCCAGGCTTCAAGCCGCCCCCAAAGTGCAGGAAACAAGGAACCTCCTAGAACAGGGAAGAAGCCCCTCCTGCAGGTTCCTCCGGGTCTGTTTGAAACAACTGTGAGAGTCTAGCCCTCTTGAAACAAGCTCAGAAAACCCACATTTGAGGCCACACTTCCATGGAGGGTGGGGTAGGGGAGGGAACCCAGAATGCAGAGCACCGGGTGCCCCTGCCCCTGCCTGGAGCACAGGAGCCACAGGGGTGCGGCTGAGCAGGGAGGGGACCGCAGAGCGAGCGCGGTGAGAGGAGGGGACAGGGCGCAGGTGGGGGAAGGATGGTAGGAGGCAGGGAGCAGAAGGGCTGGCAGGAGCCGCCAGGTTCGGCTGGGCGGCCCGTGGGAGGCCCTAACCTTCCCCCTCGGGACCTAAGGGTGCAAAAGCAGAAAAGTGACGGCAGCGACAGACAGGACAGCCCGCCCGCCAGGGCCCGCGTCCCCGGACTCCTGTCGGCGGGGCTCGCAGGGACGAGGCGACCCTGCCTGCGGGGTCCACGCGCTCACCTGCCGGCTCTCAGCTGGGGTCCGGCTCCGGCTCCCGGTGGGGGTCCCAGGTCCACGGCGGACACGCGGTCTGGGGGGGACCCGCCCCGAGGCGCAGTGGAGCGCGATCCCGGGGGCGGGGGGGGGGCGGGGCGGGGGGGCGCCGGGGCTCCGGATTGGCCGGCGCCGCCTCCCCTCCCCCAGCCCCGCCCCACCCCGCAAGACTGACAGGGCGGGCGGCCGCGGGGCTGGCAGCGTCCCCCAGGCCCAGGGCCCTCACTGTCCAGTGTCGCACCCTCCTGAGGGCGCCCGTGCGGTGGCCGCACTGCCCCAGGGTCGTCGGTCCAGGGGTTGCCCCCTCCCGGGTTGCACTGCCCCCGGATCGCCCGTCCAGGGGGTCGCACTGCCCCCGTGTCGCCCCAGCTTGGGCCCTCTTGGTGGCGTCCCAGACTCCGAGGGTTGAGAAGCTCCCAGCGGACGCTCTCCGGGCTCCATCACAGGCCAGGCGCGCACGGCGGGCGAGCTGAGCCCCACTGGAGCTTCTCGCTGACCGCTCCGCCTGGACCGCAGCTGGAAGCCTGTGCTGCCTCCGCCAGCGCCCCCAGCGCCCACTGGCCTTCAGGCGCTGGGTGCACAAAGGCCACTCGTGGGGAGGTCTGCCTGGGGGGGAGGGGCCCTGATGTCCTGCAGGAGAGGAACCCACTCAGCGGGCCGCGTGGTGGGAGCACTGGGTGAGCCCCGAGCGTCTGTGCACTGACGGTGCAGGGTCAGTGGGAGACGAGCTTCTGCAGCCTGAGGGCCCCTGGAAGGGCTGGGAAGTGCTCACAAGACAAGAGTGGGTCCAGGGCCTTGGGAGGGGCTGGGAGAGAGCAGTCCTGAAGCTTAGACTGGATTCACCCTCTCTGCGACCAGGGAAGAGCTCTAACTTGGTGACCTGGAGAGAAACCTTTAGCAGTGAGGGAAGAACGGATGTCCCAAACTGTGGTGCTGCCGCGTGGCTACCCAGGCCAGACGGGGACACCGCAGAGGAGGTTTCACTGCAAACGCGCCTGGCAGCCTGTTCAGTGGCCCCAACGCCTGCGCTGCTGCCTCCGGCACCTCTGGCACCACGTTGTAGTGAGGCCACCTCTATCCTTTTTCAAACTTCTGCTTCTTACCCCACTTGCCCTGACGTCCATCCAATCCCAGCTGTTTTCCTCTCTAGTGTGCGTTATGTCGTATAGGACATTTACTTTTTAGCCCTAATTAGAGTGTAAACCCCTCCAGGCAGATGATTCCATCTGTTTTGTTTACCGCTGAAACCCAACACTAAGAAGAGTCGCTGGCACCTTGCTTATTGGCTCAGTGACTGAATTCTTGTATCAGGGCCACACTGCTAACAACTTGGGTAAACCCATGCCCAGCGCCAGTTAGGCACGTCTCCCGCTGGGTCCTCTCTTGACTTCGTTCAAACCTCAATTGTACCACAGATTCATTTGCAGTGTCATTTTTTATGTTTCTCCCCCCATTCAACCATGAAAGTCTCCTAGTTGGGCACAAATGATTTTTAAAGAACGGCAACCATCTACTAATCATTCAATATTATATTGAATTCAGCAAGGCAGGACCAAGCTTCCATTTGACCGAGGAGGACACTGAGGGTCAGAGAGGATCAAAATCCTGGTAAGGTGATGGCTGAACAAGCAGGACACAGACTTGCCCGTTCCAAAGCCCGGAGAGCCTCCTCCAGGGCCTGCCGCCTGCTCTCACTGTTCTACGCAGAGACCGGTCTCACCAGTCGGCAGACAGAAACGTGGAGAACATGGGAATTTATCAGCAGCTGTGATAACAATACCGTTACATTGGTTTAACTTTTTACCCCTCAGAACAGCACAGTCCTACCCATCACCTCATGGGATCAGTTCAAAGTAAATGAACAGGAAGTTTTATGGTGAAGCATGTAGGTTCTGGGGTCACACACCCACTGTGCCACTTTTGTTTTATGTGATCTTGGGCTACGTAATCTCTCTCTGCCTTAGTTTCTCCATCTATAAGATAGGGTTAATACTATTTCTTACAGGTGTGTCTGAGGATTAACTAAGTTAATATTTGTAAAACATGTGGTGCCTGACATGGTAAGGGCAATGCAAGATTTAGCCTTTCTGCTGTTTTCCACGCAACAAAACAATAAACAACAGTATGAACTAAGCACGTAACACATGAAAGTACGGGACACCTTGGCTTACAGAAAGGAGCTTCTGAGGGTCTTGACTTACTCTCCTTTCCTCTTCCTGTTCAGCGCTAGCAGTAACAGAGCAATGACCCACTCAAATGAAGATGGCCCAGCCCTCTGTAAGCTTTCACAAGAAGGACAAAATAGACGGTAAAGGCCTGGGTGCTGGGGACAGGATACCACACACCAGAATGTTCCAGAAACCTCAGGAAGGGCTTGGGGTCCCAGGTGGCATGATGTTTGGACAGTGTGCATTGTCCTGTCTGCATGTTCTTTAGCTTCTGTGTTTGTTTCTTTATAAGCTTGTGGGAAAGGATTGCCAAGTTCCCTATTTACCAGCTGCACAGTCTGGAATTCCCAACTTGTCATCTAAATCTGCTGTTACAGGTCACCCCGCTTTCCAGGACTCCATGTGTCATGCAGGGCAGCAGGCGGGATCTCAGCCCCCGCTCCCCACACAAGAATGCAGGACATGGTGAGGCCAAAAAGGAACACCCACAGAGCCATAGGTAGGGGAATCATACCACTATAGTCTTGCTGGCAGCTGGGCTGGAGACACAGGAAGAAGGAGCCACACTGTCTGCAACCTGCTGTCCATTTCTCTGCAATCTGCAACCCACACTCCGCCATGCTAACTGCAATCAGCGCTTGCCAGCCCACCCACCACCTTCTTGCTAGCCCCCATTATCTGCTAGTGTACCCACAGCAGTTATATCAGTGGCCAATGGCTCACTGGTTACAGCTGACGGCCAACTAGCCACAGCTGATGGCCATCCAATCACAGTTGATGGCCATTTACTACCCAAGCCAGCACCTTTCCACGTGAGGCCGAGAGCCTGGAAACTGCTCTCTGGGGCTCTGTCCCCACACCATGGTCTAGCCACTTCCCTCATCCTGTCCTCAGCAGAGATGGCCTGAATGGAATCCATCTTCCTAGTGCTGGGCAGGCACCTGAAGTTGGCTGTGTTGGCTTTTCTGGGTCACGTTCTCTAAGGGTTCATTCTGAACTGTCACAGATGCCTGGTTGCAGCAGGTACATGTGAGGCTATTCTGAGAAAGGTGGCATGAAAGCCAACCATTGATGTTAGCACACGTGAGCAGTTATGACACACAGCAACAACTGTTTTGCATAATTAAAGAAGGTAAATTAAAAGTCAGAGTCACAATAACGGGCCACAGTGAATAGACGTGGTCTGCCTTACAAGACGCACAGCTCCGCCAATCCTCATTTTTCTACAAGGTGCTCGGGCAGAAGTTGGCACTGCCCGGATCCACTGCTGCTTTAAAGTGTCACCAACCTGGAGAGGTAGTTCTTTGTCAGTCTCTGGTATGACATTTATATGACACCAGGCAATTTCTTATGTGACATCTACATGATAATACAGCAAATGGTTCTTAACGTTTTTAGATGAGAACTTAATGATTCTCTCTCCCTAGAAAAATACATACAATTTCCAGCCTGGAAGAGGAGGCAGAGGAGGGCAGGAAAATCATTTTTTAAAATTATGTTTTTATAGACAAAAATGTTTGCATGGAAATACATTAAAATACACCCAAAGTACTAAGATTTCAGGTTTTTTGTTTTCGTGTCCTTTTATGTAGTGAACAGTTATTTGATAATAATGAAGAAAGAGAAAGAAAAGCTTGACCTTGCTGCAGAACGAAGCTCTAGTTCCAGGAAACCAGGGACACGCTGACGCGCGGCTCCATCTTAGGTGTTCTGGCTACTTAGGCTCTGTCGCTGCCCCTCGTGTCCTGTGAAAACCTCTGCACGGCCCCTCTGGACGTCGGCTTTCTCTTCAGACCCTGCTTGGCCCACAGCCCCGCCAAGTGATTCTTCCTCTAAAGGAACAGTCGTCAAAAACTGGGAACTTGGTTGTTGTTTGGTTTTTATTTTTTTTATTTTTTTTATTTTTATTTTTTTTTAAAGATTTTATTGGGGAAGGGGAACAGGACTTTATTGGGGAACAGTGTGTACTTCCAGGACTTTTCTCCAAGTCAAGTTGTTGTCCTTTCAGTCTTAGTTGTGGAGGGCGTAGCTCAGCTCCAGATCCAGTTGCCGTTTCTAGTTGCAGGGGGTGCAGCCCACCATCCCTTGCAGGAGTTGAACCGGCAGCCTTGTGGTTGAGCCCAATAGCCCATGTGGGAATCGAACCGGCAGCCCTCAGAACTAGGAGCACGGAGCTCCAACCGCCTGAGCCACCGGGCCGGCCCGTTGTTTGGTTTTTAAATGGAGCAGCAGGAACTCCCGCATTGCTTGGGAATGAAAAATGGCGCGGCCACTCTGAAGGAGAGCTTGGCAGTTTGCTAGGAAACTAGGTATTGCTCTTACCTTTCAATCCTTAGATCACGTTCCTTAGATCATTGCTTAGATCCTAAGCAATCACGTTCCTTAGAATTTACCTAAGGAAGGTGAAAACTTACATCCACACAAAAACGTGCATGTAGAGGTTTATAGCAGCTTTGGTCATCATTGCCCAAACCTGGGAGCAGCCAATATGTCCTCCAGAGGGTGATGGATAAACACAGTGTCCATCCAGACAGCGGGATATTATTCAGCACTGAATAGACATGAGGCCATGAAAAGACACAGGATAAACTTGTGTGCGTATCACTGAGTGAGAGAAGCCAGTCTGAAAAGGGTGTACATGTGATTCCAAGTACGTGTCGTCTGGAAAAGGCAGAACTATGGGGACAGTGAGACAGTCAGTGGTTGCCAGGGGCTGTGGGGGGAGGACGGGTGAACGGGGGAGCAGAGGACGTTTAGGGCTGTGAAACTCCTCTGGATGGTCCTGCACTGGTGGGTACCCTGCCAAGGCAGAACCCCAGTGTTAGCCACGGACAGCAGTTAGTAACAAAGCGTCTATTGGTTCAAGCGTGGCTGATGTCCGGCACCGACGACGGGATCTCGGGAAGGGGAAGAGCACGTACGAACTCTACTTTCTGCTCAGTTTTTCTGAAGTTCTGAAATTGTTTTTAAAAAAGCAATTGTTTATAAAATGTCGTGCTGTGCTTTGGGTTGCCAAGGATATGTGTCCATATAAATAAGTATCAAAAAGGGAGGAGTTAGAAGAGAGTATTTGGGAGACTTAAAGGAAGCCTTCAGGAAAGATGACAGGGCACCTGAGGGCGGTGTGTCCCCAGGTCTTGCCCAGGGGCTGCTCTCTGGGGGGGGGGGGCATGTTCCAGGCCAGACAGAGGAGGGGAAGGCTCGGCGGAAGGGGTGTGAGTACCAGGAGGGGCTGCGGCTGACCCCACAGGAGGGAGACCCCGATGAAGGATGGGCACGGGGCTGGCTGCACACCCCACCTGCCCCCACCTCTCAGGCGTCCTGGAAGAAAGCTCCCCTTTCATTTTCAAAAGGCTGCGTCCAAGCACCCTGAAGGATTTCGGGACAAGTGGAAGGAGAACCGAACGATTTGTGGACACCGCACCCACTCGGCAGCTACACTGGGTTGTCTTTGTTTGGCAGGCCCAATGTGACAACTACTGGCCACATGTCACTACTGACCACTTGAACTGGGACTAGTCCAAAGTGACATGTACTGTGAGTACAAAATACACGTCAGATTTTGAAGACTTTGTATGAAGGTGTAAAATATCTCCTAATAATGTTTTCAATCCTGTTACAAGTTGACACGAGAGCATACTGTATTTCTGCTGGAGGCATGCTCTACGCCTTGTCCTGGATTTCCCGCCCTGCGGGAGCCTGCCCTGCGCCTGAGACATCCATCCTTTTGCTTGAGGACCTGGCCTCACTGAGTCACTCCAGCTAGCTCTCCACAGTGGCTCAGTCCCATATTTGAGCTTCTTTCTGTCAACGTAGTTTTGGAGGTGGCAATCTCTCAGAAGGTCATGCGCATGTGCCTGAAGTGGGAAGAAGCATTTGTTGGGGTACGAACACAGAAGACTCGGGGTGCTCTGGAAAACCACAGGGGGCACAGAGGCAGCACCCAGGCCAGGATTCCACTGGTGAGGGAGGCAGACATGTCATGCTGGGGCAGGGTGGGCCCTAATCCATACGACTGGTGTTTTCACAGGACAGACTGTGAAGACGGAGGCAGAGACTGGGGTGACGGGTCTACAAGCCAAGGGGACGCCAAGGTTGCTGGATCCACCAAAGCTCCAGGAAAGACTCAGGAAAGACCCTCCCTCAGAGCCGCCCTGCAACACCTGGGAGCGGCCCTGCAACACCTGGTCTTGGCCATGTGGTGGCTAGAACTGCGAGGAAATGGATTTGAAGTCCCCCAGGCTGTGGTCCTGTGTTATGGTGGCCACAGGACGCTAATATATGCACTGCCTTGGAGGTCACTGGGTGTGTGTTGGTGGGGGCCAGATCTGGACAGACTGGCAATGTTTTCACGTGGGACCAGCAGGCATCAGGGGAAAATGCTGGATTCAGTGACCACCCAGCTCAGAGCTTCGGCAGGAACAGTTGCAAACCGAAGCAAATAAGAACGCGCTTAGCACGTTTTCTGGATTTCTGTGCTCGAAAGTGACAACAGGAAGGTGTGGTGAGGGAGCAGCCTTAGTGGAGGGGGGGAGGCGGCTGCAGCTGCAGTTCTAGCATTGCCCTATGACACGGCTCCTTCTTTAAAGGACTGTTCCGAGCTCTTGGCCTAAGTGCTGGAGGCATTACTTCTTCCCTCGAAAGGCACAGACCGCAGCTGGGTGCACACTGGCTTTGCTGTGATGCCGTGACAAAGGACCAGCGCCTGGGCGGCTTACAACAGCAGGAGTTTGTTCGCTCACAGTCCTGGAGGCCAGAAGTGTATGCTCCCTCTGGAGGCTCCGGGGACCGTCCTTCCCGCTTCGCCCAGCTTCCAGGGGGCCACACGCCTTGGCGGTCCTCGGCTTCCAGACGCCCGCTCCAAACTCTGCTTCTCTCGTCACGTGGCTGTCTCTTTGGGCTGTCTCTCTTGTGCTCTGTGAATAAGGACACCAGTCATCTTGGATTTGGGGCCACCCTACTCCTGTGTGACCTCATTTAAACTAGTCACATCTGCAACAAACTTATTTCTAAACAAGCCCATGTTCTGAGGTCCTGGGGCTTCCGGTGTCAACAGACCTTTGTAGGGGAGAAAGATTCAATCCAAAACATACACCTAAAGCACCCCTTTCTTTAATTCTTTGTTTCTCGTGACCAGGGTGCTCTCACCAGGACAAGGTGAAGGTGAAGCAGAGCAGTGTGTGTGTGGGGTAGAGGGGAAGAACTGCTTCCCAGGCTGGTTTGATTTTGCCTCTATTTTTAGGCCTGAAGTAAGAGTTCGCAACACTCTGGGCTGAAACGGGGTGCCCTGGCTTCTCTTTGGCCGAATCCACTTCTCGGCACTATTTTCCAGGAATGGACCTGGGAGACGAGCCGGGAGAGGTTTCCTCGCCAGCTGCTGCCCTGGGCCCTTGGCTGAGAGGAGCCGAGCTGGGGGGGCCGTGTCCACGGCCCTGACAAGGGCCACACCGCAGCCTTCCACCCGCCCTGCCAGAAGCACAGGGTGCCGCTTCCAGCTTAGAAAGCGTGACCTTATCAACGCCATCAGATACTACAGCTGCTGGCATCCAAGTGGAAAGACTTCAAAGGGAAACTTAAGCACCACCTTCGGGACATGGAGCCAAGCTTTTGGCATCAGGTGGGGGGCAGGGGCAGAAAGGATGGGGAGACTGTTTATTGTCTTCTCACCAAACAAAGAATGACATTACGCGGGGGCAACGTCTGAGGTTTCACTGAACTCACAAAGCAAACCAGATGGAACCCACCTCTCGCCTCCCACCTTTAGAAGATTACCATGGTGCATTCTGGAAAATGAAGAATTCCCAGGGAGCAAGCACCTCCGGGGATAGTCAGTCACTGCACGTCAACCTTTAAGCGTGTTCTCCATTATAGATGGAGTCTGTGAAACACATGGCACTTCTTTCTGCCGACCCGAGGAGATGCTAACCATATGAAAACAGTTTTTGTTATTAATCAGGCTGATTTCCCTACACTTACTGCGTCACACTGTGAGTCTCCCCGAGTAAGAAGAGGCCTTGGCTGACTGAGCCTCGCCCAGTGGCCCCAGGCTGCCATGTCACTGTTTCAGGAAATGTCCTTTTATATTTTAACTTTCTTCCTCTTCTATATTAGCCGGTCAGTTATCGCTGCTTGTGTAATCAATATCTCTCCTCTTATCCCTTCACTTCCTTTTTCTAATCTGCAGTGAATGTTAGAATCGGGCCTTAAATACTGGTGAGCTGTCACTGTGTGAACAGCCCAGCCATTCTCAGGTGGGTAAACGACTGACCTTGTACGTGAACTCTGAGGCGTCTTTCTTTAATCATTCACAGAGATATTTTCTGTCTAATTCCCTTTTAATTCTGGGTTGCGTTTTGGAGAGCTGTCTGAGCAGTGACTTTCAGAGAGGACAGATATATGGAGTAAAAACAGAATCTAGATGTTATTGCCAACAGAAAGGGAAAGAATGAAATTTTGGATGATTTCAAGTGCCTGCCTCTGAAATCCCACGTCAGACTGAGGATTCACTCGTTCGACCCACACTGATTTCCTGCGTACTCACCATCTGCCCTTGTGCCCCCAGTCCCCCCCCCCCGCAAAGGGGCAAACCCACTCTCCCCCTGGAGCGTATGCACGCTGGCAGGGAAGGTCAGCAAGAAAAGGTCCACTGAGCGTGTCAGAGGTTATTACAGTGTGAGGAGAGAAACTCTAGGGCCTGCGATGGGAAGTGACCGGTGGAACCTACCTGGAAGTGCTGGAGAACTGGGTTTCCCCCTGGTCCTGGGGGAATTCACTGCCTCAGTCGATAACATACATCATCAGACCCTGCTATTAGAGAATGGCGGGCCTGGGCCCTCTTTTCTTCCTGCAGGAAATATTAAGGCGGGTGAGTAATGAAATGCATTTAAAGACTTTTGTCTCGATGAAACAAGACATATTTTTATACAGAGTATTATATATCCTAGTTAGTTTCTAATTATTCTGACTAAAAATTAAAATAATCTATTATTTCATGTTTAATCATTGAGTTTGTATACTTTATACAAATGACTTTATGTGTTACGGTAGTTATTGAGAAATAAATAATATATTAACATAAGCAAGGCTATTTAAGGAAGGGTTTGCCTTTTTAAAATTCACACAGAGGTACGGGCTATTCAGTACTTTGAAATGGACAATATTATAATTGAGTTAATGTTAAAGTGGATTGGCCAAGAGTTCACAATAGTCGTGTTAAATATATCTAAGTAATAATCGTGTTAAATACAGAGGGTGCCAAAAAAAATGTACAGACATTTTAAGAAAGGACAAAGCTGTATTAAAATTGTAATACTCAAATTAAAATTGTAATACTGATGACAAAAGATGAATACAAGTCATGTGTATACATTTTTTTGGCACCCCCAGTATAGCTAAGCAGATGCCAGTGTGAAATAAAAACAAGAAACCATAAAAAGAACCAGGTGGAAGCACTGCGTATGAAAAGCATAGTAGCTCTAAGGAGAACATACTAGTTAGGAAAGCAAGCAGAAGGCCTGCCGTACAGTTCAACTCAACTCAAACCCCACCCCCTGGAGAGAGCATCAGACCGCACGGGCTCAGGGTGCAGTCCCAGCACACTGCTGCCCTGGCGTTTCAGATGCGGGTCTCAGGCCATGGTTCTCGCCATACTTCTGACCAGTAGCCTGTAGATGGGAGGTTCCCATGACCCCCTCCTTGGGTTCTGCTCATAGGAAGCCAGTTAAACTGGTTTAACCAGTTAGACTCAGGAAACTCTCTGGATCACTGGTTTATTATAAAGGATACAACTCAGGAACAGCCAGGTGGAAGAGACGCAAGGGGCACGTGGAAAGGGCCCAGACCTCTCATGTGAGCACACCACGCTTCCTGCATCTCCGAGGGCGCACCCGCCTGGAAGCTCTCCCTACTCCGCCCCTTTGGGTTTCTATGGCGCTTCATTCCTTGGGCACCAGTGATTAAATCATTGCCCACTGGTGATTGAACCCAAGGTCCAGCCCCTCGCCCCCCCTGAAGGTCAGGGGGTGGGACTGAAAGTTCAGCCCTCTGGGTGGTTCCCTCTGCAACCAGTCCCATCCTCAGGTGCTTTCCAAAAGTCAGTGTCAACATCACAAAGACACCTTTGTCACTCTCACACTTAGGAAACTGCAAAGGTTTTAGGAGTTCTGTGTCAGAAACTAGAGGAAGACCAAATATCCATATTTCTTATTACAAACGATGACATCACAGGTGGATGGTACGTATAGGATGGATTAGTAAAGTGGAAAATCAGGTGGAGGGAACCGTCAGGAGTCCACAGGGAAGACTCAAGAAATAAAAAGTGTACAAGGAAAGTGAAGAGATGCCAAGGGTAGAATTGGTGTCTACAGCAATTTATCAGTGCCCTGTTATAGGAATCCCAAAGGAGCCTTGGAAATAGCAGGTGAACACTTTGGAAGCCACGGGGGAACAGCAGAGAGAAGGGATTGAGAGTTGGGCCCAGCATGGGCAGAAGGAATGCTGGATGGCCAGGAGGAATGCGGGGGACGGGAAGCTGACCACAAAAATGCCACCACCCCATCACGCTTTATGCCAAAATGCAGCAATAGCTGATTACCTCCCTCCTAACTGGTTACTTCCACACAGATGTGGAAACCACTGTCCCCAGGCATGCATAGTGGATCAAGGTTTGACGGGCTATCTGACCTTCCTGGGGGGGCCATAATGATCTGTCTGCCATCTTGCCCCAAGGCACATGCGCAAACGTGGTTACCAGGCAACGTGGCAGGTAAAGAAAGCCTGCTACTTTCAAAAAGCCCACTTCTGGGCAAGCCCTCCTTGTCCCCAGCTTATAAAGGGTGCCACACAGAGCTTCCCCCTCTCCCCTTCCCAGCCAGTTCGAAGGACC
Source organism: Rhinolophus hipposideros (assembly GCF_964194185.1). Taxonomy (NCBI): domain Eukaryota; kingdom Metazoa; phylum Chordata; class Mammalia; order Chiroptera; family Rhinolophidae; genus Rhinolophus; species Rhinolophus hipposideros. The sequence continues at coordinate 1,477,980 of NC_138049.1, read as the reverse complement.
TCCTCTTCCGCTGTGCTGCCTGTGTTTGAGCAGAAGCCTAATAAAATCTGTCTGGAAAATTTTCTGGGGTTTCCTCTTGATTTCTGTTTTGGGAACCCATGAACTCCAACGCAGGTAACAGGATGAGCCCGGTGGCATCTGGACGTGTTTCAGTAAAGTGTGAGCAGAGCACACACCAGACAATGTCCCAAAGCTCCAGGGAGTGGAGCTCAGACAGGAAGCGGTGCTCCTGGGGGGCTCGGGAGGGCAGACCAAGTACCCAGGAGCGTGCTGGGGGTGGTGAGAACGTCAGGTTGAGGGCCCAGGAGCTGCGGGGTCCTGCAGGCTCATCGCGGCCCCTGCCCCCTGGGCCTCACCTCCTGCTGCCCCTCTAGAGGCACCCTGGCAGAACTGAGTAAGCAGCTGTCACATACTGTGTGCCCACAGAAAATGTGTCCCCTGTCCTGGTGTGTCATCCGGGGTGAGGATGGCCAGGTGGATGTGTGCTAGGACAGACATCCAAGTGGGGGCGGGAAGCACGGCCCCCAGGTCACCGTAATTGGGATTTACCACAGGCTGGGCAACTTAAACACAGAAATTTACTCTCTTGAAATTCTGGGGCTGGAAGTTGGAGATCCAGGTGTGGCAGGGCTGGTTCCTCTGGGGCGGTGAAGGAGCTTCTGCTTGACCAACAGGACATGCAGGAAGAGAGGCCGCATGATTCCCGTGTGTCCCTCCACGGGCAGGCAGCTACTGGGGCCGCCTCCCGGCCCAGGCCTCTCGCTAGAGGAGGAGGAGGCACTGGCCAGAGCACGCCAGGAGGAGCCATCCTGGGCCCGGATAAGCCACCCCGAGGAGCCCCTCTTGGCTGAGCCCATGCCACCTACAGAACTGCGGGTCAGCTGCAGGCTCCTTGTTATGTACAACAGACAGCGAGGACAGAGCCGCTGAGGCATGGACACCCTGCGTGGCTCAGAAGTCACAGTACTGAAGCGGGTGCTCGTGCCACGGGGGTGCCTGGTCCCCGTGTCCACCGTGTGCACCTGCCTGAGCTCAGAGCACCCGGAAGCCAGCGCCGCCTGCCCTTGCCCATGCCTCCCCCACAAACTCCCGGGGACACTGAAATAGGCCTGAGAGTCTGAGAACCCAAGCGGCCCTGCAGCCACACCAGTCGGCGCCTCGTCAGAAGGAACTGGCACTTCCCGCCCTGTGAACTTACTCCGATGGGAGTGGCACGTGCTTTGTGGGCCACTTCTCCCGCGGCGTCAGGCAGGACCGCCCTCACGTTGTGCTCCCACACTGCCCGCTTGCTGTGACAGCGCCCTCCCCACTTCTCTGCCCCCACCTCCAGCACTGGATCTGGTGGTGGGGGTCATCACCAGACGCCCACTCTCCCCCTCACCGTGATTCTCTCCCTCGTGAACCCCCTGGCTGCAGGGCCTCGCCCTCCTGCTCAGCTGGTGGGTCTGGCCACTGCAGAGTTTCATGTCCTGTGTCCCGGGAGTGGGGAAAGCAGACGTGGGAGTCTGTTCCGAACCCCGTGGGGGAGCCAGGTTAGCTTCCAAAAGGGCACCTTCACCAAGGGCAGAGGTCATCTCCGCGCCGGGTGTGTGGGTGACACCACTGTCCCTATCCCCCACTCAACCGACAGGTCTCATTTTTACCACCACCGACTATGAGGAATGAAACATAAAACACCCAACACATACAGACACCTCCAGGGCAGTAGCTGGAACAAACACGTGTTTTGTTCCCGTTGAATAGGGTCAACTATACATTGAAGTGCAGAAGCTGAGTCTGAGAGAGAAACTGAAAATAAATTACCCATTGCAATTGACTAAAAATCACTAACAAGGCAAGGTATGCTTTGATCTAGGGTTACAGATGTATTTGTTTTAATCAGCACTACATTATGAAACTAAGGGATTTTAACACAAGCCTGTATTATATTGAGTTGAGAAAAACTGAGTTGTAAATATGTGCCTGGGACACAGGATTGTATTTTAGGTTTGCAGGTTTCCTAGGGAAACGCAGTTCATGGCGCCCTCTAGTGGCAGCAGGCAGAGCGACTGGATGTGTTTTTTCAGCTCTTTTTTTGGGTTGATTGATGTCCATGTGCTAAGAGCCGTCTTCCTTCTCTCCACAATTCATACTGGAGTCATTTTCTGCTAGGCAATAAAATCCTCCTGGTGGTCCACACTTCACATCCGCTGGTGCAGAATATCTGAACCAAGAAAGAGGAAAACATGTCTTTGAAAATAAAGAGCTCCATCAAGTCAATGGACTGAGCCTCCAAAGCCTTGAAATGCCCATGTCCCCTAAGATGTCCTGTCCCTTAGGTCCCATCTCAGCACAACTGTTTCCTTTCCCACCCTGGGAAATGAATGACCCTGTTGCTCTCTATACTCCTTCTACTTTTAATACTGTCATTGCTGTGACATCAGTTCCCACTTTCAATCACGTCACATATTAAATAGGCACCTGAAAGTCAGCCTAGGACTAAAGCCACATCTCCATGTTGATTTTATGGGAATGTGTTTCAAAAGTCACCTCTAATTTTCTTAGGCCTGACCCCTGGTGCACTAATACGCAGCCTTGTGGTTTTCCAGGTGAGGCTGGTGTCTGCCTGTAGTTTCACTTTACTCCCCATCAGCCCAGAGCCCCCTTCCCACCATCAGCCCCACCCAAGAACATCCGGCTAAGTGGCATCTTGATCTGTGTTATCTGAAATTAAGAAAATTGTCTTCTCCCATTAGAGTGGCCCTTCAGATGCACCCGGCTGCAGGCTCTGACTTGAGATGGCAGGGTAAACACCCTGCTGCCCTGGGAACCGCCTGTCTGTCTGGGCCGTTCTCACCGGCAACGCCAGCTGCTCGGAAATTTCACAAGTGCCTTCTGACGGAGTTCTTTGTTTTGTTTACCATGCTTATCACTGTGCAGGGAACTTTACATGCCAGCTGACAGAGAAAGCTCTGCTTCTTGGTCCAGATACTTTTCTCTCCTAATATTTAATTTTTGGGGGAAAGGTTCAGTAAAGTTCTTACATCTGTGGCCAGTCAGTTTACCCTGCAGCACAGAGTCTTACTGCAGCCACCAGTTTCCACTTTAAAACTATGTTATCACCATCATCATCACCATCACCATCACCACCATCACCGCCATCATCACCATCACCGCCATCACCACCACCACCATCACCACCATCATCACCACGACCACGGTCACCACCATCACTTATGGTTACCACCATCACCATCACCATCATCACGATCACCACCATCATCACCATCACCACCACCACCATCACCACCATCATCACCACGACCACGGTCACCACCATCACTTATGGTTACCACCATCACCATCATCATCGCATAATCATCATCACTGTCGCATTAACTATTCTGCCTAAGGCCAAAAAGCTATTGAGTGGTGGGGCTGGGTTTAAACTTTAACAGTGACTTCAGAGCGTACGTTCTTCTTCACACCACTCTATTGTACTAAGTTTATCTGCCTCAGTTTCTTCATCTTTAAAATGGACATAGTAATAGCCCTTCTCTAATAATGGTTTTGTGCAGATAAAAACGCACACATATAATGTTAGTTTCAGGACTACAGTGATGTGTTTGGTAAACCCTCATGAAATTGTGTGATATTGGCAGAGGCCACTATATAAATTCATGTATTGATAGAATTCTTGTTAATCTGAATCAAAACAAATGTGTGCCTTAGAACAGAATGAGCATTGGCCCAGGAGATAGGAAGCCTGGCTTCTGAGCCTGCTCTGCCCCCAGCAGTGCCAGCGTCACCTAGAGCTTGAGAAATGCTACTTGTTGGGCCCAGCCCAGCGGTCTGGGTGTTAATGAGCCAGGTGCGGGGGGGAGGCAGGGTTCTCAAAGGCTCTGGCATCCGAAGCCCAGTGTGCTGGGAGGGCAGGCAGGTAGCAGGGGCTCCATATACTGAAGGGATGTCTCCTCATCCTGGATTTCTGCTTCGTGTTTCATTTGAAAGAAAGGACTCTCTTTGGCCTCCCACGTGTAGTCTACAGGGCTAGGCGAGCCCAGCCTCTGCCCACAGCTCCAGGGTAGGTGTTGTGACAGCCAGTGGAGCAGCAGGGGCTGGGGACGCAGTCTCCAACTCGGCACATGTGTGATGTCTCTTGAGGGGTTGAGATGACTTGATTCTGCTGTGGAAACTGAGAAACAGACAATTGAGAGGAGAAAGGAGTCTAAGTGTGGGATGAAGCTGGGGGAGCACAGCAATGGAGAGCCAGGTAGACGCAAACCGTTGGTGAAGCCCGTGGACTGCCAGTGTTCAGAAGCCTTAAATCCTCACCCAGGATGCCGTTCATTCTGGCCCCACTGTGTTCCTCCCACGAAATAAAGTCCCAGCCTCCTGAACCACTCCATGGGCCCTGCCTCCTCCAGCCTGAGAGGTCAGAGACCACGGGCGATGGTCCCACGCAAGCGAGGGTTCATGAGATGTGAACATTTATCAGTGGGAACCTTCTCTGGAAGACACACTCATAGCTTCTGCTGAGTTTGGGGCGAGAATGATTTGACCGTGGGAAGACCACCCCCTGGAATCCTTCATTGCAGCAACTTCCAGTGACGGAGGCCAAAAAGGGCATCACTTCCAGCCTTGTCAGCAGTGAAGCCACTCCAGAGCTCGGAGTGCCCTGGGCGTTCGCCATGGTAGACCAGTAACATGGCTGCATGAGCTCCTAAGGTGCCAGTCCCTGAGTTTTGTGTCCCCCCCCACATATTATGCACTCTCAGTATGCAAAATATACCCCTGGAGATATTAGCCCCAATCCTATACACCGAATGTCTAGCTATAGACTCTGATGGCTAAAAGGGGTCTCAGCAACCAGCTGTCGGGTAGCATTCTGCTTTACACCTCACTCCTCTCCTTGTCTAGAGGCGGTAGCCCACCCTCTTTACCTGTGTGTGTTAAAAAACTTATCAGTTGTCCTGGGGAAGGTCCCACCTTCCGGATTTTTCTGTCTGTTCCCTTTTTGGTGTCACTAAACTTGTTCCTTTATCCCCCGCGTCTGTAATTCCCATTTCTAGGACTTAACACTATACACATTTTGACATGAGTACTTCCTGGGTGGTGCTGTGTTCTTCCTTTGTGTCTGGCAGAGGCACCCTTCTGAGCAATGTTGTGGCTGACTACTGGGTTCACTGGTGACCAGGCTTCCTGGTGACAGGGCTCACGGGGTGACAAGGCTCACTGGTGACAGCCGGAGCCCTCCATCCTCAGGTTCTACATCAACCTTTCATCCAACTGTTTCATCCACTGGTAAATCAGCTTTTTCAAAAAAATAGGATTTACGTCTTTCTATTCCTGACATTCCTTCAATATAATTTGCTGAAATTAATTTTCAAAAAACAAACACTCTGATCAAGTAGGGTTATTTGGTTACCGTGAAGTACACAGGAAAATCACTTAATTCTTACTCCTTAATTGTCAATTTCCTGATAACAGTTGTACTTACATATTACATCTTTTGTTTATTTTGCATCTCTCCCTGCTAGAATATAAGCTCCACAGGTGTAGAAAGCACAGTCTGCTTTGTTTGTTAGTGCTCCCACGTGCCTGGAGTGTCTAGTAGGCATTCAGGAAACATTTGCTGCCTGAGGCAACGAATGCCCCTGGGGCAGCCAGATAGTACCTGAAATTTAAGCTTATAATCATTCCTCAGTTCTTATGGTCTCCACACTCTCCATTATTGATTTTTTTCAAACATAGAATGCTGTCCTGTAATACAGGACAACTATTCTAAAGGGACTTTATGTCGGTACCTTTGTGGAGAGCCAGCTGCGGGAGCAGGGCGGGGTTTCAGTGTGGAGCTGGGAATTCTGCATGACCTGAGCTGACGAGGGAGCTGTGTGGGGCCTGGTCTCAGATGTGGGTCTGTCCGCGGGTGGGTTTCGCTGTGCCGCCAGGAAAGACAGCTGAGACCGCGAAGCAGGGCTTGAATCGCGCTTGATTCTCTTCTTTCCTTATTCCAACATGGCCGCCAAGTGGCTATCAAATATTTTGGGGGTGAGGGGAGGAAAAGCAAAAAATGTCCCCTCCATGGCAGATGCCTGTCTCATTTACAATCCAAACATGATTTAAAGTTCACGCTTTGGAAAGGAGACGAGAGGTAACCTCCCCAGGCTGTGGCCTCCCAGAAGGCTTATTCATTACGTTCCATTTGCTGATTGAATAGCTCAGCTTACAGCAGTCCTCATAAACTATCCTAAACCCTTCAATTAATTAGACTGCTTGGATTAAATACAATAGTGAGGCAGAGGTCTTGGAAACTACCTAATCATACTGTGATTGCTTTGAAGATTAAGCAAAAAATATCAGAGGAGGTTAACCTGATCTCCTTCCCACCCACATGTAAATATACAGTGTTTGGCGCCCATAGAGAACTGTTGGCAGCCCTTTAGGACTCTTTTGGGAGGTGGGTTCAGGAATCACTTCTCCTTGGCAGTCTAGACAGCCTGACCGAGGCGTCTGGGAGCTCAAGCACATCGCCCGTGAGAAAGCTGTGGGCAGCAGAAGGCTGGACACTCATGTGATGGACGCACACTGAGCAGTGCTGCTCACCATCTCTGCACAGATGTGGCAGACGCTTTGCTCATCACACGCAAGAGAGCACGGCCTCTGTTTTTATTTACTGAGGGCCTACTACGCGTAAGACGATGAGTTGGGTCCTGAAGGAGAGGCATACCACAGCCGTTACCCTCAAGAATTTAAAGTCCACTAGAAGGTGAGGGGCGTGTAAACAAAATGTGTTAGTTACAAGTGTCACGATAGAAACAGACATGCCTAAAATTGATTCATGCGATGGGAGCTTTTCACCGACCCCCGAGTCAAGCAGTCCATGTTTCTCCCTAAATCACAAGGACTGCTTGCTTTGTAAAGAGAAGATGACCCCGGGGCCTCCTAGCCTAGTGGTCTCTAGGGAGCTTGGACCACACATGGTCCTGAGCAGTGCACAGGTCTCTGTGGTTGCGGTAACACATCACCGTGGCCCAGGGCTCCAACACAGCAGATTTGGTGGCTTATTTAGGTTGGGTGTCGCTACAAACCTCACACACAGAAAGGACAAGAGCGCTCGGGGATGTAGTCATGTGTTGTGCCTTGAAATTGGGGAGGAGATGAGTGAAATTTCAAATATGTCCCCTGCTGGGGACCAATGTGCTCATCACCTTAAATAATGGAGGTGTAATCATCTTTTCTATTTGGTTTTGGGGCACATTCTGCAATTCCCTTACCTCAGAAAAAGAATTTCCGGAATGTATTAGTTGGGTCAATATTTGAAGCACCCATTGTTCCATGACTCACACGGTTGTAGAAAGTATAAATTGTTCCGGGATTAAATTTTGCAGAAGAAAACAACAAGCGTGGACAGCCTATTTCAGCCGCTTCTAGACGTGTGAGCCTGGGGAGTTTCTCAGGGTCTTCACGTCTATTTCCTCATCTGCAAAGTGAAGATAAGCCTAAGGCCACCCGCTCACCGTGTTGTAATGAGGTTCAAGTGAGACGACGCGTGTAAGCTGGTGGGCAGGGTGCTCAACCAACGGTGACCCGACGTCACCTTCAGCACTGCTGACACTCTTGTCCTCTTCACCACCCCATGGACTCAGGCTCTGGACAAAGGAGGCAGCTTGCTGGGAATTGTGTACATTACAGGCTTTGGAATCTCTCTCTCTCGATATTTAACATGCCTCAGTCTTGCCAGTAGTTTAGAGGAGGCCTTCACTGAATGGGGAAACACTGAGAGTGTGAATACCTTTGGGTCTCTGCTTAGATTTTACAAAACATGTACAGCTTATGATGATTTTTCCCTCTGTGACAGCATCGATTTCCTCACGACACTTTCCCTTCCAAACAGGGTGCCTGGGCCCTGGAACGTGTGTCACACGCTGCGTTACAGGGCCGTGCACCGTTGTACCAGCTGCCTGAGCAGGTACAACAGCCCCGTGGAGGCCCCCGCATGGCTCTTGTGATGTGTGGAGGGTTTCGGCCATGGTGCCTGGCACACAGTCATTTCCCAAAACAAAAGGCTATTATTAGTTCTGTCTGTAGTAAAAGGTTCTCTAGGCAAAACCTGTTTTTTTCTGTTTTCGTTTTTTCCTATGTATCCAGCAGGCGGCAGTAGGAGCCTACAAATAATGGCTAAAGGTGCAGTCTTAGGTCTCCTTGTGTTGAGGGGCCGTGGGCACAGGTCCTCCCCGGGGTGTCACTGGAGTCCCACTTTCCAGGATGGTTTGTAGGGGATTTTCCTTTCACAGAACGATAGCATTGCTCATTGAGTTTTCTGAGATAGTTATAAGGGAAAATCTTTAACGATAGAAAATCTATACCTTCTTTGGCTTTAAAAAACAATTCTCATCTCTCTTGACAACCTTACAGCGGCAGAGAGGGAAGTTGCAGGTTTGAAAACGCCTCAGCTCACTTCATTCCCTGCACCCACATTAAGTCCGGCTGGCTCACAGTTTAACTTTTAACAATGAAACCATAAAATACCAGCAGGAAAATGGAAGACATATTTAGTAATGTTGGGGTACAGGTGGCATGGCCCAAATCCCAGAAGACATAAAGGAAGAACCGGCAGCAATTACTATATAAAAATAAAAATGCCGTGGATTGGAAGAACCACACGCATGAAGTTAAACCTCACAGTAGGACACGTGTTTCCCACACACATGACGGGCTCAAGCTTCCAGTGCAACACATATCAGTAAGGAACAGAACACTGGCTCTCACGCAAGCGATATGAAGGCACTGAAACCCGCGAGGTTCCAGGAGCCTGCAGAACGAGCACCCTGCCTCGCAGAACCGCGCGTGCTTGCTGACGGACACCCAGCCCCCGGCTGCATCCGCAGCTCGAATTCGTGATTCCGTGTGAAAGTCCACAGGGCCGGAGCTGCCGGGAGTTGGCTCCAGTCTCCTAACAGGAGCCGATTCCCAAACAGCTAGGAATTTTGAAAGGCTGGTGTTAACATAGCTTGAACGTGGCTATGGAAGGAATACACGCGCCGTGAAAGTTGGGGAAAGCTACGAACAGGATTCTCCCCAGCTCCCCTGGATGGGCACACGGAAACATCATCTATTCCGTGGACCTGCTGCCTTGTGGCAGAGCCACGTGGGCCACACGGTTCCCCCCCACTGCGTCCGATGGTAGCTGTGTTTTCAGTAGTAGTGTCCTGTGCGCCTCATGGTCACAACATGGCCAAGCTCCAGGAGCTGGAGATCCAGCAGTGTGACAAGTGAAACAGTGTGTCTCCATGGGGGCTGGGCTGGGCTGGGTGTGGGTGACGGTGGGGAGGGAATTACAGAGACATCTGAAGAGGGGTTACCTTGGAACCAGGTCTGGAAAGAGGAGGGGAAGTTTCTCAGAGTGAGGAGGAAGGATGTGGTTCCCTGAGCAGAGGCTCAGGCAGAGACCGTCCGGAAGGGGACTGTGCCTGAGGTGACAGAAAGGCTGCAGCCACGCGGCGACCAGCAGGTGTGTCATGTTCGGACATTGATGCATTTCACATACAGATGTCCTAACCAAGGGCACGGTGGCTCTTGGGCACATGACATGTACTTCGCCATCAACCTGAGAACAGTCCTGATGTTTTATCACCAGCTGTTGGTCAGTCTGTCTGAATTAGATGAATTCAAGGAAACTTGTCTGTCGAGAGCCTTGCTTTTACTTTCAAACCTACTAACTTCAGGTATAAACTTTACAAAGTCGTTACCACGTGAAGCCTCAGATTCTTAGCTGTAACGTTCCAGTTCTCAGGGGACAATACACTGCGGGATAAGCCTGAGTCGTGTTACGGAAAAACATCCGGACTCTGTAGCAGCGATGCCACGTTTCCCGGTGGCCACGGTCGGTTCGTGTCTGTGGGAGCACCTTGCTTCCCAGGCTCTCACTGGGTCCCAAACAGTCTTGGACTGAGCCCACGTGAAGACCAGCTAACAGGGCGCCGTCCCTGATCCAGGCTGATATTTTATAAAGTAAAACAGTTACTTACGGAAACACACTCTGGACGTTATTTTAAACTTTACGCACTCAACAGGCTTTCCCCACAGTTGGGAAAACAAGGCCATTGTCCCTTGTCGTGGCGCCTCATGCTGTTCCCAGGTGTCGCAGGAAAACATCTGACCATCTGTCCTTTTAGGGCTTGCTGATCCCCTGCTTCCTTGTGGGTCAACGTCGGTTCCCTCCAGGGCAGTCTCCTGACTCAGACCAGACACTGCCTGTGCGTTCTGCCCTCTGTCCACACGCCCGCCCACATCCCAGAGGTCCCTGTCTGCTGCGTTCCAGTCACACTCCTCACCTCTCCTTTGTGCCTTTCTGCTCACGAGCGGCAAGCAGGTCACAGAGGGGAGCTGCTCTCAGCTGTCCCCAGGGGAGGGTCTGGCCCCACGTGCCCTTGGTCTCTAGGCCCTGGGCGCCTCGGCAGGGTGATGGCCTGCTTCTCCCAGCTCTTCCCAGGGAGAAGCTGGAGCGGCCGTGTGGGAGCACAGTGACATTCCAGTACCTCCTCAGCCCACAGGGGCAGCCTGAGTACTGACAGGCTGAGCTCTCAACTGAACAAAACCACAGTTGTCACATGCGAAACGTAGGCTCACGGGGACAGTGTGGCGTTGTGCCTCGATCTTCAAACATGAGCCCTGTGGGAACCTCGGGAATGGGCTCGTTTTCAGCGATGCTGGTTGTAGGAGACACTTTATGCTATGAAAATGTCTTTCAATTGTACGTGTCCACATCAAAGAGAAGCTCCATTTTTATAACCAGTAATTAGGAAAATTACTGGTGATGAAAACAGAAAATGCACCTTCTCTTATCTTTACACTCTTCGCTCTGTGTACCTGTGAGGACCCGGCAGGCCTGCCGATGTCATGGGAAGGTCCTGAGGTCACACAGACGACAGACCTCGGCCTGAGTGCCAACCCCACCAGCTGCCACCTCTGCACATCTGGGCCGGCCCTTTAATCTCTCTGAGTGTCAGTCTGTGTTCGCGAAGAGGGTATTTCCTCTCCCCTCAAGGTGGCTGTGAGGCTCCAGTGGGCTCTCGGTCGGGCATCTGGTGCCCGCAGGTGGCCAGTGAGCTTCTCCTTTCCCCTCCCACAGCAAGTGCCCGTGGAACCCTGGGCGTGAACGAGGACGAGGGCAGACAGACAGGCCCCCAGCAGCAGGGCTGTGCCGTGGCCTCGGGGAATCCACTGCTCTGGGCTGTGGGGGTGGAGTCCTGCTGCAGGGCCCTCCCTTTATCACTGTCACCCTGCACACGACTGCTTCCTGTGCCTCAGTTTCCTCAGCTGTGCAAGCAGGGTGGTAACGGCACCCCTGAGCTCTCCAGGGCTGCCACCGTCATCATGGCACAGAACAGGCATCTGCACCCTGGAAGCCTCTGGCTCACGTCCCCTTCTCCTGCCTTCTTATTGGGCTTTGTCCTCATCCCCTCTTCTGAATCAGGGAGGGTACATGGCTAAAGGGCGTAATTTGGAGACTCTGAAGACGCCGAGTCTGTTATTCTCCAAGCCCTAAGGTGCTCTGTCTCTGGAGCGAGCCCCAGGTACTGTCGTGTCCATCCAAGGGCCACCACTGGTAAGATAGACACCTCATATTTCATTTAGAAAAAGAGGTGCCAATTAAACTGGAAGACAGGTCTTCTCACCACTTAGAGGTTTTTTATTTTATGCTTCAGTTCTTTGAGACTAATTTAGGCACATGATGTCAAGTGTCACCCTTGTGAATTCATGAAAGGGAAACCACAGTGAGCATGCCCAGAGGTTACATCTTCTGTCCTCCACGTTGCTGATGATGGGGGACGGCCCTCCTGGTTTGCTTGGGATTGAGGAGCTCCAGGAAGTGGGACTTTGGGTGCTAAATCCAGGTAGCCTGGCACACCGGATGGGTTGGTGACTCTGGAGGAGTGGTTTCTACACGGTGTCATCCTCTGTGCCCCCGGGCTGTGGTGGCACGTGCTTCTCCCCGAGCGCCCTGCTGTCCCCAGTGTTTTCTCCCAAGCCCTGACGCACATTTCCCAGCAGCTGATGTCGACACTCTCTCGATCTGACGTTTTCAGACAGAAATCAGGACTTGTGTTTGTACTCAGCTGGCCTCCCGCAGTTTCTCAACTGAAACCTGAGGGATGGCAGTGACAGGGTAACGCCCCCATTCCAACTCTCAGCTTCAGATGCACTCACTGAGCGCATAGGTGTCTGGTCTCTGTGGGTGCCGGGCGTGGGCATCACCCCAGGGACTGGCAATCAGCACAGCTGGGTTTCCTTACAGGTCCCTGGAAATCCCTTCTTGAGGGCTGAGCCCTGACTCATGGGCGGGGTCGGCGTGTCACCAAGTTCACTCAAGAGGAAGCAGTCAGACCCAGGTTGTGACCGCCTCCCCATTGAGCATAAAAGCACCCCGAGTTCAGAGAAGTCACGACGCAGAAAAATTGTGTGCCGAGTGGCAGGAGAAACGAGCTGTTTGCTGTTGTCTGGGAGGGTTGGCCGTTAGCGGTGGGTGCCAGTGACGCGCCCTGTGCTTACTCAGGCAGGTCCTGTCTTCCTCTCCCGGTCACTGCTCCCGGCCCGGGTGTTCCTCACGCCCATCTCATCTGTCCCCGTAGCCCACTCGACTCGACAACTAGATGCCACTTCCCCGGGTGTCGGGGTGAAAGGGAGCTCCAGTGCCCCGAGCCTCGTCAGCTCTGCTCTGACAACTTACTCTCACTGTCGTTTTACCAGAAGTGGCTCTGATGGTTTTCTCTAGAGTGCCTTTTGCATTTGTCACATTCCCATTCTGAACACTGACAACTGAAGTGAAGGGCATAGCCATTATTTGAATATTTGTGATGAATAGTTTTTACCTTCAATATATTTTCAAAAAAAGTCTTTGAGTTCTGTCACCTCAACTCTTCCTCAGTCTGGAGAAATTCTGATTTTCCACTAATGTTATTAAAATATGAATGAGGACATTCTTTGTTTGGCAGGCAATGCTGAGCCCAAGAACACAGTTCCCCTGTGCCGCACGCACACACACACACACACACACACACACACACACACACACACACACACACACACACGCTGCTCTAAATTATGGCTTTTGCTCTTTCCCCTTCTCAGGCAATATCCCCCTTCCCGTGTAGTGAGGACTGCAGGCGGAAGTGGTAATCCATGCTATGATCTCCATGTCATTTTAACCCATTAGATTTAACACCTTAAATCCGTCAATTAAGATGTAAACTTGAGATGGTTGTGGGAAATATGTTAATTGCTCTATCTAAATGCTCCTTTCAAAGGAGGTAACAGAAAGTGACAAGGTCACACAACCCACCAGGTACTCTCCCGCCCTGTTATCACCACCCTGTTCTTTGTCTCTCTTGATCGTTCACACATGAAAGATATTAAAAATACCCCCCACTTTCCCAGTGATGCTAGTTGGCTACTATTCCATATTCTCCAGAATGAAGCATTCTTACATCACGGTACAGCTCCTGCACTGGAACTGAAAACCTAAGCTTGCTCCCGGTGAAACGCCCCCTGCTTGGAAGTTAGCAGGAGGCAGGTACTTCGTCACCCTTTTGCAGTGAGGAAGGTGAGCCCATCAGATGCGGCCACGATGCTGAATCTCCAGCTCCAGCCAGAGTCCCAGTGAGGGGACCCCAGATGCCACCTTCTTTGTCTTAGTCCTTTGCTAAGTAACAGAATATGCTGAGCATTTCTAAGTGTGATCAGGGAGGCGCACGCAATTGAAGGCACCACTGAACTATCGAGTCATCTCATCTGCAGACCGGGTACGAACCGGAGACGAGGTAGACCCTGACCCTGAGTTCTTTCTCAAGTGTCAAGTGGGCTCGCGGTGCTCATGCCCATTAGGCCCTCCTGGACACTTCCGTGTAACTGTCCTCGACAGCACGCGACAGGGACCCGTCCTCCACCTTCTGGGAACCCCAGTGCCCCCGCACTCTGTGGGGGCAGGAAGGAAGACAGATGTGGATGGTGCCGCTCTCGGCTTGGCTGCTTCCCAGGCCAGAGCAGGCTGGCCACGAACGAATGCCCATGAATGCTGGATACCACGGGGTGTTGTCCAGGATTCTGGGGGCGGGGGAGCAGGCTGCAGTCAGAAGACATTTTGGGTAAACTACCCAAAGAGACTTTAGAAGAAAGGGGCTGGAATCTCCAAGTTTCCTGTAACTTGTATGATTATTTTCTCATTCCAATAAAAATTTACTTTTGTACCTACATTTTTTACCATTGGATCTGCCAGGGACACTCAGGAGAAAAGGGTATTTCCAGGGTCTGTGTCTAACTTCTAAGATGCTCCTGGTGACTCTTGTGGGCTCAGATCCAAGCAGGGCCGTGTAAGAGCCAGAGGGCCCCTTCCTGCAGCAGCGGGCTCTGCCTCAGCTCTGGGCACGGGGGGCTCAGGGCCCATCTGCTCCACTTACAACAGGACCCCCCACTGGCTCGTGGGGCTCATCAGTGCTTGGGCAGCTTTACCCGCCATCCATGGCCGTGGGTCACCAGCCAACCTGACCAGTTCCTGTTATCAGCCCTGGCAGTCAGGGCGGCACTGCCCCAATTTCAGGGGTTGGTTGGAGTGGAGTCATTTCTGGTTGTTACACTGTTAGCAGACCACCACAGCCGTTTCACGGACATGGGTTATGAATGCCAAACGCTAGAGACTGAATATTTGTGTCCTCCCAAAAGTCATATGTTGAAACCCTAAACCCCAATGTGATGGTATTTGGAGGTGGGGCCTGTGGGGGGTGATGAGGTCACGAGGGTGGAGTCCTCAAGAATGAGATTCGTGCCCTTATAAAAGGGACCCCAGAGAGCCCCTGACGCCTTCCTCCACGTGAGGACACAGTGAGAAGGTGGGTGTGTATGCACCAGGAAGAGGGTTCTCACCAGAGACTGAATCTGCTGGCCCCTCGACCTTGGACTTCCAGCCTCTAAAACTATGAGGAATAAATGACTGTTGTTTGAAAGCCAGTCTGTTGTGCTTTGTTATAGCAGCCAGACGGGCTAGGACAGTAAACTTTTTGCAGTGGGTGGGGCAGTTGTGTCACCCTGAATGTCTTCATATCCCCATGAAGCTGTGTGGACTGAAGGAAGTCTCCACTGCTCCACACATGGAAAACACTGACCGCCTCATGTTGTCAGAGCCAGGAGCAGGGGTTTAAAAACAGGGAACTGCTTCGCCTAGGCCCACCGGGCCGCCATTCAAGACAACACGTGGTCTCGTCCGTTGTCGTCTCTGGGAATAAAAGGGATAATTCTTCTTTCAACACGGCTATAGTTGATGTTTTTGTGACTAGTTTTTTCGGAATTCCCAGCTCACATGAACATCTGGTTATCCTGGAGGTTGGGTTTCTTTGTGTGTCTCTGTTTTCCAGAAGACTTGAGAGGCACGGCAACGTCAAGTGAGATGTTGCGGGTCGATAAGGAGAGAAGTGAGTCGACCTTGGGTCAGCCAAGGGTTGGCCTGGCGGACTCTGTTTTTTTTTTTTAAATGCAATTTAAGTCATCCAGTATTTACTGACCATGAGGTTCTTGTATGCGACCCAGGAAAGGGCAGAACGACGAGGAAACTATGGCTCCTGCGCCCCAGGGACTCACATCTGAGGGTCAGAGGAGGACATCTGTGTGGGAACACACACCTGGCAGACACTCTCAGGAGACAGAAGATGGAGCACAGCTGTGGTGTCAGCCGTGGGTCACGTGGGGAGTGGGGAAGACTGGGTCACAGGAAGTATCGTGCTCACTGCTCACAGCACCGGAACTTGCTCGAAAGGTGCTTGTGAAACTGTCTGCTCAGTGGATTGTCACCAGTGCATTCACAGGGCTGGTCCTGGTCAGCTGAGATTTCCTGGGCAAAGCTGGTGTGTTGGCTGCACAAAAGCTCTCAGGGAAGAAGCAGCAACAGAGCCACCAGGCACATGTGGAGCTTGGGTCAGGAGTGGGCGACGTGAGGCCTCATGTCCTGGGTAACACAACCTTTGATGTGACGAGGGACTTCCTCACATTTCCAAGTTTCAGCAACTTGTAGACTGGAATGTAATCGTTCCCGTATGGTTTCTTGGAAACCCAAGCTGTGTGGGTTATTCTCCAGTGCCTTCTCTGTTAATCCTAATACGTAAACGTTAAAAAGGTGATCAAACAGCCAGTCTGAAGCTCTGAGAATGTGGCCTGGTGCAGTCCTTTTCCCACAAAGGGATTTGACTAATTTCAGGCTTCAGGGAGGCCACGGGACCATCTCGTGTAACTGCCAGGCACAGGGAGGTGAGGAGCTGCTGACAGTGACCGGGACGAGTAGCTCAGTGATCGGTGAAGTCCTAAGTGACTGCGTGGGTTCAGTGAGGTCCTCCACTCTGGGACCAGCCTACGCTCCCGATTCCAGGTCTGTTTGCTTCTTGTCATTAACGTCCCTTTATTTATTCGGAGAGTGCCCTTCAGCAGCTTCTGTGCAGAAACAGGAAAAGCATGACATGCTTCCACTTAGTTATTTGCCAGTTATTTGTCACTTGCCAATTTGGACAGTCCTCGCTTTAGGTCTGCGTGGAGGATAAAAAGCTGCAGATTCAGTCCGTCCTATTTTGAGGGATACTTCCTGGATTGTTTGGTAACATTTAGATTTCTAACTAATTATTTTAAGATTGCTTTCTTAAGTAAGTACTGTTAATCTTATTCATGGGAAAAATGAGCAATTAAAATTAAATTACAAATCATCTGATAAATAAGAGTGGACGATGTTAATGACAGCATTTAGCTGTCGTTTGGATTGTGTCTGCTCAGTCATAGCAGCATAACCTCTCTTTCGGTATTTCCTTTGCTGACTGTCATCACCCCATTGAGTGTTATGACCTGGCTCGCATTACTGGAAAACAAACGCAGTGGCACCTCAGTTTTCCAATGTAATCCGTTCCAGAAGACCGTTCAAGTTCTGAAACATTTGAAAACCCAGGCATGGTTTCCCCATAGAAAGTAATGAAAAGTGGATTAATCCATCCCAGACTTTTAAAATCAACCCCTAAAACTGAAAATTTAGCATCAATTTTACTATCTGATGGTAAAATTTATGGCGTTTGTAAACCGAAATGTTCGTCAATGGAGACGTTCGATAACTGAGGTGCCACTGCAATAATGGTGATGAATAACAGTACTATTTATCGAGTACTTGCCACGTATCAAGCATCATTGTAACTCATACACTGACTCTGCACTGACTCTATGACGTGGGTACTATTATTATCCCCATTTCACAGATGTAGAAACTGAGGTACAGAGACTGAATCCAGAAAGTGGCACAACCGGGGGTGGGAGCCAGGCAGGGAGCCCTCAGTGTTGCACTCCAAGCTACTACGTTAAATATGAGAAATCTGCAATTCAGACAGCCAGCCCCCTGCCCCTGGGACAGGTGTGTCTTCTCGCTGTGGTTTCTAGGGTATAGCACAGTGCCTGACACAGAGAAAGCTCCCAAGAGTCACTGAAAGAATGGCCATGTAAGTGAAGGAGAAGGTTCACAGGGTACATATGATAGGGGTTCTCTGGAGTTTGGAATCACATGTCTAAAAATATAACCTGGACAATTAGTAGTTGATGTGTTTTGATAGCTGAAGCAATAATTAAGCACCTCTGTTTTATGGGGGTGCTAAATAGGATTTGGCACTTTGAAGATTTGGTCTCATTTTCTCAGCCCTAAAGGAGAGTAGCTATATTCTTGTGTCTTAGTCTCTTCCAGTCCACTGGTCTGTCTGTCGATGCCAGGGAAGGTTCTGAGTCAATATACACTATTCCTTGGGTTAATGTGAAAGCACGGACTCTCCGGGACTCGTCCCCCCAGGTAGACCTTGGGATCAGTGTGTCCACATCCACGACACAACCTGCTGGGGGTCGGTTCCGACTGCACCGGACGTGCAGATGCTCTGGGAAGAGCCGACGCCTTGATGCCACTGAGTCACGCGACCCATGGACATGGGACGTCTCTCCATTTATTGAGACGCTATTTGGTTTCTTTCTTCAGAGTTTTGTTTTCCTCCCGTAGATGCTGTGCATATTTTTTTAACATTGTACCTAAGCATTTCTCTTTTTCTTTTGGATGTCAGTGTAAATGGCAGTGTTTTTATCTTCAAATGCCACTTGTTCATTCCTGGAAGCATGACTTTCTGCTAATTATTTTCCCCTTTCTCACTGACTGTCACATTTGCTAACAAGGCCATCACCATGGCAATCCTTCATCAAAAGGTAGATTGCGAAAGGTGGGAGGGCAGGACTAGCATCCCCAGTGAGGACTGATGAGTGTTTAGAAGTTTAATCTCCTTAAGGCACCAGAGCCACGTAACTGCATTACTTCACTGTTATTTCATGTGGGATGTTTTATCTCTGTCATCATGTGACTTAGTTCCTCCCGCCACACCTGCAAGAAAGGCCTGGACTTGACGGCATCCTGGGTCTCAAACTGACCTCACTGCTGAAGTTCTCTGCCCGTCCTGGGTGGAGTGCACCCCCCTCCACCATGCGTCATTTCTGGGAGGAAAACTTCAAGAATGATTCTTAACGCCTGGAGGACTTACAACATGTAGGATGACCAATACACAGAGTCACACTCTCAGAGTGTCTGCTTGGTTAGAGAACTCTGCCAGCTTTTTATGTCCCAGGCTATTAAATTGTTCTGGATATGTGGTGGTGGTTTCCAAAAAGAGGAAACTTAGGTGTTAGGAAATAGTTTAGATAATTGAATAAACGTGATTTGAGCTGAGGTTAGCATCATTTAATTATGTTATGCTATAATTATGTGGCTCAAATATTTCCTTTCTGTCCTCAAAACTCTGCCCACATTGACCCATTGCCCCTCGACAGAAAAGTCGGGCATCTGCACTTCCCCACCTTTCCCGATTAATATTCCAGCATCAAATGTCCCTGGCCCTGCTTTTCTCCCCTGTCAGGAGGGGGCAGAGGAGGTGAGAAGGGAAAGTGACGTGGTCTACGGTCCCCGTCAGCTGGGACACTGTACAAGTCGGTCTCCTCCTGCGATTGTGGGCCTGCATCAGCCCGAAACATGCCTTCCTATGAACTGGGAAGACGTGATCATTCCTGCGGCTGTTTACTCCCCTCTGTCTGTCGATGGGAGGCTGGGGGTGGTGGAATTTCACACTACAGCAAGGCCAAAGTACATCAACGACACAGCCAGGTTTTGTCTCCACGGAGAAGCAGATTTCCCACAGGTCTGGGCACCCGCAAATCTACTTGTGTTTCTACGGATTTGCCTCTTCTGGATACTTCATATAAATGGAATCACACAATACGTGGTCCTTTGTGACTAATAAGATGCTTTGATCTCATTTGGAGCCAGTAAAGATCAAATGAGATAAAGTGTGTGTATCTAAAGTCAGGCTGTTATTAAATTTTGATCATTTTGCCTGGATTCTGCCTCCGTGTTGCCTGCTTCTGATAGACATGTCCTTTGATCCGTCCCCATAACAATAATTAGTGGAAAATAAATCAACAACTAACAGTCTACTGAAGATTGCTTGATGGATTGGTCTCTCAAACACACAATAAATTTCCTGTCATTTTGATGCAATTCTGGTTAAAGAATCAGGAGCAGAGAAACACGGTAGAGTATCAGCACAGCCAGGACTTCATGGTTCCAGAGGTCGGTTTGAACGTGGGCTCTCACTCAGGTGGGGTGACCAAGGCGAGTGGTGTAGCCTCTGAGCACATGCTGAGTGTGTGGGGTTGCAGGTGACCTAGGCTGGTGTCTGCTACGTTCCAAGTGCTGGGGCAGACCCAGGACCAGCAGCAGGGTGACACAGGGCAACACAGCAGAAAGTCAGCAGCCCAGCTGCACAGAGCTCTCGACCCAATCGAAGCACTGCCGCAACATTTCTGACTCTCCTTCCAGCCCCGTCAGAGATGGAATTACCCCATTGCACAGAGGGCGGCGGAGGCAGGGGAAATGACCTGGGAGATGAAATCCGGGCTCTCCTTCAACTGGTCCTTAATATTACTGCTATTACCTCGACCTTGTAAGGGTACTGTGTCTCCCAAAGTTCAAATTTTGGAATCCTAACCCCCAGAAGCTCAGAATGTGACCTTATCTGAAGAGGGGGTTTTTAAGAGGTAATCAAATTAAAGTGAGGTGTTTAGGGAGGCCCTAATCCAACATGACAAGTGCCCTGATAAAAAGGGAAACGCATAGAAGGCAGGTGGCCTTCTGCACGCCAAGGGCAGAACCTCAGAAGGAAGCAGCCCTGTCGGACACCTGAATCTTGGACTTCCAGTCTCCAGAGCTGCGAGACAACAGATGTCTGTCATTTAAGTCCCCCATTCTGTGGTACTTTGTCACAGCAGCCTGAGCTCATACAGACCTGCTTAACTGTCCCCCATGCGTCTGTCACAGCCGATGGCCTCCTTTGCTTGAGGCTTCGTATGTGTGAAGTGCCTGGCCCACCACCCCAGTCTGTTCCTACAGACTGGGCTGCCTGGCCCTGCAAGGGAGCAGGTGTCAGCGGGCGGCAGTCCCGGGCTGGAGTCCCGGCATAGTCGCGACACCACGGCTCGCGCTTAAACCACTGACACTTGCTTCCGCTCGGTGGGCCGGTGCTTATGAAGACTAGCGGGGCACTGTCACAGGAAGGTCACTGAGGACAAAACCAGAATCTACCAGCAAGTGGGTGGCCAGGCAGGCACAGCCAGAGAGCACGGGTGTCAGTCGGTGAGATGCAAGTTCAAATCCCCAGGACCCTTCTGATCAGCTGAAACCCACAGCTCTCCATTTGTGCATGTCTTAGGTCTCTAAGCGACAGCGGGAACAAGGCTGGCACGGCACAGAGCCTGGGCTCAGCGACCACGCGTGCCCCCGGAGCCCCTGCGCCCCCAGGCTGCACCTTAGCAGGTGGGTGGGCCCTGCTGTCAGCACCACGTGCATGTCTCCCCGGCAAAGGTTAGTAGCTCTGACTGCTGACTGCTTACCTATTTATGTGTCTACTTCATCTAAGTCCTGATTACCAGCCCCTGTTCTCATCGCCCTGATTTACAGACAAGGTGAGTTTCAGAGAGCTTGGTTAACATGCTATGACCCACAGACAGTGAGGGGCCGGCAGTGCCGACAGAGATTTTCAGCCTTCCAAGCCTGATTCCCTCCATATTCTGTCCGTGGGGCTGGAGGCGGCAGGGCAGGAAAGGCAACAGTCCTTGTCAGTCAGGTGCCACCTTAAAGGTAAGAAGACTCCTTCCTGTGCCCCCGGGCAGAGCTCCCCATGGCTTCTCCCATGGAAGCATCTTGCCCCTTGGCCAGCCCCCATGCACCCCCCCTCCATGCCGGCTCCTCAGACAGCCCCCCACCATCTGGTGCAGCTTTCTCCCCTGTCTTCCGGGAGCTGTGCTCCAAATGCCAGACTGCACCTTGCTGAGACTCACACCTTAGTGTTTTCCTGTTCAATTATTTACAGATAGGCTTTCCTAGCTCAGCCCAGTCACCACACCCTGGATGACTTCTCCTAGCACGGATGTGTCTGTTACAAGCTTTGTACGTCCAGAGACGTAAGGACAGGGCGTTTGGAAAGGCCACCAGGATCAGACGGTGACAGACAACGTGCAGGCAGCAACGAGCTCTTTACATCAAAGGACACTAAAGGGACTTGCAGAGGTCACCCCAGTCCATCCCCTGCTCCAGGCAGGGCGACAGTGCTCCACGCAGGAGATGGATACCCCCAAAAGTGAACCTCAAGTCTTCATTAGTAATAAAATATCAGTTTAACGGCTTTTTCCAACGGGAATTTTCTTCTTTTAAAATATTTTATTATTGGTCCAAATGTCCCAAGACATTTTAAATGGGAGGAAAACATACTTTGCTGGACTGACATTCTCTGGGCACTCAGATTCTGTTCCTGTCCCGGGGCGGGGGTGGGGGGGCGGTAGCTCAGACCTGGGCTGGAAGGTCGTGTCCTTGTGGCGCAGCTCGACCTCCCTAGGAAGGCAGCTGGGCGCACACCCATCTGCGGACACTCTCGTTCCTGCAGCACTCGTTTGCCGTCACCACCAGCTGCCAGCAGAGCATGACCACGCGCTCTGGATAGACTCCTGGAACGTTCTGACGGCTGGAATGGCCAGTCCACCCTGGGACTTACCTGGTTCTGCTCAAACACTGCTCTGATCACTTTTTGCTCCAAGACACTGACTTTCCTTAATAGTGGTGATGCGGGGTATTGGAAGCCATAGAAACGGCCCTCTGACTGGAAGGATTTCTCCTGGAGCACACACCTTCGCGAGGCCGTGTCCACACTAGACATGTCCATGTGAGGAACCCGAAGGCTGAAAACCGTCCCGTCAGGACTGTTTCGCCGCAGGCGTGCCACGCGCCCTCTCCGCCCTGAGAGCAGAGGAGATGCGGCCCTCGGCCTGTGTGCTAGGATTCCCTCCTGGGGACCAAATGGAAGCCCCCACCTGGCTGCCATGCCGGGCTCTGCTAGGTCCAGATCAACGAACTCGCATAATCCCTCCCGTCTTCTCAGAGGAGCCACCCTGGCCTCGGCCCCCGAGGTCGGTCGAGTCTGCAAGGCCACTGAGAAGAAAGCCAGCCCGCCGTCAGCCCACGTGATAACCGAGCTGGCTGCTGAAGTCCTCTGCGTACTTACGTGGTCAGTACACGGCAGCTGTGTGGGGACTGGTGGGGACACGTCCCCACGGCCCCCGGGGGCCTCTCCTCAGTACGACCTGACCTAAGAGCTGGGGGCCTTCCAGAGCTCAACCTAAGGACTGACGCAGAGATGACCTGGTCAAAGCCACACACTCAACCTTCAGAGGCAGAATGGCTCCAGAATGTGTGAGATTCGGACAGTCACCTGGCGGAGCAAGTTGGGGTACCTAAAGCAAGGAGGCACAGTTGCTGTGGGGGTGCCATGGGCAGGGCTGTTCGGGACACTGTGTGAGGTGCTGAGTGGGCGCTGTGCCAGCAGAACTGGCCTCTGAGGGGGACCTCCTTCCATTCACACCTGTGAGCACTCAACTGAGTTCCCAACTTGCTTTGGGAACTCAGAGGATGGGGGCAGTGGGGCAGGGGCTGTGTCAGGATCGCATGGGACTGCTTGGAGAATGAGTGGACATTAGTGGGGTTAGTGCGCTGTGTTCGGGGAAGATGGGCTGGGAACGGGAGGCCGACCTGGGTAGAGGTAAGAATAATAAAAGCGCTAGAAACTACGGGGACTGTTGTAAAGAACTGTGCATAACTCAGATTCAGCAATAGATGGATTCTCCTGGAATTTAGGGGCTCTTGCCGCATTCTCCCTCTAGCCCCCACCCCAGCAGGACCATAGGGAAAGCATCTGGTTCTGAGGGTGTTTCAAAAATAGTAACAACAGACTCAGAATCAACTGGAAAGAAGCACAAAATAGTCTCCCCGAGGTTGCCATATTTTAAGAATTAAGGTTCTAAAGTAACTTGCAAAAATGATGAGATAAATCAGAAGAATACGCTTTCAGTAACATAACTCATCCCAACAGGAAAAGTGTCAGGAATTTCCACAGTGAGAGCATGGCCTAAAGAACTGAAGGGTAAAAGACATAATTTGGGAAACCTTAGAAAAACACAAATGGTTTATACCACCAGGCAAGTAAAATTCCTAACGTTCTCCCAACTAGAGAGATTTCTTTGGTTTAAACATGTTGCGCACAAATTACCTACATGGCATTTAGACTTCCAACACCGATTAGCACCAGCTCAGATGCAAAGATAGATCTGGGGGGGATGGGACCTCACTCCTGTCCCTCACCCCTCCCTCCTGCTGGGCACACAGCTAGGAGTGCCCTCTGCCTGTGCGTGGTCTATGGTCCCCATCAGCCAGGCCTTCCGACCATTCCAAGGAGTGCTGGGTCCTGGCAGGTGTCACAGGACGTGAGGACCCAGTGGAATCAGACATTCATCTGACAAACGTGTTTCTCCAAAGGAGTGATCGGAGCTGGGGGAGGCCCCAGAACACTGACGGCTGGAGGTGCTGGAGAAAGACGGCCGGTCGGCGACCGACATGTGGGTTCGGCAGGTATGTGCCTGGGTCAGGGGCCCCCACAGGTGTGTGTCCTGGGCGCTCACCGCAGTAATACCCAAAGCCGTTGTTTCCGTGGTGGGAATCTGCACTTTCAGGTTTCCCAGGTAAGGCCTGTCATTAGCTGTTCCGAAGGGTAGTCCCTCCTTGTTGTTTCTCAGGAGAAGACTCACTAGCTTTCCCTTTCCCACTTGGAACAACCCCATGCCCGCTCTGAACTCAGATTCAAGCAGCCCAGCTTCTAGGTCAGCAGCCACGCCACCCCCAGTGCCCTTGGCACCACAGGTCCTGGCAGTGGAAGGGCCACATATCCACGTGCGGCCAAGAGAGCGCCGGGCCGTCCTCCAAGGGCTGTGGCGCGGCACAATGAATGGCTTTTTGCTATGATTCTCTTTTTAGAACATTTAAACAGTACAAACTTTCCCATTTTCTCGTGTCTCTTGCATGCTCTGAGCTGCCTCAGTTAAGCTCAATGGCAGGAAAGTGTGTCTCCTCAGTGGCCCTTAGCAACGTGCGGCCCCATTAATTACAGTGTCTGGTCCCACCCGAGTCCACTAGGAACAAGGCTTTGTGAGATGATCAGGTGATCCTCTGAACGGAAATCTGTGCTTAGGCGAGTAAGCCTGTAAGCACCACGTGCCCTCTGGGAGAGCAGTGCCCTCCACGCACACCTCTAATTAGCCGCATGAAGAAATGCCAACACCCCAACACCGTTTTTTCTCCTTCGCAAGATTAAACTTAATTTCTTCAAGTTAAACCAAAAAAAAGGGTCCGTATTTAAAGCGTCCGCATGGCAAACAGCTGGAGCACGTGGTCACAGCCGCAGGGACTGTGTGTCGTCTGTCCCGGAGCTGAGTGCACCGTGTCTGGACTGTTCTTCCGGGAACTGGAGAGAAACCCTGGACAGCACGGCTCATTCACACACAACTTACTCACTTGGGACTTAGGCATTAATTTGAAGAATTAGATGTCCTACACAGATCACCCATTGAAATCTCAAGTTGTACGCATGTCCTGGGAAACTGTCACTAAGTAAACAGTCAGAGAAGACATCACAGAGCCTCTGAGCACTGGCCGGGTGGCCGCTCAGGCTGGTGACTGTGGGCACACAGCGGGGGGAGCAGCATAAGAGGCATGCAGAAGTGGGGGGCTCCTCAGAGGGGTTTGAGTGGCTGGCTTCCCCGGGCAGAAACAGCAGGGCAGGGGAGCGGGCAGTGGACAAAGATAATGCAGGAGGTGAGGGAGTCCTTGATGTCCTTGAGACTTCCATCCGAGAGCACAAGCTGCATCCCGTTAAAAAGGGGGAAACCTCTCAGGGTTTCTAAGGACGGAAATCACACCATCACCCTCGAACTTTGGAATATCCTCTGTGGCAGGAGATGGACTGAAAGGACAGGAGAATGGAGGTCTGGCTGAGTGGTGACGACACAAACCAATTGGGCAATAAAAACAGGACCTGGGGCTCCCTGATCTGAGGCCGAATCCAGGGCACGCCCCACTTCAGCCAAGCAGGGATTCCAAGGCTATGGGTCAAGACCACCCGTCTGGAAGGGATGAGGGGAGGAGGGTGGAAAGGGTGTTGTGTGGACGGCTGGGTCTGATATGCCACTTGGCTACACGTTGGAACTTGGAAGGACGGACGGGGCTGGGACAGGACTTGGGAATGGGTGGCAATGGCGTGACAGGCACTCCCAGGAGTTTGAAGGGAGAAGAGGCAGGCCCAGTACCAGGGCTGAGAGCCAGAGCACTCAAGGACATGGGCAGGAGGAGCTGCTGGAGAAACCGGGCTCCTGGGGCCTCCACTTGGCTCTCCTTTCAGTCCTCACACGAGGACGTTCTTATGTGACAGCTGAGGAGCAGGAGGCCTGAGGGACAGGCAGGTGACATGTACAGGTGGCATGCGTTCCAACATGGCAGAGCCTGTGAGGATGCTTCCTTTGGTCTCCAGAGGGCAGAGCAGGACCCGGAGGGCAGAGTCCCTACCCGGGAGTGGGGGCAGCAGGGCAGAGCCCAGGAGGCTGGACACAAGGGAGGAGGCTTGGAAGATCGGGGGCTGATTGGTCGGCCAGTGCCCACCTTCAAGCACCTGGGCCAGCGGGTCGCTGACCTCCAGCTGGCGTGGGAGGATGGGCCTTGCTGCCTCAGCCAACGTCTGCCATGACCCTAAAAAGCAGAGACTGCTGAGCACCTTCTGGATTCTGGGCCTGCGGTAGGGACTGACACCTGTCCTGGCATCGAGTCCCCACAGCCACCAGGAAGGGGGCAGCAGGACCCCATTTCACAGAATTGGGAAGTCCAGGCCCAAACGTTCAGCAAGTGGCAAAGCTGAGACTTAAATCCGTGTCTTTGAACTATTTTCATCCTTTTCCT
Source organism: Rhinolophus hipposideros (assembly GCF_964194185.1). Classification (NCBI taxonomy): domain Eukaryota; kingdom Metazoa; phylum Chordata; class Mammalia; order Chiroptera; family Rhinolophidae; genus Rhinolophus; species Rhinolophus hipposideros. Next base: position 1,451,576 of record NC_138049.1, on the reverse strand, counting down.
TGTTCAGTCCCAAACACTAAATCCCTGACAGACATAAAACAGTGATGTGATAGAAACATCCTTACAAAAGCGATATTACTAACTCCTTAGTTTAAAACTGTGATTTATTTATATAAACCCTTCAGCCTGATTTTCAAAGGGATCAGTTTTGTGATGTTTCTCAATGGCAGCAGCCTTCCTTTCACCTCGCCACGTGTACGTAACGTGAGCTGTGGACCCAGGTTTTCTTTCTAAGGAGACAGGGTGTCTTATCATGCAAAATTTCAGCTCAAGGGCTCGTTCTGCCAGGAGACCCGGAGGGCTTTGATTACTTGGGAGCTGGAACAGGTGAGGTCGCCGGTGCCAATGTAAATAACAGTGGCTTTACTCGGTAAAAGAATCAAAGGTCAGCCGTTACTTCCTTAGAAGCCATCCCAGAGAAAGCCAGGTGCACGGCCAAGAGATTGACTTACAGTATCTCAAGGCCAGTTTCTAGGTTCTTAAAACAACGTTAGACTCTACCGCACCTGTGCAGGGGACCGTGGGCCGCAGCCTTTTTCCAGGCCGAGCAGTGTCTGTGCTTCCTCAGATTCTCCTCCGTCCAGGACTGAGGATGTGTGATTCACCAGAGCCTGCTCCAAACAGCTGAGACTCCCCAGTGCTGCCGAGCAGCCCAGAGCCATCAGAAGGGTACCTGGCTTGTGTGATCTGCCGTGGGACCTCTTCCTCCCCACAGTCCCTCCCCTGGGGTTCAGAGGCTGCCGTGGGGAAGACAGCAAGGGATGGAATTGAACAAGGCTGAATATTTGCCCCGGTGTCACTTGAGCGGGTGGAAGGATTCAACTAGACTGAGCGAAGGCCTGGATCTACCCCGCTTCTGACCCATCATCCAGGGTGGGAGTCCTTGCGAAAATATGAGCCATTACAGGAAATGAGAGTCACGTGTTCTTTGTGCTCTGAGAGGGGTATCAATGGCCTGAGCCCACTGGACACACACCCTGCAGAATCTCTCAACAGAGGCCATGCCAGTCAGCATGGAGGCCTCTGTCCCTGCAGGGCTGGAGGGAACAGGGAGGGTGGTAAGGAGGGGCTCAGAGGTGTCTGCTGTGCGTCCCACAGCCCTGCAGTCCCCCTGCCCTGCTCGGCGCAGGAACCACAGAGATCAGCAGCTCGCTGACATACAGACACGTGTATGCCACCGGCTCTGGGGACAGGCATGGGGTCAGCTTTGTTTAGGCACGTCTGTCACACAGGTTGTTGTCTGGGTCATTGCCTCTTATTACAACCACTTCTGTAACAGACTCAACTGATTTCATCATATGACCTTGTTCCAGATGTGGGATCCTCCAAAGTGTAAGGAAGAATGTACAACACAGCGAATCTAATAAAACACACTGAGTTGTGTACTTTAAAATGGTGAATTTTATGTTACACAAATTCTACCTCAATTTAATAATTTAAAAAAGGTAGAATAGTCTTGCACCCTCATGTACCCATTGCCCAGCAAGTTTCAACTCATGGTGCTCTTCCTAAAACCTCCCTTCCCACTCCTTCCTGCCCCTCCAGTGTCACCCACCTGGCTTATGTTGAAGTCAGTCCCAGAATTCGTATTTTTTCATCCATAAAAATTTCAGTGTGATCTCTAAAAAGATAAGACCTCTTTTAAAAAATAGTATAACTTTCACACCTACAACCCATGAATTTTCCAGTTAAATTCCTCTGATTGGCTCAATTTTTTAAAAAAAATTAACAATTTGCTTCATTTGAGTTGCGATCCAGAGACAGACCACACAGGGCCCCTCGTGGGCCCTGTCCCCCGAGTACATCAATCCATAGAAACCTGAACATTACATATGGATATTATTATTTTAAATTGTTGGTGTATCTTACTTTAAATATTAAGTGTTCAATTTTAAACTGTTTCCATAGTTCTGGTCAAGATAGCGGAACAGGTGAACACTGTGCTTACCTCCTCTCAGGACCACATCAATTACAACTAAACTACAGGACAACCATCGAGAACCCCCTAAAATCCTGCTGAACCAAAGCCCTACAACTAAGGGCATACAGAAGACATGCTGAGACTGGTAGGACGGGCAGAGACGCAGAACGGGCTGGTCCACACTATGTGCGACTATTAAAAATCAGGAGGGGTATCTTGGCTGTGGGGGCTCCCCCTGAAGGAGCAAAGGGTCCCAGGGCCACACCAGGTTCCCCAGTCCAGGGTTCCAGTGCCAGGGAGAGAAGTCCCCATGTTTTCTGGCTATGAAAACCAGCAGACTGTGGCTGGTGACATAGAGGGCAGCTGGAGTCCCAGGTGCTCCTCTTAAAGGGACCGCACCAGACTTACTGGCAGAATCACTTGCTCTGAGCTCCAGCACTGGGGCAGCAGCTAGAGCGGAGATGGGGATGAACAGGGGGAACTGAGTTGTCCTGCATCAGGGTGGGGGCTGGCGAGACAGCTTTCTACCAGACAAAGGAGCTGATATATGCCATTGATTCTTTGCTGAGCCCTCCCCGTTCCCGGCGTCCAGACACAGGTGGATGCCATATCTGAGTCTTCATTAACCTGGCTGACACATTCATTTATCCACCCTAGTGATTCTGAGACCCCACCCCACCCAACTTTGGGGCACACCCAAGCCTCTTCCAGTGGCTTTTTTGGTACAAGCCACCGGCTTTGGCTCACGCTGCGGACTTTCCTAAAATCTCTCAAAGGCTTGTGGAACAAACAGCGTCTGGCTTGAGCCAGTTCTGTACCTCCGGCTGAGTAGCTCTAAGCCCAGCAGTAGGCAGCTGGCCTTGGTATCTCAAGGCACGTCCAAGCATGACCCAGGTGGCAGCCAACTGTGGATTGCTTTGTGGCTCCTGCTGGGTGGCCCCAGGTAGAGTACGTGCTGTGGCTGAACTTGACCTGCAGCGGTTCCCCTCCTAGGTGGCCCTGGGGCAGATGGGCACAGTGGCCAGCTTTGAAATGAGCTGCAGGATCACCCAGCCACCTCCAACAACAACACACCCAGAGGACACACTGGGCAGGCACCAGAGCCCTGCTAAAGTGAGTCCTGCTCGGTAGGGTCAGCCCCTGCACCACAGCTCCTCCACTGTAGTCACGGCCAGTCCTCACAATAAATCAGCCCAAGGGTCAGTCCCTCCCACTGATGTACAAACAGCAACCAAGGCTCAACTACAGCAGCAGGGCACACACAACCCACACAGGGGACACACCTGGAGCTCAGGTGACTTCCTGGCTCAGATGACCAGGAAGAATGCACCATGGAGTCCCACGGCACATCTACTACATAAGGCCACTCTACTAAGACTGGGAGGCATAGCAGCTCTACCTAATTCGTAGAAACAAACACAGGGAGGCAGCCAGAATGGGGAGACAAAGAAACATGACCCAAATTAAAGAACAGAACAAAGCTCCAGAAAGAGAACTAAACAAAATGGAGACAAGAAACCTACCAGACGCAGAGTTCAAAACACTGGTTATGAAGATGCTCAGTGATCTCAGGGAGAACTTCAACAAAGAGAGAGGAAGAATAAATATCGAGATAGAAAACATAAAAAAGAACCAGTCAGAAATAAAGGAAACAATAACTGAAATGAAGAATACATTTAGAGGGAATCAGTTGTGGGTTAGATGAAGCAGAGGATCAAATCGGTGATTTAGAAGGTAGCAGAAAACACCCAATCAGGACAGCAAAAAAGAAAAAGAATCCAAAAAAAATGAGGAGAGTTTAAGTGGCCTCTGGGACAATATTCGCATCATAGGGGTACCAGAAGGAGAAAAGAGAAGGCAAGAGATTGAGAACCTATTTGAAAAAACAATGACATAAAACTTCCCTAACTTGATGAAGGAAATAGACATACAAGCCCAGGAAGCACAGAGAGTCCCAAACAAGATGAACGTAAAGAGGCCCACACCAAGACACATCATAATTAAAATGCCAAAAGTTAAAGACAAAGAGAGAATCTTAAAAGTAGCAAGAGAAAAGCACTTAGTTTCCTATGAGGAAGCCCATGAGACTTTGGCTGTTTTCTTAACAGAGACTTTGCAGGCCAGAAGGTACTGGCAAGAAATTCAAAGTGGTGAAAAGCAAGGACCTACAACCAAGATAATCTATCCATCAAAGCTATCATTTAGATTTGAAGTTTCCCAAGACAAGAAAAAGCTAAAGGAGTTCATCACCACCAAACCAGTATTACAAGGAATGTTAGAGGGACTTCTTTAAGATTAAAAAAAAAAGATAAAAAATATGAATAATAAAATGGTAATAATTACATATCTATCAACAATTACTTTCAGTGTAAATGGACTAAGTGCTCCAATCAAAAGATAGGGGGGCCAAATGGATGACAAAACAAGACCCTTACTCATGCTGCCTACAAGAGACTCACTTCAGATTGAAAATCACATACACAGACTGAAAGTAAAGGGACAGAAAAATATATTTCATGAAAATGAAAACAAACAAAAAAGCTGGGGTAGCAATACTTACACCAGATAAAATAGACTTTAAAACAAAGGCTGTAACAAGCAACAAAAAGAGAAGGACCCAGCAATCCCCCTTCAGGGTATTTATCTGAAGAAACCCAAAATGCTACTTCAAAGGGACGTGTGTATCCATATATTCATTGTATACAATGGCCCAGATGTGGAGGCGGCCTGGGTGTCCCACAGATAAATGGATAAAGAGGAGCTGGTACATAGATACAATGGAATATTACTCGGCCAGGGAAGGGAATGGGTCCTTGCCATGTGCAGCACCATGGATGGACCTGCAGGGTATTGCGCTGAGTGGAGTGTCAGACGAAGAAAGACAGATGCAATGAGATTTGGCTTGTATGTGGAATCTAAAGAACAAAATAAACAAATAAACAAAACAGAAACAAACTCATAGATACAGGGAACGTTTTGATGGTTGATAGATGGGAGGGGGTTTGGGGATGAGTGAAAAAGGGGAAGGGATTAAGACGTACAAATTGGTTGTTGCACAGTAGTCATGGGGATGTAGGGTAGCATAAGGAATACAGTCAATAATATTGTAACAACTATGTATGGTGTCAGAGGGGTACTAGATTTGTTGGGGTGATAGATGGGAGGGGTTTGGGGGGCAGGGTGAAGAAGGTAAAGGGATTAAGAAGTACAAACTGGTAGTTACAAAACAGTCACAGAGGTGTAAAGTACAGCATAGGGAATAGAGTCAATAACATGGTAATAACTATGTATAGTGCCAGCTGGGCACTAGACTAGTCAGGGGGTCACTTCTTGAATTATACAAATGAGTAACCACTGTGCTGTACACCTGAAAGTAATATCAAATATTGAATGTCAGAAAAATGTTTCCCATATCAACTGATGAGCTTATTTCTTAGTTACCTCTTCATGGATTTGATAGATGTGGGAGAAACTGTTAAAACACATTCAGTTGCCTCTTTCCCCTGGAATCCATTTAATCAAATATTAAAGTAACATTAATTAAAACTCCTGGAGCTGCTGTGAGAATAGATAGGGGTCAGGTAAGGACTGGGTGCAGCCTTTTGGACAGCAGCTGACTACTTGTAATTGTGCACTATGAACACGAAGTTGTCGATTTGTAACATATTTGGAAATGAAAGAGGAATAGGGACGTTGGAATTACAAAGTGACAGCGCAGGGAACACAGTGACATCAAAGTAACTTTGTACAGTGACGGATGGGTGGTAGACTTACGGCGAGCTTTGTTAGGTACATAAGTGTGGAGTCACTATGTTGTAACCTGAAACTAATATAATGTATCTTAGCTGTCCTAGAGGAGACGGCCAGGATGGAAAGATGCAGCTGGTGAGTGTAAAGTCACGTGCAGCTTGTCAGAGGACTTCTCTTTCCCAGAGGACTGCAGGTTGTTCTGTGCGATTTTCTTACCGAGAGTAATGGTCCGAGAAAATTGAAGTCTGGTTGAAAAGGGCCTAAAACAAAAGTGACGGGAGAGGAAGCAATCACCAGTTAAGATGGCATGTTTGCCCCACTTGAGTCAAGTTCTAATGAGAGACACAGAGGCAGAGAATGAGAGGGAGAGAGAGATCTCCGCTTAGAGGCAATGACAAAAATTATTTTTAAAAACTAGCTTTGTCATCAATTTTTTCCGTCGAGAAATTTGTGCCTAAAATAGTCCATTATTTAGCGATCTTTGGATGTCCTCTGCAGAATAATGCATGTCTCTGCAATACTGGATGCGATTGTATTTATACCGTGACAGGCACGGTGTACTAATAGCTGCAGCTGAGCAGGGCCACCGTCGGCCATCGTGTTGGCTCTCCACGGCTCTGTAACTCAGGTGTTGTTATTACTCTTCTTCGGGGACAGAGTGACTAGAGCAGCGCTTCCAGACATACAGCAGGACAGTGGCGGCCGGCAATGGTCGGCCCCCGTCTCCTCCAGCCCCCACCTCCTTTCATATAAACCAGTGCTCCCTCTCTCTCACAATACCAGGCATTTCTGCACACGCAGTGTCAAGCCTTTTCCAACCAGACTTGAATTTTCTCGAGCCATTACTCTCGGTAAGAGAATCGCACAGAACAACCTGCAGTCCTCTGGGAAAGAGAAGTCCTCTGACAAGCTGCACGTGACTTTACACTCACCAGCTGCATCTTTCCATCCTGGCCGTTTCCTATTCGATCCGTGCTACTGACCACCCCCATCCTCAGCATTAAGCAGCTGCTGGTCCTCAGCAGGGTGGCCCTGGATCTCGTCCTCATGTCGCTGTGTCTTCTGTCGATGGGCCGCGTCACATCCGCTGGTCACACGACCGCAGGCTGTGCTCTCTTTCCTGTGGTGGCCGAGGGAGCTAAGGCACAGCCGGGTTCATTCGTCTTCATTTTTGGTTTAATGCATGCGAAGATTTAGAGAACTACCCAATTTTCAGTGCTCCAAAAGAGGTTTTTGTAGAAACTGACCGAGTTTTCTGTTCTCGTGGGTAGGACGTGCAGACCACACTAACGCAAGCCTGTTCTGAACCGCTTTCCTCAGGAGCTTTCCCTGTCGTGGCCCCCGTGACGCATGGCCTCTGGGCCTCTAAGCCTCACTGGGAGGGAAGCTCTTAGTAGGGCAGGCGGCTGTGAATGGAGCTGGCGTCCACTCATTGCCAGGGTGAACGGTGCCCAGTGCCTGCCACAGGCAGGCCTCCTTAGGCCTCCTGGAAGCCGGTGCCATCATCTCCACCTCACGTGCTAACTGAAGTCAGTCAGGTGGAAAAGGCAGAGCCCGCATGCTCTCAGTCCTGTATGGGAGTCAAAACAACACAAAACAGACTCTCGGACACCACAGTGGTGGTCAGCAGAGGGGAGGGGCTGGGCACAGCGAAGAGGGGAAAGAGTCAAGTACAAGGTGACGGGGAGGCCAGGATTTGGGTGGGCGCACACAGGGCAGACACAGATGTCTGGGTACAAAGCTGTCACCTGAGATGCACATGTTCTTGACACGTGTTACCTCAAGGCATTTAACTAAAAAACAAAAACAAGAAAGACATAACAAATGAAAAGGCCTGAAAGGTGTGTGTCTAGAGGCCAAAGCGCCACCAGCCTCACGAGCCAGCGTGAGCCTTGAGCCTGTGGCCTTAGGGTCCACAACTCCAGGTGGAAACAGGGACCCACAATAGTGCACAGCTAGCGGTCACATCTGGAGGTGCTAGGATGAAAGTAGCAAGGGTGCCCTCAGGGGGTGCCTCACCGGGAGGGTGCAGCGGGAAGCCGGCTCGACTGGGGGCCACGGGGCACTGCTGGGCAGAGAAGGTGGGGCCAGCAGGACACTGTGTGGCTGAAGCACAAAGGCCGCCCGGGAGGAGGCCGGGCAGCCACGCAGACGCCAGGCCAGGAGTGCAGGCCTGTGCTTCAGGTCCCAGGTTTTGGACTTTATGTCATGGATGGGCGAGTCCCTGAGGACCAAGCAGAGAAGTGAGGATATGTGACCCTGGCTCCTGCTGCTCCATGCAGGGTGGGGAGATGAATCTGAGCTACCCCTGCAATCCAGGTGAGGCATGGCCCCTTCGCAGGTGGGCAGCACAGACTGAAGGGTAAAGGAGGGAGCGGGGGCCTGTCCTGGTTTCTGGTTTGCGCCAGGGGAAGTAGGCTGTTTACTGACACGGGGGAGTGGTGAGGGGAGGCCGGGTGTGGCCCTGAAATGCTCTGCGCCTCCTCCCTGCTGTCACCGGTGATGCCCACACACCAAATAGCCGCTTTACACCCTACTACGGGCTAAAGGTCTGTGTCTCCCCCAGACTCATATGCTGAAGCCCTAACCCCCAACGCGGCCTCTAAGGAAGGATGAAGGTTCAGCGTGGTTGTACAGGTGCGGCCCTCATGATGGGATTCTCACAGGAAGAGTGTCCTCACAGGAAGAGTCACCAGAGCTGGCTCTCTCTGCACACGGAGGAATGGCCCTGTCACGGCACAGTGGGAAGGCGGCCGTCTGAGGCCGGGAGGAGAGCCCTCACCGGGACCCTACCGTGCTGGCACCCTCAGGTCCGCTTCCATTCTCCAGAACCACGGGAAATAAACATTTAAGCCGCCTGGTCTGTGGTGTTTCCACAGTGGCTGGAGCTGACCAATGCCCCTCTCCTCTAACCCTCAGAACGAATGTGAAGGGGGTACCGCCACCATTCCATCTGACGGGTGAGAGTGACACGGGGTTGCCCAAGTCAGGTGGCTGAACCGGGCAGATTCCCTCTGAAGACGCTACTCTATCCCACTCGCTGGCGTCTGATCGCCCTTCTGTCTGGCCAAATTCTGCGCGTCCTGCAGCAGCCATCTGCCATTCCGGCTTCTCCGGCCAGGTTCCTGACCAGGGACCCACAGTGACCCCTTCCTCTGAATTCCTATGGAGGGGTCCACCCCGGGGTGTCCGTGACACAGCATGTGGCTCTAGGAAGCATACGTTTACGTGTGCTGGCCTTGTCTCCTTGACTATCTATTTGGTGACAGAGCTTGTGTCCCAGAAGCAGAGTGTGCAGCGAAAGCAGGAGACTTTGTACAAAGTACGTGCTTAGGAAGTACTTGTCGGTGCAGACAGAAAAGGAAACTTCACAAAAGGATGTGATGAAATCCATTTTGGATGAGAAGCCAGCCCCAGGCCCAGAAGAGGCACCTGGGAGCCTGAGGAGATGGCTGCCTTTCACCCGCCCCCGTACTGGCAGGCCAGCCATTGTCCTTGCTGGTCACTGCTTTCCTTCACTAGCTCCTAGTCTCCTTACCGGGGATCAGCCTGGGTTGTGGAAAGTGTTGGCTGCAGGACTGAAGACGAGAGTCCAGGTCATCGTGCCCTCAGTTCTTACAGCCCCTTTCCCCCCCACAAATGGTGGCTAGGGAAATGTAAACAGTAATTGTAATAGAAACGGAGCCACTTTGAAATGGAGCAGGAGCTGCCCTCCCAGAGGAACCGCCCTGCACGTCTGAAGCCTCAGACCTCTGGGTGTTCAAACAGGGCCAATGACCTGTGGCCTGGACCTAAGCAACACTGTGCCCCAAAGAACTGTTTGCGAGGGTGACAAGAAAGCAGATAGTATGACAACCAGACTGACGATGACAGCACTGAAAACTAAAACACTGTTTACAATCAGCGTCACTATGTCATGTTATCTGCACGGAGAGCAGCGCCTTCCTTCTGTGATGTCACTGTCCCCTCCCCTTCTCATACACACCATCGCCTTTGTCTCCTCATCGGAACATTATTTGGGCTTCTGCCTGAATCAATGTTTCCCAAATGGCTACTTTTATCAATCGGGAATACATGCTTCCTGCCTCTCACTCTGAAAGGCCCCTTATTTTTAGCCCCTCGGTGAATAATGACCTCTCCCTGGGTCATGACGTGCAGCTCCCCGTCAGACCACTGCGGCCTGCAGGTCAAGTTCCACCCGTGGCAGCCAGGGAGGGCTGGGAGGGAGGCGTCCATCCTGTTGCGATGGTGTGCCCCTCACCTGCAGACCCCCCAGCACAGGCCCTGGGAAGTGCAAATCACAGAAAACACAGAAGAGCCACCGAGAAAAGTGAGCTCCTGAGAAACAAATACATACAATGAACACAGGAGGAGAGCACAGGTTTGGGTGAGAGAGGCGAGGAGGCGACGAACGTGCCACCAGGGTCACCTGCCTCCCCGGCACGCCACCGGGGGCGTCCCCCCACTGCTGTGCCCTGTCCACTCAGACCGGGCTGGTCCTCCCTCTGTGTGCAAATAAACAACTAAATAAACGACGAAAACCAGTGGTAGGAATACAACGAATACAAACTGTCAACGATTTCACAAAACGCTGCGCTCTCCCCACCCGTTTTCACTGTGAAAGAGAAGTGGTTTGGGTAGATACTTCACCTAAACCTGAGCCCTCAGCCCTTGGGAGCTGAAGCTGAATGGTTAACGCTTCATGTCCCGGGCACATCCTCACTCCCCAGGAAAGGCTGGCCCTGGCGCTCTCCCTGCTTCTTTGTCACTTCCAGGGACACCGCACTGCTGCCCTGCATTTTGCAGACTGCCCTTTGTGTCCCCTCCACAAATGCAAACAGTCCCTCCATTGTGACTGTGTTCCTGTCTCTGGGGAGGTTGATTCTGGGTGAAAACTTATTTCCTTTGACTTAATGAGACAGAGAGAAGGAATGAGTTAAACAGGTTTGGAGAGATTTGTGGAGAAAGAAGTGGGTGGAGTGGGCTCAGAGACCCTGCAAAGTTCCGCCCTGAGAAGTCTGCTGCTGCATTTCTGACTTTGGAGAAGACAATTGTTCTTAAAGGGACAGGCTGCGTTTTTGATACTGGAGAGGTGGGAATGCCGCAGCTTTGTGGGAAGCCTCTCTGGCCAGCAAACAAACGGACTGCAGGCCAAAGCCACGTTCCCTGTGTATCAGTGAAGACCTTCAGAAAACCTGCTTCGAGCTCAGAGGCCCACGCGCCTTCTGCAGGGCCTGTGAGGGGGCCAGGGCCTCTGGCCTCACCGGGGACACAACCGAGCTGTGAGAACAGTGACAGCCAGCGGTGTGGAGACACTGGGCAGAGCCAGCGCAGGGGCAAGCTGTCACCCCATGCACCTCTGCTAAACCTCACCCACAGGGCAGAGGATCGAATGGCATGGCACGTGTCCCACCGGGCCCTTCCCTGATCCCAGCTCCACAATTCCATGAATGTCTTGTGAGCTCGGGACTCTTCGCAGGCGATGATTCTCCATGACTCCGCCTGGAATAGACCTGAGAGCAGCTTGCTAGAAGAATCCAGTGGAGCGTGGCAACAAAGCCCGTCACCTCCGCACACCGGCCCCAATACTGGCTCCATGCTGAGTAAACCCAGGGCCCTTCAGAGCTCCAGGACTCTGATCAAAAGCATGTGACTCAGAAACAGACACAAATCCCCAATGAGAAGCAAAACCAAGAGGCCACTGGCTGTCACTCACCTCCATCAGACACTTCTTGACCCGGCCGCCTTCTCTGCACATTACAGGCAACTTTCGGGAATATTCAGTCATAAAAAAACACCCCAAGGTGGCAGGTACAGCACAAATGTCTCTGAATACACAGGTGGGAGTGACTGAATTTGTGTTACTCCAGCCGTGGACGGAAGCTAGCCTGCTACTAGCTGTTCCTCTATCTGACACATACTGCGCACCTGGGAGGTGGGGGGCGGTTCATCAAGTGTGACCCAATAGGTACCTCAGCAGCTGAGTGCCATTTGCAGCCTCGAATGAGTGACTGGTGAGTTACTGTCCCACAGCGGGGGCAGAGTCGGGACAAGGTGACTTACTTTGAACCCTAGGAGCTGTGACTGCCCTGTAGCCATAGGTCACACCCCTGCAGCCACGCCCATCATTGCCAACAGCGCTGCTAGAAACCGACACACGCAACACAGCAGGCGGCCAGTGTTGTGCTGTCACCCGTAGCCGTGAAGGGCTGCGGCCGCGACAGTGGAGCGAGCACTGCCTCTCCCCGGTGACCAGCCTTCAGGGGCAAATGTTTCAGGGCAGAGGACCAACCCCTGTTTCAGAGAAGAAAGCTGAGGTCCGCAGAGTGCCCTGAGACAGAGGCTGAACCCACAGGGGGGTGTCCCCAAAGTCTGGGTTAACTTCTATTGAAAAACCCACACCTAGGGAGTTGATCATTCTCATGTAGAGACGTCACGGTCTTTCATACCACATCACGTGTTGGCACACGCAGCGGATGATGCAGTGTGGGAATTCACACGTCACGTGTACATGGGAAAAGTGGTGGTGACTGCGCAGGCGCGTGCTGAGCCCCGAGCGGAGTGCGTGGAGAGAGCTGACAGCGTGCAAACACTGCGGCGGGTGTCCGCGTCAGGCCTCCGGCGGTCAGGGCCGGGAACATTGCACATACTCAGATTCCACAACTCATTCTCGGGAACGATGTCACCTAAGGGGCCAAATACTCTACTGAACTTGAGAGATTCCTGGGGAACGAATCTGTGGAACGCTGGTGCCAGTCTGAGAGCCAAGTCCCAGTCAGGGACTCCAAAGCACATCACCTCTGTGCCTCATTATTAACATGGACAAATGACTGAAACAAGGGTCCCTTGTCCTCGAGTGGTCAGAGCCATCACTTTGTTCGAGGAAAAGGCGCGACCACGCCAGAAAATGTGGGCTGTACCCCTCCCATCACTGGCTTGTGAAAAGTCTCAGGGCTCCTTTGTTTCCTGGGGATTTGCCACACTGTTTGCACAGTGAGTTGGATTCCTGGGGAGCTCTGCCATTATTTTTATCCCCCCTAATGGCTCCGGAGAAAGGCAAGATCCGGGTCTCCCTGGGACACAGGGAGGGACTGGGGACAGGATGTGACGTGGCTCTTGCATGGTGCTTCCTGGGACGGTCAGGAAATCGATTCTGGGCGGCTCTTCTCCGCCGTGCACGTGGGCGCCGGAGTTCACATCCCAGGGCGGTCGGTGCGTGTGATCACACGTAGTGCAATCACACTACCTGGGAGCATTACTGTCTTTAAGGCGGGAGATGAGGGCACTGTGGGTCGCCCCTGCAGAGCCCTCCTGACCTGCCAAGATGCCATTCAGACTTCCCTGTCGACATGCTCTGAAGCTCTGGGCCGTCCTGTGGTGGTGCCTTCAGAGAGCCACCGAGATGCATGCCACCAACCCTAGACCTGTGAAGAACTGGCTGAAAAACACCCCTCCTTCCTTTGGATGTGGGCATGAGTGTAGTAGTTCAACGTTCTCTGAGTATCTTCTGTGTTAAAAATGTAAAGTTTGAAAAAGGTGTTATGCTGTTTGGGAAATGAACTGGCAAAGTAGTAAATAAAAACAGAAATGTATGTGCAAGGCCCAGGTCCTAACCTGAAACTCCCTTTGTAAGGTGGGCACATTGGACAGGCCTTGGTTATGAGCTCACCCCACACGGCCTAGGGTGTGGGGTACAAATAATCGCCACCTTCTTCCAAGAGGTCCAACAAACCTGCCTGGAAGTCCCAGTCCACCAGCCCTGAACTAAGTGGGTCCTTGCGATGGCTGCGACCTGATTCTGTTTGCTGACCCTCAGGCCCCAGGGCCCTGGATTTGCCCCCTGGTTCTTCTGCAGGAACCAGAGCACAGCTTTCGTGGTCCCAGCCTGGTGACACTGCCGGTCAGAGGCTGAGGCACGGGGCCTGCCCTTCTTTTCACCTGCTCAGGGCTCCATGCAGCTTCTCCGTGGAGAGGCTGGGCTGCCGGGCACATGACTTTTGGAGGGACGGCTGCTGACTTCCTGGAGGAGAGTTTTGAAGTTCTTTTTCTCCTCAGGCTAAATTTGTATGAAGAAAAGAGTGCACAGATTCCACTTCATAGAGTGAAGCTGGTTCGTGACCCCTCGGGGTCTACACCTATCAGCGTAATGATTTATTGAACTGCTCCAAATGTTTGTACATAATTTCATTAATTCACGCGCTCCATAAACACCGACTGAGCTCCTGCTGCAGGCCAGGTGTGTGCCCGGCAGGCAGGTGCCGCTGAGGTAGTTGCAGCCCACAAGGAGTTTGCATTATCCAGGCGAGACTGGGGCCGCGTGACATCGCAAGATCCTGTCCCCATCGGGATCCCTGGGGCCACCTGGCTCCGCGGTAACGGGTCTCCTGTTGCAGTGGGCTTTCGCTTCATTCAACAAACACGTCCTAGACACTTGCTGGCACCAGGGGGGCTGTCTGTGTGCCCGATTCCCTTTGGCACCAATGAGATGCAAACACACACATGATTTTAGGGGAAAAGACCTGTCTCCAGAAGCGAGTACCTCCAGGTTTCATGGCCAGAACACGATGACACACGGACCTTTGGGGTTTTCACGGTTAGAGAGGAAGTGGCAGCAAAGTAGTGGCTTCCCGGGGCAGCGCCCGATGAGGGTCACAGGAACGGGAGCACGGCGTCTCCACACACAGCGACGCTGACACCTCCCTTCTCCTCGCTGTATCCAGGGCGCACAGGTCCTGAGTCCCCCTCCAAGGAGCAGACCGAGCCCTGTGCACGGCGCAGCTTCCCCTGACCTCCAAACTCAGACACGGAGGCCGGAGGCCGCTGCGCCTGAACTCAGAGGTTTTGTTGAAAGAAATGTGTCCCTTTTAGGTTGCCAGGATACCTGATTGCTCCAAACCATCATAAATGACTTTAATTGCTACCAATAAATACTTTTGAACGTGGAGTCCCAGAAAGGCAGTGTAGTTTGAGAAGAATCCAAAAACAAAACAAAACAAAATACCTTTAACTTTTCTGACTTAATTTATTCCTCTCCTCTTGTTACCTTGAAAATTGTTATAGCTTTATTTCTAGCATACCAATAGCTCTATTTTAAATTTCAGACCAAAAGTCAGTGTTCTCTGGGAAACAGTTGACAGAGCATGTTCTTTTCAAACAATTCATAACAGAATGTCTCACTGTAAGTACACGCTTCAGTATTAGAGATTTAGCTACACAAATACGAGCTGTGTGCTAGCCCTGGGTGGCGACCTGACAGAACCCTCCCGGCCCCCTTCTCCTCCTCTGGCTTTTTTTTGCTTTACTGTACTTTCTAAACTTTACACAGTGGTTATACATTATTTTGTAATGATAAAAAATTAAAGCCAAAGAATGCTCACTCTGACTTGGAAGAAAAGGGTCAAAATACAGAACAAAGACTGCCTTTAAATAAAAGGGTAGCACTTTTTTATGTCCCGTCTTTTATCGTTTCTGTCGGTTATGTTAACACCGCACAGTTATAACTGTTTAATGTTTCAATCCCAGACTCATAGCTGGTTACAAAACTGGAGAGAACTGCAAGTCTCCTTAACCATATTCAGAGCAAAGTGTGGCCTAAGGTCTGTGACTTTTCGTTCCCCTTTTGGTTGACACATTGACAGTGCCAGTTGAAATGGTCCGCTCACACCCAAGGCCAGCGTCGGCTGTGGACTCGGGAGCCTCAGCGCTCAGGATGGAGCCCTGGATCCTGGTCCAGGGCAGGCACAGGGCACAACTCCATGACCTCTCATCGCGCCGCATGGAGGGAACACGGAGGGGTTGGTGCAGAAGGAAGACCGCGGGGAAATGTGAGGCAGATGGTCCACTGGTGACAGTTCCAGGTTGAGTGAACATGTGGTTTGACTGAAACATATCCCAGAAAATTAGCACCTGTGGGTACTTAGAAAATGGTCGTCATCTATTTCATTGGCAGTGTTGGCATATTTTTCACAATACCTAATCCTTTTACAGCAGTCATTGGGAAATAACCAAGTTAAGGGGGACTAGTGGTGTTTGTCCCTTCCAAAAAGGAACTCAAGGAACCAGAAATCGTAGAAATACCATTTAAATAAACACCCAACGAGCTGGGGTCTGCAGAGACGGCTGTCATGTAGATTGTCCGTTTCCTTACAGATCAGAACGCCAAATGACTCTTTAAAAAATGGACTGATCAACAGAAGAATAAAATATAGTAATGTTTGGGGTTGTTTTCACTGAAACCACAAATTGGGTCCAGTTCAGGGACCTGGGTCTCTGGTGATGGTCAAGATCTGGGTGGCTTGGTGGCACTCCCGGTCATTCTGAGGTGGTCACAGGCAGTGGAACTGAACACTCCTGTCCATTTCAACTGGCGCATCCGTTCCTGTCGGTGGCCTTGCAAAGAGTCTGGGGAGGCCAGTGTCCCGCTGAATAAACTTCAGATGAAAAAGACTAACGGGGTCCCAGTGGAGGCACATGGCTGCTTTCAGGATCTTGACTTTTAAAATATTTATTTAAAACAAACATTTGCAGGCCCATGAAAAGGCTTTTCCCTGACTCCTCTTGACCTTCTGTGACCTCCCTCCCAGGGCAGGCTGCTCTCTCCCTTGGGGATCATTAAAACTTGAGAGGCTTGTGTTTATTCTTCAGGAGTCCCCGAGAGTTCAGAGAAGTTTTAAAAATTAACCCGGGCCCAGACCAGCAGCCTCCGCCTTGCCGACCCCGTTTCAGGGCCAGGTTGCGGGGCTCAGGCAGCAGAGTCGCGAGTCTAGAAGCACAAGATGGGACAACCCAGCTTCGTCTCTCAAACGGCTGGACATCCTACAGTCCCTAACGGGCTGTTCCCTGCGATGGCAAACAGAAGCTCTCGTTTTCCACCAAGATCCTGCTGATGACAAACCTGGCACAGAGCACAGGCGTGCACTGAGCGCTGAGGGCCAGGGTGTGGCAGCCACAGAGCAGGGAGTGTGTGTGAGGCAGCCGGCAGGCCAGGGCGTCACCGCAAGTGAACCTGAGTGAGTCACTGCCTGCGTTGGAGAAAAGGCTACACACAACTCCTTCTGCATCTCATTCCACAGCTAACGTTTCATTAGCCTCAAACTGAACTTCCTCCCTGCCCCTCTTCGCACTTCTAGAAGAGTGGCTCTCGTGCCTATGAACAGAAGCTGCAGGCCTGGAAATTCCCCCACTCTGGGACAAGCTGGGTGGCTGCTAAGTCACACAGAGAGCACAGCGGCCTGACTGGAAAACACACGGCTTTTTTCAAATGTCAGAATTAAGTGTAAAACGCATGTTTCTTTATATGCTCATCTCTTTAGCAACTATTCTGACTTCTTCGCCCCGTCTAGCATTTCTCTTTAGATATGATCAAAATTCAGTGCCAGTTTGCGTCGGCCGCACTCTTACTGTCCAGGTGCGTTCTTTGAGTCCTGGAGAGGTGCAGTTATAAACTGTGGTAAACTGTGATAAACCCCATTAAGTTGTGAGCTTTTCTTCCCTTGACAATTATCCAATATGGTATGTCAAGTGTTACTATAGAAAAGCCAAATCCACTTTTTTAAGAAAAGATCACAGGACCTGTCTAAAACTGCTACAATGAGAAAAGAAGAGAATTTCAGATTAAAAAAATATGCTCCCTACTGCCTTTTCTGATTTGATTTCCTCGACCAGACTCTTCAGGTTCTCCTACGAGAGGCTGAGGCCCTCTGGCATCTGAAGCCCCTCCTCCCCCATCTTTAGCTCTTTGTCTCCGTGCTCTCCAACACCTTAAACAAAGATTTCCTGTTGTGAGTTACTTGAAACATACACATTCACAGCCCAGAGAGAACTAAACGTTCCCCCTCAGTCAGAATGACAGTAAAGAAAGGAAGAAAGTCCTAAAAACATTCGAGGGGAGTGTGACAAATCAGCCGGGGGATGGGCAGTGCTGCCCCAATTATCCAAAGTGTCCAGAACCAGCTTCCAGCAGCCTGGTGACGAGACGCGGCTCAGGAAACTCTGGGGCTGGCTTTCTTTTCCTGCACGGAGTATTATCTTGATTTATCCAGAGTTTTGGTGACACACAGATGAGAAGGGGCCCTGGGCTCCCTGCAGTGAACCGTTGAGACTCAACCGGGGCTGCCTGGCAGCCTCTCCTTTGCAGTTCATAAAGGTACAGGCTTGCAGGGACTTGTCTCTGCAAACCACATAGAACTTTCCACCTCAGGTGAACTGAAAACTATCCACCTGGTAAAGCAGCTTGAGGTCTATCTTCATCTTCTCAGGCATTGTGCTCTCTCAGCTCACTGGCCTGGCACATCTGTTGGCTAAAAGATTACTAAACAAGTTGACCCAAACGCTATGGGCCAGAAAGCATCTGGAAGGTCGAGGCCCTCTGCTCTTCTCTGGGAACACCTACTGGGCAGGCGGGTGGGCAGGCTGGAGCAGGACAAGGGCTGTGAGAACCGATGTGCGTCCCAGACAGCGAGTGCAGTGACCAAGTGGGGTGTGCAGGAGAGTGGGCACTGGGCTCACCTCCTTTCCCAACATCTCCTCTATTAAAATCCCAGAGCCTCCTTCACCTGTAAAAGCTGTTCTTTTACAAAGGTGCTTTTGCTGCCTTTCTAAGTCCCTTTGCTTGGAGTCAGCGAACGCCTGCTAACTGAGACACGCTGACCCCACTGCCTTCAGGAGACGTGGAGAGACAACATCAGTCACGGGTGGGCCGTGACATGGCTGTGCACGGCCGGCCAGCCCAGTGTATGGGCATGGGGACATGGGGAGCCCTGCGGCTCTGCCATCCCAGTGAAACCAAGTGCTGGTGTTTATATGAAAGGCCTCAGCTTCTCAGTTCTGCGGGAAAGGCAAGTTGACACCCAAAGGAGACGAATGTCTAACACTGAAGGGCTGACCATCCAGGATCGGCACAGATGTGGAGCTGGACATGCGAGGTACTGGTAGGGGGTCCCGGGGCTCAGCACACAGTCTGGATGGGGCTTGGGGTGGGTGAGGGGCTTGTCCCCGAAAGTCCTCTCTCCATGCAAACACCGTGTTTAGGAATACCTTCATATGAGCAGATATACCAAGACGTGTGAGAAGAAAACGAGGGGAAAGTTGTGGACGATGCTGGAGCTGGGGGAGGAGGCAGGGTGCCACCCAGGAGGGCCTCAAGGAGCTCCGTGGCACTTTGCTCACCGGATGCGATGCGGAGTGACAGAATCCCTCTCTCCTGCCTCTCACACTGCTATTATCGCTATCTCCAGGTATGAATTATTGTGTTAAAACTTTTTCAGCAAAGTCAGACGTAAAGAGTAAATGGGAGGGGAGGAGGTTGAGCTGTGAGTCACCAACTTTTCCAGGAGTTTGCTGGGGAGAGAGAAGAAAACCGGGGTTCGAGGATGGAGGGAGGGAACTGGAGCTGGTGCCGATGGCCCAGGATGGTGAGAGAGCGCAGCCCTCCTGCGACAGCCTCTGTTGTACAGCAGGGGACAGGATAAGGACATATCTCCCCAGGACAACCTCAGGGAGGGGGGAGGAGCTAGGGTCCCAGGAGGCCCTGAGGGAAGAGTCTGCCAACAGTGTGGCCAAGCTTTGCACAACGAAAACCTTGGGGGGTGTGAGGAAGGCCAGTGGACCCGAGGGACCTGCGTGAGTAGCTGTGGCCCCAAATAAAGGGACACAGAACAGGGTGGTTTGTCGTGGGGACTCCCTAAGCCCTGCTTCCTCCTGGAAGGGTGCAGGGAGCTGGCGGTGGTCCTGCAGGAGGGGCTCAGCAGTCCACCACTGCTGCCGTGGAACCTGCCTGGGTCCAGGACACGGGCAGCGGGCGGTGCTACAGAAACTCGGTGAACCTGACAGTGGCCACATGTGGGTGTCTGAGTTTCTTTTTTATTGGGTTCTCTCTTCCTTCCTTAGGAAAAAACACCTAAAACATTGTCCTCATAAATTGCTCTGTGTGCCTGTGAATCTCTTTTCCAGAACCCCGAGGGTCCTATCCCCGAGCCATCTGTTTTGTGCGTTGAAAAGGTGAATCCACAAAAGAACTTAGAAACAGCGGTAATCACTCACTCCCAGGTCCCTCCGTTTCAGCGACGCTCTGGGTCTGTCTGCCCAGGACTTCTGTTCATTGGCAGTGTGATGGGAAGAGGAGGACAGAGGCGGCTGGAAGGCTATGCTGACAGGCACAGGCCTCGCAGGCGACACGGGGAGCCCGGCGGGCGATGAAGGAGGAACAAGGCCTTGTCAATGAGGAGGCAGAGAGGGGAGAGTGGGAGTCTCGGGTCTGTAACCCTCAGCGTGTCTTCAAGAGACTCAGTCAGCATTTAAACTGCTGTCTGGGTGTCAGGCTGATGCTGAGATGGGCCGAGGGTGGCTCAGCTTCGTGCAGGTTCCAGGAGACTCAAGCTCAACCCCAAAGCAGGGAACAAGGGAATGTCTGGAAACAACACTGGCCCTGCAGGGGGCCAATGGCCCAGCAGAGCAGGGATGGCGTGGGGACAGGGCGGAAGGGGGTGGGGGTGGGGGTAATGTTTCTCTGAAACCCTTAAAACCTGCGGGGTTTTCCTGACAGGCCTTCTGTCTGATTTGGCTCTAACGTTTGTGTTTCCACACACACTCTCTGAAGGTGAAACAGTCACTCCTTACAGGACATGAGGCCGAAGGTGCCTCCAAGGAACACATGGCTGACTCAGAACACAGGGAAGCGCCGGCGCCCACGGTCAACCCCGAGACAACTCCCGGGAGCCTTTCCTACAACCTCGTTTCCCCTGTTTTTGGGTGTGAATCACAATGTGCCTATGTTAGAATCCGGTCCGTGTCAGCCAACGGGAGAGCCCAGCCGCTCCGGCTGCCCAGTGCCAGGCAGCCCCGTGAGCCAGCGGAGCTGGGCACTCACCGCCAGCGCACAGGAGAGTGGGCACTGTCGGTGGAGTGGAGCTTAGTGACTGCGGAGCCCAAACACGACATGATCCCAACACCAGGCCAACTAGGTCAGGATAAAGGGGACGATCGTTAGGTTTCTAGGAATAATCGCACACAAGGTGAACACCACCGCCTGGAACACTGCGAGGCTCGAACGCAAACATCGGTGAAATGAAAGGTGCAGTCGCCAAATATTTGCTTGGGGTGACATCAATTTTTCTGCTCCACGAGCACGGGGCTCGAGGGGACCCAAAGGGCCTCCTCCTTCCTCGGGGTCCCTGTCACTCGGTGACTCTCCCAACACGACTAAGAAGCCCTTCCTGCTCTGAAGAACAGACGCACTCCCTTCGAGGATACGAGATCTCTGTCTCCTGGATTTCCCACTATGGTTCTTTAAATTCAAGAGCGGCCACGACAATTTCCATTTCATGAAAGAAAGAAGTGACCGTGCCGAGCACAGGGCTTGGTCCTGGTCCCTCTGAGTGTCTGCTGGACCCCACCTTTGCAAGGCTTTGTCACAGGCAGGACACCGAGGGACCTGCCATCCCTGCCGCACGCTGGAGTCTGTGCTTCGCTCAGCGCTCTGACTGAGCCTCCGTGAGCCTCGTGACCCAGAGACCCCACTGCTCGCAGGTTATGATGGGAAATGGGGTGTCTGATACATCTAACAAAACAAAACACAAACCTGGTCAAATGGGTTTCATCACCTGCGGCCCCACAGAAAGACTCAGGCCTGGCAGGGACCCAGCTTTGAGGCTGCGAGGCCGTGTGACCATCACCCGACAGGCACCGCAGGTTTCCTAGGACAAGGCTGCCGGCTGCCACACCCTCCACTGGCTGAGGGCCCTTTCCCAGTGCCCCGAGGGTAGTGAATCTGGAGGTCCCCGACCCATCGTCACTCTGTGCTGTCCAAAAGGAGGACAGGTGTTTCCTTTGTGTTTTGTACCAATGCGGCGGCCATGTCCAGTGCAGTGAACCATGAAAGGTTCCCTCAGCTTCCCTGTTCGTCACCCTCCCAGTTCTTCGAACGACTTGGTCCCACCTCTCCTACGAAGCAATCAGACAAGCTGGGCGATATCTGTGCGCTAGAGAAGACGGCCTGGAAACAGCTGTGACACAGCTGTGAAACCTCGTGACTGCTAAAGCCACGGTCAGAGCCACGGGCAGGTGTGAGGGGGAGGCCGCGGTACCCAGGGCCGTGGCACCGCCTGGATGGCAGAGGTGGGAGAGGCAGGGACCCGTGTGAATCTCCCATTCTTATCAGGCAGAGACCGCGGTGTAGTCCAAGCACAGAGCTCGGCAGGACCCGTGCCCCTGACTGGGAAGGGGTCCCCGTGGCCCAGGAGAAACGTTCACCCACAGCCCTGCCAACACGCACGGAACCCGAACACCCGCAGCGTCTGAGCCTGGGCACCAGCAGGTGGGAAGAGAAACAGGAACAGCCAGAGCCAAGGTAAGAGCACCAGGTGAACTGTGGTGAACTGGGGGCGAGGCAGCTACAGGTTCAGGTGCCAGCCCAGCTCTGCGCCTCCCACGGTGTGACCCTGCCCACTGCCCGTGTCCTATGCGGGAACCTGGTGGCTCCAGAAGGTAGAGCAGGCTCTCCGCCTTCACTGTGTGCTGAGCAGACGGAATACGACGCAAGGACCCCCACACAGGATGGTTTGCTTTAAATACACCATCATTTCCTTGTTTCTGCTGCACCTCCTGCCTCTGTCCCCGCGCCCCCAGCGTCCTAGAAGAATCGGAATGCCTCATTACTAAAATGAGCCACGCCACACACAAGAGCCCGCAGGGGACAGGTGACACAGGTTCCCTGTGTGCCAGGGCCCGGGCTCTGCTGCTGGGCCACAGCCTCTCCCCTCCTGATGGGGGACGGTGACAGGGAAGCCGCGATGGGATCTGGACATTCAGCGGCCCCACAAAGGCACTATTCTAGAAGCCGAAACTACTCTGTGCCCCCTTCCAGAAGCTGGAAAACCTCTTGGGCTGTTCAGCCAATCACCTTCTCCAGCTGTCACTCTGCCGTCCTGGGGACTTTGAACAGCCGGCTCAGTTTAAAAGCCACAGAAACCAGTTTATTCATCTGGGTTCACCCTGCGAAGCTGATAAGAGATCAAAGTACAGAGCACCCTCCGCTGGCTGCCGAATCGCCTCTCCCAGGGGACAGCTAAGTGCCCGGCTGCTATGCAGAGCCACGAGCTCCGTTTGGGGACAGGTGAGGCACAATCTCACTTTTATATTACATACGTATTTTAAGAAGAAAAGTGATGTGTGAAACCCTCCTTATGCACAAAGCTTCATTTATCTCAAAACATCACGTGAGATCCAAGTGGCGTCTTACAAGCCAAAGGGAACGTGGTGAGGAGAAATTTGATGGTGAATTTCCATAAAAGCTGTGACCCAATAAAAAGCATCCAGTATCTCCATCCCTGGCTTCTCTGTCAAATTAGCAAGTCTGAGCAGAGGTTTAAGAGGAAGAAGATACTTCCTGTAAATCCCTTATTTATGTCATAACAATGTAGACAGTCCTGCAATTATGTCTTTTTCTCTTCAGGGCCTGGCATGTAACTAAGGGGCCTGCTGTGTGTAGTTTGCATGATACTTTCTCCATTTATTCTCATTTCTACCCACATGATTTAATCAGTCTCCCCTGAGAACTGACACTGGCTGGGGATGAATGTCTGCGGCCCCCAGAAGGTGCAAGTCGCCTGCTATCCCTGCACAGCTGCTGCTAGAGACGCCCCGTGTGCTGGGGCAGTGGGACCCCTTGGTTTCTGGAAAAGGGGGTCCTCACTGCTGCTTCTCCCAATGCTTCAGTCCACATTCGTGTGGGTAACTCAGGTTGCTTCTTCTTCTCCATCCAGAACAGTAGGACTGAGCCGCCTTTTCTGATACTCTGGGTGAGGGCAGCTGGGTCGCACGCAGGGGACCCCGCTCAGCTTACCCCTCTGCACTGGCTGTGTCCCCAGGCCTGACAGATGGGGGCAGGTCACAGTGGAGGTCACAACCCTGGAAAGAGTAGGCAGCTGCACTCGTGGAGCCTGGCTTGTGCCACGGTGGCTGGCGTTATCCATTCTAGGTACCTTTGGCAGGGAAGTCACTCTCTGACATTGTTTTCAATTCAGCTGCCTCTGGGAGTCAACAGGGAGGGCTCTTGGGACCGTGGGCTGTGCTTTCGCTCATGCTGTTGCCAGCTTGGCCCAGCACCTGGCGCTGGGCACCGTGTGGGCCCACAGGTGCTGCCAGCACTTCGGGAGGTGGGTACCCCTTTGCAGCCCTGGGTACACGGCTCTCTGGGGCGTGCTCAGCTCCTGCTGTTTTCTGGTGCCTCAGGGTGGATCCAAGAGCCCATTGTCTGGGCACAGGGCAGGTCACGCTGCCTCTCCTCACGCCTCCCCAGCGCTGGCTGCCAAGTGCCACTCAGCGCAGAGAAAGGCGACACTCTCACGTCCAAGGCTCCCCTAGCAGTGGCTCTCCTCAGGGAGCGTGCTGCCCTCCTGACGTCCAGGCGAAGAGGACTGAACCGTCCGGTCCTGTCCTGTCCCCCTGGAGCGGTGCCTGCTGACACAGGCCGAGCGCAGTGTGGCCTCCCACAGTGTGGCCCTGCAGGGCAGTGTCCCCGGGGCGGGAACCCGCTGTGGATTGTTCTTCCTCCTCCCTCTGGTTCAATCTTTAACGCACATGATGGCCTAAACCAAATCGTGTTCAGTCAACTGTTTAACTTTCTAAATCTTAATCTCTGCAAGGTCTAAACGGGACAGGGTGTGCAAACAGGCAGTTGAGCGTTAAGTCCTGGGTCGCAAGCGGAAGCCCCTCGGCGCATGTTGCTTGTACGACAGTCTCCGTCGTCCCTCTGCTTGTCGAGGTTCGCGGCCACAGGAACCTCATCCCCCCGGGCCACCAAAATCCCACTTGGAAGGTAGATATGCCCCGTCGGCTGAGGGAAAGCTGGTGCTGGAGGAAGCCTGAGAGAGGTACGTTCCCGGGCTGGAGAAACAGGGAACCACATGGAGAACCACTGCCAACAGACCTTTCTCAAAACGTCACACACTGGCTTCATGAAACTCGTTTTTGTAACGGCCAGGGGTCCGGGTTGCGGCTCAGCGCTGTCACACGCCAGGTCCTGCGGGCTGGTCCCTCGCCTGCCTCCATCCTCCAGCCCTCTCTGCCCCAGGGACGTTCTTCTTGAGGATGGAGACCTGCCGTGGTTTTAACTCTGGCCCCATGTCAGTAAGCAGCCGGAGGGAGACGCCCGTCTCTACCAGCCTGAGCGCAGCCGGCATCCCAAATCCTGGCCTTCCCATCGGCCGGCCGGTCTGTGAGGATTCCCAGGACAGATGGTGTGAGTGGGAAGTTCATCTGCGTGAGGGACCTCACCAAATCCCTTTTGCAGCTGTGGCCTCCGCCCAGCAGGGGCAACCAGGAGTCTGTGGGCTGGCCGGCTCATAAACACATGGGTCACCTCACTCCTCCCTCCGGCCACTGGGACTGTGCAGCTCTCCAAACACTTGGTTCTCATCCTTCTGTTTGCCTTAAACAGTTTCCCTGGAAACAGCAGGGGTGCCGGGGCCTCAGGCAGCTCCCTGATGTGACCTTTGAACTGAGGGGTGTGGCTGATGCACCTCAAGGAGGGTCGGAGGGAAGCAGCAACACTCCCCTTTCTGAGGAAAGCAGGGAGAGGTGGGGGTGGCTACACTGGCGCAGAGAATGATTTGTGGCGGTTTTTCTCCTCTCCATTACTCAAGTTTGTTTCCTTCTGGATTTTAGTTATAACACGTTTATTCATCTTGAACTAATTCCTCCTTGTCACGTCCTTGGTTTCCACGCATCTGTCCACAAGCAATGCCGCACCCCCTGCCTTGTTCCGGTTTACAGATTTAAAATGCCAGCCCACAGACCAGAGATGCTGACGACAGAAAGCCCACGCATCCCGAGCTGAGCTGAGCCGAGCTTTGGTTCTCAGCCCGGCATGCGGGCAGCCCCGCCGGGCTGGAAGGACTGGCTAGTGGCTCTGCTCCGCTCTGTGGATGGAGCCAGCCCAGCCCCCTTGGGCCCAGAGCTCCTCTTCCATGGGGGCAGATGGGCGGCCTGGTGCTCTCTGAGGCCCTGGATCTGCAGGGACCCACAGTCCCGGCCCTGCCGGTAGAAGTAGGAGACGAAGCGGGAGGAAACGTGAGAGCAGCACCAGGCAGCCACTCGGCAAAGTTCTCTTTCAAAGTAGAAAAACTGCTCACAAGACTCAGGCTGGAGGAAGCCATTTGAAAATGCCTGTTCCTTACATTTCTCACTCCCTACCTGGACACGTGGAGCTGGTCACAAGTAGAAAGGAGGCAGGTACAAGGCTAAGGGGAAACTGCGCTCAGGAAATTTTCACACGTGGCAGCTGATTGTGCCAATCACTGGAAAACGTGCACTATCTATTCCCAAGTGTCACAGCACGTGAAATGGATGTCATGTGTACATAAGGCACCTGCTTCGGTCATCAGGGCAGAATGTGACGGCCTCTGCTGCATTTTAGTGCAGTGTTCCCAACAGGGGGTGACTGTGTGCCCCTGGAAACGTCTGGAAACACACTTAGGTGTCAGGACTGCTGTGGGGGAGGTAGTGGCATCTGGTGAGCACAGGCCGGAAATGCACAGACAGGCTCCCTGGCACAGAGTCATCCAGCCGAGTTCCAGTGGTGCCGAGGTTTGCAGACCTAGTCACAGTCTTGCAAAAGGCACAATGAACGAAAGGACCCTTCTGCTGTAAGCACACAAACTTTCTGGGGAAAACATTTAAAAATTTAAATATATAGTAGAGATCTTAAGAAAATACAAATGTATGGAAACAATGGAAGGAGAAAAATGAAGGAAAAGGAAAGAAATATTTACAAAGGAGAGAGCAAGACTCCCTACAAAGGAAATAGACTGCCACCGATTGTCCAGCACCTGTCAGGCACCCCCATACCAGGAGTGCTGCTATCTTGTCGGTTATGAGACATGTGTCACTAGAGGATGGAGGCGCTGTGATTCAAGAGGCCCAGGCACCACGTGGCGGTGCGCTGACATGCGGAGGGAGGGTCACTGCCCACCTGGAGGGTCACACCAGTTAAGTTGTCCTGTAAGAGAGAGTCTGAAATAAAGAAAGATGATCCAGGCAAACGAAGAAATAAATTGTGACTCTTTGCTGAAACAACTTCCAAAGCATGTTCTTCAGGAAGAAAACAGATGAATCCTCAAGGAGAGAGTGAACGCAAAGCAAGGCTGAGCAAGTTAGCTGTAAACGTGCGGTGACAATGCAACAGCAGTGATGGCACCAAGAGAGGAGATTAAACGAGAGGAAGCCAAAGTCAGTGATCACACAGGGCCCAGGAGGAGGGAGCAGAGTTACAGCCTGTGGTTCTTGCATCATGGGAGGAAAAAGGAAGTACCTGTTAGATTTAAACTTTCTAAAGACAGGTATGTATGTCAAAACATGCAGAATAGCCACCCAAATAAGAGAAAATATGTACCAGGGGTGCAAAAAATGTATAAAATGGACACTTTGGTCAGCGCTGCTCAAGCAGTAGTTCACCACAACCAGAAGTGTCTGGACTGATGGGAACCACTCTGAGCACCTCTTGTCATGGCAGACGTCAAACGTGACCTGCATTCATCTTTTGTTATCGGTATATATTGAGTATTGCAATTTTAATAGTTTTTTCCTTTCTTACAATGTGTATACATTTTTTTGGTTCCCTCTATATTATTCCATTAAGCAGAGGAAATAAAAGGAAATGAAGAAATTGCTATCAAAACAATATGGGAGGAAACAAAGAAAAAGCACAGTAATTAGCAAACCTAAAATAAGAGGTTGGAAACAAATTCAAGTGCACTTACTCATTGGATATGAATCTAATTGGCCATTGAAGGATGAGAGAGAGAGAGGACATTCTTAAAACAGCATCACACAAGGGTTCAAAGTAAACGCATGTAAAGAGATCCCTCAGGAAAATACAAAGCACAAAGAAAAGGAGTGTCCCAACATGACAGGGAGAACAGATTCTAAAGAAAGACGCATTATTAGGGACGTGAACCACAAGTGTGCGATGATAAAGAGCAGTATTCACCAGGAAAACAAGCACTTGTGGGGTACAGTCCTCACAGGTATGCAGCAGGAAGGAAGGGTGGCGTTCACTAAAGGGGAACCTGGCAAATCCAGTCTCAGCGAGACTTTCATCAGCCCCCGCCAGAGACCAACACTCACTGATCGGCACACATCATGCGAAACACTCACTCACTTTTCATGGACACCACTGAACCCTGCCAACAAGCACACATGGAGGGTCTCCCAAAACCAGCCCCGAGGAGGTGACAGGGAAGTGTGAACGAGAATCCTCAATATATGCCCTAGAGTCTTTGACTTCACAATAAGCTGGAAATGAATAACAAAAAGGCAAACCACAGACTCCCTTCTGTTTGGAAGTTTTAAAATGCCTTCTAAATAAATCACAAGTCAAGGAAGAAAGAACAATGGAAACTAAAAACAGTTACCCATTAGCACCCACAAAAACCCTGCATATGGAAGTCATAGGATTTAGCTAACATGGGACCAAGACTGAAAGCCTATTAGCTGAGCACACCACTTGGAGACACAGCACAGCCCCAACAAAAACAAAGAGAAGGGAACAGTAAAGTAAGAACAGAACGTAAGGAAATGGAACCTGAAGAAAAAATTGAGAGCACTGGTACAAATAAAACTGGCTCTTTGGGGAGCTTGATTATATTAATCCATCTCTGGCAACACGGATCCGACAAAAAACTAAAAAGAAAACACCAGTTTGTTTGGTAAAGTGCATAATGCTATACCTCTAGCAAGACTGACCAGAGATTAAAAACCAGGGTAAGCAGACACAAACAATAAACCAAATGAAAATAATGCAGCAATATGCACAGGAACCATGTTTCAAATCTTAAGAGGAAATCACAAACAATTTGTGTTACAAATTTAAACACTTAGGTGAAGTGGAAAATGTCCTAGTGTACATTTGCAATCCGACTCAGAAAGTAATAGGAAACATGATGAGACCCACAGGCGTTAATGAAAGTATATAAATGATCAAAACCCCACAAAACCGCTTTCATGTCCAGACGGCTCTATAGGTCAGGCCCACCAAACCCTCACCGAACACATGATTCCTGTGTTTTATAAGTTGTTTGTTGAAATCCAACAAGAGGAAACCTTCCCAGTGCATTCTATGGGCTGATGAACCTGTGGTATGAAAACCAGGTATGCACAGTACAAGCAAAGGATTTCAGAGGCCAGACTCATGTGGGAACACAGGCTACAATCCTAAACAGAGTCCTAGCACACGGATTCTAGCGGTGCACTATGAAAACGTATTGTATATCACCTGATGTCTGGACTCTGCAGGAAAACCCAGCGGGGTGGTGGTGGGAATGTGGGTGGGGTGCAGATGAGAAGAACGGTCATGAACTGACACATGCAAACACTGTGACAGGCATTTGGGAAGTCCCATTCTCTTCACTTTTTATATGTTTAACATTTTCTGCAATAAAATGATTTGGAAGTGTAAACAAAAACTTTATAGCCAATATTGTTCATTCAGTGAAAGCATGATTGGGCTAACACTGGACATTTCACTCATGCAATTCATCTTATTTAACAAAATTAAATGAGAAAAAAACAAATATCTCAAAAAGATTAAATTTTCACACCATTTGCAATATGTGTGTATGCACGTAAGAATAGAAGAACTTTTTCTTGCTCCTAAAAATAGTGCATTTACGAAAAGTTACACAAAAAGTTACACAAAAAGTGTGACCTACGAGAAGGACTTTAACATGGAACAAGACAGAATGTTCACTGACCTTTCCATGCTCTCTGCTCGCTGTTCACATGGGACTGGAGGTCCCAGCAAGTGCAGTGATCCTAGAACAACAAACCGAAAATTGATTAGAATTTGTAGTCAGTATTTATTAGGGAGAAACTCTTTTCTCTCTTAGACCCTTTCCTTCTCCGATTCACCCCCCCAAAACTTTTCCTTCCATGTAGAGGAGACCCATTAACTAACGTCTCTCTCTTATATCTCTGTGCAGGCCCACCCCCACCCACTCTGGGGAGGCTGAATGATGTAGGCAATTCACAAAAGAAACTCAGAAGGCCAATAAAAATATAAAAAGATGTTCAAGCTCAGTGGTAACCAGAGAAATGCAAATTAAAATCAGAATTAAACACCATTTTATATCCATCAGATTAGCAAACATCATAAAGTCTGATGATACCAAGTCTTGACCAGAAGTAAGAAGGAAAGTCGTACTCCCTGCTGAGTTTGCAGAGGGAATGAAGGTTGCTGGTCAGCTGACCTGAGATGGGAGGATGACCCTGGATTATTGAGGTGGGACAGGGGGCAGGAGAGAGAAAACCAGAGAGAAGGCAGTGTGATGACTCAGCCTGATGTTGATGGCTTTGTAGGTGGAGGAAGGGGCCACGAGCCAAGGAGTGTGGACTCCTGCAGATGCTGGAGAAAAGTCAGGGAACAGACTCTTCCCTGGAACCTCCAAAAGGAACCAGCCGTGCTGACACCTGGACTGAGCCCAGTGAGACCTATTTTGGACTATTTTTCCAACCTCCAAAACTGTTAAGATGAATCTTGTTGTTTTAAGACACAAAATGCATTGACATTTATTACAGCAGCAATAGGAAACCCATGCAACTGCTTTGGAGAGACATGGGGTCTATAAACAAACATTGTCGTTCATGTGGATGCGCAGACAGACAGATGTTTATGGCACACTGTTTGTGGTACATCCTGAACGCCCACCAACAGAGGAATGGGCTGACCGATTTGGGCCTGGTCAGCTTGGGAGCACCAGCCGTCGGGCTGCACATGGGGGCCTGGCTTCCATGTCCAGCGGCGGCAGGCAAGCCTCCTCCTCGTGCGTTTACAAGGCAGTGAGGGGGTGCAGACAGGGGGAGCGCTCCCTCGAGGGCTACTCAGTGTTCCCCATGGTGATTGTCACCCATCTTAATGTCACACTGGGTGAGAAACAAACTCCAAAAATTATGTCACTAATATAAAGACATGGAATGAAACTTTATAGAGATACATGTGAGATAAAGGTATAGAAACATGAGAAATAGACCTATCTCGACTTCAGGGCTGTGCCTACCTCTGGGGATGGAGGAAGGGATGGGGTGAGGGTGGGGCTTTTGCTGGAGTTGTTATATGTTCTCTTCCATTTAAATAAGGGGTTTCCAAACTTTTTTCAGAGTTTTTTACCAAGGGCCATATGCAGTAAAATACACAGCCAGGCCACTCACTCGAGGTGAAGTACGTATTGCCTCACCTGGTTTATTTAAGTAAATATATTTTTGGAATTTGCTGCGGGCCAATAAAAAATGGATTGCGGGCTGCAGTTGGCCCGTGGGCT
Organism: Rhinolophus hipposideros; assembly: GCF_964194185.1. NCBI lineage: Eukaryota > Metazoa > Chordata > Mammalia > Chiroptera > Rhinolophidae > Rhinolophus > Rhinolophus hipposideros. The sequence continues at coordinate 1,420,595 of NC_138049.1, read as the reverse complement.
GCAGTTTGGACACCCCTGGTTTAAAACTTAACAATGTGAAGGAAATACAGCAGCACGGTAACCTGCTTTATCCACTTGGTGAGCACATGAGGACTAATATACTCATATGAGTATGTTTGAAACACTTCAAAATTTAAAATGTTTTTAAATAAGAAAAAGGCAATGAACCAACAGAAACCAAGAGATATAGTGCACATTTTGGAGGCAGACTTTAGTGGTGCATGTTGCCCCTCCTGCCACCCCACTGGGTTTTATTTTAACAGTCTAGGAAGGCTCTGAGCTGCGTGCTGAAACCAAAATCCGGTCGGGAGGGCAGAGGCCGGGACTGGGTCCTGGTGGGAGCCTCGCCACCCAGGAGCTCCGCTTAGCAAGCTGGTCAAGCCCCAGGTCTCAGCTTCCTCCCCTTTCTCACACAGACATCCATTTGCTCTCTGACTCCAGGGCGGTGAAACCCACTGCAGTGGGGGTTCCAGAAGTGAATGAGGCTGAGCACGCCTCACCGATGTTTACCACGTGGCTATGAGCCATGACCTTGGACAAGACAGCTGGCTCTGAAGTCGGAAGGCCTTATGTTAACTTCAGACATCTCTGCAGACTCACGGGGGCCTAACCCTGGCCGTCCACCTACACATCGGCCTTTAGTTCCTTCAGTGCTCAGCTCTCAACTGGCAGACAGACATAAATCCTACCTTATCAGCTTCACAGACTGGTCATCAGTGTCAAAAGATTGTTGGGCAAAGGCTTTGTAAAAAGTGCTAAGTAAATATTAACTATCATCATACATACTTGTTAAAAATAAATAGTGGATAATAAATATCCGCCATTGCCTGTAAACCTCTAAACCTCAGTTAATTAATACCTCTCAATGCAAACAGTTGAGATCCTCTCATGCCAGGCCCCTGAGAATCCTTCAATAAACTATGTTTCCTCTAAATTATCTGTAAAAGTACAATCTTCATATTAAATATTAAATATTATCTCATGTTTCTCAGCCAATTGAAGGGCTGGTTAGGATTCCTGCAGCCTCTGTGTGATTTGTTTCAGAGGTACAAATACAGAGAAGTCAAACTTCTGTGTATTTTCCATCCGTTTTCCTAATCGTCTACGATCTTTTTGAGATGAACATAGATGAGCTCCCACTAATACTTTTACATACAAACTCTGTGGATCTGACTCAGGATCCTAAAACTTCCACTCTTATGAACAGTCTGAACTTAGGCAAATTAAAAAGATATTTGGCAGCAAATAAATATAAATAAAATGTAAATGAAATGTTACTCCAGGAACTATTATTCTCATGAGATGAATTTTGCAACTCACTTCGAGTGAGCTGAAATGCCTCCCCTGTCAATCACAGCATCACTGCAGAGCTGGACAAGATAAGTGTCAATTTATTGAGTGGGGAAGTCACATCGGCTGGTCAACCCAAACACAGATGCATTTGCAGTGCACCCTTGGTGAATTGAGTCCACAATCTGTCACCCAGAGAACGCACCACAGCAGGTATCATAGAGGGTTATCCTTGCCAAAGGTCCATCGTCATCAACATCTGAAACTATATTTTGATGATTTTACAATAGCTGGTTTCCACGTCAAACAGAAACCTGTCATTGAAAGAGATCCCTACAATGCCAATCCCCTCCATGGAGAATGGAGACCCAATGAAATAGTCTAAAGACAACAAGGAATGTTGGATATTGTGAAGGATGGTTAAATGCAATTCTCTTTCAGAACCATCAGGACCATCCAGATGCTATTTAACAATGGGGACAAGACATTTTTTCAGAGCAGGACTCAGCAGGCTAGGATGCTGTATTCCAGACAGACCTCAGGGAGCTGCTGTTAGAAGTGCTTTCTAGACCAAATGCACAGGGAGTGCACGGGGGGCCTCAAAAGCCTGCTGAGTGTCCATTTCCTAATGACCAGGTGGGACCAGGTCTATTTAAGCAAGGCCGGAAGTCTCCGCCTGGCAGCTGAGGACCAGCCTGAGTACTTGGTACTTAAACAAGCTAAGCAACTACTTTGTTCAGCACAGACAGCCTGTGGATTTCTCCTCACAGAAGGATCAGGAAGAGTCAGTCCTTCCTGGGTCACTGCTGCGCAGATGCTTCGTGGGCTCCACATAAATTCCACTGTACAGGCTCCTGCTCATCCAAATCCCAAGACCCGCCGTCTCCTTCTCTTCTTCATGGTGAGCGTCTCTGTCAGCATGTACAGCCATGATGAGAGTCATTGGCGGGAGCTGTGCTGTGTCAGGGACTGGTACCACTCCTGTCTCAAATCGTAAATGCAGCCCCAAGAGGTGAAGTGTGTCACAGGAACTGAAATATGAAATTGCAACATGTGTCCCAAAATGGGATGAGGACATGGAAATGGAGGAAAATGAAGTTAAAATACACTGAAGTTAATGGTTTGTTATTTTGTTCATTGTGGATTTGATTTTATCATTGGTGAGGAGACCATGGCTGAAACAAACATAAAAAATGGAAATATAATGGAATAAAAAAAATAGAATAAAACAAAAATGTAAATAAAAGTACGGATTAGAAAGTTCTTAATTCTGTAAAGATGTTCTTAAGAACAAGAATACATTCTTACTTCAATAAGAACGCTCATTTCTTACTGAGGAGAAATGAACGACTTTGGAAAAACTTCAGTTTCTTTGCACTCTATGTCGTTGCTGCTCTGGGGGCCTTCTGCAGGAGTGAGGGCTCCCCAAACCACACCACCTCCCCGGGTCGTCCCGTCGCACATGCGCACACCTCCTTCCACCTCTCACTTTGGCACTGCCACGCCGCCAGGCTGGATCCGGGCCTGGACTGGGCCTCCTCACTGGCCTCTTCTTAGCCCCATTTCAGCTGGATAGCGGGTCTCTCCAAACAAGTCTGACCCGGTTCCCCTGCTTCTGAGAGGCAGCAGACACTCGGACAATGCCAGACCATCTGCGAAATGGAGCTCTGACCACAGCTGGCTGGAGGCTGCCCGGGAAACCCATCCCTCACGCGCAACAAACATCCCAGGAAGATGACTGTTGTGTCAGATTTGCAGGAAGTCAGGCTGCTCTCTCCAGTGACAATCCCAGAAGTACCGTAACTTCTCTAACAATGGGCGCCAGCCAGCCAGGATCTGATCCATACCTGAGGGCTGCCCTCATTTCTGTCCTGCTTCCGACACAGAACGAGCTGGAGAATTCAAAATACTCCCCTCACCGAGCACCACTCGCAGTATACCAAAGCTTCTTTTACCTGCAGTCCTGGGCGCTATCTCTGAATTCACCCACTTCTTTCTCAACTCTTCCCACTCTCTGAAAGCTCCATGTGTGCAAAGGGGCTGCTGTAACCAAACACCACAGACCAGAGGCTTAAACAACAGACATTTATTTCTCATGGTTCTGGAGGACGGAAGTCAAGACATCAAGGTGCCGGCGGTGTTGGTTTCCTTCTGAGGACTCCTCTCCAGGCGTGGAGGTGGCTGCCACCTTGCCCTGCCATCACAGGACCTCTTCTTTAATCCCATTGTCCAGGGCCCCACCCTCAGGACTTCACCTCACCCTAATCAAGACCCTGCCTGGGGGGTAGGGCCTCAACATGAGGATTTGGGGGACACGAACCTTCAGAAAGAGAAACGTTTCGTTTTCTTAAATGATACTGTAGGATTTGTTAAAATACATTGTGGTATTTTCTCTGACATTATAACTAAACTTTTTCTAATTCTTATAAATTGAGTTAGAAATACTCATGTGTCTAATTTCTACCTTAGCTGGACTTTGATACTTGGAAAGAACTAGTTTACCCTTTACTTTTATAAGTTGCTAAATTATTTGTATTTCAATCATGCTGGAAGTTACAAATGATTTCTAAAGATCCAAAAAGTCAAATTGTCCCTTTTGTAAACTTGAGGATTGGGGAAATAGCTCATATGTCTTCAAACACACTTGAAGGATACCCTGCCCCCAAACCTATCATCTACTGAAGCCCCCTCGAGTTACAGGCCACATTCTGCCCAGGAGAGTTTCTTGCTTTATTTCCCTTTCACTATGAGTGGTTACAACCATATCTGTTCAGAGGAAAAATATGCTAAAAATGTAAAATACTCAAGCAAACAATTGTTATAATATGGAATGTCACAATTAATCCGTGTTTCTGCACATTATGCTGTGAATGAAAATTGCCAAGATAGTCATTGTGTCAAGGGAACCAAAAGGGAACCTTATGCACATCCCACTCTTGAGCTCTTGAACTTTTAAGTCAACCATGAAACCACAGCCAGAACTTTACTTCCTTCTCGCCATAGCAACCAGAACATCCTACCCCTCAGGAAAGCAACCAATCCTTTCATCAGCCAGTGTCCTTCGTTCACATATGAGTAGAGGACCTAACTGGGAACAGCACTGTACTTTCCCCTCCTTTGTCTGCATACTGGACCTAACTGATCCCTGGTGAACTAGCCAGAATCCTTCATTTGCATGGAGGATCTAAATGGAAACCACGCTTGCGGCTGCTACCTGAATCTGTGACTCCCAGATTGCAATCTCCTGCTCAAATGCCTGCTCTTGTTCTTTATTACAGCCTAAAGCTCTTTTTCAGGTTAACACTGCCTGGACCATGTGCCTTCCTTGCATATCCTTCTCTGTATTTATAGCATTAATAGTCTGCTTTGAAATTTAGCACTAGATTTTCAGACTGACTCAAATTAGCTTCTCATCACTGACATTCTGGATTTTAAGTCTGTATTTAAAGTATTTCCCCCAAAGAGCTGTGTCTCCCAGTGCCCGCACACCGCAGACCCCCAGCCCTTCCTGGTGGTGACTGGGTGGTCCTCACAGAAGTGGGTCAGACACCATGCTGACTCCTTACCCTACCGGAGGCCAGGCCTGGCCTGTGACCTGCAGAGCCACACAGGGCCTGAGTATACCTGGTCTGCTCCTTTCCTGCCCACAGCCTCCTCCGTGACCTTAACCAACCTGGCTGTCTTGGTCACTCAGCTCTGTGGCCTGTGGTGTCTGAGCTTGGCTGCTCTGTCCCTCAGCCGTTCCTCGTGTTCCTCAGGGACAGGAAACGGTCATGGTGAGCAGATTGGGACCCATTTTCAACTCAATTTACTCCTTATGCCAAATCCTAAGGTTTTATAAAAGAGGAAGTAAACTCAGGGAGGTCATGAAGATGCCAGCCTGAGGCCACGTAATTGCTCATAGCCCGGCAAGCTGGAACCCTGGGCTGTGTCCTCCTGCCCAATTACCAGGGAAGCAACGGCATCTGGCCGTAGGCAAATGGGAGGACCTAACATCTAGGTTTATGCTTATTCACTCCAAACGTGCTGGAGAATAAGTGCAAGAGTCGAGAGCACTGGCAGGGAAGTAGCCGCGGCCTTTGGCAAGTTGAAGTGTGTGTCTGGGCCTCCACAGTTGAGAAAGGGTGGGGGGAGCGAGAGAACGAGTGAGGAAAGGAGGGAGGCAGGTAGCCTGATCAATGACTGATTGGAAGTCAGCTCACTGAGGACACACTCTATCCCTGATGCCCCCGCTCCATTTTGTATGCGTTAGTTTGCTTGGTTAGTGGGCACAGTGGTTTGCACAGACAGGCTCCAGGTGGGGGCTGCATTCCCATCTCGCTGCACTTTGGAGTCTGGTTTCTGAGAAAAATAAACGCTGTCAGAAACCCCAGGGAGACCCAGGCCCATTGCATGCCCTGCAGTGCTGAGCTACACAGCCTGGGGTTTCCATCCTGTGACGCAAGGGCGGGGTCTGCCATCATGAAGGATGAAAGGGAAGTTTGCACTCAGAAATGCTGCACTCCCAGCCCCTTAGTTGTGTAAAGCACCCAGACTGCACGACTAAATGGTAAATGGAATTTTGAGGCCATTTCTCCAGAATGGCTGCAGGCTGTGCAAGCCTCAGGGATCCAGGTGAAGGTGGAATGGGCTCTGAGTCCAGACTCAAAAGCCTCACCTCTTTACTAACAATTGTCACCCCAATAAACTTTAATTAAAAAATAAAAAAGCCTCACCAGCTCAGTGGTCCTGGCAGGACCAGCGTTCCCATCACTTCTGTGCCACACAGTTGAGAATTAGTCCATTCTTACAAAATATCCCGTGTGATGTCTTTTACAATAAAACTCCATCATGGGTGGCTTTGAATTCTTTTTTTAAACAGCAACACGTTTTGAGAGAATTTAGGAAGACCATTTTACCTCTGCTAGTAAGCAGGTTCTGTGAAGCAGAAGGATGTTCTTCACAGACTCAGTACACTGCTTGGATTTGTTGGCTCTGGGCCCTTTGAAATGGTTACATTTTAGAAAGCAGGTTCCCCCTGTCCCCAACTGTGTTCACTTTCAGAAACCTCAGTCTCCCACCCTGCACGTCACGTCTTGGTTCTAAAACGTTAATCGCTTTTTTAAATGTTCATCTCCTTAAACTGATTCCGGAAATTAGTTCGTACACCTAGTATGAGTCTACTAGTATTTTGGCTGGTTTTCTGAGTTTCCCTCCAAAGTTCCCACAACCAATCACTTAGCCTGAGGGCAGGGTGAGAGATCCAGACCCCCAGGAGGGCCCAGGGGGGAATGCCCCACCCCTTCTTTCGGGGCTCCATCCCTTCTTGGGACACTCTCTGAGTCATTCAAGGTAAAGCTGCTCCAGGGTGCTCAGCTGATTGCTGCTCTCATGTCCCATCTTCCCCTTGAAATGCTGACATTTTCTTTGACAAATAGACAACAAGAAGTTATTTTTTCAAAATACTTTTATGCTCAGCTGAAGTGTACTGAAACCAGTTTGGGCTGTGCTCACATGAGCTGCATTTTCCCATTTGGGGGGAGAGGGTCCACATGATGGGAGGAACAAGGGTTTGCTGAACACCTACTACAGGCCCAACAGGGAACCTCCAGGAGGGAGGGTAAAAAGGAAACATGTTCATGTGATTGGCGGAGATACAGCACAATCTGCGTGTTATTCACGCCGAGGGCTTAACAAGGGATTCGCACTCCAACCCAATTTCCAGAACACAGTCCTGCAGCCGTCTCCTAAAAAGAATGCTTTTGGGGAGGGATGGTTTACAAGGACTGGGAACACACTGCCCAGAGGAGTAGGGCAAGGACAGAGGTGAGCAACCACCGGGTGACAACATAGACACCTGGAAAGCGAGCTGAGAAGTCTGTCCCGGGGAGATGCTGACAGATGCAGTCAGCTGGCCGGGTCCGCTCGTGAGACCTGACACTGCAGAGGTCTCCTGGAACGTCTCCATGGGGTGGGGAAATGTGCCCCAGAGTCACTGCGGGGCCCAGCTCAGGGCACCTGCTCCATCACCCCCTCTGGCAAGCAAATTGGCAACATGACACGCAAACCCATGTCTGCACGTAAACGGGCTATTGAAGCTCGATTCCTTAGCCCTGGGAAGGCCCCTTTGTGCCTGTCACATGCCTGTCATCCCTGGGTCCTCACATGGCTTGTTTGGGACACTGGCTACTGTGCCTGGGCCAGAGGCTCTTGGCCAGCTCACACCATGGTCATGACCTTCAGAGCGGCCGGCTGGAACCTGCGGATCTTTCTCTTTAGGGCCTTAGAGGCCTTGACGCGGCAGAGTTTGGGCACCGGGGGCAGGGGTGGCCTGGAGCCGGCTGCAGCCCGCGGGGGCTGCTGGGGGGCTGCCCGAGGCCAGGCCAGGTGGCTCCCACGGGCCTGGACACCGCCCTCCACATCACTGCCACTGGACTCCCCATCGCCGAAGCGGCTGGCGGTGTGGTCACTGGCCGGGTCCTCGTCCTCGCTGGTCTCCGCGATGGTGGAGTGGAACAGGGAAGCACACTCGGCTGAGTGCTCCGAGCCGCCAGACTCGCTCCTGGCCTGGGCGTCCTGACGGGGCAGCCTGGGCCTGGCCCGGGGGCACGCAGGCCGCGGGCCACCCCCTCTCCTTGCTGCGGGCCGTGGGGGCCCCAGACTAGGGCCCTGGGCACTGGCCAGGCGGGCCCTGGCTGAGATCTCCACGGAGGACTGCCACCTGCGCTGTTTCCTCCGGCTCTCCCCACCGGCCGCCATGGGCGGCACTGCTTCCAAGGGAAACAAGGCCTGGGCCGAAGCCCGGTGGCCCTCTTGGTGGGCCACCAGCAGGGGGATGAGGAGGGACACAGGGTAGAGGCTGGACTCAGAGCAGGACCGGCCGGGTGTCTCCCCCACCAGGGTGGGCCTCCTCTGGAGCCCAGCTCCCCACTCAGGGGGCAGCTGGGGACCCACAAGGGCACCCCAGGGTGGCGGCTGCCTCCCTACCCTTAGCACCTTGTCGCTGGTCTCCCTCCTAGTCTTCAGAGCCTTTGTCATGGGGTGGCCAGTTTTCAGCCCCATGGGGGAAGCTCTGCTGCCAACACAGTGGGGGTGCACACACTGCCCTGGGGCCAGGGCGGGGCTCTCCCTGACCGCAGTCCCGGGGGGTGACCTGGCTTTGCCTTCCCACCAGTTGGGAGCTGGCTGCTGAGCCTGAGAGCCAGGAGATGGAGGCCTACACCCCAGCTGAGGGGAGCCCAGGGTGGTCCCAGCTACACAGACACAGCTACTGGAGGGTTTGTGGCCCTCCTCGGGAAGGCAGCTGGGGTCCAGGGGGCCCACAAGGGGCACAGGTCCCTGCCACTCGAGGCCGTCCTCACTGGCATCCCTCCTCTGAGCCACCCCTCCCACATCTGCTCTTCCTGGGGTATACGTCAGCTTCTCTGGGTGGCCTTCACTCTCCGCTCTCTGGGATGGGGACATCTCACATCTTGGGGGTTCCTGCTCACTCACATTGCCCCTTCTGTGGTTCCCTTGGCCCCGCAGTCGTAACAGCCTGTCTATATAGGCTGCAGCTGGGCCAGCCTCAAGGACGGGTCCAGTCCGGATTGAGCTGGGACCTGAGGGGCTGGGAAGGGACTCCCTAGGGGGTGAGGGGCTATCACGCTGCAGGGTCTCCTTGGTCAGAGCAAAGAGGGGGCTCTGCAAAGCCACTGCATGTAGGGGGCTAGGGTATGGGTACACCTCCCTGCCTCCCTTGGACACCAGGTCACGCTGGTACTTGGGGTCCAGCACATTGGGTGGGAGGTCCATCCCATGGCAGAGAAAGGAAGTGGACTTGGGGGCAGCACTGGTCTTCTGAAGCCCCACCTCAGCCGGTAGGACTCGTTCAAGATCACCTGGGAACAAGAAATGAACAAATACAGGAATGAGGGAAGATGCTAACGCAGTCTTATCCACTTCCCGGCAGCATAACGGCAGCTGAGCTCCTCCACCCGGAGAAAGCCACGCACTGCTGGCCGCTTGCGTCAATGCCCGGACAGAAAATGTCTGTGGAGACCTCAAGTGCACGCTGATTCCATCACCGGTTCCAATGGTTCCCCTTTCAGGGACAGATAAATCCTAGACACAAAATGTGTCAGTATGAGGCCTCGTTCATGGAAGATTCTGAGGACGCCTGGAAAGACAGGGACCTGTGACCACAGGGCGGGCTCTGGACAGAGGTCGGGGGCACACCTTCCCTGAGGACCAGGGGACACCTCAGGGTGCTCACCAAGGACAGACCACACGGAATCACTAAGTCGGGTCTCGTATTGGAAATGAAATGCGTCCAAAGGTGGCGTCCTTCTGTTAGGGACAGCCAGAAGGAAAGTAAAGGCCTGGAGAGGAGCCGCGTAGGGGTGGAGCTCCCAGGTTCACGTCCGCGCTGGTGCACTCCGCTTGGACGGATGCCACTCGGCTGCGTCAGGGCTTTGGAAGCGTGTTTGCAAAAACTGCCCAACGTTCATTTCATATAATAAGAAAAATGCTTCTTATCACAACAGCCCTGCTCTAATGACCGCAAGTGGGTATGTGACTCCTACCTCCATCTAAACCCCCAAAACGCCTACAGAAAATGGGGAGCAGTGCTGCTAGGTTTCCTGCCATGCTCGACATCCCTACCACCTGGCTGGGACCCGGGGGTCCGTGCCCCACACACATCCCCACTGCCTGGATGAGACTTGGGGAGTCTGTACCCCACCGCCTGGGTGGGCACTCCCAACCTTCCTGGATCTTCTTTACCTGTGGACACTGGCCGGGGTCGGGATGTGTCCTGTAGCGGCTGGACTGCACCCTCTTCAGTGGCCTGGGGTCCCCATGTGGGCACAGGGGCCCCACACATGGTGGTCTCGTCAGCTGACCAGGGCCGGCAGTCCCCTGCGCTGGTCCGGGCCGTGAGGGTGGCAGGCAGCAAAGTGCCCAGGGAGGAGGACAGGCGGTCACTGCACACTGACGTGCAGGAAGCGGACAAGGAGCAGGAGCCACCGTCACTCAGCTCGTAGAAGCCTGGATAGGGCAGACAGAGGCGGTCAGTGCAGGGTGTGTGCGGTGTGTGTGTGTGGGGTGTGGTGTGTGCGGTGTGTGTGTGTGGTGTGTGTGTGTGGGGTGTGTGTATGAGGTGTGTGTGGGGGTGTGGTGTGTGTGTGGGGTGTGTGTGTGGGGTGTGGTGTGTGTGTGGGGTGTGTGGTGTGTGTGGGGTGTGTGGTGTGTATGGGGTGTGTGTGTGTGGTGTGTGTGTGTGTAGTGTGTGTGGCGTGTATGAGGTATGTGTACAGTGTGTGTGGTGTGTGTGGGGTGTGGTGTGTGTGTGGGGTGTGTGTGGTGTGTGTATGGGGTGTGTATGTGGTGTGTGGTGTGTGTGTGGGGTGTGTATGGGGTGTGTATGTGGTGTGTGGTGTGTGTGTGGTGTGTGGTGTGTGTGTGTGTGTGTGGGGTGTGGTGTGTGTGGGGTGTGTGTGGTGTGTGTGTGTGGGGTGTGTGTATGAGGTGTGTGTGGGGGTGTGGTGTGTGTGTGGGGTGTGTGTGTGGGGTGTGGTGTGTGTGTGGGGTGTGTGTGTGGGGTGTGTGGTGTGTGTGGGGTGTGTGGTGTGTATGGGGTGTGTGTGTGTGGTGTGTGTGTGTGTAGTGTGTGTGGCGTGTATGAGGTATGTGTACAGTGTGTGGGGTGTGTGTGGTGTGTGTGGGGTGTGTATGGGGTGTGTATGTGGTGTGTGGTGTGTGTGTGGGGTGTGTATGGGGTGTGTATGTGGTGTGTGGTGTGTGTGTGGGGTGTGGTGTGTGTGGGGTGTGTGTGGTGTGTGTGTGTGTGGTGTGTGTGGGGTGTGTATGGGGTGTGTATGGGGTGTGTATGTGGTGTGTGGTGTGTGTGTGGGGTGTGGTGTGTGTGGGGTGTGTGTGGTGTGTGTGTGTGTGGTGTGTGTGGGGTGTGTATGGGGTGTGTATGGGGTGTGTATGTGGTGTGTGGTGTGTGTTTGGGGTGTGGTGTGTGTGGGGTGTGTGTGGTGTGTGTGTGTGTGGTGTGTGTGGGGTGTGTATGGGGTGTGTATGGGGTGTGTATGTGGTGTGTGGTGTGTGTGTGGGGTGTGGTGTGTGTGGGGTGTGTGTGGTGTGTGTGTGTGTGGGGTGTGGTGTGTGTGTGAGGTGTGTGTGTGGGGTGTGTGGGGTGTGGTGTGTGTGGGGGTGTGGTGTGTGTGTGGGGTGTGTGTGTGGGGTGTGGTGTGTGTGTGGGGTGTGTGTGTGGGGTGTGTGGTGTGTGTGGGGTGTGTGGTGTGTATGGGGTGTGTGTGTGTGGTGTGTGTGTGTGTAGTGTGTGTGGCGTGTATGAGGTATGTGTACAGTGTGTGTGGTGTGTGTGGGGTGTGGTGTGTGTGTGGGGTGTGTGTGGTGTGTGTGGGGTGTGTATGGGGTGTGTATGTGGTGTGTGGTGTGTGTGTGGGGTGTGTATGGGGTGTGTATGTGGTGTGTGGTGTGTGTGTGGGGTGTGGTGTGTGTGGTGTGTGTGTGTGTGGTGTGTGTGGGGTGTGTATGGGGTGTGTATGGGGTGTGTATGTGGTGTGTGGTGTGTGTTTGGGGTGTGGTGTGTGTGGGGTGTGTGTGGTGTGTGTGTGTGTGGTGTGTGTGGGGTGTGTATGGGGTGTGTATGGGGTGTGTATGTGGTGTGTGGTGTGTGTTTGGGGTGTGGTGTGTGTGGGGTGTGTGTGGTGTGTGTGTGTGTGGTGTGTGTGGGGTGTGTATGGGGTGTGTATGGGGTGTGTATGTGGTGTGTGGTGTGTGTGTGGGGTGTGGTGTGTGTGGGGTGTGTGTGGTGTGTGTGTGTGTGTGGTGTGTGTGGGGTGTGTATGGGGTGTGTATGTGGTGTGTGGTGTGTGTGTGGGGTGTGGTGTGTGTGGGGTGTGTGTGGTGTGTGTGTGTGTGGGGTGTGGTGTGTGTGTGAGGTGTGTGTGTGGGGTGTGTGGGGTGTGGTGTGTGTGTGGGGTGTGTGTTTGTATGGCGGGGTGTGTGTATGGGGTGTGTATGTGGGGTGTGGTGTGTGTGTGAGGTGTGTGTGTGGGGTGTGTGGGGTGTGTGTGTGGGGTGTGGTGTGTGTGGCGGGGTGTGTGTATGTGTGTGTGTGTGTGTATGTGTGCGCGCACCTGAGCTGGGCCGGCTGTCGCTGTCTGGGGCCTCGATGGAGGTTCTCCTCACGTCCAGCTGCAGCTCACTGATCTGCTGGTCCAGCTGGTCCAAGTGCGTTTTCAGGCCGACGTCCTGGCGTCGTAGCCGGGTCTAAGAAGGGACAGGCGAGAAGACTGTTGCCAGCACAGACACCGGAAGGGCAGGTGCGCGTGTACAACTTCGGCTCCTGCGCCAGCCTAACCGGCAGCCTTCCTTACCTGTTGGTAGGGGGGAAAGCCCACTGACCCTCCCACCTCCAACAGGTTTTTCCCCAACTGTATACGGTTTTATCAGCAATTTTCAATTAGCCGTCTTTAATAGGGCTGCGGAGTAATACGCCGATGGGGTGAAGTCCGGCTCAAAACCGCACAAAACACCTCCTTTGGCAGGCGCCACACACGATACTTTCAACTGCTGCCTTTTTTCAGTTCTACCCACGAACACCTTTCCCCGTGCTGGTGCATAATGGACCCGAGTCCGGTGCCTGTGTCGCCATGTTCTCTCCCTGGTCCACGGTGCATAGATGGGGGGTGGGGATGGGGTGGGCGGCCCTTTGATCTTTCAAGGGAATGTTAAGTTCCCAGGAGAGAAAAAGGCCCCGTTCTGTATATGCACAGCCCCCATACTGGACTGTACAGGTTTGTAGGCTACCAGGGAAGGCGGAGGCACTGCCAGCCTGAGGAAAAAACAGCCTGAAAATCTGCCTGGGGGTCTTTTTGGTTCTGAGGTTCCAAGCTTAGTTCTGCGCCAAGAGGCTCTATCTTCTCCCATCTCAGCTTCCCAACTGTAAAACAGGGATTATAGGGATTAACCATGCTGTGTAATATACATACAAGACGTGTGTGTAGACTACATACATACATATGACCCACACGTGTATGTACCATGTAATATACATGATGCCTGTGTGTATATACTATATAACATACATGATATGTGTGTATACACTATATAATATACATGTGCTACATGTGTATATGCTATGGAATATACATGATAGCTACGTGTATATAGTATGTAATAAACATATAATAGCTATGTATTATGTAATATACCTGTGTGTGTAGACTACATACATACATATGATCCACACGTGTATATACCATGTAATATACATGATATGTGTGTATACCCTATATAATATACATATGCTACATGTGTATATACTATGTAACATGATAGCTACGTGTATATAGTATGTAATAAACATATAATAGCTATGTATTATGTAATATACCTGTGTGTAGACTACATACATACATATGATCCACACGTGTATATACCATGTAATATACATGATATGTGTGTATACCCTATATAATATACATATGCTACATGTGTATATACTATGTAACATGATAGCTACGTGTATATAGTATGTAATAAACATATAATAGCTATGTATTATGTAATATACCTGTGTGTAGACTACATACATACATATGATCCACACGTGTATATACCATGTAATATACATGATATGTGCGCATACCCTATATAATATACATATGCTACATGTGTATATACTATGTAACATGATAGCTACGTGTATATAGTATGTAATAAACATATAATAGCTATGTATTATGTAACATACCTGTGTGTACTATATAATACACACTTATGTGTATATACTATATAATATACTTACAATACATGTGTGTAGACTGTACTATACATATAGTACATGTTTATATATAACACACATGTAACACCTGTGTACATACTATACAATACACATGACACATGTGCATATACTGTGCAATATACATATGCTACATGTGTGTATATATTATATAATACACACGTGTATGTACTATATAATATACGTATACCTATGTGTACATATAGTATATAATACAGGTATTAGTATGATACCTGTGTGTATATGTTATATAATATACATATGATACATGTGTATGTACTATGTAATACACACGATACACACATGTATATATCAAACCATATGATACCTGCTGTGTTTAGTGCTCATGATATGCATTCACACACAAACACATACACACGGCAAACTAGCACCAAGGAATTCATAAATGACGATCTCCTTCCTGCAAGAAAACTTCAAGGTCCACTGCACAAATGGCTTGTTTTGATTAACAATTATGTTTAAGGAAATAATTAACAAAAGTAATTATATGGTGAGTCCTGTTTAAGAAAATGATTAATTGTATTTAAATTGTTGTATTGGAAATGAGGAATTCCCGAGGCCCAGCTTATGGGCCCAGAATAATTACTTCCGTAACTTCAATAACGTGAGAACTCATCCAGCACCGAAGCAGGTGGCAGCAAGTTGCGATGCTTTTGAGAGAATGGGATGGGCAAAGCGTGCCCTGACGGTGCCCCAGGGCTCGCACTCAGCATGGTGACTGGCAGACCACCACCTCACTGCATGTTCCTTAGGACCCACTCCTGGGCCTCAGGACCCCCTCCCAGTGTGACAGTAGCTGCCTCACAGTCATTCTGTGATCTTACACATAACATGGCACATGCCAGTCCTGACTTCTAGCTAAGCTTCTCACCTTGAACACTGTTACACCCGGGGAAACCGGTCCCCAGGTGAACGCCTCTACCAGAGCACCAGCAGAGCATGCAAAGATGGGCTTCCAGCAAGTTACCATCATGTGAAAACACTGATTCCTACAAAGGGGCCAGTGCGTACTTTTAGCACGAGTGAATTTTCCCTGTCATCAAACAAGACCATGGTACCAAGGTGAAGTGATGTCCCGGAGGCAGGCCACACTTCAGTGTTGGAACACTTTGGGAGGAAAGACGAAGCCTTGGGACCCCCAGCTGGCTTCCTCCCTCTGTCCCTCTCCAATCCCCTTCCAAAACAAGAGTCGCTCTGTGTTTGTGCTGGAAGCCACTGCTCGGTGATGAGTATCTGCCAGCCAGGCCTTACATCAGTGGGTTCCGATTAATGCTGAGAGGCCACCACGCACAGCTCCGGGTCCTCACAGATGACTTCCTGCAGCCTCGGAACGCCTGTGGACTTCAGGGTTTAAAGCTGGGGGTTTACACCATCCTCATGAACCTCTTCTGTCCGTTACTTGGGGTTTATGTCTCTGCTTCCCATTAACTCCTTCTTGGAGTCTAACTGTGCTGCATGAAAAGCCCCTTCTGTGACCAGGATGGAGCAAGACCCCTGCAGAGCCAGACACACAGCATGTGTGCCCACGCGGTTCTGCAGAGACAAGCTTGTCACACAAATGTCAGCGCTGAGTGACGCTGACTGCTGCAGCCACACTGATTCCCTCCAGAGCAGGGAGCAAGCTTGGGGCACCTATCTCTCTGCACCCCACAGGCACTCAGGCTCACTGTCCGGCAGTGTACTGTGTCAGAATCCCGCTGGACCTGGGCACAGGCTGCGGGGAAGGAGAGCATGCCCACGGCTCCACTGGAGGTGGAGCACCCAGGTACAAATGCAGATTCCTGAGCCCCTGTCACACCCATTAGCAGATGCCAGGGCTCTCCTGGGAACCTGCATTATCACAAGCTGCCCAGGGACCCCAAAGATTTAATTATGACTGCAAACCACTAAAAGTCTTAGAACGTCTATCCAGGGGCTGCCATCAACCAACACACATTGGGCTTGTCCGGTCTCTAAGAGGCTCACTTTCACAGGAAGATGAGCTGCTTCCGTTTGCTTTGCCTTTTGCTCCCATCTGCAGTTCAGCAGCCCAGCCTCCTCAAACCTGTGTGGCAGAGTCAGGGGACAAGAGTGAAGAGCACCCTGACGTTCAGGATACAGAGGGGCCATTGACGACACCTCCTTTCTTTCCTGGAAAGCTGAGACTGTGCAAAGGAAACACTTCACGCATGAGCTCCGTGGCTATCGCCTGTGCCATACGGTGCTTAAGCGTCACTCCCTCACTTGAAAAGAGGTCCATCAATCAGTAGCAAAGCCCGGGGCACAGATTAGCCTCATGGATAACAGGCCGAGACATGCAGACAGAAAACTTCAGGGTCCTGCGAGGCCTCGCCCTCACTCGTGACCTTGACAGGGCTCCTCTCCCTGAGAGTTCACCAAGCAGGCACGGTCAGCCCTCGAAAACCCAGACACCAAGGTCACAGCTGCAATCAGACCCTCAGTTTGTCCCGCAGCGTTTATTGTGGAAAAGGAATTGTTGCACCCTGCCACTCTTAGGACAAGTCACGACCAGCAAAGTCAACTACCAGGAAATTCTTCAGTGTAAGATCTCACTAAAGAGTCCCCAGTCTGTGTTCACCTCCCACCTAAGGGCACCTCTCCCACCAACAGCTGCTCGCAGCACCTCCTGCTGGGACCTGGGGCTTCCCACTCCTCAGGGCACCTAAATCTGCCTACATCAGTGCTGCTGGGCGCCTAGCCTGAATCAAATGGGGTTGGCACCACTTCTGGGGGAATGACAAATCTCCCTGGAAGACACAGCAGGGGAGCAGGGGCTGGCCAGACAGTAACAACTACTTTGGGCAGAGGTCATGGGGCTTCAAGAGTTCAGAAATCTAGAGCAGGGAGATAGTAAGTCCTGAAATGATTTCAGGACTGTTACAGCATAAAAGTCCCTCATGTATTTCTCCAACACGAAACACCTACTGCGCGTTCTGTGATTTCAGACTCAGCGATTAAACAGGTGCAGCGTGTTTTGATAAGCATGATTGTGACAAATGCTGCTCTTGGCCTAATTGCATTTCAATCCCCAGAAATGCTCAAGCTCATTCTCACTTGGGATCCCTTGCAAGATAAAGGTGCTGAGGGTCAGACAAAGCTCTTCCTGTCTTCACACCTGAATGGCGACCCCTGACCAGGTGGACACAGTCAGGGGTGGGGGTGGGGGTGCTGAGTTAAGTGGGAGTTACTGCATGTGCAGCTGCCCTGGAGATGAAAGTCTCCCGCTGTGCTCGTCAGTCACAGAGCTAGGATCACTCCTAATTTTTTCCCTGTAAGAAAAATGTAGAAGTGTTAAGCGCTGAGCTGATGTCACACACATTTCAATTCTTCTTCTCTTTTGATCATGTAATCTGTTCCAAGAACAAAGTTTCAAGACAAAGTCTGCATGTTCCTTCTGGTCCCCACATTAAAAAAAAAAAAAAAGTCAAACAAAAGAACCTGTTTGATCTTCTTTCCCAAAAGGCTACTAGTAATTAGAGGCTGAGTGAGTGCTCACAAGTCTGATTTGTGTGTTACTGAGGCCAAGTTAATCATCAACTGTGTTCCTACCCCTTGATAGAACAATTCACGGAAGCATCTCAGCAGCTCCTTCCTGCTACACGCGTGTCATGCATCTTTGTGGGCTATTGTGTGCTCACTGAGCTCAAGTGCCAGGTAAGACGCATCTGGAGGCAAACAGCCCACGCTTGCTGCCATGACACGGAAAAGTGGGCGCGTAAAACTACGTGTGAAGTTTCCACTCCATGGCCAGCTCCATTCCAAGTAGGAGCAGCTGAGTCACAGAGAGGACAGGCTGCTGAGTTAGGGCTGCTGTTGGCAACATGGGAAGACAGCAGGGGTCCTGGGGGCATCTCAGGACGCTGGCCTTCCTGCCCCTGTAACACAGAGAAGCCAACAAGTCAGTGTATGTGTGTGTGTGTGTGTGTGTGTGTGGGGGGGGGGTGGTTGGAGGCTGAGCTCAGCTGGGAGCAAAGCTGAAGCTTCATCCGGCTAGGCTACTTGGTACAGACTTGGTACAGACGGCAACTTTTAAACAGGACAGACTTGATTTTCTGATTTAAAAACAATCCACTCAGAGTAATAGAGTTAATTAACCCCATCGAGTAGAAATGTTTCTATATAGCCTTTTACTCTTTCCCGTAAAAATCACTGCAATACTACCAAAACTCTCTTGATTTGTTTCCAACACACGAACTGAAACCATGCAGCTGATTAAAGCCAGAGGAGCAATCACGCCGGAGTCTTCCGTGGATCGTACAAACAGGAGCTGGCCTTGGAGAGGGTACTCTGGGGACAGCGGGAACGCGACGCTGAGGCCCCGGCTCGCACCGCGTCTGGGACTCGGGGACACACCTCCTTCTCCAGGTCAGGGCCCTGCATCCAGACGGGCTTTGCCCAACATTTGTTACAAGGACGCGACCCCGTCAACTTGAGCACATTCCTGGGGTCCCAGGGGGTAGGCGCTGCACGCCACCATGCTGTCCCTGACCCTCCAGTGGGAGAAGGTGGTACGGGACCAGGGAATCTGACCCTAGTCCCAGCTGCTCCCCCCAGGGGAAACCGATTTACCGCGTTCTTATCAGGACAGCGCTGGAACTCAAACCCGCAGGAATGCGCCCTCGAGGTCCGCCGGGAAGTCGCAGAGCCCGCGCAGCCCCCGTGCCCTGGGCCACAGGCCTCCGCCACCGCCTGCTGTGCCACCGAAACCCACAGGGCGCCCCCCAGCCGGTCGGACGGCCCAGCCGCGCGCCCCCACGCCCCGCGCGCTCCTCACCAGCTGCTCCTGCAGCGCCGCCAGCGCCGCCTCCAGCCGCTGCTCGTGCGCGCGGGGCCCGCGGGGGGCGGCGGGCGCGGCCCGGGGCTGCATGGCCAGGGCGCCCCGCACGCGCGCCTGCTGCCTGGCGCGCAGCCCCTGCAGCTCGTGCAGCCCAGCGAGCGCGGCGCGCAGCCGGGCGCCCACCCTGCGGCGGTCCCAGCCCGCGGGCCCCGGCGGGCCCCCCGGCGCCCACATCCTCGCGCGGCCTCCCCGGCGGCGCCCCGGCAGTGCGCGCGGCCGCCCGCGCCGCTTCTCCCCGCCCCCGGGCCGCAGGTCGCCCAGGTGGGCCGGGGCCTATCGTGGCCGCGGAGGGCGGTGTTTGCACACGCCCCGAGGTCACAGCGGCCGCCCCCCGGCCCGCCCCGTCGGCGGAGCGCGCGCCCCGGGCTCCCGGGGGCCAGAACGCGTATTGCGACCCTGGGGGGGGGGCAGGAGGAGCCCTGGCGGGGGAGGGGAAAGGACCAAAGTCAATACACGTGGGGAAAGGTTTAACTTAAATTCTTGGGACAATATCGTATTGTAAAGACCGTGTTATCCTTGTTAATTCATTACAAATTTGAAAAACGTATTCCTCACTTTCCTAATGTATGTCTGTAGTTTGGAAACTTCAACTTGCCTTTTTTTCTTTTTGTAAAATAATAGCTTTATTGAGATATAATTGGCATACCGTGATTCCCCCACTTAAAGTGTGGGATTCAGTGGTTCTTAGTATATTGACAAAGCTGTGCAACGGTCACCATGTTCAATCTTAGAACAGCTTCCCTTCCCAGGAAGAAACCCTAGACCACTACACTAGTGGTCACCCTCCCGTCGGGGACTGCTCCCTGGGACGGAACTGCCTCTCTGGACATCGTACTCACATATAAATGGAATCATCTAATAGGAGGTCTTTTGTGACTGGCTTCTGTCACTGAGCACAGGCATGTCTTCAAGGTTCATCCGTGTGGTGGGTTGTAGCAGCACTGCATTCCTTTTTTATTGGTAAATAGTATTCTTACCTTTCATTCCCTGTTGGACTCTGGGGTTGTTTCCACTTTCTAGCTGCCAGGAATAATGTTGCTATGACATCCATGTGCTAGATTGTGTGAGGACATGTGGTTTCATTTCTCTTGGGTCTCTACCTAAAAGTGGAATTGCTGGGTCCTAGGTAACTACTATGTTTCATCTTTCAAAGAACTGCCAGACTGCTCTCCCTCTGGCCACACCATGTCACCTTCCCACCAGCGCTGAATAAAGGTTCCGGTTTCTCCACCATGCCAACCAATAGTTGTCTTTTTGGTTCTAGCCATTTTGGGAGGTGTGAGGTGGTATCTCTGTGTGATTTTGATTGTCATTTCCCCAATGGCTAATGAGGTCGACTCTTTTTATGTGGTTTGTTTGTGTATCTTTTTTCGAGATCTATCACAGCCTTTGCCCATTTTTACAAATTGGGTTATTTGTCTTTTTAATATTAACATGAAAGTATTTTTAATGTATTCTAGGTACCATTTCCTTGTGAGATATATCACATGCAAATATTTGCTCCATTCTGTGGGCTAATCTTCATTGTCTTGATAGCACACTTTGCAGCAAAAAAAGGTTTTAATTTTGAAGAAGTCCAATTTATATATATTTTTTCTTTTGTTGCCCATGCTTTTGGTGTCATATCTAACAAATCATTGCCTACCCCATGGTCAGAGATTCCATCTGTCTTTGATCCATTTTGAGTTAATGTGTGTTTATGGTGTGAGGCAGGGGTCCAACTTCATTCTTTTGCATGTGGATATCCAGTTGTCCCAGCACCATTTGCCGGAAAGGCAATTCTTTCCGCATTGAGTTGTCTTGGCACTCTTGTTTAAATCAGTTGTTCCAGAAAATCAATTTTGGGATTCTCAATTCTGTTTCCCTGGTGTACATGTCTGTCCTTATGCCAATGTCACTTTGTTTTGAATGCTATAGCTTTGTATTGAGTAAATTTTCAAGTCAGAAAATTGTAGTAAATTTTCAAGTCAGAAAATGTGAATCATTCAAATTTGTTCTTTTTTCAAGATTGTTTTTGGCTGTTCTGGGTCTCTTGCATTTCCATATGGATTTTAGGATTAGCTTGTCAAATTCTGCAAAGAAGCTGGCTAGGATTTTGGTGGAGACTGCATGGAATTTGTGGATCGATTGGAGAAGTACTGATACTCTCAGGCTGAGCCTTCTGAAACACAAACATGGCATGTCTTTCCACTTATTTCCATTATTCCAGTTCTTTAATTTCTTTCAACAGTGTTCTGTAGTTTTCAGTGTACAAATCTGGCACTTCTACCATTTATTTCTGAATATTTTGTTCTTTTTGATACTATTATAAATGGAAGTGTTTTTCTAATTCCATTTTCAGAATGTCCATTGCTAGTGAATAGACATAAGCCATTGATTTTTATATTGATCCCAGCAAACTTGCTGAATTGGTGGAGTCCTTCAGTTTTTCTTTTTTCACAAGATTGTGTCATCTGGAAATAGAGATAGTTTCACTTCTTCCTTTCATATTGGGATGTCTTTTATTTCTTTTTTCCTATCATATTGCTCTGCCTACAGCTTACAGCGCAATGTTGAACAGAAGTGGTGAGAACAGACACCCTTGTCTGCTCCTGTTCTTACGGGGAAAGCTTCCAGTCTTTCCCAGTTGCTATGATGTTAGCTGCAGGTCTTAGATCCCTTCTATCAGAATGAGGAAATCCCCTTTGAATTTCAGTTTCTTGAGTGTTTTCATCATTGAATTTTTCAGTTTACCTTAGGAGTCTTTTGTTTGCTCCTGCATTCTCTGTTTTTATCATGCCTGGTGTTGGAGAAAAAGCACTAGGCTGAGAATTCAAGGACCTCAGTCCCAAGCTCTTTTGCTTTCAGTTTCCTTAATTATGTAATGAGCGTTTTAAAGAAGATCCCTGATTCTACTTCTCTTTGTAAAGAAATCTATGATTCTTCCTTTACATTTTCTTCCAAAGAGAGTGGGCGAGACTGGATTTGAGCTCTTTATCAGTTAACTGTCTTCTCCCCATCATGGACTCTCAATGGTGTCCTTCGAAGAACAGAAGCTCTTAATTTTTATATAGTCATGTTTATTACTGATCCTTTTAATGCCATTTTAAAATAAATTTTTGTTCATCCAGGCTCTTGAAGATATTATTTAATGTTGTTCCTAGAATTTTTTTTTTTAGTAGTATGTTCCCAGACCTTTTTTTTTTTTTAGAATTTTTTTTTTTTTAATTGGGGAGGGGGAACAGGACTTTATTGGGGAACAGTGTGTACTTCCAGGCCTTTTTTCCAAGTCAAGTTGTTGTCCTTTCAGTCTTAGTTGTGGAAGGCGCAGCTCAGCTCCAGGTCCAGTTGCCATTGCTAGTTGCAGGGGGCGCAGCCCACCGTCCTTGCAGGACTCGAGGAGTTGAACCAGCAACCTTGTGGTTGAGAGCCCACTGGCCCATGTGGGAATCGAACCGGCAGCCTTTGGAGTTAGGAGCATGGAGCTCTAACCGCCTGAGCCACTGGGCCGGCCCTAGAAATTTTATTACTTTACCTTTTTTTGTTTATTAGCTACAGTCTCCCTGGTATGGCTTTTTGTGAATTGTATGAAGGTAGGGTATCACAATTTATGTTTTCTCAAACATATATACCAGTGTAATATTTACTGGGAAAAGAAAGTCCTTTTTGAACCTTTGCAGTGGCACCTTTGTCATAAACATATCTGGGTCCGTCTGGACTCCCTTTTCTGTTTGATTAGTGTATCTGTCTATCTTAGCCTTAATTACTGGTCTTGATTATTATAGCTTTATAGAAAGTGTTGATATTCAGTAGAACAAATTCTCCCTCATTCTTCAAGGGTATCTTGAGTATCCTCGGAACTTTACAATATTATGTAAATTTTGGAATTAGGAAGTAGATCTCCACAAAAAGCCTATTGGTTATTTGATGAGGATCCCATTGATTCTGTAGGTACATTTGGGGAGAAATGATGTCTTTGTAATATTTAGTCTTCTAATCTAAACATTAGAATGGGATACCCCTTATTTATAAAAGTCTTCTTTAATGTCTCTATTATTTTGTAATTTTCTGTGTGGAGAGCTTGTACATCTTTCATCAGGTTTATTCTACTTAATGTGGTTTTTTTCCTGATGCTATTGTCAATATTACCTTTAAAAATTCATTTTCTTAAAAAAAAACAAAAAAGAATTTATTTTATTTTTCTTGATGATATGTGGAAATACCAGGAGAGTATCTAACAACTAAAATCACGTATTAACTTGAATAATTTATCTATCAATTCTTTTCCATATACCTTCATGTCATCTGTGACTGATGGCAGTTTTATTTTCTTTTCCATTCTTACCCACTGTTTTTCTTGCTTTATTGAAGTGGCTAGGGCATTCAGTGCAGTCAAACAACGATGATACCAAGCATCTGTGTATCATTTCCAAGGGCAGTGGGGAGGTTTTCTACGTTTCACCACTAAGAACGATGTTTGCTCTGTGTGTGTCATAGATGCTCTTGATCAGATTAAGGAAATTATCTTCTGTTCCTACAATGAATGCTGAATTTTACCAAATGTGCTTTCTATTACTACTGAAGGGATTATATTTTTTCTCTTTTTATTCTATTAATATGAATTCTGGTAGTAGATTTGCAAATGTAAAGCCAAACATAGATTTCTGGATAAACCAACATAGTCATGGCACATTTCCCCACTTACATGTTGCTGAATCTAGTTTGACAATATTTTGTTTTAGTTTTTGCATTCATGAGTGACATCAGCCCATCGGTCGCCTTTCTTGCAAATTCTTTTTCCAGTTTTCAGAATTAGTGCTGTGCTGACCTCACAGAATGAGTGCACGTATTCCCTCTCGATATTCCCTGTAGGGATTGGTGTGAGATTGATCCTTTTATTCTTGAATGTTTGGTAGGACAGTAACGAAGCCATGTGTGTTTTTATGGTGTAAAAATGTTAAATTATGAGTTATTAAATGGTTGTATAATAGTTGCATAATTATTCAGACTTCCTATTTCTTCCTGTGTCATTTTGTCATACATGTACTGTTTTATAGTTTTAAAATTTTTGTTTATGTGTTCAACTGTGTTGACATAAGTGTTTTATAATATTATCTACACATTTATTGAAGCTCTAGTGATGTGTGTCCCCATGCTCCCCACCCCTGGCATTTTTTGTATCATTGGTTATTTATGATTTCTCTCCTTTTCTTCCTCTCTCAATCAGCCTTGGAGATGGTTTAACACTTTTATCAGTCTTTGCCAAGAACTAACTTTTGACTTTGGTGATCCTTTATTACTTCTTTTAGTCTATTTCCTCTGCATATAATCTACTAGGTTATTTTTTCTAATTCCTTGAAGTGGTTTCTTGGCTCATTGACATCTCTTTTCTCTTGTTGTCACTGCTCAGACCTCATTCACGGCGGTCAAGAACTTGCAACTGGGCAAATTTCCGGTCCTACCCCATCTTAGATTGAGCTCATAGTCTTGACTTAAGTACAGATTGTGGGGTCACCTTTCTTGCATCTACCTCCAGGGTGTTCTGCAGAGCAGAGGGAAGGCAGCACTCAGGTAGAATGCCTGCAGAGAGGGACATCATATGTGCAGTTGAAACTGAGTCCTAGAATGTGAGATACATGAGTAATTTTAGTGATAATTTCATCCTTTCTTCTGCCATCCTTTCCTCTCCCTAGTGTCATAAGTGAAAAGCAGGTTCCAGAAAAGTTAGTGTTAATTGACTTCTCTGAGGCACTCCTCTCCACTCTCTCACTAATAAATCATAACAGTAGTAGAATATGTTCACCTTTTGTGCAGTGTCCCTCCGCCGACCCCCCCCTACAAAAGGTATGTGTGGTGCCCTCTGTCACAAGTTCCTCTGAGAATGGGTTTGAGCCCAGGGAATGTTTTGGGGTCCCTAGCAGGACAGGGATGACTTAGGTTGTCACTCTGGGTTTATACTAAGACCCCAGGCTCCCTTCCAGACTGTGGGTAATGTTATTGGCTTTCCCACCCCTCCGCTCTATCCCCTCTTCCATGGGTCCTATCATTTATTTTTCATGAGCTTGGAATCCTTGTCCATTTCTGATGAGCTTTATCTTTTTCTGCTTACCCCACAGAGAACACCATTTCCTGGGCTCCTGGTGAGCAACTCAGAGCTTGGGTGTGGATGTCAGAAATCAGGCCTCCTTGGCGAATGCTCCCGATTCCCAACCAACAGGTCTGCTGTTTCCAGCTCTTTTGCTTTGTAATGACCACCTTCCAGACCTTGGCAGGGGGTTAGCTTTGCCACTTTTATCATCTACTCTTTTCTAATCACATTATCAAAACTATGAGAGTTTACATGCTGTTCTGTAAAAATAATGAAGTTTCTCTGCCTTGACAAAACTGTTGTAAGAGTTCAAAACCAATAACTAGCATATGCATTATACTGACAATGTAAAACATTTTTCATGTCCTAGCCAAATTGTTTGCTGTGACTATGACTTCTAATGATTTTATATTCTATAATTATATTTTCTTTCTTCTACAACTCCCCTTCCAGTCTCTAGTTGCTTTTTTCTTACATTGAATGTTTTAAAAATCATATTCTTAATTTCTTCCAGTATAGCAACACTACAGCTACTATGCAGAACCCCCGATTTCACCAGATGCGTTTTCTGGGCCCTTGTTCCCCTGCATTGATTTGAAGCTCTTGCTCTCAAGGTCAGCTGCTTAGCTCTTCACTTGGAATTTCCCTTTTCTCTTCTCCTGGGTACAACTTTCCCACAGACTTTGTTTATTTGCTCATGGAAGCAAGGGGTCAGTCTGTGTTTGGTTGATGACTTTCCACCTTTGAAGATCACACACCAGTTATTTTATAGGATGCTCCTGGCTTCAGCTTTGGTAGGTTTTCTACCATCTATCCATCCACCCATCCATCCATCCATCCATCCATCTATCCATCCACCCACCCACCCACTCATCTATCCATCCATCCATCCATCACCTATCAACCTACTTATCTATCTATCATCTATATCATCACTTCTCATTCTATGCACATCACTCCATAGTTTTATCATCTAACTCTTTTTATAGATGAATGATGTCCCTTTTTCTAGATCTACTTTAATTATTCTTCTATTGATAAACATTCAGTTGTTTCCTTCTACTTCTCCTACTACAGCAATGCTACAAAAGCACCCTGATACATATTGCCTTAGTATTGTTGCTTTTATTGTCGTATGATATTTTCTCAAAAGTAGAATTTCTCATGCCAGAGAGCATCTGTGTTTTTACCTTAATTTGGAAGATTATCATTCAAAAAGATTGTCACAATAACCAGTGATGTCTTAGAGTGCAACCCCCAAGCCTGACATTGTTGCCAACGCTGGATGTGATCATTTTAAAGTACTTTTAAAGAAAAACTTGAGTGGTGAAACACAATGGTATCTCAGTAGTTATTCTGTGTGCAACGCTGTGACTTTTGGTGAGTTTGGGCATCTTTTAACGGATATGTCAACACTTTCTGTTTCTTCCACGGGAACTTCTTACTCATCTCTCTGCCTGATTGGCTTCATCTGACTACCTGGCAGTAGCTTTTCTTGTGTTCTGGCTGTTAATTATTTGTCATATGCATTAGACATATTTTTCCCAATCTATTGTTATTCTCCAACTTTGTAGTGTCCTTGATATATCATCAATTACATTGTTTTCTGTTTTCCTTTAAGTCTTTTATGATTTTTGTCTTACTTTAAAAAGTTCTTCCCCATTTCAACATGAAGTTCGTATTTTGGTAAATTTTATTCTGATGTTACATGTCTCCTAATTTTACATGTATATCTTTCATGCATCCAGAATTTATTTTTGCATGTGCTGTGATGTAGGATTCTAACATTTCCCCCATATGATCAGTTAATTATTCTAGCACCATCACCTTTTCTTACACAACTTCCCTTTCCCACCGAATTGAGATGCTGTGTGTTGTCTATCTCCTGTACACCTGGAACTCTTCTTTGGCTTCCAATCTCTTCTTCTGACCCATTGGTTTGTCCCAATGCTAATCACCTGTGGTCACATCCCAGGGTGAAGTTCACTACAGTAGATGCATATTTATAGATGTGGAAAATGTTTATGATGCATTATGACCAAAAAGCAGATTACGAAACACTATGGCTCCATTAAAACTGTGTGTGTTTGTGTGTGGTGTGTATTTTGGTGAAATGCCATACACTTAAATTGTTAGTAGAAGTTATATCTGGGTAAAGAGATTATAGGTGAATTGCTCTCTTTTCTTACTGTATTTTTATTATCTCTATAAACATTACCTCTGTAATTAAATTAAAAAGTTAAAAATTTAGTGACTCTCCTTAACTTACGAAAGCTATCAATTTAGTGTTGACTTCAAGCCTCTCTGCCTATGACTTGACCCCATTTGTTCAGGAGTCAAGAGAAATTTTAAAAGTGAAAACGTCACAGGCAGTTGTCGCCTAGGACTTGATAAAGACTCTAGCAGCTTGTTTATTTCAGTGAAAGGGAGTGACACATTTACAAAGTTGTAGCAAATGCACATTGGCCTCTGTGCACGTTAAACTAACCATGTAAAATTCACAGTTATATTCTGCCAAAGGCAGGTACACACAGGCACCACCTCAGCACATCAATCAGCAGGTAGATTTCCCTTTGTCTAGAAAATAGTCTCATGAAAATGACGGGCCCTCATGATTTGCCCACCGTGCTCGCCGTGGTAGCACTTCCATGTATCAGGGCTTAGCGAGAGGGGCCTCACTGACTTGGCTCCGCGTCTCTGTGCGTCCTGGGCTTGGAGCTCCACTGCGTGCAGTTCTGAAATTAAGAGTGTTGGGAGTTGCCAACCTGTAGGGTTAGGAGAAGCTGCCAGCGGTGTTGTGTAATGCACAACTCGAAACGATTGCAACGGTCTGCTTACACAGGGGCATGGCCGTCCACCTTTGAGGCAGGGAAATGTCAGCAGGGCAAGTGAGAAACATATACAAAGATAGAGCCAACACGTGACTCTGCAGAGAGGGACTCAGTGAACACTTACCCTCCCGCAGTCACAGCCAGCGGCTGGTGATTTCAGCTGTCGAGCGGGCCCCGTGTTGTTATATGGAGGTTCCTTAGGAAAGGACGCTTCATTTGGAGGATTTGCTCAGTTCAACTTCACACTTGCACAAGTTTCAGTGTCTCTGATGCGCATGAGATGCATTAAGAATTATCTGTATTCTGGCTTTTCAATGTAAACTGTGGGTTCAGTCATTTGGATGGAATACTTGTGTCTACAATACATTCTCGTGCCTCGATGGAGCAGCATGAAGACAGGAATTGTCACATGAACTCCACAGAACTCCGAAGACTTTTCTCCAACACAGGACTCCCAGCGTGTACATGGTGGATAGCTCCCTCTGCTCTGACACGTGGTTTGAAAGTCACTGGGACAGGCAACCAAAACACAGCAGGACTGAAATTTTTATGTGGGGTTTTGCTTGAGGCGTGACAAGCCTCATAAATGAAATTATTCTTTTGGATTCAGGTTAAATAGTTAAAACTATGTGATAAAAGAGGACATTCAAAGATGTAGCAATTCAGGACACAATCAAGTAGTACAACTTTATCTTAACACATTTTATTTAAGAAAAGTGTGTTCTAAATCATATAAGAATTTTTGGAAATACAGATTCTATATTTTTTAATAAAAATCTTAGAAAGAAAACCCCAAACGATTCACCCAGAAATGAAGGCCTCCCATGTAGAAAGATAATCCCTGCTTCCCAGGGCAGACCAAAGTGGAGCCCCCTGCTGTCCTCTGTAGGCTCCTGTAAGCTGCCATTGATAAAGGCTCACCAGGTATGGAGTTGGATGTGGCGGGATCCCAGTGAGTCAGCAGGATGGAGCAGGGGCAGGCTCCACGCAGGAAAGATGGCGCCCGCCTGCCGTCTGCACGGCTGTGTGAGGAGCCCACACAGGGAACCTGGTGACTGTCCTCCACCCCTCGCTGGAAGCGACACACTGCAGTCTGGCCCCTGTATGCCTCTGACACCCCCTGAGTCACTGTCCCTCCACTGGAGCCCAAGGTGAGTGCCTGCGAGCGAAAGTCTGTGCGCAGGTGTTTAAGAGGACGCCTGGGTTTCCCGCTGCTTTCCATCCCACCTGGATGGTCGGAATCCCCACTGTTTTTTAGTCAGATGTTGTGGGGGCTCCTCTTCCCGGCACCAGTGCTCTGAACTGGGGAGGTCACTGTGGGCCTTGGGTCCCTCTCTCCTCGGGGGGAATCTCTGCAGCTGAGATACCCCACCTGATTCTCATCCACCCCACCCAGGTGTGCGGCCTGTTCTGCGTCTCTGCACCTCCTACCAGTCTTTATGTGGCTTCTTTATGTCCCTAGTAATAAAACCTCTGTTCAGCCAGACTTCGGATGATTCTCCAGGTTGATTGCTCTGTAATTTAGTTGTAGTTTTGATGTGCTCACAGGATGAGGCGAGCACAGCGTGTACCGACTCCTCCATCTTGGATCTCTCCTCTGGAAATACGCATTCTTCTTAGGAGAAGTTGTATTGGGAATCTTAGTTTTCACTGGAGAAATATGAGTCTTTTCCTTCCTTTATTATATTGTGTACATAGATGCTTGTGTTTTATAATAAGCATTTAAAAGATTTAAAAATATTTTAATATATTTGGTAATACATTTGGTAACACATTTGGTAACGCAGTGGAGAGCATAAATAGAGGTTAAATAACTAGGTAGGTGTCAAAGGTTTTCTAATGGGAAGAAAGCATGTCAGAATCACCTACATTTGGGGGCAGGAGGAAGAAAGAAGGAAGGGGTAGCTCTTACAGGTAGCCCAAACCTACAAGATTTCACATAGAACGTACATCAATCTCAGTGTTAGATTCTGTTCCAGATAATAAAATTCCACCGAGGAAGAAGTTGAATGGGGTCAAATCTGAATACATCTCTAGATCTTGTTTCAGTATCAACCAGATGTTTTCTACTGGGGTGAAGCACATGAGGTTGCCGGTGTTAACAATTTTAAAAGGCTAAGCCCTGGGCACGCGACCTACCTGATCGGGTGCCGTGTACACGCACACCCAGGTCAATCTGTGCAGCCCTCGTACAACATGCTGGGGCTGGAAACAAGTGTGTAAGTCATGGGGAGAACACGACAGATTAAAAAAGAAAGGGGAAATTCAAACTCGTTAGGGATAGTTAAGAAAACAGGCAGAGACTGAAGATGACCAGGAGACTAAATAAAACAATCTCTGTAGTGAGACGTTTTTAAGTAATCTGCTGACGTTTACGGTCACTCGCCAACTTTATATTTACAAGAACAGCAAATGGAATGTGTTGTCTGCGGGCACAGGTGTGGCGTTAATGAGCTGCTGTTGGCAATGGTGCCAGTGCGTGTCCTGTGATGTGAAGAGCGGGCTCCAAAGGGGATGCTGGCCGACAACATGGTTGGCTGTGTTCACATAATAGTAACTTAATTTAGTTTATTTTAAAAAGCTTTTGTTGTTTTCTTGCTATTACAGAAGTAATACATGCTTATTATAGAACATTTGAAAATACTGACAAGCAAATGAAGGAGACAAGAAAAAAACAATTCCAAAATCTCAACTCCCAGCATTTACTTAATTGGTATGATTTTTATGATCTTTCCTAAGGGCTCATATTTTGTGTTAAGAATGGAAGCATTACTGCAACCTGATGACCTACTCTTCTCTCTTGGTGTTTTGCACGTATTCTCCAGTGTCTTTCACCACCATTTTGGGTATAGTTTTATATATGTTTGGTCTTTTTTTGTAGACAAAACAATGTATTTGTTAATCCCAACTTGGGCTCGTGTTATCTCCCCGTACTTGCTGTGCTGCTCCTGGAGAGAATGGGCTGAACTCTGCAGGGCTGGGACCTCCGCCTGCTTCCCTTTTGCCAGCGAGCCCACACCTCTCCTCCTGCGAGTCTCCTGCTCCGTTTCCCCTGCAGCTCTTCACTCTGACTCCAGAAGGAGCAGGGGCCCCGCGTGCCTTCTCACCACACTGGCACCTACCTCAGGACACCCTCCTCCCAGCCAGGGGCCTGCCCCAGGGTTGCTGGGCAGCCCCCGCACCTGGCCCTGTGAGTTGGCCTTCCCAGAGCCCTGGAGTGGTTTTGCTTCTTGCAGTTGCTGCTGCCTTAGTGACATCTCAGTGTCTTGTGATCGCCTTTACCTTTCCAGTCCTTTGGTACACGGCTACTAGGTATTCAGGTCAGAGTCTCTGTGGAGTCCTGGGCATTCATTCTGCCACACACTTGCTGCTACATGCCCACTGGCAGTTATGTATTTGTTCACCTCCCTATGTATGCCTATAGTGCAAATGCATAAAGAGCTGCTGCATGTATTGACAAAGGTGCCTCTTAGGTAGTCTGCTGATCAATATTCTCACCAGCTGTTTGCGGCCTGGCCATGGTCACACAATCTTGCTACGACTGAATATTATTGTTTAAAAAGATTCCATTAATTTAAAAAAGTGTAAGTGCAGCTTCATGAACTAAATATAAATGTTCAAGAATTAATTAGGTGTTCCTGAAAAGCAAGGCGTTAGAGGGAATTAAATCCTATGCATGGTGCATGGTGTTGTGCGGGGTGTCCGGCGGGGCGGCCTGCGGGGTCTCTGCTCCCGCTCCCCACGTAAGAACACAGGACACGGTAAGGCCAAACAGGAACACCCACGGAGCCATAGATAGGGGAGTCAAACCAATATATTCTCGCTGGAGGCTGGGCTGGAGACACAGGAAGCAGGATCTACATAATCTGCCTAACAGCAGTCCGCGCTTGCCAGCCACCATCTTCTTGCTAGCCCCCATTCCTTTCTGCTAGCGTAGCCACAGCCGTTATATTAGTGCCCAATGGCTTTTGGGTTACAGCTGACGGCCAACTAGTCACAGCTGATGGCCATCTGATCACAGTTGATGGCCATTTACTACCCAAGCCAACACCTTTCTATGTGAGGCTGAGAGCCTGGAAACTGTTTTTTTGGGGTTTTGTCCCCACAATGGTCTCTTGACTTTTAGATTGTCTTCTTCTCATGACTTGTTATGCATTTATGAGATACCAGCCACTGTTCTTTGTACACATCGGTGGTTTTTCCCTCACAAGCACTCTGTGTACAGATATGTTAGTCTTCCCATTACACAAGGAAGACATTGAGTTTCAGTGACTGACTCAAGACCCGTGTTAGACCAGACATGGACCCCAGGTCTGTCTGACTCAAAGTCGGCACAGGGAGGAAATAGACCAGCTGAGGGTGTGGACGAGGACGTCATCGCCCAGGTAGACCCTCTCCAGACCAAACCCGGCAATTCCATTTTTCACCCAGAAACGGGGGGACAGGAATCACGGAACGCCTCTGCTGACACTCCTAAGAGTCTCTGTGGGGAAAAATCTTTCCATCCAGGCGCATGCCCACATCTGTCATCAGCAGGACAGCATCTGCTCGGTGCCCTGGGCACCGCAGACATGGTGTCAGCCAGATCCTTCCTGCTGAGGTCTCCAGCGCAAAGCCCAAACTGTCCCCGGAGACCCCGGCCTGGGGCCTCCCATGGGTCCCCTTGGCATCCAGCCCCCCGAGATTTCCCAGTGGCCTCCTGCTCTTCCATCAGGACCCCTTCTGCATTTCTTCCTGCCGCCTGGGACCTGGGTGGCTCTGGTCACGTGTGATCACACTTTCTATCCCTTCTCCCAGACAGTGAGCTCTTAATGGTCACTTGGTCCTCTGGAAGCTTTTGTTTTCCGGGAACAGGGGTTGGGGGTCTTGTCACACCACTGCTTCATTTGACCCTCATTAAAACCCCTCCCTGCCCTCCTCCATCCTCACGTAACCCAGCCATTGAGGTGTATTTTCTGCTTCCTTTCCTAATTTCTGGTTTATTCTTTTTTGTGTTCATGCCATGTGTAGGAGCGCACCTCACAGGTCACGCTCAAACCAGGGGTTCAAATCCACAGCAAAGGAGGGAGCGGGCCACTTCCGGTCTGCAGACGACGGGTTCGCAAAGCATGGAAATTCATCATGAAACTGAGGTTTGCCTGAGCATAAATGACGTAGGAATACATGGGACCAGATTGTCAGCAGTATGTCCTGTCAGGAAACTGAAAGAAATAGGATTTTATTATGAATTCTAAACTGTCACCAATTTCATAGACTCTCTGTGACTGTCTCTGGAGAAACTGCGCTGCTTCCCCTTGTAACAACGGTGTCTCGTAGACAGTGTCCCATCACCAAAGACCTGAAGCAAATAGGACGCTGGTGTCAGTTTCCAAATAGAGAAAACTCTAAATGAGAGAAATATATTTTCTTTTTCCTCTTTAGCAGTTGAATGAATTGACTAATATCATTTCATTCACCAAAATGGAATAAAGGTAATTTTCTGGTGCTCTCTATGCTCCCAAAAGATATATACATTTTTATTTTTCTCGTGGTAACCTATATGCAACCTGAAAGTCACCATCGTAACCACTTCAGGTGCACAGCTCAGTGGCGTTAAGCGCACGCACACTGCGGTGCCGTCGTCTCCTCCGTCAGAACTCTTCACCCCCCAAACTGAGACTCAATCCCCATGAAACGCTAGCTCCCCCTCCCCGAGCCCATGGAACCACGGTTTACTCCAACTCATGTTTGGACCCCAGCATTTTTGTGTTTTTTTTTTTTTTTTAATTCAGGAAGAACAGTTGATGTTTTGGGGAGAGATGTAGGTGGTCGAATGGTGGGCGTTTGCTAGAGAACCACCAGTATCCTGTTGGTGTGTTGGCGGAAAACATGCTCCAAGTTATTTTCAAAACATTCTTCACGCGTGTCGTATTTCTGTTCCGTGTTGGACCGCAGTCGCGGGGGCCGCCCTCGGTGCCGCTCACTCGGTGTGGCCTGGTTGGGGACGAGTGTACTGTCACCAGTACTCTCTCCTCCACAGTGGATCACAGTCCCCGAGTGGGTGGCCAGACACACTGCCCACTGTCACTCGTCAGAAGCATTTCTTCATTGGTCTTCGTGAGCTGTTTGGGTCACTGTCCTCTCTTGATCCAGCGACTGAACTGTATGTTTGGCTCC
This sequence comes from Rhinolophus hipposideros, assembly GCF_964194185.1. Taxonomy (NCBI): domain Eukaryota; kingdom Metazoa; phylum Chordata; class Mammalia; order Chiroptera; family Rhinolophidae; genus Rhinolophus; species Rhinolophus hipposideros. The sequence goes on along the minus strand of NC_138049.1, from coordinate 1,386,594 downwards.
CTGGGGAGAGCTCTCTGTGTGGGGGGGTCATTATGGTTTCTTTGCCTTTTAATGCTTACACTTGGAAAATGACTTGCCCGACACCCTAGTCAACGGGTTGGCACATGTGGCCAGTTCAGCTCAATGCCCCTCACCCCTGGGCCCCCGACCCTCCAGCTCAATGCCCCTCACCACTCAGCCCCCCACCCCCCAGCTCAATGTCCCTCACCGCTCAGCCCCCCACCCTCCAGCTCAATGCCCCTCACCACTCAGCCCCCCACCCTCCAGCTCAATGCCCCTCACCGCTCAGCCCCCCACCCCCCAGCTCAATGCCCCTCACCGCTCAGCCCCCCACCCTCCAGCTCAATGCCCCTCACCGCTCAGCCCCCCACCCTCCAGCTCAATGCCCCTCACCGCTCAGCCCCCCACCCTCCAGCTCAATGCCCCTCACCGCTCAGCCCCCCACCCTCCAGCTCAATGCCCCTCACCGCTCAGCCCCCCACCCTCCAGCTCAATGCCCCTCACCGCTCAGCCCCCCACCCTTCAGCTCAATGCCCCTCACCGCTGGGCCCCCCACCCTCCAGCTCAATGCCCCTCACCGCTCAGCCCCCCACCCTCCAGCTCAATGCCCCTCACCACTCAGCCCCCCACCCTCCAGCTCAATGCCCCTCACCCCTGGGCCCCACACCCTCCAGCTCAATGTCCCTCACCCCTGGGCCTCACACCCTCCAGCTCCAGAAGAGGCTTCGCTTTATCTGGAAGTCTGATGTCTTCAGAGTCACTCCCTGCTGGCACCCGGCCAGGACATGTGGTTAAGGATGACAGGCTGAGAGCTGCTCCACAGCCACTGGGCATTAAATGGCCTTGTTTGTTTCTCTGTGGGCTGTTCTCACTTCCTTCATTTTATTTTGAGTAGGGGGGACAGGACTGCTGTTTTGTGGGGCAGTGAGCTTGAGTCACCACTCTGGTGACTTCCTAGGAATACATCAGGGGGCCCGAACTCCTTTGCGTGTTGACTTACGAAATCGTGCTCTTCTGACAGAAAAAACATGTCTTTTAGATGGAATAGTCTTGAGTTAGAATATCAGATGCTAAGCAGCGGAACAGAATTTCCAGGAGAAATCGGTGATTTCCATGCCCTGTGAGTGGCAGGTCAATGAGGGGAGTGCATTATATAAAGTGTCTGCTTTGTCGCTGATGCAGGGTGAAGAGACAGGATTGTTGCCCGTGGCAGAGAGCTCAGTTGCTGGGGGACACTGGCTCAGTCTGTAATGCCCTGTACTCAGGGAGGACCTCAACACCCCGGCTGTCCCCGGGGCCACGTGCTGTGGATTCTCACCACAGCAAAGGGCACAGAACCAATTTGCCAGCTCGCACTCAGGAGAAAAACAACAGAGTAAGATGGAAGCCAGTCTCCTGCTGTGGTTGACTTCTTTATTTCCCACCACTCTCCAACATTGTATACTATCCTAGTTAAAAATCACATTCAGGGCAAGCATTATGGAGAAAACAGGGCTGTGACTGGAGAACATGGAGGCCATGGGCAGCCCTGGAGGTGGGACAGCTGCCATGGGGTGGTAACATGCCTGACATCTATGTAACTGTTTGCCAGGGCTCTCTACCCTGGCTGTGTGTTAGAGAAAATTCTAGAAAATTACTAGTGCTTGCCAGTCCCATCCCTGCCTCAAACAAGTTCACTTTGTCAGATTGACTCTTGGACAGAGGAAGAGCCTCTGAGATGGTCGTGTGTGAGTCTCCAGGTGGTGCTGGTGTGCGGGCCGGCCGTGGGGAACCCTCGCTGGGTTCCCACCAGGGGGCTGTGGTGATGGCCCCAGGTCAGGCCGGGCCCCGTGTCTCATCCTCCCCTCTCAGCTCCAAGCTGCGGGGTGGCTGCTGCTTGGTGAGCAGCAGCCATCTCAGGTGGAGAAGGGATGTGTTTACACACAGAAGGGGCTTGTGTGATCTGTATGTGGTTTTGATGTCATTGACAGGTTTCTGAGAACTTGATGCTGGGAGATGCGATTTAGGATCTCAGGGTGGCTAACTTAGCAGCAATTAAACGACCCATATATTTATTAGTTTTGGTCTTAAAGTGTTGAGCAAGCACCCAGATGCTCTCTAGCAAAGGGAGTGTTATTTTACAAATTAAAGAAAAAACAAACACACCAAAATCTGGGCAGGTACCATTCAGAGGAGGTTTCCCACCATTGTGGCTTACGGCTCAATGTCATTGTGAGGTTGTTGATTGAATGTCAAGCTTCCCTTTGAGGAACAGCACAGCTCAGACCTGTGCCTTGGGATTTATGGCAATTCTGGGCCCCAACACCTTAGCACCATGCTTGCCAGGTGTGGGAAGATCTGAATTCCAAGACAACGCCGTGAAAGTGCACGGAAGCATGGTGCTTTAGGGTCGGACGTCTTTGGGTCATTGTAAGTAATGGTGACCTGCTCTCCATCTCCAGGGACACAAGACATGACTTTAAGATTCAAAGACGATTGAGTTAGCAATATTCATCACGGACTGGCTGCAGCTGTTAAGTGGATGAAGCCACACACACTGGCTTTGATCTCAACTGTGACACTTCCTCCTTGTGGGATGTTGGGTCTCTAGTGCCTCAGTCCCCAGAAAGGTGCTCCCCTCCTGGAGTGGTTGGAAAGAATGCATGACTTCATACGTGTGAAGTCCTTACAAAGAAGCCTTACTTTGCAAACCATAAATATTAGCTATGATTAGCAATATCAGAATAGTAGAGGAGGGTCTTATTGTCTCTGAGAGGTTTACAGTGCAGAAGGTGAGAGAAATGATAGCTCTCATTTGGCTGTTTCTTCTATGCCGGACTAGCACTTTTAGTAAGTGATTCAAGTAAACACCAATACAGGGAAAAATATAGGAGGAGACTTACAGCAGTTATTGTCTGGCCTGGTGCGTACAGGCCCCTCATTCAGGCACACGGTTACTGAGTCTGCAGAAGCCAGACAGGATTTGTCAGCGGCGGTTTATTAGAACAGAAGAATCTTGTTGGTTGTGTTCGCAAGCCCACCTCGGAATGACGTGAACTGAGAAAGTGGGACACCGAGGGAGCTCGAGTGGGCTGGCGTGGGGAGCGAGGTGACTTTGGAGAAGGTCACAGAGAGCGGCATGGGAAGGGGTCCCAGCAGCAGAGGGAAGTCCCTCTGAGCTGAGCTCACTGTGGTCCTCTGGGGAGATGTGGGTGGGTGGGAGGTGGGCGTCTGCTGGAGAGACTGGGATCCAATAAAGGCTTTTAAATATGCTCTTTATTATGATTTATAATAACTTCTAAAACTAGGGATAACAACGAACAATTACAGCATTGGGTGCAAGAGGGGATTTCTGCTTATGGGGGGAAGCACAATTAGTAAAGGCAAGGACGGTCTGCAGAGGATGTCACGCTGCCCGGCTGGCCCGGCCGTGCGCGCTGGCTGCGTGCCCTGGCTGCGTGTTCTGTGCCACCGTCTCTGTGCCGTGCCCTCCGCTGGCTCTGCGACTTCAGAGACTCTCGGATGCTCACAGTCTCGGGAGGCGGGAGAAAATGCACACGCAGTCACGGGGCCTGTGGGAAGGGCTTCCTGCCTCGGGGCGGAGGACTCGGCCCGTCTTCTCCCAGCACCTCTGCTCAGTCTTGAAGGGTGACGAAGGCCAGCCTTCCAGGCAGGGGCGGCACATGTGAAGACAGGAGGTGTGAAAAGCAGCTCTCTGCAGAGAAAGGGAGGCTGGGTGTGGCCCAGGGAGACCAGCTGCCAGGTAGGGCGTGGAGTCAGCCAGGCAGAGCCAGGCGAGCGCTGAGTGACGGGCGCCTTTTGTGCTAATGTTAGTCAGCTGTGAGCCAAGGACACTTGAAGAGGTGAGGTGGGGTGAGCCTTAGGGTGCAGAGCCCTCCCAGGCGCGGGTGGTCCCAGGGGGTGTCCAGACAGCAGATGACTCAGTCCCAGCAGAGAAGGACACCGCCCCCTCAGCCTGGCCCTGGGCTTCAGGGAAATGTGCCCTGAGCCGGATGGAGGGCTCCTCACCCAGAGCAGCATCAGCAGCTGGGGGGACATTGTCCCTGAGGGAGGGGCTGGGACCGGACGCGCCGAGGGGGGCGTGCAGGTCCACCCTGGACCCTGGAGGCCTCTCCTGGCCTGCCTGCCTCCCACATTCTGCCTCAGTTTCTCTGTGGTCCACAAGCCAGGGCCCGCTGTTCCTCACAGGGCCAGGTCTGTACTTCTTCCAGCAGTTGTAGTAAATTCATTAACAGGTGACGCCCTGAGAACATAAATGGAAGCCGTTATTATTATTGTTCTGCGCCGGCTGGTGTTCACTCAAGTGACGTGTCGTGTGCTGGGGTTCACCTGTGCTTGGCGTGTGGCACCAGTTATTCATGTGTTTCCTGTGGAGACACCGTTTACTCTCGTCTGCAGCCCATCCCCTCCCCTCACACGCTCCCTCTGAAATGTATCCTGTGCACGAGTGTGGATAAGACGCAGGCTTGGAGAGAAACCCACAAGCAACGTCACCAGGCCTGCCACGTCGTGTCCTCGGTGCTGGGACCGCTGTCTTCTCGTCCCATGTCCCCACCAACGCAGCCACCTTCTGCAGTGTGGCTGAGTGTGAAATGCTATTTCATTGCACTTTTCATCACTGTTCCTTGGTCAGCAGCGAGGCGAAGCATCTTTCCGGTAACACACACTGGGCATGCCCGGCCACTGCTTGGGAAATGCTTGTGTCGTTAGCCCAGTCCTGTGAAGGGCTGTTTGTCGTTCTCTCATGGCTGCGTCACAGTGTCTGTCACATGGGCTACAGATGTCATCTCCTGGCTGTTTTTCTTCCTGTCTCTTAGTCCTGTATTTTGATAGAGATGTTCTTAATTTAACATGGCCGAGTCTATTCATCTCTTTGTGCCTTGTACAAAAATTCATCTTAAATGTCCCTGGTAGGATTTTAGATAATAGTCACTAAGTCCTTCACACATGTAATATGTTCCTTCAGCTGTAGCCTGGATTACTACCGTTTCCCCCCGAAAAGAAGACCTAGCCGGGCCATCAGCTCTAATGTGTCTTTTGGAGCAAAAATTAATATAAGAGCGGGTCTTATTTTACTATGATATAAGACTGGGTCTTATATAATATAATTAATATAATATAATTAATATAATATAATATAATATAATATAATATAATATAATATAATATAATATAATACAATACCGGGTCTCATATTAATCTTTGCTCCAAAAGATGCATTAGAGCTGATGGTCCGGCCGGGTCCTATTTTGGGGGGACACGGTAGCTTCAATCACACGTTTATTTCTAGACGATTTGTTTGGTTCTTTTAAAGATCCAGCCTGTCAGTTATGAGAGTTTGACTGTCATTCATTATGTCCTCAGTCTTTCATTTATTTAAAAACTAGCTTCAGAATCATCTTCTATTTAAATGTGGCATATGTCACCTTTATGGGTCTGATTCTGTCCTTGGTTGTGTCAGCTGAAGTTTGCTCACAATCCGTTGTTTTCTCTCATGTGTAGTGACTTTGGATCGTGAACTTGTGTTTCTTTGAACTTTATCTGAGGAAGATACTGGGAAGGAGAAAGTGTCCTCTCAGGGGAGATCTGCCGGACCCTGTCCTGTCCTGGGCCCAGGACCCCGTTCAACCACATTCTAGCTTCGGTTTTCTGGCCACATAGATTGAATTCAGATGCCAAAGCTGGGTTTTCTCCTGCTGTGCGTGGAGTCAAGCTGGGCCAAGTGGGGTGCCCATGCACCCATTCTTGGGGTTCCCCGCATTAGGAGAAAGGCCTTCAACAGGAGAGTGCTTGCACAGGCCCTGGATTTATGGAAAAAGTTATGGGAGGAAAAAAACTCAAGCAGAGAAAATTGTTTTCTTCTGGCCGCTGGAAAACACTAAAGCAAAACATGACATCATTAAATTGTAGCACACCTCATTCCATTTGCCAGGACATGCCAGACAACGGCGATGAATCGTCAGCTCTCTCTGGTGTTGGGGGTGGAGGGAGAGGCACCTGCAAACAGACCAGGTTAGTGCCTGTCTGTTGAAGGGATGTCCTTCCCCCAACCGCCCGTCCCATCTCATCCCGTTCACAGCGCCTCATCCTCCTTAAGAAAAACAAATCCTGCCCAGACCAGCAGCTCCTTCCATAACAGGGAGGGAGCCGGGCTGGACCAGACCAGCATTTCTGCTAAGGGACCAGAGTTAACACATCTATGTCAGGGGTCACCTTCCACTCTTTTCTCATCAGTGGGTTCATCCTGGGCGCAGAAGGGGGTTGCAGCAGCCTAACTGGGAGTTATGGGGGCACCTGCAGAGGACAGGGCGGTGGGGGCACGTGGTCACACCTGCAGAGGAGAAGGAGTCAGATAATAAGCATTTTAGTGTCCACGGGACAAGAGACAGGACTGAGGCTGTCCTCTGGAATTAGGTGATGAGGGAGAAAGCACATTTCCATAAGTTTTTATTGATAAAACTCAGTACTTTACTGATGACCACGGGCATTGAATTTCACGTGGTTTTCACTTGTTGTGAACTAATCTTCTGATTGCTTCTCTGGCCCTTTGCGATGTGAAGGCCGCCGTCAGTGCAGGGGCTGTTGGGAAGAGCCGGGGTGGGTGTGGCCCCAGCCCAGGTGTGCTGACCTGGGCTCGGTGAGCAGCCTGCAGGCTGGAGGCCAGTGGGGCGTCCACCCAGGTACCGGGTCCTTTAGCCGCGCTTGTTTATAAGTACATCCAGTCTGTGACAAATACTCTAACCGTCTCCCCTGGTAAGCCCTAGTTAAAAACCATAACAGGCTGAATGAAAACACTGCAGTCCCCTGTCCCTTTCAGGAGTACTCCTGAAGATCCTGTTGCAGGTGTTGGAGGACCCCTTGCCTGTCACCTGGCCAGGCGGCAGGGACTAGAACAAGGGAGGGTTCCTGATGATGCCCGGGCAACGGTTCGTCTTGCTGTCATCGTAGAGCAGACGCTTCAGGCACGAAACCATACATGATTCTCAGGACGTTCTGTGGACAGTCCCACGGAGCTTCCCGGGAGAGCTGGGCCTGCGCTCAGATGCATCTGGTCTGCCGCTCGGTGTCAGCAGAATCGATTCTTTCCCGTGGTAACCACGCGCTGCGGAGTGGGGGGCACAGTGCCGAGGGGCCCAGGTCCCCGGCCTCTCCACGACCCATACGCTTTTCCTGCAGTCAAACCACAGAAACAGCCTGGAGGGAGGGCGCCTCCACTTTATCGCTGATCAAACCGCCGTGACTTACGTCGTGGAACATGCCTTCCGTGTTTATTATTATGGGTGACTGTGCTCTTTAAGAAGAGGTCGATGCACTTTCAGGTGCAGTGACACTGTTCTGGGGATGGATAGAGGACCCTCCACAGGGCTTTCCAGCCAAGCGGGAAGCTGCGGCTGCCACCTTGCAAGTGACTTGGGTCCTTTTTCAGATGCAAACCTCGCGTACTTTTTAAAAAAGAAACCGCCAGGTTTGGTCTCCTTTCTGGAGTAGCAATTCACTCTTTTCTGCTTTGTACTGATTCTGAGTGTTGGAATGCATAAGTTTTAGGTGGAATTTAAAGCCCAGCTTCTCACCTTGTTAAGGAGGATAAGGAATGACCCGTAGGGCACCTGGGACCGTTAGTCAGTCACGGTTCAGGGCACAGAAAGAGAATTGTGTCCTCTGGGCTGACTTTCAGGCATCACATTCATACCGAATTCAATTAGAAACATGGGTATTTGTTTGTGTTCCTTATCTGCTACTTAGAGCATGTAAACAAATAACACAAAATTCCGAAGATTTTTTTCGTTAAAATGTAAAGTGATTCTTTTTCCCAGAGCAATGACGATCAACGAAAAAATCCAGGAATTAATAAAAAAAAATCACACTTATTGTAAAATGAAGACATTGCCTCAGCAGTGGTGACGTGCAATCACGTGAAAGGCGGCCTCATGACCCGGCCATGCAGGCTAGGACTTCCTCGAGGAGAAAACACTCGCTGTTCCATGAAGTGGCTGGTCAGCTCCGCTTTTCCAGACGGATTTTGTAAAGTTCTTTAGGGAGGAAGCAATGTCTCATTTGTCTTATGGCCCCAAGGCTGGCGTGCCAACTGATGCCCAGCGTGTGTGAAGAGACAAAGAGATGTTTGGTGAATGAATGAATCAGTATGTGTCATATGGAAGGGAAACCATCCTTGGATATGTTTTTGATATTCTTCGGTTGTAATTACCTTATTATCTTTTATAAAGCATCTGAACGTGAATTGTTTCACCCGAATCTTTATAAAATCCCTGGGCTGTGTGCAGTGTTTTCACTCTCATTGTACAGATGGAGAAACAACGCAAGTCAGACGATTTGCCCAGGATTCCCGGGCTGGTCACTGACGGGCGTCACTCACGTGGGGCTGAATGTCCGACTGCACACTCCGTCACTAGCCATGCTGTCTCCACGTTTGTCACTTCCAGCAAGGGCTCTTTCTCAGGCAGCACTGGAGGTGTAGAACGAGTTGTAGTTGATTTTGGCTTTCTGTTGATCAGCGTCCAACATTCTCATGATGATACAATGAAACATTTTCATAATCTAACATGTATTTAAAGCTGATTTCAAAGATGTGAATTCTATTTATTTTTCCACCATAAAATAAAACATAAGCATATCACGTAAAATTTAGAAAGCTCAGAAGAGAAGAGTCAGCCTCTCATTATTGGAACCCGACTCCACTCGTGTCTGGGTTTCCTTTGCTAGCCTATGTCCTCTAGGATGATAGTTACATAGTTGTAACGTGAGCTTTTCCCAGTCCTACAACAACAGGGAATCATCACCTTGATGTCTGGGGCCTATTCAGTTGAGGGGACCTGCTAAGGTTTACCCCTGTTTTGAGGCCTCCAAAGAGGTTTTGAACTACTTCTATCAGAAATGACACTTTGATGGGCATCTTTCGGTAGAGTGGTTCTCCATGTTTAGGATTTCCCCCTTCGCTTTGATTCTCAATGTGCATGTAACAGTAAAAGGACAAACATTTCTGCCGCCTTTGCCATCTATTGTCAGGCTGCTTTCCAACACCAGTTGGTAAAGCACCTCACAGTAGGACCAGCGGGATTGAGAATGACAGTTGGGCTGTGCCCTGGCTCACAAGCACTCTGTGATTTTACAGCATTTTCCTAATGCAGCAGAGCGAAAGCTGATGCCTTGGATTCAAACTGCGTCTTTATTTGGAACGCTGGGTTGGGGTAAAAGGCCTGAGTTGGTGCACAGGCAGAGCAGGACTCTCACCGAGGGTGATGCTTGTCCTCAGGAGCGGACACTTTGGGAAGCCGACGGCCAGTCCAGGATGTGTCCTCATCCTCTGGAAGGGTCCTCCTGCCCTCTCCTGGGAGAGAGAAGTCACCCTCAGACCCTGCAGTTAGTTCTGATGTAGTGGAGATGGTAAGGCCGCAGACTGAGGGACAAGCACACACACAGACTCGTTCTTAACATCAGAGCAGGTGGAAACTGTAAACGCTGCCATTTGGTGTCTGCCAGCTGTGGGCGGGCTGGGGCTCTGAGGCCGGGATGGAGAACCTTGTGCGCAGCCAGGTCCCCTCCGTGGGGGCAGCGCGCCCCCTGGTGTGCAAGTGGGAGGTGGCAGGACGCCCGCCCTAAAGCTGGTGTGAAGAGAAGGGATGCAGAGAACTGTCCCTGGAAAGCCCGGGACGAAGCCGGTTTCCTTAGGCAAATCAGTGAAAACTTCTGGTACCATCAGCAAAGGGCAAACTGCGAAGGTTTGCAAGGCTTCGTTTCAAGTCAGTCTCCGACCACACTGCTGGTCACGTGTCTGGAGGAGTCCCCGGCGGGCTGACGGCTCCTGTAGGATGTCCTTTCCCTCCCTCCTCCCATCCTTCCCTTCACCCTTCCCTTCCTTCCTGCAGGTTGGAACTCAGGACCAGGCTTCAAATTCAGACTCTGACAATAACGTTTTGTTCCCCCTGACTCTGCACAAGTTACTTAAACTCTGGTCGCCCACCTGGGAAATGAGTGTAAAAGCGTCTGCTGCCCAGAGATGTTGTGAAGGTCGAACGTGCTAGCACAGCGATAAGCCTCGCTCAGTGCCTGCAAACGTCAGCCGACACACCTTGACCACGGTTTCCTTCCTTGCTCCAGCCCCTTGGAGCATCGTCTCTGAGGAACGAGCCCCAGGCGGGGGGGGGGGGGGCTCAGCCTGGAATGCCTGCTGCTTACGGCATCCCCCGGCCCCTGGCTCACACCACTGCCCACTGTGCGGGTTAGTGGGCACCTGTAGGACCACGGCGCAGGGCGGGATCTGTGGGGTCATCCCGTCAGTCAGCACCACCTGCCTTCCCTCGTGTGACACTGGCCTCTCAGAATGCCATCTCTGACTATACACTTTCCACAGCAGCGATATTGCCCCTATAACTTCTCCTCCAGTTGCTGGCCTGGCTCATTTCTTAAATCAATTCCCTTTATGAGAATTAAGATGGAATAGGTTAATTCACGGTTAAAAACCAAGCTTAGGAGATGCAAAGATGACGTTTGCTGATTCTGAGTTGACCAAGCTCTTCTTACTGCTAAGCTACGCCCATTTTTCTTTTTATTACTGGAGACAAAACAAATAACAGGACGTGACAGCTGGAAGATCCCTTCAGCTGTCCAATGAAGATCACTGAGCACTGTGGAGAGGAAAGAGAAACTGCCGGACACGACCCCTCCAGTGCATCTCGGAGCAGCCCACCCTCTCCGTGCAGACGAGCTGTCCTGCAGCGTGGCGCTGTCTCCACGCTGGCGTTCTCTGAGTCAACGTCTAGTCTCTCTTTCGGAGTTCTGTCACAGATGGAGTTACTTCTCTTATTTCTAGATGGCTCTCCTCTCAGTGGTTTGCAGCAGCTGTGCTCTCAGGATGTGTGCCATGGAGGGCGCCTCTCTGTTCTTGCAGGGACCCGACTTCATAGGGAGTCTGCAACCTGACCATTTCCCACCATCTGGCGCTCACATAATTCAAGGAGGGCAGGCTGTTTGCATAGCAGCTAAAAAGCCCCACTGAGGCACAAACCCAGAGAACAATACACTCATCTCACCAGCTCTGATGTGATGAGATTCATCATATGTCTTTTATTTGTGGATTGGCATTATTTCAATCACTTCCATCTTTGTGAAGAAAGTGAGACTTTATTAATACTTCATATCGTACTATTTAAAATTTTTATCAAAAATTGCCTAACATTCGTCTCCACAGTAAGACAACAGGGCAAAGCTTCATTGCTCTTTCGGGGTCACAGATATTTTCACATTCACACCTCAGATGGTCTTAGATGTGTCAGTTGTTTTTAGAAGAATAGTTTTTGTACCACAGTGGAGATAAAATTCAGACTGCAGCTAGTAGTGGAGCCCTGATTGGGTGGTGGGGACATGGAGACGCTGAGAATACATTCGTGGGTGAGCTTTCGACAGGAGTTGTTGGAATAAAGGGAGGACAGGGGACGGCGGGGGAGGGAAAGACCTTTTGTCAGGACGGGAGACACTCGGTGTTGTTGGGAGGAGGAAGAGAAGGCCAACGACATGGAATTCTGTCCAGACTCCCCGTCACAGAGGAAGTGGACAGAGGAGTGAGGAGGAGGGGGATGCCATGCAGGTGTGTCAGGAGGACACAGAACACGCCCTCCTCGGCACCAAGAAAATGGACACTTTAAGGCACAAAGAGCACACCTGATGGAATTGTCATCGGAAAGGTGTCCCTGTCACCTGTGTCGAGAAGGGGAAGCCCTGGCCCGTAAGACTTGAGGGGAAGAAATGACTTGTAGTCAGTGCTGCGAGGAGTGGGTGGCCCATCAGCTGGGTCCCCTCACCCATCCCGAGGGTCTGGGCGGGTGGCGAGCTCTGTGGGGCTGGCAGTTGGGTTTGGACCACAGCTGATGGGACGGAGGGTGGGTGGTTGGGGTGAGCAGTGACCCAGATGGAGAGTCTCAGGAGAGGTCAAATGAAGAAAGCATCTCTTGGCCCAAAACAGTGTGAACCGATGTGGCAGACGCAGGAGATTCCCTTACAAAGCCAAGGACACGAGACCGGAGGGAAGAGGCACAGTGGCCGTGACGGGCTGTGGACGGTGGCTGTGACGGGCTGTGGCCGGTGGCTGTGACGGGCTGTGGCCGGTGGCCGTGGTGGGCTGTGGCCAGTGGCCGTGACGGGCTGTGGCCGGTGGTCGTGGTGGGCTGTGGCCGGTGGCCGTGACGGGCTGTGGCCGGTGGCCGTGGTGGGCTGTGGCCGGTGGCCGTGACGGGCTGTGGCCGGTGGCCGTGACGGGCTGTGGCCGGTGGCCGTGGTGGGCTGTGGCCGGAGGCTGTGATGGGCCTCAGGGACCTTGCTCAACTGTTCCTGGAGGGAGACGCTGAGTCTCCGAAGTTGTCACAGTTGCTTGTACACAGGACATCAGGACACGTCAGCTGGATGCCCCCTCCAGAGAGGCCATCGTCTCTGCGGGTGGGGTCTGTTCTCTTGTGGTGATTTAGCAATTGCCTAGAAATTCTGTCAATGCGGGAAACCAGCAATGTGCACTAATCAGATCCAAACATTTTACTCAAAGGAGAGGGTTGTCTCAAATTTAATCAGTATTTATCTGAATTAGCTGCTTCACTTTGCCTTTGTAAATCTTCCTTTTTTTAAAATAAAAATCTGGTCCTTATTGTTATTGCTATAGAGTAGCTTTTGTTTTCTAGCTAACAAAAACCATGTTACTACTGAGCATAGATTTCTTCCTTATGATGTTGGTTGTCCACTCTGCAAAATGATACCTCGGGCAGAGTTTGAGGAGCTGCCTTTGATGAGAAGCTGGGAACTGGCATCTTTGAGAGCATTTGGGAACCTTTGTGAGGAACATTTGGGAACCTGGGGTGAGGGTCACACCAATGGGTGTTTGTAACCCGAGTGCCTAGCTGGTAGGACCCTCTGTCCCTGTGCAGTGACGAAGGCAGCAGGAGTTCTTGGGCCTCAAGGCCCTCCGTCTCCGAGGCCACGGCATCTCCTGGGCGGGTTTCAAACAGTTCTTTATGCTCACGAGGGGGCCTTTTAATTTCTTGTCCTCCAGGAGGGGCTTCAGTCCTCTGAGGTCCCGTGACAACTGCAGTGCCAGCGTGCACTCACTTTGCCACCCGGGGCACGTTGCAAGGGGCCACCCCACTTTTGGAAAGGAGGCATCGCTGTTGCAACCTGGAGACGATGCCCCAGGACATCAGGAATTTAGAGCAGGAAGAAAACAAAATGCCGGTTAAAATCAGGATGTGCTTTAGGACAGAAAGTGAGGACAGTAACTCATGGAGACTGAGGAGCGGGATGGGTGAGAAACGGCAAAGAAATGTTTCATCTGTTGTTTCTGGAAAGTGGCTGGGCTGTTTTCTAGAACAGAAGGGAGCTGCACCCAGGGATCTTTGCCATTTGGAGAAGTAGAATGAAATTGCTCTTTTAAAACTACATTTATTTTTCAAATAATGACAAACTTAGGGGAAAGTGGGAAGTACTGTACACAGAACTTTCCATTCCTGAAAACAAAACGGAGCAAGTTGCCAGTCGGACCCTCACCATCCCAGACCCTTTGGTGTGTACTTCCCGTGTGATTCCAGGATGTGGTCCTGCGTGACCACACTGCCCACGGCCGGTCAGTCACTGCCATTTAGCCCACAGACCCTACAGGATAAACACCAAATTGTGCTGCACTAACAAACTGGAATACAGTGCAGGTGAAAAAGGGACTCGTATACTCGCTATTAATACCCGAAACGAGGTGAATGAATCTCAGAATAATTACACTGAATGAAAGAAGCCAGGCCAAAAGAATGTACTAACTTTATGACTCTATTTATATTAAATAGAGTCTGGAAAGTGCAAGCTCATCTCCAGTGACAGAAAGCAGATCAGTAGTTTTCGGGGGTTACAAAGGGACAGGACAAATTTTTGAGGGGGACCCATGTTCACTATAACAATTTTGATGGTTTCACAAGTGTGTCCATATGTCAAAACTCATCACCTTGTACACTTTAAATATGCAGTTTATTGTATGTCAATTATACCTCAGTAAAGTTGTTAAAGAAAAACCAACTATAGTTACCAGGATAATTTTTTCAATGTTTATGCCACCAACTTGAAATAATGTCAGCGTCATTTGCTTTTAATTTTGGGGTCTGCTATTTTCTCTTTGATTTCATTTTGTATGTAAAACTGTCTATACTCCCCCCCATAAAACTGAAAAACAGAGAACCTTGACACACGTCTCACTTCTGTTCTTACCCCTTCAGCCGCCCCTTCCCTCCACACAATGACAGCTTTTTTAGGTAGCTTGTTTTCCCTTAAATAAATTTTGGTTAATTTTTCCATTGATTCCTTCCGACAGATATCAGCGAGTGTGTGTGTGCTTGCATATATGCGCACACACACTGCTCCCCCATCCCAAGCCAGGCAGTGGTCTGGCAGGACTAGTTTCCTGGGGCCTGGACATCTTTCCCGGCGCCTCATTGGGAACATGGCGGGAGGAGCCGGCAAGTGATTTATAGGGCCCTGCTAAGGCAGGGCCTCCCCTGGAGCTCCAGGGCCAGCTGGTCTACTCGCTTCAGGAACACGGGGACTGAGGCTCCCTACCAGGCCGCCGGTGGGGCTTCAGACCGTTGGGGATGGAGACCCCACTGGGAACTGAACCTGGGCTCTGCCACGTCCAACATCCCCTCACACACCTTGATGGTTCCCAGTCAGACCATGTGTGTCCTGCGTGGATGCTCCTGGGGGCTCTGGCTCCCCAGTGACTGGTCCTGCCGTGCTGTCTCTGGCACCTGGACCCACATTGCTCCCACGTGCCCCCAAAGGCTCACACCTGACTGGGTCTGTAGCCTTCTCGTTCAGGCTCCTCCCAAGGCAAGGCCTGGGGTGCTCCCCTCTACCCTCGGAGCCCAGGAGATGTGAGCGTCAGGAACCAGCTCACTTGTTTAAAGGAACAACCACCCCAGCGCTATCTGGCCACGTGTTGCCCACACCAGCACGGTCCCAGCCCGGAGGTCACAGACACCTCGTGTGCAGCCCACAATGGCTCTGTGTTCCTCGTATTATCTAAGAACATTGCTGACGCTGCCAAGAAGAAACCAAGCCTCCCATGTCAGAATTTCCACATCACATTCCTCACAGAACACCAGTGGGGGTAGAGGCTGGTCAGCACGGTTTTATGTGTGATTGTGTGTGTGAGTGTGTGTAAGTGTGTGCACACGTGCACACACACCCCCACAGATACATGCACAGACTCAGATACATGCACAGAGTTGGATGGTTCTGATATGCTTTCAAAAAGTACATTTTTGATTAACAGTCAGAACTTGTAAGTGTGTTTCTAAATGTGCATAATATTAAAAGACATTCTTTGAGGACAATCAAGAACCACCCCCACTCCCCAGGGTGAAACAAAGTTTTTTTTCAATTACAAAGTTGATGGTTCAAATTTTAGCCAATATTGGAAATGGGATCCAGGTGTTGGTGATGACAGGCCTGACACTTTCTGGAACATGCTCTTTATATAATAAAAATATATTTTGTTTGTCAAACACAGTTCTGGCATGTGAACTCGAGCTTTGTTTAACGTAGTTGGTGGTGTTGAAAATAGTCTGGCTTCCATGAAAGTGGTTGTAGGCGGGAGGAACAGTGCTGAGCCCAGACTGCAAGCAGGTCAGAGGCAGTGGGGAGGCCGGCCCCTTGCTCACCTGACTCTGGAGTCTGAGTAGCTCAGAGGGCAGGCGAGTGCCCAGGGCCCAAACAGCTGGTCTCCAGGAACATGGGGAGAAAAGGGGGTCTCCAGCACTTCCCATCACCTGGTTGTCTACACAGCATGACTGATGAGTCAGAGTGACTCAGAAGCACCTTCAGGCCAACACCAGGGCTGGACTGGAGGGGCAGTGAACATTACTATGTGAAGAAATGCCTACTGCACTGTTGTTTATAATCACAACAATTAGAAACAGCACATTAACCTCTAACAGGGAGTTGGAAGTAGAAACAGTCAACTAAAGAAATATACAGGAAAATATAAAAGATGCCTTGAAATATTGTCCCAGCTGGGGAATGATTATTAGAGATGGCCTTGAGGGGTGGTCCCAAGTGGAAGCCCTGGAAGATAGTCCTGGGAGATGGTCCTGGGAGGTAGAGCTGGGAGGTAGAGCTGGGAGGTGGTCCTGGGAAGTGGTCCTGGGAGGTGGTCCTGGGAGGTAGAGCTGGGAGGTGGTCCTGGGAGGTGGTCCTGGGAGGTGGTTTTGGGAAGTGGTCCTGGGAAGTGGTCCTGGGAGGTAGAACTGGGAGGTGGTCCTGGGAGGTGGTTTTGGGAAGTGGTCCTGGGAAGTGGTCCTGGGAAGTGGTCCTGGGAGGTAGAACTGGGAGGTGGTCCTGGGAGGTGGTCTTGGGAGGTAGAGCTGGGAGGTGGTCCTGGGAGGTGGTCCTGGGAGGTGGTCCTGGGAGGTGGTGTTGGGAGGTGGTCCTGGGAGGTGGTCCTGGGAGGTGGTTTTGGGAGGTGGTCCTGGGAGGTGGTCCTGGGAGGTGGTTCTGGGAAGTGGTCCTGGGAGGTGGTCCTGGGAGGTGGTCCTGGGAGGTAGAGCTGGGAGGTGGTCCTGGGAGGTGGTCCTGGGAGGTGGTCCTGGGAGGTGGTTTTGGGAGGTGGTCCTGGGAGGTGGTCCTGGGTGGTGGTTTTGGGAGGTGGTCCTGGGAGGTGGTCCTGGGAGGTAGAGCTGGGAGGTGGTCCTGGGAGGTGGTCCTGGGAGGTGGTCCTGGGAGGTGGTCCTGGGAGGTGGTTTTGGGAAGTGGTCCTGGGAAGTGGTCCTGGGAAGTGGTCCTGGGAGGTAGAACTGGGAGGTGGTCCTGGGAGGTGGTCTTGGGAGGTAGAGCTGGGAGGTGGTCCTGGGAGGTGGTCCTGGGAGGTGGTCCTGGGAGGTGGTTTTGGGAGGTAGTCCTGGGAGGTGGTCCTGGGAGGTGGTTTTGGGAGGTGGTCCTGGGAGGTGGTCCTGGGAGGTGGTTCTGGGAAGTGGTCCTGGGAGGTGGTCCTGGGAGGTGGTCCTGGGAGGTAGAGCTGGGAGGTGGTCCTGGGAGGTGGTCCTGGGAGGTGGTCCTGGGAGGTGGTTTTGGGAGGTAGAGCTGGGAGGTGGTCCTGGGAGGTGGTCCTGGGAGGTAGAGCTGGGAGGTGGTCCTGGGAGGTGGTCCTGGGAGGTGGTCCTGGGAGGTGGTTTTGGGAGGTAGTCCTGGGAGGTGGTCCTGGGAGGTGGTTTTGGGAGGTGGTCCTGGGAGGTGGTCCTGGGAGGTGGTTCTGGGAAGTGGTCCTGGGAGGTGGTCCTGGGAGGTGGTCCTGGGAGGTAGAGCTGGGAGGTGGTCCTGGGAGGTGGTCCTGGGAGGTGGTCCTGGGAGGTGGTTTTGGGAGGTAGAGCTGGGAGGTGGTCCTGGGAGGTGGTCCTGGGAGGTAGAGCTGGGAGGTGGTCCTGGGAGGTGGTCCTTGGAGGTGGTCCTGGGAGGTGGTCCTGGGAGGTAGAGCTGGGAGGTGGTCCTGGGAAGTGGTCCTGGGAGGTGATCCTGGGAGGTGGTCCCGGGAGGTGGTCCTGGGAGGTGGTCCTGGGAGGTGGTCCTGGGGCGTAGAACTGGGAGGTGGTCCTGGGTGGTGGTCCTGGGAGGTGGTCCTGGGAGGTGGTTTTGGGAAGTAGAGCTGGGAGGTGGTCCCGGGAGGTGGTCCTGGGAGGTGGTCCTGGGAGGTTGTCCCGGGAGGTGGTCCTGGGAGGTGGTCCTGGGAGGTGGTCCTGGGAGGTGGTTTTGGGAAGTAGAGCTGGGAGGTGGTCCCGGGAGGTGGTCCCGGGAGGTGGTCCCGGGAGGTGGTCCCGGGAGGTGGTCCTGGGAGGTGGTCCTGGGAGGTGGTCCTGGGAGGTGGTCCCGGGAAGTGGTCCTGGGAAGTTGTTCTGGGAAGTGGTCCTGGGAGGTGGTCCTGGGAGGTAGAGCTGGGAGGTGGTCCTGGGATGCAGCCCTGTGTCTCCAACCCAGACGCCAGTGAGCATATAGTGGTATGACTCTCCTACCTATGGCTCTGTGGGTGTTATGGAGGGTGTCATGCAGGGTCTCTACTCCTGCTCCCTGCACAAGAACACAGAACATGGTGAGGACAAAAAGGAACACCCACAGAGCCATAGGCAGGAGAGTCATACCACTAGATGCTCACTGGCGTCTGGGTTGGAGACACAGGAAGCAAACATCCGCCAGTTCCCCAACAGAAGGTCTTCCTGCACCCCAGTCTCGCTGGTGGCTGGGCGAGACACATGGAACAGAAGCCAGATGATCTGCCACCCGCCATCTGCTTCTCTGCCAACCAACCAACCAGCGCAGCCACGGCAGTTGTATCAGTGGCTAATTTGCTAACTGGTTACAGCTGACGGCCAAGCAGTCACAGCTGACGGCCATGTACTACCCGAGCCAGCACCTTCCTACGTGAGGACAAGAGCCTGGAAACTGCTCTCTGGGGCTCTGTCCCCGCACAGCAGCTCTGGCAGGTGGCCCAGGGGCTGGTCTTGGGTATCCTTCCACCATCCTGCCCCAAGCCTTCAGAGGCAGAGGAGGGAAGTTCTCTGTGGCCTCGAAAGTGGACTCAGGTGAGCAAGGTGGATATTAATTGACAAAGAACTTATACATGGAATTGTTCTTACATGTATTTAATCGGGGGACTGAAGCCTTTGGGTGTCATACCCTGTCCTTAATCTATGAAATGCACTGGCCAATCTGGGAGGCTCTGCTCTTCCTGGAAGGACGCTTCTGGTGGGCTCTTTTAACATCACCTCTTCCCAGGGAAGCTGGGAGCCTGAAATGTCCCCAATGCCGGGGCTTCAGCTTGAGAGAGTAACAGTTACCGGGAATAACAGCAGATGGCAGTTTTTATGCTGGGAGCGATCTGATGATGGGAACTGGTTTTGTTTCCTGTGGTTTGGGCCAGAGACAGGAGATGAGCTCAGGACTCAGGAAAGAGGCTGGGAAGAGGCAGTTCTTTCCCAGTGGAGGTGGCCAGTTCCAGAGCTGGCGCAGGTCCCTCAGCGAGGCAGCTGATGGCCAGGCCTAAGTCCCCCCTCAGGAATTGCATTTCCTTTGTCCTCAGGGCTTCAGTGTGGTTTATTTACCCCATGGAGGCCCCAGTTCACGTGTTTGGTGAACAGCACAGCTCCCAGCGAGCAGTGTCCTAGCGTGGAGGTGAGGTCACGGGTGGCCAGCAGTGTGGGTAGTGGGGTCAGAGCCGGCATCTGGAATGAGAACCTGCGGATCGGGCCGCGCGGGTCCATGTCGACATTTTCCAGGGCTCCTCGAGAGCCCTGAGAGGCGGGTCAGCCTAATGGGAGCATAGCTCTCCCCCACCCAGTCTTTGCGTGTGTGCGTGTGCCCGGACGTGTGCACAGTGCCACAGCCGGCCTCAGGCCGCATTGGGAACACTGCACGGGAAACAGGTGCTGGAGTCAGGGCAGCAGGCTCGCACCACGCTCCCCTGAAGGAACGTTTCGATGTTGTTTGCTTTGCTTGGGACTCCTGGAAGGACATTCTGTACGTGACACGGCCTTCTCCTCACGGCCGCCTACGCAGGAGTCTGGGCTTGGGAAGAGCGTTGTGAGCAGAACCTTATTAAGTCTGAGTCTGAGATCTGTCATCCTTGAAGCCACTGTGGTTGGGTCTCATGTTTGCTTACAAAGCACACGGTCCTGTTCGGCCAATCTGGGTCAAAGTGTGCAGGGTGGACACCTGTCTCTAGAAGTTCCTCTCCCTGAGGCCCCATTTGGCTCCATTCAGACCCGAGCTTGCAAGTCCTAGGGGGTCACCGACAGGACTAGGAGGGACTGAGAGCAGTGGCGTCCTGTTGGCCACATATTATGTGTCCCTCCCGCCCCCACGTCTCGGGAGTCATTTACAAACACGTATCAGGTAGGACACGGGGGCCGGGGATGGGTGACCTAATTTACAGCTGTGTCCTGCAGCAGCTCAGACGGAGCCACTGAGGACAGTGACGTTTGCCTGAAGTCAGTATCGTCAGGTGAGTAAGGCTGGCCACAGAAAGAATGCACAGTATCATCTTATTTGGGTAGAAAAGCACAGAACAGAAAGTTCGGAAGGATATGTCAGACGATTATTATGGGTGGTTCGCTGGCCTCCTTGGCAGGGCTTTTTAGGTCCACTTCACCTTTTTCTTTATTCTTTCTGTATATTGACTACATTTGTTGCAAAACAAATATGTATTTCTTGTATATTGACGAAAAAGTAAAGCTCTTTTAACATTTAGAGTATATTAAAGCAGTGCTCCACAAATACGACTTTAAGAATAAAGCACAACTCGCAACTCATGGAGACCGTGACCCGGGCGCCTGTTTACAGCTCCGGCCGCACACACAGGCGCGCGCTGACCCTGAGGGCCCTGGCGACAGGCCCTGAGGGGCCTCGCAGAGTGACTGTGGTCACGTGGCTCCCGAGCCACAGTCAGAGCTCATGCTGGTTCCACATCAGTGGCTCTCAGCACTGGCCACACTGGAACCGCCCCGGAATTTCCAAGGGCTCATGTGGGGTCCCACTGACGTTTGATTCATTTGCGGCATGGCTGTCAGGACGTCACAAAGCTCCCCCATATTATTCCAAATGTGCCACCAAGGCTGGGGACCTCTACCCCCATCCTGCCCTGTAGCCCTGACTACCTGTGCTTAACCAGCTCCAGGCCACCATCCCAGGTGAGGGTGTGTGCCATGTGCTCTGTGTGGACGGGAGACATGGGGACCAGGGTTCCTGCGTGTGTAAGCTCTACCCCTTCTCTGCCATAATGGGTGTTCTCCCTCCAGTTCACCTTCTGATGCTTGGTCTTTTGTCCGGGAGCTCAGGGAGCACCAGAGATGACAAGTGTCCCTGAGAAATCTGAAACAGCTCTTAAGTATCATTAATACCCCTTACCAAGGTTAGGCTGTTGGCATTCAAGATTAACCCAGCGCTGGGCAAATTAAAATTCTGTTCTTAGTTGGAGCTTGTAGGTGAAAACCTGGTTTTACTCAAATTGTGCTTAAGTCAGTCCCACCCCTACTCAAAGTAGCGTTATTATTTTCATTTTTCATCTTGAAAATTATTTGCAGACTTGCTGGTTCACTGTGAGTCTGCAAGTATTTTACAATTCTGCTTCGAATATTTTTGCAAGGTTCTGGCAACCTCCATGCAAATGAGCAAAGTGTTGAGTTGCAGTGACAAATGTTTTGCAAGAGGCTCTGAGACCCAGGACATCGAAAGCAGTGCCGGCTATCTGCTGCTTGGTCAGGACCACTCCTGTTCTTCTTCCTTCCATGGCTAAAAAAGAACTGGTTACCCATCTGTCCTTTCTATCTCCTTTTTGGATTTCAAAGGAGAGTTGAAAAAAACAGGAATCGCTCAAGGTGTTTTATTCTCACTGCACAAAGTGCCTCTTCCTTGCAGGATGCGATGTGTTGCTGAAGGCAGGAGCACGCGAGACGTGGGAAAACACTGCCTCTTGCACCGGCTTCTCACACCTGGCAGCATGTTCACAGCCAGCTGGGTGTGTCAGAAGAGAAAGGTCACTTCGAGCCTGGCTTTCCAGACACTTGGGGCCACAGACACGTCTGCAAAGGAAATCAAAGGCTGCGTGTCCCTTTCTTCAGAGGCAGCTGTGAGTGAAAAGCATGCAGAGGCAGTTCTCAGGGTCCTCCAGGGAGCTCCTGCAGGTGGTGAGCCGAAGACTCCTGGAAAGCCTGCCCAGAGACGCACGCTATTGCCGTCTCCCTTTTCATGCATCTGCTTGGATTTCTGGGACAGAACCAAGTTCAGGGAAAAGGTAACAGCAGGGAAGGGGACAACACGAAGCCCCGACAGTGAAATTCTGCCATCAGGACCATTTCATGTATTGTTTTGGAATCCCCATGGAGCCGACTGGGTGTGAAACCAACAAGACTGCACTCTGTGGCCGGCCTTGCTGGCACGGCACTTTTCTGAGCATGAGTTTCACCTCCAAGGTTCCTGCCCACTCCACCTGCCTCCCTGGGTCCTCACAAGGCCACCCAGCCCACACCCCCTGCCATTTCCTGCTTCCCCAACTTGTGCTGCCTCCAAGGCTGTGGGGTGAGGGGTGGAGGGAAGGTGGTTGCCCACCCGCACCCCCAGTCTCCCCAGTCCGTGCAATGGAGCCCAGGCCTGGCTGTACCTGTGTCTGCAATGGCCCCTGTCACTGCTGCCCCGGGCTCTGCATCACACCTCCGTCCCCCCCCCGGGACGCCGGCCCTCCTGTGGAGCCACCCACCCACCCTGCACCGGGCCCAGCACAGTCCCCTGCGGCTCCTGCTTCCCTGTGTGCTGCCGGTCCCCAGGCCCATCCTGCTGCACTGCCTCTCACTGTCCTGGAGCCTGGAACACTGCTGCCACCAGGGGCCCCAGGTTCTTCCCCAAAGGATGAAAGCATGCCAGGTTCAGTACCCCAGTATTTACATTAGAACACATCCTCAGTGGGGCTTCTTGTTTTCATTTTTATAGGCCAGGAAGAGGCATCTATCTTCCTGCAGCCCTGGCTCTCTGACTCCTACTGCTGAGAGCAGGAAGCATGCATGGGAGGGAGCAGCCCTACAATCCTGGAGAGAGGCCCCGCCCGCAGTGTGGTCCTGCACAGACACGGAGGCTGTGTGCCCCACTGGCGTGCCACGCGTGTCAGACCTGGAGCAGAGGCATTCACACGCTTACAAGGTATGTTGTGGCTGATTTCAGTTTCCTATCATACGAAATTTAATTCGGCACATTCTCTATATCATTCATGTAAGTAACTGACCATTGACAGAAGGTCACATCTGACTGGATGCAATCACATATGCATGTGGTAAATATATTTTCAGAGCCTTGAGAAGACTCTGTGTCTGTCTATAAAGCATCTGTTAAAGCATCGTTAGCAATCATTTAAGACATTGATAATATACAGTGTGGTGTTTCAATAGAGAGGACCCCAAAGTCTTGTGCTGCAGGGCTCATGAAGTGACACAGCCGCTCAGGAGCTGCGCCTCCCCACTAGGAAATCATCAGGGTATTCTCTGGGGTGCGGGATCCAGAAATCTCCATCAGAGGTGTGATTAAAGCTTGAGGGGCAGGGCCTCTTCTGTGCAGTGCCTCCTTCTGCCAGCAGGGGGCAACCTCTGCTCGCGCTGGACCAGGTCCCAGGAGGGAGGCGGGAGGACAGGACCCGCCCAGGCTGGGGCTGGGGAGGTGGCCTGGGGGCAGAGCAGAGTTCTGTGGCCATTTGGAAGGCATGAGGTTTCTGCCCCCAGCCTGCAAACTCCTTTAGATGCAACTGTACCGAGCTACAGCTCTGGCCCATCCTCAGGCAACAGGAGCCACAGAAAGACGGGGATTCCAGGCCCAGGGCCAAGGGAGGGGAGGCCGGGGCTCAGCCGCAGCATGGGGCCGCGGGGCTGGTCCCCAGACGCCCTGGTCAACAGCGGCTGGCCTGCATGTCCTGGGCGTTCTCACTCCCAGGGTGTTATTTTGCAAAGCTGGCTTGCAATGGATACCATGGTCAGGAAATGCAGGGCTGCCATTTGCAAAGAGGGAAGGCAGAAGCAGTCCTGGGGACCCACGTGGTGCCCAGTTGGGAAGTCAGGCACAGGGTCCCAGCAGGGGAACGTGGCTGTATGTGGCCACCGTGGAGCAGCCGGCTAGTGTGGGGCCCGGCCAGACTACGCACGGCAACCCCTCATTGTCACCTTCCGGCTGGGTGCAGTCACATTGCTGGAAAGTTAATTTGGGCCTTGTGTTCCTGCCCACAAAATACCTCACGGTCACTGCAGGGGCAGATCAGGGAGCTGCAGGGACCCTTTGCCACTACTGAGGCGTTTCACACTGTTACTACCACAGGAAAAGCCAGGTGCGTGGCTGTGTTGCCATGATGACACTGGGACTGGGTGAGAATGCTCATGGTCTATGGGGCCTCGTGGGAAAATCTTCTACCTGAAAAAATGAACACGTGTGCTGTGTTCCACCCGCCTTTTCACACTGTCCCTTAGTCACATTTAATCTGAAGTGGCTTAAAAGGTTCACAGGAAAAAATGCTACTCTAACACCCAGCAGTGTGATAGGCTTTCCAGTGAGGAGCTCAGTGAGATGTGGAAACATAAACCATGAGTGGGCAGGTGGTTGGTACTTCCTGGTTTCGGCCCTTGCCCAGCGCTCAGCCATGGCCGAGCAGACCTGGCCGCGGCCCAGAGGTGCTCAGAGGCGACGTGGCTTAGCATGGGCCTTTTCCCATGTGTCCAGCTGCCATTGTTAAATACTGACGTGGCCACAAGCCTCAATACTTCCGGGGACACAGCCCTGGGCATCGGCCAATGCTGATGGGTAAGGACGCAGGCTTGTTACCTCCTCACAAATACCCAGTGCAGAAGTCCTGACTTCCCGATTTACCTAGGCCGCCACTTCTCATTGGCTAAGAAAAGTGACCTCAATTTATTCCCAAATGCACGTGGGGCTGGTGCCAGGCAGTGCTCCATGGTAGCCTGAGACAAAAAGAAAACTTCTATTCCCGGGCCTGTCTTCATTCACACTTGTGCTATTCTTTTCATCATCGATTTTTGTAGTAGTTGTGATTTTTTAAAATACTGTTGTAAATGTCATTTATCTTGACTGAGCTTTTCGGTGTCTCACTCTCCTTACCCCAGTCCCAGCACAGGGGGCTGTTTCGGCTTCAAACACCATCCCTTCTTTGGAAGAGTGACCATAAACCGAGCTCTGCCAGCTTTGCCAAGCGTCCACTTTTTAAGACAGTAAGACTCACAGAACCATGGAGACCACAAAGCTTTCCTTTGAAAGGACAGGCTGCTCCTTGGTGTGAACCAATCATAGCCTCTGTCGACCTCTCTTCCGTGGGGGATGCGGTGGGTGGCCTGGGGCTGTGGTGCTCCCCTGGGGCTGTGGTGCTCCCCTGGGCTGTGGTGCTCCCCTGGGCTGTGGTGCTCCCCTGGACTGTGGTGCTCCCCTGGGCTGTGGTGCTCCCCTGGGCTGTGGTGCTCCCCTGGGCTGTGGCTAGGGGCTTTCCCTGGAGAGGAGAAGGTCCCCTCAGTGTTGCTCATCACAGAGTCCCACTTGTGCCTGGGGGCCCGCTGAGCCCAGGCTGCATCCCCTTCCTGCAGCACCCCAGGGACAGTCCCCTGAGCACCCTGGGTTGTGTCCTTCCCTCTCAACCTAAAAAAAGTTGACACACGTAGTTCTTACCTGGGGAGCTCTGTGCCCGTCTCATGCCATTGTCTTGCGCTGTCTGCAGTGGCTGTTCATCCATTCTTCATCTAGAAGCCAATGTCACCCCCCGCCCTGAATGTGAAGGTAGCATTTCTGATAGAAGGGTGTGTGGGTTTCCTGGGGTCACTGTCACAAAGTCCCACAAACTGCTGAGTTAGAACAGCAGAAATCCCCCCCGCTCCCAGCTCCAGGAGCTGAGGGCCCCAGGTGGGGCAGGGCAGCCCCTCTGGAGCTAGGCGCCCTGCTGTCTCCCCGTGGCATTGCTACCATTCTCACGTGGCCCCTCCTATGTCTCTGCTCTGCTCAGCAGGACCCCATCCATTGGCTCAGGGTGTCTTCACTCTAGGATGACCTCATCTTACCTTGACATCAGTAGAGACCCAATTTCCAAACAGGATGACATTCACAGGAACTGGGGATGGGACAGACATGTCTTTCTGTGGACATAGTTCAGTCCATAATGAGAGGTCAGGCTGCGAGGCCAGGGAGTTGGCATGTGTCCCTCCTGCAGGCAGCTGCACTTTGTTCAGACCTGGTCTTGAGACCAGAGCTGGGGGAGGCCCCCCAGGAGCTGCCACCAGATGGCGATGTCTGTCCAGGGTTTGTCCCAGGATCCCTGTGTTCAGGTTCCCCTTCAGCCAAGGACACTGATTGCTGTAGTGGGGACAGGCTGTGCTCTGAGCCCACTTGCTGACAGGTCTGCTTTCCCTTCCCCAGGCTGAGGGGCCTCGCTGGCAGTCCTGTCTCTGCCTATCTTGGTCAACAGGAGCTGTTGGGAGAAGTGGCGAAGGGTTGGGCCTTGTATCTGGTCGTCACAAGTGGGCGGCCTGGTGCACGGTGGGGCCCAAGTTCCCAGAACAGCTGCAGGTGGGACAGTGGGGACAAGAGCTGGAGACCAGGGCTGAAAGACACCAGCACCAAGGAGTCAGAGGTAAGGCATGGCGCATGGCACACAAACGCGCTCACTGCACATGTGTATATAATGTGCAAGCACCAAATGCACAAGGAGCAGGACTGGCCTGAAGCAAACTATGGGGTGGACCTTCCTGGCCTGAGGCACCCTAAGCAAGGATTGTGCTGGCCGCAAAACCCTACAGTGTGTACTGGCCTTCGGCACCCTACAGTGTGTACTGGCCTTCATCACACTACAGTGGGGACTGGCCCTCATCACACTACAGTGGGGACTGGCTCTCATCACACTACAGTGGGGACTGGCCCTCATCACACTACAGTGGGGACAGCCCCTCATCGCACTACAGTGGGGACTGGCCCTCATCACACTATAGTGAGTACTGGCCCTCATCACACTATAGTGAGTACTGGCCCTCGGCACCCTACAGTGTGTACCGGCCTTCATCACACTACAGTGTGTACCGGCCTTCATCACACTACAGTGGGGACTGGCTCTCATCACACTACAGTGGGGACTGGCCCTCATCACACTATAGTGAGTACTGGCCCTCGGCACCCTACAGTGTGTACCGGCCTTCATCACACTACAGTGGGGACTGGCTCTCATCACACTACAGTGGGGACTGGCTCTCATCACACTACAGTGGGGACAGCCCCTCATCACACTACAGTGGGGACTGGCTCTCATCACAGTACAGTGGGGACTGGCTCTTATCACACTACAGTGGGGACTGGCTCTCATCACACTACAGTGGGGACTGGCTCTCATCACACTACAGTGGGGACTGGCCCTCATCACAGTACAGTGGGGACTGGCCCTCATCACACTACAGTGGGGACTGGCTCTCATCACACTACAGTGGGGACTGGCCCTCATCACACTATAGTGAGTACTGGCCCTCGGCACCCTACAGTGTGTACCGGCCTTCATCACACTACAGTGGGGACTGGCTCTCATCACACTACAGTGGGGACTGGCCCTCATCACACTATAGTGAGTACTGGCCCTCATCACACTATAGTGAGTACTGGCCCTCGGCACCCTACAGTGTGTACCGGCCTTCATCACACTACAGTGTGTACCGGCCTTCATCACACTACAGTGGGGACTGGCTCTCATCACACTACAGTGGGGACTGGCCCTCATCACACTATAGTGAGTACTGGCCCTCGGCACCCTACAGTGTGTACCGGCCTTCATCACACTACAGTGGGGACTGGCTCTCATCACACTACAGTGGGGACTGGCTCTCATCACACTACAGTGGGGACAGCCCCTCATCACACTACAGTGGGGACTGGCTCTCATCACAGTACAGTGGGGACTGGCTCTTATCACACTACAGTGGGGACTGGCTCTCATCACACTACAGTGGGGACTGGCCCTCATCACACTACAGTGGGGACTGGCTCTCATCACACTACAGTGGGGACTGGCCCTCATCACACTATAGTGAGTACTGGCCCTCGGCACCCTACAGTGTGTACCGGCCTTCATCACACTACAGTGGGGACTGGCTCTCATCACACTACAGTGGGGACTGGCTCTCATCACACTACAGTGGGGACAGCCCCTCATCACACTACAGTGGGGACTGGCTCTCATCACAGTACAGTGGGGACTGGCTCTTATCACACTACAGTGGGGACTGGCTCTCATCACACTACAGTGGGGACAGCCCCTCATCACACTACAGTGGGGACAGGCCCTCATCACACTACAGTGGGGACTGGCTCTCATCACACTACAGTGGGGACAGCCCCTCATCACACTACAGTGGGGACAGGCCCTCATCACACTACAGTGGGGACTGGCCCTCATCACACTACAGTGGGGACAGCTCCTCATCACACTACAGTGGGGACAGGCCCTCATCACACTACAGTGGGGACAGGCCCTCATCACACTACAGTGGGGACAGCCCCTCATCACACTACAGTGGGGACTGGCCCTCATCACAGTACAGTGTGGACTGGTCTTCATCACATACAGTGGGGACAGGCCCTCATCACACTACAGTGGGGACTGGCCCCCATCACAGTACAGTGGGGACTGGCCCTCATCACACTACAGTGTGCGCTGTACTTGTTGTAGTTCCTGTTGAAGTTGGAGGTGGGAGGAGACACATCCTGTCTCTGCCTGAGTCCTCAGGGTCCCCAGCCCACTGGTGTGCCCAAGTCTCTTTCTCAGAGCTTCTGCTGGAAGTCCTATGGCTGACACCCCACCTGACAGGTAACAAAGCCCCATTCAAGCCCTGCAGTTGCTTTTATGGCCAATATTTGGTTTCCTTGAGGACCCAGCCACTTTGATGTGGATGTTTGCTCCTTCCCACCTCTGGTTGGTGGGTCCCTGAGGCTGAGGGCCTCAGAGTTCTGCATCTTCCAACAGCCTTTTATGGTCTCACAGGTGCCTGCAGCTGGGATAAGCTGGGCACAGCGGGCAGTTATTGATAAGGAAATTTAATACCTAACAAGTGCCAGGTGACTACATTGATAGGCAGCCAGGGGCCCAGATGTGACCTGAGGGGAGTGAAAGGGCGATTGTAAAGGGAAAAGAAAACAAAGTCACCGCCTCCCTCAATTAAAGAACACCTGTGTTGACTTGTTCCAGGAGGAGAACTCATTTTTCCACCAATGAGGTGTTTTATTTACATAGAAAAACAGGCATTTGTAGTTCCCCTTTTCATCTGAAAACTGACAGCTTCAAAAGAAGATCACTCTTTTTTCCCCTTTTAATTTAGGAATGTGGATGAAGGTGACTCCTTCCAGACAAACAGCTTTGGTGGCGGTTTGGTTCTCAGGCTGAGAGGGGCCCTTTAGAGCTTGTGATGAGGGTACTGAGCCCCTCTGAGTCCTGGTTTAGCCGCCGCCTGGGGATGGAGGTGGAGATGCCCTTGGCATTCCCTGTCCTCTTTCATGGAGCTCGCCAGAGCACAGGACACCGATGTCTGCTGCTGCCACAGTTGTCCCCTTAGTTTTGTGACTTAGAATCTCTGTATGGGTCTTTATACCTCTGTTAGCCCCAGAGGTTTCCTTACAGATGAGGACACAGAACTAGTTGGCAAATTAAGTTTTTGTCTTTGTTTTTGTTACATGTTCTTCAAATAAGTTTAGCACATGCAAAGAATGGAAACAGCAGAAATTTCTGACAGTAAACTTGGAGAAGTGTTTGTGGTAAACGGTCCAAGCCCTTCTTTCTCTCACTTATTGATGGGGACAATATGATGTGGTGTGCACTTTCCCAAAGGAGACGGAGCGATCCATGTCACAGGCTGCTCACCTCGGCTACGGCTGCAGCCAGGGGCAGACCAGCCGTGGGAGACGCTGGCATCTGGGAAGACGCATCTCCTCTGGGCCAGTGTCCCCACTCTATTTCCCCACAGTCCTAGATGGGGGCATGAGCCACAGGCAGAGGGCAGGTGACTGCAGGGGTTATGGGTTCTCCACTCACCCTGTGCACCCACACCCTCCCATGTCCCAGGCCTAGAATACACACTGTGTATTTCCTGATGTGTCCCCCTCACGAGAAGGACAGCCAATGGCCTTGAACCCACTTGTGGAAAAGCAAAAACTGCACCAAAGGCAAACCTAGTGGGTCAGTGCAGACACATGGGTCCCAGGAACCCGCCTCCACCCCCAGCTGCCTATCCCACCAGCTGCAGCAGCTCCCCAGCTTCCCACGTCCTGTCCTGTAGCCTCTGGGACGCATCTTAGGTCCAGCACAGCTGGACAGACATGTGATGACCAGGGTGTGGCCACACAGAGCCCGAGCATGGATCTGCTAAGGGGAAGCCCAGGTCCTGAAACGTCTGGGGGGCATAGGCGGGGGCTGCTTGTCCGTTTTCTCGCAGGGAGGGTAAAGCACAAAAGGATATTGTGGCAAGGGGACCCTGTGTAGTGGGCTGTGGGCCGAGGCTGTCCCAAGGCCCCAGCGCCCTGGGCTGGAGGTGGGGATGGAGGAGCCGGCTGCAAATCCCTGACCAGCTGACCACTCTTGTTCTGGGGACTCAGGGCGCACCTCTTCCCAGGCCAGGTGAGAACAGACACCTGGGCATGTCAGTGTCTCCGTCTGGGGTGAGATGCCAGACGCTCGCCCTCTAGGCAGCTGCTGAAAAGCCAGATGCTGCTCCTGGGGGTCAGGGCTGGAGCTTTTCCATCACTGCCCCCGACCTCTGGGATTCCTCAGAGCACTCAGGGTCAGGTCCCTGGGACAGGTCCCTGACCGCAGCTTTGCCCTGCTGGGGCCTGGTCTACGTGTTGGGGTTTTAAAGAATAATGCCTGCACTAAAGGCTCTGAGGCCAGGACACTGTGGTCAGACCTTCGGCCGCTCCTTTGTGGGTCCTGGGGCAGTAAGGAAGCCCCACACTCAACTCCAGGCCCGCTGAGCGAAACCATCGGAGTGCCCTGGAAGTGACGCTTTCGATGTCACGGAAGTGACGGAGCAGAGAGCACAGGCGCAGACCACTTCCGGCCGCAATCCTCTTTGAGGGCCCCTGAGCGCTCAGGTCCTGGGTCTGGGCGGGGGCCCAGGCAGGGTTAAACAGGTGACAGGAGCCTCGGTGCTGTCGCTGTGTACCTTTGGGACCTTGGACGGTCACCTGCCCTCTGGAGGATGTGCTTTTATTATCTGCAAAATGAGTGTAGGGTAGGAACTTCACAGAGCTGTGCTGATGGCAGAAAGCGACTTCTGCAAACATGTCGTTGCAGTGGCGTGGAGAGGGACAAGGGGGCCCTGCTGGCTTTTCCCGTCTGACCCACTCAGGAGCCTGCACCGGCCTCCTTTCTCCTCTCCTGAAGCAAAGAGCCCCCAGAAGGGCCTAGAACGGCCACTTCCCATGTGGGCTCCCCATGTGGGCCCATCCGCTCTCTTGCTTTCTGGGGACACTGAGGCCTGTGTTTACTGTCCCGCTGGTGTGGACAGGGACCTGGGTGAGGGAAATCGGCAGGCTTTCTGTTTGAAACGACACATTGAACATTGAACCGTGTCTAGGAAGATTCATCCTGACAGGAAATGAGGGCAGTACGGGCAGAACAGCGGCCGTGGGTGTGATCTGCGTCCGCATGAGATGACGCGTGTGGAAGAGCCTGCGCACAGAGGAGTGGCGAGCCACGGAGACTTCTCAGCTACACATCGGCCTTGAGCTCAGGTTAACAAGCGGGGTTCTTTTTTGAGAGCGGCCTGTGGGTATCGGGTGATAAGTTTTCGTTGTGAATCTGGGTCTGTATATGAAAAGCCAGTCCAACCATGGTTCATTCTGAGTTGTCTTGGGGCGACACACGAGACGCAGGTGTGCGGCCGCCCGCGTCCCCCGCCCGTGCTCTTAGCCCTCCATGCGTGACTGGCTCGCTTCATGTGAGGTGATACAGGTTCTAGGGGTCAGGGCGTGCACGCCTGTGATGTCACTCCTGATGGAGGGCCTCCGCGTGGAAGTGACCTCCCTGGATGTCACAGTCACGCAGAAGGAAAAGCTGGATGCCATGCCCAGACCTTGGGCTTCCCTGTCTCTAGAAGCAGGCTGATCGAACAGTGAAAAAAATGGGTTTCCCTCCTTTTAAACTCTCCCTGTCTACATGTCTGCAAACAGCTTACGTTTACCGGGTAATGGGTCCATACGCTTGATAACTAAGGGCAGCTAAGCCAGGATATCTTCCCTAGGTCATCCTAAAATCTGACATTTGTAATCTTGTAGTTACAGTTTCAAAACGAGAGGCTGGTGCCACCGACGGGGCCTTGCACTTATGCCCATGGTTACATGCGTTCTGTAACACACAGACAGCTCCCAGGGGTTTTGCTTGTTGTCGTTTGCTGTTGGTTTTGTGTTTTCGTACCACAGGAGGCTAAGTGATCGGCTGGTTTAGTCATGTATCTAATCCCCAAAGAAAACTCTCAAAGGGTTGGCACATAGTGCAGTTAGGGCATGGGACAGAATTAGGGACAAAGACCCTCAGGCTCCCCAGAACCCACCCGGAAGGGGCCTCCTGCGGTGACAATTTCCAGGAGGCAGGCACTGCTCTGCCCCTCTGGCTGCCTGTCTGTCACTTAGGGCCCCAGGAACAGCCAGGTGGCAGGAGGCACGGAGGCAGGAGTCCAGGCTCTTAAACGTGTGTCATCACTCGGGGTTGCAGGAGGAAGAAGCCGGTGGGTTCAGAAATGCAGTGTTTGTCTCTCTACTTCATAAGCCTTCTAATGCCCTGGAATTCCAGGCCTGTGGGCAGACGCCGTCCTGAGCCTGATATCTGGGTCGCCTGGGGCAGAACGCAGCAGGCCTCGCGGAACTCCTGTTTATTCAGCAGAAGCTCTGTCTGTAAGGTGTCGACCTCTGAGCGTCCCCACCTGTGCTCTGGTGGTGGAAAGCGCCCCAGAGCACACTCCTGGTTTCAGGTTGGGTCCGGCCAGGCTGTGGGTTGACTAGTGTGAGCTTTGTGTTTCCAGCTGTTGTTTGATGAACAGACCTTTCAGATTGTTTCTTGTCCTTGAATTAAACATTCACCCATGACTGACAGGCCAGCACTGCGGGGTGCCACCTGGACTCAGAGAGTTCAGCCACCAACTCACGTGATTGTGTGTCGCTGACCCCAGATGGCAGCATGGTCTTGGGCCATGTGAGGTGGCATTCGCAGGGTCCGGGGCTTAGGGCGTGCACACCGGTGGGGTCATCATTCAGCCTGCCACGTGGGCAAAGTATGTCTCTGGCATTGAAGCTGTGGTTTGCGCAGCTGAAAGCGCCCTGTCACAAACCTTCTAGGTTGATTTCTTCATGGTCTCTCACCCACAGCCATTCTAACAGACAAATCACCTGCTTGCTGCGAGCTTGGGGTCGAGCTGCAGGTCCTTATGTGTGTGGCAAGTCTCCTACTAAAGGTGTGGCATTTAGTGCATAGTGAGTGACATTCATTCAGACGGAATAAGAGTCAAGTGAAGGAGCCACAAGTCACTGGCTGTGGTCGCATGTGCACTGGATGACCTTCTGTGCACAGTAGGTCCACGGAGCACAAAGCGAGCTCATAATGACAAGCCAGCCGGTGCCCCAGCCTGTTTTCTTTGGGAATCCCTAAGGGCACTCAGCGTGAGGCCACCAGGAGTGGTCCTGCAACCTGTGGGTGTATAAATAAACCACGTCTGCACTGGATGGTGCTGGCTCTTGAGCTTTTCCCGTTATTTTTAATTAGCAGACAGACGAACAGTGACGTCTGACGCAGGGTTGGGCTGAGGCCCCATGTGCAATAGACCAATAGAAGGTGGCCCCGACCCCTCCTGCTTCTTTCTCTGGAGCCCAGGCTGCCCTGCTGGCTCCCCACGCCGTGTCAGGTCCCGTCTCCCAGGATTACTGCAAACGTTGAGAAGCACGGTATGGGGATCTTACACCACCTGTGCTGTGGCCGGAGCCGGCCGGGCCCTGAGCTCTCCACAGGCGGGTTGCGGCCTTGGTTCCTTCTGCGTGTGCTCCCAGAAGTGGGAACACTTCGCCCATGTGTCAGGCGCCTCCCCTCGTCTCTTAGGGTTACCAGGGGCCCCTCCACAGGACCATTGGGTTCAGGGTGGTTTCCCTTGTGGCACCCTGCACACCAGGCCCCTGCCATCACCTGGGTGCTGCCTGACAGGACTTAGGCCCAGGAAACGTCTTTATCTGCCCCTGTTCTAACTGCCACCCAGCTGGCCAGGCAGTCTTCCTGCCGTCACTTTATGTTCTGCTTGGTGTTGTCACCATACCCCACCCTTGACAGTGAACTGGGCACAGCGTCGCTTTCATCATTGTGGCCCCGGGCCTGGTGCCTGGGTCCTGGGAAGTGTTCAGTGACAGAGGCATCTCCTCCGTGAGTTTTTCTCATTTTCTCATTCCTTATTCTGTACTCCCCACCCCCATTATAAGCGACCACTCACTTCCCTGAGGTTTCAGGACACTTTCTGTGTCTCCCTTCCGACTGGTCAGACAGCACGTCACGTGAACAACTGCCACATGCATCCCACCCCCCTTGAAGCGCCTGAGGGAGGGAGTCTGTCCTCATCTCGTCACCGCGGGACTGAGAGCCACTCTTGGCACACAATAGACACTCGATGGATATTTCCAAGACAGACAGGGAAGGGATGAACATAGGCACGAGTGGGTGTTCTGATCAGGGGTTAAGTGAAGGTTATTTGATACTGAGGCTGCGTTCTTTGTACGCGTGAGCACATGTGTGTGTATGTGTGTGTGTGTGTGTGTGTGTGTGTGTGAGCATGTAAGTGAATGTATGCCTATGTGTACCTCTAGGTCTTGGAACAAAATCCATATTAGTGCACTAAATACTCACAAAGAGGAAATCTGGTGTTATGACAGAATGGTACGGCTTTCTGACCTGGAGTCCCTGAGCTCTCCAATAATGGGGACACAAAGCGTGCACACTTCCAGTCACGGTGGCTCTGTGTTCAGATTCCACACTTCTCTGCCTCAGAGAAGGAGTCTGCAGCCAACTTCAGGGTCACTTTATTTCTCTAAGGCCACATGTGAAGGCCATGTCCACAAAGCTGGCAGGGCTGTCCGATGAGCCGT
Organism: Rhinolophus hipposideros; assembly: GCF_964194185.1. Lineage (NCBI taxonomy): Eukaryota > Metazoa > Chordata > Mammalia > Chiroptera > Rhinolophidae > Rhinolophus > Rhinolophus hipposideros. The sequence goes on along the minus strand of NC_138049.1, from coordinate 1,351,905 downwards.
GATGACACGTGGGACAAAGTTCTGGAAAGACACCACTGTGAGGCAGGCAGTGAACCCTGTCTGACGAACCAGGTTGTGTGCTGGCAATTACCAGGTGTGGACACACTCCGGGGGCAGGAGCTGTCCTGGTCGCTCCTGGGGTTTTCCCCATGGGGACCCTGCCAGGCTGCTCATGCAGAAACAGCACCTTGCGGTCGGGTGACAGGGAAGCTTTAGGTGAAAGAGGCTGAATGAACTGGGGTGGGCACCAACCAGGCAGGGGACATCTGCCCTGGACCCTGTGACCCGTGTCTGCTGACTTTAATATCTAGGAGCCTATGACCAGATCTTACTGAACCTGCTTTACAAATGAGAAGGATACCCTTATGTCTCTTGTCTGATGGCACACAGCAGGGAGTCCTGTAGTGGGACCACAGCCAGGTGTCCCCGGCCCGCCCCTTGTCTGTCTGACGTTTGGCTGTGGTCGTCGGTTCCAGCACATGGGAGCTGGTCCCAGTCAGGTGGGCCGGCCACCCTGCCAGCCTATACTGATGGCCGCCGTCATCTAGGACGGCCTTCCCTCGGGGGAAGGTCAGCATCCTGGAGGATGGGGAGACCCGGCACGTCGCGCCCAGCCACGACCTCTAGGGAAAGCACCGTGTGGATTTCTGGGTGATCGGCCAAATATTTGCTTCTAAGGACAAGAAGTGATGGCAGAGGAGTTTGGACACTGAGATAGCCGCAGTGAAGGGACATTTAAGTGGTTTTGTAAACGTATCAGAGTATTGACAATATCAAGCATGTGCCCGCCCCAAAACCAGAGTTGCTGTGGGTACAAATCCAAGTCGGTGTTACATGGCCGCTGGTTCTCCTGAGGTTTGATCCGTGACCCCAATAGTGAAATAGGAAGGCCCTGAAAGCACCAGGCCACCGGGAAGGCAGGGACCAGGCGTGTTGCCAGGGAGACTTGGGGAAGTCACTGCCGGGGGCCCCCACGTCCTCCTCTGAGACAGGCGCCCTCTCACTCTGCAGGAGCGATGGGTGGCACAGCGTGTTGGCAGATGGCAGACGGCCCCCTGGAGGGTCTCCCTGCCTGGACTTCACCTTCTCAGGAAGAACCAACCACAGTGGACGAGGGGCGAGCAAGGACCTAGTGTTGGGGTGAAGGGCTGGGAGGAAGTGACGTGAGCAAAACACCACCGCTCGCAGCCACCCCCCTGGGCTCGTCCACGGTGCGGTCAGCGGCGGTGCCTGGCCGTCCTGGGGAAGGATGTGCACCTCCTTATGTGCCACAGTGTTGTCCCTGGCCGTGACGTCCCTGGCCAGAGCTCCCCGTCTCCCAAGTGAGGACACCGCATTGCTGTAGTTAGAAGAAGCTCCACTACCTTGAGCCTTTTAAATAAAAGTTTTGCCTTTCCTTCCTCCTTCTTCAGAAGCAGACCTTAACCGATTAGCTGGGAAAATAGCCAGCGGGAGATGGCGGTTTGCGGTGTGTTGGGGTCCATGGTCTCTCCTAGACGTGTCTGCCAGACCTGAGCTCTGTCAGTCAGGGGTGGAGAAAATGTGCTTTTCCAAGTCTGAAACCACTCACAGATGGCGGGGTGTCATCACAAACAACCACAGCAAGCCAGGTTTGAAGAGGCATTCACACTGCGTGTCACAGACGTGGCCCGGGGCTCCGTGCGGGCCCTGGGAGGACATTTCCTGAGAAGAAGGACCCCAGTGCTTTGGCGACGGGCAGTTGTATCTCTTTAAAGACACAGGGCCAGCGCAGGGCACCGTGGGAACCCACGAAGCAGCACTCGTCAACGTGGACGAAACGATGAGTGAATCAGCGAAGCACGGCTTATATTTCCCTTAAAATAAATATATGTTAAAAATTAGAGGGAAATGCGGTTGCCCAAATGCATTTGGGTTTTAATCAAACCGAAGTTATATGAAAAGCAGCCCCAAATGCTCAAGACCCAGGGGCCACAGCGGGGGGCCGGACGGTCTGCGTCAGCATGAAGCCCGAGGTGAGGGGGGTGGGCCCAGGTCTGCGCTCGGCCACCGTGGGGCCGCGTCCCTGACTCCCAGGCGGGCGACAGATGGTATTGATGAATAAAGCTCTGTTTGACACAACTGAAGAAAGTTTATAAAACTAAACCTGGAATAAACATACTCATAATAAAAGTGGGCTTCTTTTATTTCCAATTTTTTCCTATTCAGAGAGGCCGAAAATAACCCTCTTGTGACATAGAGATGACACATTACCTGCAGAGACAATGAGTAGCAGACAGATCCTCTGTTTATAAATAAATCCACCACCTAGAATCTGGGCGCAGTTCTGGCAATACAAGCAGACGGAGTGGCTCAAAGATAGTGAGGGAAGGTCCCCACTGTGGGCGACACGTGTCTGCCCTGGACCCTAGAGCAGAGGGATGGGATGTGGCGCATTTCTCTGGCCCCGGGGGTGGGGTGGGGGCAGGGTCTGCAGCTCTGGCACAGCCTTCAGGGAGAGCGAGACTCATGTCCGCGGAGATAAGAACCTGTCTGGAAAGGAATGTAAACCCACCCTCCTCGCAGCTGGCAGGACGCGCTGAGGGTCCAGCCGCAGACCCGGGAAGCAGAGCAGCCACGGCGCAAGCTGCTGATGAGATACGCAGAGGGTGTTTGGCTGAGGCGGCGAGGTGGGCGTGCCAGGCAGGTGTGCCAGACCAGGTGTGCCAGGCCAGGCGTGCCAGGCCAGGTGTGTGGTGCGTCTCACACAGCCCTCAGGCCAGCTCTTCCTCCCAGGAAATCAACAGGGACAAACAGCTCCAGGCCGTCCAGCTTAGAAACTGTCTCCCATTCAGCAGTGGAGGAGCTCTGATCCTCTCATGCTGCCTGGGAGACAGCGCTGTGTTTGCACACGTGTGTGAGCATGGAAGCCAGGGCACATGTGCTCTGGGTGGTGCCCGGGTCGTAACAGCAGCCCCTCAGAAACCAGCAGGAGCCTTGGTTTCAGGTTAGGAAGGATTCCAAAGGTGGCTGGGCTAGGGGTTGTGTGCGTCAGCTCTGAGCGTTTGCTGGCAGCCCTGGCCCTTGGTCAGAGGTCTTGCGGGCCCTCCCGGGGCCTGGGCAGGCTGCTGGCGCTCCCCAGACCTGGCTGAATCACCGCTGCTGGGGGGCACGCCCAACCCCACAGCCTCCTTCCTCTTTTCAGAGGGGGAGGCCCAAGAAAAGGAACTCTGGTTTAACACCAGGTGAACCTCCTGCAGGTCTGCTTTGGTCTCCTGCTTGCCTTCGATTCCCAGAATCCCAGAGGCGTCCTTGAGGCACACACACAATTAGGCCAAAGCAAGAGGATGAGGGGCTCAGAGGGGACCGTCCCCCTTGCTCCTGAAGAGACCAGCTTTATTGGCATTGTTATCTGCTGCTGGAACGTTTTATGCCCGACTGTGCCACTTTGGAGAGCAGGGCAGCCTCAGGCATTCCTGTCCAGGGTTCACTGTCATGTGTATCTGTTAGGAGAACAGGCCTGCAGACACGCGTGGGCCGACCACGGACATACGGCTGCGCCCACAAGGTCAGGGCGGCTGCGTGGCTGAAGCCCAGGGCTTCTCCTTGTCTGCGTCTGGGAGCCCTAGGGCCCCTCTGTTCCCCACCAGCACATCAGGGAGGGTTCCAGCCTGAATTTAAATGGACTTTCAAAGGTGCCCAATCCCAGTTGGAACTCAGTACCTCATGTAACAGCGCCATGTTCCTGAATGTCTCTCCTTTAATTTACAAATGCTTCGTGAGTGGCCTGTTGCGGGCTGAGGATGGCGAGACAGGAAGAACGTCACCCTGCCCTCCGCGTGAATATCGGGCGCACCCTTTTCTGTCCTCGGGGGCTCACAGGGCAGTGGACAGCTGTGGCGGCCAGAAGGGCTGATGGGCAGGGTGGACAGGACACGGGGTGGGGTGGGGTGTGGTGGGAGGGAGCCTGGCTGGTCTGTCTCATTGCACATTCGGGACCCGGCCGAGTGGGCTTTCCCTCCGGTTGGTGCTGGCCCTGCTATGACCCAGCAGAGAGGCTAGGGCTTGTGGGTCACACTCCCCGGGGGGTCTTCATAGCCCAGGCCCCTGAGGAGGGGAGGGGGGAGCCCAGGCCCCACCTCTGCCCTAGGGACAACCCGGCTCTCTCTGTTGCATTTGTTTACATTTCTGGGTGAGATTTCTTTTGAAGAAAGGACTCTGAATTTGTGGCTAAGAAAAGTCTGGAAACCCCTACTTTAGGTCTAGATGCTGCTGTGTACTTACTGCGCTAAAATAAACGCCGTTTGCTGCCTGTGTGTTTCAGACCCACACTCACCAGCTGGCTTCTCCGTTCTCTCTGACAGCCGCTGGCCGCCCAGGAGGACGCCATGCCTGAGGGCCTCCAGGTGACCCATGCGAGGCACTGCAGAGAACAGTGTGGTCTCAGGGACACTGCCCAGGAAGTGACTTTGAGTTGAGAAACCCACAGCTTGAAAGCCAGTACAAATCTAACATACATCATAGACAGAAAATGCACAAAGCGCACACAGAGATAAGTAAAACCCTGGTAAATTCAAGTTACTTTTTAAAAGCGTCCTTCGTATGCAAGTTTGGTTGGAGACACAAATGAAAAACAGTGTTGGTCCCTGTCCTTGAAATAAGATGGAGTGAAACAATATTCTTTAAAATAGTTTAATCTCCTCTAATCGCATCAGTAAGTATGTCCTGGGTGCGTCTAACAGTGACCTGTTGCCAAGGCCTGTAATACAGGAACATTCTCTCAGTGGAGGTTTCTTCATTGGACATCCCTGGGCCCCCCGCGCCCGTCACCCGGGGCTGCCTGGCAGCGGTTCTGGGGACTCGCCAGGCTCCATGGTGACTGCAGAGCATGTGTTGGTCTGCAAATGCCTGGCCACTTGACCTTGGCGGGGTGGTGTCTTTCACCCTGGCTCCCTGAGACCCCAGAACCGCAGACTGGCGATTCTGGACACCCCTTACTGTTACTCTCTGTACCCCTGTGCGGGTTTCCTGAGGTCACCTCCCACGTTAACCACTTTCCCCCAAACCCTGTTTCTGAGTTGGGTACTAGGGACTAAGAATAGGTGTGGAAAGGTGTGTGAACGTGGAGCTCTCTGCTGTTTGTAGAACTGGACCAGCAGGATACCATGCAGTACAATGGGCAGCCTCTGCCCAGACCCAGTGGGGGACCTCGCCTGGCGGAGGCCACCTCCGGGGCACTGCTGCTGACAGAGAGAGAGAGAGAGAGACACACACGCACGACCTTCAAAGTGAGGTGTGAATGCACGTGGAGGTGCCCGGGCTCCTGTGAGGGGCCTCTCAGCCTGGATGAAATGCCAGTGCTGTCAGCAGCGTGAGGATTTGGGGGTGAGTGGAGTCCTAAGGTGTATCCGAGACCTCTCACCGGACACTTGGGACCCGGAGGAGGAAGGACGGTGGGAGGTGTCCTCACCTCCCTGCTGACCTGGCTGGCCTTTATTCCCCCACCTGGAGGGTCAAACCCACAGACATGCATCTGGTGGGGGAAGGCCGGAGTGCTATGGGTCAGCTAGAGGACTCATGTCGGTTGTCATTTCAACAGCCTTCTCCCAAGACTGCGGTCAGAGCCGTTATCAGGGATAGGGGTAGGGCCAATCCAGGGAGCACCCCTCCAGGCTGTCTCACCCCTGCCTCCCCACCACCACCCCATCCCAGCCAGGCCAGCCAGGCTCCTGTGCCTCGGGGCCTGGATTAAGGGCTGTTGTCTCTCTCTCTCTCTCTCTCTCTCTCTCTCTCTCCCCCCAAGTGACCTTGTTTCTGATGACAAAAGTGAGACCTGTTTACTTGGAAAAGAGAACTTAGGAGAATGTCATCGGGAGGGAGGAGAGGAGGAAGCAGGGCCTCCTGTAGTCTTGACACCCGAAATGTAAAATTTGAGTCCACTTCCTACCACAGGCGCGCGCACACATGTGCACACACACAGGCATGCACGTGAACGCACCAGAGCGGCAGTGCACACGCGTGTCTTATGGTCGGACAGGCCGAGCCGAAGCCTCTGAGTAAAGTGTGCTTTCTTGGCTTCAGGTGCTTGATCTGAAGATGGGTGTTGGTGAAGCGTTACTGGGGGTGAGAGGGACAAGCAGCGAGGCTGTTTTCAGGGGAAAGGTAAAGAGGAAGGGGCGAACTGAGGCTGCTTCAGGAGTCTGGCTTCCATCACGTATCAGGAGCAAGAACGACAGGTCCCTTCCTTGGTTTTGCTTTTGAAACTGGGTTTAGTGTGTCCTTCTGTGTGTGTGTATGCGTGTGCATGTGTGCCTGTATGCCTGAGTGTGTGCACGTGTGTCTCTGTGTTTGTGCGTACGCATGTGTGCCGGTGTGCGCGTATGTGCCTGTATATATGCGCACACACGTGTGCGCCTGTGAGCGACAGTATGTGCATGTGTGTGACTATATGTGCATGTATGTGCATGTGTGTGACTGTGCATGTGTGTGCCTGTGTGGGACTGTGTGTGCATGCATGTGTCTGTGCGTGCCTGCATGCACATATGTGCAGGTGTGTGCGTGTGTGGTCCGCTCCCCACATGGGGCATGTCCAGGAGACCTGAGGCCGTATGCAGTGAGGACCAGCTCTGCCCTGCGTCCGACGGTAACCGTGGGAAACGAGCCCCGGTCTGGCCACATTTGCGAACCTCCTCAATCATTGCACACTCTGCTTTGGGGCCAAACTTGGGCTTTTTTGATGTTTCGTGTTTGTTCATTGGAGGCAGATCACAAGGTTGTGCTTTTGAGAGAAAAGGATGAAAAGGCCATGGACAGGCCTCCTTGACAGCAGACAGCTTTGCCGTTTCGTGGGTTAAATGCAGATGAATGAGGACAGGACGTGTGGCTGGGAGTGGACCTGCCGTGTCAAACCCTTCAGGGCCAAGTGCCTGTCAGGAACCGTGCGAGGCTGCCCGCCCCCCGAGTGCTGTCAGAACCTGTAGGATTTGTGGCCAGGCCGACATACAGATCGGCAGTCCCTGGGAGACACGTGCCGTTTGAGGGTCCCACCGTGCCTTCCACAGAAGTGTGTCTGTGGGACAGCAGAGTTCCCCATGGGCCCCTGGGTGCAGCTGCTCCGGGGCCCATCCGCTGAAGCCCATCCCAAGGAGTTTCACGGAATTTAGATTTTTCATTTGGGAGCTGATTGGAGATTGTTTTCTTTGCATGGCCCTAGTTTGTGGTATTTTAATTCAGAACTCTTTTTCAGTTTTTTACAAACATCAAACACTTCAGATAGAAAGGAGTGCCTCTCTAAGCATAGGAGCCCACGACTCCGTCACAGTTCTTCCTGCTGCTGGTCAGAGGTCCTCAGAGTGGGCCACAGACACCTACCTGGGGACCACCGGGGTCCTAGCCAAGCTGCGGAATCCTAGCTCCCTGCCCACTCCTCACCGGCCCCGGAATCGTGGGGGCTGCAGCATGTTTCACAGGTTTCCCAGGTGATGGGCCCAGGAAGCGGCAGCGCTGCCGTCCAAAGGACGCATTTTAGGGGCAGCCTCTGTACCTGAGGAAGGAAGACAGTGTGGGGCCAGAACGCCTGACTCCTTGAGAGGTATTATCGATTCATCCATTAATTCAAAAAAAAATATACCATTTGGGGCATGGAGTGGTGGCAGAATTCTCAGGTGACCCCCTGAGCTCACCTTGGGGGGCCCTCGGCTTGGTGTGGGCAGAATCTGCAAATAGGATGAACAGCTCTCTCGTGAGCATGTCCCTCATCAGGTGACTCAATCAAAGGGAAAATACGGTGCGTGGGCCTGGCCTGATCAGAGGAGCTCTTAAAGGAGGGTCTGGAGCTTGGAGGTGAGACATTGGGAAGGCCCTGCTCCTTGCCTCGGGGGAGGCGACTGTCCATCCTGGGAACCACCTGTGGGGCCCCCGGGAGCTGAGCAGTTGCCAGCTGACGGCCAGCCAAAAGAGGGACCCAGTCCTACAACTCGAGGACCGAATTCTGCCAGCCCTGGGGAGGGGGGTGTAAATGAGTCTCGAGTCTTCAGGGGACCCTGTGGGTGCGTGTCGCCGTAGCCCAGCGGTGTTGTGCTCCCTCACGTCACAGCAGGAGCCAGAGCTGGTGGGGCGGGGACAGAGCCCTCACAGCCCCACAGGCACGTCCTGGGTGGAGGGAGAGCCTGTGGCTCTCCGGCCTGTCCCTTCCATCCTCACAGCCGGCTTCTGGGGCCGGCCGTCCGGGAGGCTCACCCAATCTGCTGCGGCCCCCTTTTCCTCCCCTCCTTCATTTCTCTTCCCGGCACCCCCACATTCAGGCCAGCACTGAGACCTTCACACGGGCGTGTGGCCCTAATTGCCAACCTGCCAGGGAGCCCAGTGGCTACACGCACCGAACGCAGACCAGTCTGTCTTGGCAGGAGGTGGCTGTCCCCAGAATTCCTATGTGGAAGCCCTAGCCCCCGTCCCTGATTTGGAAAAGGGCTGTTTTCGGGTGGAATTAGATTAGACGAGGTCATCAAAGGGGAGTGTGGGCCATAGTTCCTGTGCGATTAAAGGGTCACAGAGACACCCACCCAGAGAGACGCCCTGTGAACCTGGAGTGGAGAGGAAGGGGGTGCTCTGTATGCCAAGGGTGCTGGGCAGCCAGTGGGGCTGAGGCCGGCACAGATGCCCTGGGAGGTCCTTGGAAGGTTCCAGCTCCGCCGCACCTGGCTCTGGTCCTGCAGCCCCCAGACAGGAAGCGGCCGCTCGGTCGCGGCTTGCTGCTCACCCACTGTGGTGCCAGGATCCCCACCTGTGCCACCTTGAATCATTCTCCATGGCCTCCGATCATGGTCAGTGATGGGCCCTAACACCAGCCTCTGGACCTCCTTTTTCTTGTTCTCTGTCTGCCAAGATCTGACGCCCTGAACGACCCACCGGCCCGTGTATGAAGTCTGACCCCCCCAAAAAATTCTCCGTCTGTATAAAGCAGTCACATGGGATTGGGCCCCCCATGGCCTCATTGGCTTGATCATGTCCTCACAGGTCCGGTCTCCACATAAGGTCCCCATTGTGAGGACTGCACTGGGGGTCAGACTCCAGCGCATCTGTTTTGTGGGGACACCACTCAGTCCACAATACCCTCTGACCTTCTGTTTCCTGCTCTGAAAAGAGAAGTGGTGACAGCCTGACTCAGATTGTGATAAGCATTTAAGTGGATCATGGATATAAAATTACTGAGTTCCATGATGAGCTCCAGGCATATTAGCTGCCTCTTGGGGACATGCTCAGATCAGGTGGTGCTTGTTAGCGTGGAGCTTCTGAAGGCCACACGGCTGATTTTCTACCACGGGGACCAGAGCCTCATCAAGCCCAGAGCAGAAACGGACTTGGAGAAACTCTTTGACATCCAATAACTGGACTCTCAGCAACCTCCTCAGGAGACTTCTGCTTAAGAAAGTCTTGACAAGCTGACTATTCCAGACAGAACAGTCATGGAACTAAAACTTGCACCACGGGCTAGGACTTGTATATAAGGATAAACAGAATGGAGGGAACAAATGTGTCATCAGGCCGAAATGAATATATCGAAAAAATAAAGACGCACGACTGTCAGGAAAGGTAAACAGACGTTCTTTTATAAATGACACACTTAACGGGCCTTCAAACACAGCTTGCAGAGCGTCTGCATGGGAAAATTTCCGAGTGATTTTTCCAGCCCTGGATATTTCCTGTTAAATAAAAACCCTGGGTGTGCAAACAAAAGGCGTTGGAACTGGTAACTGCTCTCCGTCTTCCTGGAGGGACTTCGGATGGCGTGAGGTCAAGCCAGCCAGGAGGACGGGGCTCAGTGTGGACGGCA